>NC_092873.1:342181055-343564389 GCF_028372415.1 Notamacropus eugenii | reverse complement strand
CTAGCTATATGAGCCTGGACAAGTCACTTAACCCTGTTTGCCTCAGTTTCCTCATCTGTAAAATGAGCTGGAGAAGGAAATGACAACCACCCTAGTATCTTTGTCAAGAAAACTCCAAATGGGGTCGCAGAGAGTTGGACAGAACTAAAACAACTCAACAACAATAACAAACCTTCCAAGTCTGTTAGGAGGCTGTTTGTGGTGAGTCTCTAACGAGATAATTGTAAAGCACTTAGTACAGTGCCTGGTGTACTGTACACACTATGTAAGTGCTGGCTTATGGTTATGATGCCTTTGAGTAGCTGCCATATTTGGAAACTTGATGAAATAAGGAGACTCAGTCTCAAAAAAAAAAAAAGGCAGAGGTGAATTAGATCCTGGACTCACCACAATTGCAACTCCTTCATGGACCATTGACGGGGAAGCATACAGGCTGGTGGAGTATCTCCCAACATAGAGGGTGGGCCTGCAAGAAAAGAAGGGACAGGGGACAGAAGGCAGAAATATAAGGCATTTCTAAATCACAGGCCTTAAGAATGTGGCCTCCAGGCTGTGTGAGGCCCACAGCACTCGTGAGTGTGGTCTGACCCAGATTAAAATGTAGTTCCTATCTGATCTTACTGTGTTGATGTACTAATAAAAAGACAGCTAGGTAGCGCAGTCAATAGAGTGTCAGGCCTTTAGTCAGGAAGACCTGAGTTCAATGGACTCATTAAACTTACCAGCTGCGTGACCCCAGGCAGGTCACTTAACCTTGTTTGCCTCAGTTTCCTCATCTGTAAAATGAGCTGGAGAAGGAAATGAAAAGCTTCTCCAGTATCTCTGCCAAAAAAACCCCAAAAGAGGTCACAAAGAGTCAGATGCTACTGAAAAATGACTAAACAACCACACTAATAAAAAAAGAAATCAATAAACACGTGGTTTTGTATGTCAATATGTGGTCCTCAGGGATCTTTATGTATTTTGTTTCTCCTGCTTCTATTTGAGTTTGACAGCACTACTCTAAATGATTCATTTGCCAGGTAAATCAGGAATGGGCTTATTTGTTGGGAGAAAAGGAATGTTAATAGAAGAAACATCATTTCCTCCAAAACACAAACATTCATTCCACTTTTTTTTTTTTAAAGAGGCAATCAAGGTTAAGTGATTTGCCCAGGGTCACACAGCTAATAATAGTCTGAGGTCACATTTGAACTCAGATCCTCCTGACTCCATGGTCATGCTCTATCCACTGCACCCAATGTTCTACTTTCAACAAGCATTCGTTAAATGCACATTGCCCTACCAGGGTTGTATCCCAGAGAGATCATAAAAATGGGAAAAAATCCCACATGTACAAAAATATTTATAGCAGCTCTCTTTGTGGTGGCCAAGAACTGGAAATTGAGGGGATGCCCGTCAATTGGGGAATGGCTGAACAAGTTGTGGTATATGAATGTAATGGAATACTATTGTGCTATAAGAAATGATGAACAGTCGGACTTCAGAAAAAACTGAAAAGATTTATATGAACTGATGCTGAGTGAAGTGAGCAGAACCAGGAGAACACTGTACACAGTAATAGCCATAGTGTGTGATGACTGCCTTTGTTAGACTTGGCCCTTCAGCAATGCAAAAGACTAAAATAATTCCAAAAGATTCATGATGGAAAAGACATCCACATCCAGAGAAAGAACTATGCAGTCTGGATGCAGAGCGAAACAGACTATTTTCTTTGTTTTGTTTTGTTTTCTTTCTCATGGTTCCTCTCATTCATTCTAATTCTTCTATACAACATGACTAATGTGAAAATATGTTTAATAGGAATATGCATGTAGAACCCATATCAGATTGCATGTCATCTTGAGGAGGGGGGAAGGAAGGAAGGGGAAGAAAACTTCAAACTTAAAGAAGTGAATGTTGAAAACTAAAAATAAATAAATTAACTTATAAAAACAAAAAAGAAATGAGAGAAGAGTGAGGTAAGGATTTTAGGGCCTGGGGATATAGCATGTGGTTTCCATGAAACTTAGATTCTGTCTAACATCTAAAGGAAATATCAGCAGTCTTGAAGATTTAACTGGAACACTGAGAAACTGAAATGATTTACCCAGGACCACATGGTTAGTATCTCTATCAGCTACACTGCAATGGCTCTCCCAATGCAATATGTATCCAAGTAAATTCAGTTTTTGGTAAGGGGTGGGGGAGTGGAAGTTTAACAAATAGGCCGGTTTAACTAGAATATAGAATGGATGAAAAAGGAGCAATGGAGAGGTCAGTCTGGATAGAGAATTTGGAGTCAGACAATAAGGGACTCAATCTCAGCTTGATCACTGTTTGACCCTGGACAAATTATCACATTTTTCTGGGCCTCTCATCTGAGATAATCACACTTGGCTAGCTAAATCACAGGGACATTTCTGGAGGGTGTGCTTTGGAAGGCACCCCCTCTCAGACAGGTGGTGGGTGGGGAGTGATGAGTGGAAGGGAGAGAAGCAGAAAACTTGCAGAGTTCAGTGCAAGAGAGTTATCAGCATGGGCTTGAACTGAGAGAAAGGTTTAAGTCGGGCCCTCACAAGATGGAAAGTGGGAAATGCAAAAGCCAAGTGGTGGGGTGGACCAAAGGGATCTGGCATTATGGATTGAGTTACTCAGCTACCTCGAGGAGCAAAGCAGCCTCATGGAGTCAGAGTTAGGTCATCAGGGTCCTGAGTCCCATTTCAGCTGTCATGTATCTGGGAGACATCCTTTCTAGGTCAATAAAACACTTTATAACCTCCTTATTTGGGTGAGCTTACTCCCTTTCCTACCCCATCCTTACTGGTAGTTGCCAAGGTAGTTAAAAGTAGTAGAAATTTTGTTAAAATATATAAAATTTAATTTAAAAAAGAAGAAAGTTGTAGAAAGAACAGAGGATTTAAGAGTCAAAAGATCTGGGTTCAAGGTACAATTCTGCTACTTAATGAGTGACCCTGAGCATGTCACTTAACTCAACTCTGGGCCTCAGTTACTTTGCTTGTAAAAAGGAGATAAGAAGACTTATACTGGCCTTTCTCACAAGGTGTCACTGTAAGGAAATACAACCTGGAAAATGTTTCTACAAGAGTGGTCTTGTTCCAAAGTTTCCCCAGGTAAGTGACAGTAAAGAGAGAGAATACTGGAGCTGGAGCTGGAGTAAGAAGACTTGAGTTCTAATCTGGCCTCAGGTACCCAGGGAGAGGGGGACCCTGGGCAAGCTACTTAACATCTGCTGCCTCAGTTTCCTCATCTGAAAAACAATAATAGCACCGACTTCCCAAGGCTGCTGTGAAGATGAAATGAGACAATAACCTTAGAGAGCTTAGCGCAGTGCCTGACATATAGTGAGCACTGTATAAATGTTCATTGTTCAGTGTTTTTCAGTCATGTCCGACTCTTTGTGAGCCCATTTGGGGTTTTCTTGGCAGAAACAATGGAGTGGTTTGCCATGTCCTCCAGCTCATTTTACAGATGAGGAAACTGAGGCAAACAGGGTAAAGTAATTTTCCCAGGGTCACACAGCTAGTAAGGGTCTGAAGTCAGATTTGAATGCTGGTCTTCTGACTCCAGGTCTGGTGCTCTATATTTAATGTAGTAAAACAGTATAAAATCTTTTATGTAGCCCTTCATTGAGTGATAATACAAAGGCTAGCTATCATCATCATCATCATCATCATCATGTTTGTCTCCTGGCAGAGAAAATCTGAACCAAAACCCCAAACCTCTCGACCTCCAACCCTCACTCACGTCAGTTTGCTCTTGGTCTCGGTCTCCTTTGGGAAGGGGTATTTCCACTTGGTGATACGCCCCACCTCTCCAGACATGAAGGTCAGATAGCGCAGCGTCTCCACCCCAACATTGGTGTGCATCACCTTCTGCAGGCCCTCCCGATGCCAGATGTAGAAGGCCACCACCGGCGAGGCGTAATTCTGAATCCACAGGACATCTCCAGATTCACTGTCCACAGTCACTACCAGCCCGTCCCCATTGGACACAAAGTGGGACATCTCTGAAGCAGGCAGAAACACACAAAAGCTCACACAGACTCTCAAGCCATCTCTGCACCCACATCCCGTCCTCATCGGTGGCTACTGGACATGTGCCCAGTTGGGAAAACAAAAGATATGGGGCAGTGGTGAAAAGTGAACTGGATTTGGAGATAGCAGATCTAGGAGGCAAAGTCCAGCTACTGTACTTGCTGCTGATGAGGCAGCTAGCTGGTGCAGTGGATAGAGTTCTAGGCCTAGCGTTAGGAACATCTGAGTTGAAATCCTATCCCAGACACTTAGCAGCCATGCAACCCTGGGCAAGTCATTTAATGTCTTTCAGCCTCAGTTTCCTCAATTGTAAAATAGGGATTTAGTAACAGCACCTACCCCATAGAGTTGTTGTAAAGATCAAATGAGATAACAGCACAGTGCCTGGCATAGAGTAGAAGCTTATTAAATACTTATTTCCTTCCTTCCTTTCTTACTGCCAATGCAACCTTGGACAAGCTGCTTAATTTCTTCTAGTCCTCAGTTTTTTCCTCTCCAAAATGGAAAAACTGGACTACTCTGCCAATTTTTTCAGTTCAATCAATGACATTAAAGTGCACTCTATTATAATGTTAGAAATTTTTTTAATCTAATCTGATGTGGACATTTCCCCATCTTTCCAGAAAATCATTGATTGGCATGAGTTCCATCAAGTCCATAAAATTTGGAAATCCGAGTGGTTCTGAGGGGAAAAAAAACCCAAAAGACTTGAGAAATACCTGCAACTATGAAACTGAGAAGGTTCCCTCCCAAAGCCAATTTCCCACACAAAGTTCTGAATTGCTTTATTCAACAAGTAAAGGTAGATCTCGAGGAAGAAGGCAACAGGGATAAGGAAGTCTGATCGGTCTTGGTTTTTGTGGGCAATTTTTTAAAATTTAGCAAGCAAATTGAAAGGAAACTAGGACTCATGGCAAAACATTCTGCCTACCCATAGTTCAGAAGGCGGGGCTAACATTTAGGCAAGGAGACATTTCAGGAAGGGAGAAGGGAGCCAAGTCTTTCTTGGACCAGAAAATACACCGAAACTTTAGGCCTCTTCTGAGATATAAGCTAAGAAAACAGCAGTGATTCTCATTTCTGAGGCAACTCAGCCAATAAGAAGAAATATAAGCATATTCTGCATAACACAGCCCCAAACACCCACCTTTTTTTAAATAAAATTGCATGGCACTTTTTTTTCCAAAGTACTTTTTTTTTTAAGTTTAATTTTCTTAGTGATCAAAAACCTATTTTCTTTCCTTCCTACTCCCTGTTCCCACTTACGCCCCACTACTGGGGGAAAAAGTAAAAACAAAACCTGTTACAAACATAGTTAAGAAAAACAAATTACCACACTGATCACGTCCAAAAATTATATGTCTCAATCTGTACGCAGATTCCTTCACCTCTCTGTTAAGACATAGGTAGCATGCTTCCTTAATGGTCCTTTGGCTCTGTGGTTGGTCATAGCATTGATCAGAATTCTTAAGTCATCACTGTTTTGTAATAAAGCAAAGTACAGGCCAACTCCCCTGAAAAAGGATGGCACCCTGCTGCAATGTCGTTTAACCAACTGCCTACGTGTAACGTTGCATTTCCATGAGGTAAATTAATAGTGTCAGTTTAGAGAAGGGGAACGGAGTAATGTTAGGTATGTCAAAAACTTTGCTCCTTCTTTTGATATCACACACTTGGGCATTTTCAGCTTTGGTCAGTTCAGCCTCCTCTCTGACACAGAGTTCCCTCCTTCCCTAGCTAAAGTTCTCAATATTCTAGGAATTCTCCTCATACAGATTTGTGCAGTAGTTCTTATTGGAGATAGTTATAGAATCATAAAGCCAGTGCTGGAAGGGGTAACAGAGGCCATCAACTCTAATCCCCTCATTTTACAAATGAAGAAATTGAGGATCAGTGACTTGCCCAGGGTCACACAGCTAGCAAGTGACTGAGGCAGAATTTGAATTTAGGTCCTCTTCACTTCAAGTCTAAAACCTGATTCCCCAGTACCAGAGATGCCAAACATAAGGTCCAAGATCCTCCTGAAGCAAACCGGAGCCAAATTAACATGTAACTAGAAAATATTTAACAAAATAAATAAAAGTACAATAAAACATAGAAAGCACCATTTTTGGGGGGGAGGGGTAATTGGGTTAAGTGACTTGTCCAGGGTCACACAGCTAGTGTGTGTCTGAGGATGAATTTGAACTCAGATCCTCCTGATTCCAGGATGAGTGATCTAGCCACTGCACCACTTAGAGGCTCTGGATAACATCACATTTTAAAATTAAGTCTCAATGCAGCCTCCAGGGATCCTCTTGTATGGCTTAATGGCTGCCATTTCTACTTGTCTGGCACCATCGCACTACATAAGATTTGGGAATCTGGTCTTTGAAAGAAATCCCAATTTTCTGCATTCAGAAGCTACCTTTCTTACTTCCTGAATCAAAAAAAAAAAAAGACCAGCATCCAAGTTCCACTTATGGGATATCTCTACCCTATCTATACTGCTTGACCTCTCCCTCTCCAATCCCACCCCAAACCAGAGTACTGGAAAGCCAGGCTTGGATAAGCAAGCTCTCACCTTATCTCACTTATAACCAGTTCTCCTTGCCCATCTCTCAGCTTACTCCACACCACTCCTTGGGCTGAACTTGGGCATTCATTCTTATCTCTCCTCTCTAGACACACACCCAGTGAGACCTTGATCTCTACCCGGGAAAGCCACGCTTGCTCAGAACTGAGCCTCCAGGTCACTCCACAATTATCTTTACCCCCCTGGCCCTGTTTCCAACCTCCCTTTCTGTGTGCTCTTTCCTTCCCCTTCCCACCCCCTACCCCTCCTAGAACATAAGCTCCTTGAGGACAAGGATTGCCTTGCTTGTTTGTATTTATATGTATAGTGCCTAGCACATTATAAGCACTTAATAAATTCCATCTATCTATCTATCCATCCCTCTAATTATCTATCTATCTATCTATCTATCTATCTATCTATCTATCTATCTATCTATCTATCTATCTATCCATCTAAGTATCTATCCATCCATCCATCTAATTATCTATCTATCCATCCATTTAATTATCTATCTATCTATCATAGGCCCCTCCAACTCTTACTGTACTCCATGTCTTCTTCCGGTACAGCTGCCGCGTAGTCAAAGTAGGTAGCATTCCAGCGAAGCTCTCGGCTCTTTGTATCATACATGGTGATGGTATACTCTGGGGAAATAAATATTCATCAAAACTGGAAGAATAAGAAAAATGGCTAGAATGATGTAATTGAAAACATTTACTAAAAGATATAAGAATCCAATAACCCATCTTGGTTCTAGACGGCCAAATGATGAAACATGCCCCTCTCCTCAAGCTCGCTATCAGGCACAACTACTGGCTTTGTTTAACTGTTCTTCTTTGTTAGAAGATTTCAGGGATGGGGCCTGAGGGCAGGGAAGGAATGATTACTGAGAATCCTTTCCATGTTTAAAATAAAAGCTATCACTAAAACTTTGTTTTTTAATAAAAAGAAACAGCCATAAATCTTATCCTAGATTTAGAAAGCACTTCATCAGAACTGTGATTTTATTTTCATGTGAATATTCTTTCAGTCACCACAGATCAAAATTCCTCCCTGGATACACCTTAGTCGGTACCTTGAGGTGTGGCCAACTTTCTGGGGATGTATGAACCTACCTGAACTTAGCTAGGCTAGTCCTCATACTACAACTGCATCACCTTCCAGTGTGTCTATACTTTCCAGCTTAGTAAGACCCATCAGGGATTTACACTCCATAACCATGACCTTTGAGAATCCAGAGTCGCTTCCCTCTCACAAGCAAGCACTTAAGAAGAATTTAGTTGCTAACCACGACCAACAATGTTTTTTAAAAAATCCTATGTAATTTATACTTTGCTGACAGAAGCAAGTCAGTTAGACAGTACTACTGTAATAGTTATGATAATTAGATCATATTATGCCCAAGGGAAATATAATGAGCCCTAAGGTGTCCATCTCGTTGATTTCAGGAAATGTAATTTAAATGAAAAGTTATAAGTACCACCACAATTGCTCTGAGCCCCCAGTCAGGAAAATTCCTAACATTTAGGCGGAAGTTTGACTCTTTAATTTCTATTTCTATCTATATTTCTAATTTACATTGTTATCTATCTCCAAGTCAATCCCTGACCTATTTGTAGTTGAAGCAATATTCAGGTTTCCAGAAATGTCTGGGTAATGAAGAAGTAGATTATAATATGGTGTCTGGTTTATACAGGCATCAGAAAGGGAATCTGGATAACAAGTAGACCTTTTCATTGGAACTCTGCATAGCTATTGAGTAAGTGGGTTCAGCGGATGGGGTCAGTTGGAATCTTGTGCTCTGAAATACCTTTGAATATTTCAGAATTGAGTATATCTGAAAATATACTCAATTTAGTATTGAGTATATCTGAAATACCTTTGAGGAGGTCAATGTCCCTCCCCCAAATCTTCTCTGCTACAGCTCAGTCCTGTCTTTTCTTTCTCCTTAGGTTAGATGTCCCTGTGTTGCAGGTCCTTTTTTTTTTCATTTTGTAAAGGGCTGCCATCTCTTAAAGTTTTATATGACTTCATTCCTTCCTCTCACTATCTGGTTGAGGGATAGTGCCACCTCCTCCTCCTTTTTTTATACAAGCTCCACAGGGTGTAACCAGGTCTTTCTAGCAGTGGTTTTCATTGATTCTGAATGAGGTACACAGGCCCTGTTCATAGTCAGTCCTAATGGACTGAGTCAAGGAGTCTTCTTACAGAACAAAGATAGCTATTTTTACGTAAAGTGGGATAGTTAATGGAACTCCACTCTTACCATCTCACTTCACAGTTCTGTCAATGGACATGGATGGATATCTGTACATCTAATTCAGACAGGGATCATTTCTGGGGAGCTTGCCTACTCCTGCTCCAGGGGTCCACCAAAAATGATTATGGGCTAGGAGAGGTTTAACTGAGTTCAGAGTTGCCACTGTGAGTTTACTAAGAGCTCATTGATATATAGCTCTATTTCTCAAATATTCAGAGCATAGATCATGGCACTGCCTTAGCAGGTTTAGCAAGAGGAATGTGGAAGAAGGATGGAGAAGGGGAATAAGAAAACATAAATAGCTCTCCACATTAAAAAAAATACCCCAAACATGGTTTAATATCACCCTTTTTGGGGATAGGATGGGATTACAGATGTGATTTTTATCAATATGAGGTATCACCAGTATGGTAACTTGCTCTATGAATACAGATCATCAACTTCTCTGTGATTTATAGTCACCAAGAATGGCCTAGGACACTGAAAAGTTAAGTGATCTACCCATGGTCACACAACTCATGGCAGATCTTTCTGACTTCAAGGTTGGCCACCTCTCCACTACACAACTCTGATTCTCAAGATCAATCACTGCTGGGGCACAGTAGATGCCCTGGAATCAGGAGGACTTGGGTTTAAATCTGGCCTTAGATACTTACTAGCTGTGTGACCCTAGGCAAGTCATTTAGCCCCACTGCATTCTTTAAAAAAAAAAAAAAAAAAAGATCAATCATTGGTTCATAGATTTAGAGATGGAAGTACCCTTGGATAACCTTTGACTTCTTATTTTGCAGATGAGGAAACTGAGGCACCCAAAAGAAGAGTGACTTGTCCAATGTCACGGCCATTAAGTAGCAGAGCCAGGATTTTGAACCATGTCCTCTAAATCTCCTGTTCTTTCCACTAACACCTCTTAGTCAAGGCTCCCACAAATGTCCTAATCCCCCTCCAACCTAGCAGCCTGCCTGGGTGTCTCTGCCTTAGCCATGAAAACTGTCTTCACAAGATGCTGTAAATTTTAAGGTGTCATCATGTTACAAGAGTCCACCCCCCAATCAAGAATGATTGGGAATATGTGAGTAGTTAAATAAGGCCACATAAATTATTCCCCCTCCAGTAGGATGAATGTGCTCAAGTGAAGACCTCCCTCCCAAAATACGCTCCAGAGAATATAGTCAACTTCTACATATCAAAAAACTGGCCCATGACTTCTTATAAAAATCAAGAAGTTTACTTTGTCCCTAAAACATCTAAAGTTCTCTTACCTGGCTGCTAGGTGACATAGGGGATAGAGTGCTGGACCTGCAGTTAGGAAGACCTGAATTCAAATCTCAGACACTTAGTAGCTTTGTTTCACTGGGCAAGTCATTTCACCTCTGTTTGCCTCAGTTTCCTCAAATGCAAAAGGAGGATAATAAGAGCACCTGTCTCACATGGTTGTTGTGAGACTCGATGGAGATAATATTTGTAAAGTGCTTAGCACAGTCTCGGGCACACAGTAGACGCTATAGAGATACTAGCTACTATTATTACTGTCATCATTAGAATGATTTATTATTATTACCTGTTCGTCCAAGATACAGAAGAGAGGTAGATGGACAGAGGCTTTCTGCAAATGCTGAGGACAAAGTCTGCTGCTTCTCTCCAGTCATAAGGTCAACGACGTACCAAATGTCCTGCTTTTTACCTGGAAGGACACAGAGCCTTCTTGAAAAGGTGATCAGAGGTGGAGATGGGCAGTCAAAAGAAACCACCACCCTGTGCCCTGGAAGCACCCTAAGTCAGAGGACCCAAGCTTCCATGAGTGCCGGGAGTCTTCGTTCACTCCCCTGAGGCCATGTTTTTGTGGGAGACTCCTGGCTGATCCCCTGGTCATCACCACTCCACAGTAGGGGAACTGACCAAAGCTCACAGGAGTACGGGAACACCTGGAGTAGTTGTCACTGTTTCCCACCTGTCTACACTCCTCTGACCCTCCGCACCATGCCCTCTCTATCCTCAAAGATCACTTTGGCCCTGTGTCATCACTACCCTCTAACCCTGGGACCCTTCCCTCTGAGTGGAAGATGGAGGATCCTTCCAAAATCTCTATTTCAGGAGGGTGCCCGGGCCAGCAATCTCCTCATTTCTAACCTGGCTGCAATGCTTCTCTATTGTCTTGCCCTCCCTCCTGCTGGGTACCTTCCTTTTCCTCATTCACCCACTTTTCAGCTTTGTGAATGTCGTCTTACCCCTTTAGAGTGTAACCTCCTTCAGGGCAGGGACTATTTTGTGTCTTTCTTTGTATCCTCAGCACTTAATGCAGTACCTGGCACGCTGTAGGTGCTTAGTAAATGTTCACCAACTGACTGGCAGTTTTGAACATGCCCACCTTGGTCTACAATGGGTGACTCTTTGCCAACGAACTCTGAGATAGAAAAAAGGGAACACGCAGTACCCCAACTCTTCAATCATTCACCCTTCCCATCATTCCAATGATTATTCAGTCATCATATAAAGAAGGAATGGCTAGAGAGTTGGTCACAGCTGAAAGGGTCACGTCCCACCCCTGTTTGACTGAGAGTCAGTCACAATATCTCAATGACTTCACATTCTCAACTGTAGATAAGATGCCAGTTTGTATCAATACAAGGAGCTTCTACACTGGGAACTCATCACATTGTTGGTCTGTCTCCACCCCTCCCTCCCCAACAAACAATATATTCTCCACAACTAGAGCTGGTATTTATCTCCAGAGAATATAGTCATATATATAGAACATATATATAGACTATGCCCTGACCCTCTATACATACACACATACACGTCTATACATATAGACAATTAGAACTGGTATCTGTTCTATAAACACACACATGTACCTAAATATACACACATTTATGCATATACACATAAATGGAAATGGTATCGGTGATGACTAATACACATGCATACATACATAACTGGAATTGGTTGTGATGATTAATATACATACATATATATTTACATATATATACATACAGATACGCACATACAAACACACATAACTGGAACTGGTATCTGTGATGACTTTTTACATATTTACATATATACACATACATATATATGTATATGTGTCTATATATACACACAGACTTTGGATTGGACCTCTAATTTCATTAGAATAGGGAACTCATGGTAAGCAAAGTATCAGTGCAGGTGGGCCCTTGCTCTGAAATTTGTTCTACGTGTTGCCTGGAGGGCCAAGATATTAGGTGACTTGTTCTGGGTCACACAGCCAGTACATGTCAGAAGCATGGCTCGACCCTGGGTCTTTCTGACTCCAAGGCTATTGAAGCCTAGTACTACCAGATTCTATGCCCTTGGAGGGGAGAGTTAGTCATCTCTGCATCTCCCTCAGGGCCCAGCACAGTCATTGCACATAACAAAGTGCTTTTAAAAATGCTGAAATAAATTAAGTAGTTAGTGCATTTGGCTATAGTATGTACAGCACAGAAGATGGCCCTTCACAGACCAGTGAGCCTGATTTTCTTTCATGGCTTCAGACTCTGCCCTGACCTCAATCACCTAATTTGCTGGTGTGAACACTACCTACCAAGGCCATTGTCATATAGGTTGTGTTAGCTTTTCCCATGGCCCTACCCCGTGTAGGCTCAGCTACTTTTTCCTCAAAAGATAATATCATCCTGGAGACTTCATTGTCCTAGGAGACTCAGGCTTGAACCACTGATGTAATTTCCTGGTGGCCTAAACACAGAAGCCAGTGAACAAAGAGTGGGGAGCTTTTCCACTAAGCACTGAGCCATCGAGGCAAATGCAGAAGTAAAGAAGCTGCCCCCAACTGAATCACAAATAGGTATAATAATAACATCTACACAGCGTGCTTTACAAAGAATACCTCATTTTATCCTCACGACAAAGGTGGAAGGCAGGTGTCATTATTATTCCCATTTTACAAATAAGGCTATTGAGGCAGGCAGGGGTTAGGTGACACTGCAGGTCACATAGCTGTGGCTGGATCTGAAGGCAGGATTTTTTCTGATTCCTGGTCCAGCACTTTCCCACCGTCCCATCTAGCTGCCTCCAATCCGCGCCTATCCTTGCTGAATATCCTTCCTCAGCTATGGCTAAGTTAGCTTCCTTCGGTTAACTGGGAGATAGTCTATAAAAATCTCTTTTTCAGTCATCTTTCAGTAGTGTCCAACTCTTTGTGACCCACTTTGGGGTTTGCTTGGCAAAGATAATGGGGTCTGCCATATTCTTCTCTAGCTCATTTTACAGATGAGGAAACTGAAGCAAACAGGGTGAAGTGACTTGCCCAGGATCACACAGTTAATAAGTGTACGAGGCCAGATTTCAACTTGGGCCTTCCTGACTTCATGCCCAGTGCTCTATCCACTCTAATCCTGAACCCAGACTACTGGGCTAGCCTGAGTCAAGCTTGGCCCACACAGCTGGGTATGTGATTGGATAAACATGACTCATCACTATTCCTAGGGGGGAAAAGAAAAAACATCTTAGTGTGCTGAATAAGATTATTCTGTAGAAAGGATGGCACGATTGCCCAAACCTTACTCCAGAGGATTAATTAAATATCCCATACTTCCTTCCAGCAGAAGGTGATGGACTACAGGCTTGGAATGGCCTATATGTTGTTAACCATTAACCAATGTTAGCTTGTTTTCTTTTATGCTCTATAAGAGAGGGTTCTGTGGGCAGGGGAGGAAAAGTTGGGCAAGTTTACAAAAGCATCAATAAAACATTTTTGAACTTACAATTTAAAAGAAAAAAACTCTCTGGATACATGTTACACATTTTACGCTTTCTGCTTATTTGCCTATCTCCCTCATCACATCGCAAAGTAGAGACCGACATAGATTTGCTTCCTTTGTAACTTAGCCAGTGTTGGTTATTTCATAGGTCCCTGGAATTAGAGCACCTAGAGACAACTGTGCAAGAATCATAGGACCTGCTAAAGATGTCACTGGCTTTCACAAGCACTCTGTAACTTTTTATTCAGTCACTTCAGTCCTGTCTGACTCTCTGTGACCCCATTTGGGGTTTTCCTGGCAAAGATTCTGGAGGGGTTTACCATTTCCTTCTCCAGCTCATTTTAATAGATGAGGAACTGAGGCAAAAGGGTTAAATGACTTGCCCACGGTCACACAGTTAATGAGTGTCTGAGGCCACATTTGAACTCAGGTCTTCCTGACTTCAGGCCCAGTGCCCTATCCACTGCACCACCTAGCTGCCCCATCTTGCGTTTATTTATGTTAATAATAAGACTGACATCTGTCCACAGATCACATTTTTCTTTCTTGGCATTAAAATCCTACGAGGAAAAAAAATATGTGGAGGCCAAAAAAAGATCATCTTCCAAAAAGCAGTAACTGTAGCCTCTTAAAGCTTGATATCATTGTGATAGATCAAAAATGTTTCTGGTTTTCTGGATCTAGCCTGTTTATGACATGAAGTTTCTTCTCTAGAGATACCCCATTTTCTGACTGACAGGGCAGGTAGTAATAGCTAGGTGATACAGTGGATAAAGTCCTGAGCCTAGAGTCAGGAAGACATCTTCCTGGGTTCAAATCTAAACTCAGACCCTTATTAGCTATGTGACCCTGGGCAAATCACTTCACCCTGATTGCCTCAGTTTCCTCATCTGTAAAATGAGCTGGAAAAGGCAAACCATTCCAGTATCTTTGCCAAGAAAACCCCAAAGGGAGTCATAAAGAGTCAGACATGACTAAAAAATGACTGAACAACAAAATGCTCTACTTCCATCCTCTTCTCTGGAACTCCACCCTCATCTGGAATCTTCTATCTTCCAAATAGCCACAAGGATTGGTACCTGCCTGCCTGTGAACTCAGGAGTGGAAACACAATCAGATGGACCCAAGGACACCCCTCTCTATAAAATGCCTCCCTCTCTCCACATTCATGTATGGCCCTCTTGCATGGGGACAGTTCGGGTGTCCTGGACCTGGAAAAATGTCAAGAGTTTGACATCATCTAAGAGCCAAGAGAGGATGTAACCTCTCCCTTGTGTCATCAGTCACCTTCTTTCTCTTGCCAGGTCTGAAGGTCACTGCCCCCAAGCTGGGAGCCTGTACCAGCTGCTGCTCGGTCTTTGCATTGGTTATCTGCCCCCCATCCTCATGGGTCCCCTCCCGGTGTCTCTGATGCTCTCTCTCCTCACCACTACTTCTTAGTTTCTCTGGTTTCTTTCAAGACTCAGCTTAAATCTCACCTTCTTTAGAAGGCCTGGTTCTCCATCCCCACCTCCAGCTGTTAGTGTCATCCGCTCTGAGTTGATCTCCCATCTGCTGTTTGTTTTATTTGATTATTTACTGTCTGTCCCATTGAAATGTGAGATCCTTAAAAGCAGAGAATGTTTTGTACTCTCTTTGTATCTTCCACTTAAGACAATACCTGGCACACAGTAAATGTTTAATTAATGCTTGTTGACCCACTGACTGTATCTATCCCTCCAGAGATCTGGCCACATCTTTGTCTTTAGAATAATACTAATCCTGGTGCATCCTTGCTTCTCTCCTCCTCTATCCCACCTTCAGGCCCTTGCCAAGTTAAATTCATGCATGATAAAAGCTTTTAGAATTTATTGGTTGGTTCGCTCTTCTGTGATAATCTCCAAGGTTCCCTCAAAGCTGTCGCAATGGACTAGGACAAAGGTCTTTGCTATAGACAGCTCAGAGAAGATCACAATAATTTGCACTTCTTTAATAGATGAAGCAGGCAATCACCAAGCTCTCAAATAACTTTGAATGGCCTAATTTAAGGAAGCTCTTACAGTAGAGAATATGACAGGGAAGTGTTCTAAGAGCCACACAAGGATGAATTACTGAGCAACCATTTGAAAACATGGTAGAAGATGGTCTCGAGGGGAAGCTAGGTGGTGCAGTGGAGAGAGCACCAACCCTGGAGTCACAAGGCTCTGAGTTCAAATCTGGCATCAGACACTTAGTAGCTGCTGTGTGACCCTGGGCAAGTCACTTGACCCCAATTGCATTATTAACAACAAGAACAAAAAAGATGATCTTGGACCCAATCAGTCAGACCCTGCCTAAATCTGCTGACTCTGACTATCACTGAGACAGAAGGGCTGGGTATCTTTCTGACCATGAAAATCAGATGGTAACTTCATCATAAAACTGTTTTTTCTCCATCAGTTAACATCTGCAAACTCGTTTAGCAAGCACCAGTTTCTGTTTTATTTTTGGAATCCTCAGTATTCTTGAAAAACAAACAAAATAGACTCTTTCTGTTGTAAAAAGGACATACCAGTCTAGAAGGGCATTCTCAGAGGTATGGAAGCAAAAGGATGTAATGTCCCCATAGAAAAAGCCTTGAACAAATCCTGCATCCCAGACACAGATCTACATGATACCAAAAGCACTATGAGAAGGATAAAGTAAGGAATGCTTTTGGCCACTTCAAAAAAAAAAAAAAAAGCCAATGTTGCAAAAGTAGTAGGAATCACTAAATATTACCACCAGGTGGAAATCCAGCTAAATGAAGCTTTCCTCCAGGTGGTGCAGTAAAGAGAACACTGGACTTAGAGTCAGGGAGACTGGGTTCAAATTTGGCCTTAGACACTTACAAGTTGTGTGACCCGGGATAAGGCACTTAATCACTCTTGGCCTCAGTTTCCTCAAGTGTAAAATGAAGAAAATAGTATTCACCTCTCAGGATTGTTGTGAGGATCGAATGTGTGTTGTTGTGAGGTTGGAAAGTGCTTTGAAAACTGAAAGCACTAAATAAATGCTAGCTATCATTATTTTTATTGTCATGTTGGTAGCAAGATAAAAGGAGATGATCTGATGTCTGAAAAAGCTGAATTTCCTAAAAACTGAAAGCCAGGCTAAATCTAAACAGATAAGCTGCTAAACTGCTGTGCTGTTGCTATCTGTCTAATGTGTATGTGTATATGTGTGCACATATATGCATATGTCTCTATATGTATATGTGTGTGTATGTGGCTATGTCCCCCCAACCCCCATAACAGGAAATACTAAGACAAACTTTTAATGAATAGTGTCTGGTTTCCTTCTTGGCTCAGATGATTGTACCCACTTTAAATTTCAGCCAGTTTCTACCCAGATTACCCATTAATCTTTAAGTCACTCAGAGCAGGACAATAGAACAGCTAAAAGCTTTCTTTCACTGAAGAAATGGAGGACAAGGGTCATGAAATACCATGCATGCTGTCAAACATGATCATTGTAGTCAAGTAGTTCTGCTGAATTTTATTTTTTCTTTTTTAATCTTTGTTACAAGAAAAGGGTTGCCATATAGGAATGGGGAGAAATATACACATACATCATATACCATACATACATATATTAATTATATGATATGTAAATATATAATTGTACAATAATTATATACAAGATATTAATTTAAGAACAAATATATTCATATAGATATCACCTATGATATTTATATATTAATTTCTGAATGAATATATATTTATTTTAATTATATGATATTAGTTATTAGATATTAGCTGATTAGTTATAGAAATATGCAATCATATATTTACATTAGTTTCTAAGTGTATATATTTATCCAGAAATTAAACCATACAAAAATTAATATACACACATATATCTATACTCCTTTAGAAATTAATATATATGCATATGCATGTTATCTATATACTAATTCCAAAATTAATGTGATGTGGAACAAAAGTTTGCAATAAAACAAAAAATCAGCATGAAAAATTAAAGCTTGTTGTATGCAACCATGTTGATGCACAATGTCTCTCACTTCCTCAATCAAGTTCATAAATTTAGAGCTGGAAAGAATCTTAGCATCCAGTCTTCTCATTTTACTGCTGAGAAAACTGAGGTTCAGAGAGGTTAGATGATTTGCCTAGGGTCCCAGAGCTAACAAATATATCAAGCATGTGTTAAACTGGCCTTCCAAGCCCAGTATGCTATCCACTAGCGCCACTCGGCACCACAGCATCTTTTCACACAATTCAAGGCAAGAAAGCCTGTTCCAAAGAGGGTTAGTTAGTAGGAAAATGAAACCACTATATTCTTGATAACTAGTCATCTTTTTACTGGAGTTAATTTTCAATACGTCACAGAGAAGGTGTTGAAAACAGAAACTCCTTACCCATGTAGAGAATCCCATCTGAACTTCGGCAGGGGGATGCCTGCACCAATTCTGGGATAGTAAAGGGAAGTTTCTAGAAAGATGAACACATAAAGGAAAACAAGTTAACTTGAAGAGCTTGAGTAATTTTCACAATCTCAATAGGCAGTCTGTTTCAGTTATGCAATTTTGCTAAAAAGAGAAAAGTTATGTTGACTACTTCCTCAACTCAAACTTGAAACTTGAAATGAAGAATGGTTAGCAGCTGGAGGCAAAGAGAAGCGAGGTGGAGGGTTCAAGCTTTTCCATTCTCACTTCTGCTACACACATAAAGGAGCCACCAGGTGCCAGTCCCCTGGAAGAACCAACTTCCTTTACCTAGGGCAGGGGTTCTTTTTACTTTAAAACTTTTATTTTCAGTTCCAAATTGTGTCTCTCCCTCTGCCCCTTCCCTTACCTATTGAGAAGGTAAGAGTAGGGCAGGAATTCTTAAGCTGGTGTCCAAAAACGTGTGTTTTAAAAAATATTTTGATAACTATATTTCAGTGTAATTGGTGTCCTTTGTTTTATTTATGCATTTAAGAACCTTATTCAGAGGTGTGGGAGGGTGTCTGAGGATTTCACCAGATTGCCTAAAGAGTCCATGACAGAAAAGGTTAAAAATCCCTGACAGAGGCAACACAGAATTGTGGAGACACAAAAGATCTCCTATTTGGCCACTTTGCTGAAGGGTATAATAGCCTTTGGGGAACAGCATTTTTTTGGGGCTACGAAGGGTTACACAACCTTCCACATTCTAAGAGAAGAAAGAACCCTTCTCTTCTGCCTTGGGAAAGTAACACTGGGATTGCTAGTTAGAGCAGAATTATGTGATATTTCTCAAGGGAAGAGGAGTGAGAGATTAAATTTGAGTAGAAGGAACTTCTATTTGAATTTTAGATATGTTTGGGAGGAAAGCCTTAGAGTTTTCTTCACTAAATAATTCTCTGCACATTAAAAAAAAAAAGGATGAGAAGTTTTGTGTTAAAAAAAAAGTTAAGTTATTGTGAGTACCAGGAAAAGCTCATAAAAAGTCAAGTTTTAAAACTGTGTTTCATCATAAAACTGCTTCTTCTCCCTTAGGTTCACAACTAACATCTGCAAACTCTTTTGACAAACACCTGTTTCTGTTTTATTTTTGGAATCCCCAGTATTCTTGAAACACAAACAAAACAGGCTCTTTCTGTCGAGGATTGAAAAGCTCCCCTTAGTTCCAGACTTCAATGAATAGTTTCACCTCTGAAAGGGCTTTTTCTTCTAATGTCTTACTAATATTTTTCTCTTCTTTAGAAAAAAAAATTACTTATTTTTCACTGACTCACCTTCCCCTCCCTACCCCAATTCCTAATGGAGTAATCCATTGTGATAATTATGCTCAGACTTTTTTCATTTATGTCTGGCTCTTCATGACCCCATTTGGAGTGTTCTTGGCAAAGATACTGGAGCAGTTTGCCATGTCCTTCTCCAGCTCATTTTACAGATGACGATACTAAGGCAAACAGGGTTAAGACCTTACGTTGCCTAGCATCATGCAGGTAGTAAGTGTCTGAGGCCAGATCTGAACTCAAAAAGATGAATCTTTCTGACTCCAGGCCCAGCACTCTATCCACTTCACCACCTGGCTGTCTTACTGTTTTAAATAAGTATGGTCAAATAAAGCAAATCATTCCACAGGCCAGGTGTGAAAATGCCAGGCCCAATGCTCTTATTATAGTCCAAAACCTCTATACAGACAGGTAGGAAGATTTTTTGTTTTCTTTTTTAAAATTGTGACTTTAATCTTCAATAAACAAATAATTCAAGATATAAAAAACTGGAAAGAGAAATTTATAAGAAACTGTAAACTTCTGATAATTGTGGGGGTTTTTTAAAGAAACAGATATTATTTAACAAGGCAGTAATAAAATTCCTATATTCCCTTCTGAACTTTTTTTCTCAGAATATTAAAAAATGTTTAATTGATGATCTTTTTTGTTATATCTGTCACTGACCACTAATCCACTTTCTCCTCCATGGTCCAAGCAGATCTTTTTTACAGCAAATATATATACATACAGGTAAGCAAATTATATCGTTACATTGGCCATGTCTGAGAATGTATTTTTTAAGTGTCATTTTTGTTGCATATAATAAAGTAAAATAGTTTCTAACACTTCTGTTGGGATTTTCCCTTTTTTCATTCATGATGTTGGAGATTTATTTTTTTTCTCCTTTTTCAAAAAATCATATGAGTTAAAGTTTTGTTTCTGGCATTTTCTTTTTAAAATTGTTTTTTAAATTAACAAACATTTATTTTCTCCCCCCTCACCTTCTCCACAGTGAAACTGAAAAAAACAAACAACTTTATAACAAATATGCCTAGCCAAGCAAAATAAATTCTCAAATGACCATGTCCAAAAGTATAACTGGCCTACAAGTTAAAAAAATTTTTTTAAACCTTCTCTCTTCTATTTTCAGAATTTCTATTTTTGAGTTTACTTGAGACTTTTTTGTTATGTTACTTTTCTAGATTTTTTAGTTGCATATCTAATCCATTGATCTCTTGCTTCTTTCTTTTGCTGTTGAATGCGCTTAGGGAGAGAATTTTTCTCTAAGGACTACTCTGGCTTTACTCCACAAGTTATCTGTGGTTTCTATAATTCATTCTTTGGATATTCTTTAGGATATTATTTGGTCTCCATTTAAGTATATATCCTTTCTTGCAATTACCTTTATTGATCACAATTAGTTTTGCATTTAGTTAGTAATGGACATAGTCGTTATCTCTGCTTTTCTCTATTTCTTTTTGCCCTTGAACATGGTCAATTTTCATAATGGTGCCATTCAAAGTGGCAAAATATGTAGATTCTTTACACTTCCCATTCAGTAGTCACCAGAGATCTATCACATCTCATTTTTCTAAAACTCTATTTAGATGTTTAACTTTTGCTCCGGGTTTCCAACAATTATTGTTTTCCTATGCATTGCTACCTGTAGTTCAATTATTTTTATCTGCATATGTGTGCGCGTGTGCGCACACACACACACACACATACATACACACACACACCCATTCAGTGCATGTGTATGTATTATTGACTGCATTTCATTATTTATGGTGTCCTTAAATACAATGGAACTTCTTTGTTTATCTCTTTTAGTCATGTATATTTTTACCATAGACTTTTCTTACATTACAATCAATACACCTCCTACTTTAAATCTGTCTGAGGAGTAAACAATTATACTCTAGTACCTCCCTTTAACTCTGTGTGAATCTTCATGTTTCATACAGTTGAACCCTCCTTTCTTATCCATTCTGCCACCCTCCTCATTTTATAAGTAGTTCATCCAATTCACAATTATAGAAATGATTTTTAATTATGTATTTCCTCCATCATATGCTACTATGATGTTACACACCTCTGCTCTCACCCCATTAATTTTACAAAAGATAGGAAGGTGGCAAAAGTGGACTCATCACTAATAATTTATAATTAGAATGCTCTTAACCTATTCCCCTGTTCTTTCTTTCCTCATGCAATCTACATAACCTTAAAACTGCTAAGTCTTTTTACTTCTCTGTTAAACCTGTCTTTAGAATCTGGTCCTCCATAATTGAAATATTTTGGTTCTGACTACCCTCCCCAAATCTACCGTCTCTCTTAATCCTCACTTCATTCTTCCTGTCCCTATCTATTTCCCTATTCATTTTAATGTATTTTTATAACTATGTGTATGTATTTGTATGCATTGTGTATATGTGTTCAACCTTCTTTCTTCTCATTCAGGTAACTGTGAGGTTCACAAGATACCACTTCCCCCCACTTCTACTAATGTGCGAGAGGCTGGGGATAGAAAAGTGAAAAGAAACAGTTTTTACCCCCAAGGGGCTTACATTCATCTTCATACCAAGGGGATGTTCTTTAGAACACCTTCATCTCCTCCCCACTCACACACCCACTGACTGAGCTCTGCTACTCTAAGTACTGATGTTACACTTAAAAGTTCAAAAGCAATCATTTCTGCAGATCAAATTTCTATGGGCTAAATCATGATGTAAAGAGAAATGCGGAAAGCGAGCAACCCCAAGGGGGATGTCAGTTCTACAAGTAAGTGTGGCGTATCCTTGATGACTTCGTCAATTTCTGTTACTAGCTATCCTTGATGACTTCGTCAATTTCTGTTACTAGCATCCTGCTGGCAACAATGCCACACAGAGATCTCTGGCCAATCTGAAGATGTAGGCAGGTTCCCTAGCCCTGGTCAAAGGCTTCCAGAGCTATACACGAAGCCAAGGACACTTACTGTCAGACCTTCATTGTTTTTACCACCGAGTGTATACAAGCTTCCATCATTGGGGTCTGGGAGGAATGCAGGCCTAGGGGGAGGAGGAGCAAAAAAAAATCATTGATAGCTTAGTACATACATATTGATAGTCATTCAAAAGTATGGGCGTACACAGGACCACAGATGTTAGCTCACAATTTATTGGGGAAAAGAGAAGCAAATAACTATGTACAAACAAAATATATACATGATAAACTAGAGATAATCAAAGAGGAAATGTACTAGCATGAAGAGGGACTGGGGAAGGCAGTACAAATATGATTCTATCTGTATTAAAGAAAAGGAAACAAGTTCAGAATAGCTAAGAGACCTGGCCAGTCACAAAATTAGTAAGTTTCAGTCAGAATTTGAACTCAGATTCCTGAACCCAGAACCTGTGACAAAAAGCATAGTGCTCCCCCCACCATTCAGTCAATAATTATTTAATAAGTACCTATTGTATGCCAAGCACTGTGTTAAGTTCTGGGGATATAAAAAGAGGTTTGAACAAGTATACTGGGTGGGAGTCTGAGCTGCACTGACCTTCTAGACCCCTCCAAATCCTAAGATTCTATGAATAAGGACAAGGAAAATCCATTAAAAATTTTTCATCTTGACTTTCATGTCCCCATTCAACATAATTTTTTAAAATCCAGTTACCTTGGGAATACCATGTAGACTCAGCTAGATCACATCAGCCTGTTTTCTCTCTCAGTGTTTTTTTTTTTTAAACTGGTAGCAAGACTCTGAAAGTATAATAATCAGACACCGAGACAGAAAGGAAGATGTGTGTCTGAGAGATACACGGAGCAGATGGAAGACAACTGTCAAAGTAGGCGTCAAGGGAATTCCTACAAGCTAATCAACAATTCTAAATAGCTCTTCGTCATACAGACTCTCTTTGCAATAATTATTTTTTTTTCCAGTTTTCCAGCTATCTTCTTACCTGAAGTGATAGTCAGCATCCAGTTTTCAAAGATTTTACAGCTCATATGGAGCTGGCCTTGAATCTGAGAAGAGCTAGGTTCAAGTCCTGATTGATACATGCTGGCCATGTAACTCTAAGCAAGTCACCCAAGGCTGCTTCTGAACCCTGCCCATCACTCTAGCCACTGCACCACCTACCAACCTCATCTAACCTTTCACTGCTTTAGGCAACGACTCTAAGTAGCAGGAGAGGTACCAGTGGGAATTTCCTTGTCCAATAGTTTTCATTACTAAAGAAATCCCAGGGTTAGTCCCTATCTCTAACTCTACATACATAGGAAAGGTCATTTTCATCTCCAGTCACAATAATACACCCAATGCTAACTTGGGAGTCAGTCTTCTTGTTGGCTTGGGAGTTTTTCAATTCAAACTATTTCCCTTTGTTGGTAGAAGGGAAGGGATATAAAAAAATGGGGCTAGGAGGCAACAAAATCAGACAAACCACATAGAAAAAAAGTTGAACTGAATTAGAAAACTTACTGTTCAACATGGGTGGGAACCTGCAGGACTGGATCTGTACAAAGAGAATACAGAAAGCATTAGAAGAAAGCGATTGACATACATGAGGATTCCTCACAGGAAGATTAAGCAGTTCACATTTCTATGACACTTTAAAGTTTATACAATGCCTTTCTGGCAGCTATTCTGTGAGCTACATTACCCACATCTCATTCTTCCTGTGTAAAGAGGAAGAAACAAAGATTCCACATGTGCCCAGGGTGAGCACCAAAGCTAGAATTCAAACTCCAGTCCAGTATGCTTTCAACTAAATCTGCTCCTCATCAACGGCCACCGCTGCTTCCAGCTGATGGACCACAAGGATCCAATGAGATCACAGATGGAGAAGTAGTTTGGGCAGAAGAAGATAAATATACTATCAAAACAGAATTAAGAGTGGGAATGGACCCAAAAGTCAGAATCACTGTGTTGAGGTCAAACAACTCACTGCTAGTGAAAGTGAGATACAACTTGGAGGTAGAGAAATGTACAAAGAGACAAAAAAGATGGCCACCAGGCCCTAAAGCAGTGACAATCATCAATGGATAAAGGTTATTCAAGGAATAAGCCCCAGTGCATTTGAGCAAAACGCAGACAATAGGCCTTTGAAACCTAAATGCTAGTAATTTGTGACACAAATATTGATTTCCTAAATATTAGAGGAAATTAGAGAAATGCAAATTAAAACAACTCTGAGGTTCCACCTCACATCCATGAGATTGGCAAAACTGATGCAAAAGGAAAATGACAAATGCTGGAGAGCCTGTGGGAAAACAGGCACATTAATGCAATGTTAGTGGAGCCAAGAACTGGTCTAGCTATTCTAGAAAACAATTTGGATTTATGCCTAGAAAGCTATTAAACTCTGTGTACCCTCTGACCCAGTGATACAAATATTAGGTCTCTGTCCAAAGAAATATATTCAAAGGTCTATATCCAAAGAAAGAGGAAAATGGACCCATATGTACAAAAATATTCATAGCAGTTCTTTCTACAGTGGTAAAAAAAATTGGAAAATGGGGGCGGGGTGTGGCACCCTTCAAATGGGGAATGGCTAAACAAGTTATAGTTTATGAAAGTGATGGAATTCTATTGTGCTATAAGAAATGATGAAGATAATTTCTGAGAAACCTGGGAAGACTCATATAGAATGATACATAGTGAAGTAAGCAGAGCCAGGAGAACATTTTATTCAATAACAATATTGTAAGGAAAATTTTGAAAGACTTAGGAACTCTGATCAACACAATGACTGATTATAACTCTAGAGGACTTATGATGTAACAAGTTACCCCAGCTCTAAATGGAAAGGTAACTGACTCAGAGTACAGACTGAGGATATTTTCTTTTAACATGGCCAATGTGAGAATTTATTTTCCTCAACTATACATGTTTGTAATTAAGTTTTGTTTTTCTTGTTTTTTCAATTGGGGGAGGTGGGAGAGAGGTGGAAGGTAAAGAAAGCAGATTTTTGTTGACTGAAAAAAGATTTAATTTAAAAAAATTATGAGTATTAGGAGAATAGAGACTGAACAAGGGTAGTTAAATGGTGCAGTGGACAGAACTCTGGGCTTGGAGTCCAGGAATACCAGAGTTCAAATCCAGCCTCAGACATTTACTAGCTGTGTGACTGGGCAAGTCAGTTAATTCTGTTTGCCTCAGTTTCCTCATATATAAGATGAACTAGAGAAAGAAATGGCAAACCACTCCAACATCTCTGCCAAGAAAACCCCAGTGGAGAACAAAGAGTCTGGCACGACTGAAACAACTGAACATCAGGAACTGAACATGTGATTTAATTGGTACAGGGAGAAATATTGGAGTTGGTATAGGTGAGAAAATTTCTTCTACCAATTTAGGCTGGCAACTTCCCTAAAATTTATAGTTTTGGAAAGTTGCCTGGAGTGCCTAGAGGTTAAATGGTTTGCCCAGGATAACACATAGCCAGCATGTACTAGGGGCAGGATTGGAACCTAGTTCTTCCTAAATTCAAGATCAGATAGATCTTCCACACCATGTTCCCTCTCTCATTTATAAATATTAAAAAAAATTTTACGTAAAAAAATGAAATAAAAGATAAAAAATGTATACAAAAATGTTAAAAATAAATATTAAAAATCAGAAATTCCCACATGGAAAAGCAAAAAACTATGGATTAAGAATCAGTTTTACATTTGTGTCCACCAAAGCATTCTGGATTTCTCCTTTCTTGAATCCTTCTGCTAAGTACTTATCAGGACAGGGACATTACCAAAAATGGTTTGGTCACAACCCCTTTGGGTAGAGTTCAAGTCAGATCCATATTATAATCTCTAAAGTCCTTTCTAGCTTTAACTTTGGAGTTACCAGCTCCAAATCATGCCACTTCCAATCTGGCCCATTTCTCTCCACTCCTCTCTAAAAGAAATCTGAATTCCTCTAAGGGACAACCCCCACAAAGGGCGCCCATAGGTGACCTTTCACCTTATCTTGCCTAGGATCAAGCCTCCATTTCACCTCTTCCTGTTCACCAGCTCCAAACCACGCTGCTTGGGCATACCCCTCTAACACTTGCTTTCTGGCTCCCCTTTATGTGATAGTGTTCCCCATTAGAATGAAGCCTTTGGAGTATAGAGACTGTCTTGTTTGCTTGTATTTGTATCATCAGAACTCAGCACAGTGATGGGCACACAGCAAGTACTTTGTTGTTCAGTCACTTCCGACTCTTTGTGATCCCATTTGGGTTTTTCTTGGCAAAGATAATGGAGCGGTTTGCCATTTCCTTCTCCAACTCATTTTACAGATGAAGAAAATGAGGCAAACAGGGGTAAGTGACTTGTCCATAGTCACACAGCTAGTAAATCTGGAGCTGGATTTGAACTCCCAAAGATAAGTCTTCCTGACTCCAGGTTGGAGCTCTATCCACTGTGCCACCTAGCTGCCCATAGCAAGTGCTGACTACCTAAAGGTCTATGGCTTCATCAATGTGTGTGCTTGGGGGGAGAGGGGCAGCAGAAAGCACATGGTGGTGTCACATGGTGGTCACTTTCTATCCAGGATTTTCCTTCAGTTAAATCTCTCTCAAGGCGTCCCACACATTGATTCTGCTTCCAAAAGCCCAGCTCCCAGGGCACACTAACGTCACAACAACAGATGCCCACCACACCATATGTACTTCCAACCGGGCCTCAGGCAGCAAAACAAACAATTCACTAAATGATGAAAGGCATGTTTAAAAAAAAACACCAGGCAATTATTACTTTGCAGTCTAAGTAATCTGTTTATCTTTTCCATCAATAACCTCTTGTATACTCACCAAGACTGACTGATGCAAGAGGAAGGAAACCCAGGCAAACAGTCACCCTTTTGAAGCAGGCCAGAGGGAGACAACAGCTTTCAAGACAGCTCCGAAACCACAAACTCATCATAATTGGCTTCTCTTTCAAAGGGCACATGGTAATCAGACAACTAACTAAATCCATCACCAATAAACAGACTGAGTGGACCCAGAATTCCTCTGAGCTCACCAGGGGAGACAGGGAGATGGAGTCACTGACATTCTGGATGACTGGCCATAAGCCTGCTCTGCCAGGAGACTCGTATTCACATGGAAAGACTCCTTTTCTGTAGCTTACATACTGAGCATCTGAGACAGAGGTTTGAGGTCTAAAACTTGTTTGCTATTTGTTCTTTGTTCTCAAAGAGGACCAGCACATCAGGAAGGTGATGCCATGACATCTAAGTAAATCAGATTTAAGTAAAGCAGGGCTGCACAAAGTCACCAGCCTCACTTTCTCCTCCTGAGCCATTTGGGGCCAGTGGACAGATATGGATCAGGACAAGTGAAGATGGCTCAGGATGCAGTGGAGGACCTCAGCCTTTTCAACCTAAGGTCTTCAATAGGTCTCAGTTTGACTGAGGCAACACCCATTCAGTGGTTAAGAATGAATAAAAAATGAGGCCAAGAATGACCTCTAAAACTGCGTACTGCAGAAAGGCCCCGACTGGGATATAAGACATAATAGTAATAAACAACAAACAAAAAAACAAGAATACGTTTATATAGCACTTATATACCATTTACATAGCACTTTAAGATTTGCAAAGTGTTTTGTATATGTTATCTCATTTAAACCTCATTAAATAACCTTATGCAGAGGGTACTATGATTAAGTATAGAATTAAGAGCTGGTAGGGACCTCAGTTTATCTAGTACCAACTTCTCCTTTTACAGATAAGGACACTGAAAGTCAGAGGGGTTAAGTACCTTGCCTCAAACTGCACAGTGGGGCCAACATAGCCAAGAGTGGACTCCTTCCACCCCCCAAAACCCTTAGATTCCATATTCTGTACTCTCCATGATACCACTTCTGAAAACTGCTGCCAATATGAGAAGAAAGGAAAGAAGGAAGGAAGGAAGGAAGGAAGGAAGGAAGGAAGGAAGGAAGGAAGGAAGGAAGGAAGGAAGGAAGGAAGGAAGGAAGGAAAGGAGGGAGGGAGGGAGGGAGGGAGGAAGGAGAAAAAGAAATGAAATGAAAAAAAGAACGTCATTAAGTGCTTACTGGTTATCAACTCCCCCAAGAAGGACTAGATACATTTTTTCTGGTGGTCCAGCCCTAAGATGCTGCTCTAAGATGAGAAGAAGCAGCAGAGCCACAGGGTAGATAGATGATAGGTTTAGAGCTGGAAGGAGCCTTAGGTTGGTCACAGGGTCCAAATTCTTCATTTTACATATGAGGAAACTGAGTCACTTAGAGAGTACGTAACTTTGCCCAGGGTCATACAGATAGAAAATGTATGAGGTGGGATTTGAAGCTAGGTCTTCCTGGCTCCAAGTTCAGTGCCCTATCTACCATGCCATTATACCTTTCCAAGGGTTTGACATATAGAAAGCATAGTTTGGATTAGGAAAGTGGGGCTAGGTTAAGCGATTGAACCTAGGTCATAGCACAGAGCTAGGATTTCAACTTAGGTCCTGTGGCTCCAAATTTATTGTTCTTTTCATTGGATTACACATCTCTTATGCTAAAGAGGTTCTTAGGTGACTGGATTGACTAGTTCGTAAGCCAGAAAAACATGGCTCTTAAACACTGGAGCAGTGATCCCTAGAAGGGTTAGTTCCTCCAGTACATTCCATTCTGGCCATTTGCTGCTCTGGCCTCTTGGGGAGCTTAACCCTTTACTAGGAACTCCTAGTCTGGGACCTGCATTGTCCTGGTTCATGAATATGTCTCATGGCTGTCCCCAGACAGCCCACATTTCACAACCCACTGGGGTCATTTTCTTGCCATTCAGTGCTTTGTCTTTGCCCTGCTGGACCACAGGACCTTGCCATCTACCTGCCTCTGGACAAAATGTGTCTTCCCCTCCCTCCCACCTCTTACCTTCTAACTCTAGAATGGTAATGAAACCAGCCATGCCATTGTTCCTAGAAAGGAAATGCCATTCAACTCCCCTATGGCTCCACTTGTGCTCTTTTTGCTCCCTGGCTTCCAGCTTCTAGATGTTCTGCCATCTTCCCCTATGAAGCTTCCCCATTATAAACTCCTTCAGCACAAAGACATACACACATATATACAGCCAGCCCAGACCAGACTGTTCTTTACATCCCATTGAGCCGCCTACCTTCATCATCTTGCCATGTTTCCTATCACCCCTTCTCCCCACTTTCCAACTCTTGGCTTTAAGCTCAGTGATAAAATCAACCATCACATGTGTACATACATGTATACACACATGAAATTTGGCTACATATTTGCCATATATTATGTGCTTATATATGTAAATGTAAGGTCTTTGAGAACAGGGTTTGTTTTGTCCTTTATTACTTCTACTAGGCACTGAGTAAATGTTACATGATTTTCTGGTTAATATGACCATTGTTCTTAGAAAGGGCATGTCAATCAGCTGCATAATGGATCAACTCAATGTCTCTTGACTCCCCAGACAATTCCTTCCTGACCACTAGTCCTACATGTGTGTTATCTCCCACTCCTAGGGATATAAACTACTTGAAGTTAGGTCAATGGTCTCACTTTTGTAATTAAAAAAATTTATTTTATTGTATTTTCGGTTCCAAATTGTCTCTATCTGCCCTCCCCTGCTCTACCTATTGAGAAGGCAAGAAAAACAAAATCCATTACAAATATGTATAGTCTTGCAAAAGAAATTCTCACATTAGCCACATCAAAAAGAAAATAAAGAAAGAGAAAAGAATATGATTCATTCAGCAATTTATCAGCTTTTATATCTGGAGGTTGATAACATTTCATCAAGAGTCTTTTGGAATTGTGGTTGGTCATTGTTTCGCTTTTGTAATTTTATCACCAGCATTGAGTGTCTGGCACAAAATAAATGCTTAATTCTAGTAAGTATTGTGTACAGATTTTCCTTCCTTCCTTCCTCCCTCCATCCCTCCCTTCCTTCTTTCCTTCCTGTCTTTTTTTATGAGCCAACCAGAATTTATTAAGCACTTAACTACGTGCCAAGCACTGCTCAAAGTACTAGGAATATAAATAAGTAAAAACAGCCCCTGCCCTCAAGGGGCTTTTTCTCCCCTTCTTTCTTCAATGAGTGTTTGGCCCACAGTCTTTCCTCCCCAACTCCTGCCCTGATAGGGGACTGTAACATACAAACTGATATCCCATCCTATGCTCTAACGTTCCAGTTCCTCAGTACATTCATTTCCCATGACCCACTCTTCCATCGTACTGTAGCAACACATAGAAATGGTCATACACTTGATCGTGCCTTCACTCACCAATGTCCCACACCCGTGTTCATGAACTCTGAAATTCCTTTTTCTGACTGTAATCTGTTGGCATTCCACCACTCTCTCTGCCTTGCAATCCCAAACGTGGTTCTTTGTTCTCACTGGAACCTCCAGTCCCTCAACCTGTCGGGTTTTTCACAGGCCATCAACCCAGCCCTAGCTATTCTCTCCTCTCTTCCCTATCTTGACACCTTGATGAACCTTGATAAACTAGTTCTATAATGTTTTCATTTCTCTAGTTCTTTGCCCCTTTATGCTATAGAGAAGAAGATCATGCCCTTCCAAACCCCAGCCTTGGATGACTCACAGCTGTTGAACTAAGCTGCAGAGAAATCATTCTGACTGGGTCCTCTACCAATTTGTTTATATAATCTCACCTGAGTCCTCACTGCAGCAAGGCAGTCCTTTTTTATCTCCCTAATCAATTCACAACCCCACTTCCCATAGCAACTCTTCCAAAACTTTTCATCCCTCCTTGAGCTTCCTGTGGGCTGAGTCATCTGCAGTTCAATAATAAATGAAATCAAAGGAGACAATAAGAGAAAACTTTGTCTCATTTTTTTTCTTGCCTTATATTTTACTGAAAAAATACTGAGGCTATTCAAAAAGAGGCTATTCTCTCTTACCTCATCTCACAACATTCAGATGCATTCTGCCACTGTCTCCCCCACTCATTTTACATGAAGACACGGTCTCTCCTTGCCAAGGCAAAACCTTTTACATGTACAAGTGATCCCATTCTATTCTGTATTTTCCTTTTTTAAAAAAAAAATTTATTTATTTTTAGTTTTCAACATTCATTTCCAGAAGCTTTTGAGTTCCAAATTTTCTCCCTATCTCTCCCCTCCACCCACCCCAAAACAGCATGCATTCTGATTACCCCTTCCCCCCAATCTGCCCTCCCTTCTGTCACACCCCTCCCCTTTTCTTATCATCAAGCCCTCTATTTTCTTGGAGGGCAAGAGAGATTTCTATACCCCACTGCCTGTATATCTTATTTCCCAGCTGCATGTAAAAACAATTGTTAACATTCATCTTTAAAACTTTGATTTCCAACTTCTCTCCCTTCCTCCCTCCCCACCTACCCCACTGAGAAGGCAAACAATTCGATATATGTTATACATATGCAAAAGACTTTCATAAAAGTCATGTTGTGGAAGATTAACTAACTAAACATATATATATCTATATATCAGATTTGAACTAGGGTCTTCCTGACTCCAAGCCCCATGCTCTAACTACTGCCTCAAAGGAACCTAAAGGCAAAACACACTGTAGTGTGAATTCTTTTGCTTTCTATTACCACCAACATCATCTACCTTCTTAAAGACAGGTTTATCAGAAGGAGGTACCCGAACTCGGACAACATGAAATGACCAATCTGTTTCAGAGAACAGATTAAACACACTTCCCTCCCCAGGGAGTTAGGGGGCCGTGAGTATGGAATGTGGTATATGCTGACAATTTACCCCGTTTCTGTCTGGGTTCACTGGGTTTTTCTTTAATATAAGAAAGTTCAATGGGGGAAGGGAATCAGGGAAGAAAATAGGGAAAGATAGATTGAGAAATGACGTGCATAAAAACAAACAAATCGATAACACTTAGCAAAAAAGATGTGTGGTTGGGAAAGTATGACTGGTGATAAGTCAGCTAAAAACAGGAAAAGGTCTGTGGTGAAACTGACTAAAATTTCAATCCATCCATGCTTGAGGCTTCTCCTTTTGAATTGGCTTTGGGCAGATTCTCTCCTATAGGAAGAATGAAAACACCTTTGATTACAGAAGCTGCAAGGACAGTGGGCTCATCAGGGTGGTCAAGGAACCCAAGGAGATCATTGCCAGCCACACAGGCTCATGAGCATTTCCAGGACACACTGCTCCTGAAATGGTATCTTGATGAGTATTTCATAAATAAAACTCAATGAGTTTTTATTGCCTCCCTCTCATTCTTTAAAAATTACACAACTACATAACAAAACACCCCAGTATAAGTAATAAAGGTGCTGAGGTACCAACTGAATAAGCTTCATCTCAACTGGGAGCAACACACAGTAGGTTTTGTGGAAAGAACATTTGACTTGGAATCAAAAAACCTGGGTTATTGCTGTTCTTTTTTTAAATCTTAGCTCTGTCATTTACTAGGCACTTTATTTGAAGAAAATCTTCTCAGCCTTAGTTTCCTCATCTGTAAAATGGGTATACTGTCTACCTCACAATATTACTGTATCAATGAGATGTCTATAGAATGCACTGTAAACCTTAAAAAATATAAGCCATTATAAACAGCAAGGTTGTAAGATTTTATAGTTGCAAGTAATTGCATAGTTATTATTACAAATCAGCTCCTTCCAGTCCTCCAGCAAATTTAGGGAACACATCAAGCAGAGGTCAAGGGTCCATACAATCCCCAGGTCTGTGCTGATTAATGTCACCAATTCCTTCAGCTGATCCCTATAAAGCCTGGTTTCTAGGCCTTTCCCTGTCTTGGTCATTCTCCTCTGGTTGCTCTCTACTAACAAACCCTCCCTAATATGTGGTATCCAGAATTGAATGGGATACTCCAGATTTGGTCTGACCAGGAAAGAAGGGAGAAAGGGCCTTGTTCATTGTTGTTGTTCAACCATGTCTAAATCTCCGTGACCACATTCAGGATTTTTTGTAGTATCATCACATCTTCCAATTGTTTTAATAAATTTACTTTTCTAGGCTTTGCTGAACTATTGTATTTGTTTTTCAAAGTTCCTGTTCAGCTTTGGTCTTTTCATCAGAAGTACCTGAAGATCTACTTTCATTATAGATCTATTTTCCTTCTACCTGAAAGGGCCTGCCTAAAAAGACTAAGGTCTCCCATTGCATCCTGAGCCATCTCCAGTCATCCTGAGGAATATCTGGTCACTGGACCCAGATGGCTCAAGAGAATAAAGTGAGGCTGGTGACCTGCACAGCCGTCCCTCACTCAAAACAAAGTCAAGTGCAAGTCATGTAATCATTTCTCTGATGTCATGGTCTTCTTTGAAAACGAAGACAAACACAACACAATAGGATTTTTTGGCAGAGATACTGGAATAGTTTGCCATTTCCTTCTCCAGCTCATTTTATAAATGAGGAAACTGAGGCAAACAGGGTTAAGTGACCTAACCAGAGTCACACAGCTAGTAAGCATCTGAGGTCAGACGAACACAGCAAGATGAATCTTTTTGATTCCAGACCCAGTTCTCTATTCACTGAGTGAATAGCAGTCCCTGATGACAGCCTACTTCCTTCTAGGTTTATCTGTATGTAACTATAAATATAGTACTTCTTGGCCAGAACATAAAAAATAGTCTAGAAAAACAGTTTTACCTTATCTTTTCCTGAACCAGGGCTCCATGTGACATCTTGGTAAACTCTATACCTCACCACTGCCTCCCTCTCTTCCACTTTCCCCTCTTCTTACTGCTCTTATACATAGTTTTTACCCATTAGAATTTAAACTCATTTAGGTGAAGGACTATCTTGTATCTATAATATCAATGATTATCACAATGCCAAGAACATAGTAACTGATTACTAAATGCTCTATCCATCCATCCATCTATCCTATCATTATTATCATTAAAATATCACTAATGTTAAATTTGAATATGTGCATTTGTTTAGGGAGATGTATAATATAGTGGGAAAAGTGCTGAACTTAAGAAAAACATGTATTTAAATCTCAGATGTAATATTCATTAACCATATAACACTGGGAAGTCATCTAAGACTCAGTTTCCCCCCTCTATAAAACCATGATAATATTTACATTACCTACTTCTCAGAACTGTTGTGAGGAAAGTGCTATATATAAATGCTATTAATATTATGTTGCATGGTAAAGACTTACAAACACAGTAGGAGTTTGAAGAAGAGATCAATAAAGGCTAGAATAGTCAGGAAAAAATTCATAAAGTAACTGTGCAGAGTCTAGATAGATAGGATTTGCTTAGGAAGAGGGAAGAGAAATAGGCACTACAAGGTCATAAGATACAAGATCATAGATTTGGAGAGGGAAGGAACTCTAGGAATAATCTCAATCATTCCCTCCCCCAGTGTCTCATTCCAGATCTGCCTAGCCTTTCCCCTGTGCCCTATGGAAATCCTGTCCTATAACTAAAGTACTTTCACTTTAGATCTCTTCCTTTTATGCTTCTTCTAGCTCTTGGCTCTCATTGACACCTGGCTCTCCCCAAATAAAAATGCATTCAGAGCCTTCCTTTGTGACTCACAGGTGCCAGAAAGGGACCTGGAATACTCTTTGCCTCCCACTTTGACTTTCAAATGCTCCCTCTACAGCTATCAATCATCAACTTCTCACCCATTGAGGCTCACTCCCCAGTCATCTGAATCACTGCCTTGCCATCAGGACCCCTGAAATAATGCCCCAGAGGGCTTAAAACCCTTTCAACTCTAGAATGCCTGCCCTGAGTCCTGATCTCCTGTATAGGAAATGCCTCACATGGCCTACCATATCTACCCTGGTTCCAGATAAGCGTCACTTCTCTTCTAGGCTATCTTCTTGTCTTGTCACCACACACACATATACTCCCCTGTCCCTTGCCCCCTTCAGTTTTCCAGTTTGGGAATAGTAATCAAACCAGTATTGCCATGGCTACTGAAAAGGATGTCAATCTATTCCTCTATGGCTCCACTTATTATCCCTGTAACTCCTGCGGAGGGAATTATGATTTTTATAAGTAATATGGTATGGGTAATGAATATACTAATAGATCAGATTTCTTAGAATTGCCTCTCTTGTGAGTCAGACTTACAGTACAGATTGAAATGATAAATCAAACCTTTGATAAGGCTCACAATCACTGGCATCTTTCAGTCTGTGTACCTGAAGTGAAGCGAATCAAAGACTGTAGAAGCTGTTCCCACCACAGAACTCTAGTTTTGTGACCCACTAAGTAACAACCCTCAAGGACTAGAGCAATATTGCCCCCACAGGACTCCAAAACTGATGTATTGTCTTCTATTTGTGGGTTTGTCGTGGTAAGACACTCAAGCCCAGGAGAAAACCCACCTTCCCCCCCTTCCTTCCCATTTGTGATTTATGTATATAATCTCTGTCTTCTCTTCAGCAAGGTGGAATTCTGATCAGGAGAATTCCTGATTTGCAAATCTGTTCTTCATAATGAAACTAATTAATTAAACAGCTACCTGATTACTGGCACTGTCTCTGGCCAGCTGTTTCATAGCTCTCAGGTTAGAGACTTGGCTCAGTAAAATCCTGTTAACACTCTCCAAATCAAAACATAACACTCTCCTATATATAGTTTTCACTCCTATTAGACTATAAGTTCCTTGCGTTCAGAGATTGGGGTTTGTTGGGTTGGATTTTTTTGGATTTTTATTCCCAGCACTTAAGTTAGTGTTTAGCATATTTTAGGTTCTTAATAAATGCTTGTTCAGGGGGCAGAGCTAAGATGGCAGAGTAGAAGCATGGACCTGTAGAAGCTCTCCCACCACAGCCCATAAAATACCTATAAGAAATGGCTAAACAAATTCTAGAGAAGCAGAAGCCACAAAACAACAGAGTTAAAGAGATTTTTCAGCCCATGGCAGCCTAGAAGGTCTACAGGAAAGGTCTATCCCACCCAGGCGCCGACCAGAGTGCAACCTGCAGAGCGCAGCCCGGCTTTGCCCATGCCACAGGGCAGGGTCAGGACCGGAGCAGACTTCAGGGCACCAGCAGCAGCAGCAGCAGCAGTTCCCAGATCCCTCAACCCACAAACACCAGAGACAGCTTCAAAGGTCAGTGAGAAAGCATTTTCCCTGCGTGAAAAGGGAATGTGGTCTGGCAGCAGTCCCTGAGGCACAGCATCCATTTTTGGAGTCCTCAGCCTAAAGACCCTGGGGGGAGCAGCTGATTTGGATCTCAGTCCTGAGGGGTAGTCCTGGGGTGAGGAGGAACACCGGTGTGGTGGAGCTGGTGAAAGTTTTGGAGAGGATCCTGGACAGAAAAGCTTGTGGTTGCTCCCAGAACAGAGTGCAGGCCAGGAGAGGAGTAAACTCCTCTCCCTTGATTGTGCCACCTTGGAGGAACTGAGAACTTACAGGTCCCCAGAGTATACCCCACTCTTGACAAAGGATTCAAAAGTCAAGTAACTGGCTGGGAAAATGCCCCCAAAAGGGAAAAAAAATAGAAGGTTACTTTCTTGGTGACAGGTATTTTCTTCCATCCTTTTGGATGACGACAAACAATGCATACCATCAAAGGAAGACCTAAAAGTCAAGGCTTCTGCATCCAAAATCTCCAAAATAAATATACAATGGTCTCAGGCCATGGAAGAGCTCAAAAAGAATTTTGAAAATCAAGTAAGAGAGGTGGAGCAAAAATTGGGAAGAGAAATAAGAGGGATGCAAGAAAATCATGAAAAGCGAGTCAACAGCTTGCTAAAGGAGACCCAAAAAATGCTGAAGAAAATAACACCTTGAAAAATAGACTAGCTCAAATGGTAAAAGAGATTCAAAAAGCCAATGAGAAGAATGCTTTAAAAAGCAGAACTAGCCAAATGGAAAAGGAGGTTCAAAAGCTCACTGAAGAAAATAGTTCTTTAAAAATTAGAATGGAGCAGATGGAAACTAATGACTTTATGAGAAACCAAGAAATTACAAAATAAAACCAAAAGAATGAAAAAATAGAAGACAATGTGAAATATCTCATTGGAAAAACAACTCACCTGGAAAATAGATCCAGGAGAGACAATTTAAAAATTATGGGACTACCTGAAAGCCATGATCAAAAAAAGAGCCTAGGCATCATCTTTCATGAAATTATCAAGGAAAACTGCCCTGAGATTCTAGAACCAGAAGGCAAAATAAATATTCAAGGAATCCACTGATCATCTCCTGAAAGACTTCCCAAAAGGAAAACTCCTAGGAATATTATAGGCAAATTTCAGAGTTCCCAGGTCAAGGAGAAAATATTGCAAGCAACCAGAAAGAAAAAATTCAAGTATTGTGGAAATACAATCAGGATAACACAAGATCTAGCAGCTTCTACATTAAGGCATTGAAGGGCTTAGAATACGATATTCCAGAAGTTCAAGGAACTAGGATTAAAACTAAGAATCACCTACCCAGCAAAACTGAGTACAATACTTCAGAGGAAAAAATGGTCTTTCAATGAAATAGAGTACTTTCAAGCATTCTTGATGAAAAGAGCAGAGCAGAATGGAAAATTAGACTTTCAAACACAAGATTCAAGAGAAGCATGAAACAGGAAAGGGAAATCATAAGGGACTTTCTAGAGTTGAACTGTTTACATTCCTACAGGGAAAGATAATATTTGTAACTCTTGAAACTTTGCTCAGTATTTGGGTAGTTGGAGGGATTATACACACATACACACACACACACATACACACACAGATATAAATATAGATATAGCCAGAGGGTATAAGGAGAGTTGAATAGGAAGGGATGATACCTAAAAAAAATAAAATTGAGGGGTGAGAGAGGAATATATTGGGAGAAGAAAGGGAGAAGTGGAATGGGACAAATTATCTCTGACATAAAATAGGCAAGAAAAAGCTTTTTCAATGGAGGCAAAAGAGGGGGAGGTGAGAAGGAAAAAGTGAAGCTTACTCTCATTACATATGGCTTAAGGAGGGAATAACATGCACACTCAATTGGGTATGAAAATCTATCTTACACTACAGGAAAATAGGGGAGAAGGGGGATAAGTGGGGTGTGAAAGGGGATGATATAAGGGAGGGCAAATGTGAGAAGGGGGTAATTAGAAGTAAATACTTTTGGGGAAAGACAAGGTCAAAAGAGAATAGCATAAATGGGGGGCAGGATAGAATGGAAGGAAATATAGTTAGTCTTTCACAACATGACTATTATGGATGTCTTTAGCAGAACTACACATATACAGCCTATACTGAATTGCTTGCCTCCTCAGTGGGGATAGGTGGGGAGAGAGAAAGGGAGAGAAGCTGGAACTCAAAGTTTTAGAAATGAGTGTTGAGAATTGTTTTGCATGCAACTGGGAAATAAGAAATGCAGGTAATGGGGTATAGAAATCTATTTTGCCCTACAAGAAAAGAAGATGGGGATAAGGGAAAGGAGGGGTGTGACAGAAGGGAGGGCATATTGAAGGAAGGGGTAATCAGAATGCATGGTGTTTTGGGAGGGAGGGGAAAGATGGGAAGAAAATTTGGAACTCAAAATCTTATGGAAATGAATGTGGAAAATAAAAATAAATAAATAAATTTAAATGTTTAAAAAAATACAGAAATGCTCATTCATTAATTTCAAATTTATCATCCAGTCTAGATCTTGGCAGCTGTTATCTACTAACCCCCAGAATAGTCTCTCTCTTTACCCAATGAATTCAGTGCTTGGGTTATGGTCTTGATCTCCACTGGAGTCCCTGTTGTCATACTAGGAGACTCCAACATATGTACAAACACACACATACACACATACATACATGTCCCAGTTCCCTCAAACATCCCAGTTCCTCAATCTGTTTCAGTACCAAGACTACTCCTTTATTCCACCTTACATACACAGAGATGATTATACCCTTGCTCTTGTTCCGTTTTCATGACTAAGAATTCTGAAATGCCTTCCTCTGCTCAAAACCTCCTATAATACCATCTTTCTCTTTCTCCTTTTTTCTCCCAAACCTATTCTTTATCCTCTGCTTGACCTGCAATCTCAGATGAAGCGGTAGTCCTCATTATAGCTAACCCTTCCACACGTACCTTTAATTCCATCCTCTCCCCCCTCCTCCAGCAGACTTCCCCTGTTATTATCTACCTTCCTCAATCTTCCATCTCTCCTTATCTACTAGTTACTTAGAAACAAGCCCCAAATTCTCCAATCCTTAAAAAAAAAAAAACTCAATCCCATTACACCTGTTAACTCTTGTCCTTCGGTCTTCCCCATTTAATCAATTTCTTTAAAGTAACACCGTCTACTTCATCTCCTTTCAATTCCCACTACATTGGTTTCAGCCTTCATCACTCAACTAAAAATAGCTCTCTTCAAAGTTACCCATGATCTCTCTCTTTTTTTCCCCATTTTGGGGGGGAGGCAATCAGGGTTAGGTGACTTGCCCAAGGTCACACAGCTAATAAGTATCTGAGGCCACATTTGAACTCGAGTCCTCCTAACTCCTCCAAAACCAGTGCTCTATCCTCTGTGCTACCACATCCCCACACTCCATGATCTCTTAACTGCTTCTCAGTCTTGACCCTTTCCAACCTCTCTGCAACATTTAACCCTTTCCAGATACAATCCCCTCTCTGAGTTTATATGTTAATATTTTCTTGCGAGTTTCCTTCTACTTGTCTCACCACTCCTCAGTCTTGAATCATCATCCAAGTCATAGCAACATGGTGGCGATGGTGAAGTAGAGTGCCAGGCCTGGAGTCAGGAAGACTCATCTGTATGAGTTCAAATCCATCCTCAGACACTTACTAGCTATGTGACCCTAGGCAAGTCATTTAACCTTGTTTACCTCAGTTTCCTCATCTGTTAAAATGATCTGGAGAAGGAAATGGTGAATCACTCCAATATCTTTGCCAAGAAAACCCCAAAAGGGAAGAGTTGGACAAAACTACACAACAACATCAACCAAGTCATGGCCACTAATTGTGTGTGTACTTCTAAGGCCCTGTCTTTTGTCCCCTTCTCTTCTCTCTCTACATTGGCTCTTTTGGTGATCTCATCAGCTATCATGGCTTTAATTACTATCTCTATACACATTATACATATACATAAATACACACATACACACATGCACACACAAATATACATATACAGATCATTCCCATATCTACATATCTAGCCAATCTCTCCTGAGCTCTGGTCCCACATGACCAATCACTTAGATATTTCCAACGGGATGTCTCACAGGCATCTCAAATCCAAAACTGAACTCATTCAGTTGTTCACAAATTGTCTTCTGAACTTTCCCATCACTGTCAATCACACCATCATCCTCCTGGGTAGGCACATTGTCAACCTTGGTGTCAGCCTCAATTCCTCACTCTCATTCACCCCACATATCCACTGCCGCATCTTATCTCATCTGTCTCCACAACATTTCTCTTATAGACCCTTCCTCTTATCTCATACAACTACCACCTTAGTTTAAAGGTCTGGAAAATTTGGAGTCAATCAAAAGAAGCACTTAAGGATCTAGAAGGTCACACTTAAGGATCTAGAAGGCCACATGTGGCCTCAAGGCTGCAGGTTCTCCACCCCTGCTTAAGGCCTTGTTACCTCTCACCTGGATTACTTTAACACCTCCTACTTGGGCTCTCTACCCCAAACCTCTGCCAATTAGTCCAATCCATTCTCTACACAGCTGCTAAAGTGACTTTCCTATCATACATGTCTGATCACATCCCCTGCTTTTTTTTCGTTTGTTTCTCTAAAGATTTATTGTTTTCTTTTTTTAATATTTTATTTATTTTTTAATGTTCTACACTACTATAAAACTTAGATTTCTACCCCCCACACACACCTCCTTCCCCAAGATGGCATACAATTCTATATAGGATCTACATATACTTTCCTATTGAATATGTTTTCACCATAGTCATGCTATGTAGACAAACTAAAATAACTGGAAGAAATCATATAATAAATCAGAACATAATACACACACACACATACACACAGATATGATCTGCTACATTCTGTGAATGAATTACATAGTTCTTTCTCTGAGTGTGGAAGGCATTTTGCCTTAGAAAACCATTGGGAATTTTTTTTTAAAGTCCTTGCATTATTGCGAAGCTCCAAGTCTACCAGAAAAACCTCTCGCATACTGTGGTCGTTGCTGTGCACCAAGTTCTCCTGGTTCTGCTCCTTTCACTCAGCATCAGATCATATAAGTCCTTCCAGGCCTCCTTGAAGTCTTCTTGATCATCATTTCTTATGGCACAATAGTACTCCATTACATTCATATACCATAATTTATTCAGCCATTCCCCAATTGATGGGCATCCCCTTGATTTCCAGTTTTTGGCAACTACAAAGAGTGCTGCTATAAATATTTTTGTACATGTGGGACCCTTTCCCATTTTTATGATCTCTTGGGGATACAGTCCTAGTAGCGATATTGCTGGGTCAAAGAGTATGCACATTTTTTGTAGCCCTTTGGGCATAGTTCCAAACCGCTCTCAGAATGGTTGGATGAGCTCACAGCTCCACCAACAATGAATTAGTGTTCCAATTCTCCCACATCCTCTCCAGCATTTATCATTTTCCTGTCCCGTTATGTTTGCCAATCTAATAGGTATGATGTGGTACCTCAGAGTTGTTTTGATTTGCATCTCTCTAATCAAAAGTGATTTAGAGCATTTTTTCATATGATTATAGATAGCTTTAATTTCTTCCTCTGAAAATTGCCTGTTCATATCCTTTGACCATTTATCAATTGGGGAATGACTTGTATTGTTGTACATTTGACTCAGTTCTCTATATATTCTAGAAATGAGGCCTTTATCCCCAAGATTAGCTATAGAAATTCTTTCCCAGTTTACTATATCCCTCCAAATTTTGGTTGCATTGGGTTTGGTTGTGCAAAAACGTTTCAGTTTAATGTAATCAAAATTATCCATCTTGCATTTCATAATGCTTTCTACCTCTTCTTTAGTAAAAAATTCTTCCCTTCTCCATAAATCTGATAAAAACACTATTCCTTGCTCCTCCAGTTTGTCCAAGATCATGTACTTATTTGGACTTTATTTTTGTGTATGGTGTCAGGCATGGGTCTATACCTAGTTTTCTCCACACTGTTATCAATTTTCCCAGCAATTTTTGTCGAACAGTGAGTTCTTACTCCAGAAGCTGGGGTCCTTGGGTTTATCAAACAGAAGGTTGCTACATTCCTTGCCTACTGTGTCTTGAGTGCCAAGTCTATTCCACTTGTCTACCCATCTGTTTCTTAGCCAATACCAAGGGGTTTTGATAATTGCTGCTTTATAGTACAATTTGAGGTCTGGTAGCGCTAGGCCACCTTCCCTAGCATTTCTTTTCATTAGTCCCTTTGATATTCTGGACCTTTTGTTCTTCCAGATGAATTTTGATATTATTTTATCCAGCTCTAGAAAATAATTATCTGATAGTTTAATTGGTATGGCACTAAATAAGTAAATTAATTGAGATAGAATTGTCATTTTTATTATATTAGCTCGGCCTACCCATAAGCAACTGATATTTTTCCACTTACTTAAATCTGACTTTATTTGTGCAAAAGGTGTCTTGTAATTGTGTTCGTATAGTCCCTAGGTTTGTTTTGGCAGGTAAACTCCCAAGTATTTTATAGTGTCTACCCTAGCTTTAAATAGGATTTCTCTTTATATCTCTTGCTGTTGGACTTTGTTGCTAATATATAGGAATGTAGAAGATTTGTGTGGGTTTATTTTGTAACCTGCAACTCTGCCAAAGTAGCTTTTTTACTTGAGTCTCTGGGATTCTCTAAGTATATCATCATATCATCTGCAAAGAGTGATAACTTAGTTTCTTCTTTGGCTATTCTTATTCCTTCAGTTTCTTTATCTTGTCTAACTGCTACAGCCAACATTTCTAGTACCATAATGAATAATAGTGGTGATAATGGACATCCTTGTTTCACCCCTGATCTTATTGGAAATGCATCTAGCTTATCCAAACCATTGCACATAATGCTTGCTAAAGGTTTTAGGTAGATACTGCTTATTATTTTATGGAAAGTTCCCTTTATTCCTCTGTTCTCCAGTGTTTTCAGTAGGAATGGGTGTTGTATTTTGTCAAAAGCCTTTTCTGCATCTATTGAAATAATCATGTGGTTTTTGTTAGCTTTGTTGTTGATGTGATCGATAATGCTAATAGTTTTCCTAATATTGAACCAGCCCTGTAATCCTGGTATGAATCCTACCTGATCATAATGTATTAATCTCGTGATAAGATGCTGTATTCATTTTGCTAAAATCTTATTTAAAATATTTGCATCTATATTCATTAGAGAAATTGGTCTATAATTTTCTTTCTCTGTTTTGTCTCTTCCAGTTTAGGTATCAAAACCATATTTGTATCATAGAAAGAATTTGGGAAGAGTCCTTCCTCCCCAATTTTCAAAAATAGTCTACATAGTATTGAAATTAACTTTTCTTTAAATGTTTGATAGAATTCACTTGTAAATCCATCTGGCCGTGGAGATTTTTTCCTAGGGAGTTCATTGATGGCTTGTTCAATTTCTTTTTCTGAGATGGGGTTGTTTCCCTCTTCTGTTAATCTGGGCAATTTGTATTTTTTAAAATACTCATCCATCTCATTTAGATTATTGAATTTGTGGGCATAAAGTTGGACAAAGTAATTTCTAATTATTGTTTTAATTTCCTCCTCGTTGGAGGTGAGTTCACCCCTTTCATTTTAAATATTAGTAATCTGATTTTCTTCTTTGTTTTTTTAAATCAAATTGACCAAAGGTTTATCAATTTTATTAGTTTTTTCATAAAACCAACTATTGGTTTTATTTATTAATTCAACTGTTTTCGTAATTTCAATTTTGTTAATCTCTCCTTTGGTTTTTAGTATTTCTAATTTGGTATTTACTTGGGGATTTTCACTTTGTTCTTTTTCAAGCTTTTTCAGCTGCATGCCCAAGTCACTGATCTCCTCTTTCTCTATTTTATTTATGTAGGCATTCAAAAACATAAAACTTCCCCTAAGAACTGCTTCTGCAGTATCCCGTAAGATTTGGTAGGTTTGTCTCATTACTGTCATTCTCTTGAATGAAGTTGTTGATTGCTTCTATGATTTCTTCTTTAAACCACTCCTTCTTTAGGATTAGATTATTTAGTTTCCAATTGATTTTTGGTTTATCTTTCCATGGCCTTTTATTACATATAATTTTTATTGCATTATGATCTGGGAAGGATGCATTGATTATCTCTGCCTTTCTGCACTGGATTGTGAGGTTTTTATGTCCTAGTACATGGTCAGTTTTTGTGAATGTGCCATGTACTGCTGAGGAAAAGGTATACTCCTTTCTATTCCCACTCAATTTTCTCCAGAGATCTATCATATCTACCTTATCCAGAGTTTTATTTACCTCCTTAACCTCTTTCTTGTTTATTTTGAGGTTAGATTTATCAAGTTCAGAGAGGGGGAGGTTGAGGTCCCCCACTAGTATAGTTGTGCTGTCAATTTCTTCCTTCAGCTCCCCCAACCTTGGAGCATATATGTTTAGTAATGATATTGCTTCATTGTCTATGGTGCCTTTTAGCAGGATATAGTTTCCATCCTTATCTCTTTTGATTAGATCTATTTGCTTTTGCTTTGTTTGAGATTAGGATTGCTACTTCTGCTTTTCTTACATCAGCTGAAGCACAATATATTCTGCTCCAACCTTTGACCTTTATCCTGTGTGTATCCCCCCATTTCAAATGTGTTTCTTGTAAACAACATATTGTTGGATTATGGCTTTTAATTCATTCTCTATCCATCTCCGTTTTATGGGAGAGTTCATTCCATTCACATTCACAGTTATGATTACAATCTGTGTATTTCCCTCCATCTTCTTTCCCACCTTTTGTGCTTTCAGCTCTCCTGTTTCCCTTCCCCTCCTCAATAGTATTCACTTTTCACCACCTCCTCCTGCAGCCTTCCCTTCCTTCTTTTAGCCCCCTTCCCTTTTAGTCCCCTTTACCCTTATTGCTTCTTCCCTCCCTTTTAGCCTCCCTCCCCTTTCTTCCCCCTTCCCCTCCTACTACCTATAGAGCTAGTTAGGATTATCTACTTAAGTTTATCGTTCCCTCCTTGAAACAAATCAGATGAGAGTACCTCTCAAACAATGCTCATCTCCCTCCCCTCTTTCCCTCTACTATAATTTTGTACTTCTTCCTATGATGTAATTTACCATTTTCTGCTCCTTCCTTTTCACACCTCCTGTTGCAATTCCTTCACATACTTAAATCATATTTTTAACATGACATCATTTACTTTATACCCGTTCCCTCTATGTATATCTCTTTTATATTTCATAATGGATGCACAATTCTCAAGATTAACAGGTATCACCTTCCCTTATAGGGAGGTAAACAGTCTGCTCAAATTGAGTAACAAGTTTGTTTCCCCCCCCACCCCATTTACCTTTTTATGATTATCTTGAGACCTGCACTTGAAGATCGAATTGTATTAAGTTCTGGCGTTTTTGTCAGGAAGGTCTGGGAATCCCTTACTTCATTGAATGACCTTCTCCTTGCGTTTAATGTTATGCTGAACTTTGCTGGGTAGTTAATCCTTGGTTGTAGTTCTGACTCCTTTGCCTTACAGAATACTGGATTCCAATTCCTTCGATCTTTTAATGTACAAGCTACAAGGTCCTGTGTGATCCTGACTGTAGCTCCTTGATATCGGAATTGTTTCTTTCTGGCTGCCTGTAGTATTTTCTCCATCACTTGATAGTTCTGGAATTTGGCAACGATATTTCTTGGGGTTTTGAGTTTGGGATCCCTTTTGGGAGGTGAACGGTGGATTCTTTCAATGACTATTTTGCCCTCTGAATCTAGCACTTCTGGGCAGTTTTCCTTGATGCTTTCCTGGAAGATATTGTCCAGACTCTTTTTTTTCATCATGGCTTTCTGGCAGGCCAATAATTCTTAAATTTTCTCTCCTGGATCTATTTTCCAGGTCAGTTGTTTTTCCAATTATATATTTTACGTTTTCTTCTACCTTTTCATTCTTTAGATTTTGTTTGACTGATTCTTGCTGTCTCACTGAGTCATTAGTTTCTACTTGCCCAATTTTAATCTTTATCAAATTGTTTTCTTCAGTTAACTTTTGTATCCCCTTTTCCATCTGTCCAATTTTTACTTTTAAGGAGTTATTTTCTCCAGTTAATTTTTGTACTTCCTTTTCCATTTGTCCAATTTTCCCAGTTAGGTTTTGTGTTTCCTTTTCCATTTGACCAACTGTTCCTTTTAGGGAGTTATTTTCTCCAATTAATTTTTGAACTTCCTTTTCCATTTGTTCAATTTTCCTTTTCAAAGAGATGTTCTCATCAGTGAATTCGTTTTTTATAATTTTAAAATCATCGGCCAGTTTTTCTACTATTTCCTTCTTCAGCTGTTCCAGGAGAGTTGTTTGTGCCTGTGAGCAGTTCATAGTCCCTTCTGAAGTTTCAGACGGAAGTACAGTCTCAGCTCTGACCTCTTTGGTATTTGTGTTTTGGTCCTTATCCCCACAGAAAGATTCTAAGGTTTTTTTGCACTTATTTTGCTTTTTTTGTATTCATGATATTGATTGTGTGTTGTGGCTTCTGGTTCTTTCAGTTAGAAACTGCAGAACTTGGTGTTGAGCTGACTTGTGTGAAAAAGCTAAGAGCAGGTTTTTGTTTTGTGTTTCCCCATCAGCCCTGGGATTAGCTTGTTAAGTGTGGGGGAGGAGTGGTCTGGTCATGGGAGATCTCCTCAGCTGAACTGAGGCAAAGGCAAGCTCAGGGGATGGTGATCCCAGCTGCCCTATTGTCCTCCTGTTTCCCCTGGAGTGCTGAGGCAACCCTCGATGCTCATGTGGGTTCCCACCCCTCCTGGGGCTCCTCTCCTGGCGCTGAGGCTTGCCTGGGTCCTAGTGCGAGTTTTCTCTGCCCTGGGTTCTCTATCCTTCCGGTTTGCCTCTGCCACAGTAGGAGGAATCCCCCTTAGCTATTTTCCCAGCCTCTGGTGTTATGAGACTATTTGCCCCCTCTGCTGTTCCCTCTGATCCAGGACTTTTCTGGGGAAATATTTTATGGTTCTTTCATGGTCATCAAGAGGAGAGGAGAGAGCATTTACTGATCACTCTGCCATCCTAGCTCCCGGAAGTTCAAGTAGGTGACTTACCGATGTTTAATCTGCAGGCTGAAAGTCTCAGGAACTGCTGCGCTGATATCTGGCGCTCAGTGGCTCTCACTGGCTCGGGTCTGCTGGTTCTGCCTGCTGCTCTCAGGTTTCCTTGGGCCCTTCCACTCTGCTGCGCTGGCTGCCCTGTGCACTGTGGGCACACCCCCGTGGAACAGATCCTTCCCGTGGACCTTTCAGTCTGTCCTGGGCTCCAAATCTGCCACAGTCTGCCTCCCACTGGATTCCGCACCTCCAAAATTTGGTCAGATTTTCCTTTCAGAGGTATCCAAAGGAGTTTGTCCAAGAGCCAAGATGGCATTCCGCCCCCCAAATCCCCTGCTTTCTTAATAAATTCCAGTGGCTCCCTATTACCTCCAGCATCAGATAAACACTGTTTATCACTTAAAGCTCTGCAGAACCCAGTCCATTTCTACCTTTCCAGTCTTCTCACACATTATTCCCCTCCACAGACTCTGAAATTCAGCCATACTGGCCTTTCTATTTTTCATGTAACTTCTCCATCACCAGTCTCCACACCTTTGCACTGGTTCTTTCCTTATGCCTAGAATGCATTTCCTCCTTACCTTTCCTCAAAGAATTCCCTAATTTCTTTCAAGATTCAAGTCAGATTTCACCTTCTCCCTGAAGTCTTTCTGGGTCTGTGCCCTTCCCACCTCCAACCTCCTCTCAAGCTTCTATGACACTTGCAAAGCTACCCTGCATTCATTGTGTACATGTTATTTATATGTTTATAAAAATGTGTGCTGTTGCCTCAAATAAAATGGGAGCTGAGGATTAGGACAGCAAGTGGGAATTGAGTGAACCCCACAGACTCCATCTTGTGACTTAATTCTGGAGCTAGCTCACTACCTTTCCAATTCAATGATGGGTCTAGACCAACTTCTGTATTGTGAGAAAACTTTATTCAACTGTGGGAATTGTGAGAAAACATTATTGCACTGTTTAAACCCAGCCTGCATGGCTCTACCTGCTGCTTAGAGACTCAATCAAGAAACTAGGTTATGCTGACCAGAAACCCAGTCAGATCCAAAGATTGATGCAAATAGTTTTTTCACAGTTATACAACTCAACAACCTACACATCTTTTCCAAAAACTGGCCCTGTGCTGTTCAATCAGTTATTGTTTCTTTGTTCCTTGGATGAACACCCAAACTTGAGGAGAGTGGGATACCTCTTTTTCTGATTTCAGGGAGCTACACCTGTTCACTCTCTCCCCCACCCCCAACTTAGAAAGTCCCTAATCTTTGTTCCAATTCGAAATCTGATTACCTAATTTTATATCCTAGTTAATTGTTTTCTTTTAATTAATTGCTTTTATTTGATTAACTAGGCAACTAGGTGGTAGAGTGGATAGAGTGCTCATCCTAGAGTCAGGAAGACTCATCTTCCTAAATTCAAATCTGGCCTTGGAGACTTACTAGCTCTGTGACCCTGGACAAGTCACTTCACCCCTGTTTACCTCAGTTTCCTGATCTATAAAATGAGCCAGAGAAGGAAAGAGTAAACCATTCTTCCAGTATTTTTGCCAAGAAAACCCCAAATGGGGTCACAAAGAGTCAGACACAGCTGAAATGACTCCATAGCAAAATATTTCCCTCCACTCCCTCATAGAATATAAGCACCTTGAGGTCAGGGACTAGGTTGCTTTCTTTTTTAAATCTATATATCCCTAAACTTCTGTCCTAGCACTGTGCCTAGCATATAGGAGACCCTAATTAAATACAAACTGAATGAATGAAAAGGCAAACAGTCAAACCCAAATTTTCTAAGTTTACTGAGGGGTGGGGTGGAGGTAGGGGACTAGGAGGGGGAGAAAACTTCACAGAGGGTTACCTCCAGTTCTATCGATTAGTGAATAAATACAATGAGCAATGCTGGTCACCCAGGCACGAGAGACATCTTTTTTTTATATACTTCAACAATCATGTTTTGAACACTTCATGGATCTGGGAGTTCAAACTCCCCTCCAATGAAACAGGCCAGAATTCCCTTTAATCTCTAATTTAGCAGCAGCAGAAATCAGCAGTATTAGGGAGGGAGAGAGTGAAGGAAGAAGAAAATTTGGAACTTAAAGTTTTAAAAAAAAATCCAACAAATGTTAAAAGTTGTTTTTTCATGTAATTGGGGGAAAAAATAAAATATTAAATCATAAATAACAATTAGCAGTACAGCAAGAATTGCTGGGGTCCAAAAGATATCACCTTGGAGCCAATCTAGTAATGAGCCTTTCCTAAATTCACTAGGCTGGTCCTCAGGTGAGTCCTCAACTGGACAGCAGGTACCAGGGCTTGTGTTTCCTCAGTTTTTCATAAGAGAAGTCACCGACATCTTTACACCACCATAAGGTGTCAGATTTGGAGGGAGATCAACAATCACATCTCTCTCCAATCTAATGAGAGCTCCTTGCATGCAGGGACTATATCCCCAGGACTTAGCACAGCATCTGGCACAGAGTGTGTGTTTAATAAGTATTTATTATGTTGAATACAATTAAACAAATCCCCTTGTCACCATCAAACGAGTTGGGCCTAGATGATCTCTAATGTTTCTTCCTACTCTAACATTCTAGAATTATAAATATCTACTTTGCATCATGCCCAAAGCTGTACATAAAAAAAGAGAAGTAGCAGCTACCACTTCTGCCTTCCAAGAGAACACAATTCTGTTTAGGAGTTGACAACTACATGTGCCACTACTAAGTGGCACTCAAACTTTGACTCATGCCACTGCAGACCTGCACAGGGTCACTCCTTCTTAGGCAGCCTGTTTGCCCACCCACCACCTTATCAGGGGTTCACCTGATTTAGTAAGGACACAAAGAGAATAGATTTAGGTCTTGTGCAGCTCAGAATTCCTAAACTCAGGCAATCTACCAGCTTCAGTCTCTAGGCATGTGCCACCTGAAATTTCCTTCCTTCCTTCCTTTCTTCCCTCCCTCCTTCCCTCTCAGAGCCAATTGGAGTAAAGTGACTTGCCCAGGGTCAAACAGCTAGTAAGCATCTGAGGCCACATTTGAACTCAGGTCCTCTTGACTCCAACACCAGTGCTCTATCCATCTTCCTTCCTTCCTTTCTTTTTTTTTTTTTAATTAAATTTATTTATTTAACTTTTAACATTCATTTTCACAAAATTTTGGGTTACAAATTTTCTCCCCTTTTGTCCCCTCCCCCCCCAAACACCAAGCATTCTAATTGCCCCTATGACCAATCTGCTCTCTCTTTTATCATCCCTCTCTGCCCTTGTCTCCATCTTCTCTTTTGTCCTGTAGGGCCAGATAGCTTTCTATACCCCTTTACCTGTATTTCTTATTTCCTAGTGGCAAGAACATTACTCGACAGTTGATCCTAACACTTTGAGTTCCAACTTCTTTACCTCCCTCCCTCTCCACCCCTTCCCTTTGGAAGGCAAGCAATTCAATATAGGCCAAATCTGTGTAGTTTTGCAAATGACTTCCATAATAGTTGTGTTGTATAGGACTAACTATATTTCCCTCCATCCTATCCTGTCCCCCATTATTTCTATTCTCTTTTGATCCTATCCCTCCCCATGAGTGTCGACCTCGAATTGCACTCTCCTCCCCATGCCCTCCCTTCTATCATCCCCCCCACCCTGCTTGTCCCCTTATCCCCCACTTTCCTGTATTGTGAGATAGGTTTTCCTACCAAAATGAGTGTGCATTTTATTCGTTCCTTTAGTGGAATGTGATGAGAGTAGACTTCATGTTTTTCTCTCACCTCCCCTCATTATCCCTCCACTAATGAGTCTTTTGCTTGCCTCTTTTATGAGAGATAATTTGCCCCATTCAATTTCTCCCTTTCTCCTCCCAATATATTTCTCTCTCACTGCTTGATTTCATTTTTTTTTTTAAGATATGATCCCATCCTCTTCAATTCACTCTGTGCACTGTCTCTATGTATGTGTGCGTGTGTGCATGTGTGTATGTGTGTAATCCCACCCAGTACCCAGATACTGAAATGTTTCAAGAGTTACAAATATTGTCTTTCCATGTAGGAATGTAAACAGTTCAGCTTTAGTAAGTCCCTTATGACTTCTCTTTGCCTTTTCATGGTACTCTTCATTCTTGTGTTTGAAAGTCAAATTTTCTTTTCAGCTCTGGTCTTTTCATCAAGAATACTTGAAAATCCTCTATTTCATTGAAAGACCAATTTTTCCCCTGAAGTATTATACTCAGTTTTGCTGGGTAGGTGATTCTTCCTTCCTTTCTTCCTTCCTTCCTTCCTTCCTTCCTTCTTTCCTTCCTTCATCCTTTCCTCCCTTCTTTCTTCCTTCCTCCCTCCTTCTCCCTTCCTTCCTTCCTTCCCTCTATATCTCAATAAAATTAGTTTTCTCTGTAACAGCATGTGCTCTGTTTTGTTCCCTTCACACCATTACCCTGAGAAGAGGTCCACAGGCTGCTAGACTGAACTCCTAGAGAACAAGGGCCATTGTTACCTTTCTTTGTATCCTTAGCACTTAGCACAATACCTGGCACACAGTAGGTACTTAATAAATTCCTGCTAACTAACCAGACTGCCAAAGGGGTCCAGGATACAAACAAAGGTTCAGAATCCCTTCTTTAAGAGAATCCTTCCCATATTCAAGGACCAGCAAAGCAAAGAACAGGCCTTTCTCACAACCCACTAATAAAACATCCTTTTCCATTCTTCAACAGCAACAAAAAGGAAGCAAATTATTTCTCTGGTGCATGAGCCAGGAATCAGGAGGTAAATGTGAGAAAGGGAAAGCTCAGAAAAATCCTTTCAAGGAGAAAAGAGATAAAGAATTTTGATAATAATCATAAATCACATTTACATAGCCCCTTAAAGTTTACAAAACACTTTAGATGTTATCTCATTTTATCTTCAAAATACCCATAGGAGGTTTTTATTCTCATCTCTATTTCACAGATGAGGTTAAGTGACTTGCCCAGCGTCACCCAGCTATTAGATGTCTGAGATGGGATTTGAACTCAGGTCTTCCTGACTCCAAGTCTAGCACTTACTCACTGCATCACCTTCCTCAGCCTCCCTCCCTTTGGCTGAAATCACATGACAAGGACAAGAAAGATCCTTCTTCCCTTCAGTATCTCTCCATAGTTATATACTGAATATATGAAAGGCAACCAAGACACATTAGGAATCACATCTACCACAACAAGAGGAAGGGTTGAGAACACTGACAAGTTGGAAGGTGTCCAGGGAAGGGCAGCCAGAATGTTGGGGAAGGGGGTGGGGAAGGGCTTAAACTCTTATGAGGAACAGTGGAAGGAACTGAAGATTTTTAGCTTGTTTTCCTTGGCTGGAGGAAGGAGGAGTAGGAGCAGAGCAAGAGCTGCTGAGAGGCAGAGCACAACTCAGCTGGAGGGGGAAAAAGGCATCCTGGGGGAGAGCTGTCCAGAAGGTCACTCATCAAGAGCAGAGGACTTCCAAATGAAGCCAGAGGGCCACTTTCTGGGGATGTTGGAGGGAGATTCGTGCTTCTGATGGGGGTTGGATGAGATGACCTCTCTTCGGTCCTTTCCAACCCTGTGATTCTACAACAATAAGATTGTACGAGAATTCATCCTGAGAGAATGGGTCAAAGTTCATCTCTTTTTTGGATCATTATGACTGGAATCCTCTTCTTCAAAAGTCTGCCCCTTAAAGTGACAGGGCCCACACAATTTCCTACATTTCCAACTCAATCCAAGAAACATTTATAAGTTGCCCACTATGTTTAAGGCATTGTGATACAAAGACCAAAAAACAGAAGGAAAAGAAACCTAGTCCTTACCTTCTAAAAACATTATACCCTTACCCCAATATCTTCTAAAGGACTCAATCTTTGATCCTAGTCTTTTCTCTTACACTGTACAGCCTTAGTTTTCTTTGTATCTTCATCACTTAGCACATAGTAGGCACTTAATAAATGCTTGTTGACTGACTGCCTAGATAACTGTGTAGGACATCCAGGCCACTCAAAACACAGAAATTCCGAACCAAAGATTATTTTACTTCACATGAGTGGAGATTCTCAAAGAGGTTTGAAAAGAGAAAATTAATGATTAGGCCAGAAGAACAGAGCTCACTGCTGTCTGACTCCTAAGATAAATCAGGTGAGGATATGTCTTCCATTAATCATCTGGGGCCCTTTTATGCCAAACATAAAATGTTTGGATGCTGGAAAACAGCTTTCCTTTGGGGAAAAAAAAAGATTTCATACAGTTCTGAATCTCCCCTCTTTCTAAATCACCAAATTTATCTACATATTAATCAAGGGACAGCAAAGATATTCCAGACTGACTAGGTGGGGCGGAGACATTAAGGCAGCAATGAACAAAATGAACAACTTTATTTTATTATTGCCAGTAAAGGAAGCCTTCTGTCAGGCCCAACAGTAATCAAAGTCTTTTAACTTCCCAACCCAAGCAGTCATCACACATAAAGGGCACTCTGGTATTTCCTCAGTTAACTAATAACAGCACTTACTGGGCAGCTAGATGGCACAATGGATAGAGTGCCAGGCCTGAAATCTGAAAAACCTGAGGTCAAATCTGGCCTCAAACACTCAGTAGCTGTGTGATCTTGGATAAGTCACTTAACCCTGCTTGCCTCCGTTTCCTCATCTGTAAAATGAGTTGGGGAAGGACATGACAAGCTATTCCAGTAACTGCCAATAAACCCCATACTGGGTCATCAAGAATTGGACATGACTGAAATAAGTGAACAATAACAAGAAAAATTTCTTTAGTTACATAAATAACAGCCTCCCAAAATGGATATAATGCTTTAAGTTTGCAAAACAATTTATATGTTATCTAATTTGATCCTCACTACAAACCAGTGAAGCAGGCTCTATTACTGTCCCTCCTTTACAAATGAGCAAACTGAAACTCAGAGAGAATATATAACTTGCTCACAATCACCCAGGTATTAAGTGTCAAAGGCAGGATTGGAACCCAAGCCCTCCTGACTTCAGGTCCAGTACTCTTTCCTGCATATTCAGTGACTGCTCAGAAAGAGTGCAGTGAGATTTAAGAATTCATATTTAGTTTCCAAAAAACAATTAAACCAAAGCTCCATAGTAGAGGGAACCCGCCACTGTTGTTGAAAGTGACCTCCAATTGTGAGAAAGGAAATACATCTGATTGACAGATAAAAGTATGTGCTAGAGAGACTTCTCTGTGGCTTTCTTTGTATACCCAATGATGAACACAGTGTTCGCTACCATAGTCAGAGCTTAATAAATGCTTGTTGACTGTTTAACTAAAGGGAAAAACTGTCAACTTGGAGACTCAAGAATAAAACCCACAGCATCAGTTTTTGAGAATCATTAAATTGACTCTCTATGCTCTGACTACTCTAGAGTGTGTTCCAGTGAGTTGGAGCAAGATCTGTTGTTCAGTCATGTGCGACTCTCCATGACCCCATCTGGGGTTTTCTTGGCAGAGGTACTGGAATAATTTCCCATTTCCTTCTCCAGCTCATTTTCCAAATGAGGAAACTGAGGCAAACAGGGTTAAGTGACTTGCCCAGGGTCACACAGCTAGTAATTGCCTGAGGCCAGATTTGAATTCAGGTGTTCCTATAACTCCAGTCCAGAAGCTCTATCCATTGCACTGTCCAGCTACCCTGAGTTGGAACATTAGCACTCCCTGTAGTCTTCAGTTTCAGAGTCTCAAGGGGCACAGGCATCCATATCCATTTTCAAGACAAGGGCTTCCTGAAGAGATGTTTTGAAGCAGCAGTTTAAACACCTTCCAATTCTGATGCACTCGTTAAAATTTGAGTTTGGCTTCTGTTATTATCCCAGTACCATTCAAGAAAGTGAAAACATACAAAGGAACTGGAGTTGCTAGGAAGGGTCAGCCTGGCCCCCAGAGGGCAGAACCAGGAGCAACAGGTGGAAGGCGTAGAGGTACCTTTCAGCTCCATAGCACAACAAGCCCCTCAGAGCTAAGTAAGAAATGCTGCCTCTTCTGCTACATATCACAGACCTGACACATTCTACTCCAAGCAGACATCTCAGTCTAAAAATGCTCCCTGCTTTTAAAAGCAAATTTTATGAGATTTACAGCTTCATTGCTTGGAAAGGCTACACCAAGTAGGTTCAAAATACTAAGAAATACACATCAGCATAGCCACATCCGGGACACAACCTGGGTTAAGTGTGGTTAAAACCAACTGGCATACTCAGCTTCTTCTCCTAGAAAAAATGAAATCAGGAATAAGTGAAACCTTCACTCATGTCAATGGGCCTTAATTAGGTTTCTCAAATTCTTCCTTTAAGAGGCAAGCTCTGGAATCTCAAAGAAAGAAAATTACTATGTTGAGCTGAGTATAGTAAACAAGAGGAGACACAAGGGCAGTGCGCAAGGTATTTGGGTGAATAATAGTATGCCTTGCACTGGGGAAGATGTTTGTAGTAGTTTCTTTAAAAACTGCAGCTTTTTGTTGGACGAACAGAGAAGGTGCTGGGAGAAAATGTCGACGTTAGAGAGATTTTCTCCCTGTAAAATACTAATACAGAACTGTGGATGTACTTTTTTAAAAATGTGATGACTGTTTGGTATGAAAAAATGGGTTTACTCTCCTCTGGCTGGTTCCCAAGCTTCCCCCTAGTTTCTGGAGGAACCAACCTTCAGATGAATTCTGGAGGAATTCATCAGTATAAGTATATGTGTATATATACACACACACACACACACACACACACACACACACACACATACATACATATATATACATATACATTTTATATATATATATATATATACACACATATCCGCATATAATCTACCTCTATAGATTCCTTTCCTTTTTCCAACTTATTTTCATCCTTTATGGATAGAACACCCTGGCTTAGGCCTAAAGAAAAGAAGAAACCCTATGTGTTGTTTTTCTCTCCTCCACGGCTTTCTCACTGTGTGAAATTTATTTGGCCAGAGAACACTTTGAAATATTCTGATGGAAGACCTGGGCTCAAGACTCCCTTCTGAAACATACCACCTGCATGGCCCAGGCAAATCACTGAACATCTCAGTGTTTCAATTTGCTAAAATCTTAAATTTCAAAGAAGGTACCAGTTGTATTGGTAGAGGGCAGGTTCTCGTAGGAAACTCTAAAAATCACAGATCTGATCAAATTTAAAAAAAAAAAAAAGATGTCCCCATGTCACTCTTTTGGGCATGATTTTCAACCTTTTGCAGAGAAAGAAAATCAAAAGAAGTAAATCCAGTATAGTTGGACTACTGTCAAAAGGTTTTCATGTCTAACGAAGAGCACATGTTAACACAATTCAGAACTCAGAGGCTGCTCACACCACTGTGATATAAGTGAGGTCTGTGCACAGCCTTTCCCTGGGCACTCATCCTTAAGAATATTTGCAATTTTTATTAATTAGTAACTTGTTTACTAATTTAGTTTACTAGTTAGTAACTTGTTTTAATTTAGTAACTTGTTTAGTTTACTAATAGGAACTTGTTACTAAGATTAGTAACTTTGTTTACTAGGACCACCGAGACCACCTAAGACCACCAGCATCATGAAGCAAGAGATCAGGCAAGTCCCTCTTTCATCAGACATATGGGTGGCAACTGGGATGGTCAGCAACTTTTTGAAGTTTGTAAATGTTTTTCTTCTGAGAATGCCAATAAGGACATTTATTTTTTTTTTTTTTATAAAAGAACACTCTCTGTGCTTAAAAAGGTAAGTAGTCAGAGATCAGAGCTGGGGAGGGAAAGAACAAAAGAACAGCCTGAATGGACCACTGCCTGGGGCCAAGATTGGGGAATATTCTGAAAGCCCCTAAACCTAGGCCTGGCATGACTTTTCTTAGGAAAACAACTCCATGGATCGAATATAATTCTCCCATTTCTCTGAAACATCTCTAAATGTCACCACAGTTATACGGATAGGTTTAAAAGACGGAAAATTAAAGAAAGCTAAGTTAAACACAACAAGCTCTATTTTACTTTTGATCCTTCAGTCAACTGCTTTTTTCCCCCCCTTATCTTTTTCTTTTCCATTAAAAGGAATGGTTCTTTGCACTAGGGGATGAGGAGACATATTTGGAAATGAAGGTTGTATAAAAACTGACAAGATCAACAAAAATTTTAAAAGAAAACAAAACAATTTGGAATGATGCAAGAAATGTCATTGAACTGTTCCTATCCTTTTTGACCCTGGCATTATTACTAGGCATATGCCCGAGAAGGTCCTATAGGTAGCAAGGCATTTACAGCAACATTCTTGTGATAGCAAAAAAAATCTCTGGAAACAAAAATGGGAGCCCATTGACTGGGGAATGGTTGAAGGAATAGTGGTACATTAATATTATTGAATATCGTTGCACTGACATTTTCAAAAGCTTGGGAAAGGAAGTGAAAAAGAACAACGTCAGCAGAACTAAGAGCACAACATATACCATGACCACAACAATGTAAAAGAAAACAGTGCTAAAAGAAACAGGAGTTCAGGTCATTGTAATGGCCAACCTTGCCTTGGGAGGACTGACGGAACATACCTCCTCTTTGGAGAGAGGTGGCAGACTACAGGTATGAAATGAGGCACACAATGTCAAACGTGGTCCATGTGTTTGTTTTACTTAAGTATATACAAGGAGAACAAGAAAGGAAGGAAATAAAGTAGAAATGAAGAGAAAAAGGAAGGATGTAGGAAGGAAGGAAATAAGTATTATGCTATGTGCCAAATGGGCATCTAAGTGGTGTAATGGATACAGCACCAGGAATCAGGAAGACCTGAGTTTAAATTCAGCCTCAGACACTTACTGGACAAGTCACTTAGCCCTGTTTGCCTCAGTTTTCTCATCTGTAAAATAAGCTGGAGAAGGAAATGGCAAACCACTCCAGTATCTCTGCCAAGAAAACCCAAAACAGGGTCATGAACAAAACCTACGTGCCAGGCATTGTGCTAAGTGCTTTACAAATATTATCTCATTTTGACTTCACAAAATTTTGAGAGATAGGTGGTATTATGATCCGCGTTCCCCCCCCCCACACACACACCCAAAAAAGCTGTTTTGACAGATAAATGGAGATTAAGCCACTCAGAGCAAGTCAAGATGATGATTCAAAAGGAATTCGAGAGACAGACAAGTCTCTTGTTGAGGGTCACCCAGCTAATAAGTCTGTGAAATGATAACACTATAAAGGGCAAAAAAAAAAAGCAGGAATAAAATATATTTTAAAAAATTAAAAGGGGCAGAGCAAGATGGTGGAATAACAGCACGCACTTTCTAAAGTGCTGCCGCCAAGCCCAGTCAAATACCTGTAAAAAACAGTTCTAAACAAATTCTGGAGCTGCAGAACCCACAGAATGATGGAATGAAGCAAATCTAGCCCAAGACAGCCTGGAAGGTTGCTGGGAAGTGTCTATCACACCACACTGGGAGCAGAGTGCAGTCCAGTGGAGGCCACAAGTGCACAGCAGGGAACTGAGCAGGCCTTGGGGAGACATTCAGTCTCACCAGTCTCTCACACCTGTGGTGGTTTTCAGACTCCATGACCCCAAAACGCTGAGGACAAATTGGAAGGTCAGTGGGAAAAGCCTGTGGGATCAGTGCAGGAGAGTGGAAATGATCCAACCCCCGCCCCAGGGTAGCAGAGCGGGGAGGGGTTGGAGGAGCTCACAGAGCCACAGCAGCAGCAGGGGCAGAGGCATGACTGTTTCTGGAGCTCTAGGCCCACAGACTGTTGGGGGATCGAGCGGCTGACAGTATGCCTCACCAACCCCACTGGAAGCAGAGATCTGCCTTGACAAAGAGCTCAAAAGTCAGGCAAATGGCTGAGGAAATGAGTAAAAACCGTAAAAAGAATCAGATTATAGAATCCTACTTTGGTGACAAGGAAGACCAAAGCATGAAAACAGAAGACAACAAAGTGAAAGCTCCTCCATTCAAAGCCTCCAAGAAAAATATGAATTGGTCTCAGGTCATGGAGGAGCTCAAAAAGGAATTTTAAAATCAAGTAAGAGAAGTAGAGCAAAAATTGGGAAGAGAAATGAGAGTGATGCAAGAAAATCATGAAAAAGGAGTCAACAGCTTGCTAAAGGAGACCCAAAAAATGCTGAAGAAAATAACACTTTAAAAAATAGACTAACCCAAATGGCAAAAGAGATCCAAAAAGCCAATGAGGAGAAGAATGCCCTAAAAAGCAAAACTGGCCAGATGGAAAAAGAGATCTAAAAGCTTACTGAAGAAAATAATTCCTTAAAGATTAGAATGGAGCAGATGGAAGCTAATGACTTTACGAAAAATCAAGAAATTATAAAACAAAACCAAAGGAATGAAAAAATAGAAGACAATGTGAAACATCTCACTGGAAAAACAAGTGACCTGGAAAATAGATCCAGGAGAGACAATTTAAAAATTATGGGACTACCTGAAAGCCATGATCAAAAGAAGAGCCTAGACATCATCTTTCATGAAATTATCATGGAAAACTGCCCTGACATTCTAGAACTAGAACTAGAAGATCACCTCCTGAAAGAGACCCGAAAAGAAAAACTCCTAGGAATATTGTAGCCAAATTTCAGAGTTCCTAGGTCAAGGAGAAAATATTGCAAGCAACCAGAAAGAAATAATTCAATTGTGGAAATACAGTCAGGATAACACAAGATCTAGCAGCTTCTACATTAAGGGACTGAAGGGCTTGGAACATGATATTCCAGAAGTTCAAGGAGCTAGGATTAAAACCAAGAATCACCTACCCAGCAAAACTGAGTATATTACTACAGGGGAAAAAAATGATCATTCAATGAAATAGAGGACTTTCAAGCATTCCTGATGAAAAGACCAGAGCTGAATAGAAAATGTGACTTTCAAACACAAGAATCAAGAGAAACATGAAAAAGTAAACAGGAAACAGAAATCATAAGGGACTTACTAAAGTTGAACTGTTTACATTCCTACATGAAAACACAATATTTGTAACTCTTGAAACTTTTCTCAGTATTTGGGTAGTTGGAGGGATTGTATACATATAGACAGAGGACACAGGGTGAGTTGAAGAGGAAGGGATGATACCTAAAAAAATAAAATTAAGGGGTGAGAGAAGAATATATTGGGATGGGGCAAATTATCTCTCATAAGAGAGGAAAGAAAAAGCTTTTTAAATGGAGGGGAAAGTGGGAAGGTGAGAGGGAAAAAGTGAAGCATACTCTCATCACATTTGGCTTAAGGAGGGAATAACATGTTCACTCAATTTGGTGTGAAAATCTATCTTACACTACAGGAAAGTAGGGGAGAAGGGGATAAGTGGGGTGTGAGGGGGGATGGTAGAAGGGAGGGCAAATAGGAGGAGGGGGTAATTAGAAGTAAATACTTTTGGGGAAAGACAAGGTCAAAAGAGAATAGAATAAATGAGGGGCAGGATAGGAAGGAGGAAAATATAGTTAGTCTTTTACAACCTGACTTTTATGGAAGTCTTTTGTATAACTACACATGTATAACCTGTATTGAATTGCTTGCCTTCTCAGTGGCGATGGGCAGGGAGGGAGGGAGAGAAGTTGGAACTCAAAGTTTTAAAAATGAATGTTAAAAATTGTTTTTACATGCAACCGGGGAAATAAGAAATAGAGGTAATGAGGTATAGAATCTATCTGGCCCTACAAGAAAATAGAGGAGATGGGAATGAGAGAAGGGAGGAATGTGATAGAAGGGAGGGCAGATAGGGGGAAGTGGTAATCAGAATGTATGGCGTCTTGGGGTGGGGGAAGGGGAGAGATGGGGAGAAAATTTGGAACTCAAAATCTTGTAGAAATGAACGTGGAAAACTAAAAATAAATAAACAAATTTTTTGAAAAAAAAATTAAAAGCACTTTTATAAAATCTAACTAGACAAACCTATTATTTTAAAAAGCCACAGTAGTAGTTACACAAACACAAAGGTTAGACAGAAGCAAACAGAATCAATCGCATTCTAAATATGCTATGCATACAATTTTGCATGCACCAGACAGTGATTAAACCAAAGCTGACTACTGTTAAATCATCTTCAGTACTTTTCCATCTCCTGACCACCATTCCCTTTCTCCTTTATGAAGCATCTTTGGTTTACCACTGTTTACTTTTTTCCCAGCAGTCCAACAAAATGCCCATCTCATCCCAGGGACGAACTCCAAATTACCTTCTTTCAAAGTCCATTTCGTTGAGCCCGTTCTCTTGCTCACCGCATGCAGACTTCCATCCAAAGTCGAAACAAACAGCAGGGTCTCAGGAAGGGTCACAGTGCTGGTACTTCCAAAACTCTGAAAGGGCAGGGAGAAAACATTTCATAAGCCCCCTTCTTCATTTTGACTCATCACAAAGTCACAGCCTCTTCCCCACCCCCACCCCCAACTTCCAATGTTAAAGCTAAAAGCTGGCCAGTTTAATGATAGACAAACTCCTTTCTACAACACTTAGCATGATTCCTGGCACATAGTCGGTGCTTAATAAATGTTCAGTGACTGACAGGGGAAGGAAGAACCTTTCAAGCACTCCATGAAGATATGAAATTGGGTTCACGAAGTGGTGCCACTAGAGTGGGGAAACTGAGGCAGTCACTGGTTAACAACCACTGGAACAGAAGGGGGAAAAGGGTTCTAAGTTTCTCTCATTTTCCCCTTGCCTTTATTTATGTGTTACCTCCTTAGCTAAAAGGGAATCATCTTGCAGTGGCCACAGAATTCAAGAATCTATTCATTTAGCAAGTATTTGCTAGAAACCTACTCTCTGTAAAGCATTTTGCTAAGCTCTGAACCATAGCCTTAAAAACCAGGAAGGGGAGGTGAGAGGGAAGGGAATAAGCATTTATTTAGCAACTACTGTATTCCAGGTCTCAGTGCTTTCCAAATATTATCTCATTTAATCCAAAGCCCCTTGTTATTATTCCGATTTTACAGGTGAGAAAACTGAGGCAAACAGAAGTTAAGTGACTTGCCCAGGGTTACACAGCTAATAAGTGTCTGAAGCTGGATTTGAACTCAGGTCTTCCTGACTCCAAGCCCAGCACTCTATCGAGTACACAGTCTAGCTGCCTCAGCTGCCTAGCTGTCTCAGAAATATGAGTTTAAATGTATGGAATCAAATACATAAGCTTACAAAGGAAATAAGTTACATCTAAATAACAGTCAATGTACAGTATATCTGCACATACTAGAGATAGTAGGATGGAAATTTTTATTTCAAAGTAAAATTATAATACATATTTGTAATTATTTTTTAATGTTTTTTAAAAATGTTTTTAAAAGTACAGTTGCAAAGGACCTATGAAGGAAGATGCTATCCTTCTCCAGAGGAAAAAACTGATAAATAAAAATGTGCATAGATATAGTGTGCATGTGCACACGCACACACACACACACACACACACATCTGTGTCAAACAATGGCTTTCTCTAGTGTGGGTAGGGAGGGAGAGTGACAATTTGGAACTTAAAATATAACAAAAAACAAGTTAAATTTTAAAAAATAAATTTGCACAAATAGGTGAAGTTATGGCAAATTATAGTAAAATTGTAAAAATAAAAAAGTATTTTTCAATTCTTTTTAAAACTCTTATGAAAAACTGAGACAACTGACCTACTTGGACCTTCTAATACTGTCTCTTATGTGCAAGTTAAGTATTTTGCACAGAGGGCATGCTACTGTGAGGGGATGCTACATAGAGAAGTCCCTTCAACACCCAGGCCCAAGTTTTCCTTCTCCATGGAGCCTAAACTAATCCTCCTTCCACCGTCTAAATCTTGATGGTTTCAAGTGATCTCTCCAGCCTTGAAAACCTCATAGCTCTTTGTTTTACAGTTAATAGTTAATACATGTCTTCTCTTCTCATTAGCCTGTAAGATCTGCGTCTGATTTCATCTTTCCATCTCCCCTAGGGCCTGGCACAGTACCAACACAGAGAAGGTGCTTAATATACATTTAATTTGAATCTAGACCTAAGAATAAATGAGCTTTCAACATCCACCTACAACATTTTAATTAATTAGAAGCTACTAAACGGTCTCATCACAAGTCAAAACCTAAAAATGGTCTGTCATTTAAAAATGGCACCTGCATCGTGCTACTGTTTGTGAGAAAACAAGAAACCCCTGCTTAGACTGAGAGATTCTGAAACCCCAGGCTGATCAATTATCTATGGTTGGCTGGTGAAATGAAATGAAACAATCATCCCTTTAGCTAAGGTGGTTTTCTCAACTGTCAAAATAAAAAAAAAAGCTGTTTCGACAGATAAATACAGATTAAGCAACTCAGAGCAAACCGAGATGATGATTCAACACGATGTCCTTGGTGACATTGTAAACCACATCACAACTGGCAGCTTCTCTTATCCTTTTAACCTTTTCCAGTGTTTCAGAACCTGGGAAGGTACAAAGAATTAAGAGGCAGCACTAGAAGGTCAGTACGACATTTTCTGTCCTTATTTAAAAAAAAAAAAAAAGGTTAAATAACCATCAGGAGGGCTGGCACAGCTAAGAAAAACGGAATATAAATGCTTGGAGGAAAAGGGATGTACCTGTTTGACCTTTCAGGTGTGGATCAATGTACTTAACTGACTTGGAGTGATATAGAGACATGAACACAAGATATGAAATCCAAGGACCCAAGTTCAAATCTGGATTTCTATTACTACTACCACATGTGTGTCCTGGAACTTCTCTATAAAATGAGTGGTTTGGACTAGGTGACTGATGTCTAAGCTTCCTGCTAAGTCTTGGTTCTATGACGTATCTATGGCTCATTTTTCATGCAACAGATTATATTGCTTTACCATAAAATATGACTTCAGTCATTGACTTTGGTAGATAATATTGCTCTCCCACTGACACTGACATAGCAACCAATCAATAACATTTTTGAAGCACCTAATATGTGCCAGATACTGAATTAACATATATGTAAATGCAAGTAACAAATAATTAGAACATTCTGACCGTAAATCTTTTGATAGCTAGAAGTCTGGATTCTGATTCATCCTCTTCAACAGACAGCGGCATGTGAGGAGTTGCCAATCCTGCCACGTTGGGTAGTAGTTTCTGGGAGATAGCTATGGTATCACTATGACAGATGTAGGAGGGAAAGTAGGGGAAAGGTAGGGCTAGGAAAACAGGCTTAGTCTAAAATTTCCCCAAGAGAAAAAACTTAAGAGTCTTCAAGGAAGTGAGGGCATCACCACATTAGCGTTCCCTCTTACCAAATGAATGTGGTATAATGGAAAGAGGACGTTTAAAGTCCGGGCACCTGAGTTCACTTACTATCTACCATTACTACTCCTACTAGACCTTAATTTCTAAGTTCCCATCTGTAAAATGAGGAAGTAAGCCCAAATGGCCTTCAAGGGCAATTCTAGTGCTAAACTTATGAGCCTATGGATGGATACCTGCTCAAAAGGCCTAAGGCAAAACCCACCAAATTGACTCAAACATTAGAGGTATAGAGGATGGTGCCTAGGGTCAGGATCAGAGATGAAGGGGATGGATGATTCCACAAGACACTAGTGCTAAAGGGACAGGCAAATGACCTCCATAGTATCAGAAGAGAAGAAAACTCTACTTACTCTAGCAAATTCTGAAAAGCTACCAGGCAAGAGGGTGTAATGGAAAGAATATCAAATTTGGAATCAAGGGACTCAGACTCAAGTGCAAGATTGATTACTTACTAGCTATGTGATCCCAGGGCAATTATTTTAACCTTTCTGAACCTCAGTTTTTCTCATCTGTCAAATGAATATACTACCACTTGCCCTGGGACACTATGAAGACAGCTCTTTGTGAACTTTAAAAGAGCTCCATAAAAGATAGCCATTAATTACCACCACTATTTTTGTACAAACATCCTACTGACTTCAAATACACGGTTGGTTTCTAGAGGGTTTACTCTAGGTATAGTCTAGTGCTTAGTATAGCAGCACATAGTAGGTGCTTCATGTTTATTGAATGACTTCCAGTGACTTTACCATCTCATTTCATTTACCCTTTTAATTTAGATTTCATTAAACAATCTTTGAGGTAATTGAAAACTACTCCCCTCTACCACTACCCAGTCATCACCCTCAGTAGAATGAAATTTGCTTGAGAATAGGGATTATTTAGTTTTTTTTGGATCCTTAGTACCTACCATAGTACCTGTCATACATTAGGAGCACAATAAATGCTTGTTGCATTCTATTCCCTTACAGTGATGATTAAATGATAAGGCACGGTAAGTTTACCTATTCTCTGGTATTCTTAGTTAATCTCATCATCTACTAGTTTACTCTTATAGCCTGCTGAAAACCAGTAAAGGAAAAAAAAAAATCCATGACCCCATAATCCTATGAATATTTCCTAAAAGGAGCTCAATGATGATTCGGTGAGAAGAGACATGAATTTAAATGTGGCCTCCAACACTAGCTGTGGGACCCTGGGTGAATCACGTGACTGTTTTGCGCCTCAGTTCCCTCATTTGTAAAACAGGGATAATAATAGCGTCTACCTTCCAGAGCTGCTGTAACAATAAAATGAGATAAATTTGTAAAATGCATTGCAAACCTTAAAGTGCTACATAAATAATGGCTATTATTGTTATGTCATTGTCTCTGTAAAAATTTTTTTCTAAGAAAAAACCAAAGCTGGCATTTTAAAACATTAAGATGGGAAGTAATGAATCAGGACGAGCAGCTTGGTGGTGTAGTGGATAGAGTGCTGGACCTGCCGTCAGAAAGACTCATCTTCCTGAGTTCAAATCCGGCCTCAGACACTTACAAGCTGCATGACCCTGGGCAAAATATTTAACCCTGTTTGCCTCAGTTTCCTCATCTATAACATGAGTTAGAGAAGGAAATGGCAAGCCACTCCAGCGTCTTCGGCAAGAAAACACCACACGGGGTCGTGAAGAGTGAGACATGACTAAACAACGAAAACAAAATGAATTGGGACCTAATGAAAAACAAGGAAACACATAAAATCCCAAACTAACAACTGAGGTCTATCATTTTAAAAAAAATTAGAAACACCTCCCCCAAGTCACTAGAGAAGTCTCAAGACTGCAGGTGCACAATATTTCATACTTTGGCCAATGCAGTTGTTGTACGGGTTGGTTTTGCTTATTTGTTACAATAGAGTTGGGAGAGGGGGTGGAATATCTGAAAAATAGCTATCATGTAAAAAAAAAAAGGCATGAATTAAACTTTTTTTTTTTTAAGGAAAGAACATTGGACTGGGAGGAGGACCAGGAGAGTTTTATTATTCCACTTCCCCTCTCTAAGCCTGTTTCTTTCTTTTTTTATCTTTTTTTTTGGTAAAATGCAAGAGATATCTTAGATGGCTCCTAAGGTCCTTTTCCAGCTCTAAAAAAATCCTGTGATTCTGGGACTTCCCAATGCTCTCAGAATAGTGCCACTTAGTCTACTAGTGAAATGTGTGGCTTACACAGAATAAGCCTGGCTAAAGCACACCCATGTGATTAAATAGATAAGCTAAGACTGAGCTGGCTGATGTCTCATTTGGAGTCATCCTCAAATCCTTGGATAAACAAATATGGCAAAGGTTTCCTCTAGGATTCAATCTCATTCTTCAGGATTTTCACAGAAACCCTGCCTTTTCCATAGAAACAGAATTATTAATTTTTGTCTTAAATTCTGGGAAACAGCTACCATGCTGATTGCGTAATACAAACAGGTCAATAGTCAGCTAATAGAACCGCCCCAGATGTTTTGGGTTTTGGCCAACGTTAAGTCATCAGTGAGATCAATATTCCTTTGCATTTTTCATGATACCCACAAGAAAGTCAAAGGAAGAGGACTTTGCCAAAGTCTTTGGATCCACCAATTAAGAGGCTGCTGGGAGCTTTGTAGAAAGCAGCTTCAGTTGAGTAAGTGGATGGAAAGAAATCAGATTGCAAGGCAGATCTAAGAGGGAGGGCAGAAAGTGAAGGCTGATTTTTCTAGGAGTTCAGCTATTAAAAGGGAGGAGAGAATTCAGACAATAACCAGAGGCGATAGTCCTAAGGTTGTTTTTAGTTTTTGGGGGGAAACCTGAGAATGTTTATAGACAGCAGGGAAATAGCAACTAGTCAGAGAGAGTGTAGATTAGGAAAACAGAAAGGCAATGATCATGGGGGTGATATGCTGGATAAGTCAGGAGGGATTGGGATCAATGTTACAAATAGAAAGAATGGTCTTGAAAAAGAGAAAAATCACCTCCATCAGAGTGGAGCAAGAAGAGATGATGGTGTCAAGGAATTTTTAAAAGTTAAAAGGGAGAGAAGAGGGGTATCATGGCTATTGGTCTCGTTTTCTTAGTAAATCTGAGATGGGGTAATCTTAAGGAGGTATGGGGAAGAGAGCTATAGGAGGTGTTAGAGAAGAGATTTAAAGTATCTTCTTGGAGGAGTATTATAGAGAATAATTAAGAAGTAAAAAGACTGCCCTGTGATAGTAAAGACCAGGTAGAGATTAGATCATTTAAAATCTGTAGTGCGCCCACAGAGCAAGGTTGTGTGACTTCCTCATGTACCGTACAGCAGCATGTGAGAAGGAATAGTTTGTTTATGTGACCTTGGGAAAGCATCAGTTTTTAATTTGTAAAATCTGTAAGGCAAGGCAGAAGGGGAGTGGGCGGAAGGGGAATTAAAGTAATTTCCAGCTCTAAATCCCATGATTCTGTCATCTCGATCATTCTCCTCTGGATTCACTTCAATTTATCAAGGTTCCTTCTAAAATTCATTCACAAACAGTTATGCATTTGTTAATCCATTTGGTTCAGTGCACAGAAATGAACACAGTATTGTGGATGGAGTCCAACCCTGCCTTGTTCAGAATGTTGCCATCCCATTAAAGTAGCCTAAACCTCCATTAGTATTAGTGACTGCCAGAAACATGACAGTGAGAGTGATATATATTCCAATTTTTGAAATAAAATAAAAATATATATCCCAAGTTTTTAAAATAGCTATTTCTTGCTCCTTAATCCCTTAATCTGTTTCACTGACTTCCAACTGGCCTACCCAGCCAAAGTTTTGGTCCTTCTTTCTGAGGCAGCAAGGTGGGGCAATGGACACAGCGCAAGGCCTGAAGTCTGAAAAAATCTGAGTTTAAATTCAGCCTCAGATGCGTATAAGCTGTGTGACCCTGGGCAAGTTATTTACTCTGTTTGCCTCAGTTTCCTTATCTGTAAAATGGGGATAAAAATAGTACCTACCTCCCAGGATTGTTGTGAGGATCAAATGAGTTAAAATTATAAGGTGTTTAGCACACATAGTAAGTGCAATATAAATGTGTTGTGTTTTTTTTTAAAGAACCATTTGGCTTCAGAATCAACAAAACACCAGTCTTCAGAAAATCACCATATGTTTCCTATTCATTAACAGAACTATTAGCCCTCTTTGCAGGAAAGTCAACAAAGATGTCAGATGACTGATTGTGAAGTTTGCTGTGGACCTAAGCCACCAGTTGCAAAGAGGAAAAGGGCAAGCTTTAACTGGTTTCCAAACCAGGGAAAGTTTGACTTGCATCTTTGTTGATTTTGGTCTGGCACAATTAACTATCTCCCTTGACGGGTACAAGACTAGAATTTGGCTAGCTCATTTTTCATTTTCATTTGTTAATGAAGTTGGATTTCTAGCAGTAAAGTCAAACTCAAATGGAAGCTAGATTCCAACTGGCTGTATTGATTTGGACAACCACAAATGAACATTATCTATACTGTGTTGTATTTTATTTTGTTAAAGACTTCCCAGTTATATTTTTAACCCGGTTCTAGGACATTTGCTGGAAATTTGTGGCCAGTGGGTTTAGAGTTTGCCACCTCAGGGAAGCAGTTGTTTTCAAAATGTTTTGGTCTCTTTACATTTTTAAAAATTATCAAGGACCTAAAAGAACTTTTGTTTATGTGTGTTATATCCATTGATATTTACTATAACAGAAATTAAAACTGGTAGAATGATTTTAAATATTAATTCATTAAAATATCAAATAAACCCATTATGTTAATACAATAATATTTTTAAGAAAAATAACTATTTTCAAAGTAACTAGTGAGAAGAATTGCATTGTTTTACATACTATTGCAAAGCTCTTTAATATCTGGCTTAATATTATATAGCTAGATTCTTCTGTTTGCTGCTGCATTCAATTCTATTCAATGTTTTCTTAGCTGAAAAAAAATTCAAACTCACATAGATATCTAATTGAAAAGGGGAGTATTTGAATAAGGCAAGTAACCTTAGTTTTACTATGAAAAAAGTAGGAAAGAAAGGGTACCTTATCAGTACCAGTTCTCAAAATATACTATGAAATACAAGACATCAATATTATTTGTTACTGGTTAAAAAACAGAAGAATTGATCAGTGCAATAGATTAGGTACATGATACTTCTAAGCAACCAAACGGAGCAATCTAATATTATTAGATATACCCAAGGACTCCAAGTAAGGATTCACTATTTGACAAAAACTGGTGAGAAAAATTAAAAGCAATGTGACATTAATGAGGTTGATCTAACACCACATATCCTAATAAAGTACAAGTGGTTAGTGATACAGATATAAACAGTCATATCATAAACAAATTCAAGGATTAGGAAAGGAGATAACTTTCACAGCTATGGAGTGGAGATTTCTTGCCCAAATAAGGGATAGAAAGGAGCACAGGAGATAAAGCAAGTGGTTTTGTTTGATGACATAAAATTCAATAAATTTGGCACAAACAAGACCAAAGCAGGTTTAGAGGAGAAGCAGTGAATTGAGAGGGAGAAATGTTTCTAGTAAATTTCTCTGATAAAGTAGTATAGGGAATTGATACAAATATATGAATAAGAGTCATCCCCCCAACAGATAAGTGGTCAAAGAATATGAACAAATAGAAACGCAAGTTATCAGCCAACTCTAAGGAAGAATGCATAAAATCATTAGTAATAAAAAAATGCAAACTAAAATAACACTGAGTTTCTACCTCATACCTATAATTTTGGCAAAGACAACCAAAAAAGGAAAATGGAAGTTGTTGGCAGGGCTGTGGGAGAACAGGCACACTCTTGTACCACTGGTAGAGCTGTACGTTTATCTAACCACTTTAAAAAGGAACATGGAACTACATTGACTTTCACTTAGCAATTCCACTACTAGGCATACTCTAACATGATCAAAGACATTGACAAAGGATCTAGATGCACAAAAACGTTGGTAGTAATATTTTTTTTATATACAAAGTAGAGGTCCGTCAACTGGGGAATGGCTAAACAAATTTTGGCAGAGGAATGTAACAGAATATTGCTGAAAAATACTAATAGCAAAATTTACATAGTATCTTAATACGTAGGCACTTTACACATATTATCTCATACAATCCTCATTTAAATGACAAAAGCGATCTATTCAAACCTAAAAGAACATTGGGTGAACTACTGCTGAGTGAAGTGAGCAAAATTAGAGCAATTTGTACGATAAATAAAACACTAAAAATAAACACTGTGGATTAAAAATATAAAAATTATATTTTATTATAAAAATGTATAAAAAACTATAAAAATAAACACTTAAAGATTGGATCAATATTAAGTAATCAGGACTACAGAAGGCTAATGAAGGATACTTCTTACCCCTTGATAGAGAGGTGGTGAACCTGAGGTACAGAATGAAGGGTATAGATCAGACACTAAAAAATGTGCATATTTCTTTCTTGGTTTGCTTGTCTGTTATGGAGGGGAGTGGAGAAGGGGGCCAATGATCGTAATACCTCCCCCCTCCCCCAAAAAAGGAAGAGAAAACATCCAAATGAAATCAAAGAGAGCTGGAGGTTCAGAAGGAACAAAGACCAGCAGGGAGCTAATAGGGCGAAGCTAAAATAGACCTTTTTAAAAAAGAAGCTAAGTGCAGTAGAGAGTCATGGTTTCATATGCAGTCCCTTTTTGCTTCCTTGAAGTGGGAAATATTTGTGTAGATATCTGTCAAGTTCGTAATTAAAAGGAAAAATTTTTAATGAAAATCCTTTTTCTTCATGCAGAAAGACCCATTCACAGTCAATTTTGAGGATTAGATAGGAAGGCCTTGTACTGGCCAACTTTCCCTATTTCAGCCAAACTGGTTCTTGAGCCCCCAGGGCTAAGTGTATAAATTTCTTCCAGTGTCACCACACAGTTATGGGGGGTGGGGGTGGTTTCCGGCATTAAAGATTTCTGAATAAAAAATGAAGAGCTTAGAAGGTTTCTAACCTGGGTAAGATGGCAAGTTATTTCCCCTTTCTGGGCTTGTTTCTTGATTTGTAAAATGAGGTTGGAATCTCTAAGGTCCCTCCAGATCTGAACTCTATTATCCTAATGAAAGATAAGAGAACTATGGGTGTGGATAGCATACCTTGTCAAACAGAGTCCCTGAATTTTTTACTTAGCTGTTTTTTTGCTTTGTCGTTTTTTGTTACAAGTGGGAGTGGGGGTGGTGATAGATTGATGTATCCAAAAATGACTACGATATTTTTAAAAATTGACAGTGTCAATCAAACTTCTTTTTATAGAAAACTGGTTCTGGCCTTAGTGAGATCCAAAATTTTTCCTGTTTAAATTCTCAGAGCATCAGTGCCTTGTTAAATTAGACATAAAACATCTGATCTGCCCATCTCTCTACAATATGCTACAGTCTATGAAATGCTATCCCTGAGTTAAAAAAAAGAAGCCAAATGCTCCCGTTTACACTAAAGTATCTACAAACACAGCCAGGTTCACATTAATCACTGCCCTCATTTGCAATATGTCACCAAATCTTATTCTGTAGGTTAAACACTATGAGATAAACCTGAGACTAAGTCCTATACTCACTTGTTCTCCAGAGCCCACCCATTTAAAGTATAATAATATAATAGTTATCTTCCCTTTAAAGAGGGAAGGGAAGGGGATAAGCATTTATGAAGTACCAGGCACTATGCTACATGCATGCAAGAACAAGTTGAAGGCCTTGTCTCCTTTATAGTCACAACACTCCCTTCACCCCAAGGCCATATCCATTCTATCTATTCTCATCACTGTACTCCCATCCTCACCCCTTCTGCTTTGGAGTAGGTCCCTCAGGAAGGTTATAACCTAAATTCAACCTGGATACAGCATCAGCATCTGGACAGATGCCCTTGGGAATATTCCCTCATCTACCTCCATCATACCCACATCCTATGCCCACCCCCACCCCATCACCCCATGGATGCTAGTCTTATTCCTCATGGATAGCCTGGTGCCATCCCCAATAGATGATGAGACCCACCTCCACCCTCTTCGTTTTCGGTGGGACAAAGTGAGGTGCACAGAATGAGCTGACTGGATGAGTTGCAATCTGCCTCACAGATCTCATTCTATCATCTTTCCCCCAATATACAACCCTCTTTTGAACTTTCTGGGACACCACCATCCTCCCAGTCATCAAGCTTCACAACCTTGGTATCATCTTCAACTCCTTACTCTCCCTCACCCCGAATACTGAAGCCATTACTAATCTTGTTTCTACTTTCCACAAAAGCCTTTGCAACCTCCCTGTCCCCATCTCTCTACTCAGAATTTCAGATCTTCATCATCTTGTCTGGGATATTGAAATAACTTCCTAACTGGTCTCTCTGCCTCATATCTCTCCCCATGCCAATCAATCCCAGATGCCAAAGTTATTTTCCTAAAGTTCTCCCAGGGATGGGGAACCTGCACTAGTCTAACCATGCTACTTCCCTACTTAATAAATTCCACAGTGTCCCTATTGACTCGAAAATGAAATATTTCATCTTTATCTCAATCTTCTAAAAATTTTGTTGTGCTTTCTAAAGTATTTATTAACATAAAATTAATTCATATAAATAATGATTAAAAATATTCTCCTGATAGGCACAGTCAATAGAAGTGGTTTGGAAACCACAGCCTAAGGTAACTACTGGCCCAATCTAATTATTTTACAGATGTGTAAACCAAGGCTCACAGAGTCTTACTCAAGGTCACCTAGGTAGCTGATAGCAGTCAAGACTAAAACAGATCTCCTCACTCATAATCTATGGCTTCTTTCATTAATAAGACACTACCTCCCTACTGTGTTGGAATAGGGAACTCCTAGAATGGAAATTACCAATACCAAACCAACCCACCTGTGACTTACAGGTAGATTGTAAGCTCCTTGAGGGTAGGGACTGTCTTTTGCCTCTTTCTGTATTCCCCTCTTTCTGTATTGCCTCTTTCTGTAGCACAGTAGCACTTCAGTACATAGTAGGTGCTTTAAATATGTTTACTGAATTGAGTTGAAGTCCTTGGGAGTTGACTGGGACCCCATGAAGTTAACTGATTTACTTAGTAAGTGTAAGATCCTGAATCTGAATGTAGGCCTTGGTTCTATGCCCAATACTTTATCCATTTTGCCATGTTGTCTCACTAGTATACTGGATAATGCCTCTGGCATAACAGGGTCAAAAAGTCTTCATCAATCCCAAGTAGATTTGTAGATTCTGACTGACTCAAGAATGGGTGGGACTAGATGGCCACTAAGGTCCCTTCCAACTCTAATTTTAGAATTCTGGAATTCTATGATTCTTTCAGATAATACTAAAATTCAAAATCTTAAGAACTCTCCAATACCAATGGATAGTTATATAGAGTGGGAACATTTTTTTAAAAAGTGTTTGGGACAGAAATCTGAGATACAACCTGAGACTTCAGAAAACTGAAAAGACATAAGAAAATAGATCTAAACAGAGCTGGAAGAGATTTCAAAGGTGATCTAGTCCAGTCCCTCACTTCATAAACACAGAAACTGAGACTCATACAGGTTAAGTGACTTGCACATTACAGACAGTGAGCTTCAGAGGTAAGACCTGAATACAAGTCTTTTTGGTTCTTGAGCCAGTTTTCTTTCTACTTTAATCAAAATTTTAAAATAAAAACAAACAAGCCAAAATTTAAAAAAAAACAAACCTCTCCCACAATGCATGATGAGCTCTCCAAGTCATGACAGTAAAAGTATTTGATGGTGAAGATGGCAACACCAGCTGCCAATTTCTTTGATGAAAGCAGGTCAGTCTTTTGATGATGGTGCCAGACTGACGCACATCACCGAACAGCACAGAACAATTGACTCTGAACTGCAAGGTCCATTTCAATGACAAACTGCAGCCTGACTTAGATTTATTGCATCAGGATGACACACTGCTTCCTGAAGGAAGACCAGGCTGTTTGCAACAAGACGGGAGAGATAATCCAGTCTGAATGTTGGCTTGTTTCGAATAATTGCAGCCTCCTTCTCCAATATTAAGAGAAAATCTTACAAAGAAACCTTTAAAAAATGAAGTATTTTTAAAAAATCCACAGAAAAGACAGAAATTCAGAAGGAGACAGACAAGGAGAGCAGCTTTGTTATTGCTGTAAAAATTTAATAAATGCTTAAAAAAACAAACTACTTAACAAAAGTGTACAGTTTCACCTACAATCCCTTTTTCTGTTCTCTATATATTGTTATATATTTCTGTTCTCTGTATATTTGTTATTTGTTAAATTGCTAATGGAAAAAAGCAAATGTGTATATATATTATATATGTGTATATATACACATACATATGTATATATACATATATGTAAACACACATATAAATACATATTATATATTTATGTGTAAGAGTATACACACACACACACACACACACACACACACATACACACACATATAATTTCTGGGGCTGGTAGGTAGCACAATAGGTAGAGTGCCGAACCTGAAGTCAGGAAGACTCATCTTCCTGAGTTCAAATCTGGCCTCAGACACTTATTAACTTTATGATCTTTAGGCAAATCATTCAACCCGGTTTGCCTCAGTTTCCCTCATCTATAAAATGAGCTGGGGAAGAAAATAGCAAACCACTTCAACCTCTTTGCCAAGAAAACACCCATTTGGGTCACAAAGAATTGTATATGACTGACATGACTAAACAATAACTCCCAAACTACGTAAATCTATACAATCAGGTTCTTGCATCTTGGTTTCCTGTTCTCTTCTGAGAGGCAAAATTTTAAAATCTCTACTTCAGTTGTTACACAGCTGGGCAGGCATGTGAATGAGCTAGAAACTTCTCAGAAGGGTATATTAAGGCAACAAAGCCTACAGAGTTGATGGAGTCTGGACCCTGTCAAAGACGACTGGAGAAAGAGGAAGCAGGCAAAAAAGTACTGGGGTAGCAATGCTGGACTGCCCAGTTTTATCAAGTTTAGGACAGGAAACAGAAATAGGAAAGAATGACCAATATGGAGGAGCCAAACCTCTGGATTCTAGGAAGGGGCCCCTGTATCCCAGACACCAAAAAACAAAAGAATGCCTTCTGAGAAAGAGGGAGGAAGAATGGGGTTGATTACAGGCAGCAGGTTACCATTAGAGACTGAGTGCTGCCCCAGGTTACCAAGGACAACCAGGATGATGAACAGCTTGAATTTATGACATATGAGTTCAGCCTGGAGAAGGGCGAGGGGAGGGAGAGGTTCAGAAGGGGAGAAGAAAGAAGGACGAAAAGAGAAGAAAAAATTGTTTTCCGAGGCTGAAGTCTTTGAGAGGCTGTCCGTGGGAAGAAGGGTTAGATTTGCTGCGTTTGGACCTAGAGGGTAAAATGAGGAACACCAGGTGGAAAGTGAGAAAAGGGAAGTTTAGCCGTGATTTTGGGGAAAAAACCTCCTAACAAGCAGAGTTGTCCAAAAGTGGAAGAAGTTGCCTTGGGGGGCAGGGGAGTCCCTATCACTGGAAGTCTTCAGGCAAAGGATGGATAAACATTTGTTGAATAAATTGTAGGGGGAATTCATTTTCAGGTATTGTTTGAACTATACATCCACAAATGTCCCTTCCAACTCTGAAAAATCTAAAATTCCAGTTCTCTGAATCAGCAGCACTCATGGTCATATTTATTTTTTTTGGCTGTTAGGTGGCATAGTAAATTGAATGCTAGCCTAAGAGTCAGGAAGATCTGAGTTTAGATCTGGCCTGACACTTAACAGCTCTGTGACCCTTGGCAAATCAGTTTCCTCATCTGTAAAATGAGGTTAATAATAACACCTACCTCCAGGGTTGTTGTGAGGTTGTTGTAAAGCTCTTTGCAAACCTTAAAGCACTATATAATGCTAGCTATTAATAATAATAATACTATATTCTGAAAGTAAATGCTAAAGAACATATTTTGATATTTTGATGTAGTTGTGTGGTTTCCTTAATGTGGGTACTCCCTCCAGTAGTAAAGAAGGGAACCCCTCTACATCTTACTCTATGCAGCTTGTTCATGCCTTCCTGTAAATGCCCTACATGGGCTCCACCCAACACTTTGAGGTCTTCCTCTGGATCCCATGACGTCGTATAAAGAACCAATATGACACCGTGTAGATAACCAAGATTACAAAGGATATCCCTCAGGTGTATCTCATTCTTGCTAACACACCTTTTCTGGTCATAAACCTGTCTGATGACATCCTTCATGCCATTCCTCCTAAAACTATGCTAAAGACAGTGTACCAGGTGCCATTGAGGATACAAATATAAAATAGACTGGGTGGGGAACCTGCAGCCTCGAGGCCACATGTGGTGGCTCTTAGGTCCCTGAGAGTGGCTTTGACTGAATCCAAACTTCACAGAACAAATCCCTTTAATAAAAGGTTTTGTTCTGTAAAACTTGGACCCAGTCAAAAGGCCACACCCAAGACCCAGAAGGTGGCCGAGGCTTCCCCATCCTGAAAGTCTGTGCCCTCAGGTAGTTTTGAGAGGCAGCACAGGTCAATGGACCTGGCACCGGACGTGGAAGGACAGAAGACCTGGGGTCAAATCCCACCTCAGACACTTATTAGTTATCTGACCTAGAAAAGGGAGAAGGAAAATAATAATCATTTATAAAGTGCCTACTATGTGCCACACTATGCTAAGTGCTTTATAAATTTTATATCATTTGATATTTAACAACAAGCAAGGCAGATGCTGTTATTAACCCCCTTTTACAGGGCAGCTAGGTGGTGCAGTGGATAGAGCAACAGTGCAGGACTCTGGAGGACCTGAGTTCAAATCTTACCTCAGACACTTGACACTCACTAGCTGTTTGACCTTGGGCAAGTCACTTAACCCCAACTGCCTCATCCTGGATCATCTCCAATCATCCTGATGAATATCTGGTCACTGGATTCAGATGGCTCTGGAGGAGAAGTGAGGCTGGTGACCTGCACAGCCCTCCCTCACTCCAAGCAAAGTCAAGTGCAAGTCATGTCATCATTTCTCTAATGGCATGGTCTTCTTTGGCAACGAAGGACGAATACACACACATATTTTACAGCTAAGGAAACTGTGACCAAAAGTATTGACTGACTTGCCCTGGGTCACACAGCTGATAACTGTTTGGTTGGATTAGAACTCAGCTCTCTCTGACTCCAGACTTTGCGTTCTAACATTGTGTCCCCTAGCTGCCTGGTCAAGTCACTTAACTTCTCCATCCATCATTTTCCTCATCTGTAAAATTCACACTTGACAGCCTCCAGACTTCCTTCTAGCTATTCTAATGTTGTATGATTCTAAGGGAGATAATAAGGTACACCCACAATAATGGTACAGGGGGAAACCTGTAACATGGGGCCAAAAAGCAGTGTTCTGGGGATTCAGAGAAAGGAGGATTACTTGTGGCTGGAAGAGACACTTGTGTTACCTCACAAAGGAGGTAACAATACAAGGAGGTATTGGGCCTTAAGGAATGGGCTGACTTTCAAACCATGGAGATTCTGAGAGTTAAGGCCTCACAGGCAAAGGGAACACCACGGACAAAAGTGCAGGGAAAGGAAAGCACAGGATATGTGAGAAGTCCAATGGGAAATGAAGCTGGGGGCTCCAAATGCCAGGTTAAGCCACCTATGGTACAGTAAGTAATAACACCTCACTTGCCTAGACCACAGAGAACTAAGGAGGAAGTCTCCTCCAGCCCATCCCTGAAAAAGAGCTCTCTTTTGTAGCATGGTTGATACATGGCCAGCCTTTGTTAGAGGGCCTCCAGTTAGGAGGTGGAACCAATCCCTCTCAAGGCTTCTCATTCGACTTTTAGATAACTATTTTTTAAGGAAGATTTTCCTTTTATCTCTTGCCTAAATCTGTTTATGTCAATGATGATATCCAGTCATTTCAGTCAGGTCTGACCCATTTGAGATTTTCTTGGCAAAGATACTGGAGTGGTTTGCCATTTCCTTTTCCAGTTTACTTTACAGATGAGGAAACTGAGGCAAACAGGATTGGGTGACTTGCCCAGTGTCACACAGCTAGTAAGTAACTGAGGCCAGATTTGAACTCACAAAAGATGGGTCTTCCTGTCTCCAAGCCTAACACTCCATCCACTTTGACACCTAGCTGTCCAATTTACTTTTGTGAAACTTGTGCCCAATACTCTTAATTCTGCCCCCTTTGGTCCCTGGCACTGCCATCTGACTTGCTAGTATACCTTAAGGCCCCCTGGGGCCTTGCCATCTGCCCTGCAGCTGAACTCACAAAAGGGTAATCTCCCCCAATTAGTGTATGAGGTCCTTCAGTGAGTGCCAGGACTGTCTGGTTTTGTTTTTTTCTATTTGTACCCCAGGCACTTAGCACAGAGCTTGGCACATAGAAATCTGAATAAACGCCTCTTCTTTTATTCATTCACTGAATGAGTGTAATGCATAGACTGCCTAGCTGCTGTCCCTCTACAATGACTGATTCTTATTATGGTCATACATCTTTTAAAAAAAAAATTTAGTTGCACCTTTTGCCTTCACATCACCTATACTTCATATATTTCCAAATAAAAATGGGGGAAAGAAAAGAAACAGCTCATCAAGGTCCCAAAACATTAAGAAAAGCCTGACATTGCGAGCAATAGCCCCCATCCGTATTCCTCCATCATAAGTTCATAGCATTCAATTTCAGTTGTTTTATTGTTGGAGCATTGTGGACAGAGCATTGGAGTCAGAAAGACTTGAATTCAAATCCTGCCTCAAACACTTGAATCATTTGTGAGGTTCTAGCTGTTGTTGTTCAGTTGTATCAGTTGTGTCTGACTCTTCATGACCCCATTTCGGGGTTTTCTTGACAAAGATACTGGAGTGGTTTGCATTTCCTTCTCCAGTTCATTTTACAGATGAGGAAACTGAGGCCAACAGGGTTGAGTGATTTGCCCAAGGTCAGTGTCTGAGGTCAGATTTGAACGCAGGAAGATGAGTCTTCCTGACTCCAGGCCTGGCATTTCATCTACTGTACCACTTAGGTGCCCCCACTGAGGGAGACTCTAGACAAGTCATTTAACTTTTCTCAGTCTCAGTTTCCTCATCTATAAAATGGGGACAATAATAGCACCTACCTCACAGGGTTATTATGAGGACCAAATGAGATAATATATGTACACACACACACACACACACACACACACACACACACACACACACACACACAGCATTGAAGTCAAAGAATACGCGTACTGTTTTCCACAATGCTCTGACCAGTTCACAGTTCTCTCCCTCATTCTCCACCATGACATCTTTTATGCCATATTTTTTTCATGAAATTCATTGTTCACAATATGATCCAACTTGTTTACACCCCCTCTGCATTACCCTTTGCGTAACCTGGAATGCTGCTTACTCAGAGAGCTTGGCATTCCATGATTCATAGCCATATAGCTTCCTCAGAAAAAATATTAATATGAAAAAGATGATTTTCATTTCAGGAAAAAGTGTGGGATGATTAAAGTGCTGTACAATTTTCCAAATACAATCCAGCCTTCTCTCTTCCTCCTATTAAATCAATTCAGACTATCAGAGGGTTACTTTGTAAAATGAAGACAAAATAATAAAATTTATCTACAGGTACAAATGATAAAAAAAATCTCAAGGGAAATAAATTTAAAAAGTGAGAAGAAAGGGGACCTAACATTACCAGATCTCAAATTATACTACAAAGTAAAAATTATAAATACTATTTGGCTGGTTTAAAAAAAAATAGAAAAATTTGATCAATAGAACAGATGCTAAGTACCCAAGCCCTAGAAGCAATTGAACCTGATAGCATCAGGTTTGATTAATTCAAGAACACCAGCTACTGGGGTAAAGAGACATTATCCAACAAAAACTTTGGGAAAAGCTGAAAATAGAGAACTGAGAAATTGAGATCTAGACCAAGATCTCCCACCAATTACCACAAAACTTCTAAATGGAAATGTGACCCAAATAGGAAAGACCATTTCATAACCAAAGTAGAGGAGAAAGGAAGGAGAAGGGAAGGTTTCATAAGGATTATTAACCAAATGAGGAACAGAGATGATCACAGTAGATAAAAAGGACAATTTTGATTCATTAAAATTGGTCATCTGGGTGGCACAGTGGATAGAATGCTAGGCCTGGAGTTAGGAAGACCCCACTTTGTGAATTCAAATCTGGCCTCAGATATTTACTAGCTGTGTGATCCTGGGCAAGTCACTTCACTCATTTGTAAAATGAGCTAGAGAAGGAAATGGCAAACTATGCCAGTATCTTTGCCAAGAAAATCCCAAATAGGATCATGAAGAGTAGGGTATGACTGAAATGACTGAATGGTAATAACAAAATTGAAAAGCATATGCACAAAGTTGATCCTATTAAAATTAGAAGGGAAATAGTTAACTAATAAAAAAAATCTCTTTCACTGATAAAAGTCTGATGCTCTAGATATTTAGGGAATTGACATAAATACACAAGAACAAAAGTCATTTCCCCATAGATAAGTGGTCAAGGGATTTGAAGCCAGTTCTCTTAAAAAGGAAATGAAAACTATCAATGACCACATGAAAAAATGATCCCAATCAATAATAATAAAAGAAATGCAAATTAAAATAACTTTGAGATCCTACCTAACACCTACAGATTGACAAAGATTTTTTTTTTAAAGAAAAATGACAATTATTGCAAGGGCTAGAGTAGGACCAGCCCATTAACGCATCGTTGGTGGAGCTGGAAGTGATCCAACCATTCCGGAAAACAATTTGGAAAGCTACAAAAAAAAAGTCATTAAATTTACATACCATTTAACCCAGCAACATCACTACTAAGCATACATCTCCCACAGAGATCAAAGACAGAACAGAAAGGACTATATGTACAAAAGTGTTTATAACATCACATTTTGTTGTAGCAGAGATCTGGAAACAAATTGAGTACCCATAAATTTGGGAACAGCTGAACAAATGGTATGTGAATGGAATGGAATATCATTGTGCTGTAAGAAATAACAAAGAATAACACTGGACAGCGAGGTGGACACAATGGATAGAGTGCCAGGCCTGGAATCTTCCTGAGTACAAAGCCAGACTCAGTCACTTCCTAGTTGTGTGACCCTGGGCAAGTCACTTAACTCTGTTTGCCTTAGTTTCTTCATCTGTAAAATGAACTGGAGAAGGAAATGATCAACCACTCTAGTATCTTTACCAAGAAAACCTCAAATGGAATCATGAGTTAGATATAACTAAAAAAACCAGCTAAACAACAACAACATTTCACGATACTGAAGTATTATTAGACTCATTTCGGTTAAAAATAATATATTCTCTTTTCTCTTCTAAATTACGGATTAAACAAATGCCAAATAAAACGAGCATTTCCATATACATTATGGATCAGAAGAAGAGGACCGGACATGAAATTACAAATCTCTCATGCACAGCAAACTAGCCTCATTCCTAACGTAAACTTCCATGGATAGGTGTCCCAGGGAGGAAGCTGTTGTCTCTACTTTGGGGCTTAGTTTGCCCAACCGGACAAGGGGTGACTATAAAATCATGTGACTAATTTTTAAACACAAAACCACAGTCTAGAAACTATACAGCAGAATGTCCCTTCATCCTCTGAATAGGAGTCACTTTTAGGAGAATTTTTATTATTATTATATTATATTATAATTATTTTATTATTTTTATAAAGGAGAATTTAGGAATAAATTTTTTCACCAATGACAGGGTTAACCTCCACTAAAAAAATGTGTTTAGGGCTCTTCCTTTGAAAAAACCTCTAAAGTGGGTAAATTAAAACAAAAACAAAGCAGTTTGAGTGCTGGAAAGGAAGGAAAAGAAAACATGGGAGAAAGAAACACAGGCTGACTCTCATCTTGGAGCTAAATTATGGGAGTCAGTTTTCATTTTGAAAGGGTTGTTGGAAATCCATATGTCTCACAGGATTTAATGTCAAGAACATGAAATTTCCACTCAAGAGCATGGGCCTTTTGGTGAATGAGAAATATTCTATTTTTTTCTGTTACAAATCTCTCCCCACTCCAGTCCTTCCCCTACTCAGATGCCAAAGGGGTTTTCTTAAAAGTTAAGTGATAATTGTCATTTTACTCCCTGACTCTCTATACCTCAGTAGTTCCCTATTACCTCTAGGATCAACCATAAAATTTTCTCTTTGGCATTCAAAGCCCTTTATAACCTGCCACCGCCCCATTGTTCTATCTCCATTGCCTTTCTCCCACGCTTGGAACACTCTCTCTCCTCATCTCCACCACCTATCTCCCATGGCTTCCTTCAGGTACCAGCTCAAATCCCACCTTCTACAATGAGCCCTTCCTAATCCCGTTTAATTCAAATACTTTCCCTCTATTGATTAGCCTCAGTTCATACAACTTGTATATATTGTACATTTTATACATAATTATTTTCATGTTTTCTTCCCCATGAGATTATGAGCTCCTTGAGGACTGGGACTGGACTATCTTTGTATCCTCAGACCTTATCAGAATGGCTGGCATTTAATAAATGCTGACTGATTGGCTGACTGACTCTACTTTCTACACAGTGGCATTTTGCCCAGGATGGATATTTAAATGTTAATCATAATTTGTTGATGAGGCAACAGCTCCGGAGGAAGATAGGAAAAAATGAGGGGAAAAATGAACTTCTGGGAAAGGTGATCTGCTGCCAGCAAATTAATCATTCATGGCCTATGATTCACTGCCTGTGTTTCTTGAGCAAGCACCATACTTTAATTATATTGCTAGGTTACAGGCCTAGAGAGTCATTTGTGCAGAATAAAAGGTGAGCCCATTTAATAAAAGTCAGGCAATAGAATCTCCCTGTAAACCCTTTCCCATATTATTTTTCTCAGTTTAAAACCTTCGCTTACAACAAGCAGCCCGGAGCATGAACATAAAAACATTTCAGATCCTAAAACTAAGAATGCATCCACATGGGTTTTTCTCCCAGGTAAATATACAATGCTGAAAATATAACTCTCCTCCCTGGAAAATGGACTTGAAAATATTGAAGACCACACAGGAGCCTAGATCTAGAGTTGAAGAGACTTTAGAAGCCATGGAATCAATCCTCATCATTTTAGAGATGAGGAAACTAAAACGATTGGTCAATAAAGAATTATTCATGTGCCAGGCAGTGTGCTAAGAGTTGGGAATGGCCAAAAAGGCAAACGACAGTCTGGGATCTCAAGGAGTTTATAATATAATGGGGTAAAAACCATGAAAGTAACTATGTACAAATAAGCTATATACAGGGAAAACTGGAGATAATAGAGGGAAAGTACTAGAATTAAGGGGGATGGGAAAAGCTTACTGTGGAAGGTAGGATTTGAGCTGGGAAGCCAGGAGAGCCAGGGGGTGGGGATGAAAAGAGAGAGCATTCCAGGCATGGGTGGGGGTGAGGGGTAGGGGTAGCGAGCGAGAGGAGCCAATGAAAATGCCCAGAGAACCAGGAGAAATGCCCAGGTAGGAGATGCAGTGTATTATGAAAGGAATAGCAAGGACAGTGTTATTGCATCACAGAGAACATGGAAGTCTGGAAAGGTGAGGGGCTGGGGGGAAGGAGGAGAGAGAAGTTATGAAAAGCTTTTAACACAAACATAGGATTTTATATTTAATCCTGGAGGCAATTGGGAACCACTGGAGTGGATCGAGTTTGGGGTGGTGTTAGGGGATGATACGGTTAGACCTGCACTTTTGGAAAATCACTTTGGCAGCTGGATGGAGGATGGAGTGAAATAGGAAAAGATTTGTTGTTAGGGAGACCAATCAGAAAGTTACAGAGGCACAGAGAAAGTGAGTGCCTTGCCTGAAGTCACACAGAGAGTAGGCATTTGAGTTACATTCTCCATGGGTACTGCTATTTAACCATGCACTTTCTATACTGTTTCCATTTCTTTAAGGACAAACAATTTAAATTTTCAGAAATAACCTTTGAAGTACCGATTCCTTTTCTTTGTATGTTTGCCTCAGTGGCTTGAGGAGGCAGACCTAGTACTTACTGTCAATGTTGATAAACACATAAGTGCTTTCTGTAGCCACAGCAAATGTCGGGCCCATAAGCCTTGACGTTATCACACTAATGACGCACGCCAGCTCCTGACCTCGGTAAATGCCATGAAGTCTCACATCGGGATAATAGATGAAGGTGATTAGAATCAGAAAAAACCAAAAGGCAAGGCTAGGGGATGCACTCTTCGTGTCCTCTCAGACACATTTAGGAGGCAGTTAATGGGAAACTAAACTCTTTTTGCCACCCGTGGGCTGGAACGTACAAAAACATCTGAAGAAGAAAAAAGTCTCCTTTCTCTAAACTGATGCACAACATGAGGCGACCTCAACATGATAACCCTTGAAAGGCTTGCTCCCTAGCACCCTCCAGTCTTTCCAGTCTAAGCCCTATCCATCCTTCAAAGCCCACTTCGAATGCTCTCTCCTCTCTAACGCCCCAGAGCTGGAGGCATCTATCCATCGTAGAATCTGAGAGTTTGAAGAGATCCTTAGAAATCTAGAACATTTCCACATTCTACCTTATATTGCAGTGATGTTTTTACATGTCATATCTCCCCAACTAGAGTGTAAAATACATTAGAGTAGGCCCTGCCTTGGTTTTTATATCCATCACAGGACCTAGCACAGCTCCTCACACATAACAGATTCAGAAACGTGCTGAGTGTTGAATAAAAAGCCAAATTCTCCTCAAAGGGGATGAGAAACAGAGGCACTAGGAAAAAAAATATGACTTGGACTGACAGAAGACTGTCCAGACTGTTTTTTGCATTCTCATCTAGTCAGTCAACAAATATTTACTAAACACCTACTATGTGGCAGGTACTGTGCTGGGCATTATAGAAACAAAGAAAGGTAAAACCTTAGTCCTTGCATCAAGGAGCTCACTTTCTAGAGGGGGAGACAATATGCAATCAATTATGTATGTAAGAAATGTATTCAGAATAGATAGAAAGCAATCTCAGAGGGAAGGTATTAGCAATGTGAACCAAACAGTGGCACATGAAGACCTAAGATGGTAAGGTTCATCAGCTCTTAATGAGCCACAATGCAGCTCACCAGATGAAAATGCTACAACAGAGACATCTATTTGTTAGTTACCTCTCAGGAAAGAACCAACCTTTCTTCTTTTCCTTTCCTTCTTTCCTTCCATCCATCTTTACTTCCTTCCTTCCCTCCCTCCCCCTATGTCACCCAGGCTAATGCCAATTTGGGCCAATTTGCCTCCCTCAGGAAATACTATGGCCCTCTGCTCCCATGGGCTGAACTTAGTATGGCCACCTGATTGACTTTGGCTCTAATTCAGATAAAACTCCCCAACTCAAGAGATCCACCAATCTCAGCCTCCCCCAGTACCAGAGATTATAGGGCATGACCAGCTGGGTGCCTCTTTTTCTAAAATTCTATGACTCTCAAAAAAAGCATGCATAACCTCAGACCCAGTACCAGGCTACCCAAGAGAGATGAAAAAGAGAGGGAAAGGACCCACATACACAAAAATATGTATAACCACTCTTTTTGCAGTGGCAAAAACCTGGAAACTAAAGGGATACCCACCTATTGAGGAATGGCCAAACAAATTAGAGTGTGCTAATGTAATGGAATACAATTGTGTCATAAGAAATGATGAAATGGATAGTTTCAGACAAAACTGGGAAGACCTCTATGAAATGATGAAGAGTGACATGGGCAAAACCAAAAAAACAATTTATACAATAACAACAACATTATAAAGAAAAACAAGTTGAAAACTTAGGAAGTCTAATCAATGCAATGACACATCACCATTCCAGAAGACTGAAGATGAAGCACACTACCCACCTCCCGACCGAGAGGTGATGGACACAAAATATAGGAGACACACATTTTTGGACATGACCAATAAAGGAATTTGCTTTGCCTAATTATGCATATTAATGACAAGACTTTTTGATTTTAGTTGTTATTCATGGGAGAGCAAAGAGGAAGAGAGTGGGAGAGAGAGAAAACAAATGATAATTGATTGAAAAAAATTATAAAAAATGCTTTTCTAAAAGGATTTTCTGACTCTGAGAAACCCTATTTCCAATGTTCTGGCTTACGTCTTTATTCAATTAATCTGTGATCCATTCAATTATCTCACTCAGTTCAATGAATCAAATGAGCTAAGTAAGTAAAGGGCTGTGCAAACCTTGAATCAGGATATCCATTATTAATCTCAATGACTTAGGTATTCCCTATCCATGCCTTCTTCCATGGATCCTCCACAGGATCCTGAAGACTTCCCCTAGGCCAGAATCGTCTTTGTTATTAAGAAGAACGGCAGTCTGGTGGAGCCTATGGATCCCTTTTCTTTGACTATTTCTTCTCCCTATCTCACATAGGCTAATGCCAACGACAACAAAGTGTCCCTTCTCAGAAGAATGTTTTTAAATGCATTAGCCCCCCCCCTCCCCCAAATACCTAGGATTACAAAGTAAACCAACTGGATTGCAATATAGTATTCAAACTCTGAATAAAACAAGTTCATGGGCTGGACTCCAGGTCAAGAAGCCTTGACAGTCAGAAGGAGTAATTTACTAACATTTACTAACATTCATAGGGAAAAATGTTTCAATATACTTAGCCACAAGATACTCACATCTGACCCTGAATTCTGAAATAACTTAAAACCTAATTTCACGGTCCAATTTTTTTTCTTTATTCACTTGTCTTTTTTTTTTTTTATCCATCTCATTGGTATAGTATAAAAGGAAAACCACTCTATCAATGCAGATCATCACTATTCTACAACTCTTGGCCTCAGAGAGTTGCCCTAAGACCCAGAAAGGTTAAGAGACTTGCTCAGAGTGACACAGCCAGTGCCTATCAAAATCAGGACCAGAACCCCCAGAAAATTCATCTGTTATCCCTCAATCAAACATGACCAGCTGATCTTTTCTAAGTGTACATTTCCTCAATGATATACCTTATGTTTCTTCCTCCACACAGGACATCATTAGAAATATGTGACAAGAGTCCTTTCATCTACCATGTATCTCTCCATTGTCCTTTTGGTCACCCAGCCATTTATTTCTCAGGGACAATGGTATTCTAATATTTATAACCTTTCAGCATCATGAAAAGACGGGTCTTCATGGTAGACTGTCATGGGGTCATTAAAAGCAATACACTTTCTCCAAATGTACTCTATCCATCCTTGTCTATTCTGAATGTACCAGGAAAGTGTTGTTCAGTCACGTTCAACTCTTCATGATCTCATTTGGGGTTTTCTTAACAAAGATACTGGAATAGTTTTCTAGTTCCTTCTCCAGCTCATTTTACAGATTACATTTCTTGACAAAGATATTGGAATAGTTTTCCAATTCCTTCTACAGTTCATTTTTCAGAAAATAGAGTTAAGTGACTTGTCCAGGATCACATGGCTAGTAAGTGATAGAGGCTGAATTTGAACTCAAGCAGATAAATCTTCCTGACTCCAGGCCAGGCAACCTCTCCACTGTGTCACCTAGTTTCCCATTCTGATGTACTTAGTGGACTTATCGGTTAACTCCGTGTCATAATTAGGGCAATGGACATTATAAATCCAGGTAGTTTTTTATGGATTGCTAAACTATTCTCTTAAATAGTTCGAGAGGGTCCTATCATACTTTGAATTTTGATATAATCAGCATATCATCAATTTCAGACAAGATCATCTGGAGGGCACCTCCTTCTTTAGGAGTTCTTAACCTGGGGACCATGAGCTTATCTATTTTTCTTTAATATATATTTTGATAGCTGTTATTTCTATCTGGTTGGTTTCCTTTGCAATCATATGTATTTTGCTTTATGTATTTAAAAACATTCTTCTGAGCTGGGGTCCCAGGCTTCTCTAGACTGTCAAAGGGGTCCGGGACACACACAAAAAAAGATCTATAAGGAATTCTTCTAACATTTGAACTTAGCACAAGAACACATCTTCTTGTCTTTGGTCTCTCTTCACATTAGACATCATAAAGTTGTGGAACTGGGTTGAGGAATTGTACCACACATGTTAGTGCTCCCATATGGGCAGGCCCCTGGTAGATACCCTACCTTTTAAACTATGGAGATCACTTAACAGGGCCTAGGCATTCAGCTCTCGTTGAATTTATCAAGGAATCACATATGATTTTTATATATACGTGAGAATTTTTTTTTAAATTAGAGGAGAGCCTATGATCATTTTGTCATCTTTTCATTTTTCTCTTTTGTGTAATAAACACTAACCACAGCAGGCTCTTATTTTTCTTCATTGTTCAATTAACTAGGAAACCAAAAAAAAAGAAATACATCTTTGAGTGACTTTCTGAACCACAAAGTTCAAGAAGAAACACACACCTGTTATGACTGGGCTACAAGTTTCAACTTGAGTAATATGTCATTTTTTTGCATATTTATTCTCCTAATCAACCAGCAAGCATTTGTTAAGCCCCTACTGTGTACTAAGCAGTAGGATGGAGTCAAAACAAACACAAATCTTAAAGTATTTACAGTCCCCTTAAAGAAAGTCTATTTTTCTTTGACCCAGCAATATTGCTGCTAGGGCTGTATCCCAAAGAGATCATAAAAATGAAGAAAGGACTCACATGTACAAAAATATTTACAGTAGTTCTTTTTGTGGTGCCCAAGAACTGGAAATAGATGGGATGCCCATCAGTTGGCGAATGGCTGAACAAGTTGTGGTATATCAATACAATGGAATACTATTGTGCTATAAGAAATGATGGACAGGTGGACTTCAGAAAAAACTGGAAAGACTTATATGAACTGATGCACAGTGAAATGAGCAGAACCAGGAGAACATTATACACAGTAACAGCCACAATGTGTGAGGACTATTTCTGATAGACTTAGCCCTTCACAACAATGCAAGGTCCTAAAACATTTCCAAAGGACTCATGACGCAAAATGCCATCCACATCCAGACAAAGAACTATGAAGTCAAAACGCAGAATGAAGCAGACTATTTTCTATTTTGTTGTTTTGTTTGTTTTTTCTCACAGTTTCTCCCATTTGTTTTAATTCTTCTACACAACATAACTAACATGAAAATGTGTTTAATAGGAACGTATGTGTAGAACCCATATAAGATTGCATGCCATCTTGGGGACGGAAGGGAGAAAATTTGGGATTTCTGGAAGTGATTGTTGAAAACTGAAAACAAATAAATTAATAAATTTGGGGGGGAAAAAGAAAACCTATTTTCTACTCTATTTTTTCCCTTTGTATAGCCACTATTTTGCAGCTCTTAGCCTTAGAGTTGCCAGAGGCCCAGAGAGGTCAAAAGATTTGCCCAGAGTCACAGAGCCAGTGTCTGTCTGAATCAGAATCAGAAGCCAGTTTTTGGCTGCAGTTCAGCTCTCTATCTGCTATCAGAGGCTCTTACAGTGTTTTTGTGTTTAAAGAAAAAAATGATAATTATACTTCAATATACTTGGTTTCCTTTGTAATTCTACATATTTTATGTACTTAAAAACATTACTCTGAGAAGGGCTCCATAAGCTTTTACCAGAATGCCAGAGGAATTCATGACATTGAAAAGGTTAAAAACTCCTACCCTATACCCCGTCTTCTCTCATATTCTGTTCTAAGAACAACTGATCGAATAACTGTCCATCTTTTTTAAACACCAGTTATTTTTTTTCTTTCTAGAGCCAAAATTGTTTTTTATAAATATATAACAATTAGCTGTGTTTTATTGAAACACTAGTTCTTTTTTGCATTTTTCTCTTTTCTGGCGCCAAAACTGTTTATTGTAAATGCATAGTGATGAGCTTTGTTTTATTGAAACACTAGTTATTTTTCAAAATTCACCACCAAATTCATCATTACTGTCCTGTTTCCAAGATCCTACTTCCCCTGAGGCATAAACTATATTTTGTTTGCTAACAGAGCACTGCTTCAAAGTTCATGTTGAGGAATTCATGTGCAATGCCAATGCCCCCATATGAGCAGGCACCTACCCGACACCCTGCCTTTTAAACTGTAGGGATCACTTAACAGAGCCCAGGCATTTGTTCTAAAGGCTATAATCTGCCATAGAAAATTCACAACTTGAACAACATTATTTAAGATAATTCAAAAATTCTAGTTCTTCCAACCAGAAGGTAAACAGTTCCTACAATTACACAGCAATGTGTGGCTTAGAACCTGTACTTATAACGGCTCAGGGGTTGGAGCACTAAACCAAGAATCGATAAGTACTCACTGAGGGCCTTGTTCATATCAGTTGTGAGAGCTAAGTGAACAGAGTACAGGACCTACAGGAGGGATGAAATGAATTCAAATTCAGCTTTAGTCACTTCCTAGATGTGTGACCCTAGGTAGGTCACTTACCTTCTATTTGCTTCAGTTTCTTCAGTAACATGGAGACAATAATCATACCAACATAATATGATTACTGTGAGGAGTAAATGAGATATTTGGAAAGTGCTTTGCCTATCTTAAAGTGCTACCTATTATATTACCCCCCCCCCCACCCCCCCCCCCCCGTACCCAGACCCCAGTGACTGAACAGTCAGATGCAGATAGTTTCCTAATAGCTATAGGAATGTGTTTAAAAGGAGAAAACAAACCAGTAAGACACTTAAAATTCTAAAGTGGTTTCACCAATGTCCCCCTGAAGTCTTACAAGGATCATCAACCCCTACAGTGAACTATTTGAAGTCTTAACTCCTAAGACACACCCAAATCCCATAATTCTCAAGAGAAGAGACCTTCAGCAAAGGAACAAAGAATTAGGCCGAGAAGGATGCCACCTTCAATGCTGCTGGAACCAGAAAACCATTTGCAGGTGACGATGCTTACCCACCCACTGTTTGCGCTAACTCACCAAAGTTTTGGAGGGTTTGGGGGTTTTTTTGTTTGTTTCTTTGTTTTGGTTTTGCCTTTCACAATGTGAAACATTTACACAAATGAGAATGAATAAGCTGAGAGACTTGTTAACCCTCTTATACCCACTAAGGACAAAGTTGCCAGCTATTCCAAAGATGGGTCTGGAAAGGGAGGCTGTTTGTTCAGGAGGCCCAAGGAGCTCTAGAAGAAATGAAATTGTGGAAAGTTTGCCTGCTTCTAGCCTCAGACAAGGAGGTCTTTCAAGGGGTCCTCCCTGCATAGTGCTTTGTACATGGTACAAATGCAGACACTTAGGGTGACTGGGTGGCCCAGTGGATAGAGGATCAGCCCTGAAATCAGGAGGATCCTGAGTTCAAATCCAGCATCTGACACTTACTGCCTATGTGACCCTGGGCAAGTCACTTAACTCCAATTGCCTTTAAAAAAAAAAAAAGGCAGATGCTTGTGACAGTTATCTATTAGGCTCCAGGTCATTCCCCCTCCCTTTTGAAGTTCAATATCTATTTCACAGTCTTCCTCTCATCTTCAACCCTTGACTTTATACTAGGAACTTCACCATACTCTCTCAGTTCAAGTTTCTTAAAATCCCATGATACCCCACTTCAGTCCAACTCAGCCATACACAGAGAGGGTCAGTCAGACAGTCAACAACTCAACAAAGCATTTATTAAATAATTCTCTATGCCAGGCACTATGAGGATACAAAGAAAGGCAAAACCACAGAAAGTGCCCTCAAGGAGCTCACGCTGTCCTTACACTCACTATCCAACCACGTTCCACCTCCATGATCAAGAATGAAGAAATCCCTTTATTTGTCGTAGCTTTTTAGTCGTTGCAGTTTTGACTCCATTTGGGGTTCTCTTGGCAGAGATACTGGAGTGGTCTGCCATTTTCTTCTCTGGCTCATTTTACAGATGAGGAAACTGAGGCAAAAGGGGTTAAGTGACTTCTCCAGGGTCACACAGCTAGTACATATCTGAGGTCAGATTTGACCTCAGGAAGATGAGTTTTCCTGATTCCAAACCCAGTGATCTATCCACTGAGCCACATTTTCCTAGGTCTCACTTCTCTTAAATCTATTTTATTTTCCTCCCTATCTCCCTACTCCTTGGTATTCTCCCAAACCATCACTCCCTCTCCATTCTTGACACCTGTAGTTAACCAGTTCCATGTTACACTATCCTGTATCCTAGAAACTTTCCTCCAACCCCAAATCTTGTGCTATCACTACTCATGCCTTGCCAAACCCCAATCCTGGATTATTCTCACCACCTACTTCTTTCCCTCCTACTCATATGCTACTGAACAGTGAAGAAAATCATGCAACCGGCTCACTGTGTACACTACAGATTGATGTCATCCAATCTCAACTGTATTCTCAATGACACAAAGCAGTTCTTCTACTGTTCCCTAAATTACTTTTCTACTCTAACAGAGGCTGTTCCAGATCAGACCTCCTCTCCTCAAGCCTTCCACATTTCTCTCTTTGCTCTCCCAGCAAAAGCCTTCACCCCATGCTTTACTAAGAAATCAGAGGTAATTCATTCTAAGCTCCTTCTCCCCACTTGGACATCTCAAAACCCCTTGACAACAACCCTCATTCTCTCCTTTCCCCTCGTTACTATGAAAAAGTGGTCCTTCTCCTTGCCAAAGCCAATACCTCTACTTAGGACCACAGATTTAGAGCTGAAAGAGAATTTTGAGGGAGAACAGTCAGTTTCTTTGCTTTGACAGATGAGGAATTTAGGCATAGGGGTTAGGTGACAGAGGGACAGAGCCAGGATTAGAACTCAGATCCTCCAGCTCCAAGTTGGTGCTCTTTTTCCCCAGTGTACCGAGCTGCATTCCTACCCTGTCCCACATCTTCTATCATCTCCTCTAGCAGCTTGCTCCCATGATGGTCTCCCCCACCCCTCCTCCCATTCTCCTACTGACCCCTGCCCTTCTGTCTACACTGAAGCCTCCTCCATCCTTAAAAATCCTCACTTAACTTTATCATACTTTCCAGATATCAGCCTATATTTCTCTTCCCTTTCACAGTCAAACCCCTAGGAAAGAAAAAACCAACTATCTGTACTTCCTCTCCTCCTACTCTCTTCTCAACTCTCATTATTCAGCTGAAAATATTCTTCCTAAAGTTACTAAAGATCTCGAATGATAAATAGAACAGCTTTGTCTCAGTTCAACACAAATCCATGTTTTTCTGACCTCTCTGAAGCATTTGGCACTGAAGACCACCCTCTCCTCCTGGGTCTCCTGGGTATGTTCGCCTCTCTCTGTTGTCATGACAATGCTCTCTGATTCCCCTCCTACCAGCCTGATGGCTCCTTCTCTATTTTGCTAGATCATTTTCTATATCCCACACCCCAAAGCCCTTTCTCTTCTTCCATGATCAATTATAATTTCTATACAAATAACTCCTAGATGTCTACATACAATCAATCCTACTCCCCCCCATTTCATATTTGGACAAAGTGGACATTTGCAACAGAATGTTCAAAGGCAGCTTAAAGTGAACGTGTACAATCAAAAACCCTTTTATCTTTCACCCCAACCCACTCCAGCTAGGTGTTAATAGAGGAGGGGGCCTGGAGTCAGGAAGACCTGAGCTCAAATACAGCCTCAGACGCTGTATCACCCTGAGCAAATCACTTAGCCTTTTATTGCCTCAGTTTCCTCAATTGTAAAATGAGGATGACAGTACCAACTTCCCAGAGTTGTAAGAATCAAAGGAAAGCTCCTGGCACATAGTAGGTGCTATATAAATGCTTATTCCCTTCCTTCCTCTTCCCATTTCCTATTTTTGTAGAGAGTAACACTATTAATCCAGCCTACAGGTTTCCAACCTTGGAATAATCTATAAAAAAATTCCTCATTCTCCCTTACTCCACATATCCAATCAGCTGACAAGTCTTGCGGATTCTCTCTCCACACTATCTCTCACCCCTCTCCCTTCTCTCCAGTCACAAAGCCACACCTTCATTGAGACCCTTATCACTTTTCACCTGGAGCCTCAGATTCAGTTTCTCTATTTCTAGTCTCTTCTCTCTCTAATCCAACCAAACTGGCCTTCTTATAGTTCCTCACACACAACACAATACCTGTGTCCTAGGTTTGTACAGGCTGTCCTCAAGCCTGGAATAGGCTCCCTCCTTATGCATGTCTATTAGTATCAGGTCTGAATTCGGGAAGACTCATCCTCCTGAGTTCAAATCTAGCCTCAAAGCAGCTGTGTGACCCCTGAGCAAGTCACTTACCCCTGTTTGCCTCAATTTCCTCATCTGTAAAATGAGCTGGAGAAGGAAACAGCAAATCACTCCAGTATTTTTCCCAAGAAAAAGTCCAAAGAGGGGTCACAAAGGGTGACAATTAAACAACAATTAGAAACAATCTCCAGTTTCTTCAAAGTTTGGCTCCTACACTTTTCCTGTCATCTACTTTTGTAATATCTCTCAAAGACATCCCCTTCTCTCTTCTGACACTGACACTACCCTGATACAGGCTCCCATCACCTCATGTCTACAATGTTGCAATAACTTGCTAGTTGCACTGCCTACCTCAAGCCTCTCCCCACTAGAATACGTTCTCCATGTAGTGGTCAAAGTGATCTTCCTAAAATGTAAGTCTGACCATGTCATCCTTCCTACTCCTCTACTCAATCAACTCCAGTGGCTCCCTATCACCCCCAGGAGCAAAAGTAAAATTCTCCACTGAGCATTCAAAGCTCTACATGGCCTGGCCTCATCCTATCTTTCCAGTCTTCCTGCACCTTACTTCACCCCATATACTCTCTAATCCAGTGGCACTGACCTCCTAGCTGCTGCTCACACAAGACACTCTATCTCATGCATGACTCTAGTCATTTTTGCATGCCTGGATCTCCCTCCTCCTCTCTGCCTCCTGGCTTCCTTGAGTCTCAGCTAAAGTCCCACTTTCTGTAAGAAGCCTTTCTGGTTCTCTTTAATCTTAATGCCTTCAACAGAAGTGGATTATTCCCAACATCCAAACAATAGCTTGTTTGAACAAAGTCATTAAACTGTGAGCTCTTGGAGCGCAGGGTCAGCCAGCATAATGCATTGAACATAGTAGGTGCTTTATTTTGTTGTGATTATTCAGCCAAGTCCAACCCTTTGACTCCATTTTGGGTTTTCTTGGCAAAGATACTGGAGTGGTTTGCCATTTCCTTTTCCAGTGGATCCATTTTGTCAGGCAATCAGCAGTTAAGTGACTTGCCCAGTGTTCTATAGTTAGGAAGTGTCTGAGGCTAGATTTGAATTCAGGTCTTCCTGACTCCAGGCCCACTGCTCTATCCAATGAGCCATTGGTTGCCTCTAATAGGTGCTAAATAAACAGTTTTTTGACTTAATGATTCCAGTTAGTAGTCTCTCTCTCTCTCTCTCTCTCATACACACACACACACACACACACACACACACACACACACACACACACACACACACAAATTATCCTGTACACTTATATATATATACTTCCCTCATAGAATGTAAGTTCCTTGAGGTCAGGGGATGATTCATTTTTGTCTTGGTATACATAGTGTCTGACAGGATCAAAGATGTGCTGAAATGGGCTTCAGAAGCCATCAGGTCCAACCTATTCTTCTTACAGATGAGGAGCTGAGTGACTTACCCAGAGGTCCCATAGACAGTACATGTTAAAGGCAGGACTCCAGAGCCAGAACTCTTTCACTGCCCTAGAAAGCACTGAGTAGGTACCCAATAACAGCTGTGTTGACTGACAGCAGGCTCTGAAAAAAGACTTGTTGAATTGTACTCCTCACCTGGGAGGTGGAGTAAGTCTCCCGCTTAAACAAATCAACCAGTTCATTTGGTCTCCCACTATCACCCCCCACACACACACACACAAAAAACCAAGGGGAAAAGCGACCCTTGGGCCGACTGGGTAAGCAGCATATGGGAGCAACACCAGTATCCTTAAGGTTTCCTCCTAGGACTGAGGTTCTTTTGGGAGCTCCCTTCCCACACAACGGGTACGGGGCTTTTTCCAGACTATTTCCAAATTGCCAAGGGCTCAGAAAGGAGTTCCCAGCTCCACAACTTCCTCCTTCTCCCTCCTAGAGGGCTCGGCCAGATGGGCGTTTCCCAGGAGCAGAGAGACCCCGAAAGGGAGTGGGCGAGGAGCACCCGGCTTGGACTCTGGCCTCTGTAAGGGACAGGGGGCAGTGACCGGGCCGAAGCTGCCCCAAGTCGTCCCTCCCTCGCGCCTTCCCCGCAGTCCCAGTCTCTGCGCACAGCCCCCCGCTCTCTCAGCTCCCCGGGGCGCACAGCCCCAGCTCTCGGACCCCCCGAGCGCACAGCCCCAGCTCTCGGACCCCCCGAGCGCACAGCCCCCGCTCTCCACTCCCCCGGCTTCGCCACCTCCCGCTCAGCTCTCCCGGGCGGGCGCACCGTGCCCGGCTCTCCTTCCCCGGGGCGCACCGCTCTCGTCCCCGGCTCTCCAGAGCGCACCGACCCCGCTCTCAGCGATCCCGAGAGAGCTCCGGGCCTGGGCCTTAGCCTAGATCGGATGGCGAAGTGGGGTGCCGGGGACCCTGCTGGCCATCACCCGCGGGCTCCCGAGCTCACTCACCCCGGGACCCGGCAGCAGGAGCAGCAGCGCCAGCAGCCCCAGCAGCCGGCGCGGCGGGACCGGCATGGATGCGGGCTTGCCTCCAGCTCCGAGAGGGCAGCGCGGGCGGCGGGGTCGGGCGGCTGGAAGCGCGGCCGCGCAGCAGCTTCTCCGGTTCAGAGGACACGGGGCTGGCTCACCGGTGGCGACTCCTCCGTTCTCGGCCCAATGTGCGCCGTGTCCGGGGCGCTTCTTCCTGTCTGGGCGGAGCCGAGCGGCCACCTCGGCTCCCGCTCCTCCTCCCACTCTTTTTCCCTCCCTCCTACTTTTTCCTGGGGCCAGGCTTCGCAGCCCCGGGCCCTCGGGTGGACGGGACAGCCCCGTGGCGTGTGGCCGCGCTGGGGGCCTCAGTCACTTTGATGGAGAAGGGTCGGGATGAAGACCCTCCTTCCCTGTCTGCCACGTCTGCAGAGCCAAGTCTTGGCTCGAGCGGCCCCTTGGGGCAGCTGAGTTCCAGGGCGAATGCACATGCAGGGGTATCTCCGGGGGTCGGATCAATTCCCCATCTGGCCTCGGTCTGGCCCCCAGAAGTGCTAAGAGCGCTGGCCTAAGGGACGGGTTCCAATGCTGGCCCTAAATGAGAGTTTGTGTCAGAAGCTCGCTCAGCCTCCGTTTTCTGGACAGGAAGATCTTCCAATTCTTCCAGTTCTTGTATTCTAGGTTCGCTTCCCTTCTCATATCTTCCTTTCTTTTTCTCTTCCCCTTCTATGTCTTTTCTTCCCTTCTTTCCCTCTCTTCTCTCGTTTCCTCTCCTCTTTCCCCTAGGCTCTAAATCCCAAGATCCTAGTTCTGTCCCTTTTATTAATTCTGGCATATTCCACCCAGTCCACCCTCATCTACCAGCAACATATTTTGTCCCCACTGGAAACCTTCCCCCTATTCTGACTTCAGTATGATTTGACTTACACAATGCTACCAACATTCCTACACGGCAGTCCTCCCTATGCAGTTTCCTATTTCCTGGGTTTGCTTCCCCAAGTAGACTGATGAAGGATGTAAATGAGAGAACTGAGTATTTATTGGAAGGAAGAGAGCCAAGTGTAAACTGGAACTGAAACTGCACTTCTCCCCAACCCCGTACCCTGAGTACCTCCCCCTAAGGATTAGAGGTATGGAAGATGTGTCCTAGGATCAGAGGTCTAGAGATGGAAGGAACCTCAGAGATCAGCTAGACCAACATCATTTTACAGATGAGGAAACTAAGAACTAGGGAGGTTAAGAGTCTCAATCAGGGGTCACATAGCCAGCAAGTGTCTGAGGTTGGATTTGAACTCAGACCTTCCTGACTCCAAGTCTAGCACTATGCCCCACCGTGTGACCACTTGAATAAATGAAATGAATGAATGACAAATCACATTTAAGTGCCTACCATGTTCCAAGTACTGTGCTAGGTGTCAAGGATATAAATACAAATGACAACCCCTGGCTTTACAGTGTTTACATTTCTAATAAAGGAAACCACATATGTATGGGGGTGGTGGCCAGGGAAGAGTGCTTTTGGTCTGGGGAACTGCGGAATAGTGTATGGAACCATAGGACAGTCTATTGTCATGCCTTCCTTGTCATGCCTTAAAGCAATGGTGGGATCAGATTCATTACTATTCCCAGAGCAAAGGGTACAGGGGGAAAGAAGGGATATGCTTATTATAGCAGAGAATATGTCAAAATGTCAGGGATGGATACATGTGAAACAGAGTATGGAGCAGGCTAAATATAGTGGGTTAGGTGAGTTTGTATTCACTCACCAATTAGAATGGCTCAGAATCTGGCAGAGCTTCAAAACTGGGTGGTTTAACTAAGGGTAGGGAGAAAAGGGGAGGGGAGAAAAGTAGGATAGCATAGACCATAGGGATCTAGTTCAAGGATATTAGTACAGATGAGGAGAGGGAGGCAACAGCAAGGCGGACTGTAAGGTGTCATTTCTTGGCAATCACTAAACGACTCAGGTCTCTCTTCTAGTTCTAAATCTGTGATTCTACAACTCTTTCTTTTTGAGACCAACTACACCATAATATAATAGCTAGCATATGTATATATGTGTGTATGTGTATATATATATATATATATATGTATATATATATATGTATATATAGCTCTTTTTTATCCAGACATAAAACTGCTTTACTTCTAAGATTCGACACTTGAACTTCTCTTGTTTAAAAAAAAAAATCAGTGTGGAAGTTCCAGGTACCATTGATCTTTATCATCAGGTGGGAGACTTGTAACTGCAAGTTAATATCACTAGACTTTAAAATCAATTTAAACCTCAAAGTCATACTTCTGTCCCAGTCTTCATGAAAATGGTCACATCCTGCAATAATTCCTATTTCAGATTCTGACCTACATATTCAAAGTTCTAAATCATCTATCCCAAACTAAATTTATAGAACTTGCCCAAATCTAACAAATTGACAGGGCTGGGATATACTTTTCTTCCAATCACACTTCCAATCCAAAATGCTCACCAAAAATAAAAATTATAAAAGAACTCTAAAATATTCACATAAAGATGAGGCAATGGCTTGTTCAGTTACCCTATTCAATCTAGACTGTCACAATTAGGCAGAGAAAAAGCATGACGAAAATTTTTTTTGCATCTTAGTGGAAACCCTAAAAGCAGGCATAACTTCTCCAGGTCTGTCAAAGAGATGCATATATATATATCTTTAAGGTTTTGCAAAGCACTTTACAAATATTATTTCATCCTCACAACAACCCTAGCAGGTACATACTACTGTAATCTCCGTTTTACAGATGAGGAAACTGAGGCAGGCAAAGGTTAAATGACTTGCCCACAGTCACACAGCTAGCAAATATCTGAGTCTAAATTTGAACTCTGGTCTTCCTGACTTCAGGTCTAGCACTCTATCCACTCTATCCATCTGGCTACTCACATCTTATTGCTAAGTACATCAAGTTACAATGTAGTCCATGAAATATTTTAAACCACAAGAAGGCTTCTGATGCTGATTCTCCTCTATGGAGGACTTATGAATGAGAATCAGAAAAGAGACCAGTTAAAGATGGGTTGTATTCTGTCCCTGTGAAGGGAGTACATACACAAAGTTTACTAGCAAAAATGGTTTCCCCATTGGGAGACAGATTTTTTTTAATGACTCTTTGGGGCATTTTCTCTATCAGTCATTTTTCTGCCTCCTCAACTCAGACCAACCAACTCAATTCAACAAACATGAACTACTGACACAGGAGCCCAATGTCAAGAGAGTGGGATATAGACCAAGTCAAGCTTCTAATCAGCTCCTGAACTACCTCTGTGACCTTGAGCTTATCACAGTTCCCTTAGCTATATAACTAGGGGGGTTGAGTGATCTCAAAGTTCACTTCTGCCTCCAAATTCCATGGTCCTTCACCAGAGATCACAAACGAGAAATAATAATACAAAACTGACCATATGTATTGTGTGACTTTTGTTGATGTGTTTGTACAGGTGGTCATTCTGGAGATGTCATGGGTAGTCATACATACATACATAGTCTGAGACTAATGGGTTGTAGCTTTTCTCTTGCTGGGTTTAAGGAAGGACTGGCTTTCACCAAATTATTACAGACAATAGGGAATGACAGTTTGGATCTCTAGGAAGGGGTTCTACATTTGTAGTCAGGGGGTCTGGGTTCAATTCCTGGCTCCCCTACTCATTTGTGTGGCCTTGGGCTAATCACTCTTTGGCTTACAGTTCCCTCATCTGTAAATGAAGGGATTGGACTAAGAAGATTTCCAGTTCTAAATCTATGGTCCTACCATCTTTTTTGTAAGGCTTTTGTAAGATGGGAGGTGAGGGGCCAGAGATACATTGGAGGAAAGAGAATGTTACAATTCGTGGGTTTTATCTCACATCCAGTGACATGGCAACAATAATAAAAGATGAGAATAGTAAATACGAAAGGAAAAAGAAAGGTATACTAATACATTGTTGGTGGAGCTGTGGATTGATCCAACCATTCCGGAAAGCAATTATGTTAAGGAAGTGACTGGAATGTTAACACCCTTTAACAGAGAAATCACACTGCTAAGTATTTACCCTCAGAGGTTAAAGACAGAAAGAAAGGTCACATATAGGCCAAAAATATTCATAGAAGCACTTCTTGTGATAGTAAAGAATTTGTAACAAAGGAGGTGCCCATCAGTTGGGGACCATCTAAATAAATTTTGGGATGTGATTGTAATATATTATTACTGAGCCATAACAAATGAGAAATATGAAGAATTCAAAAAAAAAGAAACATGAGAAGACACCTACTAAAGCAGAGTGAAGTAAACAGAACTAGAAAAAAAATGTACACATGATAACAATGAGTGGAAACAACTGAAACAAAAAATAAATTAATGATGTATAATTATAAGGACTAATCTTGTCCCTAATGAAGAGAAGAGAATATGCAACTCTTTCCCTTTTTAAAATGATAGGGGTCTTTGGCAGTGGAACACTGCAAATACTGGTTGACATAATGTATTGTTTAGTTTAACTGAACTGTATTTTTTTTCTTTCCTTTTTTATTCTTTGTTTCAGAGGATGGTTTTCTGAGAGGGAAGGGCAGGCAGGGATATATTTGACACTGGAGTTTCCTTCTCCTTCCATTTCCTTTTCCAGCTCATTTTACAGATGAGGAAACTGAGGCAAGCAGGATTTAATGACTTGCCCTGTAAGTATCTGAGGTCAGATTTGAACTCAGAAAGATAAGTCTTCCTGACTCCAGGCCCAGCACTCTATCCACTGTGTCCCCTAGCTGCCATTTGGAAATGAAGGTGATAGAAGAACAAAGGATAGCAAACACTAATTTTTTTAATCTGTAAAAAAGAAAGGAAGTGTTATTTGCAAATCAGTTGAAAAAAATAGAAAATGGTACTTGCACCCTCTATTTTTACCTTGTCAGGTGATTATATGAGATTCCCAAAGTTCTAGGGCAGTAAGGAGATGGAATTGAGGAAGATGATAAAAAAAATGTGGAGACTTGATCAAATGTCCAACACATCCATGTCATGGATCAATTTAGATGCACCTATAAAAAACAGAGGTGCCCAAATTAAATTATAATCTACATAGAGCTTCGGATTACTACCCTCCCTCCAGGGCACATAGCAATGCAGATAAACCCAAAATGCCAATTAGGAGTAAAACACATCTAAGCAAACGTGAGTCTGTGGTTACATTCATTTTAATAAGAATTTGCAAGCAAGGATATATGTAAATGGAGACCCTGCACAGTGTAGAATTGCTTTTAGACGATTTCAAGTGAATAGGTTCCATGTGCTAACAGGGAATCCCATCATTCCTGAGCCATCCAGTCATATATACCTAGAGAAGCCTGAGGCAAACGAGCTGGGAGTTAATTTTTTAATTATTACTTTGCCCGGCGTACAAGCTGAGAACAAGATTCCCCATTAGGTCAGAGTATGGTACTCAAAGAGAAATAGGAATGATGTAGGCCCCTTTATGATACCTTTCTCTCCCTCCTTGCCACTGTTCCACCACATTCCACATTTTTTGGGGGTTGTTGTTTTTTCCCCTCTCCTTAAAAAGATGCCTGAAAGAACTTAGGAAATCCAATAGCTCTTTTCAGATTAAATGTCACTGTGACCTGCCCATAAGCACCACAGATGGAACACAAAAGGGAGTATTGCCTCAGCCAGAGTCATAAATCAGATTTAAATATCCGGAAAAGAAAATGTTGAATAACAGAGTCTTCATCAGGTGAATTAAAGTTGAACTCGCGCGATGTGTCCAGGTCGGCAGGATTTCTACAGCATTAGACATTCTTAGTGAATCAGTAGGTAGAGGGTAATGGGATGATGAGCAGGACGGTTCAACCACTCATATTCCCAAACCCTACTACAGACTGATTCATTGCCTAAATTGGGAGGAAAATCTCCTGGGTCCTCAGCTGCTTTCCTGGCCTTTTCATATGCAAATGAGTTACTCAAAGCTTCATATCCCTTTAGAAGGTAAGAATGAGCTAACTCAAAATTTTAAATCGTTTACTAGGTATGAAATGATCCACTAAAATATGAGAGATAAAGCAAAACTGCAGTCTGAATGGAAAGAGATATACTTTTTTCATCAGAATTTCTTATTGATCCAACAGAACTGTCCTTACACCTAAGTTCACTTTCCTAGGTAACTAATGGGTTTTTGCAGGTAGTGGTTTTGTTGTTGTTCAGTCCTTTCAGTTGTGTCTGACTCTTTGTGATCCCATTTGGGGTTTTCTTGCCAGAAATACTGGAGTGGTTTGTCTTTTCTCTCTCCAGCTCATTTTACAGATGAGAAAACTGAGGCAAATAGGATTAAGTGACTTGTCCATGGTCATACACCTAGTAAATGTCTCAGTCATATTTGAACTCAGGTCTTCTTCTACTGTGCCACCTAGTTGCACTTGGCAGGTACTGTATTTCAATACAGAGGATCATATTTATAATCCCATTCCAAAGTCACAACATTGCTGCTTCCTAGTACTCAGGCCAAATCATAACCTATTATATAGTTACTGAGTAACATAGCTCCTGCTTAACTCTGGAATCCCTTGATATGAGCAGGTAACTGTGCCTACAGCAAATTTAGTGAAGCAGAAAGTGTGGGAGTGGTAAAGGAGAACAATCACACAGAAGACACTCCTCAAAAAGTATCATCTCATTAGAAGGGGTTGGCCTTACCTCTTGAGAATGTCACCATGCACCCCATGCCTTGAAGCTCCTGAAAGGGAACACAGCAAAGATGTACATGGATTGCAGGTATCTCTTTGCTGGCACTGAGACAGGATTCTCTTGTTTTGCCTGTGCTTATATCTGGGTCACAATTCTGGGTGGTGGTCTTGGGGCATGGAGGAGCACTGGTATGGTGGAGGTTGTGGTGGCAGTGGTAGAAAGGGAATCCTCCTCACAGTTCCAAGGCAGAGAAGAGTTCTTGAGGTCACGTACAGACCAGGAGAGGAGTAAACATCTCTTCTTTGATCATACCACCATGGAAAAGCTGAAAATTTACAGGTCCCTAGAAGTATCTCTGAAAACAGTTGCACAAAACCCCTGAAGCTTCAGTTAGTACACCTCCATACACACACACGCGCACACACGCACACACACACACACACACACACACACACACACATACATGAAGCAGTATCCTGCCTTGACAAAGAGCTAAAAAGTCAAGTAATTGGCTGTGAAAAATGAGCAAACAGAAGGAAAAAAATCAGATTAATAGAATCTTACTTTGGTGACAAGGAAGATCAAAATATACAAACAGAAGAAGACAACAAAATAAAAGTTCCCACATCAAAAACCTCCAAGAAAAATATAAATTGGTCATAGGCCATGAAAGAGCTCAAAAAGGATTTTGCAAATCAAATAAGAGAAATAGAGCAAAAATTGGGAAGAGAAATGAGAGTCATGAAAGAAAATCATGAAAAATGAGTCAACAGTTTGCTAAAGGAGACCCCCAAAAATGCTGAAGACAATAACACTGTAAAAAATAGACTAATTCAAATAGCAAAAGAGGTCCAAAATGTCAATGAAGAGAAGAATGCCTTAAAAAGCAGAATTGGCCAAATGGAAAAGAAGGTCCAAAGACTCACTGAGGAGAGTAATTCCTTCAAAATTAGAATGGAACAAATGAAAACTAATGACTTTATGAGAAATCAAGAAATTACAAAAACCAAAAGAATGAAAAAATTGAAGACAACGTGAAATATCTCATTAGAAAAACAACTGACCTGGAAAATAGATCCAGCAGAGATAACTTTAAAAGTATTAGACTACCTGAAAGCCATGATCAAAAGAAGAGCCTACACATCATCTTTCAAGAAATTTATCAAGAAAAACCGCCCTTATATTCTAGAACCAGAGGGGGAAATAGAAATTGAAAGACTCCACCAATCACCTCCTGAAAGAGATCCCAAAAGGAAAACTCCTAGGAATACTGTAGCCAAATTCCAGAGTTCTCAGGTCAAGAAGAAAATATTGCAAGCAGTTAGAAAGAAACAATTCAAGTATTGTGGAAACACAATCAGGATAACATAAGATTTAACAGTTTCTACATTAAGGGGTCTGAGGACTTGGAATATGATACTCCAGAGGTCAAATGAGCTAGGATTAAAACCAAGAATCACCTACCAGCAAAACTGATACTTCAGGGGAAAAAATGGCTATTCTATGAAGTACAGGACTTTCAAACATTCTTGATGAAAATCCTAGAACTGAATAGAAAATTTGGCTTTCAAACACAAAAATCAAAAGAAGCATGAAAAGGTAAACAGGAAAGAGAAATCATAAGGATTTATTAAAGCTGAACTGTTTACATTCCTACATGGAAAAATGATATTTGTAACTCATGAGACCTTTCTCAATATTAGGGTACTTGGAGGGAATATATATACACAGATATGTATTTATGTATGCATGTGTATTTGGATGGATGGATAGATAGATAGATAGACAGATAGATAGATAGGTAGGTAGGTAGGTAGATATATAGCACAGGGTGAGTTGAATATGAAGGGATGATAACTAAAAAATAAAACTAAGGAGTGAGAAAGGAATATATTGGGAGAAGGAGAAAGGGAGAGGTAGAATGAGGTAAATTATCTCACATAAAAGAGGCAAGAAAAAGCTTTTACAATGGAGGGGAAGAGAGAGGTGCTGAGAGTAAATGAATGAACTTTACTGTCATCAGATTTGACTTAAGGAGGTAATAACATACACACTCAACTGGGTATGAAAGTCTATCTTACCCTACAGGAAAATAAAGGGGGTAAAGGGATAAGAAGGAGGAAGATGATAGAAGGGAAGGCAAATGGGAGGAGGAGCTAATCAGCAATGAACATTTTTGAGGAGGGACAGGGTCAAAGGAAAGAACAGAATAAATGGGGGGTGGGATAGGATGGAGGGAAATATAGTTAGTCTTTCACAACATTACTGTTCTGAAAGTGTTTTGCATGACTACACATGTATAACCTATATCAAATTGCTTGCCTTCTCAATAGGGGTGGATGGAGAGGGAGGAAGGGAGAGAATGTGGAACTCAAAGTTTTAAAAACAAATGTTAAAAATTGTTTTTACATGCAACTGGAAAATAAGATATATAGGCAATGGGGTATAGAAATCTATCTTGCCCTACAAGAAAATAGAGGGGAAGGGGATCAAAGAAGGGGGGTGGGTGATAGAAGGGAGGGCAGATTGGGTAAAAGGGTAATCAGAATGTATGCCATCTTGGAATGGGGGAAAGGAGAAATGGAGAGAAAATTTGGAACTCAAAATCTTGTGGAAGTGAATGTTGAAAACTAAAAATAAATTAGCTGATAAAAAAAAATTTGCACATCTCATGCTTCTTTTGAGCTATTGCAAATCTGCTTTGCTCACAGAGCATAGCACCTTCTTTGATGTGGGCACACTATGCTGGGTTGTTCCATGTCTCACAAGCAATTCCAAAGTTCTTCAGAGAAACCTTGAGAGTGTCCTTTTTGTTTGTTTCTTTTGAGAGTATCCATTTTGTTTTAAATTATTTTTTCTGGACTTAAGAAATAAAACAAACATTTCCATAATATAGTAGAAACAAAAAAAAATTATTGCATATGAAACCACAAACCTATTATAAACATCTTGGTATTCTTTCTAAATGTTATCATGTAACTTTTTTCTTTTTATCTTTCCTCCCTACTCTAGAGATGGCTACCATTATACACATATATACAAGCACAGAATGTAAAATCATTCTGTCTACTTCTATTTATCAGTTCTTTCTCTGTATGCAGATAGCATCTATTTTCATAAGTCCTTTGTAGTTAATTTGAATATTTATAATAATTTATAAAAGATGCTGGAGTAGTTTTCCTTCTCCAGCTCATTTTACAAATGAGGAAAGTGAAACTAACAGGGTTAAGTGACTTGCCCACGGTCACCCAGCCAAGTAAGTGTCTGAGGGAAGATTCGAACTCGAGAAGATGAGTTTTCTTGCTTCCAGGCTTAGTGCTGTATCCACTGCACCACTCAGTCCCAAATCTTGACAGTTCACATCAGCTCTCCTAATGCAAAATTATGTCACAGAGCAGGAGTAGCACATCACAGTGATAACACAGATGGTAACACTTAGGGCACAATCACCAGTTCTTATCATGGATCAGGTTCATCTATAGAAAGGTAGCTGATAGATCATGACTCTCATGCATGCAGCTTTTTGTTGCCAATGTCACTACCCAGGCTTTCTTGATATCATCACCTTCGAAGAAAGTGTTCCTCAGCTCACCAGCCAGGATGTCCCCTTCCCTTGTAACCCTATGGTAGGTCATGCAAAATTTCTGCCCTTATAGAAGCTCAACTTTGGTCATCAAGGAAATAATGGCAAAGCTGTTATTTAGCAGGAGGGCAGATCTCTTTCCCTAAGATGGAGGGAAAACACCACTTTTCTGGTTGGGAGCAGGTCAAGGACTAAATGTTCAAATTTAGTCATGCAGAAACAGCTGCCTCATATTTAAGTAGGAGGATTATATGGTTCCATGTCCAGCACTACATGACATTGCAGCCCCCATATCCAGATTGGCAACAGACCCACTTCCCAACCTCTTCCAGGCTTTAGTCTGATTGTTTCATTCAGTGGAGGGCATATAATGCTCTGATATTTGTGAACACATCCTACAAACAACTATATGTGGTAGGGGGGCATGCTCCAAAAATCCTCCCCCACAGAAGAGTCCGTATAATTCTCTCCAGGCCTCAGACCACTCAGGCACAAACAGGGCCACCACCAGGCAGGAGAATAGATAAGGATCTTATTTCTCAAGGCTTTTAAGGATCTTTCACAGATCAGCCACAGATCATGACTAAACCCCCTGGGAAGACTTGTCTGGACTGTCATTCTTGGGGCATCCCAGATTCCTGGATTAAGAACCACTGAAGTCCAGCTATTTGCCTTTCTTGTAGCAGACAGAAATATTACTGAACCAGACAGAAAAGGAACTAGATCCTCATAGGCAGGAGTCATGGGGCTAGCAGAGAAAAAAAATCACTTAACCTCCATTTGCTTTCCTCAACAGTAAAACTTTTTTTTCCTCAATCATAAAATGCTCATAGTAATGTCACATCACTCCAAGAGTTATTGTGAGGATCATATGACCTAATATGTGTAAAAAGCACTTAGTATTATACTTAGAACATAGTAGGTGCTATATCTAAATATTTTCTTTCTTCTGTTCCCTGGAGGCAGGTAGGGGACTTAGTGCATAGAGCACTGGGCCTCACTTAAAGAAGACTTGAATTCAAATCCAACCTCAAACACTAGCTGTGTAACCCTAGACAACTCACTTCTGTTTGCCTTAATCCACTGGAGAAGGAAATGGCAAACTACTCCAGTATTTTTGGTGATAAAACTCCCTTAGACAGAATGGTCCACAGGGTCACAAAGAGTCGGACATGACTGAATAACAACAATAACCCTTCCCCTAATGTCTGAACGCAGTCCTACCCAAACTCTACACACTCCATTCCAAGCCTTTTGATAGAATTCCAAGAAGTGAGTGACAGGGGTAAATACAATTAATTCAAATGTATCTTGAGCCCCTCAGTAGTGCATTCTTTACCAAAAAACTAGGCATGAGCCTTGACTCAAACAGTAAAGAATGTGATTAGGAAAGAACAGCAAAGTAAATAACACGAGAAGATTAAGCAGTAGACTCATTTTTAAGCCTTCCCCTGACTCTATACGCAAAGAAATAGTGTTTAATTTAGTAGAGAAGGGAGTTCTCTCCCACACTAGTGGTGAGGAAATTTAATTGTGGCTGTGATGACTTTCATGTTGCCATCTTCCAGAAACCACATGTAAAGTTCTTTGCAAACCTCAAAGCACTAAATATTAGTGGTTAGTGTTACTACTCCCTCCCCCATTCCTGCTCCTGTTCCCACCACCCCTATCACGGAACCTGTCCAGCACTACTTCACATCACCTCCTTAGCTATTGCTATACTCCACTTCCATAGCCATTGGCCACTGAAGCTCCAGTCTTCCTATTCAGAGGGCCCTTTTTTGTTCCTCTGAATTTGATCTTTCTCTACCATGCTACTGCTGTCATCTACTATACAGGGCATTTGCTGCTATAACTTCTTGAGAGGATAGTATACCTTTTCTGTGAGACTCCCTAGGCCAAGGAGCCTTGGTATTGTACATACAAAAAACCCCTGGGCAACTCTCAAAATCTTTGCTTTTTAGATTGATGGAAAGCCCTCTAGACCTTACTCTTGAATGTATTTGGGTCTCTTTTTACGCCCCTGGCAGTTAGCATCTGAGGCATGTTAATGGCCTTGAGTGGCACACTGGAAGGGAAGAGAAAGGCAACTTTTACCCTCTATTCCTGCCAATATGACACATGCTGGGTTCCCACCTACTCTACAATTCTGTGGCGTTATGTTGTTATATATGTTACCTTTTCATTCCTCATCAACTGTAAACTTCTTTTTTTTTTTATTTCACTTTTAACATTCATTTTCACAGAATTTTTGGGCTCCAAATTTTCTCCCCCCTTGTCCCCTCCCCCCACCCCAAAACACCGAGCATTCTAATTGCCCCCATCTCCACTCCGCTCTCTTCTCCATCATTCCTCTCTGCCCTTGTCTCCATCCTCTCCTCTGTCCTGTTGGGCCAAATAACTTTCTACACCCCTTTACCTGTATTTCTTATTTCCTAGCGGCAAGAACAGTACTTGACAGTTATTCCTAAAACTTTGAGTTGCAACTTCTTTTCCTCCCTCCCTCCCCTCCCCCTCCCTTTGGAAGGCAAGCATTTCAATATCGGCCAAATCTGTGTAGTTTTGCAAATGACTTCCATAATAGTCGTGTTATATAAGACTAACTATATTTCCCTCCATCCTATCCTGCTTCCAATTACTTTTATTCTCTCTTTTGATCCTGTCCCTCCCTGTGAGTGTCGACCTCGAATTGTACCCTCCTCCCCATGCCCTCCCTTCCATCGTCCCCCCCACCCTGTTTATCCCCTTGTCCCCCACCTTCTTGTATTGTAAGATAGGTTTTCATACCAAAATGAGTGTGCATTTTATTCCTTCCTTTAGTGGAATGTGATGAGAGTAAGATTCATGTTTTTCTCTCACCTCCCCTCTTTTTCCCTAAACTAAAAAAAAATCTTTTGCTTGCCTCTTTTATGAGAGAAAATTTGCCCCATTCCATTTCTCCCTTTCTCCTCCCATATATTTCTCTCTCACTGCTTGATTTAATTTTTTTTTTAAGATATGACCCCATCCTATTCAATTCACTCTGTGCACTCTGTCTCTATGAGTGTGTGGGTGTGCATGTGTGTGTGTGTAATCCCACCAAGTACCCAGATACTGAATAGTTTCAAGAGTTACTAATATTGTCTTTCCATGTAGGGATGTAAACAGTTCAACTTTTATAAGTCCCTTATGACTTCTCTTTGCTGTTTACCTTTTCATGCTTCTCTTCATTCTTGTGTTTGAAAGTCAAATTTTCTTTTCAGCTCTGGTCTTTTCATCAAGAATGCTTGAAAGTCCTCTATTTCATTGAAAGACCATTTTTTTCCCCTGAAGTATTATACTCAGTTTTGCTGGGTAGGTGATTCTTGGTTTTAGTCCTAATTCCTTTGACTTCTGGAATATCCTATTCCATGCCCTTCTATCCCTTAATGTAGAAGCTGCTAGATCTTGTGTTATCCTGATTGTATTTCCACAGTACTTGAATTGTTTCTTTCTAGCTGCTTGCAATATTTTCTCCTTGACTGGGAATTCTGGAATTTGGCCACAATATTCCTAGGAGTTTCTCTTTTTGGATCTTTTTCAGATGGTGATCGGTGGATTTTTTCAATATTTATTTTGTCTTCTGGTTCTAGAATCTCGGGGAAGTTTTCCTTGATAATTTCATGAAAGATGATGTCTAAGCTCTTTTTTTGATCATGGCTTTCAGGTAGGCCCATAATTTTCAAATTGTCTCTCCTGGATCTATTTTCCAGGTCAGTTGTTTTTCCAATGAGATATTTCACATTATCTTCCATTTTTTCATTCTTTTGGTTTTGTTTTGTGATTTCTTGGTTTCTCATAAAGTCATTAGCCTCCATCTGTTCCATTCTAATTCTGAAAGAACTATTTTCTTCAGTGAGCTTTTGAATCTCCTTTTCCATTTGGCTAATTCTGCTTTTGAAAGCATTCTTCTCCTCATTGGCTTCTTGAACCTCCTTTGCCAATTGAGTTAGCCTATTTTTCAGGGTGTTATTTTCTTCCGCATTTTTTTGGGTCTCCTTTAGCAGGGTGCTGATCTGTTGTTCATACTTTGCTTGCAAGTCTTTTATTACTCTTCCCAGTTTTTCCTCCACCTCTCTATCATGATTTTGAAAATTGTTTGGGCTCTTTAAGACCTTTTCCCAGAACTGATCCCATTGAGTGGGCTGGGATGTAGAAGCACTGATTTCCGTGTCTTCCCCAGATGGTGAGCACCGCTCTTCCTCATCAGAAGGGAGGGGAGGAGAAACCTGCTCACCAAGAAAGTAACCCTCAATAGTCTTGGTTTTTTCCCCTTTTCTGGGCATTTTCCCAGCCAGTGACTTGAGCTCTGAATATTCTCCTCACACCCCCCTCGCCTCCGGATCCTCCCAGCCCTCGCTTGGGGTCTGAGAATCAAATGCTGCTTCCCAGCCTCAGTGCTTTGGGTGGGGGCAGGGCTGCTATTCAGTGTGAGATTAAGTTCAGGTGCTCAGGTGGGGGCAGGGCCACCTCGTGGGCTCAGTTTCCTCAGGGGGTTTATGCAGAGACCTTCAACAATGGATCTGGGCTCCTGCCTTCTTGGGGAGCCCCGGTCTGCTCCCGCCTCTGCTGTTGCCTTCCGAGGGGGCCTGAGTATGGGGGCACCCCACTTCCCTCTCGACCCACCAAGGAGACCTTCTCACCGACCCCCATCACCTGTGGGTGGAGGGACCCGCATGGCCTCTGGAGATCCCGTCCCTGAAGTCCACTCAGATCTGTTCCTCTCGGTGCCAGGGCGGGTGCAGGGCTGGGCTGGGCTTCGCGTCCGCAGCACGACAGACCTTTTGCAAGAGGTTTGCAGGTCCCTCTGGAACAGAAATCTTATCCACTCCACTATTATGTGGCTTCTCCTGCTCCCGAATTTATTGGCGGCTCTTTACTACAGATATTTCATGGGCTGTGGGTTTGGAGCTAGCGTATTTGTGTGTTTCTACTCCGCCATCTTGGCTCCACCCCCAACCGTAAACTTCTTGAGAGCAGGGACCATAACTGAACAACTTCTGTATCTCTCATAGCCTCTAACATTGTGTTTTTCACACTAGTCATTCAGAGTAAACGGCTGTTTCCCATTATCATTCTTGCTCCTCTCATAACTCATCATATCAATAGAGGCAAATTCAAACTACAATCAAGAGTAAGATAGGGCTGTGATAAAATGGGAGACCAACATCAGTCATAAACTAATATAAATGGAGATGCTTTGCAGGATGATTCTGAAACCTTTTCCTACCAAGAAAGGGTAGTTAGGTGGTGCAGCGGACACAGTGTCGGACTTGAAGTCAGGAGGATTTCAGTTCAACTCTGGTCTCAGACACTTGGACAAGTCACTTAACCCTGCTTGCCTTAGTTCCTCATCTGCAAATGGGCTGGGCAAAGAAATAGCAGACCCCTAGAGGATTTTTGCCAAGAAAACCCCAAATGGGGTCAAGAAAAGTCAGACACAACTGAAAATGACTCAGTAACAACGTACTAATGAAGAAGAGGGCCCCGTCTGGGACCTTGAGGGCAGGAATGACATCCTACTTCCTTTCTATTTTTTCCTCTGTCTATAACAGTGCATTACACAGAACAGATGCTTAATAAAGGTTTGTTGAATGAATGACCACTTCAAATTTAAAAAAGTAAATCTATTTTTGGAAGTATTTTTTAATAACATCTGCTAAAGGCACAGTATCTTGTCACAAGTGGAATGGAGGTTTCCCTCTTCCTGACAACATAAATTCTACATTGAGTTCAGTATAGTTTCAGGGGAAGAAAGATGCTGACAAAGTTCTTCATGCATGAACCTCATTTTATCTTGGCAAACTTCACCCTCTAGTGGGAGCTATCATATCACTTGCTTTGAAAAGAATAGATCACCACAACAAAAAAAAACCCCAACTCTGAACCTTTGAATTTGCAGATAACCTTAGAAATCTAATTAAGAGGCTAAAAAGGACTTAGAGGTCATCAAGACTAATCTGTAATTGGTTTCTAGGGAGACATTTTCAACGAAGCATAGTTAGAGATTTGGTGTTCTCTGAAGGAAGACGTTAAAGACCATTAAAGCCAAATTGGAAAGGAAAGTGATGAATAAGAAGCTTCAGAAGAGGCAGGAAGAGATACGTACAAACATGGCTCCATCACGATAAAATGGATTCCACTTTTTTCAGTAATATTACCACTGGTTCTTCTGGAAGTGGTTCATTGACAACCAGGTGGAGGGGGGAGAGTGGGAAGAGGGGAGGGAGTATGAAGAGCTCAAAGAAGCAAGAGTTGAGTCTTTAACAAGTGTAATTCTTCTCACTGAACCCTGTGTAAATTATAAAGACCAATCTTACCCTGAAGAAGAAATGAGAAATTGCACTTCTCTTCTTTCATTGGAGAAGTAGGGGACAAAGAGTGTGACATACACTGCCAGATGTGGTCAAGGAGTCAATTAGTTTTTGCTTTTTCTTTTTTACAACAGGAGAGGGAAGGGAAAGGAATGATTAGTTGTCATCTTTCATGTTCTAAGAGGACCAAAATGACTTCACTATGTTGGAATCAAGGTACAGTATGCCCAGCTGTGGCTGATCAGACCAATACCAGCTAAGAATGCTCTACCGCAGGTCAGGCACAAATAGTCCATATGAACATTTGGAGTGGAGATGGCTCTAAATTTGCTCATCCCATGTTTCTTTTGAGCTACTGCAATTCTGCTTTGCTCACAGAGTCTCCTTTGATGTGGGCACACCACGCTTGGTGATCCTGTGCCAGTGTTTCCCATGTCTCACAATCAATTCCAAAGTTCTTCAGAAAGATCTTGTGAGTGTCCTTATATTGCTCCTTCTGACCTCCAGGTGAGCTCTTATTTGCCTGGTGTAAGTTCTCTGTAAAATAGTCTTTTAGACAAATGTACATTTGGTATTCAAACAAGGTAGCCAGCCCATCTGAGTTGTGCTCTCTGCAGCAGAGCTGAATGCTTGGCAGTTTAGCTAGAGAAAGGACCTCATTGTCTAGTACCTTATCTTGTCAGGTGATCTTCAGAATCTTCCTAAGATAATTCAAATAGAAGGGATACAATTTCCTGGCATGGTGCTAGTATACCATCCAAGTTTCACAGGCATACAACAATAAGGTCAGTGCAAGAGCTCTGTAGACCTTCAGTCCAGATTGCAGTAAATATAACACCTCTTTTCTCCCCCATTTTCCTTCAGAACCTTCCAAACTCTAAGCCAGCTCTGGCAATATGTGCACCATTCTCATCATTTATGAATACCTCCCTGGAATGCATACTGCCAAGGTAAGTGAACATCTCCACAGCATTCAAAATTTCTCCATTTGCTGTAACCGATGGCTCCACATATTGTTGGCGCAGTGTTGGCAGATGGAGAAGCTCTGTCTACCTGGTGTTAATTATTAGGTCAAAATTAGCACAAGCAGCAGAGAATCCATCCACATATTGTTGCTTCTTTGCTTTAGAGGCTGCATTGAGTGCACATTCATCAACAACCAGAAAGTCACCCACCAACTCTCCCTTTTCTCCATTTTTACAGGAAAAGAAATGAATAAGTATAATCAGCATGTATAAATCGTGGCGACTATGTGCCTAGCATTTTCACAAGTATTATTTCCTTTGAATTCTCACTATAATTCTGAAAGACAGGTGCAATTTATATCCCCAATTTACAGTTTGGAAAAAGGAGACAAATGACAAACGAGCTTAAGTGACTTGCCCAACGTCCCACAACTAGCTTAGTGTCTGAGTTCACATTTTAACTCAGGATCTCCTAACTTCAGGAGTCTCTCCAGTGTGTCAGCAGCTCCCTATGATGGAAGGCTTACTAGGGGTATAGAAGACTAGAGAGAAAGGGAGATAAATATGGAAATTACTGTTACATGAAAACAAAAGACAGCAATACAACTTAGGACATTTTTTAAAAAGCATAATTCTTTTCCTTCTTCTAGAGTTTAAAGGAAATGAAACTGTAAAAACACAAACATTTTATTTATATGTGCAGGCATTTCTGTTCTAAAATGACTGGAACTGAAAATTCAGTAGAATTCTATTATAAATATACTCCATTGTTCCCTTGTATTTTTATAGCAGATCTTTCTCATTATAACACAGGAGCCTGCACTGCTTTGTTCGTTGACAGCAATGCTAAGATGAGGTTCTACCATAAGCTAACTTGATTTTGAAAAGGTACAGAAAAGGAAGCTATTCTCACGAAACTGGAGAGTGAGGCAATAAGAGTTTACTCTATGCTACGCAGAGCAGTTAACAGTGGATGGAGAGCCTGGAGTCAAGAAGACCTGAGTTCAAATCTGACCTCAGACACTTACTAGCTGTGTGACTGTGGGCAAGTTGCTTAATCCTGTTTGCCTCAGTTTCCTCATTCATAAAATGAACTGGAGCAGGCAATGACAAACCACTTCGGTATTTTTGCCAAGAAAACTCTAAATGGGGTCATGAAGAGTAGGACATGACTGAAACAACTGAACAACAACAACCGTGGTGTGTGCTCTGCTAAGCATTGGGGATCTAAAGAGAGGCAGAAATTGTCCCTGCCCTCAAGAAGCCTGTATTCTAAAGGGGTAGACAACATGTAAAAACCAAGATAATATAAAATAAATATGAGACAGATGGAAGATAACTCAAAGGAAAAAGTATTAGAAACTAGAAGGGTGCCCTGAAAAGCTTCTTGCAGAAAGTAGGACTTGGGTAGAGGCTTGAAGGAAGCCAGAGAAAGAAACCAAGAGGTGGAAATGAAGGGGAAGAGATACAGAGATTAGTATGAAGGCATGGAGGCAGGGGCTAGAGTGTCCTGTTTGAGGCCAGTGTAGCTGGACCATAGAAAGCGTGGAGGGGAGTAAAGTGTGAGAAGATTGGAAAAGTAAGATGAGGCCAGTTTATCTTTTAAGAGCATAACAGAGAAGTTTACATTCGTTTTAGGAAGGTAGTAGGGGTCTGCTGGAGCTCATTGAGCAAGGAGTTGATGTAGTCCCTCATGCTTTAGAAAAATCACTTTATAGGGCAACTAGGTGGTGCAACGGATTGACTGCTGGGCCTGGAGTCTAGAAGACCCATCTTCCAGACTTTGCACCTGCCCTCAGATGTCTTCTAGCTGTGGGACCCTGTACAAGTCACTTAACCCTGTTTGCCTCAGTTTCCTCATCTGTAAAATGAGCTGGAGAAGGAAATGGCAAACCACTCCAAGAAAAAAAAGACAAGAAAACCCCAAATGGGGTCATGAAGAGTCAGTCCATTAGTTTTTTGAGCCTCTTTCACCCATGCAAAATTTACGCCTACTGCATTTCATCTTACAGGAGACAAACCCAAAACTCGTGAACAAAGGCAGAAAAGCAGTCATATCAAACAAATCCTTCATGATCACAACTCACTAAATGTTAAAATCAAAAAAGGATTCTGAAGAAAAGATTCAAACAAATACATACTAAATAATGTAATCCTAAAAAACACATGGAAACAATGGATAATTTCATCAAGGAGAATGTCAGCAATGAAATGATGTACCTAAACTTTCGGGATGCAGCCAAAGCAGGCCTTCGGGGAAATTTTATGTCTTGAAACATTTTGATAAACAAAATGGAGAAGACTTCCTGCCAATGTGGCTGCCTGAATGGAGGCAGACTACCTAATTCCTCCATACCTACTCAACAAAAACCTGAAATTCCTAACAGACTGAAAAACAATCAAGAAGCTGAATGAAAAATTTCACTTCCCTAACTTCTTCCATCTAGGAAGCAACATCGGAGATGTTTTGCTCTTGGGCAGAGCCCCTAACACTAAGAATGCCCCCCAAATTATTGCAAATCCAGAGGCAAGAAAATATTGGAATAGGAAGAGCTATAAGCAAAATAAACTTCTGATGCTGAAAGGAAGATTAAATGGTAGTAAGATTAAAGAAAAAAGAAAAGAATGAGCATCTAAGGGGATGCCTGTCAGTTGAAGAATGACTAAATAAATTGTGGCATATGAACGTAATGGAATATTATTGCTCTCTAAGAAATGACAAAAGAGACAATTTCAGGGGATTCTGGGTAGCATTGACTGATGGTGTATAGTGAAGTAAGCAGAACCAGGACAGCATCTTATACAAGGAGAAGGAGGAGAGGGAGAGAAGAGAAGGCAACAACATTCATTAAGTCCCTTCTCTGGGCCAGGCACTAAGGGCTTAAGGTTTTTACAGATATTACCTTGTTTGATTTTACCACCACCCAGTGAGGTAGGATCTATTATTATTCCTGTTTTATCCTTGAGGAAATGGAGGCAGATTGAGATTGTGATTCGTCTAAGGTCATCTAGCTAGTAACTCAGAGGCTAGATTTGAATTTGTGTCTTCTAGACTCCAAGCCCAGTGCTCTATCCATTGCACCATCCAGCTTACTCTAATGTACAACATTGTTAAAAACAATAACAGAAACCCAGCTTTGAAAGAATTCTGGTCAATTGAGACTCCAGAGGACCTCTAACAAAATATGTTATCTGCCATCTGACAGAGATCGTATTAACTCAAGGTAAAGAGATACACATTTTTGGACCTGCTCAAAGTATGAATTTGTTTTGCTTGATTTTGTATATTTCTACCAGGGGTTTTTTTCTTTCTCTTTGATTTTCTAATTGAGAAAGAAGTAGAGGAGGGGTTAGCAACCTTGATGAAAAACAAAAGAGGGCCATTTAAACATTTTTTTAATGCCTTGAAGAGAACTGAAAGAATGTCAAAAGGAAGCACAGATAAAAAGGACAGTTTTTGTTATTAATATCTAGATCTAGCTAGAAAATTCCAGAGATATTTTTACATATAATACACACATATATGCATATATATGTGTGTGTATACACACATGGACATATAAACAAGCAAGATGAAGTGGACATTCATAGTTTCACAGAGAATTCTTGTGTGTTCTACTGTGTAAATGGAAATGCTTGTGGGGTTTTTTTTGAGGGAATTAAGTTCAAAATAAAAAATAGGATGACAAAAGAGAGAAAAAACAGATCAGTGATTTGAGGATGCTACTAAAAAACAAACAAGAAACGCAGCACATGGGAGTCTCTTGGCTTTGTTCCCATCCTTTATTCCTGTTCTCCCTCCTCCTCAGGGTTGAGCAAAGGATAGGTGTGGCCTGGCTTGTCTCGTCTCACATTCTCTATGTTTTTTAGTCTTTCTCTCCCCTTCTCTTTATTAGAAAAATTTCCATGTATGGATATCCTGGGAATTGGTCCAATCAACAAAATATTATCTGCAAACAAGACCATCTTAATGGTTCTTAATCTAGGATTCCTTGACCATGGAGTCCATGGATAGATTTCTGGGAATCTGTAAAAAAAATTTTTTTTTACATATTTGATAACCAAATTTTAATATAATTGGTTTCCTTTGTAACTTTATGTATTTATTTTATGCATTTAAAAATATTACTTAGGGTTCAACAGCCTGCCAAAGGGGTCCAAAAGGGAGAAGGATGAAAGAATGAATGTCCTGTGTGATAGATGGCAAGTAAGCCAGTTTGAATAGACTATAGAATCCAGAGGAATATATATGGACACACACACATGTGTGTGCATATGTGGCACACATGTGCAGATATATCATAATATATGTACATGCATGTTACATATATAGCACACAAGCATAAATATTACACAATGCATATATAACACTGCCTGCATACACACATGTGTATATATATGCATATAACATATACACATATTCTAGAAAGGTAATTTTGAATTAAATGTGAAAGTCTTTAAAAGTCAAACAGAGGAGGTCATATTTCATCCTAGAGATAATAGAGAGCCCCTGAGTTTTACTGAGAAGGGAATAACATTTTTAGACCTGTGCTTTAGAAATATCACACTGGTATTTATGTAGATTATGGATTGAAGAAGAAAGAAACTTGGAGGCAGGGATGCATATTAGGAAGCTCTTGAACCCAAGCTGATGAGATCACCAAATGAGAGTGTAGAAAGAGAAGATGGTCCAGGACAGAACTTTGAAGTACACATTCACAGTTAATGGACATAACATGGATAAAGATGTGGTAATGGAGACTAAGAAAGAGTTGGAAGGTCATGAAAAATCCAGAGAGAAGAGAGATCATTTTGAGGAAGAAAGGGCAGTCAACAGTGTGAAAGGCTGTACAGCCAAAGGATGAAAACTGAGTAAAGGTCAAAAAAGACAGATCCTCTGGGAATCCATAAAATCCATAAAGCTTACTTGTGACAGTGTGACTCTGCTCTGACACTGGGTATGTCCCTTATTCTTGACCAACATGCTCTCCCTACCATTTTCTGGAAACTTCTATATTTTTGTGTAGTTGGTATATGGGCAATGCTTATGCTACTTACTGTGCTGGGGGTGGGTTAAGGGAGGAGTGGTAATGATTAGTTCCTTTCCCTTTTTGTCCCCATCCCCAGGCAGCACTCTTTCCCAGCTCCAGGAATAATTCTCTCTAATCAGCTGTAGACCATGGGAAAAAAGTGCCCAACGCAGCCGCCTCAGCAATACTAGCTCCCATGTCACTTGTCACCTTCCCCTCTACAAAGCTTGCCTTTTCACATGGACAGAAACCAATTCATGTCTTTCTTTTTTGCTGTGAGAAGTTATAAAAATATGAGTTACACTGAAAGGTTCTTTGTTGTTGCAGTTCTTGGCAAAGATACAGGAGTGGCCTGCCATTTCCTTCTCCAGTTCATCTTACAGATGAGGAAACTAAGGCAAACAGGGTTAAATGACTTGCCCAGGGTCACATAGCTAGTAAGTATCTAAGGCTGGATTTGAGCTCAGGTTTCTCTCTCTCTCTCTCTCTCTCTCTCTCTCTCTCTCTCTCTCTCTCTCTCTCTCTCTCTCTCCCTTTTTCTCCCCTCTACTTCCCCTGTATTCAACTATTAAAGGCCTCTCCTTCCATCACCCTTTGCACAAGAACACACAGACCAACAATAAAATAGCTAACTACTTTATAATAAAGAGAAATCTATTTTTAAAAAATTGTCAACAGGAAGCAAATAAAATTCTTTAGGAACAAAGATTGAGAATAGGTGTTCCTTGCTCTCAGGGAAGCAAGAAAAGGAGTGAAACAAAGGATGGGAAAGTGAAGGCCCATTCGTTCTCTTCCCAGCAGAAGGAAAGGCTTTAGTCACTCTGTACCTGCTCCATGTGACTCCAGAATTACATGGCCACGGTCGTTGTCTCATTTTCTCATTTTTGCTCCCCTGCCAGGTTACTGTACATGGTGGTATCAACAATCAATCACCAGCGATCAAAAAGACAGTGGTCTTTTTGTTATCTCTGTCTTCATTCCCACTGGTTCCAGTGGAAGGAAACAAGCATTTTATTAAATGTTTACTATGTGCCAAGCACTTTACAAATACTATCTCATTTGATCTTTGCAACTACCCTGGGGAATAGGTGCTATTATGATCCTCATTTTGCAGCTGAGGAAACTAAGGTAGACAGAGGCTAAGTGACTTGCCCAAGGTCACAAAGCTAGGAAGTATCTCAGGCTGGATTTGAATTCAGGTCTTTTTGATTCCAGGCCGAGTGTTCTATCCACTGGGTCACCTAGTGACTCTGGTTCTTCCTGTCTCCCCTGCTTGTTCCAGCTCTTGCTCATAGGTTTTGCTCCTTTTTAAGGTTTTTTCTTCTCTTCCTGAAAGGGTACGGTCTAGGTTAATGGTCAGAAGGTTCCAATGACTCTCCAGGGGCAGGAATTGGGGGCTACTGGAAGTTTCTGTCCATTTGTGACATCTTCTCCAATGTGCTGTGATGTTCTTTCCTAAGGTCAGAAATCTTGCAGTCTCTTACAGAGTCATTCTTGTTCCATATACATTACAGCACAAAAATAAACATTAGATCTTAACAGAATAAGAATGATTAATCCTGCATCCAAGGGACACATCTAATGTCAGAGTGCCATTCATAACAAATATACATAAACAATATGTTTAATAGAGATAGTACAGTGTAAAGTAGGGCAAGCATTAGGTGGCATAGTAGATAGAACACTGGGTTTGAAATCATGAAGACTCATCTTCCTGAGTTCAAATCTGGCCTCAGATACTTACTAACTGTGACCCTGGACAAGTCACTTAACCCAGGTAGTTCCTTGTCTGTAAAATAAGCTGGAGAAGGTATAAGTAAGAAGGATTTTGTTATTCTTTCTTAGAGATTAGTTCTCAGGATCCATGGCCATAACAATCTCTAGTTCCCAGGTGTTAGATAATAACTCCTAGAATAGCTCCAAGGATCCTAGACAGTCACAGAAGTGACTAGACAGTCCTAGAGTCACAGAAACAGTAGACAGTCCTACTGTGCTTGCACAAGGAGATGTAGGGTTGGCACAATGTGATATTTACTATGCTTGCACCGAATGGTGATATTGCTAAAGTTAACCTGTGAGCTTTATGTTGGCAAAATGCCTTCTTTGTCTGTTGCCCTGTAAAGCAAGTAGGCACTGGTCAGTAAGTGGGGATTTGGGATGTAGGTAATGAATAGAGGATGCATATACCTGCCTCAATCGGCCCCCACTGAAGCCTAGGGGGAACTCTTAGGGGAATATGACAGTGTAACACTGTGCATGCCTTGATCAGCTCCCATCAAGGCTTGGGGGGATTTGTCTATGTGTGCTTGCCTCAACCAGCCCCCATTGAGGCTTAGGGGACCTGCAGGAATTGCAGCCCCTACTATATTCTTGCTGCAAGAAGAGTGATTAGGGAAGCTGTAGGAGGTGGTGCTCCCATTATCAGTAACCCTCTTGAGAAGAACAAACTAGGAGCTTACTTAACCCTTTACTGTGTCTCTGATCTTGTCTTCCTCTCTGCCCAGATCAAGAATGAACTTGTGCTAGAACACCTGCTTGTGCTAGAAGCTCTCCCGTGTCTCCAGTCTGACACCTGGTGTAGAAGGCGTTATCTGAGTGTTACTTGTGAAACAGAAGGAAATGGCAAATTACTCCAGTATCTCTGCCAAGAAAACTCCCTAAGTGAAAATGGCTAAACAGCAACAGCAACACAGTGCCAAGCATTGTTTGATACAAGGCTTCAGTGGCTACCAATCTAAATGACATGCAGGGCATATTACATGCACCCATCATAGAAATTCGTGTGTATCCATAGAACAAGCAATTATGCATCACAGCAACACAGGAGCAAGAACATGAGTGAGTCTTTAGACTGGCAAGACATACTTAAATACCATCATACACACACACACACACACACACACACACACACACACACACACAACCACAACCATGCACAGTTAACAGACAACTGTATCAAGTGTACATGATGCATGGTACTAAAACAAAAGTGGAAAAACATGAATAAGAAAATAATAAAACAAAAGCAACCTCAAACCATGCAATAAATAATATGTAAACAATTCCATGTAAGACCCACATTATATGGTAAACATTAGCATTCTCCTCTGACTACTCTGTCACCACTTATTCAGTTTCCTCTATATAACATCATAGATTGGTTTGGTTTGGTTTGCAAATGTTAACAGCATTTTACTGAGCCCATCTCTAACCTGACAAAGTGCCAGTAATCAGGTAGCCATTTAAAATTAATTAGACAAACTTGACAATACTTTATAAAAATTAGTTATTCTTAAGAGTTATTATACTCTTAAGAGTATAGTATTATATATCATTATTAAGTTAATTTTATTATTATTATCATTAAGCTTAGCAGGGATGAGAGTGAGAAATGCATAAAGAAAAGAGGTTGTAATCAGAGATGGGGCTTTCACAGTTAAGAGATTTTGAAGGGAGAACAGTTCTGCGTGATGATTGGAGTGTGCTTGAAGTGGAACTGAACTAATGAGGGCTCATGTTTTATTTATTTAACTTAATGAGAACACACACTTTCTTTTTTATTTCATTTTCTAGTAGCTAGCATTTATATAGCACCATAAGATTTATAGCAAAGTAATAACAGCAACTGATGGGGATGGGACCTGGACCCCTAAAAGTCCCTGAAACTTTCCGGTATAACCCAGCCCTTGAACCCAGATCTCTGGCATTCACCTGAGGCATCACCCATCCAGTGATCCCTCAATAGTCCTTTCATTGTGGCCCCAGCCAAAACCCTTCCTTCTTGGTTACCTCTAACTCAGCCCAACCTTCATTATCTGTTATCTCCCAATTATCCCAGGCTATTTCCCTCCCTTAATCCCATCTAGATCCTTTCTGGGTTACATCTGGATCACCCTAGGCTATTGGCCACTCCTACATCATATCCAGATCTTCCCACAGCCTTTCTGTATAAAAGGTCCATAGCTCCCCCACATAAAATTGCTCAGATTCTAAAAATCTGGCCTGCTTGCATAAACGTACAGATTCTTAAAATCTCGCCCACCCCAATCCTATCTCTGACTGAAAGAAGGCTTGAGTCAAATTCTTTCCAGGAAGACTTATGCCTTTTGCCCTTGAATTGTAGGGTTCTCAGCACCCCTAGACTGCAACACAATGGTTGGGTGTTGTCCTTCGCTCTTTTTTTTTTTTTTTTTTTTTTTTTTATTATTAAATTTATTTATTTAACTTTTAACATTCATTTTCACAAAATTTTGGGTTACAAATTTTCTCCCTTTTTATCCCCTCCCCCCCCAAACACCAAGCATTCTAATTGCCCCTATGACCAATCTGCTCTCTCTTCTATCATCCCTCTCTGCCCTTGTCTCCATCTTCTCTTTTGTCCTGTAGGGGCAGATAGCTTTCTATACCCCTTTACCTGTTTTTCTTATTTCCTAGTGGCAAGAACATTACTTGACAGTTGATCCTAACACTTTGAGTTCCAACTTCTCTTCCTCCCTCCCTCCCCACCCCTTCCCTTTGGAAGGCAAGCAATTCAATATAGGCCATATCTGTGCAGTTTTGCAAATGACTTCCATAATAGTTGTGTTGTATAGGACTAACTATATTTCCCTCCATCCTATCCTGTCCCCCATTACTTCTATTCTCTTTTGATCCTATCCCTCCCCATGAGTGTCGACCTCGAATTGCACTCTCCTCCTCATGCCCTGCCTTCTATCATCCCCCCCACCCTGCTTGTCCCCTTATCCCCCACTTTCCTGTATTGTGAGATAGGTTTTCCTACCAAAATGAGTGTGCACTTTATTCTTTTCTTTAGTGGAATGTGATGAGAGTAGACTTCATGTTTTTCTCTCACCTCCCCTCTTTATCCCTCCACTAATGAGTCTTTTGATTGCCTCTTTTATGAGAGATAATTTGCCCCATTCAATTTCTCCCTTTCTCTTCCCAATATATTTCTCTCTCACTGCTTGATTTCATTTTGTTTTAAAGATATGATCCCAACCTATTCAATTCACTCTGTGCACTCTGTCTCTATGTATGTGAGCGTGTGTGCATGTGTAATCCCACCCAGTACCCAGATACTGAAATGTTTCAAGAGTTACAAATATTGTCTTTCCATGTAGGAATGTAAACAGTTCAGCTTTAGTAAGTCCCTTATGACTTCACTTTGCTGTTCACCTTTTCATGGTTCTCTTCATTCTTGTGTTTGAAAGTCAAATTTTCTTTTCAGCTCTGGTCTTTTCATCAAGAATACTTGAAAATCCTCTATTTCATTGAAAGACCATTTTTTCCCCTGAAGTATTATAGTCAGTTTTGCTGGGTAGGTGATTCTTGGTTTTAGTCCTAGTTCCTTTGACTTCTGGAATATACTGTTCCATGCCCTTCGATCCCTTAATGTAGAGGCTGCTAGATCTTGTGTTATCCTGATTGTATTTCCACAATACTTGAATTGTTTCTTTCTAGCTGCCTGCAGTATTTTCTCCTTGACCTGGGAACTCTGGAATTTGGCCACAATGTTCCTAGGAGTTTCTCTTTTTGGATCTCTTTCAGGCGGTGTTCTGTGGATTCCTTGAATATTTATTTTGCCCTCTGGTTCTAGAATCTCAGGGCAGTTTTCCTTGATAATTTCATGAAGGATGATGTCTAGGCTCTTCTTTTGATCATGGCTTTCAGGTAGTCCCATAATTTTTAAATTGTCTCTCCTGGATCTATTTTCCAGGTCTGTTGTTTTTCCAATGAGATATTTCACATTATCTTCCATTTTTCCATTCTTCTCTCTTTGTTCTGTGATTTCTTGGTTTTGCATAAAGTCATTAGCCTCCATCTGTGCCATTCTAATTTTGAAAGAACTATTTTCTTCAGTGAGCTTTTGAATCTCCTTTTCCATTTGGCTAATTCTGCTTTTGAAAGCATTCTTCTCCTCATTGGCTTTTTGAACCTCTTTTGCCAATTGAGTTAGGCTAGTTTTTAAGGTGTTAATTTCTTCAACATTTTTTTGGGTCTCACTTAGCAGGGAGCTGATCTGCTGTTCATGCTTTGACTTCATGTCTCTCATTTCTCTTCCCAGCTTTTCCTCCACCTCTCTAACTTGATTTTCAAAATTCTTTTTGAGCTCTTCCATGGCCTGAGCCCATTGGGTGGGCTGGGACACAGAAGCCTTGATTTCTGTGTCTTTGCCTGATGGTAAGCATTGTTCTTCCTCATCAGAAAGGAAGGGAGGAAATGCCTGTTCGCCAAGAAAGTAACCTTCTATAGTCTTATTTCTTTTCCCTTTTCTGGGCATTTTCCCAGCCAGTGACTTGACCTCTGAATATTTTCCTCACACCCACCTCACCTCCTGATCCTCCCAGCCCGTGTTTGTGGTCTGAGATTCAAATGCTGCTTCCAGCCTCAGGGCTTTTGGCGGGGGCAGGGCTGCTATTCAGTATGAGATTATGATCTGGTGCTGAGATCGGGGCAGGGCCACCTCTCAGGCTCAGTTCCCTCAGGGGGTTTATGCGCAGACCTTCCGCAATGGATTCAAGCTCCCGCCCGCTTGGGGAGCCCCTGTCTGCAGCCGCCTCTCAGCTTCTACCTCCCGGGGGGGGGGGGGGGGGCCTGAATTATGGGGGCACCCCACTCCCCTCTCGACCCGCCAAAGAGACTCTCTCACCCACCCCTGTCACCTGTGGGTGGAGGGACTTGTGCGGCCGCTGGAGATCCAGTCCCTGAAGCCTGCTCGGATCTGTTTCTCTCGGTGCCGCCTGTCCTTCGCTCTTGAAGAGGACCAAAATGACATCACCTTGATAAAGTGAAGTTTGAATACCTGGCAGTTCAGCTGGAGCAAGGACTTCAGTGTCTGGTACCTTATCCTGCCAGGTGATCCTCAGAATCTTCCTAAGACAGTTCAAATGGAAGTGATTCAGTTTCCTGGTATGGCACTGATAGACTGTCCGTGTTCCACAGGCATACAACAATGAGGTCAGCACAACAGCTCTGTAGACCTTCAGTTTGGTAGTCAGTCTAATACCTCTTCTCTCCCAGACCTTTCTTTGGAGCCTCCCAAATACTGAGCTAGCTCTGGCAGTGTGTGTCCTCATTGACAATGTGTACATCCCTGGAAAGTACACTACCAGGGTAAGTGAACTTATCCACAGCATTCAAAACTATTCCTTTTGTTGTAACCGATGGTTTCACGTATGGATGGTGTGGTAGTGGCTGATGGAGCACCTGTGTTTTCTTGGTGTTAATTATCAGGTCATAATTAGCACAGGCAGAAGAGAATTGATCCATACTTTGTTACATCTCAGTTTCAGAGGCTGCATGGAGGGCACAATCATCTGCAAACAGAAAATCATTCACCAACACTTCCTCCACTTTGGTTGTGGCTTGCAGCCTTTTCAAATTGAAGAACTTGCCATCAATACAGTAGTTGACCTTGATGCCGTGTTCATCCTCATTGAAAGCATTTGACAACCTGCCTGAAAACATCATGCTAAAAAGCATGGGAGCAAGCACACGGCCCTGTTTCACTCCATTGGTGACTGGGAAGGCACAAGAGCATTGTCCACTATCCAGAACCTGGGTAAACATGCTATCATGAAATTGACATACACTACTGGTGAACTTCTCTGGGCAACCAAATTTTGACATGATTTTCCATAAGCCCTCACAACAAACAGTATCAAAAGCCTTGGTCAGATCTACAAATGTTGTGTACAGACCTCTGTTCTGCTCCAGGCATTTCTCCTGGAGTTGTCGGGCAGCAAACACCATATGGACTTGTTCCTTGGCCCTTTCTGAAGCCACACTGACTCTCTGGTATTTGACCATCTTCCAGGTGAAGGATCAGCCTATTAAGGAGAATTTTAGCAAGAATGTTGCCAGCAATGACTAAGAGAGAGACCCCCACTATGATTGTCACAGGACAATCTATTCCCTGTGCCTTTATAGAGATGGACAAGGGAGGCATCCTTGAACTCCTAGGGGATGACCTCCTCTTGCCATATAACCTGGAAAATTTCAGCCACCTTTTGTATGAGCCATGGTCCCCCTACCTTGTAAATCTCAGCTGGAACAGAATGAAGAGGTTTTGAGGGCCATTAGGCTCCTTTCATGTGGCAAAGCACCTGGTGCTGATCCTATTCTATTTGAACTGCCACACAATAGTAACAGTAATAATACTAGTATTTATACAGACCTTTAAGGTTTGCCAAGCATTTTACACATATGTTCTCATTTGATTATGATGACAACCCTGGAAAGGAGGTGCTATTATTGTGTCCATTTTATTGATGATGAAACTGACAAAGACAGAAACATCAATTGCTCTGGTCACATTTGAACTCAGATCTCCCTGATGTCAGATTCAGCCTTCTATGCATGATACCATCTAGCTACCTCTAAGTACTTTCCTCACAACAACCCTCCGAGATAGGGCCAGTATCATCCCCATTTTATAGATGACCCAAAAGAAGGAAGCAGCCCTTCATTATGTTCTATCTGTTCTGGTTCTCTAATTAATAATTCTTCACAGTATGTACCACTTTGCCCCAGTCAAGTCAACAAAGAAACTTATTTAGTCCTTGTGATGTACCAGGCACTATGAAATATATAGTAAAAGTAATTATTCTTTTCTATCATACTTACAAAGAAACAAGATCAGAGAAAGGTTCCACAGCTGGTAAATGCTAGACCTGGATGAAAAGAACTTTTAAAGTGATTATGGAACTTTAATAAGGACAGTGAGGTGGTATAGTAGATAGAGCACTGATTGTGGAGTCAGGAGGATCCAAGTTCAAATCCTGCCTCAGATACTTACTACTTGTGTAACCCTGCACAAGTCCCTTAACCACAATTGCTTCCAAAAAAGTAGGGTGGGAGGGAACTTAATAGGCAGTCTCATGACTCAGTGGTAGAATAATGGTCCTGGAGTCAGGAAGACCTCAGTTCAAATAGGACCTCAGATACTGGCTGTGAGACCGAAGGCACTTAACCCCTTAGCCTTACTTTACTCCTTTGTAAAATGGGGTAAATAACTGTACCTGCCTCAGAAGGTTGTTTTAAGGATCGAATAAGATAGCTTATAGGAAGCACTCTGCAAACTTCAACTACATAATTGCTATTATCCTTATTACTCCTCCTGCTACTATTGTGGCTTGTCCTTCCTTCTCCAAGAGAAGACATCAGGGAGATGATGGCCTGGATTGGATTGGAGGGAGGGAGGGTGTGCAAAGTCACCAGCCTCACTTTCTCCTCCTGAGCCCTCTGGGTCCAGTGGCCAGGTATAGACAGAGACAACTGGAGATGGATGGCTCAGTCCTGCTAGGAGGTGCATTAAACACAGCTCTCAGCCTGAACTCGGGAAGACCTGAGTCCAAATCCATTCCATCACTTCCTAGCCGTATGATACTGGGCAAAGCACTCACTTACTCTCAGCCTCAGTTTCCTTATGTGTAAAATGGAAATAACAATAACGCCTCTTTCCCAGACTTGCTGTGAGGATAAAATGAGATGATACATGTAAAGACATTTGTAAACCCTGAAATGCGCCCTAGGAATGCTGGCTGTTAGAAAATAAAATAGAAAAGAAAGCCAACAAGAGTGCGACGGGTGAATGCCAGGAGGGAGAACAGTCTCTGCAAAGGCGCGGGGGGGAGGAATTGGCCAGAGGTGTCCTGGAGCAGGTCACAACTGGAGCCGGTTGTTAAATTCGTGTGGGAGCATTCACACCTTGGAAATGGGCAAACGCTACAAACCAGGGCTTGATTCGCGGTTTTGCTGATTGTCCAGACTGAAGAAATTGTTAATAATGCGAATGGCACTTCAAGGTGTTCTGTGTCTGCATACATGTTCTCCCCCCCGAAAGGTTAAACATTTCCTAGCACATCCAGGGGGTGAAGTTGGGCTGGAGTGGAGAGCACTCGAAGGTGAAGTAAAACTTAACTTCCTTAAGGGGGAGCCAAACGTTGAGGAAAGCAGGAGCGCCTCTCTCGCCCCCTCCGGGTCTCTTTCACGTCTCTATGGTTGATAGAGAACGGTCCTATGGACGTCTTAGACGCCTCTGCGAGAGTGGCCAATCGGAGGGCGATTCTAGAATCACATGGTTAGAATCTAATCGGTAATTGGTTGCCTCCGGTGAAGCCCGCCCCCTTCCGCTCCCGCCTGCGGCTTTAACTCATGGGCAGAGCGGGCGCAAAGTCCTTTCGATTCGGCGCGGCTCTCGGGGTAAGTGGTACCTCAGTGTTGGCAGGGAGGTGGGAGTGGAGGAAGCTGGCGGCCGTGATGACAACTATGAAAGCGTGTTAGACTACTGACTACCGTGAAGCGAATCGGAATCTGAGCCGAGGCCCTACCGAGTGGTCTGGGTCGGGATCCTCCCACCCCGGGGCCACTTCGCTGACTTTGCCCTTGTCCCCGCAGGTCCCAGCGTGTCCGCACTTCCGGACGGAGCCGTTCTGCGCACGCGCGCCCCCACGACCTCCGCCGCCCCCCCCCCCCCCCAGTGTAAAACCTGCCAATAAAAAGATTCCCCAAATTCCGCTTGGTCTCGCGTCTGTGTCTGTCGCCGTCGGTCGCACTTGCCTTTGAACCCGTGGAACGCCTGTGCTGTGGCATCCCGGGCCAAGCAGCAGTGCCAGAGCAGCCCCGCTTGTTTATAACTGGTTCCGCTTGGCCCCCATTTGAGCGGTTCTTTTAAGGACAAGCGACACGCGGCGGGAGGGTCATTGGTCAGCAGCCCCTGCGCCTGCCCGTGTTTGCCCAGCGCTCTTGTGTGAGGCAGTCAAGTCGGTCCCCCTGGGCACGGAAGGGCCCAAGTGGCGAGCCGCCGGGAAAGCCTGGCTGGCACCGGCCGCCGCCCGGCATCGGGAGAGCGTTCCGTGGCGGTGGCACCCCGAAACTGAGGAGGCGGCCCCCGTGGAGGAGTGGGGGGGTGAGGGGAGTAGGGCAGTCTAGTTAAAGTGGTTACAGACTAGTTAAGTGAAACAGCTCCTACCTAAGAGAAGCGTGCGTGCTAAAGGGGGGGACTGGCGCCGTAGATAGGATTTTTTGGGAAAGGAACATTCCTTTGATTTCCCAGGACCTGACACGTGGATGCTTCATAAGTGTTTGGAATTGGGGTATGGGGGTGTCTTGAGAAACTTCAGGAAAGAGAAACCTATTGGAATACTCTGCTCTTTGGGACAAACCTGCTACGTTAGCGGGGAGTTCCTTTAAAAGTCTTGGGGAAGAATCATTTTAGATAAAGTAACACTAATTTTTGGCTAGGGGAGCAGAAGTGGGCAGGTAAAATGCTAATTCTAAGAGTTATATTTTTAATTTGGGGTCTTAGTCTCTCATGAGAGCCTTAGGAGTAGTCTTAGAGAAAACACTTTGGTAGATGGCAAAAATGTGTATTTGAGGCGAGGCACTCTAGTGGGTACATCGCAAGTATCCCTCAAACGTCTCGTCTTGTCCCCCGCACCTTTTAAATATTCCCAGCTCTGGCATAGGTTGACACTCAAACGTTTTTTCTAAGGCTCTTTGTAGTACTTTTCCTTGTGTTGTACCGCTTCTATGAATTTCACCCACTTGTACACGCCCCCAAGTTGGTTTGCTGTGGGCAGTAACAGTCCCCCACCTCTGGGGTGTGTTACTCTCCTGACTGTAATCGTTTCTAGGCTGAGCTGATTTTACCCCTTCCTTCCTGGCAATCTTTGCTTGACTTCTCTTTTTTCACTCTGTACCCTTTTATCACCTTGTTTACATGTAACCTTCCAGAAACTTGCTTGGCGAGCTTGATTTTAACTGAGATGGCGTGAGTCTTGTGGGATTATTGCTGGGAGTAGGAAGTCAGGTAGAGATGAGGGTTTAGAAAAAGCCAGGTGTGTATTAATACAAAAATGCCTGGAGTCTGGCAGAACTAACTGTCCCTGCCCTCAAAGCTTACTTTCAAACGGAGGAGAAAAGCTCCGGCTCTCATATCCTTAGTGCCAGGTATGCAGGAACTGCCTAATGTTTTAGAGCCAATGACATTTTGGAACCGTGGAAACTTAGGAGGGGAGAGGAGGAAAAAGCATTTGAAATGTCTCCCCCTGAAGAGGCTTAGATTGTGGATGAGAGAATCACTTGTGGCTGCAGTTTCTGCCCTTTTGAACTATACAAGTCTCCTGTTTTTAGTGTTAGGACCACTGAATATTGATTGACCCCCAAGTACTTCTCTTTATTCTCTTGACATGGATTCCCAGGGGTTTAATTATGTGTGCAGCTGATTTTGAGACACAGACCTGAGCTGTAGACCCCAATCACGTAGGAATAACTCACAGGACCTTTGAATGGTTAGAACCCACACTGGGACAGGGTAGCTCAAATTCTTCATGTCTAATGCAACCCAACTATCCCTCACCCCTACCCCCATCCCAGTGTCTTCCTCTTCTAGAATCAAATATAAAGTGGCCCTCAAGTCAAAACTGACTTAAGGCCATAGGGCCTTTCATTTAATAAGCACACATAGTACCTACTTGGTAGGAATATAAAAGGCAAAAAGAATCCTGCTCTAGAGGAACTCAGTCCAATGAGGGACATGACGTACAAATTCCTACGTATAAATAGAATATATATAGGATAAATTAGAATCTCTGGTATTGCATACTGGTAGGCACAGCCCTCCCTGAACTTACCCCTGGAAAAAGTGTGAATCATGAAGACTGGGTTCAAATCCCACCCTAACCCCAACTTCATCTTTGATTCTGACCATCACTTAACCAGTGTTCCCTCATCTGGAAAATGGAACTGGAGGGGAGGACGGATTTCATCATCTTGGGTCTTTTCCAACCCTAAATCTTGAGACTCCGTTTTGCATTGGCTGTTGCTCAATCTTGCAAAGCCCTCCCTCTGGGTTGCAGACTCAAATATCACCTACGGGAAGTTTTTCCCAATTCCCTCAGCTGTTAGTGTGAATAGTTACGAATATGTGACTCCAGTTAGAATGTGACCTCCTTGAGGGACTTTTTATTTTTGGCAATTGTGCCTTGAAAGGAACTGGTTTTGTTTTTTTTTTAATTCTAATTTAAATATTTGTTGTTCAGTCCTTTCAGTCATATCCAACTTTTATGACCCTATTTGGAGTTTTCTTGGCAGAGATACTGGAATGGTTTGCCATTTTCTTCTTCAGCTCATTTTACAGATGAAACTGAGGCAAACAAAATGAACTTGACTAGGAAGTGGCTGAGGTCATATCTGAACTCTGGAAAAGAAATAGCTGTGTGCTATCCACTGCACCACCTAGCTGCCCTAATTTAAACATTAAGTAAATGCACTGAAATATTAAATGCACTGCACAGACAACAAGTATATTTATATGGCAAGAAGAACAAAAGAAACTAAAACATGGGTTTTAAAGAAATGTTTCATTGATGCCCTTTGGCATTGTAGTCATTACCCCTCTCTCCCCACCCACTCCCCAAGACCCAAACAAATCCACACGTGGAGTTTGTCTGAAAATGCAGGTCATGTTCCATACTTCTAGTCTCACTTTTCTGTCAAGAGGTGAAAAGCACAACTCTAAATCATGGTTATTGTGTTACCCATAGTTAAGTTTTTCATTTTTCTCCACAGGAGCTTAGTTGTGTTAACTTATTCTGGTTCTGCTCAGTTTATACACGTCTTCCTACAAATTCCAAGTCCGTTCCTTTTGTCATTTCTTCCAGCAATACAACATGACATTCATGTGCCCTGATTTGTTCAGTCATTCTTTTACAGGCATCACTTGTTTTCAGTTCTTTGCTAACACAAAAAAAGTGCTTGCTTAGAAGTATTTTTGTCCACGGGAGTCCTTTCCTTCTTTCGTCTCTGGGATATTCGCCTAGTCTGTGGTATCATGGTATCAAAGGGTCAGTTTAGGGATCTTTGGAGCACAGTTCCTACCCCTGCCCTCCAATTCTCATTTTTTAAAATTATTAATTTGGGGCCATTTTTCTTGGGTTGTGGAGAGCTCGCCTTGTTCCCTTCAAAAACTGCATGCTCATGTCCTTTAACCATTTATCTATGGGGGAACGGGTCTTGTTCTTATGTTTGTATCAATCCCCTTATAGTTAGGGTTTTAGACCATTAGCAATAATAGTTTTTTCTTTTCCCCCTAATTAACTTTCTAACTGCATTGATGTTTATGCAAAAACTTTTATGTAATCAAAATTAGTAATTTTATGTTTTGATCCTCAGTTTTTTGTTTGATTAATAATTATCTACAGTTATGAAAAGTATCTCATTCCTTGAGAAGTTAAAGCAGGGGTTCTGAACCAGGGATCTACGAACGGTTTTGGTAAATTTTAACATAATTGATTTCTTTTGTGGGCTTATGTATTTTCTTTTGTGCACTTGAAAACATCCTCTGAGGAGTCCATAGGCTTCCCCAAATTGCCAGATGGGTCCATGACACGCAAAAAAGTCAAGAACCTTTGAGACACAAGGGTCAAAGAATCAAGGGTCAAGAGTTGAAAGTGAGCATCAGGGAATGAGCTCCCGTCATATGTCACCAACTGTATGTTTCCAACAAGATGCCATCCTTGTGGCAGTTCTGCCTCCACAGCCTTACCTTTCCTGTCCACTCACAGGCCTATTAACCTAATTCCTTACTACTTTTTCCTTAGGCTACTGAAATAGCCCCATTGATTGACCTTGCCCCAAGTCTTTTTCTCCTCTCAATCTTCTACTACTGCCAATGTGATGTTTCAGTATCAGGTCTGACCATGCCAGTGCTGGTCAAGAGGCTTCAGTGGCTCCTGTTTCTAGGATAGAATGCAGACTCCTCTAATTTGTCATTAAAAGTATTTCCATAATCTGACCACATTTCTAGGCTGATGACATCTGCCCTTCATACACTTTATATCTAACTGGCTTACTTCTTGCTGTTCATTTATAACATTCCGTCTCCATCCTTTGTACAGCTTAGAAGTATTTCCTGGAATATAGTCCTCCTTCAGTCCTTCAATGCCCTCACTTACTTCAAAGCCCAGGTTAGGCACATGAGGCCATTCCTGATACCCAACCTGTAGCTGCTAACGTCTCCCTTCAAAAATTACCTTGTATTTATTTCGTATACATTTTGTACTTCTGTGTACGTTTCCCCTGATAGAATGCAAGCTCCTTAATAAAACAGGGATCTTGCATTTTGTTCTGTATCACCAGCATTTGGCAGAGTGCCTAGCACAAAGCAGGCAGTTAATAAATGTAAATCGATCAGTTTTCCATGATCCCGACAGGCTTCTTATAAATCTTTCCATGTCAGCAAAATATTTGCGAAGATCTTCAAGTAGGTATAGTTGGCTCTTACACTTTGTAGCCACGTCCTAGCTATCATGTTCAGTGACAGTGGGAGTGTAACACCAGAACCCTGAGACCATCCATTAAGAAAACTTATATGATTATACATATATAGCCTATATCAGATTGCATGCTGTCTTAGGGAGGGGAAAAAATTTAGAACTCAAAGTCTTACATAAGAGTGAACGTTGAAAATGATGAATAAATAAATAAGAAAGCTTATATAACGACAGTCCAAATGTACTGTAGGGGTTGGAGGCCAAGAGGTGAGAAGATTCTCAGGTGTGAGGGGGAGATGCTGGAATGATTTCCATTGAAGGGTAGAGAGATTCATTACCCAGGGGATTGGAGGTAATGATTCTCCAAGAGTCTCAGAAGACTATGCCATGGTTTTTCCTTTCAGTGAAGAGATGACTATGCTTGAGCACTGGATTATGACAGCTTAGAGACCCTAGAATTCTAAGGATGATGGGGATCTTAGGTTATCTGCTCCAAATCTTTCACTTTACTAATGATGAAACATTCTGAGCAGTCATTGTCTATGATCATACAACTAGTCAGGTCTCCTGTCTCAGTTCAGTGCTTTTTCTTTATTTTTAAATTCATTACTGGGAACCCGTAAGAGACCACTAAATGTATATTTAGTTTGATCCATTAGAATTGGACTAAGCTCACCTTTGATTGTGAAGCCCAAAGAACATACTACATTTTGTATATAACATGCATGAACTTGTCCATAACTGCTTTCCATACTAATTTTTTAAGTGAAAGTAAGTATGTTCCACATACATAAGCTTCATTAGCAACAAACAGAACAAAGGCAGCTGATTGACTAGTGAACCCTGGATGTGTTTGCTGCTTAATAAAGTTGTTTTTGAAGTACCCATTGCTTAACCTTTGGTCACTAGCCATTTTCATATTAATTTTACTGACCACCTATATTTAAACAAAATTCAACAAATGTGTATTGTGTATCTACTTTGTGCAGAACACTGGATTTGGCATTTCAAGTACAAAGTTTACATAAGACACTATCCTTTTCTTCATGTACCTTTACCAGCTGGAAGGGGGAAGATGAAAAACATTTCTAAATGATGGCAACTGGTATCAATATGATGCTTTATAAAGGTGTACTAAGCCTTTCACAGACATGCTTTCACACAGTCCCAAACAACCCTCTGAGGAAGGCAAGAATTATCATCTCAGTCCTCAGGGTTAGATGTGTCTGTGGGAAGACAAAAGTCAAATCCATGAAAAGATAGATTAGAAATACACCTGAAAAGGATACAAGTGTATAGAACTAAATGCTATAGAAAAATGGTAAGTGGTACATGGGAATCCTATGCAGTGTTACTAGCTGTGCAACCCTGGGCAAGTCACTTCACTCCCCTCTGCCTTAGTTTCCTCATCAGCAAAATGGGGACAGTAATAGCACCTACCTCCTGTGGATGTGTGGCTCAAATGAGGGAGTATTTTTTTAAAGTGGCTGGCAAAGCTTTAAGTGCTATGTAAATGTTGGCTGTGATTATGTTAGGGAATGAGATACAATTCAACAGTCATTAAGCACCTACTACGTACAAGAGACCATGACAGATACTGGGGAGACAACGATGGCAAAACTGTAAACAATTTTCCACAAACATTTTGCTGTGGCTTAGCAACTCCTACTTAACACAGCTGAGCACATAATTAAAGTGACAAGCAGCAGGGAGTTGGATTTGCAGGTTATGTTCCAGGGCCAGGCAATCTTAGAATCTATAAAAATCAACGCGCTGCTCGGGTATTAGACATGAGATATTTATTTTATGAGACAATGCAAGTGATTGTAATTCTCCACATATTTCTGATTAAGTGCAACAGGAGACAGTCATGTGTAATCTCTACACGATAATGCACCTTGTCCTTTTATTTTTAGTTATTGCACAAAAATCAAACCATAAAGACCATTGAACAAGACATGCGGACTTTATGAAAGGCAGCTAAGCCTACATAATGAGAAATTAGAACTGGACACAAACTGGAATGGTCAAGGAATAGGAGTTTAGTCAGATAGAATGCAATTAAAAGTAACCAAAATAAGTGTTTAAATATAATTTTCTTCAATATATTAAAAGCTCTCTTTAAATCACATTTAGGCAAGGTGCACTTTTTTTGTTTTTTCCTTTTTAAACCCTCCACTATTATAAGCTTAGTCGTGTTAGGTATGTATGGTAAATTATCCCAAGTTACACAAGGTAATTTTGATTTGGGTCAAATGCTGCTTTGAACACAATGTAAAAAATAAGATTGACCTTCTGAAACAAATATACAAAGTAAAATTTGGCAACATTAAGGAGATGTTACAAATGCTCATTCTCAGCTATGTAGTGTTCCAATATGCAAACTTTTGGTTTTAAATCTCACGACAGGATAAGAATTCAGGAGCAGTTTTCTTTCCATTTTTGGCCATTATTTAGAAAAAGAAACTGTTCCTAAAACCAGTTTACAATGAACTTTTAGTAAGCATTTTAATTCCTATATAAAACTTCCAGGTATAACACAGTGAACACTGGATGGGAAGCCTGTAAAGTACAAAGGTCATCCCACCCCCCCCCATGGTATCAAGATTCTCTTTCTACAAGCAGAAAAATTGGATCTTTCTGGTTACTGGGCACAATGAGACATTTTCATGTGTGCTCATGTTTCAAAAAACATTCAGAAAAGTTACAAAGCACTGTGATTGTAACTCACTGGTAAAAGGCTTGGTATGGTTTGATCTCATGGCTTTGCCTGTTTCACAGAAGCCCAACATCCCCACCCTGGCTGAGAGTGTGTTAGTGTGTGTATATATTTTATGGCTACTTGCTTCCAAAGATGCGCAATTTAATGTGAAAAAAAGTTGCTAGGCCTATCTCCATACTGCCAGTGAAACCAGTCAGAGCAACCTTTGCCCCACTTGGTGCCTCACCGATAAACACTTGTCATCAGAACCACTGAGAGTGGGGTTTGTGACTGTTCCACACAACCCAAATGGTTCCTTTGTACTGAGGCTGCCTGAGGACCAGCTCTGGAGAGCCGAGGAGAGAGGGCATCTTCTCTTCCCCAAGCTCACCCCCTTCTTGCTTCCTATATGTCCTTTTGTTGCCGAGGCATTTTTTGTAGTTCAGGGAGGCAATAGCTCCGATTCCTGTTGTGTGCTTAGAACTTCTGGATGGGTTGGGACGGTTCTTTCATCCTCTGCCCCAGGCAGACCTTCACAGCTGACCCAGGGAGGGACGCCTCACAGTGGAATGGGAACAGGCAGGCAGAGACATGGCAGAAGCAGGCCTTTGGGGGGAATCTCTGGCACAAGTGAAGGGCACAACTACAACACAGCTCAAAGAACCAAAAACTGTGATGATTAATCGATCTCATAATACTGTAAACTGCAGGTCTTGACACGTTACAGTTGATCAGCAGCAGCTTCCACAGGTGGATCTTGGAGCAGACAGGAAGCTGATCGGGGATCCATGGCTGAGTGCATTATTGGGATATAAACATCATCCATGTTTGGCATGACAAAAATTTTCTGTAAAAAGCACAAAAGAAAACGTGTTATGGATTTAGAAATTAGGAGTCTGCCAAAGAAGTTCCTTCTGTTTTCCCTAATAAGTCATCCTACCCCCCCCCCGCCACTCTACTTTCATCAGATTCATGTCACAGACTTTCTCTCCACATTCTCAACTTCTCATTTCTGAAGTAATGATTTTAAAAAGCAACCCAGCAACAATTTTCATCTTAGTAAGCTTAGTAACTGGCCTGGATGTCTGACCAAAGCTTAGGATTTTTACCAGTTACTCAACTGAATTCTACCATAACAAAACAGTATGAAAAGTTGAGATTCAATATATTGGGATTTTTTTCCTGTATACTCTATTAAAACCCTTTTATAAAAAAAAGTAGAGGCTCAAAATTATTCAATTACTGAGTTGGCATGTTAGATTTTTTAATTCAATTCTAAGGTTAAAGTTCTATCTATTTACACCTATTTCTCTTCTTTTCACAGCCAATCTTCCAGAAGAAAGTCATTGTGTTTCTACTTCCTCAGTTCCCAGTCACTTCTCAATACCCTGTGCAATCTGGTTTCCAACCTTACCACTGACTGAAACTGCCAAGTCACCATGGATGTGTCAACTGCTAAATTTCACAGTCCTTTTTAATCCTTGACTACTTGACTCTCTTTCCCTTCTCTTTCTTTGTGACACGGTTCTCATCTGGTTCTCTTCCTGCCTATAGCTGACGTTTCCTGACTCCTTTTCAGGATCATCATTCAACTCCCACCCTCTGAACAGGAGTGTCCCAAGGCTATATGTTGGACCCTCCTTTCTTCCTCCTTTACTCTCCCTCTTTCTATGAAGTCATTTGCTGCCATGAGTTCAAATTTAAGTTCTACTGATAATGCTCCCATCTACATGTCTATTTTTAGGTTGTCCCCTTACCTACATCAACTTCTTGCTGCATAGCTAGCTCTACCAGGATGACCTACAGAGACTCAACAGAACTCAATAGAACCAAAGCAGATCTGCTAGAAGGGCAGAGATGTAGAGCTTAGATCATGTATAGTCTAACCTGTCATTTTACCAATGAGGAAATTGAGGCCTATGGAGGTTAAGTAACTTGGCTAACATTATGAAGGGAGTAATGAGTGGCAGATGTGAGAATCACTCCTGTTTCCAAATCCAATAGCCTTTCTGCTTTGTTCCACACTGTTCCCTAAACTCACCCTTCCTCCCAACTTCCCTATTTCTGTTTTAGTCATCCTGGTTCACAACCTTTGAGTCTTTCTTTGCTGCTTTCTCATCCTCTTACATAGTAGCAGTTGATAAGTCTTTTACAATCTACCCCACTGCTATGCTGGAATCTGTCCTCTTGTCTCTTCTATATCTTAGGTCAGGTCACCATTTCTTACTTGGATGACTTTTTGTTTTTGGTTTGGACTACTTCTGAGGCCTGTTAACTAGTCCTTCCCCTCCCTAATCCACCCTCCACACAACTGCCAAAATAATAATCATGCCACTCCTTCAGGGGCTCCCAAGTGTCTCTAGGACAAAATTCAGATTCCTCCTGATCTGGCTCTACTGCTTTTCCAGACTTATTTCACATTACAGTACTCCCTGCTGTCCCCTGGACCTAAGTTTCATGCCTATGTTTCCCACAGGCTACACCCTTCGAGCCTGGAATGGGCTCCTTCCTCACCTGTGTCTTAGAATCTTCAGCCCAGCTACTCACTCTGACTGAACAGCTTTCCCAACCACCCGCTCCCAGGTGTGGGCATGTTCTTCTTCCTCTATGGACATTGGTAACTGATCACTGCTTGTGGATCAAGTGATGCTGTATTCCCCTCATAGAAAATGCAAAGTGCTTTGAGATCAGGGACTTCTTTGTCTGTCTTAGCGTCCTTAATGTTTTGCTCCCAGTAGGTGCTTAGGAAATGTTTATGAAATTGAACCAGTATTGCTTCTAGCGCAGAGAACCATTTAATGGGAAGAAGAAAGTCAACAAGTCACTTAATGTTTAAATTCCTCAAATTCAAAGAGCATTTATTCCATGTTACAGTATGTGGCTCTAATTTAGTTTGTGGCAAGTGTCATGAGTGGTTTCACACAATAGACAGGAGGTTTGCTTAGGTGACTTCAAAGACCTGTAATAACTGAAACTCTTCCATTTTAGGAGACTGGAATGCTCCTTAGCAGCTGTGGGCTAGTTTACATGTGGAATTGGGAAAGACTGAGTTAACCCCCACACTTCACCACTCAGAAACAACAGAACAAGAGGCTGAGTTAACTTTACCCCCAGTAGGATCGATCTGGGATCCAACTGTGGTTCCAATAGGTAAGGAGAATATAGAAAGTTTTCACATTCTGGCAGAAAGCTCCTGAGATCCAGGGACCTTCCATGCTGACAATAGTGGTCATTAACATCTACTGTTTGTACGGCTAAGAATTGAAAAATGCATAACAAATGTACCTGAAATTCCTGTTCTAGTTTCTTCTCTATCCAATCAGTTACATGAACTATAGTCACTTCTCTCTCACCAAGTTTTGGCCGAGCCTTCAGTTCCACATGTGGTGGCTTTCGGAAGCCATACCTTCAAAGAAAACCCAAATACAGAAATACAATTTCTTCATAAGCAAAGAAGATCTCCAGGGCAGGCTATAACTAAAATATGCACTATACATGAAAAATAAGAGTGTTTTTAATACCCTTTAAAATATGACCTTATAAGGGGGGTAGAGACACATCAAAATAATAACTGACTCAAATGCTGTCAGATACAAAAGAAGTACAGGAAGCTCCTCCTAATTCCCTTTTGGTCCTTTAAATATCACAGTGTTATGTATGATGCTGAATGAATGAATTCCCATTTCAATTTTGCCACCAATTTCCTTGGAATATACTTACAGAGAACAATAATAGCACATAGTAAAGACAAGCTTGTCATTTCTGCTTTAGAGTTCTGTGGTGGATGTTTAAAAGCCAGCCGGAGTGAAAGGGGTCTGATCACTGACAGGTTCTAGAATGACTTAACAGTACTGGTTCCTGGTAGCTTTTGTTGGCTCTGACACTGAAAAGCTGCATTTGCAACTTTGGAAAGACCTCCTGGGTCAGCATTTAAAAAAAAATCTTTTATCTATATAACACAGATATTTCAGTTATTTCCCACCTCTCCTATGATAGAAAAACAAGTGAAAATATTCAGTACAGTAATGATATCTAACAATGTATATAATATTCTGTCTCAGTAGTTTCCCATTTCTCTGCTGGGAGGCAAGAAATGTTTCTTGATTTGATTTCTCAATTAGTCTGATTTCCTCTTAGTGATATTTTCACTGTGTAGTCACTGTGTATGCTGTTCCTTTGGTTCTGCTTATTTTGCTCTGCATCGGTTCAAGTAAATCTTCATACATATATAATGTACATATATTTCTCTGAATTTCTCATATCCGTCATTCCTTACTGCACAATCTTTCATCACATTCATGTACCATACTTTTTTTGGTCGTTCACCAACTGACGGGTACACGCTTTGTTTCCAGTTATTTGCTACCACCTAGTGATGTTATGGGTATTTGGGTCTTAGGCTCCTTGCCTCAGATTCCCCTGCCACACAGCTGCTAAAATGATATTCCTAATGTGCAGATTTGACCATACTGCTCCCTTATGCCGGAAGCTTCAGTGGCTCCTGGAACTTGCCTATAGGGTGAAAGATAAACTCCAATCTCCTCTTTTTGACATTTAAAGCCCTTCACCATCTGGCTCCAGCTTATCTTTGTAGTCTGATCATACATTACTCCCACTAACTCACTTTACACTCCCACCAAATTGGCCCACTTTCTGCACCTCATACATAATATTTCAGCTTTTATTTCCAGGCCTTTTTACAGGCTGCCTTCCTCCCCACCCTGCAGAATGTTTTCCCTCTTCCCCTGCCTCTTAGGGACCCAAGCTTCCTCCCTTCCTGGACCAGCACAAGTCCTACTTCCTTCAAGAGGTTCTCCCAATTGTTGGTCCCCCTCTCCTCCACTATGGCATGTTTATTTTGGGCAAAGTTTGCATTTATTAATTTGTGACCTAGTTATAACCCAGTAGAATGCAAGGTCCCTGGGGTCAGGCATTACTTCAGCTTTGTATTTGTATCCTGAATACCTAGCACAGAGCAGGCGCTTAATAAATGCTCAATTAACTGATATTTACTTGACCATCATCTCCATCTTTGACTTCCTTGGAGTATATACCCAGTAGTTTAATTTCTGGGCTAAAGGGTATGGACATTTTAAAAACAACTAACTCCCAGAGCCTTTAACAAGTTGGGCCCCCTTGCCAGGCAGTCAGTCCAAGCCTTGCCAGAATGACTTCCACTTGCATAATTAAAAAAGGAAGAAAAAAAACAAAACAAAACCTGCAACCCAGAAGGGTCAGAGAATTTTACAGCTCTATCAACATTGCTTCAATAGCGTCTGTCCTCCCACACCTCTTCTCCTCCTCTCACATTATTTGGCCGACTTCCCCCACGATCTGCTCCTTTACTCCCTTCTCACTGCCAGAGCCAACCCCCAATGTAATCCTATCCCTTCCTGTCTTCTTTAGCTGGCTGTATCCACAATCTCTCCCTTTCACTCTCTTCTCTTCCAGCTTTCTCTATTCCCTAGTGCCATGTTTCCTCCATCCCACAGCATGTCTTTGACTGAGGAGGTTTTGATGGCAAAGGAACAAGAGCAAGAATAATATCTTTTAAAGCCAGATCATCTTCTACCTCACACAGCTTCCAGGTCAACTCTTCGGACCCAGAACCCCCAGTTCAAACCTCCCTTCCATACCGGTGTGTGTGTCTGGAACTCCTGACAGTTCCTGATCCAACCTGTTCTAGGAAGGTGCTGTCCTTGGTGCAAGGGACAGTGATGTGACAGGATTGAAGCTAGTGTAGCCATAGATAAAATCCTCTTTTTCTCTATCACAACACAGCTCAAGACTCTGGCACGGTTTGGAGTGGAGGCACATAAGGCCAACTACCATGGCCTCCCACTCACTGAAAAGGAAATTTTTCTAATGTATGAGAATCAATTCAATGTGATTTACTCTTCTGCAAAAGAATGTGAACTCAGAACCTAATTAACTACCACTAAACTGAACTAAATGGTGAATTGATGAAAAAACATTTGGACTTCCTACGGTCAGGACTATGTTGCTAAGCATGCCAAGGCCTCTAATCTCAAAGTAAAGATAACCTGAAAGGAAGAGCTCAGTCTTGCTCTACATACCATATTCGGTCAGTTGGAGGAGGTGGAATGTTAACTGCTAAGGTTCCTTTACACTCTTGTATTTCAACAGTCAGAAGCAGTGGAGTATTTGAGACTTCCTCAATCTTCTTTTTAATAAACTCTGTCTCAGTTGCTTTTTGGAAATATTTTGATTTGGTGATTTTGTCCACAAACCTCATAATCTTACTTGTCCGGTATCCTCCAACATACCTTCAAATTTAGAAAAGAAAAAATTGAGTTACTATGATAAGCTCTGCTCTTTTAGAAATCATTTAGGTCTAGTGGTACATGAGTGAAAATCTTTATTTCTATGTCCATATTCTGACTTTGAGATAGCTGTGGCATAGTGGAAAGAGTTGGCCTTGGAACCATGAAGACCTGGGTTCAAGTCTGGCCTCTGATACACGCTGGCTGGATACACACTGATACAGTCAGAAGCAGATACTCCCAATGACCCAGGCAACTCTGAAGACTCTATAAGTTACAAATGAGTTGTCCAGCTGCATGATCTATGATCTGCATGAGTGGAGGAGTTTCCTTACAGAGAATTTGCCACACCAATGAAATCACAGGTCTATATTAAAAAAAAGAAATGCTCCATCTATTGTGAGAACATAGTAAAAAAAACATGAGATTTGATAATACAAAAAAAAAAGGAGTTAGATGCAAACCTCAAATTTCATTAAATATTCACGTTAAATATTTTTTTAAAAAACCTCTCAGATATTAGAATATAATCAGAATAGTGTAACACTCTTGTTAAATCATTGTTATAACAAGTGGTACCAATGACCACAGTTTTAAACTTAATTTTAATCTCACCAAATCACCACCACCTATTTTCAAGGCGTATCACATGTATGTATTATCTCCCCAACCAGACTTGACAACTCTGAGAACAGGTGCTATGGGGATAATTTTAATGGCATTTCCCTTCTCTACAGCATCTAGTGTCAGTCTCTAAAATCACCAGAGTAGCTAACAAAAAGCCTCTTTTCCAGTTCATGTTAAAAGCCTGACATTCTCAAACCATCATCAAATAGTGCCTTCTTGATGCCTAGGAGTCCCTAGTCCATACTTCTTAAACTGTGGGTCTTGACTATATGGGGTCATGACCCACAGTTTAAGAAGCACTGATGGGAGTTGACAGTGCAAAAAGTGAAGAAGCCCTGCCCTAAATGAAGCAGGGATAAAATGCTACACAGCTTTAACTAAAATATCAGCAGCCACAGGGTGGTAGGGAACTGGGTTTTTATGTCTCATTTTCTAATGGAAAAAATGCTCTAAAAAGAATATTTTGTTTTAGAAAATCTCTACAATTTTGAGATAGAATGCACAAGCACATCATGTCTAGGGAAACAAAAAGTAAAAGAATAGAGCTCCTAAGCAGACACTTCAAATAAGGGCAGCAAAACTTTTAGGATCAGCCCATCTGACCTAACAATTCATTACCTCCCACATAAGATTTCATATGTGAATAGGGTGTAAAGTTTCCTTTAAGTAAGTACCGAATCACTTGGTTTCTTTATAGTGATCTCTTGGATTTCCAGTCAGTTCAAAGTATCAAGTGTTATATTTACAATAATTGCCTAGAAAAGAAAATACCCAGGAAGTCATAACTTTCAGAGTTGTCCCTGATACACTATTAGATTCACCCAAATCTTCAACCTCTGCTGAAGGAGGGGACCCTAGGATTTCTGCTGCAGAGCTAGAAATCAGAGTTTCCATGAGTCAAACGCAGGGAGGAGCAGCTTCCCAGAGAAAGCATCAAGGGGAAAAGTTGCCTAGTTTCTCTCCTTTCAGTACACACTCAACATAACATTCTAGTATCTCAATAAGAGGGGCTTTTGCACCTCAGGGGGAGATCTCCATCTACAATGGTGCTCTTTCTTTTGTTAGATAAGCCAGCAAGATGAAGCGTTTTAGCTTTGGTACTTAGATTTTAAGCACTGATACACTGGTTATTCAAGCCCTTAGCTCTCAATTCAACAAAGTTCACAGTCAGGGAATTCATTGAAACATTTAAGATGGGGGGAAGGAAGAAAGAAAAATGTTCTGAACTACAAACCCCTCAGTCCCTGGAGTGAGCTGCTTGTCTCCACCAACCACTTCTGAAGCGTCATCCTCATCGGAGGAGCCAGCACTGGAGGACTCCTCATCGCTGTCAGCAAGGCAATATGCCCTCGGCCTGAAACTGAACAAGAAAGAGTCACCACCAAACTTCTGTGGATTAGCAAGCTTAAAGAAAGTTATCACATGAACACGAGAAACCAAGATGGACTAACAAGATTAACACAGTTTAATATTCTCTTCTGCCCAGCCCAAATAAATAGGCTAATCCTGGAGTCCATGAGTATGATTAGTCATACAGAAAACAAGCTGGTCCAAACACAGGCTGTACTTTTCCCCTCAAAATCTGTTTTGTATAGAACTCATGTGCAGTCTATGAGCATGCTCTTGTTCACCAAAGACATTATTACTTAGGCCTCCCTGTTTCCCAGCAGGAAGGAGCAGAAACGTTAATACTAGCTTTCCTCTGCTGGGGATGCACATGAGGCCCATCCCTGCTGCTATGGTGGCAATGTAAAGGAGGCAGGTTCAGCCCTATAGCAGGCTTGGGGTGACTGCCTCCATCCAATCCCTGAATCCTTAGAGAAAGGCAACTCACGGCAAAGGTATCAACTCCTTCTCCCACTGTCACATCTGGGGCCAGAAACGACCCATCAGGGAGAGGTAATAGGAGATGATTCTCAGAAAGCATCTTCACCAGAGTTTGCACTTTGGAGAGCACAAATTTGCAGCTGGACTCTCCTCTTTTCCACCCATAAGACAGATGACCCCAGGTTTGAGGACTATTCTGCCCTGAAATGGAGTAGATAGGAACTGTTGAATCCCGGGGTAGCAGTGAGATTGTAGTTACACTCCAAAGATTTGCTACCTAGTGGGCTTGCTTTACAGCACACGGAACTGGGAATTGGAGGGAAGGAGAGGAGAGCGGGCAAGTGAGTGTGGCCTGTTTGTGTTAAAGTACTCAGAACCCCAAAGATCAGGCTTTTCATCCCTGACAAAGAGGCTAGCTCCACAAAAGAGAAGGGGGTAGAAGCAATTATTTTTCAATGTCTATTTTTTCCCCTTCAAAAATGTCTTGTTTTAATGGTGCAGCTTATATTTGGACCAATACAGTAAATTTATTTAAAGGGATAGTAATTTGAGACCAGAAGACTTCTTTGGCATGCATCAGCAAACAGGAGGGTAGCGTAACACATTCTATGTAAGTAAAGTGCTTTGCAAACCTTAAAGCACTTTGTAAATGTCAGCTATTATTCAATGGAATGCAATGATTTTTATCAAAAGTGCTGGCCAGGTTGATTTTGTGGATAAATGAAAGGATGGTAATGATATCAAGGGTGAGGTGACATTTTGTCCCAGCCAGGGGAATCCTTACCAATGACCACAGGGATGGGGGTCTCTTTGGTTAAGTCACTTGACTTTGAGTTCCCAAATCTCTGAAGCTGCTCTGAGTTTTCACAAAAATCAGCTTTGACTCCAAAGACCTCTTTGTAGCAGAAACTCATACCACTACTTGGTGTTTTTTTACTCATGCCTTCCTAGCCACTGTCCAAGCTCTCTGGGGCCACAGATAAGGTCAATGACTACTAACACCAGCCTCAGGGATCTCTAACAACTCACAGAGACACTTAAGAGCTGTTTCAGAGAAGTGAAGCTGTTTTTTGCCAGTTGGTCAATAAACACTCATTAAGCACCTACTATATGCCAGGCACTGGGCTAAGTCTGAAGGATACAAAGAAAGGTAAAAGAGAGTCTCTGCCCTTGAGAAGCTCAGAAAATAATAGGGGAGACAATATGCAAACAACTGTCTACAGGATTAAACAGGAAACAACCAACAGAGTGAAGATACCAGAATTATGAGGGCTCAGGGAAACTTTCTGTGGACTGTGGGATTTTAGCTGGGACTTGAAGGAAGCCAGGGAAGCTAGGAGACAGAGGAAGAGAGACAGCATTCGAGGCAGTGGAGACAGCCAGGGAAAACGCTCAGAAGTGGGAGACCAAGTATCTTGTTCTAGGAATAACATGGAGATTGGTGTCCTGGGATCACACAGTAACTGGTGAGAAGATGTGAGGAGTAAGTAGCCTGGAAAGATGGGAAGGAGGGAAGGTTATGAAGGGCTTTCAAGGCCAAACAGAGAATTTTACATTTGATCCTAGGGGTGACAGTGAACCACTGGAGTTTATTGAGTAGGGTCATGGTCAGACTTGCACTTGAGGAAAATCACTTTGGTAGCTGAGTGGAGGATGGGCTGGAAAGGGAAGAGATTTGTGGCAAGAAAACCAACCATCAGGCTATTGTGACAGTCCAGGAGTGAGGAGGAGAGGACCTGCACCAGGGTGGTTGCAGTATCAGAGGAGAGAAGCGATCACAGGTGAGAGATGTTACAAAGATAAAATCAACAAGCCTTGGTAACAGATTCGATGAGGGAGGGGAATGAGAGAGTGAGGAGTCAAGGATGACACCTAGGCTGTGAACCTGGATGCATGGGAGGATGATGTTCAACAGTAATATGGAAGTATAGAAAAGTGAAGGGGTTGGGGGAAAGATAATGAATTAATTCCATTTGGAACATGTTGAATTTAAATTGTCTCTAGCTTAGGCGGCTAGAGATGTGAGACTCATCAGCAAAGAAAGGATAACAATCCATGGGAGCCTTTGGGATCACCAAGTAAAATAGTATAGAGGAAGAAGAGAAGGTGGCCCAGGGCAGAAACTTGAGGGACACCCTAAGTTATCAGGATAATCATGGTGAGTGGGCATGACCTGGATGAAGAGCCAGCAAAGGTGACTGAGAAGGAGAAGTCAAAAAGTGGATGGAGAATCAGAAGAGTGTTTTGAAAATCTAGAGAGAAGGAAGGGTAAAGAAAAGAGGGTGACTGACAGTGTCAAAGGCTGCACAGAGGTCAAGAAGGATGAGGATGGAGAAAAGGACATCTGATTTGACATGTAAGAGATCATTAATAACCTTGGAGAGGGCACTGTGGATTGAATGATAAGGTTGGAAGCCAGAATGTAGAGTTAAGAACAGAGTGGGAAGAGAAGAGCCTATTGTGCCTGGCCTACTCAAAGAGTTTAGCCACAGAAGGCAGGAGAGATGTGGGATGCTAGTTACAAGGGATGGATGGATGGAGGCAGGGAGGCTGAAGAGACATGGGCATGTTTGTAGGTGGCAGAGAAGCAGCCAGAAGACCAGGAAAGACTGAAGATAAGTAAGGGGAGTAGGAATGTGAGAGAGGATAGCTGTAGGGTTTTTTGTTTTGTTTTGCTAAGCAAAAGTCACACAAATTGCAGTAGAACTATTTTCCTCTTAGGTTTTTCCTGAGGCAGATTTTAAAAAGAAAGACTCAGATGTAGGTGCTTTGCATTTTTCCCCCTTCCAAATAATTTGATCTTAAGGTGAACACTATAATGGGCACTCAGGGCCTTGCTCACTTTGTTCCTCACCAGGTCCATTTAGTACCTTTTGTACTAAGTCTGTAAATGTATTATACAAAAAGGCCAATACTGTTCCTGTATAATGGCCCGTCCACCAAAGAGGCTGCAAATCCTTGTCCTTTTTAGATAAGGCATTTGAGAGGGGCTGTTTCAACACTGACATTGCTGGACAAACATCAGGCTTCTAAAGCTCATATTTTTGGTAAAGGTAAGGTGACCCAACAAGGTCAAGTCAGTTGTGTTTCTAACTTGTTTCTAGGCAGCCACAGTCCTTGGATTGCCTTGAGTCTGCTTCTCTGGCTCTGGGAGCCCTCTGGCGGCTAGCAGGACAGACATCAGAGCAGTGGAGGGCAAAGGGGACACTGCTACGTTCCCCCAGCTGAGTACACATTACATTCTGAATGTATGAAATGCTGAAATGCATGGTGGTTATCAGCAGCAGTTCAAGGGTGGTACTAGGGCTTGGACTGCACCCTCTGAAACAGGAGCCTATCTGTAAGGGCACCTTCAAGCTCCCTGTGCAACATGCAGTACTGACCCTTCTCTGCAGTAGCTTTTGAAATGAGAGAGCCAGCTTGTTTCAGCAGACAGACTTTTGTTTAACGTTAAGGGAAAAACTCCCTTGCCTGAAACAAACACACTTGTAGCTACCTAGTCAGAAAAAGGCAACCAACCTCCATATCTATTGGCTAGGTCTTCTAGGAAGTGTTGTCTCTAGGAAATATTTACATGCATTCCAGGGTTACAAAGCTGGAAATGCTCACTATTGCAAAGACGCATTTCTGCTAGTTCAGTAATTCCCAAGACGCTCCTAATGAAGTTCTTGGGACAGGGGATACAATCCTATTAGGATTGTCTTTAACGGTCAGTTAGCAAGAGTGACTTTGCTATCTAGTTCTCAGTCTTGGTGGTGAGGGTGGTATAATCTCAGTGATTCCTCAGTCTCCAGGGTCCCTTCTATTGAATCAAAAGAGTTTTTTTCATCCACAGCTCTTGAAATATACTGAACTCTGCTGATCCACCAACCCGATTATCTCATCTCCTCCCACATCCATCAACTGGAGCCTTCAGGACTCACAGGGGAAAATACTAAATGCTGAGAACTGCAGAGAGGTCTCAGGTTACTGAATTAATCACTCCAGCAGAGCGTAGGGGCAGGACAATACTTCCTGCACTGAAAATAGTCATTTGGCTGAAACTGTAGCAATCAGACCAAACCACAGATGATGTGGAACCAAAGAAAGTGCTTCCTTTAACAATGAGCAAGTAGAAGGTAGTGGCAGAGAAGGGAAGGAGGTAGTATGCTCATCAGCCCAAAATCTTGGCTGGATGATAGGGTCCCTCAGGAATCACAAAGTTATGGCCTTTGGCTTTGTGACTTTAGAATGAAAGGAACACCCATGATCTTGACCTCTCAGCATTCAACTTCAGGGGAAATAGGTATGAACTATTCACTACAATATGCTAAGACTGGCTTCTCAAAGAGTGGACCCAAACTTGGGTGGCATGATCCTTTAAGGCATCACCTCCACAGACTGGGCACTAATTTCAATGATGCTGTCTGTCATTGATCAAAATATTCTGGAAACAATCTTCACACCATTTTTCAATAGCTTGCTTAGATGGTATTACTCAGTTTGGTGTCTAGACTTGGTTTTGAAAGCCTTCTGGCTGCTGCCAAAAGCCAACCTCCTCTCCTCCCTCCCAGATTTGCTCCTCTAGAAGAAAGTTCAAAATAATGTGCTGAAGATTGTGAAGGTGATTACCAAGTGTTGGGGAGTGGGCGAGGAGAGAAGAAGCTGCCTGATACCTGCCAAAGTGGTGACTTAGAAGGAGTGATCAGATTTGGGCATCTATCTTGTTCATTTAAAAACAAAAAAAACCAAAAATAAAACCTGAAAAACCATGTAACTTGTATAGTATCTTAGCCACCTCCTCCTTGAACAGGCTTTTCTTTAGGTTATCAGTGTCATACTAGATCTCAGGATAACTAACTTTTAAAAAGTCCTTGTAGATGGGGAGCCCAGAAAAGAATCCCTGTCTCCCCACTCCTCCCTGCCTTGCCCACAGGGTGCAATGTAAAAGTACACTAATGTGGGGTATATAGTACATGGGGGGAGAAGACAGTGATTGGAGGGCTGTCCCCCCAAGATATTGCTCAGAGGAGAATTGAATTTAGATGTGCAATCATTTACAAGATTTAGTTGCACACACACATTCTAAGTTCTTCGTAGGAAATACTTTTTAATTAATGAAAACAGTAATTCAGAAACCATTTAATGGCCAAACCTTGTATCCATCGATCCCTTTCTGCAGCCCTCCCCTTCAGTTCTGAGAGGGAACCTACTGCTCTCACTTCAGTGAGTTCCATTTGGGAGTATCTTACTGCCAAAGGGCTAAGATAAGATGAAGCAAATCTCAAGAACATAATTTTGGAAAGTATAAGCACAGGAGAAAACAAAAAGAACTGTAAATCTGAAGTATGTACATATCTTAAAGAGGAGAGGGCACACCTGGAATAAAATAAAAACAATCTACCTTTCTTAATTTTACTGTCAAGATGGTGAAGGGGTTGAGGAAGGATGTACGGGAAATGTTTCTGAACATAAGAAGTCCCTATCTATGCAGAAAGAAATGATCAATTGGCATGTTTGAAACCAGACTGAAAAAAAAAGAGGGCAGTAAAGGGCCAGCCTGCACTAGCAGAGCGAGACGCTGGAAAACCTGAAAGCTTCCTAGGAAGCCACTAATGGCCCGGAAAAGAAGTGCCTGGGGCAAAAGGCAGTCAGGCAATTATGTTCAGATTTTGCTCTCTAGGTGAGTTTACTGCCGTTTTCACCATCCAGCAATCAATAGTGCTGATGGGCTTATTCGAAGTCATTTCATTTATCCTCCTCTTTCCAGTGGTCCAGAACAGGGCCACTTCCAGAGCTTCTAAACCCTGCCTCTGGCAATGTATGTTCTGGGGTTTTCTTCTCCAACAAAAGCATCAGAAGATATCATTTCATTTTGTTTTTCAAATTAAGCAGTGGTAACGTCAGCATGAAAATTAAGTCTGCTGGCCAGAAAGCAGAGCTCACCGGGACTCAGGAAGACCCAGGTTGAAAACACAGTCTACACCTTTTGCAAGAAGCCTCTCCAGGTCTCCCTTAATCCTAGTGTCTTATCTCTGTGGCTTATTTCCAATTCACCCTGTATGTATCTTGTCTGTACAGTCATTTTCCACTTCTTTCCTCCATTGTACTGTGAACTCCTGGAGAAGAGGGACTGTCTCTTGCCTTTCTTTGTATTCCAACTGCTGAGCACAGAGCCTGGCAGACAGTAGGTGCTTAATAAATGCTTGTTGCTTTGTCTTTGACCTATAACCCCTCAATTTCCTCAACTGTAAGGCAGGAATAACAATACCTGTAACATTTCTACTCAAGGGCTGCTGTCATAAGATTGTTTCACAAACCTTAAATTTAGAAGTATCATGTCAGCTATTTTTGCCATTACCCAGCATGCCCTCCCTGAGGAATGCCGTGCTAGACATACGTGAGCATATATACATATACATACAAATACACACATGTACATGCTCATAAGAAACCCTGACTTCCACAAGGGCACCACTGTGATCGAGGCCATTACTGCTAACAGACTGTGATCTGACACACCTCCTTTTGTGAATCTGAACTACACTGGGAGAATGGCACAAAATTAAATCACTAAGGAAAATCTAGCATAATTTCAATAACCTGCACATGTTAGGGTCACATACTATTGGTGATTAAATTTCCCAGAGATCATGGTAGCCTTCCTGGAGCAGTAAGTCCTTTTTCAGAAGGTTTCTTCTGCCTTCACTAGACTTCTTAGGCATCAATTTTGGTCCAAAGTAAACGTCATTGCGAAGAGGTTCTGATGACAGATAATAGCTCAGCATGCATGAAGAACTTCACTTTAGAAAAAAGTAGCCCTGGAAATAGGTTCTTCCCAAATTGCTAAAAGGGTCAATATAGAATCATAGAGCTTGTGTTTTCTTCTAGTGACAAGATGGTGAGACCTTAAGTGAAAATGATTTTTATTTTATTAACAGTATTATAAAACTTTTTGTTCTCACTAAAATGATTATATTTTTAAAATATTTTAGTGAGAACAACAGGTTTCATTATTTTTAAAAATCTTTTTTTTTAACACTGTTTATTTTAAAGTCTAGTTTTATTTTGATACTTGGCTTTGATGGCTATCAAGCTGACTGACAGAAGATTTATTGATTATAATTGTATGAACCCAATAAATACCATTTCTAAAACCGACAAGGTGGTGAAAAAGTTGAATTTTGCTCTTTCTTTCATTACACTTTGAGGTTTTCCTCCCATTAGAAAAAAACTTGTAAATAAAAAAAAATATCCTTTATACACTAGAAGGACACTTCTGGATTTCCTCAGGATTGGTTCTCTGCCTTCATCATCACTGACAAAATTCTTTGCTATTTATTTTGAATGTATTTTTACTTATTTACTTCTCAGTATATGTTATTTCCTTCCACTAGAAAGGGAGTTCACTGAGGGCAGGAGATGTGGTTTTGCTTTTGTTTTTGTATCCCTAGGCTTCAGATTCAGGTACTTAATAAAAACCTTCTAAACTGGATTATGGAGCTTTGTACATCTCCTTCTTTACCTTACTCAAGTTCATATACTGGCGTGCAAGTGATTATGAACACTAAGTAATAATCCATTTCCAATCTATCTATAAAGGACAGTTTGGTTCTGAAAGATCATGTCAACAAGGTCAAGAAAGCAAAAACCACGCCTTAATCTAAACTCTTCTTAATACAATTCTACTCTCTAAATTCTACATCTTTCAGTCCATCAATGTTAAAAAGCACTGACTTTGGAGTCAGAAGACCCAGGTGGAAATCCTTACTCTGATGCCTTGCATGACCTTCAGCAAGTCACTTTTCTGGAACTTGGTTTCTTCATCAGTGAAATGAGAAGGTCTCTTCCAACATTAGATCATGGAACTACACCTTTTGCTGCTTCTTTAGAATTCTCTCTCCCAGGTGAAGCATTCTAAGTGGATAAAGCTCTTAGAAGGGGTAGAGTAAACAAAGGAGAAAGAAGGTAGCCAGGATGGGGGTTAGGGGGAGGGAGGTGGAGGAAAAGGGAACTCTTAGTGACTAGGGGAGGAGAGAACCAAGAAAAATAAGGGTGTCAAACACTCCATGCTCACATCTAGAAATTTTTAACCTGGATCAGCTTCTGATTCTTTGTATTTTTCAACTCTGCCCATGTCCCTTCCACAACCTTTTTTTCAGCTTCCCTTTATGGGTGGTCTATCTCCATTAGAACTTTTTGAGGGAACAGTGTTTTTGGAAGAATATGTATCCATATCAGTTTAGTACGGTGTGTAGTACATGGTAAATTTACTAAATGCTTTATCTGATCTAATCTAATCTCTAATTTGAGCCACAACTCCTTAGTACTTTGCTGTTGCAAATCCACCTTCCATCTAAACTTCTAGGCAAAAGGACCAACCCTTTGCCACCTTCCTTGACAGGACCCAAGCATGTGGAGAATACAGTCCTGCCCAGTGCACCCTCTGTGAACCCAGCTCCCTAATCTGAGGGGCTGTTAGAAATGTGGAAGTAGGAATGAGCATGAGAGAGAAGGGTGATAAGCATGAGATTCAAAGCAAGGGCTGGTTTGGGGATGGGGAGTGGGGGTAGGGACTAATCTGAACCAACATATAACTGTCTGACATGGATCAAATGAGGGTAAATCTAGATATTAAATATTATTTTTTTAAATTAAAAGTTCTAGTGGTTTTTTTCCTGCTCCCTTATGGATTGTCTTGCACACCCCACTTTTGAGACTGCTGCTCTAGATCACTGGGTTAGAAACATACAATTGCCTGAGGTCTCCAATGATAATATAATTCTATTTGTAATGATACAAAAGAAACTCTACGTAAAATCCACTACACTTGACCTATTTTAAGAATCAGGGAGACATTTGTCACTGTTCAGTTGTAATGCAATGACAGCAGGGTTAGGGACAGGACAGGGACGAGACCTAGGATTTCACTGATACAGGGAATTCACATGAGGACACTTGCTCCCTATATTAATGCAATTTGGCACCTTCCCAGCTATTTACTGTCTTAGAGAGCTGCCCAGAGCACTGAAAAATTAAGTGAAATCCTCATGGTCACAAAACCATTACGAGCTGGAGGAACGAGAAAAACTTTCCCAATCTCCCCCACTCTAAGTGCTCGGAGGCTCACAGTTTGGCACCCTTATTTCTAAGAAGGTGATGGAAGAAAATTCTAAGATGGGTTCATACACGACTGACAAGACTCAGCACTCACAGGGAATGAAATGCTACATTGATAAATACCACTCACCAGGAAAAACAAATCCACAGATTGCCGAGTCCAAACACATTATATAACACAACAGCAGAAAGGAACGAAGGGAAAACAGCACAGATAGAAGTTAGAGGAGAAACAGTAGGGGCAATGCTATAACTCTTATACTAGAAACAGGGTTTAAATAACCTCGTTGCACCAGAATCATTTGAATAAAATAAACATTCCTAACGGCATAATCACCCCTCCCCCAATTACCTTCTGGAACATTTCTAAAGAACAGCATTTACACTGGGTTCATAAGGAAGCACGATTATTAACCAGCAGACTAAGCAGCACAGAAGGAAGCTGGTTTTCTGTGGAATCTCAACGATTCCAACCCAGGATGTGGAAGTTGTTGGAGTTATTCAAACCCAGGGTCAATTCTTTTGAGGTCAAGGTTTAACCTTAAATCCAAGAATGGGTTGGGGCCCAGTCCAGCCCAGCCCCAGGGCCTAAACCACACAGATTACTGATCATATCCTTTTTTAAAATGCCAGTAAGTAGTTCTTCAACGGCTTTATTAATGCAAGTGCCTAATGATCTCAACCGCCCATCTGTGGCTGATTTCACTGTGTACACAAGCTTTTCTAAGACAGGCACGTCCCCAGGGACAAAACCGTTTTAAGGTGCTGTGAACAAATGATCCCTCCTTTTGGCAGAGAAGTGATGGGACTAGAAATGCCAAATGATATTTGTGCCGCAGGATATGGCTGACAGGTTGCTCTGTTTGGTGAACTTCTTTGTTACAAGGGAAGGTTCTATAATAGAGGAGGGGGAGGGAGAGTCTTTGGAAAATGAGAACAATGTAAAAAGCATCAATAAAACTTTAAAAAAAGGCAATAAAATAAACAAGTTCAAATATCTCAAAGCAAATCTTATGCTAATATGATTAGCCATTACCTAAAAATATTTCTAGCAATGAATAGAACTTCTTATCTATAAAACCTATAAATGCAAACTCACATTTGTGTGAAATGTTGACTGTTCAGAGTTTTCATCAAAAATTCAATCAAACCTCACTGACTTGGACCCCCAATGTGCTAACATTCAATCACAGGCATATGATAAACTGTCAGTGAAAAACAGTGCAATCTATAATCCAAGAAGGGTCAAGACAGAAGACAAGATCTTGCATAGACCAAAATATTCATTTAGCACTTTCTTTGGTAGCAAAGAAAAAGCAACACGGTAGATGCCCATTGATTAATGAGTGGCTAAACACAGGGTGTTCAATGTAATAGAATATTACATCCTCATGGGCAATGACGACAATGAATAGCTCAGAAGCATGAGAAGACTTACAGGAACTGATGGAGAGTGAAGTTAAGCAGAAGCAGGAAAATGATACGCACAATGACAGTGATAACAGAGAGAACAAGCTTGCCTTTGGAGAAGAGCTGAGAAAATCTATCTCCCTCTTTTTATTACAGAGGGGTTTGGGGCGGGGGGAGGCGTTGCTATGGATGTAAAGTATTGCATACCCTGTCAAGTGTGTTCATTAATATGATGGGTTTTTTTTATAAAACTGTTCTTTCTTTTCATTTTTAAATCTTTGTTTCAGGGGAAGGTTCACTGGGATGATGAGGGACAGGAAGATTTCTGGAAATGAATGTGGTGTAAAAACAAGAGGAACTGATTTTTTTTAAAAAAGGGCAATGCAATTAGCCATAACAAGTCTCCTGTCTGCTACTTAGTGGGAATTTACAAAACTATAAACTGAAACTGGTTAACAAGAATCCATAAAATGAACTGACCATTCAAAAGCCTCCATTTGAACAATGAGCTAATGTCAACTCGCAACATACTTTAAAAATGGAATTAAATTATTCAAACAATGAAACTAGATGCTGCTTATTAAATTCATTCATCCCTTACCCTTCTTTGCCAATTTCTCCAACTCTGAAGGCTTCAGCAAGAGGCTCTTTACCCAGTTTGGTCAAATTCATTTTGGTCTCAAGCGTCATCAGAAAGGGCCCATTGTAGGACATTTCCAAATCAATCCAGAGCCCTGAAGTGTTAATATAAAATATGAAAGTTACTTTTTGAAACCTGTGACATTAACAATGGCAACCAACATAAATTCTCCAGATGGTGTTTAAAAGCACTAGTATCATAAGTATTAGATTAATAAACTGATAATCTGCTTATCTTGCCAACATGTGAAATATAGGCTTTGGTTTTAGAACCAAATTCAAAACATTACATTTAAAGTTTAGTTTTGATTTAACACAAACAATGGACTTAATCAAAGAATACTATCAATCAACAAGAATTTCTGGGCCATGCATTGCATATGGTGCCAGTGTTAACAAATACCAAATGGAAATAGTAGCTGGCTTCAATTCTACTAGAGTGAGACAACCCAGTTCCATTAAACAAATGTAGGACATATAGAAAAAAATATGTGGCGAAGATGGAGAAGAGTTTGATAAGGAAAACCTTTTTACTGGGGTTCAACATTAAATGTTGGTCATCTGGCACAGATAACCAAGAGTTGATGATCAGCTGGGTTCAACATTAAATGCTGGTCATCTGCCACAGATAACCAAGAGTTGATGATCAGCTGGGTTCAACATTAAATGCTGGTCATCTGCCACAGATAACCAAGAGTTGATGATCAGCTGGGTTCAACATTAAATGCTGGTCATCTGCCACAGATAACCAAGAGTTGATGATCAGCTGGGTTCAACATTAAATGCTGGTCATCTGCCACAGATAACCAAGAGTTGATGATCAGCTGGGTTCAACATTAAATGCTGGTCATCTGCCACAGATAACCAAGAGTTGATGATCAGCTGGGTTCAACATTAAATGCTGGTCATCTGCCACAGATAACCAAGAGTTGATGATCAGCTTGATATCAGCTTATTGAGATCAGCTACAATAAAATCTGACATATATATTTTGCTTTGAAGTTTGCAGAACTTTTTACACACACTGCCCAATCTGATCCTCATAACCCTGAGAGGCAGGTATTAGAGGTGTCATCATGCCCATTTTATAGATAAGAAAATTGAGGCCCTATCCAAAAGGTCTAATTACTTTGTTCACAGCTATTAAATGTTGGAGGAGAGAGTTCAAGTAAGGTCTTCCTGATTCCAAGGCTAATAAATATTTTATCTATCCCACTACAACATCTTAACATAGTAGAACTATTTCAAAACACTGGGGGACAGGACTAGCATATGTGTTAGATATTTGCATGCTTTTAGACTTTTCCAGAGAGTGGTTATATTGTTGAGGCTGCATTCTGTCCAGTAATATAGTCAGATCTCTACCCAAAAATGTCTTCTTTAATAAAGCAGAAGGTAAAATTACTCCCACCTAAGAATTTGGCAGGATAGACTCTACCTTATGGCTAGTTTTTTTTTTTCCCAAAACAAATTAAGCACAAAATCTTTGCTATGGGTCTTGTCTGAAAGAGGTGCTGAAAGATCAACTCTTTGTCCCAGTTAATTCCACTTGCGTTCCAAGTTGGGGAAGTGAGGCATGGAAGTTAAACTTTTCCCAAATTACGGAGTAACAGAAGAGAACTCAAAATACAGAAGAACAGAGGAGGAGGTTCTACCATCATTCTCCTCTCTCCATTCTGTTTTCCATTCCTACTTTCCCATGAAGCCCACTGCAAATTGTGATTTTAGGGTCCAAAGGAGGGGCTTCACCAACACTGATGGAGAAGAGAGATTTTTTTTTTATAGCTACAAAAAAGATCTTTGAAGTCACTGAGTTACTTTCCCTCATCTTACAGAAAAGGAAACTAAGGCCCAGAGGAGTTATATGATTCACCCAAGATCACAGTGAGTTAGTGATAGGGTGAAGATTAGAATTCCAGTCTCTTGATTCTCAATTCACTGGCTGAGCCTCTTCATAAAAACAAGGTGGAACGGGGAAGGAAAGACATGAAACTGAACTGGATGGAAAGATTTGGGAATTATAATTTTTCTGCACAATGTGTGTGTTCATCCTTTGTTTGCCGAAGAAGACCATGCCATCAGAGAAATGATGACATGACTTGCACTTGACTTTGTTTTGAGTGAGGGAGGGCTGTGCAGGTCACCAGCATCACTTCTCCTCCACAGTCATCTGAATCCAGTGACCAGATATTCATCAGGATGACTGGAGATGACCCAGGATGAGACCATTGGGGTTAAGTGACTTGCCCAAGGTCACCAAGCTAGTGAGTGTCAAGTGTCTGACGTGAGATTTGAACTCAGGTCCTCCTGACTCCTACACTGGTGCTCTATCCACCTAGCTTCCCACTTTTCTGCACAATATATGCAATTGGGAGGTAAGAGTTGACTTCTGAGTCACTGGGCTATCTTGGGAAAGAGTCACTTAATCTCTGTATCTTAATTTCTTTATTTGCCCTTTGGAAAAGAGTCCCTGTTAATGGGTTTCCATATTTCTAAGACACTGAACTCTTCAGAAATGATTACCTGTTGCCTAACATTATGGGCTACAAGAAGTTGTAGATAAGGTTTTGCCATTTAAACTGTTCCACTGGCAATGAATGTCATTCAAATGAAGAACATCCTATTAGATCACAAAATATTAGAAGTGGAAAGGACTTTAGAGATAATCTGTGTCTCAAGTTCTTTTCTAGTGGTAAGATTCTACAAGGTGGCAGGTAAGGAGGCCTACATACACCTAGTTACATTTTTGTCTCTATAACCTCCTCGGCATTAGTGATTCAATGTTGTTATATTTTACAAATATTCCTCTAACATAGTATAGCATTTAAGCAAAAGCAGATTAACTTAAGCTCATTATCAAGGTACCCCAGCTTGCAAAGCCATCAAGAGTAGATGACCCATCACTTCTCAATCTCATATAGCACCCTAATAAAATATTAAACAGTTTTCCATTTAATTTCCCATTAAAGCCAGCATTCCCTTCCTGCCCTCAATAATTTTTTTGATCACACTTCAAATACTGTATAAGAGACCTAGCAAATTTGATCATAAGACACCCCAGACAGTTATACTACTTCTTCAAATGGTACAATTAATCAGCCCACTAGGCGAAGGAAAGGGAATAGGCATTTACATAATGCCTACTATGTACCAGGCTAGGGTAGCTAGGTGGCACAGGAGATAAAGTGCAAGGCCTGAAGTCAGGGAGACTCATCTTCCTGAGCTCAAATCTGGCCTCAGACATTTACTAGTGACTCCGGGCGGTCACTTAACCCCATTTGCCTCGGTTTCCTCATCTGTGAAATGAGCTGGAGAAGGAAATGGCAAACTACTCTAGCATCTTTGGCAAGACAACCCCAGATGAGGTCATGAAGAGTCAGACATGACTAAAACAACACAACAACAAATTACATACACACACACACACACACACACAGAGCTCAGTTTCCCTAGCCTATGTGCTTCTGTTGTCATTTACTCCTGACTTCTCATCTCTGCTGCCTTTGCCAGCCCTTCTCACTTCCCCCACTGCTGACTCTAACTCTGCTGGCACCAAGTGGGACCACAGCCCATGGCAAGGAGCACAACTAGCAGTGGGGCACTAGACTACTAGCAGGGCAGCCCGGAAACTTTAACTTCTGGGCTCTACACAAAATAGCCCCAATAACCTGGAGGTTTGAATGGGTCCCCAGACTGGTGATGCCTGAGCTGGCTTTCCACACTTCCCACTTGCACTCTTTTACACACCTTTCTAGGAAGTACCTTCTATAAAATGCTTTCGTGAGTTGCTGTCAAGTAGGGGCAACGATGGGTCACAGGGCCCAGTGGTGAGCCCATGTACTACATGGACACCCACGGGACTTCAGGGGAATCAGAGGGTTGGTCCTGAGCTCCCCTGAAGGAATGAGGGGAGGGATGTAAAAACATAGGCTGAGTGCTGGAAGGGACCTTTAATATGATCTAGTCCCACCCCTGAACTTTACAGATGAGGAAACTGAGGTCCAGAGAAGTCACTTGACATCCTGAAACTGAACTCAGCAGTGAATATCAGAGCCAAAAGTCTGAATCCAGATCTCTAACTCTTTTCACCATACCACATCACTTCTCTGGAAAGAGACACACAGGATGTCAAGGTGTGAGTGGTTCAAGATGTGTACCATTGGGAGGGATATCGACATTGATGAGATCACAGATCCATTGAAATATTAAAGAAATAAGTGAGAGGATGAAGGCTTAAGTATCTTTAAAAAAAGATATTGCCACAATTTCCCTATGTGTAAAAGAAGGGGATTGGTCTTTCTAGCTCTAAATCTATGGATCCTGTCTTTTCAAAGCACAAGAAAATATTACTGAGTCACAGTAACTCATTGTAATGACGATAATTTTCTTCCTTACCCATGAGGGCTGTCTATTTTCAAACCAGGTGCAAATAAGGACCAAGTTTCTTCACTGACATTAATACACTAGGTGAAAAGCACCCTGAAAATGTGATCTCATGTGGCTCTGACAGCTGAGCTGGTTATGTAACTGGTGAGTCAGCATGTGTTGAACCTGAATGATTTCACAACAAAATTAACAATGACAAGAAAGGCTGCCTTTCTAATAGGGATAAATGGAATAAGAATGTGAATTAAAGAATGCAGACATAAGAACGTTTCATGAGCAGAATCTTAACTAACCCACACAGAATCAAGTGTTACTAAACATATGTAATTCCTATTGTTTTTTAAAAAAGCTATTACATGTGTGAAGGGTGTTTTATGCAACATTTTAACTGAAAACTACCAACCTGCAGCTGTCTCCAATCAAGGAATATAAAAAGTCATAGATTAAGAGAATCAATTGTTTTTCCATTTTCAGTATGAATGACTAACTCAACCTTGCACTATAATTAATGTAGAGTCTCTCCTGGAATCTTCAAGGTGTTTTAAAACAAGAGTGCTGTCTAAACAAGGTGGCACTGCCATGCTGGCAGTTAGAAGGTGCTTTGAATAAAGTGCTGGCCTTGAAGTTCTGGGAGTTCAAATCATGCCTCAGATACTCACTAGCTGTATGACCTGGGTAAGTCACTTAACTCTTGTTTGCTTCAGTTTCCTCATCTGTGCCTTGTTTTAGAAGGAAATGACAAACCATTCCAGTATCTTTGCCAAGAAAACCCCAAATGGGTAAACAAACAACAAAAGTTCTCAGAGTTGTTCTAGGAATTAAATGAGATAACACAGGCAAAGTACCTTGCAAACCATAAAGGGCTATATAAATGTTAATTATTAGAACTATTTTTACCATGCCCAAAGCACCAGACTCCTTTATTTGCAACAAGACCCCATGACACAGGCACTCCCATCCATACCTCTGATAGCTTGACTGGTCTTTAGACAGCAACCTCAATAAGTATGTATTTTACTACCAGTTCTCCTCTTTGTTCCCATGGAGAGATCTCAATGGCCACCAACACTATATTACCACACCATATTCAAGGTTACACAAGTCAGAAATAGCCAGAATGACAAAATGTGCATGCCCTAACTTGGCACAGCAATGAACTGTGCTAGAGGTTTTCATCTAAGCTCATTCTGGAGATGAAACTAAGGCCCAGTGAGGCTGAGTGACTGACTTCCCAAGGAGTGAGGGGCCCATGTCACCTCAAATGGTCCTTTCGATGTCTTCTTGATGCCCTATTCATTAAGATCATATTATTCAGAGTTGGAAGAGGCTTTAGGGATGATCTTATTCACCTCCTTCATGTGTATAGCTAAGAAAATTGAGGCCTCCAGAAAAGAAGGGTCTTGTTCAGCACTGTGCAGGGAGTAAGCAGAAGACCTGGTGTTTGAACCAGATCAAGAACCCAGAGTATTTTGGATAATTTGTAGCTTCACCCTCTGAACTATACAGTTAACACAAAATAAATTTAGTACTAAGTCACAGGAACAAAGTGGAAGAAAACAAGAACAAAATGGATGCAGTGTTGTACACTTAAAACATTTATATCACAAGACAGAGCTCAAGGAAGGTACATTAATTTTTATTAGAGATGTCTATGCAAATTAGTACAAGGCTATTTTTCTACAGGCTTTAGGGAAGTCCTCCAACTCCCCAAACTAACCCTCTCCCCTCTTTCTTGCCTAGCCCCCAACTACAATTCCTCAGGGTCTAATGGTCTCCCCTATGGTCCCCCTGCCATTGGGGTGGCCCATTTCCCATACACTGCCTGGCCTGGGGACCTAAGGCATGCAGTCTTAAGCTCTAAGACACACTCTTGCTATATTCCAATTCCCATTGCCAATTCCTTCCCAATTTTTAAAGTAAACCCAGTCTTGGCTGCCCATATATCTCTACTCTATCTTCGGGTACCCTTCTATATTGTTAAGGTATCACAGATTGAGAGTTGGAAGGGACCTTAGCGGTGATGTACCTCAACCCTCTTTTCTAGATGAGATTCAGAAGTTAGGTGACCTGCCCAAAGTCACAGAAGTGAGTGACCAGAGCTGTGGTTGGAACTTAGGTCTTCTGCCTCCAAGTTCAAACTATATTACAGAACACTATATTACAGAACAAACTGCCCCTCATCTTAGATCTTTTCCTCTCACCAAAATCTAGTTTTCTCCTTAAGAGACTAAGCTTACCAAGGCTGACTGACTGCTCCTTCTCTTACACCCCTCGCACACAGGGACAAGAATAGGAGGTGATCTATTACCTGCACCCCACATGGCACAGAGACCCACTGCAACTTTTGGACTTCCCCTCTGCCTCAATCACTCAATTACTATATCTCTTCCTTTAAAAAAGTTCCCTCCATCCTCTCCAGATACTTGTTGCTGTCATCTATGGACTACAAGGCAATTTTCCTCCTCTCTAACAATTTCAGCACCTGGGTCACTTTTCTTCTCCACCCTAATTCTTATTCCCTTCCAACACCCTGGCCTCCAAGTTACCCCAAAACTTCAGCTTCTATGGCTTTTGTCTTAACTCAGCAGTGCACAGGAGCTTTGGGTAAGCCTACTTCCTCCATCAGACTGAATATATCCCAGGGATGAGATTTTAAAGAGTCAGTTACAGATTTTATCTCTACTCATAGTCTCCAAAATTCCTGCTTGATTACAGAGAGTACTTTCTCTAACTTAGGTTAAATATTCCAATGTGAACTAACACCAAATCAAGTCATCTAATCTCTCTTGAGCAATTTGTCTAATTAAAAAAAAGAATACCAATTAGGAAGCAGATATAGAAAATCAACTGGATCCCGAGAGTCTCTTCTTGGACCAATTAAAGTCTTTTTCACCCTAAGTCATAATTCCCTTAGTGTCAAACTACATTTTCAAAGTTAGTTTCAACAATTTCTAAAGAATTAATTTTTTAGAAGATTCATGCTAAGAAACAATCTAAAGTCTCCAAATTACATATGGTGCCTTTCTTTCTGTTCTTATAAGGACAATTTTTACATGTTATATGTTCAATAAGAATTCAAAGGGTGAGCAAGGTGGCTTATAGAGTACTGGCTTTGGTATCAGGAAAACCTGAGTTCAAATCCTGCCTCAGATACTATGTGTGTGGCAGTGGTCAAATAACAATGAACTTTCAGGGCCTCAGTTTCCTCATCTGTAAAATGGGGATAGTTTATACCACACAGGCTTATTGTGAAGATCAAATGATGTAAAGTGTTTCGCAAACTTTAAAGCACTGTATAAATGGTAGCTATTATAGGACCTGTCCAAAGGGTACTTAGACCCCTTCTCTGCCCCCTCCCCACTGGAAGTTACTACTAATTAACAAGATATACAGTTTTAGAAGACCTCTAAGGATTTGTAACATACTGCATTTACACAGAATACCCACTTCAAAAAGGGGTATCCCTCTATTGGTCACAAACTCAGAAAGTTGAAGGTTAATTAATAATATGGCTCTGTAAAAGAGAAAAGACAATCCTTAAAGGTCTAGATCAAATTAGAGGAGGGGAAGAAAATGAATCAGTTTATTTTTCTATCTACATAAGCATACTGAAGGAATGTAGAAAGGAAAAAAACTCCTATAATAATGTAATCTGCATTGCAGGACAAATTTGCCAGAAATAACTTTTTACTAATTTATCATTATCCTAATCCAATTTGATGGTTTAATCTGAAATCATAAATTCTAGAAATCTGGTGTGTGTTTTTATTGCAACACAGAAGACTTAGTGTATATGTATATACATACATAAAGAGAACTTTCCCGAAAAATCTGAAGCATGTTTTACATGCATTTTTCCATGCTTCTTGCATTATTTTAGCCCCAAGATCAAAACACTGTGGTTCAGTGACAGATGTGTGTCTTTTACCAGTCATTTAGAGTTGTCTCAATTCTGGAAGCCTTGGGCTCTCATCCTGACTTTGACACACACTGGCTTTGAAGCCCTGGGTAAATCACACAACCTCTCTCAGGACAACTAACCCTTCAGAGAACAGGTGGTGGATCTGCATCAGGAGAAGGAATTCCCAGGTTAGGTCAGGCTGGAAAAGCATTCCTTATGTATGTCAGTCTTTTAATTCATGTGGATCCATAATTGCTCACCCGGTGAGGACAGAGAGATCTGAATGAAAGAGCTGACAGTTGTCTGCAGGCTGTTTCCAAACAACCAGACTCTTGGCCCACTGAATGAGAAGTGTGGTACTTCTGATAGACATTTTTTCTGAGATTGAATCCTACATAGTGCATGTCCTGATACGCTCATTTCGATTTTAAGAAATAACAATGTAAATAAATATTACACAATAATTAACTATGCTGATTTTTTAAAGGATGCAATAATCCTAAAGTCAGATATTTATTTACATGGTGGAAGACAACTACTTCCTTGGATACACACACACTGGTACTGCTGCGTAAAAGGCGACCTCTGGCTAAACTGACATGTTTCTTTTAAAGATTCACCTGACTTATATGCATGAACACATTTTGTTATATTACAGCTTCTCAATATCTTAGGAAAAAAATCACAAAAATAAATGAAATGACATTTTAAATAAACTGCATATATTATTTTGAAATGTTAGCTTACAAATGCAATAACGATCGTGACAAAACACATCTAGCCCATAATGTGCCTTTGGAAATATTATAAATAAACAGCCTTGAACCTCAAGAAAAAGCAAACACTGCACACGCATTAAGCCTTATTGCACCAGATTCAGCTAAGTTTGAAAAATGTTCACAGAGCTGCCCCAAAATATAAATACTGATTTTTAACATTATAGAAAAAAACACATTTAAACAATAGAGAGTTGCCTGACACCAATGAGAAGCTAAGTGACTTGTTCCTAGTCACACAGCTCATATGTGTTAGAAGCAGGATGTGGATGCAGGGACTCCTGATTCTAAGGCTGGCCATCTTTTCATTATGCTATGTGGCCTCCCATTATTAAGTCATCATCATTGTGATCATCAGCATTATTATAAAAAATGCCTTCTATTAACATCTGGTTCCTTCCCTTTCCTCCTTTTCCCAAGAATGGATACAAATACTGTCAATGCTATGTTCTATAAATCAGACACCTGAAGGTCTTCCTCCAACTTGGGAGGATTTGGATATTTTTAAAGGTGAAGCTTATTTGTCTTAATATCAAAAATAACTAAGTAATTAAGAATAAGCCTACATTATTTCTTTCAAAAAGAGAAGCCTTACTTCCTTAAAATACAAGCACTTGTTATCCAATCTGATGCTCATGTAGAAATCCCGCAGCCACCACAAACATCCATCACCTCTTGTACGTAGTTGAAAATTACCTTGGTGATCAACGTATGGTTTGAAGGCCTGAAGGATTTTTGGCACAGCTACCCCCATGTCAAGTTCTGTCAACGTTAGCTCATTCATAAAGTATGGGAGCTAGGAAGAAAGTGGACAAGGAAGGAGACAAGTTAGAAAACTGTATTGTTAATGTATTTTTGCTTAATTTGAAGATCTTTCCCACTCATTAACAGACCCATGTGACCTGCTTAAATTACATGGAAGTCTAAGTCACATGTGATGGGAGGAGCTTGTTGAATGGGTGTAACAGGAAGGGTGGAGCAGAGCTGGGAGGAAGTTGGTGAGAGCAGTTAGAATGGAGGAGAAAGAAAACAGCCAGGCAGACAATTAGGGTTTTTAGATTTTAGAGTGTTTGCCTGTGGAAAGACCTCGGTGGGGTAGGAGAGGCTTGGGAATGGTGTTGTCCCATGCAGTGCTAATGTGTACTGTTGGTTACTGTGATGGATTTGGCTTTCTGGTATCTGAATAAATGTTTTTCTTCTCCCTTACAAAAAAAATAATTTTAAAAAATGGCGATGACAATGGTATCACAAAGTATAGTGCCTCTATTTGGCCATTTAGATTGTAAGACCAAGCATCCTGAAGGGGTGGAATGTAATGGCACGTAAGTAGGATTTTTGTTATTTTTTCTGGATTGAATTTGAGCCAAACAAGTGCCTTTGATTGAGTCTTACCTTTGCTTGGAAACAGGATATGTATACCTACCTACCTACATATATACACAAACATATATTGTAAAGAGAGCAGAGAGAAAAGCAGAGCTGAGAGAGAAGCAAGCATGAGTGGGCTAAGGGAACTTGCTTTTGGGGAGGCCTAACAGAAAGGATGTTTGTGATGTCGGCACTCTGACTGTTGATCTGTGTTAATTCCTCTGACAGAAGCTCTGTCTGTTGATCTATGTTGATTTCTCAGATAGAAGTCCTGTCTGTTGGTCTGTGTTAATTTCTCAGAAAGAAGTCCTATCTTGATGGTGCTGGTAATGTGTATAATATTATTATAGCCCTGTTAAGCTTTGTTTTTCTAGAAATAGAAGCTGTGGGCAGAAGCCCCTGGAGTCTGCTGTTAGGCAGAAGCAGGAAGAGTTTGGAGTGGAACAGTCCCTGTGAGATGAGACAAGGAGTAGGAACAGAGAGCTGCCTGCATGTGAACCCAGGCAAGATCTGGGAGTGGTCAGCCAATGAAAGAGGAGTTGTGGGGTTTAGAAGTCAGCCTTGAGTCAAGAGGAGAGAGGACTTCACTTGAACATTGTGTACTATTTAAGGAGATTGTTCTTACAGTGACCTAGTGGATGGTGTGGTATGTTCTGCTACCCCTTAAGGATATACTGTGCTAGGGAAGACTCTAGTCTGGGATCCCCTGACTTTGGGGATGCAGTGATATATGCTATGTACCATATGATATATTGAGTGTTATAAGATACATATACGTATGATATGTTTTTCTTAAGGATGTTGCTATGAATGCTTTACTTTACCAAACAATGTTTAGTTTATTGCTGAATAAACAGAGTTCATTACACTCTGCAATTAGACCTTTAAAATTATTCACAGCAGCAGTCCTCAGGTGTACTGCTGTGATTGGTATTATAAAAACCTAACCATCATTTTCCTATGTTTGCTAAGATAAAGGGGCATCAAGCTTCCTATGAATTTAAGGGTTGGGGATGGCAGGGGTGAAGAAGATACAGGGTACATTTGCCCACAGGATAAATGTTCAATGACAGGGTTATTAGCATTCCACCTAGGAAAACAACTGAAGTGAGATATTAATTTAAAAGAAATTTCCAGTAGTGATCCTGGGCTGACCAATGCCAATAAGAAAACAGACATGGATTTGGCACTGACAATTTGCCCGCTATGGTCTCATCTCCTGTAGAGGAAACCTGTCCATTAAATTCGAATGCTCAGTAGTCAGAGGCATTGATCTTTGTGACTTTTTCCCTGTGAAGCAGTTATGACTGCTCATTGTTGGAAAGACTATATTCATAGGCATTTTCCAGCTTGCTAACTAGGTGTCCTAAGAAAACCTCCAAAAAAAAAAGATAACTTCAAGAACTTCCATATAGACTGTGACAGGAATTCCCATGGCAGCCTGGTGGAACCTGTGGAACTCTTCTTAAAATAATATTTTTAAATGAATAAAATAAGTTTGTAGGATTACAGAGAAAACCAGTTATGAAATACAGTTATCAAAACATTAGAAAAAAACAAGTAAACTGACCCCAGGTTATGGAACCCTGATCTAGACCCAAGCTTCTTAAACTTTTTCCATTTGTGACTTCTTTTCACATTTTGGCAGTGTTTGTTGGTGTTTTATTACATGATAGCATGCACAGTGCAAAGTGTGCATGCTGTGTACTTAGAACCAAGGCTGCAGTGAAGTTGCATGATGCAATGCGGGCAAATGCTGCCAGAAACACCTTGGATTCACTAGGCATTTGATATTTAATTAATTTTTGGTCATTGTGCATTCAGAAACCTTTCACTATTGCCAAATTTTTTGCAATCCCACAAGAAGTGCTGATCTAGACCATCTAGTCCAACCATCGAGGAAATGGAAACCCAAATGTTAATTTGTAAGCAAAATGCTATGGAATGTGGAAAGTAGGAATAATGTTCTAAGAAGTGGTGAGGTTGGAGACCTAGTCCATAGTGGCCATTTAACCCCTGAAGTTGATAAAATACTACAATTTAAAATGACAGTAAGACTGGTTTGCACATACAGTATTTCAGCTACTTCCATAAAAGGGTTATAGGAAGACAATTAATGATGACTGACCCCTGAAGCACTCAGGTGATAGGTAACATGCAGCATCATGACCTAGAGGAGGATCAGCATTCTAGGGTTGGAAGGACCTTAGAGGCCTCTAGTCCAACCCCTTCATTCTTTAGACAAGGAAACCAAGGCAAAGGAGATTAGGTGACTTGACTAAGATCTTACAGGGAGTAAACTTCAGACTCAGCATTTGACTTCAGGTCCTCCACTGCAGTCAGTATTTCTTTCATGCACCAAGCTACAAATTCAGGTTAATACGCATCATTCCCAACTATGTAATTTTAATGTTTTTGTCTAATTGCTCTAGGAAAAGAAAAGATGTCCTCCTCATTCTCCTTGAGTATTTCAATTGTAAATCTCCACTGGAGTGGAATAGGAAATCACAACATACCCCCTTCTTTCCTTGTCATACTCATTGGCTAGAACTCCTTCTCTTTGCAGATACATATCTGCAAATGCAGAAGAATGAGAAAGATTCATGCATGAAAATATCTCCACACTTCTTCCAAAAGGTAAAAGGAATCAATGTGGCTGCTCGACCCTTATCTCAGCTGTTGTTCACTGTTTCTCTTGTGCCAAAGATGGCTTAACTCACAGCCAGAGGACACAAACAAACCTGGGTTTCTCAACACACTCACCCCTCCTTCCCAAACACCAGCAACTTCAAGATCAAAAGTCAGATCTTCCATATCCGAGGAGTGAAGAGAGATTTAACTACATCCTATTCCCTGAAGAAGGCTATAATATGATAAAGCTTGCTCTTAAACCTGAATTAGACAAAATCCCAGTGACTCCATCCTCATGTTCTCACTAATATACTTAAAAAAAAACCTCCCAAACCAAAACACTACCCCACCCAACCCACTTTTCTGTATCTTACTAATTGAGTGGATAGGACAATGACTGTGGAGTCAGTAAGACCTGGGTTTGAATACTACTTCAGATATTTATTAGCTGAGTGATATTGGGAAAGTCACCTAATTTTTTAGGGCTTCCATTTCCTCATCTGACAGACTAGAGTCACTATGTGGTACAACGGATAGTGTTAGATATTTGGAATCAGATCTGAATTTAAATTCTGCCTTACATACTTCCTAGATGTGTGACTCTGAGCAGGTTACTAACCTCTATTTGCCTCAGCTTCCTTATCTGTAAAATGAGGATAATAACAGCACCCTCCTTCCAGGGCTGTTGTGATGATCAAATGAGAGAATATACATAAAGTGCTTTGCAAATCTTAAAGTGACGTATAAATGCTACTATCACTACCATAATCACTACTCTAAGTTGCAAAAGAAGTACCTGATCTACATTGGTAGAGAGCATTCCCTATACCACTGAAAAAGCAGGTCTGAGATGCAATCCTCCCTCCTTCCTCCCCTCCCCACCAAGCACTGGTGGCCCACACTCAAAGTTCTTTCTAGCTTGTTTGGATCTTCTAGCTCTTGTGGCTGATTAGCACAGCCTCTGAGAACCATGGTTGTCCTTACATGTCATCATGAGGCAGTAGAGGAAGACCTTAACATTAGCTCAAAAAAAAAAAAATTATGTAAGCTAAACTAACCTGTGGTAAACACAGAATTTTTCCAAAGCCAAACATGTGTTTGGATTGTCTATGTTATTACCCTCCTCAACTAGAGAGGATAATTAAGAGCTGTCTGCACATGGGAAAAACTGTTAAAAAGATAAAAGAATCACTCCTTGGAAGGAGGAGTAAGACCAAAAGTACAGAACAGACATTCCTTGCACAAGTATTTATCATCCTTTATCTCTGTTAGAGCTGGAAACGACCTTAGAGATCATCAAATACAAAACCCTCATTTTACAGACAGACAAACTGAAGCCAGAGAAGGCACTAATAATAACAGTTGTCACTGACATGGAGCTTTAAGGTCTGTAAAGCACTTTCTGTATACTGCCTCATTTGACCTTCACAGTCACTACATGAAGCAGACATTGGATGTATCATCATCCTTTCACAGATGAGGAAAGGGAGATTTAGAGAGGTTCAATGACTTTACAAAAGGAAAACAAAGTGAGGAAGGATTGAGGTGGGATTTGAATCCAGGTTTTTCCTGAATTCAAGTCCAGTAAGTGCCTTCCATCACACTTTGCTGCCCCTCAGGGGCAGGGACTGCCCAAAAGATCACTTAGCTAGTGGCAGAGGTGAAAATGACACAGGACGGATCTTCTAACTCATAATCTGGTCCTTTTTCCATCATAAGACACTGTTATCAATAGTGCTGATTAGGCCCCTCACTATACAGAGAGAGTGAGGCAGGGCTGAGCCTAGCCCCATGTCTCCCTTCCTGCTCCCCTCTGATCATACTTACCTTTAACATACAGCTGGCTGATATGGGACTAGCATTATTAACCCTTTGGCTTCATTCTGTCACTTGAATGTGTCAAATTATTTTTACTTAGGAGATTATAGTCAAAACTTTTATACTGGGGGAATCTTCACAAGCTACCATTGAACTACAAAGAATATTACCCTGTAAGAAAACAATACCTTTATTTTACTGAGTTTCATTTGGATTTTCTTTGACACGAAGTGAGACCAATATTTCTCTCCCAGAAAGTCCCAAAATATTCTTCCAAGCAAGGCGTTGACCCAGGCTTCCTGTTCCTCTTCTTCTTGGGGCTGGGCCTCTGGTGTCAACTGGTAAAAGACACAAGGTTAAAAGTAGTTAGATGCCTATTGCAAAACAAGGCATGTGCTTCTATTCTACAGCCAGGCAGCTTATGTGATTTTCAGAGATTGTAATATTAGACCAACTTTGTTATGAATAACAAACCCTCATCAAATGGGCAAAACAGAAATACCCAGACACGTATCTCCACACCTCCCTGCAACCAGTCACTGATGAAAGATTACAGGAGTTTTCCCTTGTGGTCTGCTCTTTGGTTTGCCTTAAAAATAGCTACATATTTTATACTAATATTTCAATAGTCTGACAGCTTCATTGGTGTGGGCAGTTCTTTCTCCATCTATGGCTCTCATCTTACGTGGCTCTTGTCACACCTTCCCATAAATTCTCTCTGGAGAATCTGGGTGCCTTTCTCTAGGTCTTTCAACAGCAATACAGTACTGGGGATGTCTGTTATCTCCTGCTTTTACCAGATAACCAATTTACCTCCTTTTAATTTGCCTATTATAAAGAGTTTAGTCAAATTTCCCAGGATTAAAAATCAGAAATCTTAACATCTTTTTCTTTCATTCTAAGCTACTCACGTCTAAGAATGAATTTCTTCTTTTTATTTGGAACACAAGGCTCCTGAATAGCTAATCCTGGCATTCTGGCTTGCTCTCTGTAAAGCAAGTGTCTTAGCACCTCTGAAAATTCCATCTTTCCTTCTTGAATTAAAAAACGGCCACATGCAACCCTCCTTGTCTAAGGAACTTCCAACTTGGTTATCTCCCAAGACCCTTGTTCCTCACAAACCTAAAGACCAAGCCCAACCTAGGTGATGTGAAGTGAGAAATAATTAAATTTATATCTAATTTTCTTTCTCTTCCCAATGTAGTTAAATAAGGACTTCTGCCTAAACTAGGAAAGGAGGTTTGAGCCTGGCTCCCTAGTGTGAAATGCATTTTTCCAGTGCTAAGGGTCTTGGGTATATAGCAAGTTAGAGATCCATAATGAATTAAACTGCTGGTTGTTCCTGCCCTCCCTCTAGCTTCAAGCTGTGATATTTAGGTCCATTCTCTCTTCACCTGCAATCTATGGTAAGACTATACATTACTACCTCATCATCACATCATACATTCATTCTATGTCCTGTATGTTGCAGGTAGGAATGCTCAGACCAGTGTTACCTGTTTTAGAAGGGTTTCTTTGTCAGAGCCTAGTACAGCACTATGTTGTACTATAGTATTGGCTATTGCTTAGTAGAGTGAGACCACTTAGCAATTTGTTAGGTGGTTCAAGAGCTGTGAAAGTCTTCTGGGTCAGTTTTCTTCCTGTATTCTTTCAGATTTTAGTGGGATGCTTGGTTTTTTGTGCATTTAGTCCAGCTTTTTGTTGTGTTGTTTCAGTCATGTCTAGTGCCTCATGACCTCATTAAGAGTTTTGTTGGCAAAGACACTGGAGTGATCTGCCATTTCCTTCTCCAACTCATTTTACAGATGAGGAAACTGAGCCCAACAGGGTTAAGTGCCTTGCCCAGGGTCCCATAGCTAGTATGTGTCTGAGGCTGATTCTGAACTTAGATCTTCCTAATTCTAGGCTCAGTGCTCTATCTACTGTGTCAGCTAGCTACTTTTACACTATCCCATGTAATTTTCTAAATAAATTCTCCTAGAGACCTTACTAAGATCATAGGAACTAAAACTAGAAGGGAAAACTTTACAGATGGCAAAACTGCAGTCCAGAGAAGGCAAGTGACTTGCCCAAGGTCACATAGCTAGTAAGCAGCAGTTCCAAACCTAAGTCCCTCTGACTCCCAACACAGTTCTCATTCTTCTTAAAGTAGTGATCTGACTGATTGGATGCTTGGGTGCCTGTGCTTGGACCCCAATTCTAAAATCACATTTCTCTCCAAAAATCACATCTCTCCCTAGCTTCAAAATACAATCCCTAGCCCAAGAATAGCATGCCCTAGTAAAAACTGTTATCTTCTTTCCTGCTACAGTAGTCAGCAGCACCTATAGAATTTATTAGTTTGAACCAGCTGTGTATTGACTGAACCGGCTGTGCACTGGATCATACTGACATTTACTACTCACTGACCAATCATATGTATCTTAGACTTAGACAAACGTATACTCCCTTACATTTACCTTGTCTAACAAGACATTGTTGAGAGCAGCCTGGTATTCCTTAATCAGTCCTGACCATTAGTTGACTTAGTGATGTTTCAGGCCTAAAATCACACCTCCAGGTAGCTCCTCCTTGGGCTATTTCCCAATGAACTCTGGGTAAAATATCTGCACAGTAGATACCAAAAGTGCATGTTCCTTTAAGAACTAACACCTCCTTAACCACTCCCTAACCCCACCTAGTCATCACATTTGGCACATGTCTTACTACAGAATATACTATATAAACTTTACCTGTACCCCATTCAAATCACAGGTTCTCTAGGAACTCTTGCCCACTGAAAAGCATAATAAATCTTTACCACCTTAACCTCAAGAATACTTGAGTTTATGAAATTCTTTTCCAGATGGCCCATGCAGGGAGCAGAGGAACTTGGGGTTCCTCTATTGTTCCTCTATCTTTCCTGAGCCCTTATCATAACCACAGCACTCTCCTGCTCAGATCTTCTGTTTGCCCCTTCTGCCTCAAGAACAAAATACAAATTACATCAGCCAATGGGTGCCAAGTGATTGAATCCTTCAGTTTGTCCTGCCAGGCTCCTCCTTACCACTTAAAGAAGGGGAAAAAAATTTTTTTAAATGGAATAATCTTCCAGAACACATGAAGGATTGGGATGGAAAACCCCAACTACTCAAAACTAATCCAGTGTCACTTACATGACAACAGATCTTTTCACCATTCCATTTCCCCAACTTTTTTTGTCCCACCCATTCCCCAAAGAGAATATGATTATGAGAAATGAAGAAGCAGCAAAGGGTTGTCTCAACCTTTATGTCTATGCTAATGACATATTCACAGTAGCTGCAATATGGATGATGGCCTTTTTTTATGACTAACTTCTTAAAAAAAAGAAAATAAAAAATTTATTGTAAATCCAAAGCTATTTGTATTTATAAATAAAAACATGATTCTTAGCATTTTCATTAGACAAAATTTTTAAACAGTTTGGGGACTAGTGGGGCATTTAACCTGTTGTTTATAATAAAAGTAACTGCTAATAGTGGGAAAAACATAGCATAACATATAAATCTGGAATCATGTAGATATAAACAGTACTACTGTTTATTCTTTACAGTAAGGACATCTACAGGGTGCAAAACTGAGGCAGATAATAATGTAAAATGACCTTTAACCTCCCTGTTTACATGATAAGCTGGGATGTATTCAGAATACCTCACTTTTCTTTTTAAAAAGAGCTGTTATTGCAACTCACTGTTTCTGTGTTGTATATTTTGTTAATAAATTAACAGTCATTTTATTACCACTGAGCTAATTTAACTCACTTTAAAGGCCATTTGAAGAAGGTTGGGGTTTTTTTTTGTATAATATATATGCAATGAACAAGAAGTCCTTTTTCTCATATATTTATCCTGTTCTTTTAAATCTCTTGGTTCCTGTGGGCAGGACTGACATGACATCTTGATGCAGCTTTTTCTGGCTTTCTCCTTATTGCTGTCTCTATGCTACAGTTGATACAGCTTTAGGAAACACTTTGCAGATCAGTGGCGTTTATATTTCTACACGATGATCAAACAAGCAATTACCATTTAATTTAGCTCCTATTTATAAGGCACTGTGTTAGGTACAGCGCTAAGTACTAGCAATACAGAAATAAGAGTGCCCTAAAGAAACCTATTATATCCTAACAAGGGAAAGAACATATCTGTATACAGATGTGGATAGAGGCATGTGCACTACACAAAGTACAAAAAAGATAGCTTTAGGGGGGAGGCACTGACTTTCGGGGGACCTAGAAAAGGCCTACAAAAGGTGGTACTTGAGCTGAGTCTTGAAGAAGGCAGAGAAGCAACTGTGACATTAAAAAACAACACCACACCAAATCTCCACATCTGAAAGCATAAATAAAACACTGAAAAGCCACAAAGAAGTTGCTAGAACTGACAGGTGTGTTTTGAGTGAGGTAAGGAAAATCACATTCCTAGAGCAAATACGAGAATGGTTTTTGGACCAGAACAAGAAAAGGTGCACAAGTTTATCTCTCTAGGGACAGGAAAGGGGCAGGGTGGTGGGGAAAGGTGGTTGTCTTGTTCAGTTATCTTAAGAGCTAATCTACAGGACAACTAGGCGGTGAAGTGGACAGAGCACCAGCTTTGAAGTCAGGAGGACCTGAGTTAAAATCCAGCTTCAGATACTTACTAGCAATGCGACCCTGGGCAAGTCACTTAATCTTGATTGCCTCAAAAAAATAAAAAGGTAATCTACACATACAAATAAAAATGAAGTCATCAAGAACAGTTCATCTTTCAGACTTTTTATGACCATCATATTGAAACAGATATTTGAGAATAGTTCATTTTCTGGAATTTTATAAAAACTGCTAAGTTGTTTACTACCACCATGTGAATTTTCAAAACAGACAATCAAGTAAAGAAGTAATTGAAATTTGGGCCATTATTCAAACAGACAATAAAGTAGAAACTATGCTTTCTCAAATTAGCACAGATACAAATTCTGTTTAGATCGTATGTTGAAGAAATACTATTCCTATGACAGAATGTGTTAGTGTTTGAAGATCCACATACTGCTTAGAGTAAAGGCAACAACTATTTACTCAAACTTACCTTCCCAAACATTGTCTTCTACCTTACTTCAGGAAGCAGTACTTGACTTGGTTTCAGATTTATCCAAATAATTTTGGTTTCATCCCAATTAATTTAAAGGAAAAAACAAACTGCCCTGTTAAGATTTACTATGTAGCAATTCTGAGGCAGCTTTTATTAAAAAAAATCCTTGATGAGTATTTTCATAAATAAAGTTGTGATTTAATCTTATCTCCTCTTGACCATCATAGATACATTGTGTTTTTTCTGAGATTTAACTTTAGAGTTTTAAAGACATTCATTTTGTGTAGTAAGTTTTCATCATATATACTTAATTTTTGTAATCCAGAAACTTGAAATTTTGGAATATATATTGCATAATTTTATCAACAAAGATGAGTGAAAAAATTTTTTTAAAAAAAGACTTCATTCTCTGACATTTCCTTCCAATTATTATACCAGGATGTACCCTAAGAAGAAAAACTATCAGGAACAACAAATGTTGCTGAACTACAGACTATGCAAAAAAAAAATTATGAACCTGGGTGTCTTGTGGGTATCTCAAACTCAATACATCCAAAATGGATACATCTTTCCTTATAAACTACCCCTCCTCCCAACTTCCCTATGTCAATGGAGGGCACTACCAGCCTCCTAGTCACCCCGGACTGTTATCTTGAAGTCATCCCTGACTCTCCCTTACTCCTTCTCTTTCATTAGATCAGTTGCTCAGTCTTGTCTGTTGTCCTTCTCTCTCCAAACACACTTCTTGCATCTGACTCCTTTTCTCAGATACTGCCCTAGTTTGTGCCTTTATCACTTCTTGCCTGGACTACTGCGACATTTGCCTACGTGACCTCACTACTATTGCTCTCTCCTCTTTCCGAGTCACTCTTCACATAGCAAACAAGACAATTTAAAAGGCAGAGAGCTGATAATGTGACACCTTTGATCAAGAGTCTTCAAGGGCTCCTTTTTGCCTCTAGGATCAAATGTATACTCAGCCTGGCAGAGAGAGCCTTCCAGTTTGGCTTCAGTTTGCTTTTCTGCATTCATTTCATGATAGTCCCCTTCATGCCCTCTTAAGTTCCAGCAAAATTGGGCCACTGGCTGTTCCAAACTTCACAGAACAAATCATCTCAATAAAAGGATTTGTTCTGTAAAATTGGGGGCAGTCAAAAGACTGCCCCCAAGGACCTAGAAGGCCACATGTGGCCTCAAGGTCACAGGTTCCTCACCCTTGGGACAGACTAAGAGGCAGAAGTTAGGTTGTGCGCTATTCTCTTAAAAAACACTATCAGCCAACTACATTTACTATGAATTGTTCTGATGGGGTGCTTGGGTACCTGTGCTTGGACCCCAATTCTAAAATCACATTTCTCTTTAAAAATCACATTTATTCCTAGCCTCCAAACACTATCCCAGGCAGTTTCTCCCCAGTCCAGGGACACAGTCTACCTCAGCAACAACTGTTATTTCCCTCCCTGATACAGCAGCCAGTTACAACTATAGAACTTATTAGACTGAACCAGCTGTGTGCTGACTGAACTGGCTGTGCACTGGGTCATACTGAGATTTACTACTCACTGACCAATCATATGTATTCTAGACTTAGACACATGTATACTCCCTTACATTTATCTTGTCTAACAAGACATTGATGAGAGCAATCTGACATTTCTGAGCCAGCCTTGACCTTTAGTTGACTTAGTGACATTTTGGGCCTAAAACCATACCTCCAGGTAGCCCCTCCTTAGATTATTTCCCAATGTACTCTGGGTAAAATATCTGCATAGTAGAAACCAAAAGTGCATGTTCCTTTAAGAACTGACCACTCCTTAACCACTCCCTAATCCCACCCCAAAACACCTAGGTAGCATATTTGACATGTTTCCCATAGAATATTCTATATATACTTTACCTGTACCCCTCTAAGGTTTCAGGTTCCCTGAGAACCTGCCTGCTGAAAAGTGTAATAAATCTTTACCTTGACCTCAACAATGCTTGAGTCCACAAATTCCTTGCAGGTGACCTGCCCCTGGTATCCCGGTATTTGTACCCCCAGCCGTCATCACTTCTATTACCTCTGGCCTAGACAATTATAATAGCTCCTATCTGGTCTCCCTGCTACAAGTCTCACTTCTAATTTGTCTTTCACATAACTGGCAAAATAATCTTGAAGCAGTGGTCTGACCACAGCACTCCCCTGCTCAGAAATTTCTGTCTCAAGGACAAATACAAACTGGCATTTAAAGCCCTATACAACCTGTCTCTACCTCCCTTACCAGCTTCACTTCTTCACACACCATGTTTCAGTCAAACAGGATTACTAACTACGGTCCTTTACTCTGCCTCCATGCATCTGCATTGCCCATTCTTTGTCTGAAATGCATTTCTTTTTCATCTCATCCTTTCCAGATCCTTCTCTTTTTGAAAGGCTTGGCTTAGGCGTCACCTCCACTGTGAAGCCTGCTCTGATTTCTCCAATCTCTTTTCTTTCCCAAGAAGTAATGGAGGCCTATCTAGATTTCCTTACTTATACCCATCACTCATGATTACCTTTTCTATTTATGTGTACCTAATGAATCACCCCAGTAGAATGCTCTTTGAAGACAGTGATTGTTTATTTCTATTAGTGCCCAAATGCATCATGACAATGGCCTGTGTCTACATTAATGTTATCTCCAATTGTTGATCCTTGAGCAAAAGTATAGGAGCTCCCTAAAATGTTCTTTGCACAGAATGTAACAATCACATAAGTACGAGGCCTCTAAATACAAGGGATTCACAGGATTACAGATTCAGACTGAGAGGGACTTTAGAATTATATTATACAACCTTTTCACTTAACAGAGAAGGAAACAGGTACAAAGCAATTACATGACTTGCCCAAGGTAGCGACAGGATGGAGTATGAATTCAGTTCCTCCTCAAATTCATTATGTCCAATGAGCCACTATCTGAACTAAAAGACTGAAAAGAATCAACCATTTCCTTGAACTAAAATACGAAAGCTGAAGTGATTTGTAAATTAGAAACAAAATCTTAGAATTGGAAGAGACTTTTCAGATCATCTAATCTAATCCTTTCAATTTACAGGAAGCAGATGAGGCCCAGAATAAGGAAGTGATTTGTTGGGCTCACCAGGCAGGTGAGACCTCAGCCAGACAAATCTAAGTTTCATTCTGCACCCACAATTCATTCATCATTTCTCTGACAAGAGGTGGGAAGCACTGCTTCCAGATGAGTCTCACAGAATCGTGGTTAGGCCCTGTACTGATGAGTTAAGTCTTTTAAAATTGTTTTCCTTTACAATATTATTGTTATTGTATAAGTAGTTCTAGTTCTGCTCATGTGACACAAGCCATGCCAGGTTTTTCTAAATCTATCTTTTTCATCATTTCTCATGGCACAATAATATTCCATTATTGTTGTATATCTTTATTCATTCAACCATTCTTCAATGGATGCTTTTGTTTCCAGTTCTTTGCTATAATAAAAAGTGTTGCATTAAACATTTTATGTGTCTTTTTCTTCTTTAATCTCTTTGGGGGTATACATCTAGTAGTGGGATCACTGGGTCAAAAGATATGCAACGTTTAGTGCCTTTCAGGTTATAGAGTTCCAGACTTTTTTCCAGAATGGATGGAACAATTCATAGCTTTATGAACAGTGTATTCATGTGTCTGTCCTTCCACAGGCTCCTAAAAAATTGTAATTTTCCTTTTTTTGGTTATCTTTGCCAATCAGAAGTTTAAATTCACATTTTTCTTATTGTTAATGATTGGAAATTTTCCCCTATGCTTTCTGATGTCTTGCATTTCTTCTTTTAAATACTGTTCATATCCTTTGATTATCTGATAGGGAATGACTTGTTCTTAAACATTTGTACTAATTCCTTATATAGTTTGGATATCAGACATCAAATAAATTTGCTGTAAAGATTGTTCCCCATTTAACTTATTCACTCTAAAGAAATAATTTTTATATACATAATCTGTTCAATTTCATGTATCAAATTTCTTGTTTATTTACTGTGATCATCTCTATACTTTGGTCAGATTTCTCTTCTACCTATAGTTGTAAAAACTCTCCTTGCTACCTACATATTTTTTTTAAAAATATGACCTTTCACATCGAGGTTATGTATCCATTCAGAGATTAATATGCCATATGGTATGAGATGTTGGCCTAACCCTCGTTTCAATCAGACTACTTTCCAGTTTTCCCAGTGTTTGTTTAAGTAGGGAATACTTATCTTAGTAGTTGGTGTTCTTGGATTTATCAAACACTATGTTATAATGTCTGTTTGCTCCTGGGTCTTGTAAACCTAATCTGTTCCATTGGTCAACTTTTCTATTTTGTAACAATTACCAAAAGTTTTGATGATAATTGCTTTATAGTATACTTTAAGTTGGACCCCATTCTCACTTTAAAAAAAAAATCTTTAAATTAAAAAAATTTTAATTGATATCTTATCTTCATATCACCCATATTTCCTCACATATCCCCTCCCTCAGGCATTCTGTATGGTAAAGAATGAAAAAGAAGAAACAGAAGGGTTCAGAAAAATTAACCAACATACTGAAAAAATCTGACATGATATTCAATGTTCTTTTTTATTAATTTATTTTTAGTTTTCAACATTTACTTTCATAAGATTTTCAGTGCTAAATTTTTCCCTCTCCCCCAGATGGCATGCAATCTGATATGGGCCATATTCAGTGTTCTAAACTCACAGTTCTTCACTTCTGTAAAGTGGGAGGAGGTTCTTTCTCATAATTCTTGCAAGCCAAACTTGGTTGTATGATCTCAGAGCATAAAGTTTTCACAGCTTTGTTATTTTCATCGACATTGCTGGTGTGTATGTATGTACTTATGTATACACATATGTATGTGTGTGTTTTATATATATCCATATATATAATTGTACACACTCACATAGTAATCATTTACAGACATATAATATGTAACTATTCTACATATAATACACATACACATATACATATATTTTCCTGGTTCTGATTACTTCACTTTACATCAGTTCATATAAGTGTCCCCATTACTTTTCAACATCTCTTATAACACAGCCTTTTATATTAATGTACCACAATTTGTTTATTAATTCCTCAATCAACAGGGATGTATTGTTTCCAGCTGTTTGCTTCTACAAAAAGAGGTACTACAGATGTTTTGGTGAATATGTGCCTTTAAAAATTTTGGGGGGGGTTAATAGCCCTGTGAGATATATGCTTAGCAGCAGAATCTCTAGATCAAAGGATATAGGTAATTAATTTAATTTTAAAAGGACATAGGCATAATTAATTTAATTTTAATTTTAATTTCTTGGCATAATTTCAAGCTGCTTTCCAGAATGGTTAGATAATTCCGCTGACAATATATTAGTGTGCCCAACTTTTCCCAACCTCTCTCATACTGACTGTTCCTATCTTTTGTAACTTTGGCAATTTACTCAGTGTAAACAATACTTCAGAACTGCTTCAATTTTTGTTCTCTCATTAAAAATAAGTTGAAGAATTCATTTACACGGTTGTTAGTAGTTCATTTATTGTGAGAATTGTTTGCTCATATTATGTCCACTTGAGGAATGGCTTTTGGTTTTATATATGTGTGAGTGTGTGTGTGTGTGTGTGTGTGTGTGTGTGTGTGTGTGTGTGTGTGTGTGTGTGTGTGTAGGGAGGGAAGAGGAGAGAGTGAGTGAGACAGATCTTAAATATGAGACCCTCACTAGAGATATTTGGCACAAACCTTTTTCCTAGTTGCCAGCTTCCCCTTCTTATCCCAATGGCATTAATTTTGCTTATACAAAAGCATTTCATTTCATATAATTACATCTGTGCTAAGTGGAATAGTGGACAGAGGTAGGACTTAAAGTTGGGAAAACTTGAGTTCAAATCCCACCTCACACACTTAGCTGTGTGACTCTAAGCAAATCAGTCTCTCTGTGCCTCAGTTTTCTCATCTGTAAAATAGGTACAATAATAGCACCTATGTTCCAAGGTTGTATGAGGATCGAAACAACATATGTAAAGTACTTAATAAATCTTAAAGCACTATGTAACTCCTATTATTATTTTAAGAATTTATCTCCTAGGTTCTTAGCTGGAAGGTTAGTTGGTTGGTGGTTGCATGTTAACCCATAACAGAAAATGGAAATAGAATATTTGGAAACACTGAGCAGCATAAATCTTTTTAATGCTGAACATGCCTAGGAAATAGAATTTTTACTTGCCCTCAAATATGCTTAGCTTTACACAACTTTAAAATAATTCAGAGGTGATTTTTTTTCTTGTTTTGTATAATCCCACATTTACATACAATTATTTTTTGTAAATGTAATGCCCTTTTCTTGAAATGCTAAGCTCTAGATGAAAAAATGATTAGGTGAAAGTAGCAGTGATTACCCTAGAAAAGCATGTGTTGAAGCCTGGCTTGATCATTTGAGTAAAATAAATCCTATAATTGGTGTATGTGTGTGTGTGTGCACGCGCATGCGTGTGTGTGTTTGTCCTTCATTGCCGAAGAAGACAATGCCATCAGAGAAATGGTGACATGACTTGCACTTGACTTTGTTTTGAGTGAGGGAGGGCTGTGCAGGTCACCAGCCTCACTTCTCCTCCAGAGCCATCAGAATCCAGTGACCAGATATTCATCAGGATGACTGGAGATGACCCAGGATGAGACCATTGGGGTTAAGTGACTTGCCCAAGGTCACACAGCTGGTGAGTGTCACGTATCTGAGGTGAAATTTGAACTCAGGTCCTCCTGATTCCTGCACTGGTGCTCCATCTACTGCACCACCTAGCTGCCCTGATTAGAATAGTAGCTAGAAACTGAATAGAGGATTTCCAGCTCCCTTACTTTGTCTTGAGTGAGCGGGGCTGTGCAGGTCACCAGCCTCACTTCTCCTCCAGATCCACCTGAATCCAGGGACCCAATATTCATCAGGATGACTGGAGATGACCCAGGATGAGGCAATTGGGGTTAAGTGATTTGCCCAAGGTCACACAGCTAGTGAGTGTCAAGTGTAAAGGGGTGAGGAGGTGGTATGGGGGGAGGGGTTACTTTTGTGAAAGGTATTAGTGCAACTCAAATGATCAAGAAAACGATTCTTTACTAATTGGGCAGGACCAACATTCCTCCCCAGATTATCATCACACCAAAGTTGTTGGCAACAAAACTAACAAAAATAAAGAAAGAAAAATAAAATAATAAATATAAAGAAAAGCAAGCCCCAAAGGCCTGCAAATGACTGAGATCACTTTCCACATGAAACTATTTTCATAAAGATAATGACTTTTGACTTGAATGGTAGTTCTAACTGTACAACTTTTAGATAGCTTTGTTCTATTCATATAGTGGCCACTGTTCATTACGGATGTATTCGTTACGAACACTGCTGCAAAAAAGGCTTAAACAACTTGCTGAGCTGGGCACTTATCACGGCAAACCCCACAAACTTCAGCAGGAATGACGATCATCACACAGCGCATCTGAGAACAACGTAGTAATCTAGACTTCATCATTTCAAAAATGTTTTTTAAAGAGTAGACATGCAACCCAATGATCTTTTTCGATGATTTGTAATATATGTCTTATGACTGGAAATGTTCTTGTACCAGACATTCCAATAAGGGTTTTGATTTAAAATAAAAAAAAGAATTTATCTCCTACACTAGTAGTTTGTAACTATGCCTAAAGGGCTACAAAAATGTGTATACCTTTGACCCAGCAATACTGCTTTTAGGGTTGTATTCTAGAGAGATCATAAAAATGGGAAAAGGACCCACATGTACAAAAATACTTACAGAAGCTCTTTTTGTGGTGGCCAAGAACTGGAAATAGAGGGGATGCCCATCAACTGGGGAATGGCTGAACAAGTTCTGGCTTATGAATGTAACAGAATACTATAAGAAATGATGAGCAGTCAGACTTCAGAAAAACCTGGAAATACTTATATGAACTGATGCAGAGTGAAATGAGCAGAACCAGGAGAATATTATACACAGTAACAGCCACAGTGTGTGAGGACTGTTTTTGATAGACTTAGCCCTTCACAGCAATGCAAGGACCTAAAACATTTCCAAAGGACTCATGATACAAAACGCCATTCACATCCAGAGAAAGAACTATGGAGAGGGAACACAGGATGAAGCAGACTATTTTCTCTTCTGTTATGTTTCATTTTGTTTTTCTCATGGTTTCTTCCATTCATTTTAATTCTTCTATGCAACACGATTAATGTGAAAATGTGTTTAATAGGAATGTCTATGTAGAGCCCATATAAGATTGCATGCCGTCTTGGGGAGGGAGAGAAAATTTGGAACTTATGGAAGTGATTGTTGAAAACTGAAAACAAATAATAAATTTGAAGAAAAAAAGATTCAATTCAAGCACTTCCTTCTATATGAAGATGTTTCTGATTTCCCTAACTGCCAGGGCCTTCCTCAAACTACCTGTGCGCATGTATGTACGTATATGGCATTATAAGAAAATTACACACACACACACACCACATACACACATCACATTTCCACAAATGAGAATACATTTATTTATGAGTAATTATTGTTTTATTTTTTGTTTTTATCTCCAGTCTACAACAGCGCTTTGCACATATGGAGATACTTAAATGCTTATTGACAGGTTCAACTGATCTAAACTTTCAGTGATGCATTAAGATATTATCCTTTTTTGTGTAGAAAGTGAAAGATGTGGCATGAAAGGTTTCCACTTTTTAGATCTAAATTATGGAATTGTCCCAGAAGAATGATCTAGTTATTAATTATAGTATATTTCTATAACAGGGTCCCTCTGAAATAGTCTGAAGACTCATTCAGGGCACTGAATGCGTCTCATTCACCTTTGTGTCTCCTCAAGTGCTTAGCACAATCCTGAGTATACAGCTGGTGCTTAATAAAGAGTTGTTAGTGAAGTAATGAAAATAATTCTGTAGATGCAAACAGGCATTCCAAAGTAGATGGACATAGGTATATTACTGGGAAAATTACCTACAGCAAAGTCAAACACACAACTAGCAGATGTATACCCCTACAACATTTGGAATCCTGGGGAACCAAACTGCATTAAATATATTTGGAGAAAAAATTTAAAAATAAATAAAAATGCAATAGAACACACAAAAAATTTGTCTGGTATGAAACTGAATATTCTGGTAATGGGTCTATTGTGAACTGACGATGAGGTATAAGATGGTGCTACAAACCAGGGATTGTTAATCCTTTTTTGTGTGATGGACTCATTTCATACTGTGGTGAGCTCTATAGACCCTCTCTCAGAAAAATATTTTGTTTCCTACATTAACAATTGAAGAAAACACTAAATTTCAATTAGAGAATATGAAAATGAAGCTGTAAATTTTTCCCCATTCAAATTCTGAGATCCCCTTGTTTACATTGTTCCACTCATCTACTTTACAATATTTTAACTTTATAATATAGTTTGAGGTCCAGAAGTATGATTTTTTCCTTCATTTGTATCTTTAAAATGATCTACCTTGGTAATCTAGTTCTGTTTGGCCCTGTCTCCTCTAGTATAAATGCTACTCCCACTACTCTCCTGGAACCCCTCTACCTCATTCCATGTTTCTCTCTGTTTCCTGATGGCCCAATACAGTGTTGTACTTGGTCCATCAATCTTCTCCTTGCATAACTGCCAGCGATGAGTTGGTTCTATCACCTGCTATGGCTTTAACATACTCCAGTGAAATGCTAGAGATCATGCTGGTCTCAGGCCTCCTGGAAAACCCTTTGGTAAAAATGTCCTCTCATTGTGCTGGCCTTCTTTCTTGTGGTGGCTCAAGTGTTCGAAGGTGTGAGTCACCCTGCCCTGCCTTCCTCTGCATTGACCTAGAGAGGCTGGCAGTTATCTAATTCTCTCTTCCAACGGGTTGAGACCCAGTACTTTAGGCCTTTAGAGTAGAAATCCTACTGGTTTTTACCTCTCTTAGTGCACCTCTGCTCAGTGCTCCTAAAGATTTCAGGCCCCTGCTGGAGCATCATTGAGAGGGCCTACAGACTTCAGATTTCCCTAGAGTTTCTGGGCTCTGGACTTGTTACCAGAGCTCTGGCTGGCTCACCTCTCCTGGTGAGATTCTTCTCCCAGCCCCAAAGGCTTCTGGATGACTTTTCATGCAGTCCTGGACTGGATAGACAAGTGTATTTCTGTTTCTTTTTGGTCTTCTCGATCATTAATTGGTCTGATACCATTTTTAGGTGTCTGCTGGAATGTATGTGGAAGAACCAGGTTCTTCTATGGCCTTTCATGTTAGCATATTAATTGGATGTTTGTATCTTATCACCCCAACTAGACTGTCAGCTCCTTGAAGACACAGACCATATCCCCGTGTCTGTGTCTTCCAAAGCCTACCTGAAAAATGCTGGATGTGGAGGATGTGGCCAATAAGGACTTGATAACAGAATGGCAAGATGTACTAATAGTCAGTGAGGTTGCCAGATGATGGGAAGAATAAATAATCTCCTGTCTTTTTTTTTCATGAGTGACTTGCTTCTGGACATTTACAAACTAGAGTCTGAGCCCTGGAAACCTCACTTTCCCCCCATAAAGCTGAACTATAATTTGTGGGTCCAACCTTAAAAAATTCTTGATTTTACCATCATCAGTTGAATCAGGTGGGGCAGGGGTCTATTGGGGCCTCTTTTGTAGGAATAAAATAGCTGGCATATTGAAAAGTTAAAAAAAAACCCAGTCTAAATTAAGAACATGAACAAAGATTATTGCTAGATGCCTGCCACTTAGACAATTTGAACTTTAACTCCATCGTTTCTCCTAATTAAGTTAAAAAGTTGGTTCGCTAGGGACAGCAATATTAATGTCTTACAACATTAAATCTGTAGTTAAAGTGTGCAGGACTTGAGGACAAAAGAGAGCTCTAGAACAACTTGAATGACAAATGAAGATTTCCCAGGTCACCTTTCACTTGTACTTTGGCCATGATACTGTTGAGCAGCCCTGGATGTAGCTAACAAAACTGAGTATTGGGGAGTATAACTGACACTCACGTTGACATTCATCTATAATTATCTCACTTAAGCACTCCTTCCTCCCTGTTCTCTAATTAAAAAGAGCAAAAGGGGGAAGCATGAACAAGTGAACGTACCTTTTTGACAGCTGTAGGACTGCTTTCTGCACTCTGTACTGGGCTCCTCTGGGGACTTGGTATTTCTCTTGGGACACACCTGGCCATATATACCTCATAGTGCAGGAGTACCTTCTGCCGCACACTGCCTGCTAGATCCTTTTGCTTAGGCTGAGATGTAAACTCTTCCACGCTGCCTTTGCTGCTGCTGCGACTATGGGTTAGGTTGCTGGACTGGCTATTGTGTCTGCTGTGTGTAGGCAAGAACCCTACAAAGCAAAAACAAAGAAAGAAAGAAATGAAAGTCGAGACAGTAACAATAAAGAGAGCTCATTACTAAAGAAACTTTTGATGTAATGTTAAAATAATTTGAGGTTATATAAGCCTTTTATACCAGGCTATACCAGTTCAGATAAGAAATCTGCCTGAAAAAGAGAACTTCAGCTTCTTGCCCTCCATGGGATATCTGGTACTGCTGACCACTGACCCCTTTTAGATGCTCTCTCCTCTGTGCTTTCACTCTCTTCATTCTCCTCCTACCTGCTTGACAGCTCTTTGGTTTATTAATTAAACCATCATTCAAATCATGCTCACTGTGGGTACATCTAAAGCTCTGCCCTGAACTTCCTTCTCTTTTCTTTTTCTCTCCACACTCTCTTTGTCACATGCTCAATTTCCGTTTTCATTAATTTCCAATTTCCTTCAAATGCCAATTTAATTATGAACTCTATGAGAGAACTCTATGGAGATCAAAGATTTAGATGTCTACGTTCATTCTCTTCTATCCTAAGCACTAGTTCTACAACCTATTAGACATTTTGAACTGGAAGCTCCACTGGCACTTCACACTGAATATGCTCATGCCCAAAACAGAACCCATGATCTTTCACCCACAAGTTACCCTTTTCTGAACCTTTCTATTTTCGTGGAGGATATCACTATTCTTTCTGTTACTCAAGCAATTACTCTTCACCCTCCTCATTCACCCCATATGTCCAATCAGTTGTCAAGGACTGGTCAATTCCACTTTTGCAACATCTGTTGTATATCTCCTTCTCTCTTCCCACAGCCATCACCGTAGTCTCTCATCACCTGTAGTGTGAATGACTGCAACAGCCTTCTAAGTGGACACCCCACCTCAAGTTTCTCCCCACTCCAATCCATCCTCCACACAAAACTTGAAGTGATTTTCTTAAAGAATAGATCTGACCATGTCACTCTCTTCCTTAATAAATTCCAGTAGCTCCCTTTTGCCTCTAGGATCCAATATGAAGTCTGCCACTTATTACAATCCAGTTCCAACTTATCTTGCCATCCTTATTATAAACTGCACTCCTTCCCACACTCCTGAATCCAGCCACGCTTGCTAGTCCTCACACATGACACTGTTATATATCTCCATGACTGTACAAACAATTCCTGATGCCTAAATGCACTCCCTCCCCATCTGTCTCTTCAAATCCCTAATGGTCATTTGAAGCTTGGCTCATGGGTTGCCTTCTTCAAGAAGCCCTTTCTGATTCCTTCCCAGCAGAGTAACAGTGCTCCTCCATCTTCCCCCAGTACTTTATATTTATTTTACTTTTGAAAAACACAGTCTCCCCAGTACAACATAAGCAACTTGAGGACAGAACTGTCTTTTTTTCTTATTTGAATCTCCAGCTTAGCACAATGCCTAGTATATAATATATAATGCCTAATAATATAAATTGTGTACTGTATTGTATTTCTGTCTTAGAATTCCAACATAGTGCCTGACACATAGTAGGTCTTTAAAAAATGCTTGTTGAAGGAAAGTGGGGGATAAGAGGATAAGCAGGGTGGGGGGGATGATGGAAGGGAGGGAATGGGGAGGACGGAGCAATTTGAGGTCGACACTCATGGGGAGGGACAGGATCAAAGAGAGAATAGAAGTAATGGAGGACAGGATAGGATGGAGGGAAATATAGTTAGTCTTATACAACACGAGTATTATGGAAGTCATTTGCAAAACTACACAGATTTGGCCTACATTGAATTGCCTGCCTTCCAAAGGGAAGCGGGGGGGAGGGAGGGAGGAAAAGAAGTTGGAACTCAAAGTTTTAGGAACAACTGTGGAGTACTGTTCTTGCCACTAGGAAATAAGAAATACAGGTAAAGGGGTATAGAAAGTTATGTGGCCCTACAGGACAAAAGAGAAGATGGAGACAAGGGCAGAGAGGAATGATGGAGGAGAGAGCAGATTGGTGATGGGGGCAATTGGAATGCTCGGTATTTTGGGGTGGGGGGAGGGGACAAAAGGGGAGAAAATATGGAGCCCAAAATTCTGTGAAAATGAATGTTAAAAGTCAAATAAATAATAAATAAATAAATAAAGTAAAAAAAACTGCTTGTTGACTAACTGAATTAATTAACATTGTCAACAGGAAACATCCTAGAATATGAATTGGTGTGTGGAAGCAGTCTTATAGTCTGATTTTTTTTCCTGCTGTTTGCCCATTTTGCCAGTCAAGTACTTGACTTTTGAGCTCTTTATCAAGGTAGTTCTCAGCTTCCAGTGGGGGTGGGATGGGATGGTGTACTGTCCCAAGCTTCAGGGGTTTTGTGCTGCTGTTTTCAGATATACTTCCAGGGACCTGCAAATTTTCAGCTCTTCCAAGGTTGTATGATCAAAGGAGAAGTGTTTACTCTTCTCCTAGTCTGTCCTCTGGTCTGTGAGTGACCTCAAGCCTCTCCTCTGCCTTGGAACTATGAGGATTCCTTCTCCACTGCTGCCACAAGCTCCACCATGCCAGCACTCCTCCTCGCCACAGGATTGCAACTCAGATCCAAGCAGGGCAAAGCAAGAGAATCCTGCCTCGGCACTAGCAAAGAGTTCCCTGCAATACCTCTCTGATCAGTTGCTTGATCCCCCCACAATCTGTGGGCCCAGAGCTCCACAAACAGCTGCTGTTGCTGCTGCAGCCACCAGGGCTCCTAGAAGCAGTTTTTAAAAAACACACACAGTAGAAAAGTGAGTTTTATAAGTCATACAACTAATACAGCAAAGAATTAGAAGTAGCAGAGGCAAATGCAAAGTGATAAAGAATCTAGTAACTGCAAATACGCAGTTCATAGTGAATTCAAGAAAGAAAGGAAATTATTTTGGAAAGGCTCTTATCAAACCTAGGTTCTATCATACTACTCAGCCTCCTCACTGCATGCAGTGTAAAACATCTGTTAATATTAAGATTCATTTGGAGTTTGGAAAATTTTGCACAGAGAATAAATAAGAATAAAAAGCTATAATTATAATTTTTAGTTACCCTACATCTCATTCATCTCATTTTACTGTTGAGTTTTGAAGAAATTTTGGCATGAATACTAGGTCAAGTAATATTTTAGTAAAATGAAAATGTACAAGTCAAATAGCAAATAAGTATTTCAGATCATGATTAATAAAAATCCAAGGTATACTAATCTCATGAAATGCTGGGCAAAGTAAAATAACATTTCTGTAATCCAAAGGGAGATTGTTTTTGTTGCAGCCTGAATCACCATTCAGCATTTATTTGCACAACAGGAGATGGCCAACGAATTCTGAGTGCTGAAGTGGTACCCCTAAATAACAAAGATTCTCTGACCTCCAGATTTTAATCATTTCATGCATTGGAAAGGAAGGGAGCCAGGTGGTAAAAGCACTTGGACTGGAATTTGGAAAACTGGGTTAGAATCTTAGCTCTAGTACTTCAGAAAATGTATTACTCAAAATATTTATTAGTAAGTCAACAAGATCTTATTAAGTACCTACTATGTGCCAGGCAACGTGCTACGTGCTAGGGAGACAAAGCACAGCAAAAGACAGTTAATGTTCTGGAAGCTCACAGTCTAATGGTGGAGATAACATGCAAACAACTATGTATAAACATGAGACAGGCAGGATAAACTGGAAGAAATCTGAAAGTGAGGACATAAAGATTAAGGAGGATGGGGAAAGTTTTTGGCAACAGATGAAATCTTCAGTGAGACCTGGAGGAAGCCAGAGAAGGTAGGAAGCCAAGATACAAGTCCTCAGGTGTGGGTCAGGCAGTGAGTGAAAATAGCCTGAGTTGGGAGATGGGCTATCATTGGACCATACAGGGGCATGGGGAACGAGCTGAGAGAAGGTTGGAAAGGTAGAAAATGAACATGAAGGGCTTTAAAAGCCAAAAACAGAGAAGGGAAAGACGGTGGAGTAGGTCAGAAAACTTTCAGCTCTCCAAACTTTCTCCACAAAAAAGACAGAACACATCATGTCACAGTAGAGAAATAAACACGAGGTAAAGCAGTTGTCCTAAGACAATTTGAGAAGACCCCAGGAAAGATCTATCTTTCAGGGGCGGAGGTTTGGCCTGAGTAAAGTACAAATACCTCCAGATTGACTCTGCAGAACCAACAAACAACAAGCCCTGGCGGCAGCCTCAAACTCAGAAACTTTCATTTTGCAGTGTGGGAGTCTGAAGGCCGAGGGGGAGAAGACTGAATGATCCTCCACTGGAGAGGGACACCAAGCATAGCTGTACTGTCCAGATGCATCCAGGGCTGTAGCTGCAGGGAAGAGCTGGCATACACCCAGTGAGTGCAGTAGTGAGGGGCCCAGACCCTGTTGGCTGTGGGCATTTGCAGGAGTGCAGAATCCCTGGCTTTAGTGCTAGGGTAGAGAGGACAGCTGTAGTTTGCAGCCACTGGAGGAACCTCAGGGAGCAGGATCATTTTGGGGACAGAGTGGCTGTGGGTTGTCACTGGGGCTTAGGAAGAGAGGGGAAAGCCCAAGGTTGGGCCCCAAGATAGACCTGAGACTTAGGGCATCATCATTCCTCATACCTTGGGTCTAAAACTTGACTACACTAATAGCTGCTAAAAACAAAATGAAATAATAAATAAATAAAAATGAGTAAGCAAAGGAGAAAGAACCCAACCATAGATGGGAATGGAGAAGATATGGGTTCATACTCAGAGGAACATAATGGAGCTAAAAAAGTCACTCTTTTTTCAAGAGAAATGTCAAGTGGTTCCAAGAACAAAAAGAGTTCTTGGAAGAACTTAAAAAGGACTTTAAAAATCAAATAAGAAAGATTGAGGAAAAATCAGGAAAAAAAAAGAGCAATCCAAGAAAGTCAAGAAAATTACTAAAAGAGTGTCAATCAACTGCAAATATTGAATCAGAAACTTAAGGAAGAAAATAATTCCTTAAAAACTACAATTGAGCAAGGGGAAGCTAATGACCTTCTAAGACACCAAGAAATCATAAAACAAAATCAAAAGAATGAAAAAATAGAAGAGAAAGTGAAACATCTCATCAGAAAAACAACTGATCAAGGAGAAATAATATGAGAATAGTCAGACTACCTGAAAATTACGATTAAAAAACAATCTTGACGCAGTATTACAAGAAATTTTCAGAGAAAATCGCACTGAAGTTCTAGAACAAGAAGCTAAAGTAGAAATAGGAACAATCCATTATCACCACCTGAAAGAAATCCCAGGAGGAAAACTTACAGGAATATTATAGCCAAGTTTCAAAGCTCCCAGGTTGAGGAGAACATAATGGAAGTAATAAGGAAAAAACAATTTAAACATCATGGAGGTACAAAAAGGATTATACAAGACCTAAGAGCTACTACATTGAAGGACTGTAGGTCTTGGAATACTATGAATTAGAATAATACAAACAAGGGTACTTTATCCAGCAAAGTCAAGTATAATCCTGAATTAAAAAAAAAAATGGATATTTAACAATTTAACAAAGGTTTTTGTGACAAATCTCCCAAAATTTTTAAGGAGAAATATAAGGTAAACATTAAAAATCAATTATAAGGGACTAAGTAAGGTCAAATTTTTTACTTCATGTATGAAAATATTAGCAGTACTCTTATGACTGTCATCATTATTTGGATAGTTTGAAAGTAAAGTTTGGTCTGAGTTGAGTATGACAGAGTGATTCTAAAAAAATAAAACTGTTTAGGGAGAGATAAAAAAGAGTAATTATCTCATATGAATGAGTCATAAAAGGAAAAATTGAATCTTTTAGGGGGAAGGCAAGTAGCATGGGAACCTTACTCTCATCAGGAATAGATTAAAGTGGAAACAACATAAAAATGTAAAAGGGTACAAAACTCTTCTAAATTGAGAAAGAAATAAGAGGGCAACAGGATAAGGCAGGGGGAGAGGATAAAGGTTAGTGTTAGAATTGGGTGAGACTCTTATAGGGATGGGTAAATTAATGAACAGGAGGGCAAGGTGGCTGAAAGAAGTAGAGCAGAGGAGTGAGGAGAGATAGGGTTGTTGTGTTCGTCCTTTATTGCCAAAGAAGACCACACCTATCAGAGAAATGATGACATGACTTGCACTTGATTTTGTTCTGAGTGAGGGAGGCTGTGCAAAGTCACCAGCCTCACTTGTCCTCCAGAGTCATCTGGATCCAGTGACCAGATATTCATCAAGATGTCTGGAGATGGTCCAGGATGCAATGGGAGACCTTGGTCCCTTTGGGCCAAGGCTTATTCACTACTCACTTAGGCTGAGATAATGCCCATTCAGTGAATAGGCCTGTTTAAGAGGTATTCAGGGGATAGCCCCTTTAATGAGGCAAGGAAAAATAACTACATCAGGCTAGAAGGGAAACAGCAAGTTACTACTGAAAATCAATGTTAAGCCAAGAGGGTCCAGATAATAGCCCTTAAGTGGAGCTTGGGCAGGGGTCTGGTGTGGTACAATCTATGGGCTTCAGAGTGCAGTAGGGGTAAGGTAGGGTAAGGTAAGGTAAGGTAAGGTAAGGTGAGGTGAGGTGAGGTAAGGTGAGGTGAGGTGGGGTGGGGTGGGGTGGGGTGAGGAGGGAAGGCATCAAGCCAGTAAACTCCAAGTAAAGTGGGCATCCTCTGTATCCTCTGGCCATCCAAATTTACCTTCCTTTGGATAAGAGGAGGGGAGTGGGAGACAGACAGAAGAGGAGGAGCTGAGTTACCTAGCTAGCTAGGTTCCCATTCAGGCAGCTGGGTCTACTCACAGGTTGTTGTATTTGTCCTTTGTTGCTGAAGAAGACTATGCCATCAGAGAATGATGGCATGACTTGCACTTGACTCTGTTTTGAGTGAAGGAGGACTGTGCAAGGTCACCAGCCTCACTTCTCCTCAGAGAGATAGGGTAAATAAGGTGAGAAAAATAGTGAGGAAAAATAGGAAGGAGGAAAATACACAACAAAAATACAAAATAATTGTACCTTAGAATGTAAATAGGATGAATTTACATAAAACTGAAACAGACAGCAGATTAAAAAATTGCTAAAAATAATTATTTTACTGAGTTAGAAAAAACAATAATGGGGGAGGTGGAGTCAAGATGGTGTAGTAGAAAGATGGACCTACTCTAGTTCTCCCCCCATAACCCATAAAATACCTGTAAAAAATTACTCCAAATAAATTCTAGAGCAGCAAAAGCCACGAAATAACAGAGTGAAACAGATTTCCAGGCCAAGACAGCCTGGAAGGCCAATAGGAAGGGTCTATTGCACCTGGCTCGGAACAGAGTGCAGCCCAGTCTGGGCCATGTGTGGACAGGACTGGAGCAGGCTTCAGGGCATTGAATCATGGGTAGTAGCTGCAGTTTCCAGATTTCTCAACCCACAAACACCAAAGACTGCTTCAAAGGTCAGTAAGAAAGCTCTTTCACCTGGGTGAGAGGGAAGTGTGATCTGGCTTCAGTCACTGTGGCAGCAGCATCCACTTTTGGAGCCCTAGGCCTAAACACCTTGGAGGAATTGAGCAGCTGATCTGGGTCTCAGTTCTGAGTGGCAGACTTGGGGTGAAGAGGATTTCTGGCATGGTGGAGCTGGTGGTGGCTATGGAGAAGGAACCCTACTCACAGTTCCAGGGCAGAAAAGAGTGCTTATGGTTGCTTACAGACCAGAGTGCAGGTCAGTTCTTTCCCTTGATTGTGCCACCTTGGAGAAACTGAGAACTTACAAGTCCCTAGAGATATCTCAGAAAAACAGCTACGCAAAACCTCTGAAGTCTAGGGTAGTATACCCTCCACTTGACAAAGGACTCAAAAGTCAAGTAACTGGTTGGAAAAATGCCCCAAAAAGGGGAAAAAAAATAAGACTATAGAAGGCTACTTTCTTGGTGAAAAGATATTTTCTTCCATCCTTTCGGATGGGGAAGAATAAAGCATGCCACCAGAGGAAGACATCAAAGTCAAGGTTTCTACACCCAAAACCTCAAAAAAAATACACAATTGTCTCAGGCCATGGAAGAGCTCAAAAAGGATTTTGAAAATCAAGTAAGAGGGGTAGAGGAAAAACTGGGAGGAGAAATGAGAGTGATGGGGGGGGGGGGGGGACACTCAAGATGGCAGAGTAGAAAGATGCACATACACTAGCTCTTATCCTACAGCCCATAAAATACCTGTAAAGAAGAACTCTCAACAAATTCTAGAGCAGCAAAAGACACAAAACAATGGAGTGGAGGAGATTTCTAGCCCAGACTGATCTGAAAGACCAATGGGAAAGGCCTGTCACACTGGACGCGGAGTGGAGCCCAGCCCAGCCTTGGCCACGCGGCACCAGGAGGAGCAGAACCAAGTAACCTTCAGGAACAGAATCTCCAGCGGCAGCACAGATCCTTCAACCCACAGGCGCTAAAAGTCAGTAAGAGGGTTTTTTCAGATGGCCGAGAAGGGAGCAGGGTGTCCTCATAACTCAGGCCTCCTCAGGTGGCAGCACAGGAGGCAGCAGGGGATGGAGGTTCCCAAGGCAGGCAGCAGCTGGCCTCCATTGTTGAAGGCCTCATCATAAAGCCCCTGAGGGAACTGAGCCCTGTGTGGCAGCCCTGCCCCCACCTGAGCAGCTAATCTTAATCTCACACTGAATAGCAGCCCTGCCCCTCATCTAAAGCCCCTGAGGGATTGGAGTAGCTCATCTGAATCTCAGCCCCAAGTGCTGGCTTGGCAGAACTGGAGGTGAGGTGGAGAGGAAACTCAGAAGTCAAGTAACTGGCTGGGAAAATGCCCAAAAAAAGGAAAAAAAAAAAAAGACCATAGAAGGTTACTTTCTTGGTGAACAGGTGGTATCTCCTCCCATCTTTCGGATCAGGAAGAACAAGGCATACTGTCAGAGGAAGTCAAGGCCCCTGCCTTCAGGGCTTCCAAAGAGAATTTAAACTGCGCTCAGGCAATAGAGGAGCTTGAAAAACGAGTTAGCAGCTTGCTAAAGGAGAACCAAAAAAATGCTGAGGAAAATAACACCTTTAAAAAGAGGCTAACACAATTGGAAAAAGAGGTCCAAAAAGCCAATGAGGAGAAGGAGGCTTTAAAAAGCAGAATTAGCCAAATGGAGGAGATGGTTCAAAAGCTCACTGAACAAAACAGTTCGCTGAAAGAGAGAACTGAGTTCAGGGAAATGAATGACTATGAGATAAGCCAAGCAGTTTAAAAACAAAACCAAAAGTTTGAAAAAAATAAAAGATAATGAGAAATGAGAGTGATGCAAGAAAATCACGAAAAGTGAGTCAACAGTTTGTTAAAGGAGATGCAAAAAATGCTGAAGAAAATAACACGTTTAAAAATAGACTAACCCAATGGCAATAGAGGTCCAAAAAGCCAATGAGGAGAAGCTTTAAAAAGCAGAATTGGCCAAATGGAAAAGGAGGTTCAAAAGCTCATTGAAGAAAATAGTTCTTTAAAAATTAGAATGGAGCATATGGAAACTAATGACTTTATGAGAAACCAAGAAATTGTAAAACAAAACCAAAAGAATGAAAAACTAGAAGACAATGTGAAATATCTCACTGGAAAAACAACTGTCCTGGAAAATAGATCCAGGAGAGATAAACTTTAAAAATTATTGGTCTACCTGAAAACTATGATCAAAAAAAAAAAAAAAAAAAGAGCCTAGACATCATCTTTGAAGAAATTATCAAAGAAAACTGCCCTAATATTCTAGAACCAGAGGGTAAAATAGAAATGGAAAGAATTCACTGATCACCTCCTGAAAGAGATCCCCAAAGGAAAACTCCTAGGAATATTGTAGCCAAATTCCAGAGTTCCCAGGTCAAGGAGAAAATATTACAAACAGCCAGAAAGAAACAATTCAAGTATTGTGGAAATACAATCAGGATAACACAGGATTTAGCAGCTTCTACACTAAGGATCAAAGGGCTTGGAATATGATATTCCAGAGGTCAAAGGAGATAGGATTAAAACCAAGAATCACCTACCCAGCAAAACTGAGTATAATATTTCAGGGGAAAAAATGGAATTTCAATGAAATAGAAGACTTCCAAGCATTCTTGTTGAAAAGACCAGAGCTGAATAGAAAATTTGATTTTCAAATACAAGAATCAAGAGAAACATGAAAAGATAAACAGGAAAGAGAAGACTTAAGAAACTCATTAAAGGTGAACTGTTTACATTCCCACATGGAAAGATGTTATTTATAATTCATGATACCTTTTTCAATATTAGAGTAGTTAGAAGGAATATACACACACGTGCGCACGTGTATGGGTATGTATATATGTGCAGGTATGTATATGTACATGGATGTGTGTCTATGTATATATGTATACATACATACATAGACAGAGGGCACAGGATTAGCTGAATATGAAGGGAGAATATCTAAAAAAATTACAATTTACTGTTGAATAGAATGTACTAGGAGTAAGGGAAAGGAAGAGGTAGAATACAGCAAATCATCTCACATAAAAGAGGGAAGAAAGAGCTTTACAATGGAGGGGAAGAGGGGAGAGATGAAAGGAAATAAGTGAGCCTTACTCTCATGGGATTTGGCTTAAGGAGGGAATAACACACTCAATTGGATATGGAAATCTATTTCACCCTGCAGGAAGGCAAAGGGGAAGGGGATAGGAAAGGGAAGGTAACAGAAGGGACAGCAAATTGGGGAAAGGGATAATCAGAAGCAAACACTATTATGGGAGGACAGGTCAAGGGAGAGAATGGAATAAATGGAGGGCAGAATAGGACAGAGGGAAATGTGGTTAGTCTTTTACAATATAAGTATTAGGGAAGTTCTTTGCATTGTTACACATGTATGACCTATATTGAAAAGCTTGTTTTCTCAATGAGGGTAGGTGGGGAGGGAGGGAGAGAATCCTGAGGTCAAAGCTTTAAGAATGAATGTTAAAAATTGTTTTAGCATGTAACTGGAAATAAAGCTATACAGGCAGTAGAATACAGAAATCTATTTTGCCCTACAGGAAAATAGAAGGGAAGGGGGATGGAAGAAGGGGTGGGTAATAGAAAGGAGGACAGACTGGAGGAAGGGGTGAATGGGGTGCATGCTGCCCTGGGGTGGTGGTGGGGAGAGATGGGGAGAAAATTTTGAATTCAAATTTCTGTGGAAGTGAATGTTGAGAACTGAAAAATAAATTATATATTAGGAAAAATAAAAAAAATTATTAAAAATTAAAAAAAATAAAATAAAATAACAGTTCATTTGGAAGAACAAAAGGTCAGGAACTTCAAAGAAACCAGGGAAAAAGGATGTAAAGGAGATTCAGCAGTATCAGACCTTAAACTATATTATAAGGTGAGAGCACTGATGAAATGTAAAAAGGATAATTTTGATTAATTTAAATTAAAAATTTTTTATATAAATAAAACCTATGTAGCCAAGAATAGAAGGAATGTAAAAAACTGGGGGAAAAACCTTTCATAAACAATCTCTCAGATTGGATGTGATTAGATTGGAATATTGCTGTGGTGTAAAAAATGATGAGTAGGTTGATTTAGGAAAACACAGACTTGGATTTGTGAAGGAGGAGATGCTAACCACCTTCAGAGAAACAGATGATAGGAGGAAATAACCACTGTACAGTCTTACATATATCTTACATGTGTGTGTAGATATCTATGTATATATACACATACACATACACACACACATATACACATGCTCAACTGTAACCTTCTCTAGGGTGGTGAGGGGAAGGGAAGTAAAAAAATAAAGTAAAAAGAGCTCAGCAGAGAACAAAAGAAAACCAACAAGGAAGCAAAGAAAAGCTGGGCAGCCCTGAAAACAATGTGTAGTATTTATTATATACATTTTCTTGGAATGGAAACTTATTGTTTTATATTGAATCCTCTCTTATGATCTGCTGTGTATGTGACAAATTTTTTTCTTTTCTCATTTTGTTTTTAAGTTTAAAATTTGCCATGAAAAAAAGGCAAACAGTATTTTATATTTGATCTTGGAGGCAATCAGAGAGTGACTGGACTTTATGGAATGGGGGTGATGACACGGTCAGACTAGTGCTTTAGGAAGATCAATTAGACAGCTCCGTGAAGGATGAAATGGAATAATAATTTAAAAATAAACACCCATGAACATGTGATTAGACAAAGAACAGAGAGGACTGTTTATGAAACTTATCTCGGTTACGTAAGGCGACTTTTAAAAAGTAGGTTAGATTTAATATTTGCTGTAAGAATGTCAGGATTGATATTATTAATCTCTCCAAGCAATACACACACTTGCTGGCAGCCTTTGTGCTCTCTGTCCCCTCTCTGGCAATACTGCCACTGTCAGTCACTGCAGAAGCAGAAAGAGACTGCCGAGGACTAAGGATGATTTTAAAAATATATTTTGTTTCATGAGTTGCCATGGCTTAAAGATTTCATCACCAGGTGGCCAGCCTACTGTTAATCTGCCTTTCCACGCTTGGCCAGGTTGATCGTCATAAAACGGAATTCCTTCCTCCCCAGTTCCTCGTTACCATATATATTTTGTCTTCTCATTAGAATGTAAAGCTTACTAGAATGTAAGTGAGGGACAACCTCACTAGTTTGTATTTGTATCCCCAGAGCTTAGTCTAGGTAGAACCTGGCAAACAGTAAGTGCTTCATTACTGCACTTATTCTGAAAGGCTTTCTAGGATGGTAAAAGCTGCCAGGGCTTGTGTTCAGGTGGCATATGATGGTCTGAGGTCACCTCCACTCCACGAAGAGGCACTGAAGTAGGGCTTTGTGTCATTATTGACATTTAGCTATAAACAAATCAGAAGAAGGAAGTTGCAGTTAAATGCAAGGATGACTCACAGGTATTCCTTGGAGAGACAATGGAAGGAGGTTTGTCACTTTAACTGGCAGCTAAAAGAGACAACTTGATCATCATTTTTCTCAATACGAATGTTAAGTATTTGCAAAAAGACCATTAAGAAAATAATAATAGCTATTTATTAGCTATTGTAACTAACAAATAATAAAAGTATTTACTTACAGTATAAGGTTTGCAAAGTGCTTTGAAAAGATCTCATTTAATGAGATCTTTATCCCCATTTTACAGATGAGGAAACTGAGGCAGCCAGAGGTTAAGTGACTTGCCCAAGGTCATACAGCTGATTGTCTAAGTCTGGATTTGAATTGGATTTGATTCTAGGTCAGCCTCTTAATCCATTTTGCCATTTAGCTGAATCAGCAACATGGTTGAAGTGGTAGAGAAATTTAACAAAGAACTTCATAACAGCCTCCAAATCAAATTCACATTCACTCTGATACTTGGAGATGCCAAAGGAAAAGATGAGGCTGGGGTGGTAAAGCGTAACTCAGAAAAATAAAAAGAAAGGGCAAAGACTTACAGACTTTTATAGGAGATAAATAGAAATCTCATTTCTCTATATCATAAACATTTCCTTTTCAAAAGAAGAATTGGCAAGTGGAGGACAGGGTAAGCACCAAATAACCTCATAAAGAATGAAACAGATTTTTTTTGAACAGATAGGAAAAGTCTCGTTAATAAAGTGAGAATTATTCCTGAGTCAGTTGTCTGTGTGCAGACTGCCTCATCAGAGCTAAGACCACAGTTTGTAAATATCAAGAAAGAAAAATAATGAGAAAAAGAAATGGAAGACAATGAAAATAGCTGCATCCAGAAGTTTAACCAATGTAAATTATTTGCCACAACAAGGACATCAAAAGAGCCCAGAAAGCACCTTGGTCAGCAATCATCCAACTTTACTTGTCAAAGAGAGAGAGATGGCTGCTAAAAGCAACACTGGGGTGGAATATAAACTCGTTTGTAAAATCTTGTGAAGAAGGATGATTGACAATTATGGACAGTATCATCTCAACATGGAGAGAAGCAGTGGAGGGTAAAACCAGTTGAAAGAAGGCATGGAGGATTTACCATGTTGGCAGAGACCCATAACTTATCTGTAGTCAACAGTGCCCTCCCCATCTTTATACCCTGGAGCAGCCATGCCTGAGTATATTTCTATCCATGTCAGCCAGGCTGGAATGCAGATGGGTAATACCTGCTGGGAATTATATTGCTTAGAGCATGGGCTCCAACCCAATGGTACCATGTCAAGTGACAGAACCTTGAGGGTTGTGGTAACTCCTTTAAAATCTTATTTAATGAGATAGAGGCTGGCAAGCACATACCCAGACTTGTAGACTTGGAGTCTGCTGTGATAGATGAGGTTTAGATCAGCATCTATAAATAGCTATTCTTGAGCAGCTGATTTCTGGCAAGGAGGATGCTGCTAATAACTATGCCTGGGGCCATTATACTGTTGAGAAGGAGATAACTGACCTTGTATTGGAGCACATGTGAAAAGTGTTAGGCCAATGCACAGGGTTATAGAGATTCCTGATAGTTCATAGCTTTGGGGGTGGCACAGACTCATGTTTCACCTCTCTGCTGATGGAGAGGCTCTCTGTTGACTACGGCAAGAAGTCCAAGCTGGAGTTTGCCATCTACCCAAACTCCATAGCTATCCACAGTTGTAACAGAGACTTACAATTTCATCTTAACTACTCATGCTACACTGGGGCACTTGGACTATATGCCTTTATGGTGGTCAATGAAGCAATCTATGATTATCTGCCACCAGATATTCCTCTCTTAGGAACTGAGCTCCCCACATATGCCAACCTCAACCAGCTTATTGACTATTCATCATCACTGCACTTTGATGGTGCTCTCAATGTGAACCTCACAGAGGTCCAGACCAGGCTAGTGCCTTATCCCCAGTTCTACTTCCCACTCATCACCCCCTCTTCCATTGTCTCTGCTGGGAAGGCCTATCATGAGCAGAGAGAGACCTCTAATGCCTGCTTTGACCCAGAAACATCAACTCCTTCAACTTATCACACCATGGCAAGTATGTGGCCTGCTACATGCTATATACAAAGGTGACATGGTACCCAAGGATGTCAATTCCACAACTGCCACAATCAAGGCTAAAATACCATTCAGTTCACAGAACCCACTAGCTTCAAGATTAGTATCAATTTCCAGTCCCCAACTGTGGTACCCAGTGGAGACCTGGCAAAAGGCAGTAGGCACGTCAATTAACACAATGACCACTGTCAAAGCATAGGCCCATCTAGATCACAAGTCTGACCTCATGTACGATTTGTACACTGGTATGTGGGCGAAGGCATGGAGGAAGGAGAATTCTCTGAGATACAGGAAGATTTGGTTGTCCTGGAGGAGAATTAAGGGGAAGTATGGATTCTACATAGAATAAAGATGAAAGGAGGAATTCTAGAAGGGACCCAGAAAACAGGCTCATCTGGCCTATCCATCTTTTGTATCTTCCACTTTTCTTACCACTCCAAAAGTAAAATCTTTTTTTCCTGGCAAAACAAAACAAAACAAACAAACAAAAAGCATGACAATACATCCAACTAAGCAGTCTTCCCAGGGGCATTTCAAGAACAAAAAGAGAAAATATACAAACAGAGAAAAAAAAGACCTACAAATATCATTCTAACAAACTTAAATTCTCCACCAAATACAGTGGAACTACTACATAGGAGACCATCACAACCCCTGAGGTGCTTGTAAAAGAGTGAAGATATGGCATTGATGAGAACAAATCCAAGAAAAGCTGCTGAGCTGAAGAGATCTGGGCTGGAGGCAACAGGATTGTGAGGGCACTGAGGGACTGATATACAGAGGATCCCAAATGTCTTAGAGCAGTTTTAAGCTTTAATAGCATTTACAGCTTAAAACTCCTCTGAGACCTTTGGAACACCCTTTATAAGGTATCTGAAAGAGGGAAAGATACCAAAGACACAGAGAAAACTGTAGATCTTGCTAAAAGCAAGCAAGAGAATATTGGTATTCCTCTAATTTATAAGTCCAGTCTTTCATCTTTACAAAATCTTTATGACAGTCATCTATATATAAGTGGAGGTTTTCATAAGTGATATTCAACAACAGACCACATCTTTACCACTTCACAATTAATTGAAAGATGAAAAGAATATAAGAATCCATTGTGCTTACTGCTGGTGATTATTTAACAAAATATTTTATTTGACAGAGGTGAAAATGGAGAGGAATGGGTTGGATTATTTTCAGAAAATTACAAAACTCTTTTCCTATCTCCAAGCTGCCTGTGAAAGCAGTCTTATCTTTTCAAAACTAACATGCAGCTGTGTGACAGCAAGACTTCTAAAACACCATTGGCACTAAAGAGCTAAATGTGAGTGTCACACAGAGGGCAATGGAGAGGCGCACACAGCAGCTACAACACATAACTAAAGAGGAGCTCTAAAGATGTCAGCAAGGAACTGTATGACAGGAAGAAAAGATGAGTTGGTCACATGGCAACTACAAGCAATGACAAGTGGACAAGCAGAGCGCTCCACTGGTACCCTCATAACCTTGACACAAATCACAGGTCACACTGTTTCAGAAAGATCCCAGCCATGCTTCACTGCTCTGTCCCCCCACTCTTCTTCTCACCACTCTGACAGCAAAGCTTGCTGCCAGAAAGTTCCCTCTACTTCTCCCTCCAGTTCTGAAACCATAATCAAATCAATCCTGCCATTGCTCCAGAAAAGACTGTGTAGAGTCTATTCCTTTAGCCCCATTCACCATATCTGCTACATTCTGTATCAATGTTCTACCCCCTGTACCTTATGTATGTGGTTTTTATTTCTTCTTCCTCTTGGTCTAGCTACTCTGGTGGAGAAAATGGCAAAAATGGGAAAATATAGAGAGGAAGTTTCTCCCTTTACCTTAAGATTCATTGTATTGTTTTGTCTTTTTTTAAAGGGTGATTATATTCATGAAAATTTGCTGAGTTTTGGTGTAAATTTTAATAGGAATAAGGTCAAGCTATGCCACATACTAAATTTCATAGTGTAATTTCTCTGGACTTCTTTCTGTTGCCTTCTATGCATTTAAAAAACTGTTTCATGGGCACTCTTTACTTCATTTCTTTTTCATCACAGTAACTACCCACCCACTCCCCTAGAAAACCTTCCCTCAAATAAAAGCCCTCCCTTTCAAGCATAATCAAACAAGATAAATTCCCACATTGGCCCTATCTAAAATGTATGTTTCATTCTGAACCTCTACTGAGTAGAGTCTACTTCATCACCTCCCTACCAAGAACAGGAAGAATGCTTGGGTTTTGATCTTCTGCAGTAGTAACTGGTCATTGTGTTGATCAGAACTCTTAAGTCTTTCAAAGGTGTTTTCCTTTATGTTAATGTGGTTACTGTTTAACATGTTCTAATTCTGTTCACAGTACTAAATCTTCCCACATTTCTTTGAATCCACTGCCTATTCTGATTTGAAGGAGGTCTCTTTCCACTGCTGTATTCTAGGCATGAATTCCATTTCAAGTTTCTTTGACCTCTGAGCTTGAATTACCTACCTACTCTGCATTAAAATCTTAGGTTCACTCTATTCTCTGCCAATAGAATCTAGGTCATAAGTATAATTCAAATCCTTTTCCCAGTTATTCCCTCTTGTACATTAGTGGTCATTCCTTGCAGTATTATAAGCCTCCAAAACCCTCTCCCTTCTCTTATTTCTTGTAGTTCTTTGTCTGAACTTCTCCTTTGATTTTATCTCTTTCTCTGAGGCTTCTTCTAGCTGTAAAAGTCCATGATGCTATGATCACAGTTATTTGTGTACTTGTCCTTCTAACCATTAATTAGGCTCTGAGTTCCTCGAGAGTAGCATGGTGTGGCAACTATCTTTATATTTTCAGCACTTACATCAGTACCTAATACATAAATAGGTGCTTCATAAGTATTTGCTGAATTGATTTTTTTTCTGTGTTATAACTAATTTCCTCCGAAGTAGCCACATTTATAGTTCTCCTGGGATTTTTCTCCCTTCTCTTTCATTTTCAGTCTCAAGCCATATTGATTGAAGCCTATGGACAAACATGTTCTAGGTCTTATGAGGCAAATCACTGGCCAAAAGCCCAACAAATATTGTGTTACCTTAAGCTGTGGTTCAGAAAATTAAACTCTGTTCTTTGACACTATATGGATTGCTACTCACTTCCCAGAATCCCTGTTTCCTTTTGCAATCCTCATCAGGAAGCCCAGCTGAGTGGGTTGAGCACTGACTTAGGAACCAGGAAGAATTGAGATGAAGTCTCAACTTCCAATCAGACCCAGCTGTGTGACACTGAGCAAATCACTTAACATCTCAGTCTACTCTGAACTGTTTAAGCCTAGAAGTTGCAAGGAAGGCATTTCATTTGTAGAGGGTGCTTTCAGATATAGCACTGGACCTGCAGGCAGAAAGACCATGCAAATCTAGCCTCAGATACTAACTCTCTGACAAGTCATTTGTCTGCCTCAGTTTCCTCAACTATATAATAAGAGCACCTGCTTTCCAAAGCTGTTGATCAAATGAGGTAATATTCATAAAAGCACTTGGCACAGTACCTGGAACTAAGGAGAAGCTATATAAATACTTATTACTTCTTCTTCACTTTCTTCATATCAATCAAATCACAAATCCAATCCCTATCCATAACCATCAGCTAGAAAGCAATGAGTCTATTATCTGTGCTTGCACATTCTTCAGTCTCCACCCAAGACTTTACAGTCACAATGGAGTCCTTTCAGTTTTCCCCTAAAGTATAATTTAAACCCACATATATCACAAGAAGTGGGTAGCAGCAGCTGGACAGTTTGATTAGTGTCCATGTGCCATGGGACACATCCTGGATAGATGGTCCATGAAGAAAGCATCCCTCCTGATTAATCATCTAAGGGTAAATTTAGCAGCCTCAGCACTACCCACCAGGGAGTCAGTGACCACAAAGGGGTGTAGCACTCTCCTGGGGTTGTCTAAAGGAGTTTCCTTATACTCACTGGTGCCCGTGAAGCCTCCCCTCATTCTGTGGGGCATGGAACACTGCTTCTTTCTCAGAAGGGCCATCCAGAGCCATAAGCTATAAAATATTACACTATCCACTATCTATCATTACTCTGTATTACTATATGTACATTATATGCAGTTACAGAGCTCCAGGGCTCACCTTTTTTGTCCTTTCCCCTTTCTTTCTGGTATAGCCCTCTCCTGTTACCTCTCAAGGCTCATTTGGATTCTCCTTTGTCGTGTCAGACAACTTTTCTTCCTTTTTAGAAGGGATTTTTTCCTTCCTAGACAGGAACTCTCACTTGCTAATAAGGACAAACATAGAGACATTCTTCAAGCACTTTTATCTTTTCTTTTGGCAGGGAAACCAGTTTGCATTAAACACACACGCACACGCATGTGCACGCACACACACACACACACACACAGCTGGATTCCAGCACAACAAATATAGCACAATTTCTGCAGAACACTGACACAGTCCCATCTGTTTCCCTAACTTCGATGTGAAAGGATCAGAGATAAGGTTACTTAGTAAAAACCATGTTCCTTTAGGAGTTCACCTGAAAATTCTTGCTGCTAAATACCACAGGCAATGATCTGTTTGTGGTACCTATCTGTTACCACTAGGGTGTCATCGTTTTCGCTCTCTGGGTATCTCCTCCCAGCTACTACACCTATGACTAATCCTACCTTTCCCAATCAGGTTCATACATGATGCTGAAGGTTTGTTCCAAAACACCTCATGCTCATAAATGCTCCCTTTACCTGGGAGATCTTCTCCTGTTCTCCCTCCTCCTTCTCCAAATCCTCCTTCTCACCTTCTCTTTAACAACTCTGACACTGATCTCTTCCTCTTCCTTTTCTGAACTCCTATAGCACTATCTGTCTGTACCATCCATTTTATAATTTAAATTGACTGTAATATTATAAACTATTTCACATGGATATTTTATCTCTCCAATTAAGTTCCTCGGAATACAGTTTTATGCATGTGTCTGTGGGGGGGTATTTCATAAAGCACCTGGCTTAGCCAGTGCAATAAACTAACACATTTGTTAAAGTGAACCTAATAAATTAAAAAGAGAAAGGGAATAAGCATGTATATAGCACCTACTATGTGTCAGGCACTATGTGCTAAGTGCTTTTCACAAATATTATAGCACCTGATCCTCACAACAACTCCAGGAGTTAGGTGCTATTATCATCTTAATTTTGTTGACAAAACAAGCAAAGAGAGGTTAAGTGACTTATCCAGGAATACAAAGCTAGTGTTGGGCTACATTTGCACTCAGGCTGTTCTGACTCCAGGCTTGGCACTCTAGCTACTATGCCACCAGCTTACATTAAAAGGGACAAGGAACTTGAACTTCCAGAGTTCTAGGAGAATAATACATCAAGCAAGGGTTCTAGCTTCAGGACTCTACCTCAGTTTTCCCACTGATCTGTAAAATTATAAGAGTTTCAAAATATTTTCAAAGTTCAAGTAAAATGTTGGTACAAGTCCAATTAATTCTATCAATGTTTAAATAATTTTTATAACAGAAAAACTATAATTGAACTCAGCAGTGCAAAGTACAATTTTGTTTCTTCATCTATGCAAAACTGTATGACCCTGGGAAAATCACTTCACCCTATTTGCCTCAGTTTCCTCATCTGTAAAATGAGTTGGAGAAGGGAATGGCAAACCACTCCAGTATCCTTGCCAAGAAAACCCCAGATGGAGTCAGGAAGAGTCAGACGCGACTGAAACAACTGAGCAACAACAAATGCCTGAGAGGAAACCTAGGACTGTTTAAAAAGGGAGTGAAATCAAGGTGGGCCACCATGTAGTTGTTTTAGCCAGAAGACATCATTCTTAGATAGGGCTCATGAAGAAGCTAGCTGATCTAGAGGAAATTGGGATGGTCCTAAAATCACTGAATAGCATGGAATAATAATAATGTACATAATTCTGTTATATAAATCATTAAAATGATATAATTCATGATTATATAATCATGATGCTATAAATTATGTTACTAACTATATTCATATGTAACTACCTTACCCTGACATATTATATCTGACCATAACAAATGTGTGTGTGTGTGTGTGTGTGTGTGTATACATACGTATACATACACATAATGGGATGGAAGAGAAAGAGGGGACGAATGCCAGACCAGGGTATCTAATTACAGTGCCAATGGCTATAGGAAGAAATGGTAATTAGAAGAGGGTATAGCAGATCTCTTCCCTTAAGAACCAAGAAAAATCCAAGAGTTCTTAATGCCTCAAACTAGAGTTCAGTGATCAGGGAAGTCTAGAAAACAAATAAGAAAACATGAAAGTCCTGGGGTTGAAGGCAAAGGTCTGCTGTGTCAACTTCAAGGAACTGACACCAAGGAAGCCAATAACAGCTCACTGAGGTCTGTGTATAAGGTTTAGGACTATATACTTTTTACAAAGTCTGAAGGCGAAAGGAGAATTATTGTTGGGGGAAGAAGGGGAAAGACTGCTTTAGCATTTAGGATGCATTGCAAGATTCTGATTAAAAAATGGTAGATAAAAAAGTTGAAGTATCAGATATAGACCATTTTTTAAAGAAGTCTGACTGTGAAGATGAAGAAGTTGGGGGGATGATGATGATACAGCACTTTAAAATTTTCAAAGTATGTATACAGACTATCTCAGCAAGGAAGAGGAATATCCGATTCTCTATAGAAAGGGATGAAGAGAATGGATAATGATTTCAAATTCTAAGGAGTGGAGGAGGGAAGCTGGAACACTTCAATCTTTCAGTGATGTGGGAGGCAAGGACATATGCTCCAAGTGAGGCTGGGGGCTTTAAGAGAGAGGAAAAGATTTGAAATTGTCACTGTGGAGAGTGGGAGACTTAACAAGGAAGTATAAGGGCCTAGCTGAGGTAATTATCAGGGTAAAGTGTGAAATACACCATGTAATGGACACATCTTAGGTGGCAGACTGAAATCAGATCAGTCATGAAATTTCTTAATTCATTAAGAACTGCCTTTTTTCCTAGACTGCAACACAGATCATTTAAAATACCATTAGACCAAAAACAAACAGACAAACACACACAAAAAAAACCCCAAACCAAAAATAGGCATATCAGTACCTGGTGGGTTGCCCGAGACACTAAACGGTTTCTTGATTTCAGACTTCAACTTGGATGCCAAGAGAAATCTCCTAAACCACTCTTCTTTTTCTCGGCCAGTCCTCCCAAAGAGATATAGTATCTGATCCTTCTGGCCTGTGGATTTTGTTCCATCTGAAGAATGGGTTGACTTCCTATGTTCTTCACTACCTGAGTCTTTCTCACAAGAAATCTTTTCTTCTGAAACATCTTTTTCAGACTGGGCCTTGGACATAAAGTCATCTTGTCTAGCAACTTCAATACAAATAGGGTACTTTTTATTCCAAATGCGTTTTCGAGCCAAACTCTTGGGAACAAGATAAATCTAAAGAAGAGAAGGAAATGGTGATTTATACATAGCAAGGTAAAGTTTGCATAATGTATTAACATCTTATACAACATAAATTAGCAAAAGGAAAAAAATTATGACACATCCTCTTACTCTTAGACAAAAGACCCAGCACAGTTCGCATTTCAGTGTAGTGAGTTTCACTAATAGTCTTAAACATGATTGCAAAGCTTGGACACATGCAAACTGAAAAGGCTTAATATTAGCCTTCAAAACAGAACAAATAGCAATTTTTTTTTATAGTTTTCAGATTGTTACTTTAGCAAAAGTCATTTGAAAAATCCACTAAGTTTCCAACATCATAGCTCAGATTTTACCAACATCACTATGTGTGACATCTATACTAGATTATGCATTTAAAACAAACAAAAATGCTCCACCATCAGAATTCAGAACTCTGGATAGATAATTACTAACTCAAAAAGGACAACCCTCAAGATAAACTTTAGACAGATTTTTGTCATCTTAGAAATCTATGGCTCAATCAAAGCAACAGTTCCCAGGCTTAAATGCAGAGCCCATTCTTTGGGGAATGATGCTGAGAGGAAAAAGAATGTCTATATTTTACAAAAATGTAAAAGAATTAATTTTGAAAGCTCCTAGGACATATAGCAAAATATAAAGCTATAAAACATATCTATCACATTCATACTGACAGAGCCTTTTTCTCTCTGTCTCTCTCTGCTATACACACACATCATTTCCTTTTGTTCTACTAAAGAGTAATAATACCCTTGAAACTGAAAGAAGTATACTAAATTATACCAATGTTTTTAAAAAGCACAATTTAGATAAAATATCATAGGGGAAAATGTCATAAAGCAACACATTTTTATCAATATTCTCAGTTCAAAAAGTCCTATAGCTCACCTTACTATCTGAGAGATTGTAGATTTTTTGGCTGACATAGGTGACTTCAGGTTTGGTCTCATTGTAGCTGGCCCTTCTGGATATATTTTTATTGGGCTTTGAAAGTCTCAAGGTTTCCCCTTCAAGTCGAACATAGACTGAATGTGTCAAAGTTGCATGGTACGTCTCTGGGTCATAGTTGGAGATCTCATTCATCCATCCCTAGTAGACAATAGAGTTCTATTAATAACATCTGCACAACTGGAAATCGGATTAAAATTTTAAAAAAGTTGAAAATGCTTAAGGGGTGATGGTTCTCCCCACAAGTGATATGATTCTTTACCCATGAGAAAAATCAAAATAAGACAACTTAGCAAAAACAAATTAACAGGTGAAAGGGTCATCTCCTCCCAAAAAAAATCCTTTGGGATCATAGAATCATATAATGTTAAAATACAGAATGTTATAAAGTTACAGACTATCTAGTCCTACCATATTTGCTTGTTTGTTTGTTTTCCAAATGAGGAAACTGTGGCACAGTAACAGAATTTACAGTTTGTCTAGATAGATAGCGTTTTAGAGTTTAGGAGGATATTAAGACAAATTTTATCATTTCATGTATGAGGAAACTGGCCTTCTCTCCATTTACACAGTCACAAACCTAGCTCAGGCCCTTGTCACCTCTTACCTGGACTTTTTAGAAAAGCCTTCTAATTGTTCTCTCAGCTTCAAGTCTGTCTTCACTCCAATCCATCCTCCATTCAGCTGTCAAAGTGACTTCTGACCATGTCACTCTTCTTTCTACCTCCTATGCCCCTTCAAATTCCAGGGATACTCTATTACTTCCAAGATCCAATATATAGTTCTGCTTGTCATTTATAGCCTGGCTGCTTCCTACCTTTTGCTCTCCTACTCACACTCCAGGGACACTATCTCTGTGCCTTTGCCCAGGCTGTCCTCATGGCCAGCATGCTCTCCCTCCTCACCTCCATTTCTACAACCTTTATTTCCCTGGCTTCCTTCAAGACCCAGTTTAAATCCTACCTTCTTCGCTGGTCACTAACTGCTCCCATAAAGTTTCTATCTGCTACTCTCCATAAATCTTGTTAGTACCTATTTATTTACATACTGTCTTCCCCATTAGAACATAAACTTTTTGAGAGGACTGATCATGTTTTTTTTCCTTTCTTTGTACCCCAGCATTTAAGCACAGCAAACAAAGTAAGTGCTTAATAAATCCTTACTGAATAACTGAAACTGAAGTCTAGAATGACCATGGGCAAGTCACTTAAGCGCTGGGAGTTTCCTCATCTCTATAAACAAGGGATGATGATACCAGTACTAGCTACCTACCTACCATAGGTGTCCTGAGGAAAGTGCTTTGTAAACTTTAAGGTTTTTACTAGAAAAGGAGGGGAGGGGAACATTATCATCACCATAATAATTGAGTTGACTATCTTAGGGGTTTCAAATTCTGAAAGCTCAGCTATGCAGCTTTGGGCACATCCAGTTACCATTCTGGGACATAGCTTTCTCATCGGTGACATGAAGGTGTTGGATGAGATTGTTTCTAAGGTGCCTTCCAGTTCTGACATTCTGGAATTCTGTTAATAAGCAAGGTTGATGGTCACTGAATTACTTAGTATATTTTCATATTGAATATTTGGGAATACTCCTTTTGTGGGAATGGCAGTTTTCATTAATTCAAGCACAAGTTTGAAGAAGGTATATTTTTGGTAAGTAGGTTAGGAAGTAGAGACCTGCATGAACATTTTGTTCTACTAACTACAGCGAACTTTCCATACTCAAGAGTTTCTAAGGGTGAAACAACTCAATGAGAAGAACATTCATCCAAACCAAGACAGTACTTCTTATTTGTCAAATAAATTCTTTGTTTATCTCTAGGTAAACTATGAATTGGTGGAAGATATATAAAGCTATCATCAAGGCCTCAGATTTTATGCAATAAATATACACTTTTCAGTGACTTTCCAGCATTCCATGACATATAGTAGATGGACAAGCTTCACTATCATGATACATCCCTGGAAATTGCACCATGAAAACAGATCACATTTGTCCATAGGGACAAAATTATAGTTAGAAGCTACATTCCAAACCAAGGACTCAGTATTAGATGAATCATGGATCTGATATACAATGTGTTACCAAAAAAAAAAATATTCAATGGTAAAATTCTAATATCTTTTGAAATGGGACAATTACTTTCCAAGTCTTAAAAAATGGACACAAGCTAGGAAAAAAAGGAAAATAACAAATTTTGAAGGGGCTAATGAAAACAGGCACATTAATGCAGTACTGGTGAAGTTAGGAATTGGTAGAAATTCTGGAAAACAATTTGGAACTACGTCCAAAAAGTTTATTGTTGCTCAGTTGCTTTCAGTCGTATCTGACTTTCTGTGAGCCCATTTGGGGTTTTCTTGACAGAGATACTGGAGTGGTTTGTCATTTCCTTCCCCAATTCATTTTACAGATGAGGAAACTGAGGCAAACAGAGTGAAGTGACTTGCCCAGGGTCACACAGCTAGTAAGTGTCTAAGGCCAGATTTGAACTCAGGGAGATGACTCCAGGCCTGGCCTCTATCCACTTTACACCTAGCCTCCCCAACCAAGAAATTACTAAACTCTAAATACCCATTAATATAGAAATAGCTCTACTAGGCCCTCCACTCTCCCTCCATCCTGCAAAGAGATCAAAGAAAGAGGAAAAGAACTCACAAAAATATTTATAATTGCTCTTTTTATAGTGACAAAGAATTGTAAACTAAGGGAGTGCTTATCAGTTGAGGAAATGGCTCACCAAATTATGGCATATAAATGTAATGGAATACTGCTGTTCTATAAGACATGAAAAAAGAAAAAGGTTCAGAGAAACGTGGGAAGACTTGTATGAGCAGATTCAGAAATGGCTGAATCGATAAATAAAAGTAGGAGCTAATGGATTTTTTTTCTGTTTTCTGGTTTAGTTGGTACTCTTAGATGTGCTGGTTTTCTAAAGTTATTTTTTTGTTTTAAGTTTCATGCCCAATCCTTTGATGCCTTCTTCCTTCCTTTCTGAACATCTTTATAGATATACATTTTCCTCTACAGATTGCTTCAGCTAAATTCCAAGAATCTGGGCATCATGTAAATTATTTATTGTCACATTCTTTAGAATTATATTTTTGTCTCCATTTAAATTTGAATTTTTCTTCAAATGCCTTTCTTGATTATAATTTATGTTGCTTTGAGATCATTAGAGGATGTGTTTGTATTTGTGTGTGTATGGGTATACATATATATATATAAATATATGTAGTGTATGTGTTTCTATAAATGTGTGTGTGTGTTGGCAGCTATCAACAAGCATATGAAAAAAATGTTCCAAATCATTAATAAAAGCAATGCAAATAAACTCTGAAATTCTATCCTACACCCATAAGATTAGTAAAAATTACAAAAGTGGGAAATGGTAATTACTAAAGAGGCTATTAGAGGACAAGCATACCAATGCAATGTCTGTAGAGCTGTAAACTAGTTTAACTATTCTGCAAATTAAGTTGGAACTTTACCCAAAGTTACTAAATGGTGAATATAATATGATCTAGCAATACCATTACTAATACTATACCCTAAAAAGGTTAGAGAAACTGAAAAAGGACACATCTGTGCAAAAATGTTAATAGCAGCACTCTGTCATAGCAAATTAATTGGATGCTCATTAACTGGGAAATGGCTGAACAAAATACGGAATGAATAACTATAAAAATGGAATATTGTGCTATGAGAAATGATGAATGGGACAGATTTAAAGAAACCTGGAAGGACTTATATGAACTGAGACAGAATAAGGTGAGCAGAACCAATAAAGCAATTTCTACAGTGACATTAAGGAAAATAACTTGGAAGGATTTAAGATCTCTGGTTAATACAATAACCAATAATGACTTCAGAAGACACTTATGATACTTGTTCCCCAATTCTTGACAGGGAGGTTTAGACTGGAGGTACAGTGGAGGTACATACCTTTTAAGATAAGGCCAATAATTTTTTCTGGAGTAATGATAGAGATGTTAAAAAGAAAGCAGAAAACAAAGAAAAGGGTATAAATAAAACATTAAAAATATAGAAAAAAGAGTAGAAAGGAAATCTAAAAAGGGACTCAGACAAAAAGGGCAATTTTGTTACTATCATGCTAAATTTACTAAACTTTATAAAACCAAACAAATTATATGTAATAGAAATGAACAGTTTTCCCTAATGAATATAGATGCAAAAATTTTAAATAAAATATTAGCAAACAGATTACAGTAACTTATCACAAGAATAAAATACTATGACCAGGTTGGATTTATACAGAAATGCAGGGCTGGTTCAATATTAGGAAAACTTTAAGCATAATTGACCACATCAACAACAAAACTAACAGACACCATGATTATCTCATTAGATGCAGAAAAAGCTTTTGAAAAAATACATATTATTTCTATTCCATTCCTATTAAAAACACTAGAGAGTATAGGAATAAATGGAGTCTTACTTAAAATGATAAGTAGCATCTATGTAAAACCATCAGCAAGCGTTATATGTAATGGGGATAAGCTAGAAGTAGTTCTAATAAGATAGGGGGGAAACAAGGATGTCCATTATCCCTCTTATCACAATTATGGTACTAGAAGTTAGCTTTAGCAATAAGAGAAGAAAAAGAAATTGAAGGAGTTAGAATAGGCAAAGAAGAAACCAAATTATCATTCTTTGCAGATGATATGATAATATACTTAGGGAATCCAAGAGAATCAAAAACTACTTGAAATAATAACTTTAGCAAAGTTGCAGGATATAAAATAAGCCCACGTAAATCATCGTTATTTCTATATATTACTAACAAAAGCCCAACAGCAAGAGATAGAAAGAGAAATTCCATTTAAAATTACTGTAGACATGCTGGTATCGGTCAAAGTAGAAAAAAACAAAAACTTTTTTTAAAGGCATTAACTTTCTCACTCATTGTTAAAACATCTTTGAGATCCAAAATATCAAGAGTACTAATATGAATATAGAACACTAACAGCCATTCCCCATGGATAAGTGGTCAAAGGATCTGAACAGTTCTCAAAAGAATCACAAACTATTAAGAACCACATGAAAAACTGCTTCAAATCACAGTAAGGTGAGAAATGCAAATCAAAAGAGCTTTGAGTTCAAATCCAGAAAAACTGCAAAGATTGCAGCAATGCGGTATAATGAAAAGGGCCCTGGCTCTGGAATCAGGAAATCTCTAGCACTATCTCTTGCATATGGAAGTTCCTTAAATCCCCTGGGCCTCAGTTTTCTCATTTGTAAACCAAAGAGATTAGACTGGCTGGTTTTTAAGGTCTTTTCTAGCTCTAAATTTATACTGCTACAACAGAAAAACTGGAATAGCAAATGCTAGAGGATTATGGAAAGACAGGCACACTAACAAGCTAACAAACTGACATTTATTAGAGTTATGAAGTGGCCAAATACTAAAACTGTGAGTAAAGCATACACATCCTTTCATTCTCATCACTAGCAATATGTCCCAAGGAGGTCACAGTAGAAAGAAAGGTCCAACAGACACCAAAATATTTTAAGCAGTCAGCCAATAAAATGTTTATTAAGCTCCTAGAACTGGAAATAAAGCAGATATCCATTGATTAGGGAACGGTTAAAGAGATTAAAGGATAGGAATATGATAGAATATTATGATGACTACAGGAAAGCATTAAAAGGTATATATGAATTGGTACAAAGTGAAAAAAACACAACCAGGAAAACTATTAAAAACATAAATGGAAAGGACAACAATGAACAACAAATATACAATAGTGAACATTATTACAATTATACTGATCAAGCCTAGCCTCCCTTTTCTTTCTCTTTGTAGAGGTAGATACTGCCTATATTTTTGAATTTGAGTGAGGTATTGGTTAGTTTTGCTGAACTACTTTTTTTCTTCTTTATAAGGAATGGCGCTCTGGATAAGGGAAGGAAGGGGCATACTGGAAATTGAAGGTGATACAAAAATAAAAGATACAAATGAAAAGTTTTTTTAAAAATATCTTTAACTTGAAAGAACAAATTAAATGTGCTTAATTTTTTGAAAATATTTATTAGGCAGCAAACTACATACAGCCATTTATTATTACATTGCCAAATTTGGAACACAATTTTTTTTCCATAAAAGAAAAACACATAACATCTTTAAGTATGACATTTAAGCACTTTGCCAGGAGATAACCAGCAAGTGTGGAGAAAATATTGGCACAAGCAATATTTGAGGGTTAAAGGTTGTTGGAGATTTCTTATTTGCCTTGGTAGTACTTGCCAAATAAATACTTCATGGTAAAACATTTGCATTTTCCTCGATACTTTAGTTTAAAACTCTAAAATGTTTTGACAGAGTACTGTATATCTCTTTTCATTTTTTTCCTCAAATATATTTCTTATACATCAATTGCCAACCAAATGCCACTCACAGGGAGGGAAAGCCAGCTGAGCTCAAGCTGAAAGGTACCCTGAGGAAAAATTAGGAAGTCAACCACCACTACTACTTTGATCACCCTTTTCCTTCAGAACCTGATGGAGACAGCCCAAGACCTTGGGAATAGCAACATCCTCCAAGTTGGTCCAGCTCCCATAGCCATTAGTAAGACATGAAATAATTGTGGAGAATGCCACCAATGCAGGGACAAGTGTAGGAGTTCTGAGGGTAGCAGCAATCTGCAATCTGGTCCTGCTTTCTGCTCAGTCCTCAATACCATGGTCCAGGAAGGCAACTTCCTTGGACAAGAGTTGAGTCATCACCACCAACTGCCAACCAAGTGCCGTTCAGAGGGCAGATAAACCAACTTAGCTGAAATAGTAAGAAACCCTGAGGGAGAGATAAGAGGCAGCATTTGCCAGACAGGTCAAACCATTACCATCATCCCTCAGACCTTGGGAGATATCCCAGGACCCCTGAACCCAAGAACCTTTGAAATAGCAATGCTTCCATTACAGCCCAGCATCAAGTGGTACAACATCAGAAATTGATGTGATTTAACGAGCAGAAATGGCATTATAACAACAACAAAAAAAAAAAGAAATGGCATTATAGAAGAGGCATTACCACCTGCTTTGCTACTATCCCCTAAGATGGGATCTTTTCATCTGATTTGTGGCTGAAATCTTCCATATGTTTTCTCCCCCATTAGAATGTGAGCTCCTTGAGAGCAGGGACTATCTTACTTTCCTACGTGCATCCTCAGCACTTGAAACAGCACCTTGCACACACATAGTATGTTCTTACTAAATGCTTCATTCATACATTCTTCCTGTGGCATGTCTCATGAATTTGGAGATTCAGCTAGTCTGTAGACAGTGAAACTGGAAGGAGAATCTCTCAAATGCTTACATACATCTGTGATCTCCTCCATAAGGAAGTTCTCTCCACTGACCAAGCAGTCCACAAGCATTTATTAAGTGCCAGGCACTATGCTAGGTGCTAGAGATGTAAGGACATCAAGCAAACAGTCCCTGCCTGTAAGGAGTCTGCATTTGGTCAAGAGAGATGTAACTTTTTAATAAATGTATACAGAATAGATGCAAGGCAATTTTGTGAAGGAGACCATGGGGAAATGGGAGGAAATCAAACAAGATTTCATATAAAAGGTGGTCTTCAAATGAGGGATTCTAAGAGGCAGAAAAGACCTGGGGATAACCAGTTTCACTGGACTTATAGAATGCAAGAAGGGGAGAAAATAAAACAGGAAATGTAGGTTGGGCAAGGCTGTGATGGGCTTTAAAAGATAAACAAAGGAGTGTCTCATTGATCCTGGAAGCAACAAGGAAGCATTGGATCTTAATAGTGAAGTGACATAGACAGACTTTGTCCTTTAGGACAATCACATCAGCAGTTATGTGGAGGCTGGACTGGAGAGGAGAGAGGCAGGAAGATCAACTAGTAGGTTCTTGTAATAGCTCAGGTGACAGGTGATGAAGGACTGAGTAAGGATGGTGACTGTATAAGGACAGAAAAAGGACATATATGAGAGATAGGGAAGTGGAAACAGTAATATTTGGCAACTGCCTGGATTTTAGAATGAGAGCAAGGAGTTGATAATGACATCAAGGTTACTTACCTGGGTAAATGGAAGAATGGTGGTAACCTTGACAACAGCAGGAGAAACCAGGATTTTCTCAATGGCACCTGTAGAGCAATTGTTCGGGCAGCTAGTGGGTACCACAGTGCACGGTGCTGAGCACAGAATCAGGATGAGTCATCATCCTGAGTTCAAACCTGGTCTCAGACATTTATTAGCTGTATGACCCTGGACAAGTCATTTAACCCTATTTGCCTCAGTTTCCTCATCTGCAAAATGAGCTGGAGAAGGAAATGGCTAATCACTCCAGCATCTTTGCCAAGAAAACCCCAAATGGGGTCAGGAAGTGTTGCACACAATTCAAAAATGACTGAACAATGACAACAACAACAACAAGAGCTATTATGGAAGCCTATGTCATGGTTAAGTTGCTTGAATGGCTGCTGCCTGGCACAAAAGAGCAGAGGTTGGGAGTCTGTATAATACTGGGATAAGGGGGAAGGGAGGACTATTAGGCAACAAGTCACCTGACTGTATCACAGGGAGGGAGAGATGTGATTCATTTTCTCAACTTTCAATTTGGTCACATGAGTCATTCCACAATCACTTTGGACTGTACAGCATCACTCCGGAGATCACTTACCTAGAGTATTAGGAATACATAAAGATAAATGGGTAGAAGGGAAAGAGGGAAGTGCACCCTAGTAAGGGTTACCCAGAACTGGTGGCAAAGGTAAATCTCTGAACCCAAGGAGCTGAGCCAATCTAGTTCTGGCCTCCACTAAGAAGTATGTCTCTTGGTGGGGTTCAGTAAATCTGGTACCCTTAGTAAGAGGTGAAGAGAAAGTGGAGATATCTAAAGGCAAGTTCCCTTGATCTAACTACAGGATGGTGTAACTAGCTGCCAGATATAGCCAGCTTTAACTACCAAGCACATGCACCTGAGAAGGGGGAAAGATGGAAGTGCAGTTCTTACCCCAAGGCAGTGACTCACCTCAGAAGGGGGTGGCAGTCTCCCAGATTCCTCACTCCTCACTCCTATGAAATGTAGAGTTGGGGGAAGGTGGAAACCAGGAGAAGGCTGGCACTATGATGGGAATCTCAGGACACCACCACAGGCGATTACTGGGTTGGGAGTGGTTGGACCTGGGGTGAGGTGTGAGGATGGCAGTTGCCACTATCCTCCTTCCAAAAGAAGAAACATGTCCTCCCTCATCATGACATGTTAGGGTAAAACACTATTCATTCCACGCTAATTGCCAGTCTCCTGGTAACCTAGGAAACTAACTACAGAAAAGTGACACCTGGGGCCAAATCCTTCACTCTTTACAGGCTCTACTACCAGAGAGGGAGATTTCTCTTCAAAACCTAATCAACTGACTTAATCTTATATGAGCCTAGTCAAGGGATGTCAGTTTCCTAGGAGCCTAACCACACTGGACTGAGCTGTGATTCTAGGCTAAGAAATGGAAGAGAAAATATGAAATTCAGTGAGGCAAAAGAGATCTGGAGGACTTCTTACCTGCCCCTCTGCACTTTTTCCTAATATACTCCTCTCCCCCTGCAAAAAATCCCTGAAATATTTTTCTATGATTTTTTTTAATCACTTAATTAGGGATTTTCTACTGCTCTTTGATTGCAAAATTATATAATAGGTAGTAAAAACAATCCTAGAACCTTAAAAATAAATGCACTCCATCTCACGCTAAGCCATCAAACATTTCTGATTTCACTGTCTCTGAAGCTCTTAAAAGGAAGACAGTGAACTAGTGCTGCCAGACAATGGCCAGTCAGCAAGCCCACAGCTGTCTAGTTCTGCAGACTGATCTTATGATCTTCATTTGTAAAAGGTCACTGGTTTCTTTTCAGTTCCCTGCTCAATTTAGAAGTATGTAGTCTGCCTATAAGGACAGCACTACAAACTATAAAGGACCTTGATTAAAGATGCGGAAAGATGATGAGCCACAGCTTGCATTTCACAGAAGCAGAGAGCCAGGAGAGGTTTCTCCTCTGCTTAAACTTTCTGCTACAGACACATAATGGGAACATTGATCAAAGCATTATTTGTTTCTTCAATTTTAATACTTGCTTAGAAATAGAGGCGTTTGCAGAGGCCTGAGAATAGGCGATTAATTTTTAGATCCTTTGCCTCATTCCTCTCTCTCTCTGTCGCCCAGGAAATGGACACAGGAACTCAACTGAGATCTTTGGTCTGGGCCTGTGATAACCCATCATCCAAGAGAACAGCTGAAATGCAGTACCATCCCGAGATTACAGTTCCCAAAGCTCACATAAGGGACATTTTAACAATTCATGAGGCTCACTTTTTAAAATTTATTAACATAGAGGAATAGCCATTAGTTAAACAAACTATCAAACAATGACTATAGATCAGAGGACCAAAAATGGACCTAAGAGATCAGAAATGCTCACAAAGAAAAGCCACTGAATTAGAGAACTTTGGTGAATATTAACCCTTCTTTTGCCTCAAGAGATGCACACAGAGTCCTGAGGATGTCTGAAAGTCTCATGATGAACACCCTGGTGCTCAGAACAAGTCATCTTATTAAAGGCACACTCTGGAACAGCAGTGACAGAACTGTCCAGTGTTACCTCTACCAAACACATTTCCAGCTAAGATGTGGTTGTGCAAGTGAATCAGAGCTAGAGAGCCTGAAGAAATGCAATATTACCACCATTATACCTAAACTCTAACAGCAAAGCTTCCATGACTTTGCTACTAACAAAATATGAATGAAAAAGCATGTGTGAAGCACTTACTATGTGCCAAACATTGTGCTAAAAGCCATTCCTTGACAGATAAGTACATAGTCAAAGGATATGAACAATTCCCAAAGAATTACAAGGCAAAACTGTCCATATGAAAGAATACTACAAATCATTAGTAGCAAGAGAAATGCAAATCAAAATAAGTCTTTACGTCATGCCCAGAAAATTGGCAAAGATGATAAAAGATGAGAAGAGTCAACATTGCAGAAAGGAGCATGAATGCATTGGGGGGTGGGGGTGGGGGACAGTGTGTGGAGGTGTGAATCACTGCAACCATTCTTGGAAGCTATCTGGAATTATGTATATAATGTAGCTGAAATGTTCATACCCTTTGACTCAGAGATTCCATTGCTAGGCATATACCCTAAGGAGAATATTGGTAAAAAGAAAGTCTTCATTGATACCAATCTTTATAAAAGCATATTTTATTTTTGTGGTAGCAAAGAATTGTAAACAAAGTAGATGCCTATTGTTCAGGGAATGGCTAAGCAAATTAGGCTACATTCATGTAATGAATATTACTGTCCTATAAGCAATGACTAATATGATGAATATAAAGAGGCATAGAAAGGTTTACAAAAATGAATACAAAGTGAAATGGAGCCAAGAAAACAATATACACAACGGCAATGGTAAGAACAAAAGAGGAAACTGAATTTATAACAAGGTTACCTTGGGAAAAGAGTTGGAAAAAAATGTGTCTCCCTATCTTCAGTGAATAGGTGGGGAGGATTATGAGTGTGGAAAATAGTATGTACTATAAAGCACGGTGAATGTGTTGGTAAGTGATCTGCTTTTTAAAATCTTTGTCATGAGATGGCTTATTATAAGGAATGAATCTGCCTCCAGGAGTTCTAGGTCACTTAGGACTCTCTCCCTGCCAAGACTTGCCAACAATTACCTAGGTTCCCTGGAAACAAACTTGACTATATCCCTTCTGTGTTCCTTCCCACTACCACTTGGGAGTCATCAGTTCTGACCCCAATGTTAAAGGAGTTAGGGATCTGCTCTAATTTGGAGGTGTGAGTGCTAGCCCAAACATAAAGCAGTCAGTGGGCTTCTCTAGCATCTTTCTCTTGTGCCTGTTTACTGCTATCTATTCCTTTCTGGGTTTTCCCTCAAACAAGTCAATTAAAGGGGCTTATTGCTTTTAGCACTGACTGGTTCATCTAACTTAACCTGTGATGCTCCTTTCAGTCCTAGCAATGAGCCCTGGAAATGTCTAACTCAGATCTTAAAACACACACTAAAGAGGGAAGTGAAAGCAGATAACTGAAGTTTAACACAAATAAGCGGCACAGCTCTGCAAGAATACTGGGAACTCTGAGTCCTAGAATGAGCTAAGGCTTATGATGCTTACGATGAATGCGAAGGACGTCAAAAGGAGTTGTTTTGTTGTAGCTTTTGTGCTATGTGAGTGCTAAGAAGATAAAAGAGGAGCAAAGACTACTGTCTGATGTGACTGGGTTAATAGTAGACAAAAAAGGCAAAACAATTCAACTTTTAGTTTGCTTCCAAGGCTAAGGAGAATAATCTTTGGATTATGATGAAGAGAACAGAAGTGCTTAATAAGCTCATGAAACCCAAGATTAATATTGAGGTTGTAAGCTGTCTTAAATGAGCTCAATTCACCAGGTCTAGGCAAACTACATCCTGAGATACTGAAGGAATTTAAAGGTAGGACTGCTGAGATGTCAGGATCTTTTAAAAATCCTGGTGAATAGTAGAGGACACACGACATTCAATCTCATCTCCAAGTCTTTGCACTGGTCACATGCCTGGAAGGCATTCCCTCCTTATCTCTGACTCAAAAAAATCCTACTTTTCCTTCAAGGCACAGCTCAAGCACCATTTTCTACATGAAGTCTTTTCAAATCTCTCCCCCTCCTCCCCCAACTCCTCCCAAACTATCTAGCATCAAACTATTTTGTGCTTTATTTTGCTATTTATTCTGTATCCACTTGTTTTTCCCATTAGAAGGCAAGCCTGACCCAAATAGGGAGTTTATTTCTGTTTGTACAGCACAGTGCTATAGCAGATACTTAAGTATTTGTTAATGGATTGATTTACAAGCACTACTGGATATATAGTAGTTTTCTGTCAACATATATTTTCTCAATCAACAGACACTAACAGTTCAACTACTATAATGTGGCGATGCACAAAATTTGGTGTTAAAAAAGTGATCTTAGAAATATATCTTGCCCTACAGGACCAAAGAGAAGATGAGGATAAGGGAAGGGAGGGATGTTAGAAAGGAGGGCAGATTGGTGGAAGGGGTAATCAGAATGCTCGGTGTTTTGGGGTGGGGTGAGGGGAGAGATGGGGAGAAAATTTGGAACTCAAAATTTTGTGGAAATGAATGTTTAAAACTTAAAATAAATAAATAAATTAGACCTGTGATCATAATAATCCCTTATTCTGTATGTTAATCTGTGTAATGAATGTACTGGTTGGGGAGATCAAAGGCAAACACAGGCTAGATTCTTTCAGACACTAACAATTTACACTGAATTTTGGATAAATGTGTTGCCTCTGGATGAAAGTGAGAAAAACAGATTCCTTCTCTTACATAACCTGGCATTACAGAAGCCACTGCTGAATAGCACACACTGAGTGCTCTTATGTGACAGCATTTCAGGCTGAAACAGTCTCAGTCCTTTATACGATGGTATCTCATCATACACACAACTACAGAGCTGCCTTTGTCCAATTCTCATCTTGTCGGACCCTCTATGAATTCTGACCATGACAACCACCCCTGTTTTGGCTCTCCCAAATGTTCTCATGGTTCTTCTCTTACTTATCTGGTCTCTACTTCTTTACACAATTATCTCCTCCAATACAATGAGAGCCCTTGAGGGTCAGGTCCTTGTTTTTGCCTCTGTATCCCCTACATTTAGCATAGTGCCAGGCACACAGAAAGTACTTAACAAATGCTTGTTGAATGACTTCTCCTAGACACTAGGGTTCTGTCCTGAGTCCTCCTATTTTCTATTTTTACACTCTCCCTTGGTGATCTATTCACTAGTACTTATGGGTTTATCATCATTCTCTATGCAAATGATTCCCTTTTCCTCACTTCCACATATGATCAACTGCTAAGTTTTGTGGATTCTTTCTTCACTCCATCCCTCACATATGTCCCCTTCTCTCCATTCACACAGCCTATAAACCTGCTAAAGGCATTCATCAACCTTCACCTGGACTATCCAGTATATGATCCAGTACCCCAACTGGATTTCCAACTTGTGGTCTTTCCCCTCTGCAATCTATCCACTACACAGCTTCCAAGAAGGTATTTTTTTTTCTTTTGGAGTCAGCTGGGATTAAGTGACTTGCCCAGGTCATACACCTAGTAAATGTCTGGAGGCTGGATTTGAACTTGGGTCCTTCTGACTCCAGAGTTGGTGCTCTATTCATTGTGCCATCTAGCTGTTCCCCAAGTAGGTATTCTTAAAGCATACATCATTTCCCTACTCAGTCAAGTTCAGTGGCTTCCCACTGTCTCAAGGATAAATTAAAAACTCCTTCACAACCTGGTTCCAACCAGCCTTATTACATATTATTCCCCTTTTCAGAGGACTGTGCCCCCCCCACTCCCCGCCCGGCCCCACAATCACCTAACAGAATTCCTAGCTTTCTTCTAAGCACAGTTCACGTGCTCTTTCCTACAAGAGGATTTTCCTAATTTCTCAACTGTTAGCACTTTCCTCCTTCAAGATATGCACTTTGTTTTTAATTATCTGTATACAGGCCAAATGGGGGACAGGAGTGGAAGAAAGAGAGGACTGGGGCTGGGTCTAAATCAAGTGCCCAGGGACACACAATACAAAAAATGGGCAAGTAAAGAAAGTATTTTGTATGTATTTAGTGCATACAAAACCATGATCAAATGAAATCAAATGGGTGTAAAACAAGGACTATTTTGCTTTTGTCTGTTTCCCCAGTGCCTAGCATATAGTAGATGTTTTACAAATATCTGTCGCATTGACTTTGTTGAATGTCAGAACTGAGAGAGACCAAAGAGAGGTCATTCCTTCATTATTACAAAGAAGGAAATTAAGCTCCAAAGTAGCAAAATAAATTGCCCAAAGTCACACAGCTAGAGAGTGGTGGAAAACCACCCAAAGTAAGAGGGTACTTTTTGTGTACTTCTTGGTTTCTGGTCATATTCTGGATAGGTAAGGTACCGACACACTCAAATCATAAATTCTATTAAGGATAGATACTAACCACTTCAAATGTGTTTTGTTTTTTTTTAATCCATACCCTAAGACAGCAATCACTGACAACAGTAGCATTTTCAACTATAAAAAAACAGTAACATACAAAAATAATATCTGTATGAAGATTTTATAATTGTAGTCAACTGTTTTTCTTTTCTCTGCCACTACCACGTCTCAATGAAACAACTGAGATAGATGGTTAAAAAAAAAAAACAAGTGGCCGTTAGTAATGTAAGCAGACTTTCATTTCAGACTACCAATGATTCACTGGTCTAGCTACTATGAGTAGGTTAGCTGAAAGGTTTTAAAATCCAGTTTTCAAAAATACTCTATCAGCATCTTGTTTCCTGCCCATTCATTTCAAGCTTCCTAAAAGGTTTCACCAACAGACTGTACAGTTATCCCTTCCACCTTGCAGGGGTTAGAGAAGTGATCTGGAAAATCTGTTGTAAAATGTTTTGGCCCTCCCTTCATATCAGAGGAGTCTGAATTATTCCTTTATCTTTTGTGGGGATTCACAGTACATAAATGTAAAGTTTGGGTTAAGTATTTGGTCAAGGGCTCTGTGTTGTCTGCTGGCCATGGCATGTTGTTTATGGCTTCCACAAAACTACAAAAAATTCCCATTTAATTTCTTATGCCAACCACCACATCTCACCCCTCAATATATCAAAACTGCTATGGGGAAAGGAGAGATGTAGATGGGATAACTGTACTTGAAACCCTAGACCTAAAAAATCACATTCAAGGAGTTAGACTCCAGTAACTTAAAGGATCACTAAGATTTAAGAATGCTCCAAAATTCCTGCAAACTATTAATTTTGAAAAAATTAAATGCAAGAAACAATAATAATTTTTTATGATAGATTCATGCTGTTATGTCAAATGATTATAGCTCTGGATCAGATTTAAGAAATAATCACCAGAATTATAATTTCCCATACATTGGCAGAATATGCAAGCTCCTTGAGGTCAAGGTATGTTTCATTCCCAACCTCTAACACAGTGCCTGGCACATAAAAGATGCTTAATAAATATGTGTTAAATTGAATTATCATTATAAAGTCAAAATATACAGAATAGAAACACTTCAAATTCTCAGCTTGAGTTCTAGGATATTGGTCCATTCCCCTCCCCCAAGCCCACCCCATTTCTAATCCGGCAGATTAGAATTTTGCTTGCCAAAAATGTATGTTAACATAATTTCCCCTATCCCCTGACATGTTTGAGCTAAAGACTAAAAAACTACTAAATTAATGAATGAGGATTTTTTGAGTTTCAATTATGGGAGGATAATTTTTTCTTCCAAAAGTTCTACCCTGAAGTCTCATTGAGGCATGAAAACGATCAAGTTTTTGTAGGGTATAACAGCAAGGCAAAAGCTTTGTAAGTATCAAGTTAGAAAGGCTCCTACAACAAGCCTTGTTAAATCTGAAAAGGCTCAGAAAGAGGCCGGCTGTAGTGTGATGCATTCTACAGCCACAGCTGCTCTTGGGGCTCACCTGCCAGTACAGGGATGTGATCTGCCTTGGTGGAGGGGCACCACTGGGACAAACTCATGAATCCTGGATATGGGAATATAATCATTTCTGAGCTTTATGGCTCAATCAGAGATGTTAATAGAGGAAAATGTCAAGACTGGTTCCTTGAAGTGAAGTGACGGACATGAGGAAATTCATACATAATTTTACAAGTTAATAGGCACTGGTGGCTTTAATAAATGCAGAACTCTTAAATATTCAAATAGATATGTGATTTCAGGGATGTGGTTATTTTTTCCAGTTGTAACCCACTCAAGCTTGCCATGTTGTGTGACTCTTTCCCACAGGAGGTCCATCCAACATGCCTTATTCCTTTTCTCTTAATATCACAAGGATGCCAGTTGAGCACTTAAGCTGTCCATTTGTCATCTCTCGCCCTTACCACATGCCCTACCCTTTCCATCTTCTTTTCCATTATACATTTCCCTGATAACATCCTGTACTTTTTTTCTACTTTGAAGATGCTCACTGGCTGCTCACTGTAGCCTACTAACCTTCTATTTCTCCATTGCCCTAAGACATTCTTTTTCTTTTCTTTCTTTTTTTAAAATAAGGATGAGTTTCTCTCTTTTCCAAATAAGGATGAGTTTCTCTCTCACCCAGGCTAGACATGCAGGAACTATCCTCATACTCAATCCCACTCTGGCATGGAAACTTGGACTTCCTCAGCCTGGTGGACCTCTGATGTCAAGGACTCACCACACAAATGCCACACAGTGCACCCAATGTCCTAGCCTGCTATAGCTCAGAACTCCTAAACTCAAGAGATGTATGAACTTTGAACTTCCTGGTAGCAAGAATTGCAAGCATGTGCCACTATGTCTGGCTAACTTTCATTTTCAGTCCTTGTGGCTGTGTTTCCAGTCTCAAAGACATACAGAACCACCAATATAATACAGGTGTTAAAAAGATGGCCCTTTGCTTCTGAGAGAAGTTTGAGATTATTAAAGGAGTTCTGCAGAACATCTTTCTTAAAAGACATCCCTTGAGATAGGTTGATGGGAATGCTGGGAGATGGCTGTGGTATAGAAAGCAAAAGACATCAATAAGGCTTTAAAAAAAAAAGACTGGCCTTGAAAGCAGAAGTGAATGTGGAGTACTAATTTCAAAATTTACTTATAATTTTTTCCTACTGGGAATATCACCCAATACCTTTAGGTTTTACAAGATGAAGGTGTGAAAAAAGTTTCCTGTCATAAGAGTGTATTTCAAAAGGTCAACATTTAGGAAGAGTATGATTGTAATTTGGGGTTTTCAAAACAAAAAATGATTAGTGAGTGTGATACTTGGGTCAACTGGAACAAATCACTTGCAGAAAGACTACAGACTCACTCAGTGATGACTCAGATGAGTGAGTCTAGATATCTGCCACTCCTTTGTACTGAAACTGACAATGATCAGTGATCTTATATTGAGTATCTTCCATAACTAAAGTTACCCTGCTCAATAAGTTTAAATATTTGGGCAAACTGTGAACATGTGAGAAACATAAGATATTTCATTGTTATTTAGAAAACAAGTTTAATACAAGACGATGACACATCCTCAAATCTGTCTCTCCTTTTCCCAGTTCTCCCCAAAGTTAAGAGAATGAGAACATTAAAAGTAACTCTTTTATTCAAAACTACCCTTCAACCCGGCAGTCCCACTACTGGGCATATATTTCAAGGAGGTCAAAGAAAGAAGAGTCCATAAAACTACAAATAACTAAAGGAGGTGCCCATTACTTAGAAAATGACCGTGAAAAGGAGGAATTCAGAGATGCATGGGAAGACTTGAATAGTGACGCAATAAAAGCAAGCAGATCTAAAATAAATAATATACGATCATTCCAATAATAAATGAAAACACGATGAAAAGTCAAACTCTTGGTGATTCTTAGAACTAATCTTGACCCCTTAGAAGAGATAAGAAAACACAGCATCCTTTTTTAGAAGAGAGATGAGGGACACTAATAGAGAATGATGCATATGCTATCAGACATGGTTTTCTATGCATGGTCAAGAATGCTTGGTTGGTTTTGCTTAACATTTTTTCTTTGAAACAAGGATAGTCCCTATTGGATAAAGAGTGACCATATAGAAACAACTTATGATGTAAAAACAAAAGACATTAATAAAATTTTTTTTGATTACATAGGAAAAAACCACACAACATGAACATATGAACTCTGGCTTCTTAAACCTTATACCAAAACAGCATAAACTCTGGAATGTCCTACTCAATTAGAAACTGCCATGTCTGGATCCAGTGACAGGAGTATATTCCTATTAGAAGGGCTGATTCCGTCCTGCAATAGTGCTCATTAAAGAAACTAGTAGGTGACGATTGCTGTGACTATTCACCAAGTTAGAGAAGAGATCTATCCACGTTGGTTGAGCAACAAGTATCTTCCATCTAAACTATTAGGCAGTCTGCATGCAATAAAGTTCTAATCTCTCAGTATTTCCAACAACCATTTTTTATAAAAGCTATTAAAAATATTTGGTTATACCAGGATCTGTCCAATAAAAACAAAATATGTTTTCCACATTTGCACAAGGAACTGCATAACAACGTTGAAAATCAATGACTGGCAATACATTCAATTTTTAAAAATTTTATAAGATTTAAAAATTTATAAAGTTAAAAAATGCACTGAAGCTAAAAGGTATCACAGAAGAGATCTGGTGATACTTGTCCAATCCACTACTCAGAGTCCTCTTATTTTGTAAACTTTTACGAAAATCTGCATCATTCAGATCACAAGGTTCAAAGCTTTAGAGCTAGAAGAGACCACAGAGGTCATCAGCAATCCCTTAATTTTACAGATGAGAAAATGGAGACCCTGATAGGTTAAGTGGCTTGTTCAAAGTCATCTCAAATAGTATAAGACATGTAATAATTATCCCTCCATTTCCAAGCTGACTTGACCCTTTACTGACATATTTAATGACAAAGTCTCCCAGTGAAAGGGTAAGTCCCTTAAGAATAATAAAGTGATAATGATTTATCTCTGGCTTCTTCCATAAGTGAGGAAATAAAACTGCACTCCCTCCCTCTACCAACTAAAATTTATTTGGAATCAAGAATTCAGTTTTTTTTTCTTTAGTCACCAATCATTTTAAGGTTACTGGCTATATCAGGGGTGGGGAACCTGTGGCCTCAAGGTCACATGTGGCCATCTAGGTCCTCAAGTACAGCCCTTTGACAGAATCCAAACTTCACAGAACAAATCCCCTTAATAAAAGAATTTGTTCTATAAAACTTGGACTCAGTCAAAAAGCTATACACAAGGACCTAGAAGGCCGCATGTGACCTCAAGGCCCCAGGTTCCCTACCCCTGGGTAACATAATCCATTATGATTTCTGGTATTAATCATGCTGGTTTCCCCCAGTACACATTTATAAGAAATACTTCAATGATTCCAGAGGAGAGGCAGAGCCAAGACGGTGGAGTAAAAGCAGGCACTTCCCTGAGCTCTCCCCCAAAGCCCTCCAAATACCTGTAAAAAATGACTAAACAAATTCTAGAGCTATAGAACCCACAAAATGACAGAGTGAAACAAATCCTCAGCCCAAGACAACCTAGAAAGTCAACAGGAAGAGTCTATTGCACTGGGCAGGGAGCAGAGCTCAGTCCAGTGTGGACTGCACTGGCACAGACTGGCTGAACCAGGCCTCAGGGGACTGAATTATTGGCAGCTGTGGCAGTTAGCAGACTTTTCAACTCACAAACGTCAGTGGAAAAACTCTGTGGGACCTAGATGAAAGAGGCCAGATCCAGCCACAGTTCCAGGGTGGTGAAGGCTGTTGCTGCCAGAGCTCTGGGCCCACAGATGGTGGGGGATTGAGCAGATAATACAAAATCCCTGAAGCCTGTGACAGTATACCCACCCCTACCCTCAGCCCCACTGGAAGCAGAGTTCTGCCTTGACAAAGAGTTAGAAAGTCAAGTGTTTGGAGGGGAAGATGAGTAAACATCATAGAAGAATTCAGACTATATAATCTTACTTTGGTGGAAAGAAAGATCAGGGCACACAACCAGAGGAGGACAGCAGAGTCAAAGCTCTGAAAGGCTCCAAGAGGAATATGAATTGGTTGCAGGCCATGAAGGAGCTCAAAAAAGATTTTGAAAATCAAGTACGAGAAGTAGAGGAAAAATTAGGAAGAGAAATGAGAGTGATGCAAGAAAATCATGAAAAACAAGTCAACATCTTTCTAAAGGAGACACAAAAACATGATGAAGAAAATAACACCTTTAAAAATAGACTAATTCAAATGGCAAAAGAGGGTCAAAAAGTCAATTGACGAGAAGAATGCCTTAATAAGCAGAATTAGACAAATGGAAAAGGAGGTCCAAAAGTTCACTGAAGAAAAGAATTTGTTCAAAATTAGAATGGAGCAAATGGAAACAAATGACTTTATGAGAAATCAAGAAAGTATAAAACAGAACGAAAAGAACAAAACAACAGAAGACAATGTGGGGGGTGGAGCCAAGATAGAGGAGTAACAGCACACACTTTCTACAGCACTGACTCTAAGCTCAGCCAAATACCCGTAAAAAATGGCTCTAAACAAATTTTGGAGCTACAGAACCCACAGAATGACAGAGTGAAGCAAATCTCCAGTCCAAGATAGCCTGGAAGGTCGCCAGAAGTATCTATCGTGCCATGCAGGGGACAGGGTGAAGTCTAGGGCAGGCCGCCCTGGCACAGACAGGACCTCAGCAGGCCTTGGGGAGACTGAATCTCTCACACCCATGGCAGTTTCCAGACTTCAGGACCCCAAAACGCCAAGGACAAATTAGAAAGTCAGTGGAAAAAGCCTGTGGGACCAGTGTGGGAGAGTGTAGTGGTCTGGCCCTAGTCCCAGGGCAGCTGAGGAACCTGCAGCAGCCACAACAGCAGCAGAGACAGACAGCAACTGTTTCTGGAGCTCTAGGCCCACAGATTGGGGGGGTGGGGGAATTGAGCAGCTGACAGTAGCTCACACCCCCACTAAAAGCAGAGATCAACCTTGACAAAGAGCTCAAAAGTTTAGTAAATGGCTGGGGAAATGAGCAAAAACCGAAAAAAAGAATCAATCTATAGAACCTTACTTTGGTGACAAGGAAGACCAAAACATGCAAACAGAAGACAACAAAGTCAAAGCTCCTCCATCCAAAGCCTCCAATAAAAACATGAATTAGGCTCAGGCCATGGAAGAGCTCAAAAAAGATTTTAAAAATCAATAAGAGAAGTAAAAATTGGGAAGAGAAACAAGAGTGATGAAAGAAAATTATGAAAAATGAGTCAACTGCTTACTTACTAAAGGAGACCCCAAAAATGGTAAAGAAAATAACACTGTTAAAAAAAAAAATAGACTAAATAGACTTTTGTCAAAGGGTGAAAGAGATCCAAAAACCCAATGAAGAGAAGAATGACCTAAAAATCAGAACTGGAATCAGATGGAAAAGGAGACCCAAAGGAGACCCAAAAGCTCACTGAAGAAAATAATTCCTTAAAGATTAGAATGAAGCAGATAGAAGCTAATGACTTTATGAAAAATTAAGAAATTATAAAATAAAAACAAAACAATGAAATAATAGCAGACAATGTGAAATATCTCCTTGGAAAAACAACTGACCTGGAAAACAGATCCAAGAGAGACAATTAAAAATAATGAGACTACCTGAAATCTATGATCAAAACAAGAGCCTAGACATCATCTTTCATGAAATTATCAAAGAAAACTGCCCTAAGGTTCTAGAACCAGAGAGTAAAATAAATATTGAAAGAATCCACTGATCATCTCCTGAAAGACATCCCAAAAGGAAAACTCCTAGGAATATTGTGGCCAAATTTCAGAGCTCCCAGGTCAAGGAGAAAATATTGCAAGCAGCCAAAAAGAAACAATTTGAGTATTGTGGAAATACAATCAGGATAATACAAGATCTAGCAGCTTCTACATTAAGGGATCACAGGGCTTGGAACAGTATATTCCAGAAGTCAAAGGACTAGGATTAAAACCAAGAATCACCTATCCAGCAAAACTGAGTATAATACTTCAGGGGAAAAAATGGTCATTCAATGAAATAGAGGATTTTCAAGCATTCTTGATGAAATGAGCAGAGCAGAACAGAAAATGTGACTTTCAAACACAAGATTCAAGAGAAGCATGAAAAGGTAAACAGGAAAGAGAAATCATAAGGGACTTACTAAAGTTGAACTGTTTACATTCCTACATGGAAAGATAATATTTACAACACTTGAAACTTTTTTCAGTACTTGGGTAGTTGAAGGGATTACATACATATAAAGAGAGGGCACAGGGTGAGTTGAATACAAAGGGGTGATATCTAAAAAAAATAATAAAATTAAGGTATGAGAGAGAAACACATTGGGAGATGAAAGGGAAAAATAGAATGGGGTTAATCATCTCTCACATAAAAGAGGCAAGAAAAAGCTTTTTCAATGGAAGGGAAGAGGAGGGAGGTGAGAAGGAAAAAGTAAACCTTAGTCTCATCACATTTGGCTTCAGGAGGGAATAATCTGCATATTCACTTTGCTATGAAACTTTATCTTACACTAAAAAGTGTAGGGAAGAAAGGGATAAGTGGGGGTGGGGGATGACAGAAGAGAGGGCTAATGGGAGGGGGGCATAATTACAAGTAAATACTTTTGAGAAGGGATAGGGTCAAAAGAAAAAATAGAATAAATGGCACGATAAGATGGAGGGAAATATAGTTAGTCTCCCACAACATGACTTTTATGGAAGTCTTCTGCATAACTACACATAACATTGAATTGTTTGCCTTCTCAGTGGGGATGGGTGGGGAGGGAGGAAGGGAGAAAAGTTAGAATTTAACGTTTTAAAAACGAATGTTAAAAATTGTTTTTACATGCAACTGGGAAACAAGATATACAGGCAATGGGGTATGGAAATCTATCTTGCCCTACAAGAAAATAGGGGATAAGAGAAGGGAGAGGGGTGACAGAAAGGAGGGAAGATTGGGGGAAGGGGTAATCAGAATACAAGGTATCTTGGGGTAGGGGGAGGGGAGAGATGGGGAGAAAATTTGGAACTCAAAATCTTGTGGAAATGAATGTTGAAAACTAAAAATAAATAAATTAGAATTTAAAAAGCAACAACAACAGAAAAGGAGACAATGTGAAATACCTCACTGGAAAAACCACTTACTGGGAAAACAGATCCAAGAGAGATCATTTAAAAATTATTGAACTACCTGAAAGCCATGATCAAAAAACGAGCCTAGACATCATCTTTCATGAAGTTATCCAGGAAAACCAACCTGATATTCTAGAACCAGAGGGTAAAATAGAAATTGAAAGAATCCTCTGAGATCCTCTGGAAAGAGATACTAAAAGGAAAACTCCTAGGAATATTGCAGCCAAATTCCAGAGTTCCCAGGTCAAGGGGAAATATTGCAAGCAGCCAGAAAGAAACAATTCCAATATTGCAGAAATATAATTACAATAACACAAGATCTAAGCAGCTTCTACATTAAGGGATTAAAGGGCTTGGAATATGATATTCTGGAAGTCAGAAGAGATAGGATTAAAACCAAGAATCACCTACCCAGTAAAACTGAGTATAATCCTTTGGGGGGGAAATGGACATAAAATGGACATGCAATGAAACAGAGGTCTTTCAAACATTCTTTTTTTTTCAATTTATTTTTAGATTACCACATTCATTTCCACAAAATTTTGAGTTCCAATTTTTCTCCCCATCTCTCCCTTCCCCCCATGCCATAACACCTTGAATTCTGATTACTCCTTCCCTCAATGTGCCCTCCCTTTTATCACACCCTACCTTTCCTTCATCCCCATCTTCTCTCTTTTCTTGTAGGGCAAGATAGATTTCTATACCTCATTACCTGTATTTCTTATTTTCCAGTTATATGCAATAACAATCCTCAACATTTCTTTCTAATACTTTGAATTCCAACTTCTCTCCCTTCCTTCCTCCCCACCCATCCTCACTGAGAAGGCAAGCAATTCAATACAGGCTATATGTGTTGTTTTGCAAAAGACTTCCATAATGGTCATGTTGTGTAAGACTAACTGTACTTCCCTCCATTTTACCCTGTTCCCCCTTTATTCTATTCTCTCATTTGACCATGCCCCTTCCCAAAAGTGTTTACTTCTAGTTACTCCCTTCTCCCATTTGCCCTCCCTTCTATCATTCCCCTCACCCCACTTGTCCTCTTCTCCCCTACTTTCCTGTAGTGTAAGATAGATTTTCATACCAAATTTAGTTAGCATGTTATTCCTTCCTTATAAGCCATATGTGAAGAGTAAGCTTTACTTTTCCCCTGTGACCTCCTCCTTTTTCTCCTCCATTGAAAAAGATTTTTCTTAACTCTTTTATGAGTGATAATTTGCCCCATTCCATTTCTCCCTTTCTCCTCCCAATATATTCCTCTCTCACCCCTTAATTTTATTTTTTTATAGATATCATTCCTTCTGATTCAACTCAACCTGTGCTGTGTGTGTGTGTGTGTGTGTGTGTATAATCCCTCCACCTACCCAAATACTGAGAAAAGTCTCAAGAGTTACAAATATTATCTTTCCATGCAGGAATGTAAACAGTTCAGCTTTAGAATGTCCTTCATGATTTCTCTTTCCTGTTTACCTTTTCATGCTTCTCTTGATTCCTGTATTTGAAAGTCAAATTTTCTCTTCAATTCTGGTCTTTTCATCAAGAATGCTTGAAAGTCTTCTATTTCACTGAATGACCATTTTTTTCCCCTGAAGTATTATACTCAGTTTTACTGGATAGGTGATTCTTGGTTTTAATCCCAGTTCCTTTGACTTCTGGAATATCCTATTTCAAGACCTTAAATCCCTTAATGTAGAAGCTGCTAGATCCTGTGTTATCAATACTGTGTTAACAATACTTGAATTGTTTCTTTCTGGCTGCTTGCAATATTTTCTCCTTGACCTGAGAACTCTGAAATTTGGCCACACTATTCCTAGGAGTTTCTCTTTTTGGGTCTCTTTTAGGAGGTGATTGGTGGATTCTTTCAATATTTATTTTGCCCTCTGGTTCTAGAATATCAGGCAGTTTTCCTTGATAATTTCATGAAAGATAATGTCAAAGCTCTTTTTTTGATCATAGCTTTCAGGTAGTCCCATAATTTTTAAATTGTCTCTCCTGGATCTATTTTCCAGGTCAGTTGTTTTTTCCAATGAGATATTTCATATTATCTTCTATTTTTTTCAATCTTTTGGTTTTGTTTTGTAATTTCTTGGTTTCTCATAAAGTCATTAGCTTCCCTCAGCTCCATTCTCATTTTTAAAGAACTAATTTCTTCAGTGAGCTTTTGAACCTCCTTTTCCATTTGGCTAATTCTGCTTTTTAAAGCCTTCTTCTCATTGGCTTTCTGGACCTCTTTTTCCAATTCAGTTAGACTATTTTTAAAGATGTTATTTTCTCCAGCATTTTTTTCGGTTTCCTTTAGCAAGCTGTTGACTTGCTTTTCAAGCTCTTCCATGGCCTGAGCCCATTGCATAGTCATTTTGAAGGTACTGGATGCAGAACTTCCTCTGACAGTATACGCTGTTCTTCCTCATCCAAAAGGATGGAAGGAAATACCTGTTCACCAAGAAAGTAACCTTCTATGGTCTTATTTTTTTCCCCCTTTTTGGGGCATTTTCCCAGCTAGTTACTTGACTTCTGAATCCTTTGTCAAGAGGAGGGTCCTAGTGCTCCTCCTCACCCCAGGACCATGCTCAGGGATGAGGCTCATATCAGCTGCTCAATTATCCCAGGGGCTTTACGCTGAGCTGCTCTCACAATGGAAGCTGTCACCAACTCAGCCACTGCCACGTAGCACTGCTGCTCCGCTGCTGCTGCTGTCGCCACCACTGCCTGGGGCCTGTGCTGAGGGGGATCTTGCTCCCCTCTTGCCCAGCTGGGAAAGCCCTCTCACTGACCTTTGAAGCTTTTTTTGGCGCTTGTGGGTTGAGGGATTTAGGACCCTCCCTGCTGGCAATTCTGCCCTGGAGGCCTGTTCCAGTCCTGTTCCTCCTGGTGCTGTGTGGCCAGGGCTTGGCTTTGCTCCTCTCAGCATCCTATGGGATAGACCTTTCCTGTTGGACTTCCAGGTCACCTTTGGCTGGAAATTTCTTTCACTCTGTTGTTCTGTGGCTTCTGTTGCTCTAGAATTTGTTGAGAGTCATTTTTTACAGGTATTTTATGGGCTGTGGGGGAAGATCTATGGTATGTGTGTCTTTCTACTCCACCATCTTGGCTCTGCCCCCCATCACTTTCAAGTATTCTTGATGAAAGATGCAGAGCTGAATAGAAAATTTGACTTTCAAATACAAGAATCAAAAGAAGTATGAAAAGGTAAACAGGAAAGAAAAATCATAAGAGACTTATTAAAGTTGAATTGTTTACATTCCTACATGGAAAGATGATATTTGTAACTCATGAGACCTTTCTCAGCATTAGGGTCGTTAGAAGAGATGGATGGATAGATGGACAGATAGACAGATAGACAGACAGACAGATAGATAGACAGAAGATAGACAGAGGGCCCAAGGTGAGTTCAATATGAAGGGATAATATCTAAAAAATAAAATTAAGGGGTGAGAGAGAAATATATTGGGAGAAGGAGAAAGGGAGAGATAGAATGGGGTAAATTATCTCACATAAAAGAGGTAAGAAAAAGATTTTACAATGGAGGGGAAGAGGTGGGAGGTGAGAAGGAATGAGTGAACCTTTACTCTCACTGGATTTGGCTTAAGCAGGGAACAGTATACACACTCAATTGAGTATCTTATCCTACAGGAAAGTAGTGGGGAAGGACATGGGGGGATTGATGATAGAAGGGAGGGCAGATTGGGGGAAGGGGTAGTCAGAGGCAAACACTTTAGAAAAGGGACAAGGTCAAAGGAGAAAACAGATCAATTGTAGGGTAGGATAGGATGGAGGAAAATAGTCTTTCACAACAAGACTATTATGGAGGTGTTTTGCATAACTGCACATATATATTGAATTACTCACCTGCTGGGGATGGAAGCTCAATTCCAGGTGGACAGTCTCGGGCGGGTAAAGGTGGGAACTTCTAAATCTTAGAGTTCTCACGAGGCCCCCCAGGGAATCGAGGTGAACTGAGCTATCTCGTGTATTTCCGCCTCTTCCCATGAGAGACGTGATGGGAGAGAGCTCTCCCCGCCCTCGAGATTGTCCCGGATCTGGGCACACTATTGTTATCTAACAGCACGGTATTCAGATGCAAACTATGCTGCTGGAGAGCTTAAGTAGGATCAGGAAAGCCTGAAAGCGCTCTTGGGCGGAGGGGCGCGGAGCGGACAGGACAACAAGGCTCCGCTTTTCCTCTCTCCTTTCTCCCCTCCCCCTCTCTCCCCGCTTATACTTCTACTTCCAATCTCTTATTGTAAGATCTTTGCCTCCTTGGGAGATTCTTCACTCCCTCCTAAGGAAGAATTCCCCTGCACTTGTAACTAGACCCTGAAATAAAGCTCAACCCTTGTTCGACTCTGGAACGTCCTTTCTCTCATACGAGCATCCGGTTTGGCCAACCGAAGACCTCCGATAGAGGTAAGGGAAGACTCGGGTAGCCCTCAGGCCTCTAGGCCTGGCACTCACCTAGATGGGTGGGTTGGGAAAAAGGAAGAGAATTTGGAACTCAAAAGTTTTAATAACAAATGTTAAAAAATTGTTTTTATATGTAACTGGGAAATAAGATATGCAGGCAATGAAGGAGAAGGATATCAGGAGGGATGATAAAAGGCAGGGCAGAAAAAATAATCAGAATGCATGCCATCTTGGGATGGGGGAGGGGAAATATGGAGAGAAAATTTGGAACTCAGAATCTTGTGGAAATGAATGTTGAAAACTAAAAATAAATAAATAAATTTAAGCATTAAAGAAAAAATACTTCAATGGACTTGTGTTCCAATGTAGGTATTTACTCAACCACAATCAACTGCAATTCTTCTACATAATTCTTGTCCTTTTTTGTTGTTGTTTTCTTGTCTCTGACTCTGTGACCCCGTTTGCAGTTTTCTTGGCAAAGATACTGTAATGGTTTGCCATTTCCTTCTCCAGTTCATTTATAGATGAAGAAACTGAAGCAAACAGAGTGAAGTGACTTTCTCAGGGTCACACAGCTAGTATCTGGGGCCAGATTTGAACCCAGGAAGATGAGTTCTCCAGACTCCAGGTCCAAGGCTCTATCCACTGTGCCACCTAGCTATCTTTCTATAAAAGCTTCCAAAAAGGATCCAATCAACAGGCTGCTGACATTTCTCTGGTTCTTGTAACGTTTTGTGGACAAAGAGAAGAACATTTGGGCTGCCCATCTGTTATCCTTCACACTCTCTACATGCACAGCACCCCCTTCCTTTTTAGTCACACATGTCCTTAATAATGTCTTTTATCCACCATTTCTGTTGCATAATTTATCCCTACAGCTTCCTAACATCCATGGTATAAAACTCACAGGTTATATCCTGATCTTACATAGCCAAATTTGGGGGCCTATATCTGGGAAGCAAAATAGTACATAAACTTATTTTGCTCAATATGTCTATATGTGTGTATATACACTCACATATTCAGAGAACGTAAGTGTTTTAATTAAATAGTTAAAATTTCTGACTCTGAAGAGATTTGTCCACTCATAGAAGATAAGAAAAGCAATGTCTAAATATCTTTGATTAACCTGTTAACTCAGAGATGGTACACTTGCCAAGGACATTTCAGCTTGGTATGGCAAATGAAAATAACAGTTTTTGACAGATATAAAAAAAAAACTCTAATAATGCATAGTATTTACAGGCTAAAAATGAAACCTATATCTTAGTTATGAAGAATATATATTGAAGAAACAAACAAGAATATACCTCTTTTAGGAAAATACATTGCTTAGACTGGCAATTATCCAATTGTCTAAATCAAGGGTTCTTAATGTAGGGACTCATGGAAAGCTTTTGAGAGGGACTGTGGATTTTGTTTTTTTAATATTTTGATAATCATATTTCAATAAGTGATTTCCTTTATATTTCTATATTTATTTTATGCATTTAAAAATATTATTTTGAGAATGAATCAGTAGGCTCCAGAATGAGTAAAGGATATTCATAAAAAAAAAAAGTTAAGAATTCTCACTTTAAATTGAAGTATTCCTCTAAAAGAAATGACCAATGACATGACAAAAATATTTGGGTTTCTCAGTCTAGAAAGAAACTAGGGGGAGAAATGTTCAGAAATGAATGAAGGATATGGGGTAAGTGAACACAGATTTGCTCACTAAGTATTAATGAGGAATCTTAAGTTTATAAGAAACAATGCTACTTTGTTTACTCCAAAACTACTATCTCACACAATGAGAGCAGTGAGTTTCTGGAATTAGTTATTCCAAGAAGACTAAAGACTCAGATTAGAGAAGGGTTTGGATGAATTAACAGCTGACAGAGCCATAATAGTTCACCAATCAAAATGAAGCATACATTAACTAGAGATACATATCCTTTGTTAGGGACAGAATACTGAGGCTGGAGAGATAATAGGCCTGGCATTATGGAATATTTTAAACTACACATATTTATTGAGGGGCATTATGGCATATGCTGCAGTGGCAAGACTGCTATGCTTAGTTAGTGGATCTGGGTCTGAATCTAGTGAATCTAACTATCGATGTGATCATAAGCAAATCATTTAGCCTCTGAGGGCCTCAGTTTCTTCATCTAATGAGAAGGTTGCCCTAGATGACCTCTAAGGTCTCTTTCAGCTCTAAATATCTTTTAATAAGAGAGTTGGCCTTGGACTTAGGAAGACATAGGCTGAAGTCCTGTTTCTCACATAAACCAACCATGTGACCATTAGCAGGTGCATTTAACTTCCCAATGTCTCAGGCAATTCTCTAAGACCACAAACAGGAAAAGAGCTGACAACTTCATTGGTGGAGATGTTGTTCTTTGTCCTTCGTTTCTGGAAGCGCATGATGTCTTGACTCTTGCCTGAACTGGATTTGATTGAGGAAAGGTTGCCTCACTCTCTTCCAGAGTGATCAAAATCCAGTGGCAAGACAAAAGTCAGGAAGACTCATGATGACCCAGGATATAGCAGATGATCATGGTATCTTCATGTCTGCCCAAGCTCTAAGCACTCCACAGAGCCTGCTTCAGCTGCCTTCATTGCTATTTGAACAAATAGTTCTCATCTGCCAATTCCCAAGTGGAAAAGGGAGGTGTGGAGAGTCTTTACATGCCTGGGTAGACATCTTACTAACTCACTGACAGGTTGGTGGCCCATCAGTTACCCTGAACCTGGTTTAGCCCATCTGCCAAGATGGTTTACTAAGGTGTGACTGCTAAACATGCTACAGCTTCATGGAAACACAGGTGAGTTGGGTGCCAGGTAGACAACAAGGGTAAGCAGCCCTGAAAAGGCTCTCATACCAGAGGTGCTAGTCCTCCTGGATACCCCATAGACTCTTCACTGGTGGAGCCAATTCCATACTGAGAATCCTTATATAATATGAAAAAAGCAGGTTTGGATCTTCCCTGTCCCACAATATTAACCAACATATTTTATTCTCAAAGATGGGTATTCTCTCTATCAAAGCAGATAAGGCTTCCATGCTGGTTGAGTTGCCCTTGGGAAAAAATTTGCATTAACCTTCTGAGCTTCTTCATACTTAGCTAAAGTTGTTGATCCTTGGACAGCAGACACATTTCATTACCCAAGGTGTACTCAAAATCTTTACAGTTTGGTAAAACCTACCTCAGAGTCCACAGGCTCTGGATTTCCTTCACTAACCCAGGTCACCTTCCATATCATCACTGGGCACTTGAAATGGGTTTCATAAGGAAACTAGTAATTCAACCATCCTAAGCTTTAAATAGATAAGATAGATCCTTACATAAAAGGACAGTACAAAGATATCCAAAACAGGAAATACAGTATATTGTATAAATACAGTATATTGTATAAATGACCAGCAAATCACACTATGTTGGAAACCTTTGAACGCAGGCAAGTTCTTGAGATAACTGCTTTGACATTACAGACTGATCAAAATAAAAATTCTCTAAGATTCATGCTTGTTCCTGCTTGCCAACTGCCACCAATAGGCTGGTAAAAACAAGAGCTCTGGAAATAGTCTCCTCAGACCACTGACCTTGTTTCCTGTCCAGTCCCTGAAGCCATTATCAAGAAAAGCAACCCCTGAGGAGAAGAGTTAGCTATCCCCACCAAATGCCAACCACCTACAGAACAAAAAGCAATCCCTACTCTGAAGGAATTCAGAGTCTAATGGGGGAGCTATACACATACAACCATGTACAAACAAGATACACACAGAATAAAGTGGAATAATCTGAAAGGGAAGGCACGAGTATTAAGCAGAGCTATGAAAGGCTTCTTGGAGAAGGTGGGATTTTAGCTGAGACTTGAAGGAAGCCAGGGAAGCCAAGAGGTAGAGATGAGGAGGCGAGAGTGTTCCAGGCATGGAGGAATGCTAGTGAAAATGCCCAGAATTGGAGTTAGGATTAGACCTCCTATGTAAATTATCTGCTCCTTAAGAGCAGAGATTGTCTACAATTTTTAAATTTATATTGCCAATGCTTTGCACATAAGTGCTTAATAAATTCAATCACTCATTCAGATGCAGCTCTGGTACAGGGAAAAGAATACCAAGCTAAGAGTCAGCAGTCTAGGGTTTGAGTTGTGGTTCGGTCATTAATCAGTGACGTCACCTTGGACAAGTCATTTCTAGGCTCCAGTTTCTTTATCTGTAAAATGAGAAAGACTAAACAATCTCTAAAATCTCTTGCAGCTTTAAAGCTCTCTGATTCTGAAACAGATTCAGTCAGAATAGCACAAATAATAGGGATCTGCTGTGAATAATTTCCCTTTTAATCTGCCAAAATTAGGACTGATTTGTTCAGATTGGTATAAAATTTAGGTAGCAGTAAGGTGGTAATTATGACTATCAAAAGCACTTAGCAACAACTAGGCAGAATGAGTTACTTTTGCTACATTTCACATAACAATGTAGTGCCTAAGCATGTCACTTTCCTTAGGAGCTGCACCAACTTAAAAAAAAAAAGCCAATGGATCTGAGAAATACTTTATCTTTTTCAATATTCTACAACTGAGAGGGAATATTCTACAGTGCAGAGGTTTTGCGAGAAATATTTATGGTGATGGGGGGTGAAGGTGGGAGGAGACTGAGGAAGCTGACTTTTTGGTTTGACACTAGGCTCCTTCTTAACCTTCCCCCCACCACATTCAACACTGCACAGTTTTATTCGTGATACACTTAGCTGTACTTGACCCAATTTTAAGAAACTAGGAAATTCTGGTAAGCTTATAGAGTTCAGCTGGTATGAATTTTATCGAAATGCAGTGCTCTATGGGGGCTTGGAAGCCTCTAAATATTTCATAATTGAATCAGCATAACTCAAGGATAGTAAATAGTGATGAAATCTGTGGAGGGTGAGGGTGGGTCTGGAGAATGAAAAGGCAACTAAACCTAAGTCTCACAGGTAATGTTTAAGTGAAAGATAGTTATCATCTACAGCTTCCCTGCCAACCATGCCTTCCCCAACAAAAAAGTGGGCCTAAATCAAGTATCCACGAATACAGTGGCCTTGGAATATGAGGTTGAACAGGACCTCTAATTAGTCCATTAGTTTCCTTGCCTTTAGGCTAGAACTGACTTACCTTTCCACCAAAGTCTAGGCTCACATCTTCCTCCAATTCACTCATGATCAAAATATATGGCATCATTTTTCACTCTTTCCCCTCTCATCTTCCACAAAAATCAGTTGTTGGTATTGACCTTCTACCCACATTTCTTTTTCTCTTTTTGCATGTCTCCTCTCCATTCCAAGTGACAACTGTTAGATTATGTTTCAACTAAGAGGACACAAAGATAAAATGAACGATATGATCTCTTCTCAAAGGGCTGACACTTATTGGGGTAGGGAGAAAATAACAAGTAAGTGAGTAAGTATGAGGAAAATAAATACAAATTAATGGAAGATGGGGCAAATCAGGAAAAGCTTCATGTAGAACGGGGCCCTAGAGCAGAGGGAAACAAGTGATAATTCAAGAATAGGAAGTGAGGCAGAAGTACACTTCAGACATTGGTGCCAGCCACTGGAAGGACATGGGAAAAGGGAAATGGGATGTGGTGTGGATGGAACAGGAAGATAACCAGTTTGGCTGGACCAAAGAATGTGGTAACGGGAGTAATATATAATAAGGTTGGAAAAGTAGGCTGGAAGGACTTTAAACGCTAAACAAAGATGCTTATATTTGACCTAGAAGCAACAGAGAATCATTGGATTCTACCAAATATGGTACAAATCAGACCTGCACCTCAGGAAAATCACTTTGGCAACTGTAGGAAGGATGAATAGGTAAAGGAAGAGCACTGAGGTGGAGAGAACAATTAGGAAGCTATTGCAATATTCCAGGCAAGAGAGGATGAGGGTATGAAGCTGTGTGAGTACAAGAGAAAGGGTTGGATTAAAGAGATACTGTGAAGATAGAAAAAGCAAAATTTGGCAAATAAGGATATGTGAGGTTAGAGAGCATAGAAAGTCAAGGATAATGCTGAAGTTGTAAGCCTGGATGCCTGGAAGGATGATGGTACCTTCAACAGAAATAAGGAAGTTCAGAAGGAAGATGCATTAGAAGGGGATACTGGAAAGGATAGTGAGTTCTGTTTTGGATGTGCTGAATTTGAGTTGCTTTGGAGATACCCAGTATGGAATATCCAACAGTTGGAGATGCATAAATGCAGCTCTCAGAAGAGAGACTAGGACTAAATACATAGACAAGTTTCAAAGTCTTCTGCATAGATTAAGCTCACTGGAGTTGATTTCACCAAGAAAGAGTGTAGTCAGTGTAGTTAAAGTACATCCACAGTTAGCAGACATGATATAGATAATGAACAAAGAAAGGAACCTGAGAAGAAAGGCTCAGACAGGTAGGAGGAGAAATGAGAGAATAGTGTTATAATAATCCAGAAGAGGGTGGTCAACACGTCAAATACATTAAAGGTCAAGAAGGATGAGAAGTTAAAGGCCAACTGATTTATGGATAAAGTGATCGCTGGTAATTTTAGTGAAAGCAGTTTCATTTTAAGTGATGAGATGGGAAGCTAGACAGCAAAGGGCCAAGAAATAACAAGAAAAGAAATGAAGGTAATAATGGTTGTAGAATTTTTTTTCTATAAGTTTGGTCCTAAGAAAGAGGCTAAATACAGGCTGACGGGGTGGTAGGAGCTAATGAAGGTTTTTTTCAGGGTAAGAAAGACTTGAGTACGTTTGTAGGCAAGAGAGAAGGAACCAAAAGATAGGAAGGGAGTTTGTAGGGGCAGAAACAACAAGGGAATACGAACAAGGACTTGTGCAGATGAGTTTTCCTTGATTGAAAGAGTCACTATCTCACTGAAATAAAGCAAGAGAGAAGGGGCTGGGGGAAGGGAGATGTCAAGGGGAGATTAAATTCAGACCAAAGGATCTGTAGAAAAGACCCAGGGGCTTGATAGCACCACTATCTTCTAGTATTTTAAAGGCTGGGAGAGATACTAGACTTGTTCTGTTTAGCTCTGGAGAGCAGAACCAAGAGCAGCGGGTAGAAGTTACAAAGAGGTAAACTGAGGCATAATGTCAGGAGAAACTTTCTAAAACTTAAGAGTCACAGCAATACAATCATCCGAGACAATTCTGGAGGATTTCAATGGAAGGTGCTGTCCATCTCCAAAGAAAAAACTGGTAGAGCCTGAATGTAGATCAAAGATACCTTTTCTTTATTTTTCTTGGGGTTTTTTTATTCTGTGCTTTCTTTCACATTTTGACTTACATAGAAATGTGTCTTGCATGACTACACATTTATAACCTATGTCAAATTACTTGCCTTCTCAATGGTGGAAGGGAAGGAGGGAGAGAATTTAGAACTCAGAATTTGAAAAAAAAAAGGAATATTAAAATTGTTTTTATATGTAATAGTGAAAAAAATAAGATACCAAATAAGAAAAAAAAATTAAGAGCTGTCCAAAAGGAGGATGGCCTGGCTAAAGAGGTGATGAGTTCCTCCTCCTTGGAAATCTTTAAGCAGAGGCTGAGTGAAACCTTATCAGTACATTACAATGGGGATTCCTTTTTCGTATTGGCTGCACTAGGAGGCTACTGAGGTCTCTTCCACTTCTCAACCTCTATCATTCTCCTTATGCATAGGTTAATTTGGTCACCTCACTCCTCTGTTCAAAATATTGCAATGGTTCCCTAGTGTCTTTCAGGTAAAAGTCAAATTCCTTATCCTGGCATGCAAGTCCCTACACAATCTTTTGCCAACTTACTTTTCCAGCCTTATCTTCCATACTCTGCATATACTCTATACTGCAGAACACCTGAACTAATGTGTGTCCTTCCCATCCAACTTATGCTTTTCCCATGATTTTGTTCATGCTCTCCTTCCCTGTGCCCAAAATGACCCCCCTTCCCAAAACATAAATCTTCCTGAATTCCTACCTATCAGTTCAAGCATTACCGTCTCTGGCAGCTGCTGCCAGTCAGGACAATTATCACACAAAGGTATAAATATATCATTGCCTTCTCATCTTTTCCCAAGACATTCAGATACAAATGGTTCTAAGATAAGTTGCTCTCCAGTTATTGGCTCCTTCTTGTTCAGTCTCCTGTTGACTACTGCATAGGCTGATAAAATGGCTGCAGTGGTAACTGAGTAAACGTTCTGGAATGTGAACTCTATTTCAGTAGGCTCACTCACAGAGTCTGAGGCAACTTAAGTACCCTATTCTGCTCCCACATGCTTTTGACTTCTTCCCTTAGGTCTCTAAATTGTGAAAGTAACCTAGTTACATTCCAAGTAACCTAGGTTTGATGTATTTGGCATTTCTATTTCTAATATTAGGGACAGGGACTGGACCTGTGTCTTCATTGGGAAAGAGGAAACTCCCTTAACCAATGCAGGTCAACCCCTTCTCTTCAACTTGAAGTCTTAGAGAATTACCTGAAATAGAGAAAAATCAAATGATATGCCTAGGGTCACAAAGCCAATATATATCAGAGGTAGGACTCCTATAATCATCATCAAAAGAAGAAAAGGAAAATTTTTCACTCAGGGTATGTATTGAAACACTCATTCTCACCCTGTGAGTCAGGCAGGTTTTTATCTAGGTAAAAACAGTGTTACTCAGAGTGTGTCAAATGCTTTATTCATGGTCACAGTGAATCAGTCATTGGACTTGGAAACCTCTCATATTACAGAGATTGATGATACTGGAGTGTTCAAGGAAGTTTTACTAGTGACCTTGCCCTACTCAATTGCAGGGGCAGGAGTCCTAAAAGATCTGATACATAGGCTTGCCTTGATCCTCTTCCAGCCATTAATGACCTTTCCCCGCATTAGATCTCTCCTAACACATTTTTGGCACCTCTGAAGAACTTGCTTTGTGTCACAGCTATTTGTGTAAGTATCACATTTCCCAACATAAGCTGTATGAGGTCAGAGAACCCTTCTCAGTCTCTTCTGCTGGATGACCATCTGTCTCACACATACACTCACCTTTGAGTGCACCCCATGCTCTGTTTAGGACCCACTTCTCTTTCTATATTCTCTCTCAGTGACTTCACTAATCCCCACAGGTATAATCATCATTTCTGTGCATATGACTCCCAGATCCCAGAGACACAGCATGGCATAATGGAAGACAAAGACCTGAGTCTGAATCCTGCTCCAGACACCTACTAGCTGCATGGCCCTGGGCAAGGCAGTTAACTGCTTTGGGGTTCAATTTCCTCATTTGTAAAATGAGTGGGTTGAACTTAATGGCTTTTGAAAACCCTGCCAGCTCTAAATCTATGATCCAGGGATGTATACACATCTAGTGCTACTCTCCTGAGTACCAGTCCAACAACACAAAAAGTCCAATGGACATTTCCAACTGGAAGTCCCATCAGTATGAAATTCAACATGTCTGCAATAGAACTCATTTTCTTTCCCTCCAAATCTACTCCTCTTCCAGATTTCTCTGTTTTTATTAAAGGCACCACCATCCTTCCCATTATGAACTCAGGTTTGTAACCTCTGAGTAATCTTCATTCTCTGCCCTCTCTCTTCCCACACTCAATTCAAGGCCAAGTCTTGGCAATTCTACCTCCACAGTATCTCTCAAGTCCATCTCTTTCTCCATTCCAGAGTCAGAACCCTAATTTAGAATCACATCACCTTTCATCTGGACTATAGTTAAGAATTCTCTAATTGGTCTCCCTTCTTTGAGTCCCTCCTCCCTCCAATCTATCTTCCACATTGCTGCCAAAGTGATTTTCTTTTTTTCTCATTAAAAATGTCCTTGTTATTATTGTGGACTTGGAGAGCATGAAACATGAACATTTTCCTATGCAAAGAAGAACAGAAAAATATCACCTAGTAAGAAGGGACTGAGAATCTTCACCATGTATAGTTTGGATTAAAAAAGTTTTTTTTAAATTTTAGTTCTATGATAGCTTTGGTTTGACTGTGTCCCTTACTGAAATTCCTTCCACTCTCTTGTTTATTTATTTTATTATGTTAATATTATATATTAATATATATATATATGTGCGTGCGTGTGTGTGTGTGTGTGTGTGTGTGTGTGATTACTTAGAATGAAAAGCTTTCACAATTTAGAGACCTAGAGGAAGAAGTCAAAACCATATGGGAACAGAATGGAGTACTTAAATTGCCTCAAAGATTTTGTGAGTGAGCCTACAGATATATATTATATATTTTATTATAGATTATATAATATATACTATTATTATTTCCCACCTCTGTATCTTTGCACTGGCTTAGAATGCTTTCCTTCATCACCTTGGTCTATAAGAATCCCTAGTTTCCTTCCATAGTCAACTTAAGCTTGACTTCCCTCCAGCTGCTAAGTTTTCTTCACACACAATTACACACACACACGTATATGTATATGCATACATTTTGAACGTACAATTATATCTATATATTATCTTCTCTGAGAACATGAAAGCTTCCTGAAGGTAGGAATGGTTTCATTTTTCACTTTTATATTTCCAGCACTTGTCACAATATCTGACACAAAGGAAATACCTAATAAATATTTGCTGATTGTATCTTAGCTAAACCTTGTATTTTCCTCAGTACCTGTGCACACAATAGGAACATGAATTTTTGTGAACTGAATTAGATAGCATAGGGTAATAAAAAGAGTGAGGAATGCAGTTACAGGTCCCAAGTTAAAAAACTGACTCTGAGTGACATGAAGCAAGTCACTCAATTTCTACAGGTCTCATTTTCCTCTTCTGTAACTGAGGAGACTGAACCAGATACCTCTAAAGTCTCTTCCAGCTGTAGATCCATAATGCTACGGATTGCTTCACAAGACTTACGCCTTATATGGTAGTATTACAAGCAAATTAGTATTTCTCGATGACAAAACTGCACTTGCTACAACTTTCACACATCTAGAAGTTTACATGGAAAACCTGCCCACAGGTTATTGGACCTTCCAGAAAAGATCGTGTAACTGAGTTGAACAAAATTCACTAATAAAACTTCCTCAAATCTTCAAGTATCAGAGCTACTAAATAAAGGTGCTCAGATGAGTGAGTGTCAAAGTACAACTGTGATCACACAAGACCATCCAGACACTCAGGACTACACTGTTTCCACCTTTAAAAAAAAAAGGGGGGGCCAACTTGTGTCACTTACCTACCTCAAGATGAGGATAAGTAAGACACTCACAAGAGTGTCTTTAAAAAGTCCTGAAATCTAGGGGGACAATTGTTTCAATTGTTTCACTTCTCAATCAAGTTCCATAAATACTGATTCTCTTTTTACTTTCTTCTTCAGGTAATAGTTAAAGAAATAATCATATAGCACGTAAACTGACATTTAAAATAGATTGCACAGTTTACAAAAGTACATTATTTGCACTATCCTGTAACACAGTGGGATTAATAAACTCGTCTTCTTATCTCCAGAGATCATTGGAACACTATCACTTTAAATGATGCTCACCTGTCTCAAGGATGCTGGAATCACAATCACTTGCTTCTTAAGTAAAAGATCAGTTAAGAATTCTCACCTTCAGAATTTCCGGTTCTTTGATATCCAGAGATTCTGTATTCCAGTGTTTTAGGCTTGTATGTAGCCTGTGATATTTATGAGCACTTGGCGGTGTAAAAAACCAAATCACACAGACCGCAATCATAAATCCAAGGCCAAATCCCAAGCAGAGTCCACTCACGTAATTGGGGAGAGGGAGTATAAGGTACCCATAGACTAACAAAATAAGGAAGTATAGTGTCTTCATTGGTAGTTTAGGCTGCTGCATGTACAAATCCATTTCATGTTCACTGTCAAGTACGGCATTATTTTCCTCAAGCGTTTCTGGCCTAAGAGAACTGTCTAAGGGCTTATCAATTTTATTTTCTTCTTCAGCATCTAGGTCAAAGTCCTCAGTATATAGCTCACAAAATTCTTCATCTTCTTTGCTCACTAAGGCAGACAAAGAACATTTTTCAAGTACTGAGGAAACAGTCTTTGCACTTGCATCCTTGACGCTGCTGACTTGAGAGCCCTGCAGTTCCACCTCCCTTACCAATTCTTCAGAGGGCTTAGGGTTCTCACTTCTACTGACATTAGAGTCACTTCCATCACAGTCACCTTCCCAGTCACACTCCTCTTCTTTGATGCTGTAGTTGTTATTGCTTTCCAAGTGGCCATTCAAGCTGGAAAGATTGGAGAGCTCTGAAGCACTTGAAGATAAGGCTTTGGGCCTGTGGCTACTACTTTCTTCCCCAATAATTTTGCTAAGGAGCTGAAAAGGCTCATAGATGACTTCAGAAAGGCGCCGTTTAGTATCTTCAATTTTAGCTTCCATTTCGGGCACTTTAAAAAAGGATCTAGTATCCGAGGGAGAAGTCAGTGGGGAGGAAGGAGCCGTCTTGGAATCTCCCCCTGTGTTTCGTGGCTGAGTAAACTGCTTGAAGAGGTGTAAATTCAGTTTGGAGTCAGGTGGTTTATAGGATAGAGTGTCCAACTCCTGCTTGGAAGTGTCCGTGGACAGAGACTTGACTAGAGTTTTCATCAAGTGCCGGTGCCTGGGGGGCTGTGGGGATTCTTTTGGCTCCACCTCTGTCGAGAGGGACTTGACAAGGCTCATGAAGGGTTTTGCACTAGAAAGGGTGGAGGAAGAGGCACTGGATGACAGGACAGGAGACTTGGAAGGAGAGGACAAAGGAGAAGAGGAACTAGTTTTCTGCTCCGATAGAGATGATACACTGGGTGAGCTCGCTATGGGACCTGATAGAGAAGATGCTGGGGACAGAGAGGATTCCAATGATTTTACAGCATTCTCAGCGACGGGTAAAATGGGAGGAGGGGAGGACACAGACTGTACAACCGCCATGACAGGTGAGGTAGCAGGGCCAGCAAAGTCATGGTGCCCACGTTCAAAGAATAAGTCTTCCTTGGCTTCAAGAGCAGTTACAATGCTTTGGTCATCGAACTCTTCATCAGGAGGTTCCCTGAATTCCTCCTCCTCCTCTTTCTCCTCCTTCCCAGATGCTGAGAAGTGAATGGTGATGGTATCTCGTGAAAGAGACCTTTGGACCTGTACTTTGGGGGTGGATGGTGGTTTTGGCATATCATTAGTTTTCTCTGCATGGCTACTATTCAGACTTGTCATTGCCGTCTGTGCTCACTGCCCTCACACAGTTTCAAGCTCTGTGAAGAGAACATTAGGAGAAATAGAAGTCAAAAGGCAAATTTCTCATAAAAAGACACAGATATTTACAGATACAAATCAATCAGAAAACTCATTTTGAAATGGTAATTATATTTTTACTTTAACAAGCATTCACTATTCCTCAATTCCATGGATTAACTATGATTAGTTTGGTGAAAATTAAATCATTAAGTATTTTCTTATCAGTCAAGTCAAACCCTTATGAACTGTACCATCCTCATTCTTGCCATTACAGCTGCCCTTATTTTTGTTTCCCCTCTTTTGTATGGCTTGCTTATATTAATAACTCAATTTTTCAGGGTTTAGTATACTAACAAACTGGACATCATCATTGCCATCCATAAAGAAATCCAACAGGACAAAATGGGGTCATGAAGAATCCTGAAATGACATATTTCAGCAGTAGTTTTCTATCTAAAGAAACTAACCAGACCCAGGAAGGCTGTTACCTCAAGAGAACTTATCGAAGTGATATTTATAATCATTTGTCTTTCATCTCCAAATGCTTATAAAATCTTGTCATAAAACAAGAAGTAGCAAGAAAGTTTCTAAGTATGTAAAGATTTCAAGTATACATGGGTTTAATTTTTTTTAATATGCTAATTAAGAAGCCAAAATGCTTCCGCAGGCATAAATAGCACATGGATCCATGTCTTAAAGAGAACTAAGGCAAAGTCAAATGACTGTAAATGAGTTTAAAATTTAACAAATGAAGGAACACATAAATTATGGCACCACAGCTACACTCAGCCACCTGACTACTTTCTTAGTTCCCAAAATGTGCCCATCAATACTGTGGGTGAGACAAGAAGAAGCAGCTTCAGTGTTGCATGAAAAGAAAAATGTAGCTAAAGTCATAGGACCCGGGTCTGAATGGAAAATGACTTAACCTGTTTGTGACTATTTCTTCTCCTATCAGAAGGCCCCTTTCAATGTCATTCCACGACAAACTGAAGACAATGTGCCTTCTTTCTAGGAACTTACGATGTTGCTATGTACGTAAAGCATACAAGTGCAAAGTTATAAACAAAAGTAGCAATACAAAAATGCTATAAGATATCCTGTAATATTCTGTTCAACTCTAATATTAATAAATGAAAAGATTAAGTGCCAAGAGACTGGTCGAAGTAAAAAGTACCCTAGAAACACAGATATCAGAGTGGGTTGAGAAGCTCAGAGAAAGCCCCCGGAAGATGGAAGAACTTGAGCTGAGCAATCAAGAACGCTGGGCAGATCTGGATGGGTGGAGAGGTCCAAGGAAGGCATTCACTCAGACAGGAAAGGTACGACTTGGGCAGGAGCTGAACATGGTATATTCAGAGGGCAGTAAAAAATCAGACTGGGAAGAAAGCAGAGTTTGTGTCTGGGAGCAGTGGGAGCTGAGTTTGGTGGTATCTGAGAGCTAGTTTAAGGACTCTAGTGTAATTCAAATTGTTTTCCAGAATGGTAGAATTGCTGAATAGCTATGCCAACATTCAAAGTGCCCAGCACATAGTAGGTGCTTAATAAGTGCTTGTTGACTGATTGACCATCAGTGTGCCTCTTTAGTGTTCTTAGAGACCCATCATTTATCACTCTTGTCTTTTGTCATCTTTATCAATATGACTGGTATGAGATGAAATCTTAGAGGTGTTATAATTTGTGTTTCTCTTATTGGTGATCGAGAGCATTCCTCCATATGGCCATAATAACTGCTTGTTTATACTCTTTAAAACCACTGATCCACTGAGGAGGGACTCTTGTTCATAAATGTTTTTTATCAGTTCCCTGTATGTCTTGGATAGTTGACCTTTTTCAAAGATATTTGCTGCAAAGATTTTTAACCCAATTAACTATTTCTCTTTGAATTCTAGCTACAATGATTTTATTTATACAAAAGCATTTCAATTTTATGTTACAAACTGAGAAAAGATCTTTGAATGATTACACTTACTTTTTTTCTAACTCTATAAAATAACCTTTCAGTAGTCTGGATGGCATGGTACTCAATAACTAAATTAATTTAGGTAGCACTGTCATTGATATTATACTGTCTTAAGCCTACCAATGTGAAGATCTGACTCTATTTGTGTAACGAATGTTTTGTAATGATGTCTATGTATTTCCGGTGTATATCTTGGTAAGTAGAAACCCAAGCATTTTGTATTTTCTGTAGTTACTGTAAAATGAAATTTCTCTCTATTATCTTTCTGTTGAATTTTGTTAGTAATTACAGAAATATTAATGACTTAGGTGAGTTTTATTCTGTTTCCTACAAGGTTGCTGAATTGTTTCAATTAGTTTTCAGTTGACTCTCTAGTGTTCCCTAAGTAAATCATCATATCATCTGCAAAAAGTTTTGTTTTTTTATTTTTTATTTTTATTTTTTATAAGTCTATGCTTACTTCCTTCAGCTTTAGGTTTTATTGTTATAGCTAGCAATTCTAACATTATTTTGAACAGTAATGTTGAGAATGGATATCTTTGCTTTAACTCATCAGCTTATTAGAATGGCCTCTAATTTATCCCCATGACATAGAATGCTGACTCTTGGTTTCAATTAGATACCATTCATCATAGTGAAGAAAGATTCATTTATTCCCATACTTTCTACTATTTCTAGTAGGAATGAATGTTGAATCTTGTCAAAAGCTTTCTCTGTATCTATTAATGTAATTGCATTATTTTGTTGCTTTTATTACTAATATAACCAATTTATGTTTTACTAATATTGAACCACCTTGTATTTCAATCTAGTTGTAGTACATAATTTTTCTGAAATGTTAGCATACTCTCACTAATATTTTAAATGTTTGCATTAGTAGTCATTAGGGAGGTTAGTTGATAGGTTTCTTTCTGTTTTGACTCTCCCAAGGTTAAGCAATAAGACCATATTTGTATCATAAAAGGAATTTGGTAGGACTTGTTATTTTATTTTTTAAAATTTGTGTAATATTGAAATTAAATGTTCTTTAAATGTTTGATAGAATTCTCTTGTAAATTTGTCTGATCCTGAAGTTTTTTTTTCATTGAAAGTTCATTTATGGTTTGTTCAATTTATTTTTCTAAGATTGGGTTGAGTTTTCTATTCCTGTTCTTTTAATCTGTGCATTTTACATTCTTGTAAATATCTATTTCATTTAGACTGACAGTTTTATTGGTATATAACTGAGCAAAAGAAAATATTCTTAATAATTTCTTTTATTTCTCTTTCATTGGTTGAGTTCACCTTTTTCGTTTTGGATATTGGTAATTTGGCTTTTTTTTAAACCAAATTAACTAATGGTTTTCTTATTTTACTTTTTGTATTTTTTAAAACCAACTCCTAGTTTTATTTACTAAGTCAATGGTTTTTTGCTTTCAATTTTGCTAATTTCTTCCTTGATTTTGAGGATTTTGGTGTTTAATTGGAAGTTTTTATTTAATCCCTTTTCTGGACTGGCATTTCTGTTTTTGTTTTTTAGTTGCAGGCTAATTCATTAATTTACTCTCTGTCTTTTATTAAAGAAAGTTTTTAAGACATATGTTTTCCCCTAGGGACTGGTTTGGCTGCCTCTCAAAAATTTGGCATGTCTCATTGTCATCTATTGTTTCTATGACATATTGTTTTCTTTTTTCCTCTCAATTTTACAAGCTGGGCATGCTTTGTATAAAATACATAAACATGTAATTGGCTTTTACCTAGAGGGACCACTGGTACACTTATCTTTTGGTAGTAAATACATGAAAGTCTTCTAAGAAAGACTGGATCAGTCATATCTGAGAAGAGGCTGGTAAAATGTTTTTCTACTAATATATTTACAACTGTGAAATGTTTATGCCAATAACTTTGAATATTAACTGGCATCACAGACTGTCAGCCTTACAATTATTTATTTATTTGTTGTGCTGCTTTAAGAGGATAGCCCAGAAGGATATAATTTAAATAGAGAACAAGTATCCACATGGACATCAACCATTCTAGCATTCTCATACCTGCATCTGTCTTCCACTTTTACAATACATGAACAAGCTGTGAGTGGGGACCTAACATAAAGGTTTTGTGATAATCAGTAAAGGCAGTATAAATGTTATGGCATTCTCAGGAGTTTTGCTCCATATTACCAAGTCAATTAGTTCACCTTTCCACTTCTGGAACTTTTAGAACATTCTTTTTGCTCCTCAGTCAGCATATTGTTTTGTCAGGTCTATAGTTATTTGGTTGTGTTTTTTTTTTAAATTATACAATCTAAGAATGCTTTGTATAAAATATATAAACATGTATCTCTATCTGCAGGGGTCACTGGTATTCTCTTTTGGTAATAGATATGTGATGCTTTCTCTTAAGAAAGATGAGCTCTCTCCGTACATACCAAAATATTTATAACAGGACTTTTATATGATAGCAAAAAAATTGGAAGCAAAGTAGATGTTGACTAGGGAATGGCTAGGCAAACTGTCATAAACTAATGTAATGGAATGTTACTATGTTATAAGAAATGATATGTGTGATGAATGCAGAGAAGCACGGAAAGATCTACAGGAACTTCAGGGACTGAAATAAACAAGGCAAAGAAAACAAGACATATAACTTTAACAACATAAATGGACAAAACATAGATCAAGTATGGATGGCACAAATCAAAAGATATAAAAAGACACCCCCAAGCCACCCCTTCCTGGAGGTGAGAGGTCACAGGTGCTATACATTGCATAGGTTTTCAGATTTTCTCAATGTGTTGCTCGATTGTGTTTATTTTCCTTCTTCTTTAAAAATACTATTCGTTATATGGAGTGGCTCTCCAGGAGGGAAGGGTGAGGAGCACTGGGGATAACTATGATAATATAAGAAACAGAAAATGATATCAATAAACATAAAAATTTAAAATATGATAGGGAAATTGTAGTACACAAATGTAGAGGAATATTATTGTGTTATAAGAAATGACTAAGCATAGAAAGACTCATCTGAACTCAACTGATGTAGAATTAAGTAAAATTAAGAGGCAAAAAAAAATATACACGACAAGAATAAATGGAAAGAACCATCAAAAGAGAAAAAAGTGAAAGCAGCAAAATTACAAAGAACTGGAATGGTTTCAAAAGATATAGGACAAGAAATTCCTACCCCATTCCTTGGCAGAGATAAGAAGTTCAGAGAATGGTATCCTGTACATATTATCACACTTTTTAAAAAAATACACTGACCAGTTTTACTGATTTCCTTCCTTTTCCTTAAAATATTAATTGTTATATGGAATGATTGGCTGGGAAGGAGGGAGATACTAAGGGAAATTTTGGTAACCTATAAAATTTATTTTAAAAGGAAAGACAAGATCAGTATTATAATTGAGAGAAGGCTGGTAAAATGTTTTGCTAGAATAAGTCCATGGCTGTGAAACATCTGTGCCAACAATTATAGGTGTTAATTGGCCCTGTTATTTTCCAATTTTCCAATTATTTGAAATTATCATTATTACTGCTTCAATAAAGAACCTCAATACGCCATGATACACACCAGACATTTCTGCAGACATTAAGGTGGATCTCAGAAAAGCAAAGCTTTGTATGAAGTTCTACATCCCAACTCCTGAAAAGCAGAGCTACTAAAAGCAAACTCCCACTGGTACTGCACATGCCTGTGTGCCTGGAGCAGTAGAGCCCAGTCACATTGGTTACATCTAGCTAACAGAGACTTCCCAAGAAACTATGAGAATATTTAGTGTCTTCCTATGGGGCTAAGGACCCAAGTGCATGCGTACTTGGATGACAAAAACAAGCAGACCTATACCAAAAAAGTATGGGGAGCAACTCACAACATTACTTTAACTTTATTCCACAAATGAGTATAATTAAATTCATGCAGAGGTTAGTATAGGAACTACCTGTGATAAGATGAGGAAGAAGTATTCCATACGTATGAATGAGATTCCCAAAAAACTTAGCTGAGTTCATCTAAAAACTGTAGCTGCTCTTAGGGTCAAAAGAAGAATCTAATGTCAGTCAACATACTATATGTTCAAGATATTGGGCACATCTGCTCAACCAGGCTGCCATGGGACCCCCAAAACATAACATCTTATAAAAGTAATTGATATAAACTTTAAAAAAAAAGGATTGCTAAAAGATAAATTATTTCGTAAGGATTTCATAAGGATCCTTTCTGTATTCCTTCATACCTTTTCATACCGAAAAAGCCAAGATGCTATGGTTGAAAATTTGTATTTTGAGTAGTATTTCTCATAAGAGCACACTACAATTCCCAAGTTTCTCAGGAAGTAAGGATAAAAGGTGGGGAAAGTAAAACAAACAAAAAAAACCCACAACAAAAGAAAGACCACTGAACACTTGGGTTCTAGTGCCAGCTTTGCTGCTAAACTTTCTGTGTGATTGTGATAGATCATTTTTTAAAATCTCTCTGGCCCTCAGTTTCTTCATTTATTTTTTTTGTAACAAAAGATGTTTGCCTAGATTAGTGATACTGAAAAAACAGCAGAAACTTTCACTTAAAGAAAATCTCAATGGAATCCTTGTAGTAAAATATTTTAAAGTATTCTGAGAAACTAGGCTTTAGTTCATCATCTTTTTACATTGTAGCAACTAGGTGGGGTAGTGCTAAGTGTTTTACCTGGAGTTAGGAGGAGGTGATTTTAAACCAAGCCTCAGATAGTAGCTGTGGAACTCTAAATAAGTCACTTCACTTCCACCTGACTCAGCTTTCTCAACTGAAAAATGGGGATAATAATAGCATCTACCTTGAAGAGTAGTTACTAGGATGAAATGAGATCACATTTGTAAAATGCTTTACACAGGGCCTGGTATGTAATAATAATAAATGCTTTTTCCCCCTTAGTCACTGTCAATCTCATTCACCACAATGCCTCGGGTCTCCTCACCCATGCCTCCTCCTTACAACTGAAATTTTCAAGAGTTTACTTTTTAAGATGCTGCTTTGCTTGTAAATAGCTAATATACGGTATTAGTCTTAAAAGTCTGGTACTAACATACACTACTACTAAGAGTACTAAAAGTAAGTCAAAATGAAGATAATTAACATTATGTTTGCATTTAATTTGGGATTTTGTATTCAAACTAGATTGTGGATATTTGTCTAATAATCAAAATCTTGGTTATCAGTCCTTTTGCTTTCTTATCCCAGTTGTCCATAATATCTCAAAGGTCTGCGATTTCATCCATGTTGGCATTGCCTCCAGCAAGGCAGCTCAGAGCCTCTCTATGGCTTTGGAGATGGGCTTTGAGAAGTGACACAAATTCATCAGCCTGTGAAGAACCTCTCTCTCAAGCTTAGTCAGGCTGTTCCTTAGACCAAAGAGGCAATCTATCACTACACCTAAAATGGGCCTTCCCCATCTGTGGAACCTGTCAGAGCATCTGTCTTGCTGGTATAACCTTTCTTAGCCCAGGATTCATCCCTAAGTTACTATGAGGCATTAGAACAAGAATAACCAAAAATGTAATACAAACAATAAAAGTGTAACCGTTCCTGCCCTGCCCTCAGGGAACTTAGATTCTATTGGGGAAAAGTAACATGTACAAAGAAATTTAAACACAAAATAGATAAATTCTGTGGAAACAAACTGACAATTCACTGACAGCATATGTCATTGCTTTCAATGTAATACAATAATGAATTAATTATTTTGCAACTCTAGAACAAAAAGCATGGAAGGGACACACTGAGGTCCCTTTATTACAGTTTTGCTGTTTAATTCTTCTACTCCTTCCTGTAATTCAATTAGCTTTTCCTTTAAGTACTCTCAGATGCTATGCCATTCAGTACATTAGTACTGATATTATTTCACTATTTCTTGGTACCTTTAATTATGATGCAGTATTCTCACTTATCTCTTTTAACCATTGATATTTTTACTGTTGTCTTGTCTGATCATGCTTGTCAAACCTGCTTTTTGGAATTCCCCTAAAGCATAAAAAATTCTGTTCCAGCACCTCATTTTAATTCTGTATGAATCTTTATATTTCAAGTATCTTTCTTGTAAACAACATACTTTTAAATTCTATAGTCTAATTCATTCTGCTACTTTTAGCTGTTTAATCAATGAGTTTATTCCACTTACATTCTTGATAATGACCATTTATTTCCCTCCATATCCTCATATACTTCTCCCTCCCATATTTTTCAGAAAGAAAGTAGGGAGGAAAAAAAGAAAAGGGAGGAAACTCAGTCTACAGCAGTAATATATAACAGAAGTGGTCTGTTTCCACTTGTCACTTCATTTAGCCCTTCCCCCATTTTTGACACCCCCCCCCCATTTGTGCTCCACTCTCCAAAGGCAACTATCTTCTCCCTTACTCTACTTTCCTTCTTAAACCCCTCTCTCCCCACATGTTAGCTGAACTTAATGTATTTAGGATGACAGTATCATAGGTTTAGAAATGGGAGGAACTTTAGAGGTCACTGAGTCCAACCCCCTCACTTTACAAATGAGGAAACTGAGGCATAAAGAAAGAGATCAAGTGACTTGCCCACCTAGTAAGTGTTTGGGGTAAAATTTGAACCTAAATTTTCCTAGACTCCAAGTCTAGTCCTCTATCCACTACTCCATGATACTTCTCTTCTTACACCAAACTATGTACATGTGTGTTTTCAACCCTACTTTGGTTAAGATAATAGTTTCATGAGATGTCTGCTTCTCCAAAACTTTCATCCATGCTTGCATATTCTAGCACATCCCATTTTTGGCAAACATTTAAGTTTCCTCCTCATTAATTTCTTTCCCTACTGCAATCCTTTATTTCACTCTCTTTTTCCTCCCTCCTTTAAAACCAACAACACAATAAAAAACATTCAGACCTTGTGTTTATCTTCTTAGACTGTTCTTGAAGAAAGTGGGATTCTGATTTCTTGACTCTTTTCACTTACTGGCATGTAAGCATTTCAATACTATTTAGCAGCTTCCAATTGCTCTAGTTTATTTACCTTCCTAGGTTTCTCTTGTCTCCTGTGTTGGCATTTCAAAGATTTTACACAACTCTTTTCATTAGAAATGTTTGAAAGTCTTCTATTACATTAAAGATCCATTTTCTCCCCTAAAGAATTATGTTCAGTTTTGCCATGTTGCATTATTTTGGGTTCTAAGTTGCTATTTTTTTGCTTTTTGATGTATTATATTCCAAGATTTCTCTCATTTAAAGGAGTTGCAGAATAGTCACTTGGGAGAAGATTTATAAAAAGTCTATTTATTATAGTTTCCACAAATCTTTTTAAATAAGTAAACAAATACCAATAGTACCATTACAAAGTCCTTTTGTTCTTGGTGGAATTTCTTAGGCCATTTCTTTATGCTACATTCAGTATTCCTTAATAGGAAAAAATGCTCAAGAAAAATAACTGCTTAAAAGGCTTCCACAGTTTTGTTTGTTTTTAAGCCAAAGGGTTGAGTTCTCACATTAGTTTGGTACTTTTGCCCCCATTCTTGCCATATGAAATGCTGACGCTAGAATAGACAGTGAAATAACAGCACACCACACACATATGCGCCCCCCTGCCCCCGAGACTTTGATTTTCTCTCTATTTTTTTAAGAGAAGAACACCTTAATAACACAAGATTCAGAATTCTTCATTTGACTTTTGCCTGGCTGCCTGTACACTGATATGGAAGGAGCTGCTGCTGCCACAGCCATTTAATGCTAGAAGAATCACAACTGCTGCTCGGGCATGCATAAAGCTCCTGCCAAGTTAATGACAGCAGTTTGTTCAAAAGAGAAGGCCTGGTCTTGCCTGGCTGAGCTGCTTCATGGGCTTAGGTGGTTCTGATCATTGCTCCTTGGTATCCCACTTTTGCATTCTGGCTGTAATTTTGGGTATGACACTCATGGCTGTTTTCAATTTGGGATTCAATCAAGGGCTGGTTCTGTCTTCTCCTGCGGCCTGGACAGTTGGGTGCTGGAGATGATACTGGTCTCAAGCCTCTTGCAGGGACCCCCAGCATGTGCTTCAGGTTGCTGAACTGGCCCTGTCTACTGATGTCCCTCTGAGTGCTCCAAGGCACATACTGCTCTGTCTCCCTTGCTAGTGGGCTATGGGTGCTGACTCTCTCCCCAGCTACTCCTTCAACATGCATTAGTCCTTCCAACGCTGGCTTCAGCCTCCCCTGACTCTGCTCAGTCCTCACTCCTCATATACCCTGTAAGATCAGGATCTAAATCAATCCTGCTAGCACATCTCTGCTCAGAAAACCCACAGGCTTCTGGCTGTAAAATGCTGCACATTCGGAGTACCTACAGGCTTCTGGCCATTCACCATGACCAACACTGGCTTCTGACTCCCCTATGGTGCCCCTTCAGAGCGCCCTACGTCTTCTGGTTGCCATTTTGTGTAATCCTGGACTAGATGGAGGACCTCACTGCAGCTTCTCTTTGGTGTTAATCAATGCCCTCTCAAGAACCCTTTTAAACATGGATGGAGGAGAGATGGGCTCCCCTATAACCTTTTGGATTGCCATCTTAACTCAAAGATTCAAGCTTTCTCTGTTGCTCAATTGTTGCTTTGTTACTTCAATATGTTGCTCAACACATGTGGTATAACCTTCACAGGTAATTGTCTCATTTTCAGAAAATTGGTTTCTTTATATAAATTTGACTCTTCACACAATTCTTTTCCAGTTCATTTGAACAAACCAAATATATGATCTTAACATTCTCAGAGGTTCTGGGTAACTAGATGAGCATTTTATAAAACTGTGTGTATCACTCTCCGTTATCTTCTTTAAATGTTCTTAAAATCCCTGTTTTCCAGTTTATTTCTTCCCCACAAGCATCACTGTGTACTAGAAAAAATTCTGAACTTGGATTCAGAAAGTCTAGGGGGCTCAAACTGTACCTCAGGAATTGAATAGCTGGGTAATCCTGCAGATATTTCATTTAAGCCGGCAGCCTCAGTTTCTTTTTCAGTAGCACCTCACAAGGATCCTCTGAAGATTAAGTGAGTAGATGTATATAAGACACTTTGTAAACTTTCAAACAATATGTAAATATCAGTTGTTATTGCTATCTTTTTTAGGATGAGACCTGGGATTTCATTGGTATAAATAATGTCCTGTGAGGAAGCTCCCTCTCCCAAAGCAAACCAGCTCCTTCTCTGCCACTGACAACTGCAACAAGTTGCAAGAGTCAATAAGAGGTAGGTAACTTGCCTAAGGCCACACAGTCAATATATAGAGGTAGGGTTTGAACTCAGATCTCCCTGACTCTAAGACTGACTCTCTATCTTTAATGCTATGCTATCTTTAATAATATTCACTCCTAAAAGTTCCACAGAAATACTAGTCCCAGAGACTAGCTGGATGGCTTGAAAAGCTGCCACCAAGAACCCTTACCACTTGCCTTCTCCCTTCATCCAGGCTGCTGGACTGCTTTGCTCACAGGGCATGGTGGAAAATGAGAGTCAATAACTCCATTCCTTCTAATAAAATGAAAGACCACAAGGCCTTACCACCTTCCCTGCCCCTGCTTTCTAAGACCCTCTAGGCATTACCATCTGCCCTGCCTCTATTCCCTGCCGTCCTGGCCCCATACCCCACTTCTGCCATCTTAACTACCTGCATAATCCAAAGGCCTTTCCATCTACCCAGTGGCTGCATTTTCTTCTGAACTTGGTTCAGAAGTTCCTCATAAGTAGGAACTGCATCAATGCTATTTATATTCCCAGCAATAAACACAATAAATTTTTTTATTGTCAGTCTCACTGCTTTAAAGTGGCATTCATTCCAAGTCTATCCTCATCAAAAATGTTCTTTCTAGATTAAGAAAAGTTTTATCTGATACATGGCATACACAGAACATATCTTTAATTAAGTTTTTTGAAGATAGGAATAAAGCTACTCTGAAATTTGGAGAATTTGGTTTGGCTTTTTAAAGGTTTTTTGTTTACTCCCTTGGCTCTATGACAAGTTCTCCTGCATCATCTCTTTTAAACCAAAGGTATCATTCCATTTACAGGCCCGAACAACAATTCAAATTTAGAAAAGAATAGCCTGTGTTACTTTTTCCAAAGACTGATGGATATATGGAAAGAATAACTACAATCTTCTAAGTTTATTTTAAAAGCACAAAATAAAATTTCTAAAATTTTCAACTATCATTTTCAAGTTAATCTTATCAAATGTACTTCAAATGTATTTGAAAGGTGAAGGACTATATAAGAGCAGAAGGTTGTCTACCCTGACCAGTATAGTCACTGCTCAATGCACAATGAGGTTAGGGGATGGCACAAGTGGGCATATACTGTGATGACTGTGATATAAAAAGTATTAAAATAAAACTTTTAGAAATTCACCTTATAATCAAAATAGCAAAAATATTCTGGTTAGATAAATCATTTCAAATGAGATACCTGTAACAAAACCCAAATCTTAAGTGAAATATACTTCAAAGTACTAGTTAAGGTCCTTTAAGTCACATGTTGATTAGAGATCACTCATCAGCTAAGTGTCATGTCTAATCCTTGCTACTTGGGAGGCTGAGGCTGATAGATCTTTGAGCTGCATTAGGGCTAAAACCAATCAGATGTCCCCACGAGGTCTGGTATCAATATGGTGAACCCCCAGCAACATGAAGGTCACCAAGTTGTTTAAGGAAGGATTGAAGTGGCCTACGGCAGAAGGGAATATATCAAAGGTTCTATGGGATTGGCCCATGAGCCTTGGCAAAATTAGGAGACCCAATCAGAAAAGGAAAACTATTACTCAAATAAAGAGTTGTTACTGAGTCCTGGTCACTATAGTAACGTTAGCTGCAAAGTATATTAAACTTGCTACCTAAATGCACTGCCATTTAGCACAGGGTCAATGAAGAAGGACCCACAGAGCTCTGAAGGTTGACAGAAACAGCACAGAGCTCAATAGAGCATTCACCTATTTTTAAAAATGAAATTAGACTATTTGTAATTTGTAAAAAGCAACAGTTATACATGTTCAATTCATCTGCTCCTTGAGGAAAAGTGATATTTCCTTTTTGTCTTTGTAGTCAAAGCACTTGGCACAGCACCTGGGATGTGGCAGACCCTCAATCTCGTGTTCATTATCTGCTTAGCTTTCATCTGTGGACTTTTCCCCCCCAAAAAAGTCACTTCTCAATGATCTGTGTCTATAGAAGAGTGACATAAAAATTAAAAATGGGATTTTTGAACATAAAGTATTTTCTTTTTACAGAAGATTTACCTTCCTACTTATGTTTTCCTTCAGCTAATGTGAAGATGAATTTATATTTCTTTAGCATATACCAATAGCCTGACCAGGGAAACAACTCAACAGCAAATCAAACTTGACTAGGGTTTTTTAAAACTGCTATAGTACATCCATATGCACATACCCAGGAGCTGATCATATAATGTATGCTGTATTTAATATCCATAGTGCTGACTATTCATTAATTTTAGATGAATTTCACAGTAAGTTTTCAGTAATTACCAGGAGCTTGCATTACTAGCTCATGAGATCCCTGTACCAATTAAAAGATCCAGTTACTTAAGCAAAGCCTCTCGGATCACATGTCTCCTACAAAGCCATGCCTATGCAGCCAACCTGCTTGAAAAGTTCTTCAGTGAAGTCCAGGGAGTGTTCCACTTCATCTAGCTTCCCCCTGAGCTTTACAATGCTTATCATCCAGCAAAAATAAGATGAAGCATCCCCTCAGCCTGACATCTTTCCAAAAATCCAAAGTCTGAGAAGCACATGCCCCTAGACCACAAGGGTTTTATTTTTTAATGAGTAATTTGAGATCTTTAAATAACAACAAAATCAATTAATTGTTATAAATATTTGTTCATTAAAGGTAATTTTCTAAAGTTGAAAATAGCTGTCAGTGTTATTCTTTCTCTAGGTCTACTTCAAGGGGAGGGGAGATGAGATAGTAATTTATAGGGATAATTCTAATAGTAACCAAAGGCTGAGAAAGAAAATAAGTGACCACCAACAGAGAGATAGCTAAACAAACTGTGGTACATAAATATAACAGAATGGTACTGTGCTGTAAGAAACAATGAAAAGTTTTAAATACAACAGCAGCATGGGAAATCTTTTATAAATTAATGCAAAGTGAAGAAATCAAGGCCAGGAAAGAAATACATGCAATGACTATAAAAATATAAACAGAAAAAATAACAAAAATAGAAATTGAATGTTGTGAAATTATTGATGATTAACTATGAAAGGAGAGAGGATAATGGAGATCCCTCCCTTCTTTGCACAGGTTGGAGAATACAGATATGGAACACTGCACATAATGTTGGATGTGGTTTGAGTTTTGGTTAGTTTTCCTGAATTTTTTTCTTTTCTCTTTTGTTATTCTTTGTTATGAGGGAGAGGAAGAAAGGAGAAGCAAAAACAAAAGATCAATAATTTAAGAAAAACAATAAATGAGGTGGTGAGATGGTCTTAATATATAAGATTATAACTATTATGTGCCGCCTGACAAATTATATGTATCTTAGCATCTCTTTTTGGCTATAGACTAGAGCCAGAGCTGTAATCAGAAAGTTTTGTGCCTGGAAAATTTAGCTGAGCAAGGATTAAGGAGTAGGGGCATGCAGCAGCACCAAGGACAGTCCAAACATTGGTATAGCTGGGCTGAAAGAAGGGGAGATTCACGAACCAGAGTGTATGGCCTTCAGCCCTGAAAGGATTGTGGGAGGAAGATGGGACCCAAGAGAGGAGTATCACAGCAATAGGACCTTTTAAGTAGTGACCACTGGGGAACATGCACCATGTGACGGCATGAGCTTTAAGAAGATGAGAGTGTGAGACATAAGAGAAAACGACACGCCCTACCCTTACCTCTTCATTGAAGTGGGCATCCCCAGATGTTAATACCCTGGAGCAAAGCCATGTTAGCCCTGAGTTAATTATAGCTCAGATAAGGGCTTTTTTACATAAATGATGTTTCCTTGTTAAATCAAGTGAATGAAAAATGTTTCCTGTCCAAACTATACAATTTGATGGGGAGCCCTGTATATTGGATAGGTACCACAGCTAGACAGGGAGCTGGACCCAGAACTAAAGGAAGAGAACAGTGGGACAGAATGTATTTGGGAAACCATTAACTGTTTTCCATGATTTCTACTGCTATAAAATCCATCTTTTTAACACCAATATTCTCCCTATGATGCTAAACAGGTGCTAATTATAATATGACGCAATCTTCATATAATAAATTCTCAAAATTTTAATTGTGCTTCAAGTTTTACAAAGCATTTTCCCCACAATTCCTGAGTTGTGAAATGTATATTTCAAGAATTATTGTTTCCATTTTACAGAAAAGAAACTGACACCCTCAAATCTGAAGCGATTTGCCCAAGATCACACAACTGATAAATACTATACGATGAAGCTCGTTATACAAAGGGCAAAAGAAAGGAGGGCAGTAAGTAAGCAAAAACTTGCTCAAGAAGTGGGAAGTAAAAAGTCATCTTCAAGGACGTGTTGAGCCAGAAAAGGAGGTGGACAAGTCATGAAGTGATGGGTGGTAAGAGATGACAGATGGAAGACAGGTTGTTGTACTGGTGTCCAGAGGAAGGTCACTACAACAAAGGTTAGATTCCTTTACAGAAAGACATGGACAACACTGGCACAGGGTGAGAAGAAGGGATGTACACTGGTGAAGGGAGTGATCCTAGCATCAAAAACAGGATTTGAACCTAAGTTTTCTTGACGTTAAGTTCTTCGTTTTATCCACTAAGACTCTGCTTCAAAAATGTAAATTCTTATTGGGTAAATGGATCACTGAAACTACAACTTCCATCAATCCAACTCCCAGCTCCTGGGAAAGCAGACATGTAAGTGAGCAATAGCACAGTAACACAGAGACTATAGGGATGAGGAACAGAGAACGATGAATGCGGAGAAATCAAAGGAAAATGAGAAACAAAAGAGCTGGAAGACAATAGTCTCAAAGTTGATGCCTAGGAAGAGATTATTTCATATGGTACAGAGAGGGAAGAAGAGCTAGATCAGGGGACAGGGGGGTTTTCACAAAGAAGTGCCAAGCAGGGATGGACTATATGGACCTGGCACCATAAAGGGCCTTTTTCTGAGAGACAGAAGGGGGCAGGGAGGATAGGATGCACATGAGCATGTTCACCTATGTGCCCAGATAATCTGGAGGTAGAACCAAGTAGAGTTAAGGAGAAGTCAGACATACTGAGCTGGATGTATGTTGTATACACAACACTGGATATAGTTTATGCTGCCAAATCCTCACACTAAAGTAAAGTAATTCTTGTTTATACTCCATACAGTACATGAAGATTTAGGTGACTCCCTGTGGAGAAGGTATAGTAGAAGCAAAGCTGTGGTCTTGAGGTTAAACCCTAACCCTCTCTGGTTCACAGCTGGCAGCAGCCAAAGTGACTGACCAGTGGTGAGCTCAAGAGGCCCTGGTTTTGCTTCCTCATTCAGTCCCTCAGAGTGTTGAAAAGTCACTGCACAATTTAGAGTGATTTTATGAGATATTTCTGCAGAAGAAACACAAATGGGCAGAAGAAAATGTGAATCTATGATATGGGAAAATACAGTTAGATGCTATGATATCTTCAATGTTTTCTACTCTTGAAAATAAGATAATTGGCAGAAAAAATAGATAACTATTTTCTAGACATATCAACAAATGACTGGAACTTAATTGTCAGGGTAGTGAATGAGGGGAGACTATATTTGAAAACAAAAATGATGTAAAAGATATCAATAAAAATACACTAGCAAATAACAAAGCATATTAAAATAATAAGTGATATACTTATAAACATAGCATCAAAGCATGGAGTCACCCTGGGTTCTAGAAGATTATGTCAACAGAGTCCAAGCTCTGAGACATTCTACTACGACAAAAAAAGTTATGCTCCCGGCAACAGACAGTCTGCTTTTCAAGGACCAGCCTCACTAGACACAAAGCAGCTCATAGGCTGACCACCTGGAAATGGATTCTTTGGCCAAAGCAATCTGTGAAACAAAGAAAAAGATAAAATGGCTCTCAGTTCTGTGGTTGTATGGCAAAGTGATGGTGGTAAAGTAGTGAAAAGGAGATCAGAGTACCAAGAATCACAAAGCTTTCGACTTTATAAATAAATATTAACTTGTTTGTTGATACTACATGTATGAGATTTTTGTCTAATGACCAATGAATGGACATACTAAAGGAGAACTAAACCATACTGATCATTACCATTATTAAACGAATTCACAAGATAAAAGGAAGTTGATGTGTGACCAGAAAAAAAGACAAGGCAAGAACAAAGAATGACCTATGAGCAGCCTACATATGCCAAAGGCAACCATGCCATGTCAAGAGAATGCAAGGAAGCCCCAGTATACTGGGTAGACACCTTGTGGTGAACTTACGAAAAGACATGAACAAGAGTTGCATAGGATGGGCAGGCAGAGCTGCAATCTGCATTGTTGGAGGGAATACCCATATTGATGAGATCATAGTTCCAATGGAATATTGGAATATTATGAAGACAAGTCTTTTTTCATAGTTCCTGATCAGAGAGAGAATAGCCTAATTTAATATTTTACATTTGGAAGCCTATGTTATTTAATGTTATACAAGGATTATTAAACTATAAGATTAAGGCTCTTTAAAATATATTAAGTATAAAATGCATGAAATTATGCAATCTTTTTCAAAGACATTACTATCTATAAGAGATTTCTAGGTGGAAGAGAATGCAACTTAAAAGACCCATGATAAAGATGACTAGTTTGGATCTGCCAAACTGGTCGGCAGCAAACGACCTGGGGTATTCTGCAAATTCAAACCATAGCCACCCTTTCTTCTCCATGGGGGAGAAAAGTCAAGGTCATTTGGATAAATTTATTGGAGTAGTAATTCATTTTGAAAGTAATGTTTTACAAGCCTATCATCATGCTTCAAGGAATTTTGTGTATAATAGTCACAGTTGTTAGACCTGAAGTATGCGTATATACACACATATACCACTCAATTACAGTTTTTACCACCTTTAACACAGAATAAACCAAGTGTGATAGTTCATGCCTGTAATCCCAGCTACTAAGGAGACTGAGACTGTCAAATCTCTTAAACTCTGGAGATCTGAGTTGCAGTGAGATAAACTGAACGGACTAAGCTTAGCATCAATACAGTGAGCCCCCCAAGATAGAAGGTCACTAAGGTGCCTGTAAGGAGAAAAGACTCAGATCAGGTCGGAAATAAGGAGGATCAAAGTTCTCGTGCTAGTCAGAGTGGGATTAGGAGATGAGAAGCAGGATAGATAAATAAATAAATAAATAAAGCTTTGGTATTTCAATAGGCAGGAGACAGCTGGGTGGTTCAGTGGATAGAGTACTGGGCCTGGATTCAGGAAGACTTATCTTTGTGAGTTCAAATCCAGACTTAGACACATACTATACCTGTGTGACCCTGGGCACATAACTGTTTGCCTCAGTTTCCTCTTCTGTCAAATAAGATGGAGAAGGAAATGGCAAATCACTCTAGTATCTTTGTCAAGAAACCTCAAACAGGGTCACAAAAAGTCAGACATAACTTAAAATAACAAAATGTATTCAAAATCTAAGATGGTTCCCAGCACAGAACTAAGTAAAGCAATTTTTTAAAAACTGAAATTCTCAAACATTTTGACCTCTGCAAAAGAAGATATCTTAATCTTCCTTTCAGATTCAGCTCCATCAAATACCAACAAATCCATGAAACTTTCCCTCCTTCATCTCCTCAGCAGGAAATAATCTCTCATTTCACTTTTCCACCTCTCCTGTGAATTTATCATACCCTGTTTTGTATTAGAGTTACTTGAGCTGACAGACAGTGAGGAACAGTAACAGAATACTGGACTTGGAGATCAAATTCCACTTAAGATACTTACTTACTGGCAGCATGACACCCCATGGGCAAGTCAACTTCACCTGCCTTACTATTTTATCACATGTACAATGGGGATTCTACCACCCATTTCACAGGATAGTTGGTGAGGCTCAAATGGGATCATGTGTGTATATAGTCAGTCAGTCAACAAATATTTATTAAGCTCTTACCATATGCCAGGCATTGTGCAAGGGATACAAAGAAAGACAAAAACAGTGCTTTGCAAGCTTTTTTTTTCCAGTTAATAGTATTATTTGCCTTCTTATCTTAGCCCCAGTACCTAGACCAGGGGTTCTTAATCATTTTTTGTGTCCTGGATCCCTTTGGCAGCTGAGAAGCCTAGCCTTCTCAGAGTAATGGTATTAAATGCATAAAATTAAATGCATAGGGTTATAAAGGAAACCAATTATACTGAATAGTTATCAAAGTATTTTTAATAAATAAGTTCATGGAGCCCGGATTAAGAATCCTTAATCCTAGTCTGAAAGCTCCCAAGAGAAGTGACTGCATCCTCTGTGTATACCCATCAGCTTGCCTGATACAGACAATAAATGGATGCTCCACTTATTTTTCCCCTTTTCTGATATGAAACCTTTTTAGGCCTCAAATATCCTTCTGATTCTGCCTCTCACAGTGACCTTTTGACAAGTCACTTCATCTCCTTGAGTCTCATTTTCCTCATTTGTAAAATCAGGGTGTCAGACCTGATGATGTTTGTGGCCCCATTCAGCTTGAGCTCTATGATCTTTGATCTAGAAAAACAATTAAAATTAAAGCTGGGGCTTTTTCAACAATCTCCTGAGGGGCAGGGGCTCGTGGTCAAAAAGTGGTGGGATCATGAAGGTGTTTTTCTCCCTAAGCTTGTTACTCTTTTCCAAGAACTTTGGACACTGGCAACAAAACCAACACATTCCAAACTGCTGGGCTCATAATGCAGGAAAACAAGTTATCTGAATAAAAGCCTTGAACAATCATTTTTAAATAGGTAAAGAGTTAAGCTTTAACAAATACACTCTGGCAAATTTTCCATAACGCAGAATGGCTTGCCTTGAGAATTGTCCAGAAATTCCCAGATGTTGCTCCAAAGAGTTTTGAGAAATGAGAACATTTTCTTAAGATACCCACTTACCATGAAAAATTTCATTCTAACCTATAGGATTCAAGTTTTAGGCATTACAAGTTTCCCTGTTACTTTAAAAACAATCAATTTGAACAAATCACAACCTCTGCTTACGCTCCATCTATTAGCTGCATACGTAAAAAAAGAGTATTGAACTTGGAAGTCAGGAAGACCTGAGTTCAAATCCCACCTCAGACACCAGCTGTGTAACTCTGGACAAATCAGTTAAATCATTTCCTCATGGATAACAGCATCTATGTGACAGGGTTGTAATGAGGATTAATCAATCAACAAGAATTAGTTGCTTAACATGTGGCAAGCATTGTGCTAGGCACCCAGGTTGCAAAGGCAAAAATGAAACAGTCTGTGACCTCAAAGAGCTTAAATTCTAAATCAAGGGAAACCACATGTGTAAGTAGATACAAAACATATATAAAGTAAAAATCAGGTTGTGGGCTGGATGTGGAGGGGGAAAATAGCAGCCAGCACTCCCCAGGATCCCTGCTCCAAGTCAGGAAAGGTTTCAAGCAGGAGGTGACATTTCAGCAGAGCTGTGAAGGAAGTCAAGCATTTACCAGGGAGGAAAGGGAGAAAGTGAAGAGAATATGCACTCCAAGCATGGGGCACAGGCTGGGAAAGGTCACAGAGACAGAAGATGGAAGGACATGTGTAAGGGGCAACAAAAAGATCAATATGGCTAGATTTTCACGGAACTTGTTCATGTGTAATAAATTGGAAAAGGTAGCTGGAATCAAATCATGAAGGAACTGAAATGCCAAGCAGAGGATATCGCATTACCTAGAAGGAATAGGGCGCCTTGGACCTTTTTGAAGATGGGAGAAGCCTGGTCAGAGTTGTGTTTTAGATAAATGTGTGGAGGACGGATAGAATGGAAAATGCAGACGCTTGAAGCAGGAAGATCAATTAGAAGGCTATTGGAGCTGTCTGTGAGAAGTAATGAAGGCCTGGCCATGTGAGAAGATGGACACAAGAGGATGCAGAGACAGAAATGACAGGTGATTGGATATGGGGGGAGAGTTCAGGGGAATGACGAGTCAAGTATGACTAAGAATGCAAACCTAGGTAACTGGAAATAGGGTGGTAGCCTTGACAGAAATAGTAATGTTAGGAAAAGGCATGGATGAGAATCTAATAAATTCTGTTTTGGAAATGTCATTTGAGTTGCATATACCACACCCAATTGGAAATAACCAATAGAGAGTTGGTGACAAGGAACTGGAGCTTAGGAAGGAGATTAGCACTAGACAGATATAAAATGGGAGTCACCTACATGGAGATAATAATTGAGCCATGAGTGCTAATGAGAGCAAGAATACAGAAAGAGAAGGAAATCTAGAACAGAACCAAAACAAATGTCAATGTTTATAAAGTACTTTTAATCCTTAAAGAGTTCCTCACAAACACACATATGTATGTAAACATTATATATGTAGAGCTAAAAAGAACCTTGGAGATCATGTAGTCCTTTTACAAAAGAGGAAACTGAGGTCCAGAAATGAAGTGACTTGCCCAAGGTCACAGGCATGACAGTCAGAATTTGAACCTAGGTCTGATGACAAATTCAGAATTCTTTCCCACTACAGTACATTTCCTTACTTTCTGTAAGACTTTAGCACATCAGGTATCAAAAAAAGCTTGCTTCTGTAGTCCATTAGCCAATATAACATATTTCTCAATCACACTGAAGCCTTAAGACTTTATATATATTTTTTTAAAAAGCTCAGAAGCATGAAATAAGTTTGGTTTTCAATTCAACAACAGTTTTTAAACTCAAATTACATACTATGAGGCCCTGCCCCATCAGGGTGAGGATGAACATAACATATACACAGGCTAACAACTGGGAGAAGGGAGAAAGAATCAGGAAAAGGTTTGTCTAAAGGTGGCCCCTGAGGTGAACTCTGAAAGAACTTAGCAAGAATGGATCAAGCGAAAATACATCCTGGGTACTAACTCTGAGAAAACGAACAAAAGTGATTTCCCCCACAGATGTTGTGTACATCCTGCCTCTTCTACTACACTGACCTCTACTCTCAAACTGGTTTGGGCAAGAATGTCACAAATGTCCGATTCATCTATAACTTTTGATACCACAAAGATAGTAGGGGTTCAATGGGAAATCAAGTATAAAACGACACATTTACAGATTCCTCTGTGTTATTTAACTTTTAGTATTTTTTATTTTTTGTATTTGTATTTTGTATTTTTTACACTTCCATGGGATCTGGGCACTCATCCGTGTAGAGCCTCCCTCCCTCCATCAGTCCATCTACATCTTCTCATCCTGGGTGAGGTTTTTGACCATTTTCTTCTGTAAATCCTCCACAGGAAAAACACACAAAGGGCCTTTCCTCTAGTTCTCTTGACACTCTGTGCTCACCAATGGTCTCAAAGACCTTAGCTTAAAAAGGCTAAGGTCTCCCACTACATCCACAGCAAGCTCCAGACATCATAATTTATATCTGGCCACAGGATCCAGGTGGCTCCAAGGGGAAAGTGAAGCTTGTGACTTTGCACAGACCTCCTTCACTTAAATCCAATTCACTTGCATGTCATGGCATCACCTCCCTGACGTCATGACCTCCAATGGACTACTCAGGCGATTATCCCTTACCCATCCTCTCTTATATCTCTCTGGTGATAGTCTATTCGGTCACTTCTGCATAATTTTTCATTGGTAAATAAGCTGTAGGTGCCTCTAACCCAAAAGGGGCCACTCCAGTGCTTTTCCATACGAAACAGTTATTGAAGGCCTACCATTTACAAGGCAGATTGCTAGGTGCCTGTGAAATTCAAAGGGGTATAAGACACTGTCTTTGCCCTTAAGGGTCTTATAATCTTAGCAGGGGAGATTGAGCATATGCACATAAGAATCAGAAAGTATATAAGGTAGTAGATGCTATTACATATTAAGTAAGTGCCATAGTTGGTATGAAGATGACCCAGAAGTAAAAAGGATCACAAGAACTTAGACAAGTTAGACCTTGGGAGAAGTAAGATATAATCTCTCCCTAATCACTGCTTCCTTTCTTACTGCCTACTGACCTGCCTAGATCTCACCCATCCTGGGACAAAACCAAAGACAAACCTCCTAAGATGCTATCATCTCTACAAGCTACAGTCATACATCTCTCCTTCCTTGTTATCTACTTTACTTCCTCTCCTCTTACTCCAGAACCCTTTGAAATTTGACCTCCAACCTCATCATTCAATAACAACTGTTTCCTCCAAAGTTACCAGTGATTTCTCAATTGTAAAATATGATGACTTTTTCTCAGTCCCTGTCATTCTTGACCTATCATTCTTGCAGTCTCTGACATTATTGACTGCCCTCTACTGTGGACTACCTTCTCTTCCTGGATGCTCTCTCTTGTTTTCAAAATATTGTTCTCTCCTGGTTCTCTTCTTACCTTCTTAACCATTTGTCCTCATTCACCTTTATTAGTTCATCTTCCTAACCATAATAACTATGGGTATAGCATAAGACTTTCTTCTTGGGTCTCTAATTCTCTCTATATACTTGGTGGCTTCATCAGTTGTTATGGGTTCAATTATCATCTCTATGCAAGTAACTCCCAAATCTCGTTTGTCTCGTTTGTCTCCCTAGCGCTTATTAGCACAGTGCCTGGCACACAGCAGGTGTTTAATGAATGTTTGACTGATGGTCTCTCAACACATCTAGAACTGCTTACTGGATTTCCAAACTGAATGTCCCATAGGCATATCAAACTTAACATGTCCAAAAGAGAATTATTTTTTTCTTCTGAAATTATTTCCCTTCAGAATTTCCCTATTTCTGCCAAGGGCGCCACCATCCTTTGAGCCACGTCGGTTCACAATTTTGGCATCATCCTCAACTCCTTATTCTTCCTTCACTCCATATATTCAATAAGTTGTCAAATGTTATCTTTTCTCCATGCACACTCTCTCTTGAATCTGTTCCCTTCTCTCTATTCATATAAACCATCACCATAGTTCAGTCCCTTTTCACCTCTTACCTAGACTACAACATCCCCCTAATTGGACTCCCTGCCTCAAGAGATGCATTCTCTATCCAGCTGCCAAAATGACTTTCCTGAAGGAAAAGTCTGACCATGTCATCTTTCTATTCAAACTCCAGTGATTTACCACTGCCTTTTGGATCAAATGGAAGCTCCTCTGTTTAGCTTTTAAAGCCCTTCACAACTTGGTCCTAATCTACCCTCTACATACTTTTTTATACACTATCCCCTTTCCCATTTTCTGTGGTCAATAAATCAACTGAGAAGATCCCACTATGTACATATATGGCACTATTCTAAGCATTGGAGATACAAAGAAAAAAGCAAAATAGTTTTTGCCCCCAAATAGCTTATGTTCTAACAAGGGAGACAACATGTGCTTATGTAAATATATACAAGATACATACAAAGTAGATACAATGAAACCTTATGGGGAAAGGTTATATAGCTGCTGGAGATTGGGCAAGGCCTCCTACTGGCATTTGAGCTGAGCCTTGAAAGGAAACCAGGAATTCTAAAGGGCTGAGACAAGGAGGAAGAGCATTTGGCCATGAGAAGCAGCCAGTGCAAAGGCTGGACAGTCATGTGTGAGGAACAGAGAGAGTCCAGTACCACAAGCTTGGTGAGTATGTAGAGGAGAGTTGTATATGAGAAGTCAAGATGAGGAAGGAAAAGGCAAGGTCATGGAGAACTTTAAATGTAAAACAGAGTTTATATTTGATCCTGCATGTCATAAGGAACCTCTGGAGGTTATTAAATGTTTGTGGGTAGGGGGGATGGGTAGGGTGGAGGCCCATGAGAAAAGTTACTTTGGCAGCTTTCAGGAGGTTGGATTGTAGTGGGGAAAGACCTGAGACAGGGAGAAGAGTTAGAAGACTGTTGGAATAGTCTAGGCCAGAAGTGGAGAGAGGCTGAAGTAGGGTGGTGGCTGTCAGGAGTGGAGAGAATGAGATAAATATAATACATGTCGTGGAAATAGAAAGATTTGACAACTGACTGGAAATATGGCTGAGAGTAAAGACTATAGAATATCACCAAGGTTCTGCACTGTGGTGACCGGAAGGATGGTACTACTCTTGAAAGAAAGAGGGAAGTTTAGAAGATGGGTTGGTTTTGGGGAAAAAACAATAAGTTTACTTTTGAACCTGCTGAGTCTGACATCCAGTTTAAAATGTCCAACAAAGAGTTGGTGATGTGAGACTTTACAGAAAGACCAGGGCTAGAACATAGATCTAGGAGTCATCAGCATAGAGAAGAAAATTGAGCCCATGAAAGTTAATGAAATCATCAAGTGAAAGAGGATGGAAGCAAGAACCTTTGGGTATACCTGAAATTAACAGGAGTGATATAGATGAAAGTTCATCAAAGAAGCCTGAGAAATGAAAAGACAGACAGGAGGAAAAGAAAAAGAAAAAAGTGTCATGAAAACCCAGACAGGAAAAAGAATCTAGCTGAAGAGAGTGGTCAAAAGTGTCAAGTGCTGCAGAAAGATCAAGAAAGATAAGAACTAAGAAAAGCCTACCAGATGTGACAATGAAGAAACTATTGATAACTTTGAAAAGAATAGTTTCAGTTGAGTAATGATGTTAGAAGCCAGGCTGCACTGGATTTCTGTGTGAGAGTAAAGTGGAGTATAGACAGGCAGTATGGACAGGTTTGTTGAGTTTAGCTGAGAAGATAAAGAGAGCTACAGGATAATAGATAAGAAAAAAGTTAGCTTCTAACAAGGGTTCTTTCAGAATAGAAGAGGGGAAAGAGGATGGAGGAAAAGCAAAAAGAATGAGGGAGAAAGGGAGGAAAAGAGAGGGACAGAAGAGGGAATAGTCTATGTAGGGAGCTGGCTTTGGCAAGAAGGCCCATCTCTTTATCAAAGGTTGAGGAAAGCAGAAAGTCAACAAGTCAACGTGAACAAGGCAGATGGCCTTGATTTTCTGTGTAAAGTATGAAGAGAAACCCTCAGACAAGAAGATGAGAAAGAAATGCTTTGGAGATTCAGGGAAGAAAGTTTGCAATAGCTGCTATGGTAAGAAAGCTAGAGAATCAATTAAGGTAGAACAGCAGGGCTGCCTTGCCACAGTGAGGGTCCAGGTGGGAAACAGAAATGTAGAGAGGACTGGGTCAGCACAGTTTCATGATCTCACTTCTATTTTGCAGCCCACTGATAGAACAGCATGAGATAAATGGTAGAAAAGGAAGGTATGAGGGGTGATAGGACAAAGGAGCAAGGGATCAGAGACTAGAGGAGAGATGGAAATTGAAAAGTTAGTCTCTGAAATTTAGGGATCAGATCCCCCATTACTAAACTATTTTGAACACTCCTCCCAAAAATGTGTATATTTATTTATATTTTACATTTTTGTATTACATGTATGTACTATAGTACTAATAATTATGTACATTATGAAATAAAAATGAAATAAAGTTTTTTAAACTTTACTTACTAATGGTACCATAAAGCTTCTTTGCTTTTGAAAGCAATGTGATTACGTAAGCTTCATTAATTTTTTCTTAAATCACTGTGTATGTCCTAGAAGACAGGACTTGCAAATAATTATTAGTAATTAATTATTCAGTTAATTTTGTGAAAGTAACTAGCCAAGAAGGCAAATTTCATTTAAGATTTTTTTTGGTTGTTGAAAGATATACAACACAACAATTAAATAATGATCCATAGTAGACAATGAACACAATAGCTTTGCAGCCAGGAATCACAAGCAAAAGTGAACTATCTGGTTTTAATTCTGCAGAAAATTTTCAGTATAAGTCTGTTCCTCTTTCATTATGTAGTTTTGCTTAAAGAATATTCTCTCTTAATTCCCTATTTGCATTTGGATATTAGTTGTCTTTTTATGTGTGAGGAATTAGCAGGAAGGCAAATTTGGTTAGAGAGTAGCAGGCAAGTAGGAGAATAATGTATTAAGCCTAGAAAGGTTGACTGGGAACAGATTCTAAAAGGCAAACAGAGCAGTTTATGTATGATCCTAGAGTGAACAGGGAGTCACTAATGTTTACTGAGTAGGAGGGTCAAAGTTGCTCTTTGGGGAAATCACTTTGGCAGGTATGTAGGGGATGGGACTGAGACAGACAGACCAGGCAAACAAAGATGAAAGCCTGAACTGTGTACAAGAAGAGGCCAAAGAATCCAGGAAGGTACAAACAATAAGATTTGGAAACTGCTTGGATGAGGAAACAGTGTAAATAAAAAAGCTGAAAGATGACACCAAGGTTGGGAACTAGAAGGATGGTGGCACCCCTCTGTTCAGAAAAGGGGCGGTGGGTCTAATACAATGAAATCTGCCACCTATCCAAGGTGACTCACTTCATTCCACCCAAAATGAGGGAAGGAGGGGAAGAATTACTAATCATTGTGCCCTAGAGCAGAGAGCCTGCCTTTACAGGAGGGAGCAATGCCTGCTGCAGCTAGGCAGGAGGTAGGTATGCTGGAAAGTGAAGAGAAGGGACAGACACAAGGGACCCAATGGCACTGTGCAGCCACCTTACAGGGTGCCCGGTTTGGAGTTCCAACTGCCCTGCAGGAATGCTTGCCCTTTATAGTGCCTGGCTCACAGTGAGTTCTATATAAATACTTGTTGACTTTATCACATCTCTCCACTTGGATACACTGTAATGTCTAAAGCTAAGTGAATTTTGAGATCTCCTCATTCTCAAATCCCAAATTGCTACCACTCCCCAATTTTCATATCATGATCAATGTCAGTTTTTCTGGACCTGAGGCTCACACCAGTAAAGACAATAACTCCTCCATTTCTATTTCACAGCTACCAACCAGTCCAACTACATAGGGATTCATAAAAGCTGAGGTCGTAAGCCTTTTAAAAATATGTATATTTTGACAAGTTTATTTCAGTATAATTGATCCCCTTTGTAATCCTATGTATTTTATATTATACTTGTAAAAAATGTTATCCCAAGAAGGGATCCATCAGCTTCCCAGAATTCTGCCCAAAGGGTCCTATGGTTCAAAAGAGGTTAAGCATCCCTAGTCTAGATCCTTTTTTCCTTTGCTCCTGAATGACGGTAGCTGCCCCAATCTTTTCCCCTTGACAATCTATCAAACATATAACTGCTAAAATAAAATGTCCACTATCATCATTTTACTCCCTTATTCAAGAAACAAGATTCTTTAGAATCTTATGATTAAAAGGTACTTCCCAAAATCATCTCATTCGGCCTCCCACCCAATTCAAAAATTTTCTGAAGAATAACCCTGGAGGATTGAATTACTTCTCAAATACCTCCAGTGAAAGGGAGTTACCTCATGGGATAACTTTTTTCAACTGTTGCACAGCTAAGTGGTACTCTAAGTATAGTCTGTATTTGATGGGTTAGTTAGATAACTCACACTGATTTTCTATCAACCCTGTGAGGTAGGTAGGTAGTGCCTCACAGTACTACTGTCTCCATTTAATGGATGAGGTAGCCCAAAAAGGTTAACTACCTCCCCTAGGGATCACACAGATAGTAAATAAAGAGCTAAAATTCAAACCTGGGTGTCCATCCTGATTCCAAAGTCAGTACTCTTTCCACTACACTACGCTGCCTCTCACTTAAGAAAGCTCTTTCTTATACTAAGCCAAAATCTGCTTCCCTATAGCTCTTCCTAGTCATCTGGGTGGCAGAGTCAAGAAGAGCCATCTTTAGGAGTTCAAATTTGACTTCAAACACTTATTAGCTACATGACCCTGGGCAAGTCACTTAACCCTATTTGCCTCAGTTTCCTCTTCTGTAAAATGAGCTGGAAAAGGAAATGAAAAACCACTCCAATATCTTTGCCAAGAAAACCCCAAATGGGCAATATCTCAAAGAATCAGACATAAGTGAAACAACTGAACAACAATAGCTCTTCCACCATTGGCTGTAGATCAGCAGATCTAAATCAGTGTGATCATCTCAGGCAAGAAAGGAAATATACTGTGGCACTGATACAAGGGGTTGCTTCGGGGTCAATATTTTATTGGATCATTAGATATAGTAGGAATCCTTAGATTCCCTCAAAGCTGTGAGAAACTGTCAGTCTCCATACCTCTTTCCCACAGCACTTGGAAACTTCCAGGAAAGCTGCTTTTATTTACTTTCCTGAAGAACTGTTGAACAAATAACCTCCCACCCTTCATAACAGGTGACTAAAAGTGTAAAATAAGACATACATCGTCAGACACAGTCAAAGCATTAGCCAGATTTGCTGAAGTCTACTTTTTCTTTCTTTCAATCTTTGTTACAAAGGATATCTTGCAGGTGAGAGGATGGAGAGAAATATATTCTGAAATGAATACAATGTTAAAACAAGAGATGCTAATAAAAATAAGAACATTTTTTAAAAATACAAAGTTAAAAAAAATTGTAGCCTCACCCATCTCTAACTGCTAATAAGCTCCCAGAAAGTAATAAGTATTATTACTACATAAGCAATATCTCATAATATTCTGCTCCCTAAGAGTTGTGGTTTAGTGGCCCAACCTAAATGCTCCAGTTTAGCATTCAAGGCTCTCTTCACCTCAACTACATTTCCCAGGACCCTTCCATGCCAGCCAAGCTCTTACAGTTATCCCTTCCCACATCAAGGAGGTTAGGGGAGTGGCATCCCTGAGATCTGGAAAATTCACGCAAAATTTTTTGGCCCTTCCTTTGTACCAGAAAAGTCTGAATGTTTTTTCTTTTATGATGTGTTTACAGTATTAAAAGATAAAATATGTTAATATTATGTAATACTATACATGTATTTTATGCATTTCTGAATTTCTAAACTTATCTTGTGTTATCTGTTCGCTTTCACTATCATCTGCAGCTTCTACAAAACTCCCCCAAAACTCCCATTTAATTTCTTATGCCAACCCAAGATATGTCAAATCAGTGATGGGGAAAGTGAAGATGTGGAAGGGATAACTGTATGTACAAACTGTTTGCTTCTACCTCCCTGCCTCTGCACATTCATTCTCACCTCCAGAAATGCCACCCTCTATCAATTCATAGGCCTTAGCATTTTGAAAATCCCACTTAACCATCTCCAAGATCCCTCTCTGGCTATTTTCTCCTCTTAACTAAACTGGCTTTCCCTTCCCCTCTCCTAAGATGTTCTCTGTTTTTCCTATGCCTGAGTTACATTTCACTTGTAGTCTAAGTATATTCTCTTATTTGGTGTTCTGTTAAATTATTTGCAGAGGCAAAGTGGCCTGGTGGATGCGGGTGAGGAGAGCATAGGCCACTACGGCTAGGTTCATATCCTGCCTCTGACAGGAGCTGCGTGGCACTGGAAAAGTTACTTAACCTCTGTAGTTTCTACTTCAGGGGCTGGATCAGATGAGATAATATATATAAAGCACTACACAAATGTCAACCGCTATTGACACGTTGGGAAAAGTGCAGAGATGGCGTGTCCTACGTTCCCCCAGGGCACCAGACTCTATGGTACAAACTCATTATCCCTCCTATATGAGTTCTGCATAGTAGGTGTCCAGGAAATCCAACAGACTGACTTGAACAGACTAAAACTTTAAAAGTATAATGATTTTATAAGGTGAAATTTCACTTAGCTTAAGTACTAAACATGACTCCTGGCTTAACAAGGAACATAAAGTCGGATTCAAGGTTATAATTCCCAGGACCAGTCCTGTAATAATCCAAGTGCTCTTCCCCTCAACAGCTCTGTATGAGATTTCACTGTCTGGTGATAAAATTTCATTGACAAATGCACCAACTGTATTCTAAGTGAAAAATCAAGGAACTATAACAGAGACACTGTCCAGGCTTACTCACCTTCAACAAACACTATACAAAATCAGTTTTAAGTACAATATCTACTTGGGTTCATAAAACCTCCCACTGGCTTGTCTATGAATCACCAAAGGTCTGAATTAAATCATTTATCCTACCAGATTATTTTTCCCTGTAAGGTAGGGTTACTCCTGTGTGAAAGTTTCTCAAAATTTTCAGTAGGATATTAAAAGCTAAGCACACACAGAGAATTGGGAACTTGCTCTAACAACTCAGTTCAAGATTTATTAAGTACTAAATCTGAGGAGACACTATCTAGACACCAGAAACACAAGCAAAAATGAAACAGTCTATTCCCTAAGGGCCCTTACTTCTCAATGGAGACTACTCGCGTTACGCCTCCCAGTCTGAAAACAGGCTCAAACTTCGCCTTCTGTGACAAAGTCCTGAACCAGACTTAAGTCAGGCTGGAAAAACCCAGGAGTTTCACAAGGTCAATATGAGTTAGCTACGAGACATGGTAGCCACGACAGCTAATCTGATTTTAGTCCACGTAAACTGAAGTAGAGTGTAAAAACAAGTGAAATGACAGACAGACCTGCTGCACACTGACTCTGGCCAGACATCAGCTGGATCACCATGTGCCATTCTGGGCACCACAGGCTCCTAGAAGATAGTTCATCTCATCCAAACTCCCTTTTAAGGAATATGACCAAAAAAAATGTAAATTTAAATATATGTATATATATATACATATATGAACAATCTCTGCATTTCAAGAGGAGGTGTATGGACCCAGGTGGTGAGAGGACTCAAAATCATGTCAGACAAAGCTGGATGAAGGAATTAGAGGATGTTTAACATGAAGAATAGATTTAGGAGGAGCATGAAGGGTTGTCATGTGGAACAGGGATTGGACTTGTTTTGCTTTGGTTTCAAAAAACAGAATTGTGAACAATGGGTGGAAGTTACAGTGAGGCAGATTTTTTGTTAGCAAACACTTCCTAACAAACTTGTCATGAGGTAATGGGTTCTCCATCTAAAAGTCTTCAGAGTTGTATGAATATTTGCCAGGAAAGAAATTCTTCCTCTGGTGTAAGTTAGAGGTGTAACTGGGAAATATTCAACAAAATAAATAAAAACACAACCAAACATACTGCTAATGTGTGCTTTTCTAAGTCAATATACGGCCCCAGGGATCCTTATGTATGATTCAGTGGTCCCTGTTTCTACCTGAGTTTGAAACTACTGGCCTGACTGCTGAGGTCCCATCCAAAAGTGAAATTCTATGTATTCTACGCAGTACAGTAGCTATGTGACATGGTAGATGGCATCAGCCTCAGGATCAGAAGGACCTGGGTTCAAGTGCCTCTGATACATACCATTTCTGTGATACTAGCAAACAGCGTAACCTCTCTCAGCTTCAGTTTCCTTAGCTGTAAAATGGGAATTATAATAGTACCCACTTCCCAGGGTTCTTGTAAAGATCCAATGAGATAATATTTGCAAGGTGCTCGCACATAACAAATGCCATAGAAACTTAGTTGTTGCTATTATTACTACAATGGTCCTAGTAGGCAAAGTTGGTTCTGTATTATTTTATTTGTAGAGTTTGATAGATACCCTTTGAGAATAATAATGAGGAAGGCATTCCAAAGGGAAGATGCTTTGTTCTTCTGCCTTCTTTCTTAAATTCAAGTAAGTGAATTACACGCAACATATTAATAATCTGCATTTTCTTTCAAGTATTGAGTTTGGTTTCCTAATTACTTTTTACATATAATAGTTAAAAATCTTTGATTATAAAATAGGAAATATCACTCACTCATCTTGTGTCATGCTACTACTCTTAATACAGCCTTTACCATAATAATACAGTTATTACTTTGAGCACAAGGACTTAAAATGTTTCATTTCAAGGACAAAGTATACAAATAAACTTGAGGGATATTGCCTCAAACTCCATTAGGCACAAGAAAAGATTTCTAATAAAAGAGAAAAGTAAGTAAGTGTATACCCATTCCAAATGGTAAGTAGGCACTAGAACTCCGTATAATATGGTTCTCAGTTAAACTTCTAAGATTATTCAGAAGAGCACTTCAAGATATGAGTTTTAATCTACAGTCCTCTACAATATTATAACTTAAGGCAATTCTCTCCCTAGGCTTTCCTCAACTATTAGAATAACTCATATAGCTAACTTCTCTAGGTAGTGGCTAAGGTATTTTTAGTGTAATGCTGGCCCATCCAGAATAAGTATCCCTGGTTAATTCCCCTGAGCAAATGTGCCTAAATATGATGTAAGACCAACCTAGCTTCTATAGCCTGCAACCATGAATGTGATGTAGAGATTAAGGGTTTGGGAAGTAGAGTTTATCCACCAGCCCCTTTAGGGCTAAAACTCATCAGCAGAATTCTGCTGATCATACTAATCCAAAGACTTGGCTTACTGTCTGTTCTGCAAATTCAAAATTCTGTCTCCTACTAGGTGATACAGTGGATAGAGCACTGGAGTTTCAATCTGGCCTCAGAGACTTACTAGTTGTTTGACACTGGACAAGTCACTTAACTGTCTACCTCAGTTTCTTCATCTATAAAATGAGGATAATACCTATCTCCTAACACCCAAAGTTACTGTGAATACTAAATGAGATAACTGTAAAGCACTTAGCACAGTGCCTGGCACACAGCAGGTACTATATAAATATTCACTATTGCTATTATCATTATTGCTAAGCCTTTTCATAGGCTGTCCCCTAAGCCTGGAATGTACCTCTTTCACACCTCCAACTCTTAGAACCCCTAGTTTACTTCAAGATGAAGCTCACCTACTCCATGATACCTTTCCTGAGGCAGGCCTCTCTCAAGTAATCTTGAAAAGTTATCCCTCGACATTTGAGGGCTTCACATTAGAGGTTCTGGTTATTTACAGGTTAGCCATCAATAATTATATGGGAAATTTTGAAGATTTGAGGCTTACTTTGGAAAACTGCAAACACACCTATGTAAAGAAAACTATAAAAGTTTAGCAAGTCATAAATGCATAAATACTACATACTGTTCATGTATTTTATCATTTACTACCATATGCGTACATATGTTTATTATAAACAGTTAATTTCTGTCAAAAACTTCAGTGCACTAAAGAACTATGGGATGAGAACTGTTTGAGAATGTCCCCTCTTTGTGTCTCTACCATCCAGACACAGTTATGTGATTTTTTTTTCCCATGGTGATCACTGTATCTTGTACTTTTTGTAAGAGAAGGAAATCCAGGAAGCAGTTGCTGCAGCTTCACCAGTGCTGCAAAATCTCTGCATGGTGTGCAAGATACTAATCTCTTTCATGAAATTGCAACTTTTTAGGTGGTGTGTTGTTTTGTATGTTAAATAAATATGATCAGAATTATCAAAAATAAGGGTTTGGGATGGGGCCTAGAATTATTCATGGTTTTTCACATTCATGGGGGTCCTGTACCCTTTAAACCCCAGGAATATTGAGAGATGACTGTATATTTCTAGATATGAATATGCTTATCCCTCAGATATGTATATGCTTATCCCTCCTGCAGAACCTAAGTCGGTTAAGGATAGTGTCTGCATCCTCAGCCCTTAAATACAATGCCTTTGCACATTTGTTTTGTTTTGGACCTGCAATTTCAGTAATACAGGGAACTATCAGCAACTGTTCTACATATTATAGTCATAGAATTGTTAAGGATGCTAAGAAGTTGAACCATACACAGGATCACGAAGCCAGTTTGTGTCAGAGGCAGAATCTTCCCAACTCCAAAGTCTCTAACCCTTTCCTAACACTGCCTAGCATGCAATAGGTAATTAATTAATACTGAATTGAACATTTTTCCTGGGGCTGCTTCAGGCACAGAGAGTATCAGCCAGCAGTAGCCAGTCAGTCAACAGGCATTTATTAAGTGCTGAGAAAGACAAAGGATAGTATTTGCTTTTAAGGAGCTCACTGTGCAATGGAGGAAAACAATGAGAAAACAACTATGTTACTAAAGTGATGACCACAGGCTAAACTGAGTAGAGGAGTGCTACAAGTGAGCACTAGAAAGTAGTGGAAAACCAGGGACACAGCCAGAAGAACTGATTGGGAAACAGATAACCAGAAGACACCTGGAACCACACCACTGCTAGACTAAAAGATACATTTTAGGAGCTAAGTCCTTGAAAACTGTTGTTCATTTGTTTCAGTCGTGTCTGACTCTCCATGACCCCATTCAGAGTTTTGTTGGCAAAAATACTAGGGGAGTTTGCCATTTCCCTCTCCAGTTCGTTTTACAGATGAGGTCACACAGCTTATTTAGTGTCTGAGGTCAGATTTGAACTCAGGAAAATGGAACGTCTCTCTGATTCCAGGCACTATGCTCTATCTATTGTGCCACCCAGCTGCCCCAAGAATGGAATTACCATTCAATAAATACTGCTGCTAAGCTGGATGGCTGTAGAGTTAAAAAAGGTGTTTAGAGCAACATTACAGTAAACTCTTACACACTTCAATGGATCACTGGTCAAATGGTACAAAGAAAGTGTTTAAAAGCTACATAAAAACATGACTAATAATCAAATAAATGAAAATGGTGATTACCTGAAGATGACCTCAGAATGGTAAAAAGCACAAAAAAATGTGACTATGAGAAAAGAGACCTACTAGTAGATCATTAATAAGACTGCAGACCAGTATAAATATTTTGGAGAAAGTATGGCAACAAGAATGAGGGTAGAACAATAAATTCCTCACAGAGCCATCCTTTAAATAGAGGACTCGGGTCAGAACTTTCCAGGTAAGGTCATTTTCTATCAACAGTTTTGCTTGGTTTGGACCTCACCCAGGATAAACGGATCATCTGAAATTGCATCACCATGTTGGTTGACTAAGTTTTTGATACTTAATGCCTTTAATTCCCTCAGCTTCCTTTCCTGGAGGAACTCAGGTCTTCCTGACTCTTGCTCCTCCAGCACTCTCACCACTAAACCATGATCTACTGTTTTACATACTGCTGAGCCTCAATGACCCACCAGAAAAAGGCATCTTCCATTAAGACCACCATTCAAATTTACCCTCAGGCACTTATTAGCTACTCTGGGCAAGTCACTTAACCCAACTTTTTGCCTAGTTTCCTCATCTGTAAAATGAGCTGGAGAAGGAAATGGAAAACCACCCCAGTACCTTTGCAGAGAAAACCTCAAAAAAACCCACAAAAAGAGTCAGACACAAGTGAAAACAATTGAACGACAACTGCCTGATTCTAAACCCAGCACTCTAGACATTTTGCCACCTAGCTACCCTTTTCTGAGCATGTAATAATAGATGCTTAATAAATGTTTTATTGAATTGAATTATTCCATTCCTAGGATTATATTCAAAAAACACTGCACAAAGCAAAAAGATCCATATATACAAAAATATTCATAGTTCCATCTGTAATAGCAAAAAAAAGGAAACAATTTATATGTCCAACAATTGGAGCATGGCTGAATAAGTTATTACAGATTAATATAATATAAAATACTATAGTGCCTTAATAGGACACATGTGAAGCATACAAGAAAATATAGAAAGGCATTTATAGGAGGTGATGGAGACTAAAATCAGCAAAACCAGAACTATATCTACAACTCTGCATGTATACTGCTTTTAAAGGAAAATGGGTTCAAAGATGGCAGAATTCCAGAACAAGAAAAGTTGTGTGTTAACATGTCTGGTTTTCCCAAGTAAAGCCTAGGTGTGTGTGGCAAGATTTTGTCCTTTATTTGGTATGTATGTCTGGCTGTTTTCGTTGATAGTTATTTATTAGATTTATAAAATTAAAATAACCAGAAAAGTCATGTGCTAAATAAGGAGATACTTTGCAGTATTAATAGAAGCAAAGCAAGTAAGTGAAAATGCATAACGTAACAATTCAACGAAATTTACTGATTTACACATTCTCTGGGATTTTGCAAGTTCATTCACAAAAATGCCTAGGTATTTTACACACATTCAACATAGAACTTTGAACAGTCTCAAATTTGACATTTAACTGTGAAACGATAATGGTCATTTAGCTTATTTTTATAACATGAGATGGTATAGTGAAAGAGGGTTCGGAATGGGAGTAACAAAGACCTACAAATTCTACCTCTGACCCTTTTGTGACACTGAGGGAGTCATTAACCACCACCCTAGCCCTAGTTTTCTCATCTGTAAGACAGGATAACAAAACCCACAGTACCCACCCCCAGGGTGGTCATGTAATTCAAATATAAAGTGTGTGGTAAAATTTAAAGCATCATATAAATATCAGTTATTATTCTCGAATGACTCTGTCATCTAATCAATCTGGAAGCTCCCTCAATAAAGATTATCACAATTTATCCATACCTACCCCATCTCCTTCAACTCCAGTCCCTAAGTTTGACACAGAACACATCCCGGGGTCTTCGTCAGTTTCTCTGAGCTCATAAGGTTACCAGTACAGCACTCTGGATGCCCACCTGTGATCCCGGGATAGCCTTACCACTTCTTATCACATAATTCCTTGATACCTTTTAGTTCTGTTCTTTCATGTTCCTGACTGGTTAAATGTTGTAACCTGCTCACACCCACCACATGCCTCTCCAGTGCCCTACAGGATTCATTTTTAATTCTTCGGAAATTATTTATTTCATGTCCCAATACCATACAACACCAGCATAATATATGGTATGGTAGTATTAAAAAGATGAAGCCTTGCTTCATGGGAAGTTTAGGGTCAATCTGCAATTTCATTAAGACAATTTGGGCTGCCTTTCTTTTCTTGTTCAACTCTGGCTCAAATTAATTGTCCAGGCTGCTTTTTGTCCAGTGTTATCCTCAATGAGAAGGTCAACTCTTTGTGCAGAGATGATTCTCAAAGTCTTGTATAAATGGGAAAGTAAGCATACAAGTCAGTAGTTACCAAAATTCTGTTTCCTTTTTTGAACAGTAATAAGGCCTAAGATTTTTTCCCTCATGCCTTTGGTATCTGCCCCTCCTTCAAATACTTTGTATATTAAGTTCTTCATGCCCTGAAATTGTGACATTCTAGCATAGGGCTCCTGTACATACTTTGTCCAATCAAGCTGCTTTGCTCCCTACAGTGCCATTTCTAATTCCCCATAAGCTTACCTAGTACTGTAATGTTAGGGTCCAGGTATGCCAATTTCACTGTCTTTGATGGGAGGGGAGGAGAGATCTTGTTAAATAATTTTTACAAATCTTTTCCACTTCTTCTTCTATTTGCTGTCTTCCTTCCATTGTTGATCTTAAATGCCCTTGAGATGACACTGCTTAGTTGAATGTCTTACCAAGCTCTCTTTCAACTGGTGTTAAAGTGCTTGTCTCTGCTTTATGAGATGATACTGTTCAGAGCTGTCTAGACATCCTTCACCATTAAGACTTTCAAACAAGTTTATATGCTAAACTGGAAGTGACTGTGGCTTTTTCATTCCCTGTTTGGCAAGTTAAATCAGATCTCTGTTGCTTAATATACTGTCTAGACTTTTGGTGGTCTTGGTGTGACAATTTATATTGTTTAAATTTCTGTATAAAATTAGTAGAATTGGTATCAATATCATTTCTGTTGTCTATTTCCCATTTTTGATTGTCAGTACTTGTTTAAATGGTTCAAAACTAAGTTCAGTTATGCACCATATCTTTTCCTCATTATTATTATTCTTGTTTTAATTTTACCTCTAAGTCAGCAGTCTGATTACACAGACAGCTGGTTCAGGAATAACACCAATATCAATAACAAGTCTTTTTTCATCTACTACAATATATTTCATTTTTTGTAATGTTATTAGGAATTTATTGTGTCCCATATATATCAATTATTTTCTAATAGAGAAGATATGGGATAAAGGGGTGAGACTTCTATGCAACCTACAAGTGTATGGCTTCTCTTTCTTTCTTCCTGAACCATGCTTTTCTTACATATTTCTCCCCATTCTCATCTCTTTCAAACTTTATACTGAAGTCATCATGTATCAGAATATATATAGACTTAATTTAGAGGGATTTATCAGGTTCTTAAATTTCTCTATTTATCCTAAGCAACCAATATATATGTATAAGCTACAATTATTTTCACAGGGTCATTTTGCAAATACTTGTCATTATTACTGCAGTAGGTTTTGGCTACATATCCCTTGAAATAATGTTCCTTGTTGCCGTTGAGGTATGACAAAAACCCTTCCAACACTTTTTCAGATTTTATCACCCTCTGCCTCCTTTTCTCCTCTTTACCACCATTACTACTGAAGCAGATGGGATTGAGGGCTACTTTACATACTGTGTTGTGTTGCCATAGTGACACCTAATCCCACCCCCCAATCTCCAATTGACCAATCTACTGGTGATGTTCCTCTCCATTATTAGCTAGGTTGGTCCTCAGAAAAAAAAAGACTCAGTCTGTTGCTGTGGCTGTATTCAAAGCCTTTCCAGAATAGTTTGTTACTGTTCAGTTGTGTCGGATGCTTTATGACCCCATTTGGGGTTTCCTTGGCAAAGATACTGGGGTGTTTGCCATTTCCTTCTCTAGCTCATTTTACAGAAGAGCAAACTGAGGCAAACAGGATTAAGTGACTTGCCCAGAATCATATAACCAGTAAGTGTCAGAGGCCAGATTTGAACTTGGGTCTTTCCAATACCAGGCTCAGTACTCTATCCACTGTAACACTTAGCTGTCCCTTCCAGAATAATAACACAGCTTTTGAGAACTCACAACTACATGGAAGCTAAAGTGAGGAATTAGAATAGATGTTGGTAGTATTATTATTTAAATTTACCTTATTATTTTAAGCTAACAGAGTTGAAACACTAAAGTAAGATAACTTCTAAAGTTCCTTTCAAGTACTAGTCAGAGTATTCATTTTCTTGGTCAGTTTTTTTTTATATATTAACAGGAACTGAGGTTCTTGAAGCTAAAGCTAGTTACTTGTAAGTGTAGTGGAGGGGAAGGGGGAAGTGGGGGCAGGAGAGGGAGGGTGCTGTCCCAGAATCAAAGCATTTTCCAACTGAAACAAGAGCTGGAATTGGAAAACTTTCCCATCTACCGCAAAATTTTGGTAATTTAACCCATTTTGAAGGAACTAATTCTACAGCTGTTTCAGTTGTTTCACACATTCATTAAATAGCCCAATTTACAGTCAGATGCATAAACAAAGGGTTGTAACATAGAATTTTAAAACAAGGAAGGCTGGCTAAATAACTTGCCAGTTTCCTCCCAGCTCCAAAATTATGATTCTTTTGCCTTTTAACTGAATCATACAAGATACTCCAGAGAAAAGCCGGCAATAAATAATAAGTAACCACTGAAGAGGATGAAATGAACAAGGAAATGAGTCCTCACTGGTCAGGAAAAAGTAAAATGTAAAGAACAAGAAGCTGAAGATGGTGGTCTATGGCTTCAGGGTTTCAGGTACATGATAAATCCAAAAGGAAAAATGTACTCAAGCCTCGCTCGGTCCACCATCTTTGAAAGGTGAGCACTGTCAGCCAGGTCCAATGGTACCATTTTTCTCTTCCCATTAAGTAGTCCTTACTCTATTCACTGCCCACAAACTCCAGCAAAGAGGTATCTCTGGGTAAAGGGAGCAGGGAGAGAGCAAGGTCTGGATCAGAGGAGTAAAACCTTATCCTGGGCAGCAAAAATGGCTCTCTAACTCATTTTTAGTCTAGGGCAAAAGAAAGAGTACCCAGATCAAAACCCTAAGATTCTTTCTCATTTTTAATTCTGAGCTCCTAACCAGGAAAAAGAAGAGGGGAAGAAAAGTATGAATATAGCACCTACTCTGGATCAGGCAGTGCTTTTTATAAACATTATCTCATTTGATCCTCACAAAAGCCCTGTACGGCAAGTGCTATCATTATACCCATTTTACAGTTGAGGACACTGAGGCAGACACAAATATAACCTTTCAATTTGTGTTTTCTTTCATTTCCCTTGTTTCCATGGTACATCCTTTTCAATATAAAACAAACCCCTATAGCCAGGGGACTTATCTTTCTTTCTGGAAGTGGGGCATTCTGTACTATTGTATTTGCCAACATTAACGCTGTAAGAGCATAAAGGCAAAGAGGGTATATGGAAGGTAAAACTCCCTTTCTTTCCCAAGGTCTCAATGTGGCTTAGAGTACTACCCTTCCCGTAGCTCCAAGGCAGATCATTGCTTCAATAAGATTAAGCTATTCCCGCCATTTAAGCTATTCACTGTTTAATTAAATCTTTCTGTCAAACACACTACCACCAAAACTTAATTTGCACGAGTTTGCTAAACTCCACTCAAAAGGGCATCACCTTTTCCTGGAGATAAATAAATGTGCTGCTAAATTTAGCTTCCTAAGGGTCAACATGGTGGAGAAAAGAAAGCATGGGATGGTGGGAAAAACACTGGACTGGGAGCCAAGAAGACCTGTAGCTCACGAGATTCTCTGTGACTTTGGTAAGTCACTTCACATTCCATGAAGGGCCTCTGCTTCCTCAGAAGTCCAGGGGACAGACCCCCCCAAAAAGAGTACAAATTTGGCCTCAGGCTCTTACTAGCTGTGTCACTCTGAGTCACTTAATCTCTCAGCCTCAGTTTCTTCATCTGAAAATGGGGATAATAATAGCACCTGCCTCACCAGATTGTGAGGATCAAATGAGATTATGTATGTGGGTATGTATGTATGTATGTATGTATATGCATCTCATTCTGAAAACCTTAAAGCACCATATAAATGTTAGTTATTATTATAATAAAATAGGGAAGTTAGAATAGATAGCTCCTAAGACATGATCCATCTGTAAAGTCTCGTTCTAGCTCTAAATGTATGAATTTATGATACTGGTGATCCTCACCCTCACTGAACCCTTCCACTTACAACAAATTTGATATGATTTATCCTTGCAGCCTTAAGTAAATCACAATCTGTCAGATTTATGGATAAGGGAAAAAATTAAGACCAAAGAAGATATAGAGAGTATTACAAAATGCAAAACACAATTTTCATTACATAAAATTTAAAAGGTTTTGTACAAACAAAACCAGTGCAACCAAAATTATAAAGAAAGCAAAAAACTGGGGGGGAAAATTTGCAACAGGTATCTCTGATAAAGGCCACATTTCTCAAATATTTAGAGAACTGAGTCAAATTTATAAAAATACAAGTTATTCCCTAATTGATAAATGGTCAGTGGATATGAACAGGAACTTTTCAGAAAAAGAAACCAAAGTTATCTATAGTCATATGAAAAAAATGTTCTAAATCACTATTGATCAGAGAAATGCAAATTAAAACAACTTTGAAGTACTATCTCACACCTATCAGAGTGGCTAATATGACAAAAAAGGAAGATGTTGGATATTGAAGGGGATGTGGGAAAACCGGATTATTAATGCACTGCTGATGAAATTGTGAACTGATCCAGTCGTTCTGGAGAACAATTTGGAACTATACCCAAAGGACTATAAAAACTGTGTATACCCTTTGATCCAGCAATACCACTGCTAGATCTACATGCCAAAAACATCCAAAAAAGGGAAAAGGATCTACAAAAATATTTATAGCAGCTCTTTTTATTGTGGCTAAGAATTGGACATCAAAGGGATGCACACATCAACAGGGAATGGCTGAACAAGTTGTGGCATATGGTTATAATGGAATATTACTGCACTATAAGAAATGACAAGCAGGATGATTTCAGAAAAACCTGGAAAGACTTACATGAACTGATGCATAGTGAAGTGAACAGAACCAGGAGAATGTTGTACAAAGAAATATTGTTAGAAGAATGGTCAATGACTTAGCTACTCTCATCAATACAATGATCCAAGAAAATCCCAGAGGACTAATGATGAGGAATACTATTCACCTCCAGAAAAAGAACTTATGTTGCTCGAATACAGACTGAAGCATGCTATTTTTCACTTTCTTTCATTTTTTCTTTTATTCGAGTCTTGTACAAAATTGCTAATATGAAAATGTTTACATAATTGTACATGTATAACTTACAACTGATTGATTACCATCTCAGGGAGGGAGGAGGGCAGCCAGGGAGGGAAGAACAGAATTTGGAACTCAAAATTTTAAATAAAAATGTTTAAAAATTACAAAAAAACACATGAGGAAAAAAGCAAGTCACACATTCTCCATAAATTTGAGAAATGGACTTCTGAAGAATAACAATGAAATAAGCAAAAGGCAGTTGAATACTAAAAGTCATCTGATGGATAAAAACAGCTGTTCTAACAGAGTAGGCAACCCTGTATACAATCACTATGTTGTTCAAGTACAAAAACTGCTTAGCTCTAACCTTCTCAAAGCCCTCTTTAGCTTAAATTACATGCAAAACATCACCCCAAACTCCTGATTTCCCCCCCTAAATTCATTATTCCCTTCAATGACACTAATTTCACTCAAAGCATAAAGCTTCCTTTCTAATTTAACCAATGTCTTTTCCTCAAGTACTTTTCTTTAAAGCCTTCTAGCACAATACGTTAAAAATACACAATAAACTCATTCTTTCTGTATTCTAATTCTTGTAACCACTTGGAAAAATCCACTCATACTTTTCGTCCAAATTTGAACCATATTCTAGCAAAGCATAAGCCTGTACTGATTCTAGTGATAAGTGTACTCCCATGGTTTGGGGGGAGGAAAAAGAGGAGACTTTGCCCTTACTATCCATGACAGGTAACCATGACAACGGATGATGTGAGTAACCAACCTGTTTATGTACTAAATACAAAAAAAAATTGCAAAAGAACTATGTAGATTATATGGAACGACAATTGTGTACTTTCTTGAATTCTATAATCAATCTATATTTAGCAAAGTCTATTACAGATATTTAAGGTGCAATTCATGTATTTCCCTGGTTCTATTAAAACTGTATTTTAATTTTTAAAAGCTGTCAAGTCTCAAATAATATATCACCCTACAACAGACAGACTGGTAGAAGGCCTCGTCCCGATATCACTTGTTCATTTCCAAGTTTTCCGGTTTGGGTTTTGGGGTTTTTTTTGGGTTTTTTTTTTTTTTGCAACTAGTCATCGCCTTTTTAACGGCATATGAACAAATGTAGGTTTTTCCCTCCCCTCCTCCACCAGAAGAGCAAAGGGTCAAGCATGGGATAAACAAGACATAAAAGTAGCACCTTTTCTGCAGTCCCCCCTGGGGAGCTTAAGCCAGCTCCCGAACAGAAGCTGCCACTTGAGACCCATTCATAAAACTCAAGGTGGTTTTCAGGAGTTTGATTTTCCGCGTCCCCACACCCAGCGTCAGGCCAGCCCCGCAGACAGGCAGGCTGGAGCGCAGGAGGGCAGGGGAGGGACAGCTAGCAGGACCCCGCGTGCAGCAGGGTCGTGGCCAGACCCGGCCGGCCCCGGGAAGGGAGCAGGGGAGTCCCTCGGCGGCCGCGGCTGCAGCTGCGGCAGGGGGAGGAGGAAGGCGAAGCCAAAGAGTCCGGGCACCGGGCTCTCACCGGGCCGCCTCCAGCCCTGGGCCACGCCGCAGGAACGGCCAACGGCCAAGAGCCAGGCGGCGCCGTCCCGCCCGCACCTGAGGCGCAGAGGGGCCGTGAACTTGGCCGGCCCCAGCCTGCCGCCCCTCGGGGCCTCGGCCCGGGGAGGAGGGAGCGCAGCCTCGGTGGCGGCTCCTCCTCTGCCCTCCCCCGGGGCCCCACCGGCGAGGGAAGCTCACCTGCTCCCGGGCCCGGCTCCAACCTGGCTCGAGTGCGCGCGCCCGCCTGCCTGCCCACCCGCCCTGCCGCCACGGCGCGCGGGCTGCCCAGCTGTGCGGGGCCCCGGCAAGGGGAGGGCGGCGCGGGCTACGGAACTGCCTCCCTCCCGCTCCAGCTGCTCACAGCTGGCGCAGGGGGACGTCCCGCCCCCTATTCTCTCCCACCTCTCCCCCGCCGCCGCCGTCCCCCGGGTCCCTGTGCCCGCCCTTTCCCCCGCCTCCGCCGCGCTCCACCCAACTTCTCTCACCTCGGCTCCGCGGATCCCTCACTCATCGCCCGGCTCGCGTGGTTGTGCGCCGGCTGCAGCCTCAGGGACTGGGCTCCGGCTCCGGCCCCTAGGCAGTCTGCGGTCCCGCCTCCCGCCCCCAGCCGCGGGCCAGCCCTAGCCCCGCCCCTCGCTTCCCAGCCCTGTCCGGCCCTTCCCAGCTCAGGCCGCTAGTCCCGCCTTTCTCTTCTCCGCCCATCCTCTCCTTGAAGGCCTGGCAAGCTTCTAGCCCTTCCCTTTCCTCCAAATTACCCCTCTTCCCCAGCCCCTCTCTCCAGGCCCCGCCCCACCACAAAAACTGAAAACCAATCAGAATCCAACCTCGGAGAGAAGGGCGGGAGCCCCAGACCTGACGAATCAAATCCAACACAGACCGATGAAGATGTAGGAGGCTAGTTCTGTCTGTTAAAGGAGCCGGGCCTCTTTAGAACGTGGATAGAAGTTGCTGCTTACCCGCTTCTCACCTTCTGTTTGTGCCCTAGCACCCCTAATTCAGGGGTACCCGGCGGGGCTTCTCCTTTCACCATTCTGCTAGTTGGGCCAAAGGGAGATGGGAGTGGGAAGTCGTTGAACGCCCTCACGCCTCCAGGGATCAGGGCTGGACTTGCATTCCCGCCTGCCTGCCTCACCTGCGGCAGTCACACACCTGCTTTAGCGGTAATTGACGTGCAAGGAGCATCACCTTCCTGACGTCATTCAGGGTCCTCTGGGAGAGCGAAGGACACGCAACATCACCCTGTAGGAGGGACCTCAGTGGCCAGCCTACGGTCGAACATCGGCTGCACAGGGGTGCTCCAAGATCTGCACGGAGAACCTCCGCGGGCATCCCATTGAGCTTTGGGACAGCACTATTGTCAAGGGCTGCAGCGAGCCCCTCCGCAGCCACTGCTCTTTGTTCCGCGCCCTCGGGACCAAGTAGAACGAGGCCAGTCTCTCTTCTCATACGTGATAACCCTTCCAGTACCTGGAGTCAGCTATCATCTTCCCCTTTGTCACCCAGCACTTTCTCTCCTCCGCGCTAAAAATCACCCCTGGTTCATAGTAATGTTCTCCAAAGTTTTTGGATCAGCTGCCCCATCAATAAAAGTTTTTAAGCACCTACTCCCAATATATGTATATTTATTTACATGTTAGATACATGTACCGCTTTGTGTATAATACAGATGTTAAGTACTCATATTCTATACAATTGTTTACATTATAAAACATTCGAAAAGTAAATGTTAATATGAAATAAGTCATTTTGAATTTTTTTTAGAGTTTATCTGTTGATGCTACAAAAACATTTTTGCTCTTGAGAACAATGTTTCTTTTTTCTTTTTGAAGAATCTCTTTCAGAGGGATAGGATGGAGTTGAATATAATGACTTGTTAGTAATTATTCACTTCATTTGATCAATGTAGCTAGCCAAACAGGTGAATTTCATTTTTCTTTAAATACTTCTACGTTGGAAAACACACAAATAGAACAACCAAATAATAATGCATTACAGTCTATGAATAAAATAGCTTGTTAGGAAAAGTCATATTTCTCTGTGTATAATATTCATATTCAATGGAAAAACAAGCAAATGAAATCTTTTTCTTCAGCAGAACGTCTTCTATAAGAATGCACTCTTCTTTATGTGGTTCTGCTTAATGGATACTATCATACCCTGATTTCCTTTTGTGGTTTTTGCATGTGTGAGAAACAACAGGAAGGTCAGCTTGGAGGCACTGTAGAATACAAAAAGAGAAGCATTATATAATACTAGGATTTATATGGTGCTTTAAGGTTTGCGAAGTGCTTTATGAACATTATCTCATTCTATCCTCCCAACAACCCTGAGGTCAAGAGTTGGTGTCATCATAATCTCTATTTTTCACTAGAAGAAAGTTTGAATATGTGAATTCATTCCAGGTAGATGCTACCCAGTACCCTGACATATCAGCAATCCCAAACCTCCTCAGTTCTTTTCCATGGTAGAAATGAAAGCTCTCTGTTCTTAGTGTGTGGTTATTCCCTCCAACAATGCAGATTGCAACACATATTAGCAAATCCTTTATGACTTACATACATCCTCCTAAAGTTTATATGGGGGACTTCTTTGTTTTCTCTTGACCTTATGATACCAATTATCCTTAGTTCTCACAGTGTGACCACCTCATCTTCTTTTTGCCAACACACCCTATGTCCTTCTCCACAGTCCTTAGGGATTTTTCAGCTTCAATTCCATGCCAAGCAACTATATTTAAAACAACATCAGAAGTTTAGTACTCAAAATATGGGACTTTGTAATTAATTGATAAAGGCAGAATTTAGTAAACAAAAATAAAAGAATGCATTCCTCCAGAAAGAAGAACGTTTTGGGAAGTTGTGTATAAAGAGCATGACTCAGCACAGAGAAGGTGCCTGAGGGGAAGGGAGGATAGGAATAAGCATTTATTAATAACTCACTGAGTGCCTATTGGTAAAGGCTTTATAAATATTGTCTCATTTGATCCTAACAACAATGTTGGGAAGTAAAAGGAGGGAGGTGCTATTATTATCCCCATTTTTCAGTTGAGGAAACTGAGACAAGACAGAGGTGAAATGACTTATGCAGGGTCACCCTCTATCCTTATCTATTCCCCATCTGGCATCAATTTCCAACTGCTGTTTAGTCCTCAAATCACCACTTGCCTGATTGCTTCCTCACAGCTTTGTAAATTCACATTTACATCTTCCCTCATGGCCTAATTTGGCTTCCTAATCAACTCAATTCAATGATCATTACGTGTCTCCTCTATGCCAGGCATTACGCTAAGTGCTAGAGATACAAAAAGGAACCCTGTCTTCCAGGAGGTTACAATCTAATGTGAGGGAGGATGGCAATAGAACATGCAAACAAATATATACAAAGTTAGCAAAATACAGGATAAATAGGAAATAATTAACAGAGGGAAGGCACTGGAACTAAGGGAAGTGGAAAAGGCTTCCTGTAGAAGATGAAGTTTTAGTTGAGATTCAAACCACTCCAGTAGATTTGTCAAGAAAACCCCAAATGAGGTCACAGAGAGTCAGTCATGACTGAAACAAATCAACAACAAAAGGAAACCAGGGTGTTTAGTAGTCAGAGTGAAAGACCAAGAACATTCTAGATCTGCAGAATCACAGAATCTCAAAGTCACAAGAGATCTCAGTGGCCTCATATCTGAAGAATTTCCTCCAAAACAGGAGTTCATAACACGAAGGGAATCCATAGGCTTCACCAGAATGCCAAAGGGCCAAGGACAAAAAAAAAGTTAAGAAGTTACTCAAAAGCATACCTGACAAGTGCCCTCCAGGCCTTTGCTTGAATACTACCATGGGGGAGGAGGGGAACCTATTACTTTTTACCTCCCAAGGTAGCTCATTCCATTTTTAGACAGTTCTAATTGTTAGGAAATGGCCAGGATGGGCTAGTGATGTTTGTTTGTTTTTTCTGATTTATCTCTTTTTGGTTTCCCAGTTCTGCCATCTTGAACCCAGGCAGGATTGGTCTAATCACATATTCCTCAAGATACATCTTCAAATACTTTAGGAAGAGTTTTCATATCCCTTCTAAGACTTTCAGGCTAAATAAACCTACTTTCTTCTGCTGATCCTCATATAGAACAAATTCAAGGCTTAGTCCTTGGCTCCCTCCCCTGGACACTCTCCAGGTTATTGATGTCCTTCCCCAAATGGAGTGCTCAGAACCACCATAATATGCCCATTGTGGTCTGACCAGGACAGAGTAGAGTAGAATGACCTGTGGACATTGGACTTCTTGGCCATTATGCCTCTCAATGAAGTCAAACATCATATTAGTTGTCACAGCTACAATATCACTCTAATGAGCATGTGATTTCTTATCATGCCATTAAGGTGAGTGACCAGAGGACCATGAGTTTCTATGACCTAAAACATCCATGACTTTGTGACCAACTCTTCTGGTGATAGCTTCTTACTTATCTAGGCTGGTCTTCAAATAGCAGATACACAATTTGTCTCTAGGCCCATACCTAAAGTCCTTTTAGCTTGGAATTATTCCAGTGGAATTGCCTTCAAGAATCCAGTTACTCATCTTCATGCTATGGTAAGGCATCAAAATAGCACTTCAATGGAGGCTGATATTATATTAATTTAATTAGAAGGAGTGCCCATATTGATGAGAATACAGATACATAGAAGTCTTAAAATAACTAACACCTTAGACATCTCTAGGTTCAAGTTTAACAATATACTTTTCTCATAATACCCCTGTACAGAAGGTGGCTCATCTAGCATTACCACTGTTTTAAAGGTGAGAAAACTAAGGGTCTGAGAACCTAAATGGCTTGTTTATGTTCACTGAGGCAGTAAGTATTAGGGGTAGGATTTGAATACAGAGCTCCTGACCCAAAATTCAGTGCTCTTTCAATTATTCAATTCAATTCAACACTTATGTAAGCCACTATTAGGCACTAGGGGATACAAAGTCAAATTTGTGATACAGTCCCTATCCTCAAGGGCCTTGCTTTCTACTAGACAGGATATAACACAGAAAGAGAAGCAAGGTCAATAGGAGAGACAGACAGAGAGACAAAGACAGAGAGAGACCGAGAAAGACAGAGACAGAGAAAGACAGAGACAGAAAGACAAAGACAGAGAGAGAGAGGGAGAGAGAGAGAGAGAGAGAGAGAGAGAGAGAGAGAGAGAGAGAGAGAGAGAGAGAGAGAGAGAGAGCATTAGCAATTGTTAGCAGCTGATACTTTCTTATACCTGGTTCTAATGAGCAATGAATACAGAGGAGCAAGGTGGCACAGTGGGTAAAGAGAGCCTTGGAACCTAAGTCAGAAAGACATGTGTTCAAATCCATCCTCAGACCACTTATGAACTGTGTGACACTGGGCAAGTCACTTAACCTCTGTCTCAGTTTCCTCATCTGTAAAATGGAAGTAATTCTAGCTTTTAGCTATTAGGGTTGTTGTATACATATCTGTAGATATCATTTGATCTTTACAACATAGATAGATGATGGATGGATGGATGGATGGATGGATGGATGGATGGATGGATGGATGGATGGATAGTGCTTTGCAAATCTTAAAAAACTACCTGAAAATTTTCTAATTATAGAAGGGTCTTACTGAATAGGAATACTAGTCCAAACAACTACTCAAGTTGACCACTACTCTGATTTATGTGAACAGAAAATCTCAGGCATCTACTGGCACTACAAAGTCATGGGCAGAAATACAGGAATATAATAGGCATTTATAATCCTATATTTGAGGCATTCATTGTGAGTTATTGTCACATCAAATCCTCAAAAGATTCTCAAACTAGAAGTTTATTTACATCATATTTCAGATGACAAGCAGCACTTGTAGGGAGAGGAATTGGGGAAGGAAAAGTAATAGGGTGAATTTCAAAATCAGACAAGGGATGGTCTCATGATGAGAGTAGCATTAGACCTTAAAGGACAATTAGAATTTCACTGGACCGGGGACTGAAAGGGGGCATTTCAGAAATGGAGGATACTGCCCATCTAAAAGTATCCCCCATGACTTCCTCTCCTCCTTCTTTTCTTTGTTCTTTAAAATGTTTTTGTTTTTTTTTATGGATAGCTTTTGGTTTTTTCATCATTTTTATTTCTAGGTACATCCCTTCACCCGGGCATCCCTAGCAACAATGAAGAAAAGAGAAAAGAGAAAAAAGAATCAGATAACCAAACTAACACATCAACCTAGGTCAAAAATATATGCAATGCTCCCAGAGAAAGCAATACTTTCTTAACTTTTGGGGGCAAACGTTGGTCATTAAAATTGCATCGCATTCAGTTTCACTTTTTTCTTTTCTGCTTGTATTATTATTATTTTCCCGGTCTCTTTATCTCATTCTATATCAGTTCAATTAAGTCTTTTCCTACTTCTTTGACTTTGTCAGTCATTGTTTCTTCTAGCACAATAATATTCCATTATATTTGTATGCCTAATTTTGTTTATATATCCTCCAATCAAAAGGCATCAGCTTTGTTTCTATTTCTTTGATTACCACCAAAAAAAAAATGCTGTTATGGATATTTTGGAATATTTTCTTTCTAACTTTGACCCTCTTGGGTTTATATATTGACAGTGGAATCTCTGAGTCATATATAAAAAATATATATATATGCATACATGTATCTTCATAGCATTTTTAGAATATTTTTAAATTACTTTCCAGAATGGCTAAACCATTTCACAGCTCCAAGTACAGTGTAAACAATGTGCCTCTCCATCTACAAGGAGAGCAACTACAGATCTAAGTACTGTTCACAAATTTATACTCATACCTAGAGCAGACCCAGACAGCACTTTTTTGATAGCAAAACATGAAAACTAAGTGGGTGTCCGTTAATCCATTAGTTGGGGAATGGGGAAAGGAAAAAACATTTATTAAGCATCTACTTTATGTATTTCTCACTGTGTTAAGTGCTTTACAAATATTATCTTATCTCATTCTGTGAAGGAGTAATTGTTATCCCCAGTTGAGGAAACTGAAGTAGATAGAGGTTAAGTGAGGTGCCCAAGGTCACACAGCTAGGAAATGTCTGAGGCTGGATTTGAACTCAGGTCTCTGGGTCCAACACTCTAATGGTGGAATAAATTGTGTTTTAGTACCTGTTGCACTCAACTCTCACACATGAATAGATTACCCAGATTAGCTGCCCCAAGGTCCTACTACCCTATGGGCCAATATTCAAGGTAAACAATAGCTCATGAACCCCTACCAATGTTTCTACTTTTTCTCTTCTCATCCAGAGGACACCGTTCAAGCACAGGCGCTTAGGGTAACAGGATAGTAAAGGGATTTGAAGTAGAAAATCACCCCATAATCATAGGGCAAAATCTCCCACAAATCCTCCATCATCAGTGGGGAATGAGAATTCATGAGGGTCCCACAAATAGGAAAGACGTACACACTTCTTATTTTCCAAGGTGTTACACTACTGTGACACCTTTGCTGGACCTTCTCAGCAGGCTGCTTTCCTGAATTCAGTGGACAAGACAGAGTTCATCGCTGCTTTATTGGGCCATCAGTCTACTTAGGTATAGTGGCTAGAATCTGTCCTAATAATCCTGACAGCTTTTTGGATATAGGCACCAGACACAGCTAATAAAAGCTAGGCAAAATATCTCAGATTAAAATTAGTTCTTTCCTTTTGACTCTTATACTTAGACCAGAGATAAAACTCTGTTATAGATAATTACCTTCCTTAGGGTTAGTAGTCTTACTTATATTCCAGATTTCTTTGCTTTAGCTGGAAATGAGTTTTAGCCAAGGACAAAAGTCAATCTCAGATAGAAAGGTCAGCTCTCCCCTAGTTTATAATCCTATTTTTATCATGTATATTTGTAAGGATCAAAGCCTGAGCCTTCCCTGCTACATTTTAGGCAGCAATAAACATCAGTCTCCCTAACAGTGATATGAGAATGTAATGGAAATGGGTTGTACAATGAGATAATAAATATAAGGAATTCATCAAAGTATAGAAAGACCTGCACAAACTGATTCAGAGGAAAGAAAGGAGAACCAAGATAATCTCAATGAAGGAAAGAAAAATAACACTGAAAGGTACTGAATTCATGAAGGGAAAAATAAGCATTTATAAGTTCCTACTACATGCTAACAACTTGAAAATATGATCTCTTTTGACTCTTACAACAACCCTGGGAGGTAGGTACTATTATTAATCCCCATTTTACTGAGGCAACCAGATGTTAAATGACTTGCCCAGGGTTGTGAAGTTAATAAGTATCTGAGGCTGGATTTGAACTCAAGTCTTTCTGATTTGAGGCCCAGGGTTCTGCACCACCCTGCACCACATAGCTGCCTTGTAATGGTAACCATGCTGTAATGTAACCATAATTAAATGTGAAGACTCATGACTAATTGTAATTGACCAATCTTGTCTCCAGAAAACAACTGGTGAAATAGTCTTCCCCTCAGTAGCTATATAGCGAAGTACAAACACAAAATGTTGTGTGTTTCAATCAGTCAGGGCCAATGCATTAATTGGTTTTGCTTAACTCTTTTTTCTCCCTTCTATTCCCCCACCCCCATGCACACACTAAGTTCAGTCCAAGGCAGGTTGGGCTGATGAGGGAGGGGGAGAGGAAGCATACATGGGGAACCATAACCATGAGGTAAATGCAAAAGGTATTAGTAAAGCTTTCCCTCCTCCCAATAAAGAACCTTAGGGATAGTTATTGAAAGGAGAAAACCAGTTCTTTGTTCTCTCTCTACAGCCTCCTTAATTTGTTACTAGTACTAAAGGATTCCTATTCTGGAACAGATGACTGTCTTAGCAAGAAGTATTCTTGTAGAAAACCTCAAGAGGTTTAGAGAGCCTTTTGGCTTTGGTGGATGGGTAAGGTTGGTGTGTGTTTTGTTTGTTTTTTTAATGATCTGAATAATTTTCTGTGTTAATAGAGAGAAGCTGCTAATGTTGTCAATGACTTACTTTGCTACTTGTAGTTGAAGTGGGAAATTATTAAATATAAATGTCTCTACCAACCTCTTTGGTAACTGTAACATTTAATTGGCTTCCAGCTGATTTTGGTCTGGGCTCTGAGTGGGGTTTTCTAGAGAGGTAGTGTTCAGAGACGTTTTACCACACTGCAGTCTCCCACTTGACCTTTAGCTTGGCTCTTAGACAACATTGGGGAAGGAAGGAAGGAAGGAAGGAAGGAAGGAAGGAAGGAAGGAAGGAAGGAAGGAAGGAAGGAAGGAAGGAAGGAAGGAAGGAAGGAAGGAAGGAAGGAAGGAAGGAAGGAGGGAGGGAGGGAGGGAGGGAGGGAAGGAAGGAAGGAAGGAAGGAGGGAAGGAAGGAAGGAAGGAAGGAAGGAAGGAAGGAAGGAAGGAAGGAAGGAAGGAAGAAGGGAAGGAAGGAGGGAAGGAAGGAGGGAAGGAAGGAGGGAAAGAGGGAAGGAAGGAAGGAGGGAGGGAAGGAAGGAAGGAAGGAAGGAGGGAAGGAAGGAAGGAAGGAAGGAAGGAAGGAAGGAAGGAGGGAGGGAGGGAGGGAAGGAAGGAAGGAAGGGAGGGAGGAAGGAGGGAAGGAAGGAAGGAAGGGAGGAAGGAAGGAAGGAGGGAGGGAAGGAAGGAAGGAAGGGAGGGAGGAAGGAGGGAAGGAGGGAGGGAAGGAAGGAAGGAAGGAGGGAAGGAAGGAGGGAAGGAGGGAGGGAAGGAAGGAAGGAAGGAGGGAGGGAAGGAGGGAAGGAAGGAAGGAGGGAGGGAAGGAAGGAAGGAAGGAAGGAGGGAAGGAAGGAAGGAAGGGAAGGGAAGGAAGGAAGGAGGAAGGAAGGCAGAAAGGCAGGCAGCAAGGGGGGAATGGAAAGAAAGAAAAGAACAGAAGTATGGTAGACATTTCTTTCCCCAGTCCTGCATCTCCACCTGCCTTTCAAATATCTCAAATCTGATGTCCTTAATCTTGAAAGGGAACTCATTATCTTCTCCCCCAAACTCCACTCACCTCCTGCCTTCCCTATTATTGTAGAAGGTAACACCATTCTCCAAGTCCCTCAGGCCTGAAACCTATTTCTCACTCTCCCTATCCAATCTGTTGTCAAGGCCTGTTGATTTTACCTTTGCAACATCTTTGGAATATGGTCACTTCTCTCCTCTGACACTGCCACCACTCTGGCACAGGCCTGAATTACCTGATTATTGCAATAGGTTATTGCCTCAAGTCTTCCTGTCACTCTAATTCATCCTCTCCACTCAACCACCAAAGTTATTTTCCTAAAGAGGTCCAACCCCCTATTCAACCCCCTAAACCAATGAATCCCTAATTGATTCCAGGATCAAATACAAAATGTTCTGTTTGGCATTCCTTCATAACCCAGACCCCTACTACATTTCCAGTCTTTTTACACCTTTCTCCCCTGCAGGTACTCTTTGATCCAGTGACACAGGCCTCCTGGCTTTTCCACTAACAAGATATGACTTATCTCAACTTTGGGTATTCTTTCTGGCTGTCCCACATGCATGGAATGCTCTGCTTTGACAACTGACCTCCCTGGCTTCCTTTAAGTTCCACTTAAAACCCACCATGTACAGGAAGATTTCCCCAAGTCTTTCCTCTGTTAATTACTTTCTGTATATCAGTCAGTATGGTGAAATGGAGTAATTTATAGATTTTGAGTCAGACAACCTAGGTCAGAACCTAGTTCTGACATTTATTACCCCTGTGAGCTTGATCTAAGTCGTTAAATCTTTCTAGATCTTGTTCTCCTCTTTAGTTTCCAGGTGGATCTAACAGTTCCCATCCAACTCTTAATCTATGATCCTACTCTTGGCCACAGGGCTTTCTACCCTAGCCAGTCATCATCCTCTGGTACCACTTTTTTTATATGCTATGGCTGAAGTCCCTGTGAGGCACAATTCAGATGGAAGAATGGAATAATTTGGGAGTGGGAGGTAGGGCAAACATATGTTTTAAATATAGGTCAACCTGGTAGCCAAGGCATATTTATTCCCTAATAGTACTGGTTAATAGTCCGTTGAGAAGACAACATGAAAACAACTACATGCAAACAAGATATATACAGGGTAGATGGAAGTTAATCTCAGAGGGACAGCATTAATAGTGAGGGGGATGGGAAAGGATTCTTGCAGAAAGTGGGATTTTAGCCAAGACTTGAAGGAAGCCAAGGAAGTCAGGAGACCAAGATGAGGAGGGAGAGCTTTCCAGGCATGAGAGACAGCCATTAATAACTGCTTAAGCACAAGGGAGTAAAGGTCAGTTTTCCTTATATAAGAATTTGTTGTTGTTAAGTCATGTTTCAGTCCTCTTCTAATGATCCCATTTGTTTTGTTTTGTTTTTTCAGCAAAGATACTGGAGAGGTTTGCCATTTCCTTCTCTAGCACATTTTACAGATAAGGAACTAAGGCAAACAGAGTTAAGTGACTTGCTCAGGGTCACACAGCTAGTGTCTTAGGCCAGATTTGAACTCAGAAAGATGAGTATTTCTGTCTCCAAGCCTGGCACTTAATCTACTGTTCCCTTATGTAAGCTGCCCTTCTATAAGAATATCAACCCTCAAGTTGGGGAAAGATTTTTCTTCATCTGAAAATGCAATTTATATATTATTCAAGCATTACAACTACATATATGAGCTCACAGAACTGGGATTTTCATTCCTTTCTATCCTACACCCAGTGATGCAGTTTAGATCATGTTCAGTCCTGAAGAGCCTTTTCTCATACTCCTTTCGCGCATCCCCCTGCCTCAGAGGACTTAACTATTTCAATTAATTAATTTATAATTCACAAATCTAGGGGGTTCCCTTAAAGTTATTCAATATATAATATGGATCAAGTATAGGCTAGGTAATTTATTCCTTCACAACAGAAGAAAGGCTCTAATAACTCACATTAGGACAACTGAGTAGGACAATGGATAGAGCACTAAACTTGGAATCAGGAAGACTCATCTTCATGAGTTCAAATCTGACCTTCAACACTAACTAGACCATGGGTAAGCCACTTAGTCCTGTTTTCCTCAGTTTCCTACTCTGTAAAATGAGTTGGAGAAGGAAATGGTAAAACACTCCAGCATCTTTGCCAAGAAAACCCAAATGGGATCAAGAAGAGTTGGACACAACTGAAAAAACGACAACATTTATAAAATGCTTACTATGTGCCAGTGAATGCGACTCTGGGAAATAGGTGTTATTATTACCATTTTACAGATGAGGCAACTGAGGTTAACAGAGTTAAGTGACTAAACATAAAAATTTCACATTTTTACATTAACATAAAGCGTAAGTACTGGTAAAATCTGCTGGGAGGCCAATATTCAAACATTGCCAGGAGCAGTTTTGCAAGATTCCTAATCAGACATTTTAGATTTCCCCTTGGTCCTGCACTATCATTCCACTCCAACTCCAAATCTCTTTTGAACTTCATAATCAGCTATTGCCAAAACCAGCTGTTCTAGGAAATACCACCATTGCAATGCGCACTGCAGGAAAGAGCTTTTATGCACAAAAATATGGATAGTAGTGCTCCTCAGTATAGCAAAGAGCTGGGAACTAAATGGGTGCCCTCAGTTGGGGAAGAGCTCAAAAAATCAGCCAACATAATGGAACATAATGATATACCGATATTATTCATCAATATAATGGAATACTATTGTGCTATAAGAAATGACAAAAGGGATTTGAATGAACTGATGTAGAGTGAAACCAGCAAAACCAAGACAACAATTTATAAAATGACTGTGACATTGTAAAGGAAAATAGCTGAAGGGTTTAAGGTTCATGTAATGAACAATCATGGCTCCAGAAAACTGATGATGAATAATCCTTCTCTCCTTTTGGAAGAGAGATGATGAACTAAAGAGACAAGATGAAACTCACATTTTCAAATACAGACAATGCATGGATTTATTTTGCTTGCTATGAAAGAGAGCTTTTATTTGTATAGAGTGGTGAGAATTAGGAGAGGGGGAATGGTAGTCACAGTGACTCAAAAAGAGAAAAGGAAAATAAAGAAAAGAATGTCAATAAAACATTAAAAATACACAGAAGGAAATTCAAAAAAGGACACAGATAAGCAAGACAATGTTGTAGCTGCTGAGTTTATACATGCAATATAAGCCAGGTGGTGCAATGCATAGAGCACTGGGCCTTGGAGTCAGGAAGATCTGAGTTCAAATCTGACCTCAGATACTTAAAAACTGTGTGACCCTGGGCAAGTTAACTCTTAGTTGCCTCAGTTCCTCATCTGTAAAATAGGCACACACTGGAGAAGGAAACGACAAACCACTCCACGATCTTTGCCAAGAAAACCCCATGGACCTTTATGTAGAGTTGGACACAAATGAACAACTCAACAATAACAATAAAATCCAAGTTGTATATAGTATGTATTTACTTTGTCAATCAGGCAACAAGAAACTTTTGTTCTGGGCTTGTATCAGAATTACATTCCCATTAACCAACTGAGGAATATCTGAACAAATTGTAATATATGATTGTGATGCAGTACTACTGTGCTATATAAGAAATGGCAAGCAGGATGATTTCAGAAACACCTGGAAAGGCTTGCATGAACTGATACAGAGTGAAGTGAACAGAACCAGGAGAATGTTGTGCATAGTAACAGGAATATTATACTTGAACAACTGTGAATGACAGCTATTCTGAGCAATACAGTGATCCGAGATAAACCCAAAGGACTTCAGGTGAAAAATGCCATCCACCTCCAGAGAAAGAACTGACAGAGCCTGCATGCAGACTTAAGCATACTATTTTTCACTTTCTCTCTCTCTTTTTTTATTTGAGTTTCCTTCCACAAAATTACTAATAATGAAATATGTTTTACATGATTCCATATGTTTAACCTATAGCAGATTGCTTGCTTTCTCAGGGAGGGAGAAATGAGAGGGAGGAAGGGATAGAATTTGGAACTCAAGACAAAAAAAAAAAATGAATGTTAAAAATGCTTTTACATGTAATTGGGCAAAAGAACTTTGTGCTGGTAATATATAGCCAAATACATGATCTCTGCCCTCAGGGCACTCACAGTGTATGTACAACATACAAATAACTGTGTACATATAAGATATATACAGATATATATACGTGAAATATATATCTGTATATAAGATATATATAGAATAGTTGGAAGATAATCTCAGAAGAAAGACACTGGGCATTAAGGGAGACCAGGAAAGGCTTCTTACAGAAAGCAGCATTTGGATTGAGAAGCTAGAAAGGCCAAGAGACATAGATGAAAAGGGAAAGCATTCGTTCCCTGCATGGGGGGACTGTCAGTGAAAAGGAACAGAGTTGGGGATAAAATGTCTTGTGTGAGAAAGAGGGAAAAGGTCAGTCATTGGACTGTAGAGTTTTGAGGGGAGTAAAGTATGAGAAGATTATAAAGGGAGGAAGAGATCAATTGTGAAGGGGTTAAAAAACTAAACAGAGGAAATTGTATTTGATACTGAAGATAATAAGGACTCACTGTAGTTTTTTGAATAAAGGGGTAACCTGATCAGGCCTGTGCTTTAAGATGACTTTGGCAGCTGAGTGGAGGATGAACTAGAGTGGGGAGAGACTTGGGGAAGTGAAGACCAACCAGCAGGCTGTTGCAATAACTCCAGACTAGAGGTGGTGAGAGTCTGCACCATGATGACAGCATCATCAAAGGGGAGAAGGGGGGATGTAAATGAGATGTTGCAATGGTGGAATGGACAGGATTTGGCAACAGATTTTATGTGAAGGGTGGGGTGAGAGAGAATGAGGAATTGAAGATGATGCCTAGATTGCTAGGCATCATGAAAGGATGGCAGTGCCCTCTGAAGGGATAGGGACATTTGGAACAGAGGAAGGCTTGGGGAATATTATATAGAATCCTTTTTGCCCCTGTTCTTTCGTAGAGAAATATTCATGTTAAATGCTATCCACCACCAGAGAAAGAACTGATGACATCTGAATGCAGATTGAAGCATGCTTCTAAACATTAACTTTCTTTTTCTTGGGGTTTTTTGTCTGTGTTTTCTTTCACAACATGGCTAATATGGAAATCTGATATGCATGATTGCACATGCATAATCTATATCAAATTACTTGTTTTCTCAAGGAAAATGGAGGGGAGGGAAGAAGGAAGGGAATTTGGAACTCAGAATTTGAATGTTAAAAATTGTTTTTCCATGTAATTAGAAGAAAGAAAATGTAAAAATTAAAAAAGAAAAAAGAAAAACTCATGTTTATTTCTGTTTAAAAAATAAAAGGAAAATATAAAACAATAGCCAAGTTAGATGGAACCTGATTATATTGCCTAGCCTAACCATATTTAAAGCAGCAGATAGATATACATATACTAGACTGTTACCCCTTCTCTCAGAGGGCAGAGTGATGGCCTTGGGCCTCAACTTCATGGTTGGAATGAAAGCCTTCTTTGGAGAAGGGCTGGGGAGAAAAGGCTGCTTCCCTTCAGGCCACATAACACATGGAGCCACTGCAATTTGAGGGCCTGACACCTCCACTCTCTCATACTCTTACACTGGTCAATATTCAACAATTAGCTCTCTGAACAACATACTTATAAGCTTGATTTATAGTATTAAAATTTTCTCCATCACTTCCTTAACTCTAAATCAGGGGTGGGGAACCTGTGAGGGGCCACGTATGGCCCTTCTAGGTCCTCAAGTGTAGTCCTTTGATTGAATCCAAACTTTAAAGAAGAATTTTAATAAATCCTTTAATAAAAGGATTTGTTCTGTAAAACTTGGACTCAGTAAAAGGCTGTATCTAAGGACCTAGAGAGTCACATGTAGCCTCAAGGCCGCACATTCCCTACCCCTGGTCTAGACAATCAACAAAAGAATAGATCAAATCCTTATTTTGTAGTACATGCAGATTTCCTAAGAGCAAATGCTCCCAGTAAAAATTTAACAGTTTGCTCTGGGGAGCAAGTTCTAGCTAGTTCTAACACATCCCTGCAATTTATTCCCCAGATTGACTATATGCTCCATGAGGGCAAGGGCCTGCCTTTCTTAAACTTTGTAGTTCTCCTAGTATAAAGCTCTGTAGCCAGTGCTGTTCAGTTATTTTTCAGTCTTGCCTGACTCATTGTGACCCCATTTGGGGTTTTCTTGACAAAGACACAGGAGTAGTTTGCCGTTTCCTTTTCCAGTTCATTTTACAGATGAGGAAACTGAGACAAACAGAGTTAAGTGACTTGCCCAAGGTCACACATCTAGTGTCTGAGGCCAGTTTTGAACTCAGGAAAACAAGTCTTCTTGACTCTAGGCTTGGTACTCTTTGCACTATGGTGCCACCTAGCTGCATCCAATAGATGTTTAATAAATCTTTGCTATATTGTATATGTTGAAAGAGAAAAAACAAAGCATCTCCGAGACCCAAGGCAATTGGAATTCTCATTTCTCACTCCCCAATCAACCTGTTGCACAACTTTGAAGAAAGGCTCTTCTTCCTGTTACTCTTCCCCCTCAGAGACAGCATGGGGAGGTGCTTCTCTGACAAGGGTCTTTGTGTACATAACCCAATTAAAGTTGGCAAAGGTCTCTGAAAAACCAATTATTAAAATTACAGTAAGTGCCTTCAGCAAGGCCTCCAATAGAAGCTGGGCACACCTAGGTGGAGCCTAACTAATAGTTATACAATCTGTCACAGCAGGAAGTGGAAAGAGAGCCAGAAGGTTTATTCATTTACACATTGAGGAAATACGCATTTTATGTGCAAAACATACCAACTAGTCACAGTCTATTTATTTGACTGTTCAGACTACTTTTTTAAAGCAATATCGACTCTTTAACTAGGTATTGTTAGTTTGATACTACCCCTTTTTTGAGAGATTTAATTTATCCAAGAATTTTGAAAAAAACTCTCTTTAGAGTCAACACAGCAACCAACTAGGATTTGTCTACCACTTGCTCTGTACTTAGTATCGCATTATAACAGTGCTATTGGTCTCCCAGCCTCAAGTTTTTTCCTTCACCAGTCTGTCCTGTGCACAACTGTCAAACCAATGTTTCTAAAGTTCAGGTCACACCATGTGCCTCTAGCATAATAAGTAAACTCCACTGTTTGCTTTAGTCCCTTCTAAATCTGGCTCCATCCTCACTTTCCAGGCTGATTGCATATTGCCTTCCCTCATATACTCTCAATATTCAATACTTGTTCCCGATGACAACCATGCATCTCCCCTTTGCCTCTCCATAGGATGACCTTTGTTCCTGATAGGCTTTTCCAGGGTCAGCCCAGGTGCAGTGGATAGAACACCAGCCTTGGAGTTAGGAGGACCTGAGTTCAAATTCGACCTCACACAGGGTAGCTAGGTAGTGTAGTAGACAGTGCACCAGTGCAGGAGTCAGGAGGACCTGAGTTCAAATCTCACCTCAGACTCTTGACACTCACCAGCTGTGTGTCTTTGGGCAAGTCACTTAACCCCAACTGCCTCATCCTGGGTCATCTCCAGTCATCCTGATGAATATGTGGTCACTGGATTCAGGTGGCTCTGGAGGAGAAGTGAGGCTGGTGACCTGTACAGCCCTCCCTCACTCAAAACAAAGTCAAATGCAAGTCATGTCATTATTTCTTTGATGGCATGGTCTTCTTCGGCAACAAAGGACGAGCACACACACGCACAACTTCAGACATTTACTAGCTGTGTGACCCTGGCAAGTCACTTAACCCTTAATTGCCTTTTAAAAAAAAAGATTCAGGTACCACATCACACCTATCAGATTGACTAATATGACAAAACAAGAAGGTGATAAATGTTAGAGAAGATGTGGGAGAGTTGGAACACTAATTCATTGTTAGTGGAGCTGTGAGCTGATCCAACCATTCTGGAAAGCAATTTGGAACTATGCCCAAAGGGCTATAAAAATGTGCATACCCTTTGACCCAGCAATACAGCTTCTAGGACTGTATCTCAAAGAGATCATAAATATGGGAAAAGGTCCCACATGTACAAAAATATTTATAGCAGCTCTCTTTGTGATTGTCAAGAACTGGATATTGAGGGAATACCCATCAATTGGGGAATGACTGAACAAGGTGAGGTATATGAATGTAACAGAATGCTATTGTGCTATAAAAAGAGAAGAACAGACGAACTTCAGAAATGCCTGGAACTGATGCTGAGTGAAATGAACAGAACCAGGAGAACATTATACATAGTAATAGCCACAGGGTGCGAGGACTGTTTATGATAGACTTAGTCCTTCACAGCATTCCCAAAGGATTCTTGATGCAAAATGTCATCCACATCCAGAGAAAGAACTATGGAAACAGAACACAGAATGAAGCAGATTATTTTCTCTTGTGTTATGTTTTGGTTTTTTCATGATTTCTCCCATTTGTTTTAACTCTTCTTTGCAACATGACTAATGTGAAAATGTGCTTAATAAGAATGTATGTATAGAACCCATATAAGATTGCATACCATCCCGGGCAGCAAGGAGGAGAAAATTTAAAACTTATGGAAGTGATTGTTGAAAACTGAAAACAAATACATTAATTTAAAAAAAAAAAGACTCAGCCCAAGTGCCACCTCTTTCTAAGAACTTTTCCTGATTAGCCTCATTATTAGGGAAACCTTCCCCCAAATCACTTCTAATTAATTTGTGGTGGTGTTTTGTTTCAGTTGTGTCTGACTCTTGATGACCCCATTTGGGGTTTCCTTGACAAAGGTACTCCAATGGATTCTCTAGATCATTTTATAGATGAGGCAAAGAGGGTTAAGTGGCTTGACCATCTGTAAAATGAACTGGAAAAGGAAACAGCAAACTACTCCTGTATCTTTGTCAAGAAAACCCCAAATGGGGTCACAATGAGTCAGGCAAGACTGAAAAATAACAAGACCGAACAACACTGGCTACAGAGCTTTATATTAGGAGAAGTACAAAGTTTAAGAAAGGCAGGCCCCTGCCCTCATGGAGCATATGGCCAATCTGGGGAATAATTTGCAGGGGTGTATTAGAACCAGCTAGAACTGGCTCCCCAGAGCAAACTGTTAAATTTTTACTGGGAATGTCTGAGGCCAGATTTGAACTCCCAAAGGTGGGTCTTCCTGACTCTGGCCCAGCACTCTATCACTGTGCCACCTAGCTGCCCCTTCCAGTCTTAAGAAGTGTACAAATGAAACAGAGAACAACTAAAGGATAAACTGTATGGTGTTGATAATCAAGGTAATGGGAACTCAGCTCTATATGGCATTGAAGTGGATGCCACTTAATAGGAAAGTTTTACAAAATATTAAACCTGGGGGTTTTTGTTTGTTTTTCTCAGTCTTAGATTTAGAGTTGGAAGAGACCTTGGAGATCATTTAGTTTTGCCACTTGTTTCCCAGCTGAAGAAACTGAGGAGCAGAGAAAGTTCAGCCAAGGTCCCATAGATAGTAAATGCTAAAGTTCATATTTGAAGCCAGGGCCCCTGACTCCAAGTCTATTGTACCATACTGCCTCTGGGCCTTCAAGACGCTTAGGTACCTAATTGTTGAATTTCTTGAAGGATCAACTGACCCAGGTGGTTCAGAGAAGTTGCAAAATAATTCTCAGCAACTCACACTGACCAGTTTTCTGTTATCTCTTTCTTCAACAGACAGAGTCTGACTAGATTACTTGACTTTTTAAGGACCCATGACACCTGTCACACCAGACTCATTTTTAAAGGCAGCCCTTATTTCCATACCTAGAATAATGAATACTCACATTTCTATAGCACTTTGAGGTTCACAAAATATTTTTCTTCCAGTGGAAGAAAAGGAGGAAGATATTTGTGAGGGAGATATTTCCTAGTATTACTCCCATTTTGCAGATATTAGGGCCCGCAGAAATTTAAGTGACTTGTCTAGGGTCACATAGCTATCAAGTGTCAGAATTGGGATTTGAGCTCAGTTCTCGCCTGACTCAAGTCCAGAACTCTTTGTCCTAAACCATAAAGCTTCTCTGCTTCTTCTAAAAGTGAAACCTGGGTAGGAAGGGTCCCACTTCAGTGCCACACATGTCTCAGCTCATCCAAGTCCTCTCCACTTCCCCTCTGAGGTAATCACAAGCACACAGATGGGTGCTGATGGTCATCTCAGACATCAGAGTTGTTCTAATTAGGCCATCAGGGATGAGGCAGAGGCCTTGTGCAACAAAGATCAATTGTCTTCTTTGTTCACAGAAAATTAGGGATAAACACATGGAAAAGAGCTGAAGAAAACCAGGAAGTCTTCTTTCTGGGCTCTTCCTCTCCCTCAGCCTTGGTGCTATCACCTAGCAAATGATTACCATCTTTCCATGCATTCAGGGTTTATGTAGTCTCCAGTGCTGGAGACCAGAAGTCTGCTAATGCTTACTTTCCAGTTTATGTACTCTCCCATGAGAAAAGGAAACTATAATTTCATTTGTTGGCTATACCCCATGCCCACTTAAGAGATAGATCTTTATCACTCCTATCTTAAAAGCCAGGGGGAAATGGAATCCTGGGGAAGTAAAATGGCTGAACCAAGACCACAATGCAAATCCTTATCACCTATGGGGGTCTCTTCATTCCCTTTGTCATGCTATCGCCTTCCCATTTCCTATTCTAAATGGAAGCCCCAAATATGTCTGGCTTAAATGACCATTCAGAGGTTCAGTAGATGTTTTCTTTATCCCCTAGATGACTAAATGAAGGCTCCCAAGTTTCAGATATCCTCAAGGCAGCTTGGTGCAGTGCCACAAAATGAGGGAGTTGGACTAGGCAACCTCTAAAGACATATCAATCCCTTTGATCCTATGACTGGGAATCAGAATAACTGGATTTGAGTCCCAGCTCTGTAGCCAAGTGTCTATATAAAAGAGGGTTGGCCAGAAAAACCCCTTATCAAGAGATCATAGGGCACAGACCTTTGCCTAGAGGTCCCTGAAGGATACCTCTCCTGGAGGTAGGCATGAACACTGGCACCTTCCGGAGAGGGCACAGAAAATTCCACTGATTGATTTACCATGACTGGCAACTGAGAGACAAAGGAACTAGATTCTTTAGAGGACCTGCCCTCCCTTCAAGGTTTATGTAAAGAAGAGTCAATTAATCAGTTCAGTCAATTAGTCAATAAGCATTTATGAAGCACTATGTGCTAATACACAGAATGCTGAAGGCTAGTTCTTGTTGTCAAGGAGCTCCTAGGCTAATGTGAGAAATGACATGCAAACAGCCATGTACAAACACGTTCCATACAGAATAAATGGAGAGTTATCAAGAGAGGGAACGCATTCGAATTAAGGGGGGGTGAGGACTACCTCAGGAAGGCGGGGTGTTAATTGAGGGGACTCTCTGCATCTTGATTATTCCCTCTGTTGCTTTTCCCTTGTGACTTTTTCAGAAGTACAGCAGGGGAAGGGGAATGTCTGACTTCTTCACCCCAGGAGCAATGAATAGCATCTTGCCAGAGAAGCATATGACAAGCAGCGTGTTTGTCCAGATGGCCTGAGGTTTCTGGACCTTGGATTCCTGGTGCTTTCTGCCTTTCTGCTTCTGAACATAGGGTTCTAAGGATAGACTCTTCCTGCCTAAGTGACTAGGCCACCAATAGAGTTTCCGCAGAAGGGCATAGATGGGATATGTGCGTGTGTTTGTGTGTGTGTGTGTGTGTGTGTGTGTGTGTGCGTGCGCATGTGTGTGTGTTTTCTCTACTTGAAAGGGGCAACATTAGAAGTGAATTTCTCAATTTTGAGGGTTACATGAAGTTCACTAATGCAGTTCAAGGCCTAGAACCATGATATAAGATAGGGGACTGGGAAGGTGACAGGAGGGGAATCTGGGCCCTGGAAACTCTTCCCATTTTTGTCAGACCAGCAGGTCTGGGGTCAAGGTGAATGCCTATTCAGAAGTGTGTTTGCCTTGGATGTATGCATGTGGGGGGGGGGGGCGGAGTGGGAGGTGTCTAATGGTACATCTGAGTATTCTACGTGTTTCTGTATCTGTTCATGGGCTCCTATGAGTCCTTGGCAACTAATTTGAGTGCCTGTGCAGGAATTGGGAGCCCTGTTACTTGTATTTGCAGAAACCTAGGCACAAACTACACCATTGGACTATTTAGAGATCTTCCTGGAAAACTCCAAGTTGGGGCAATAAACCAAGGACAACTGACCCTCTTGGGTCAGCTCCCTTAGGATTAGCAGAATTTAGCTGCCTTTCAGTATTCCTTTTAGCTAACATCACTGTAGTCATTTGGGCTATTGTTCTGCTGGTTCTGGTTAGTTACTAAACTAAAAATTTAAATGGGTGATTAAAAAAATAGCTAAATTAAAATTAAAAATAAAAAGGAAAGAGTGGTCTCAAAGAGCCAGCAAAGCTTCATGTAGAATGGGTCAACCAAATGACCAATGAGCACCTGTTTGCCAGGAGATAAAGAGAAAAAGACAAAAATGAAGAAATCTCTGCTCTCAAGGAGATGACATTCTATCAGGGAGGCAACTTGTACACATGTAAATAAGTACATGATGTAAGTATGTGCAAATAAATACAAAGTAGAACATTCCCTTCAGCACCTGGGGCATTCCCTCCCTTATTCTACTTTTGTCCCTGGGAGAGTGGGCTCACATTTGACATAATTTCTTTTTTTTAATTGTTTATTAATAAGCATTTATTTCCCTCATATTTTCCCTTACCCCCATTAAACAATGGAAAGAAAAAGAAAACCCTCATGATAAGTGTGTAGTAAAAAAAAGTAACCCACATTGGTCAAAAATATATGTCTCACTCTGTATTTAAGTTCGTTCTGAATGTAAGCCCATCACCTCCCTGGCACAAGATGAGTAGAATGCTTCACCTTCAGTTCTGAGAAATCATGTGAACCCAGTTTCTACAAAGCAGGTTCAATCCACTGATTTCACTTCCAAATATGGACTTGCCAGTGAATTAATGATAACACATCTTTGCTGCTGCTAGTTTGGTCAAACTAGTAGCTCAGGACTTTGCTCCCTAACCATCTGACTTGTGGTAAAACCTAGCTCCCAGATCTCTGGCACTTTGTGTTTCTGTCCTTTCAAAGCACCTACTCTCATAGTTGCTTCTAGTCTCTTTCATTTAAAAGCTGGAGAGAAAAGACACTCTAGAGACAGAAGCAGTGGCAGATCCATTTGATCTTGGCTTCATGCTAGTTCCAGGTGAGGGAGTGCCTGAGGGGAGGAGACCCACAGCAGTTTATCCTCCTTTTCCAACCCCATCCAGGCTAGAAAAAGCCAGAGCAAGAAACTCCATTTGGCTTGTTAATGCCTTTTGAAAGCATCCCAGTTCTGGCTCCCAGGAAGGAAGATGTGAGAATAATCAGAGAATTGACTATTAGAGTTTCTGGATCAGTATTTATACCTTAGAACTCTTCCAACACAGGGTCTTGATTTATTGTATTGTGGATTGTCTAGATTTAAGAAAGTGATGAAGATAATGTTACTAAAACAGATTAAACTAAAAGTGTGCTGTTTGTACAGCTGTCTTCCAGAGAGTTGTTAAACATTTACCAGCACATTCCTTCTCCAGAGCCAATCAATTCATTATGTGAACCAGAACCATTTACATAATGTTTGCATATACTCCAAATTGGGGATCAGAAACTTTCCATTACACGTGATCATGTCTTTCCAGAAGCTGGTTGCCTGGAGCAGTGATGTGATATGCCTTTAATTCTTGCTACCAGGTGAAGCTGAGGCTGGTGGATCGATTGGACTCAGGAATTCTGAGGTGCCATGGGGCTAAAACCACAATAAATCAGGCACCAATATGGTGAACCTCCCAGGACAAGGTGAAGGAAGAGAAGAAAGAGAAAGTAGGAAGAAGATAAGAAGAAGGAAGAGGTAAAGGAAAAATTGGAGAAGGAAAGAGAGAGAAAAGAGTAAAATAATCATGATGATGAGGATGATAGCTGGCATTTGTATAGTGTTTCTATGTGGTGCCAGGCATTATGATAAAATCTTTACAGTTATTGTCTCATTGTATCCTCACAACTTTGGGAGGTAGGTGCTATTATTATTCCCCTTTTACAGTGAGAAAATTGTATCAGATGAGTTAAGTTGCTTGACACAGTAAGTGTCTGAGGCCAGACTTCAGGCTCTCTATCACAGCTGCCCTCTGTATAACATGAGACAAGAACAATAACAACTAAGGCTGTAACCTATAATCTGAAGAATTAAATTCAGATTAGAGTATAAAGGAAAAGAAATAAGAAGGACAAAGCAGAGGAAAACTCAAAATAGAATACAATGAAAGAATATTACTTATATGAGGTGGGAGGGGAGGAGTGCTTAGCTCTTCCATGTGCTCATCTGGGTAGGGAAAGGATCAAAAGAGAGGGAGAGACAGATCAATAAAAAAGAAAAAGAAATTAATAATTTAAGGAAAGTCAAGAAACTTGGTAAAACAATATAAATCACTGCTAAATTAAGGGAGGGGAGACAGAAACAGAAAGAGAGAGACACACACACAGAGAAATGTGTGTGTGTGAGAGAGAGAGACACAGACAGAGAGAGAGAGAGAGAGAGAGAAGGCAATCATTTAATTTAAAATCCACTGAGTGGGCCACTCCTCCTGGTTTAGTGGAATAATTCTATCTGACACAGCTTTGACAATTTAGACTCAGCCTTCCCCCACCTTCAGCCATTACTGGGTGTGGAAACAAGGAAGTACCAAGATTTTCTTCCTTCATCCGAAAGCTACCAAATCCTTCACAGGTGAGCACATGTTCACCTGGATGTAGACAGGGCATAGGTCCTGCATTCCATAGAATGTGCTTAGAACAGACGGGGGGGCCTGTTATTCTCCCCCATCCCCATTACATTGGCATAAGGCAGGTAAACAGAGAAAGGTGACTGGGATTGTAGTACCAAAGTAGTCGCAAAACTGACTAAAGCCAGTTTGTTAGCTTGGGTTCAAAATAAGAACAAAATAAAGCACTTACAGCTCGCTTTACAATTAGCTAAAGGAGGATTCCTCAGACATAGCATGGAAAAAGACATTACAAGGGTCCGTCATTGATTTAGTTTCATGTAGCTTCCCTGCCAGTGTGTTGGTTATAACTGTCTGCCAATCAGAAGTTTAAGGAAAAATCAAATGACTCCTCTGCCTGGCTTTTTTTGTACTTAGGCTACCAGGAAGCTACATTAATGCCCTAAGTCTTATTCTCCTGAGCCAATTAAGTCTCAAGCATAGTTTCAATTCTTGCCAAGGAAAAACTACCCCAGACTGTGCGTGGGTAGAACCTAGGATAGTTATTACCACTGTCAAAATGTGTAAGCAAAATTAACCAGTGGGACAAAGTATGTACTCAAAATAAGAAGAGGATAAAAATTAATGCAAAAATAAAGGAATGTTAATGCTCTATAAGAAGTAATGAATGTGAAGAATAGAGAGATATAGGAAGACATAAAGATACAAAGGGAGATAAGTAGAACCAGAAAAATAATACAAACTACGACTGTGTATATGACTACAACTATGTAAGTGGAAGGAACAACCAAAAAATCCAAACCTTCAAAGGTAAATTTTTGAAATTATGATTACCAAAGAAGAGATATGAGAATATATCTCCTTCCCTTTTATGAAAAGATAGGGGAACCAAAGGTATGGAACACTACATGTAATGCTAGACTTAGTTATATGGTGGTTAGTTTTGCTGAACTGGTTTTTCTCTCCATTTTTTATTCTTTATTTTAAAAGGTAAGAAAGGATAAGAAACATACTGGGAGATGAAAGTGATATAAAAAGGTATCAACAAAACTTTAGTAAGTGGAAAAATGAAGATAAAAAATGAAGGAAAACAAAACTGTAAGTTTAAATGTAATTACATTGAAGTATCCAATAAAATTCAAGACAGTGGAAGAAGAGTTAAGAAATAACAATTACAATATTTTTCTGTCTACAAGAAATAAATAAAAAAAATAAAGACACATAGGTAAGAACAAAATTTACTATGAAGCAGATAATTCCCCAAAAGTAAGAGTTACAATCACCTAAAGACAAAACAAATATAAAAACTCAAGATATTCAGAGGAATGAATAGGTAAATTATATTATGCTTAATGGTGCCATAACCAAGAAAATGATTTCAACACAAAACATATATTTGCCAAATGTCATAGCATCTAATCCATAAAAGAGCAGCTAACTGAATTACAAAAAGATATTGATAACTAAACAGTAATTGTAGTAAACTTAATATTTCTTACATAATCGTAGATAAATCTAACAGAAAATAAAAGAACACAGAATTGAAAAAACTATTGTAGCAATTACATTTGAAAGGCTTGTAGAATCTTGTGAATGAAAACATTAAAGAAAATATAGTCATCAATATTTTAATTTTTAAGTTAATTTTTATTTTCTATTCTGAATTTAAGAAATAAAACAAGCATTTCCGTAGAAGAGAGAAAAAGAGAATTGCACATGAAACTGCATCTTTGTTGTGTACAACTTGCTTTTCCTCTTAAATATGTAATAAAGTTATCATGTAACTTTCCTTTTCCCCCTCCCTTCCTCCCTTGCCCTAAAATGGCTACCATTAGACACACATGTGTATATGCATGTAAAACCATACATACATACTTCTATTTATCATTTCTTTCTCTTGATGCAGACAGCATCTTTCTTCACAGGTCCTATCTTTGTAGTTAATTTGGGTATTTGTAATAGTCAAAACGACTTGGTCACTCAAAGCTGTTCTTAAAACAATATTGCTATTACTGTATACAATGTTATCTTGCTTCTACTCATTCCACTCTTCCTTATTTTGTACAAATCTTTCCATGTTTTTCCAAAATCATTGAGCTCATCCTTTCTTATGGCACAGTAAGTATTCCATTACAAGGGGTATAGGGTGTGTTCAGGGAAGACTAGTACCCCTGGTGTGATGGCTGCTGAGTCCTTTGCAGGGCTGTTTTCCACCTTTGGTGTCCACCTGCTCCACCTAACTCACACCACATTTCAACAGACAGGCTAAACCAGGTTGAGGGGAACTTAAGGGTCTCAAACCAATTGGTGAGTTGGGAGTGGGAGGTGTCTACCTCAGGCATATGAAGACTTCCCCTGGTGAAATAGGATAATTGTTTCAATGACCGTGAAGACAGCTGAAACAGGTGCTATGGAGTGCCTAGAGCCTGCTTAGACATCAAATATGTCAAGTCATCCACTGCATCTTGAGCTATCACCAACTGTCTTGACTTTGTCTTGCCACTTGGCTGTGATGACTCTGGAGGAGAGAGTGACGCTGATGACTTCATGCAATTCTGCCTCACTTAAATCCAAATTACACATGAATCAAATGACATCACCCATAGCATTTTACTATTTTTACCTATCTCAAAGTCTTGTGGCAATAAGGAAGCGATGAAGCAGCAGGTGCGGATACACTAGGAGTTGTAGTCACATTCCTATACACAGGTGACCCAGGTCATAGGATCATCTTCTCAGTGGAAGCAGCAGTGGAATTCAGTAGCCCCCTGGGTGTCTGAGCAGTCTTTTAAGGATCACACTGCTCACCTCCTAGTGTGAGGAAGGGACTAGAAAAAGTGCCCTAAAAATTGTCTGCTTACCCAACTCTGGCCTGTTTACCACAGCAGGCAAGGATCCCATTCTACAACTGAAACACAAAAAAAGTACAAAAATGTCCACAAAGGTGATTTCACTCACCATTGGTACATGGAATATGCACACACTTATAAACAACACAAAATGCAGTAGACCTGGAACATGAACAGCTCTCGTTGCAAGCTAACTCAGCAGGTATCTCATCCAAACAGTAATACTGAATGAAACAAGGCTGGCAAATGAAGGCTACCTTACTAAAGTTGGAGTAGGATACACATTTTTCTGGAGTGGCTGCAGTGAAGAGGAGCACTGAGAAGTTGGTGTAGGTTTCGCAATCAAAACTAATCTAATCAACAAACTTGTATGCCTACCAAAAGGGGTCAGTGACAGGCTGATGACAATTCAATTGCCACTTGCAGGTAAACGTCGTGCCACCGTCCTCAGTACCTATGCTCCAACCATAGCGAATTCTGATAAGGTCAAAGAAAAAATTGATGAAGACTTGGAGACCCTTATCATCAATTTCCAAAAGACTTTAATGTTAGACTACCAGACTTGGCAGAGAGTCCTAGGGAGGAATGGAATTGGAAACAGCAACAGCAATGGTCACTTACTACTAAAGACTTGTGCATCTCATGACCTTCTCTTCACCAACACTGTTTTCCATTTAACTAAATACAATAAAACTTCGTGGATGTACCCTCATAGTAAACATTGGCATCTAATAGACTATGTGATTATAAAGAGAAGAGACAGACAGGATGTGAGAGTGACAAAAGCAATGTGCAGTGCAGAGTACTGGACTGATCATAGACATCCTATCTAAGCTAAATATTTGCATTCAACAAGAGTGGTGACCCCAAGGCAAAATGCCTACCAGAAGAATTAATATAAACAGGTTAGATCACTTCTCTGAGAGGGAAAAGTTTATTCCTAACTTGGAGGGAAAGTTGAGCCAACACACAGTTGGCAACAGTGGAGCAGAAAAGAGGTAGGCAGCTTTCAGAGGTTTGGTGTACAGCCCTGCATTTGCTCATCTGGGTCAGAACACTTGCAAACATCAAGACTGGTTTGATGAAAATGGTGGGGAATTTAGAAGCTGTTAAGTGAAAAATGTGAACTCCACAAGGTTTACCAGTAGGATAGTTCATCCATCCCTAAGAAGGAAACATTTAATTCCATCAAAAGTACAAGCAAAGCTTAGAGAGATGCAGGATTCTTGACTCAATAAGAAGGCAGATGAAATTCAGTCTTTTGCTGATAGTAACAATTGTGCTTTCATGATGTCCTGAAGGATATTTATGGGCCAAAAACCTTTGATGCATCTCAACTACTCAGTGCTGATGGAGCCACATCAATTAGTGATAAGGACATGTTCCTAGAGAGAAGGGCTGAACACTTCCATGATGATCTGAACAGACCATCAACAATCAAAGCTGAAGCTATTGACCTTTTACCTCAGATTGAAGTCAATTCCTCCCTAGCTGAAGTTCCAATTGAGGAAGAGGTTTTGTGTGCCATTAGGCTCCTTTCATGTGGCAAAGCACCTGGTGCTGATTCTATGCCAGCTGAGATTTACAAGGTAAGGAGACCATTGCTCATCCAAAAGCAATATGGCAAGGGGAATTCAAGGAGTCCAAAGATGCCTTCGTTGTTCATCTCTATAAAGGTAAAGGAAATAGATTGTCCTGCAACAATCACAGTGGGGTCTCTCTTTTAGTCATTGCTGGAAAGATTCTCACTACAGTCCTCCTTAATAGACTGATCTGTCACTTGGATGATGGTCATCTACCTGAGAGCCAACGTGGCTTCAGAAAGGGCTGAGGAATGGTCTATATGGTGTTTGTTGCCCAACAACTCCAGGAGAAACACCAGGAGCAGAATAGTGTTCTGTACACATTTGTAGATCTGACCAAGGCCTTTTGATACTGTCACTTGTGAGAGTTTATGGAAAATTGTGTCAAAGTATGGTTGACTGTTCATCAGCATTGTACATCAATTTCATAACAGCATGCTTCCCCGGGTTCTGGATAAGGGACAATGCCTTTGTGCTTTTCCAGTCATCAATAGAGTGAAATAAAGCTGTGTGTTTGCTGCCATGCTTTTTAGCATGATGTTTTCAGTTATGTTGTCTAATGCCTTCAATAAGGACAAACACAGCATTACGATGAGCTACCACACTAATGGCAAATTATTCAACTTGAAAGGCTGCAAGCCAAGACCAAAGTGGAAAAAGTGTTGGTGCATGATTTTCTGTTTGCAGATGATTATGCATTCAATGCAGCCTCTGAAGCTGAGATGCAACAAAGTAGGGATTGATTCTCTCCTGTTTGAGCTAATTTTGGTCTAACAATTTACAGTAAGAAAACACAGGCACTCCATCAGCCACCACCACACCATCCACATGTGAAACCATCAGTTACAGTAAATCGAGAAGTTTTGAAGGTTGTGGATAAATTCCGTTTCCTTGACAAGGTACTTTCCAGGAACGTACATGTTGATTGTCACTTTGAGGTTGATGCATGCATTACCAGAGCTAGTTCAGTGTTTGGAAGGCTCTGAAGGAAAGTGTGGGAGAGAAGAGGTATTCGACTACCAAGTTGAAGGTCTACAAAACATTGTGCACACCTCATTGTTGTATGCCTATGAAACCTGGACAGTATACCAGCACTATGCCAGAAAAGTGAATCGCTTCCATTTGAATTGTCTTAGGAAGATTCTGAAGATCACCTGGCAGGATAAGGTACCAGACACTGAGGTCCTTTCTCAAACTAGACTGCCAAGCATTCAAACTCTGCTGCCCAGAGTGCAACTCCAATGGGCTGACCATATTGTTTGAATGGAAAATGTACACTTGCCAAAAAGACTTTTATAGAGAGCTCACACAAGGCAAGCATTCACATAGTAGTTAGAAGTGATACAAGGATACTCTCAAGGTCTCTCTTAGAACTTTGGAATTCCTGATGCTACTTAAAGACAAGGATTATTTCGGTTTTATATTTATATTCCCATCTCATAATACAGTGTCTAGCACATAGTAGGTGCTTAAGCATGATGATTGATTGACTAATTGCCTCACCCCCAGTAGAATGTAAGGTTCTTAAGAGCAGAAACTGATTATTTTCAGGTTTTATATCACACTGCCTGGAAGAGTACCTACCACATAGTAGTTGTTCAATAAATGTCTGTTAAGTTTAATTATTTTATCTTACAAATGAACAAACTGAGGCCAAGAGTACCACCCTGAGTTGCCCTAAATCATTCAGAGACAGGATTTGAATGTAGTTAAAAATCTATCTTTTACATGCCAAATCCAAAGAATTCTTCAACAATTCAGATATATGAGTTGTTATGGGTCCACTCTCTACTGTTACTCATGGTATAGAATAACTCTGCACCTTAGTAGACTGTGTTGATAAATCTCTATGGGAAAAAAAAATCATCACCCTTCTGTCAAAATCACTCTGGTCTTAGCTCTACTGTTCTCACTGTTTCTGGGGCTCATATTTGATCGTACTTAATTGAACCTGACAGACTTTGAGACTGATGCAGCCCTAGAGAACATAGCATAATCTCCATTACATCATAAAGTATCCAATGTAGACTCTGGTGGAGACAGGAATCAACAGTGTTTCATCTTCCAGATACATGGAGGATAAGAAGAACTTATAATCTACCCCTTCCACTGCCTCCTGAGGTCCTCTAAGTCTCACCTGCCTTGTCTCTATCTCTTGCGTTCTCCCAGCAGTGTCATCTGACCTACATATGAAATCCGTGGACCCTATGTGCCTTTCCAAATATTTACTCAGCCAACACATCTTCAGGACTATTGACCTTTTCCATCTTAAGTGGTATCTCCCATAAAGAGAGTGAAAACTCCTTAAGAGCTGGACTGTAGCAATACTTTCTGTTTTTGTTCCCAGTATCTTGGCATAGTGCTTGGCACATGGTAAGCACTTAAAAAATGTTTTTTTCATTCATTTGTTAAAAAAAAAAAACAACTTTGGAATTGATTGTGTGACGTGGGAACCACTGGTACAGGACTGCTCAGCATGGTGTGCCCACATCAAAGAATGTGCTGTGTGTTCTGAGCAAAGCAGAATTGAAGTATATCAAAAGAAACTTGAGATAAACAAATTTAGAGAATCCACCTCAAAAGTTCACATGGACTATTTGTGCCCAACCTGTGGTAGAACATTCTGAGTTTGTATCGGTTTGATCATACACAGTCAGACACACTATAACTTAGCTCCAGCATAGTGATGTCATTTTGGTCCTCTTCAAAAATGAAGGACAACAACTAACCAATTCCATCACAATCATGTACCATAGCTTATTTAGTCATTCCCCAATTGACAAGCATCCTTGCAATTTCCAGTCCTTTGCTACCACAAATAGAGTTGCTATAAATATTTTATAACATACTAGCCCTTTTCCTTTTTCCTTAATCATCTGGGGAAACAGACCTAATAGTGGTATCACTGGGTCAGAGGGTATAGGCAATTTTATAATTCTTTGGGCATAATTCCAAAATGCTCTCCAGAATGGTTGGATTAGTTCACAGTTCCATCAACAGTGAATTAGTGTGCCAATTTTTTCACATCCCTTCCAACATCTTTCCCCTTCTATCATTTTAGCCAATCTGATAGGTGTAAAATGATAACTCAAGGTTGTTTTAATTTGCATTTCTCTAATCAATAATGATTTAGAGCATTTTTATATGACTACAAATTGTTTTGATTTCTTCTTTGAAAAATAGTCTGTTCATATCCTTTGACTGTTTATCGACTGGGGAATGACTCATATTCTTAGAGATTTCACAAAGGTATATGTTTGATATACAAGACCTTTATCTGAGAAACTGTCTATAAAAATTTCCTCCCAATTTTCTACTTTCCTTCTGATCTTGACTATATTGGTTTTATTTGTATAAAATCTTTTAAATTTAATGTAATTAAAATTATGCACTTTATACCTCCCAATGTTCTCTATCTCTTATTTATTCATAAATTGTTTGCCCAGCTCTGAAAGGTAATATGTCCATGTTGTTCAAATTTTCTTGTAATAGTTCCCTTTATATCTAGGTCATGTTATCATTTTGACTGTATCCTGCTAAATGGTGTAAGATGTTGATCTATGCCTAATTTCTGACAAATTGCTTTCCAGCTTTACTGACATTTTTTATTTTTTGCCAAATAATGAATTCTTATTCCCAAATCTTAAGCCTTTACACTTGCCAAACACAAGGTCATCTGCTGTAAATTTGCTGCTGTAAATTTTATGTGTACTCTGTTCCACTGATTTACCTTTCTATTTCTTAACAAGTAATAAATAGTTTTGGAAATTATTGTCTTATAATATACTTTAAGATCTGATACTGCTAAGCTTTCTTCTTTTACATTTTTTTCATTAGCTCCTTTGATATTCTTGACATATTCTTCCAAATGAATTTTGTTATTATTTTTCTAACTCAGTAAAATAAATTTTTTGGTAATTTAATTGGGATGATATTGAATATGTAGATTAATTTAGGTAAATTTGTCATTTTTATTATATTGGCCTTCCCTACCTTTGAGCAAACAATATCTTTCCATTTATTTAAATTAAAGCTATTTTTATTTGCATAAAAGAATTTTTTAAAATATAATTTTGCTCATGTAGTTTCTGGGTTTGTTTTGGCAGGTTTAATCACAGGCAGTTCATTTATGGCTTGTTCAATTTCTTTTTCTAAAATAGGTCTATTTAGATATTCTATTTTCTCTTCTGTTAATCTAGGAAATTTATATTTTTGTAAGTTATCCTCCATTTCACTTAAATTATTAAATTTATTGGCATCTAATTGGGCAAATAACTCCATATAATTGCTTTGATTTCATCTCATTTAGTGATATATTCACTCTTTTAATTTTTAATACTAGTGATTTGATTTTCATCTCTTTTTTAAAATCATATTAACCAATGGTTCATCTATTTTATTGCTTTTTTCCCCTAAAATCAACTCCTAGTTTTATTTATTAATTCAGTGCTTTTCTTGCACTCAATTCTATTCATCTCATCTTCAATTTTTAGTATTTCCAATTTAACTTTTAATTAGGGGTTTTTATTTTGTTCTTTTTCTATTTTTTTTAAATTGTATACGCAATTCATTGGTCTCCTCTCTATTTTATTGATATAAGCATTTAGAGATGTAAATTTTCCTCTGATCACTGCTTTTATGGTATCCCATAGGTTTTGATATGTTGTCTCATTATTATCACTTGCTTTAAAAATTGTTTCTATGATTTATTCTTTAAACCATTCATTCTTTAATATCAAACTGTTTAATTTCCAACTAGTTTTTATTCTATGTTTCTGTTGTCCCTTATTAAATATAACTTTATTATATTGTGATCCAAAAAGAATGCATTTAAAATTTTTGCTTTTAACTATAAAATTTTTATGCCCTAATATATGGTCAGTCTTTGTAATGGTACCATTTACCACTGATAAAAATGCATATTCTTTTCTATTCCCATTCAGTTCTCTCCAGATATCTATCATATCTACATTATCTAAACTTCTATTCACTTCTTTGACTTCTTTCTTATTTATTTTTTGGTTAAATTTATCTAGTCCTGAGAGGGAAAGATTAAAATCCCCCACTATTATAGGACTACTGTCTATTTCTATCTTTAATCCAATTAACTTTTCTTTTTTTGAAGGTTTTGGATGTCGAAGTATTGACTTTTATGTCTTCCTCTGATGGTATGCTTTGTTCCTTCTCATCCAAAATGATGGAAGAAAATACCTTTTCACCAAGAAAGTAACCTTCTATAGTCATTTTTTCCCCTTTTTTGGGCATTTTCTGAGGTAGCTACCTGACTTTTGAGTCCTTTGTCAAGTGGAGGGTATATTCTAGGGACCTGTAAGTTCTCAGTCCTCCAAGGTGGCACAATCAAGGGAGAGGAGTTTACTCCTCTCCTGTCCTGCATTCTGGTCTGGGAGCAACCACAAACACTCTTTTGTGCCCAGGATCTGTGAGTAGGATTCCCTCTCCACAGTCACCAACAACTCCACCAGGTCAGCGCTCTTCCTCACCCCAGGACCGCTATTCAGAACTGAGACCCAGATCAGCTGCCTGATTCCTCCAGGGTCATTAGGCCTAGGGCTCCAAAAGTAGATGCTACTGCTGCAGTGACTGCCACTGCCAGAGCTGGTGCCAGACTGCACACCTCCCTACTCAGATGAAAGAGCTTTCTTACTGACCTTTTAAACTGTCTTTGGTGTTTGTGGGTTGAGAAATCAGGGAACCGCAGTTGCTGCCTGTGATTCTGTGCCCTGACACTTGCTCCAGTATTGTCTGTGCTGTGCCATGTGGTGCAGGCTGGGCTGAGCTCTGCTCTGAGCCTGGTGCAATAAACCTTTCCTGTCGGCCTTCAGGCAGTCTTGGACTGGAAATCTCTTTCACTGTTTTGTTCTGTGGCTTCTGCTACTCTGTAATTTGTTTAGAGTCATTTTTTGCAGGTATTTTATGGGCTATGAGAGGAGAGCTAGAACAGTCTTTCTACTCCACCATCCTGGCTCTGCCACCCATTTAACTTTTCTTTAAAAAAAATTTAGATGCAGTATATTTGGTGCATATAGATTTAGTATTGATATTGCTTCATTGTCTGTGGTATCTTTTATCATAATGGGCCATCTCCAGTTGTCCTGATCCATATCTGGCCACTGAACCAGATGGTTCCAGAGGAGAAAGTGAGGCTGATGACTTTGCACAGCCCTTTCTCACTTAAATCCAATTCACTTACATGTCATGGCATCACCACTTTGATGTCATGGTCTTCTACAAGAAGGAAAGACAAACAGCAACCTTACTTTCCTATTCCTTTTTCTACCCTCTCCTCTAATAGCCCCTTATTCTCTCTTCATACCCTTCTAAATCTTAATCTACACACCCTTCTAAAAGTCCTTCCCCTATCCTGTCTCCTGCCCACTTATTTCTTTATAAATTTAGAAGACTTTTATACCCACTTCTCTATATATGTTGTTCCCTCTTTACCCCAGATCAGATGACAGTAAGGTCATCCCCCTGCTTTCTCTATAGCAGTTTTTCCTTTCATTACTCATTTATATGAGATAATTATTCCTTTTTACCTTTCCTAACCTAATTCGGTTTTTTTAGAATCACCCCATCATACTCAGCTCAGCCCCAACCTGACAATCTTAAGTAATGTCAGTCTTAAGAATACTGGTAACATTTCTACACATAAGAAGTAAGCAGTTTGACTTTATTGAGTCTTTTAATTGATCTAAATGCAGTTTGGGGTTGCTTGGAACCCTGAAATCTCAGGGTAACAGAGTGGGGGCATCTATCTGGAATGAATTCATGCAATCAAACCATCTTGCAGGCAAATGATAAGGTTTATTGTAAAGACAATAGTAACAGGCAGGGTTCCTAGTAAACCTGCAACTTAATGGGGTGAGATTGATGTTTATATATAAAAAGAACTGAGAAAGGATCTGAATGGGATTGAGGAGTGGTAAGTAGTCTGGGGTGGGTCAAGTGAAACAGTGAAAGGAATGTCAAGTAAGCTAATTAAGTGATCTAGGTGGGTTGAGGTGAGCCAGTTGCCTTAGGCACCAGACACCAGTGATCTGGGCCGCTGAAAGGTGTGCGAAAAATTCAGGGACTGGGTTGCTTTCAAAAACATCATCTTTTCCTTTCAAGGGTCCAGGTCTCATCACCCCATCATTCTTTCATGTTGACCTTTTAATTCTCCTGAATCTTATATATCAAATTTTCCATTGAGTTCTGGTCTTTTTGTCACAAATACCTAAAAGTCTTTCAGTTTGTTAAATATCCATTTTTTTTCCATTCAGGATTATACTCAATTTTCTTAGGTAAATTATTTTGTATTGCAATCCCAGCTCTTTTGTACTTCAAAATATAATATCCCAAGACTTATGGTCTTTTAGTGTGGAAATTGCTAGGTCTTGTGCAATCCTGATTGTAGTTCCACTATATTTAAATTGATTTTTTTCTTGTTACTTGTAATATTTTCTCCTTAACTTGGGAGCTTCAAAATTTGTCCATGATATTCTTGTAAGTTTTCATCCTGGAATCTTTGTCAGGTGGTTAATCACTGGATTTTTTTTTCTATTTCTACTTTATCTTCTTGTTCTAGAACTTCAGGGCAATTTTCCTTAATTATTTCTCATAAGAGTGTATCAAGATTTTTTTTTGAGTGCAACTTTCAAATAGTTCAACAATTCTCATGTTGTCTCTCCTAGATCTGTTCTCCAGATCAATTGCTTTTCTAATGAAATGTTTTATATTTTGTTCTAGTTTTCCATTCTTTTGATTTTGTTTTTATTATTTCTTTGTGCCTATTACATCATTCACTTCCCCTTGCCCAATTCTGGTTTTCAGGAGGGTATTTTCTTTCTTAAGTTCTTGAATCTCTTTTTCCAATTGATTGACTCTCTTCATTCATTTTCTTGATTTTCTTAAATTGCTTTAATTTTTATTTCCTAATTTCTCCTTGATCATTTTTATTTGATTTTTGAAATCTTTTTTAAGTTCTTTTAAGGAATTATTTCTCCAGTTAATTTTTGTACTTCCTTTTCCATTTGTTCAATTTTCCTTTTTAAAGAGCTGTTCTCTTCAGTGAACTTTTTTTTCATACTTTTATAATCATTGGCCAGTTTTTCTTCTATTTCCTTCTTCAAGTCTTTCAAGAGTGCTCTTTGTGCATGTGAGCAGTTCATAGTCCCTTCTGAAGTTTCAGATGGGAGTACAGTCTTAATACTGATCTCTTTGGTATTCGTGTTTTGGTCCCTGTCCCCATAGAAAGATTCAATGGTCTTTTCCTTCCTGCTTTACTTCTTACTCATGATGATGACACTATGTGTATTGTGGCCTCTGGTTCTTTCAGCTAGAAGCTAAAGAACCTGGTGCTGTGCTGGCTGGTGTGAGAAAGTAGGAGCCAGGTGAAGTCTTTTTTGTGTTTTCCCAGATTAGCTCTGGAGCTACCTTGTCAAGTGTAGAGGAGGGGTGATCTGGTCATGGGAGTTCACCTCAACTGAGCTAGAGCAAAGGCAAGCTCAGTGGTTGGTGATCTCAGCTGCCCTATTGTCTTCCCATTTCCCCTGGAGTGCTGAGGCGTGCCCGGGGTCCTGGTGTTGTTAGGTACAAGACTCCACCCCCTGGAGCTCCAGATCTCCTCCTGGATCACTGAGGTGGGTCTGTCTGACACAGCTCTGGTCCTATGCCACAGTAAGAGGAATATTTGTTTGTTGGCACTCTACATTCACTTGGAGAAGACGTTCTGTCTTGTTGTGGAGGAAATTTGTAGAGACTGGAGTTTTCTGACCTACTCCACCATTTTCCCAGAATCCTGCCTCATCAGTATGCTAGAAGCTTTCATTTTGGGGTCTCTTTCGGGAGGTGACCAGTGGCTATTGAGCCCTGATCAAACTTTCATAGTGTAGAGTCAAGATGTCTATGAAACTGAAAACAAGGAAGGGTCACCTGGGTATAGGTGTGGGTTTTCATGTGTTGCATTATGCCCTTGGATCTGCTAGTGCAGCCTTACTGATGGTAACATGGGGGGTGGGGGAGGGGTGCTTAAGTGACCTCAGATTCAGAGAGCATTATTCCTGGGTTGGTTGGTTTGGTTTTTAATCTTCTTTTGGATTATCTTTGTCCTAGACCATGGAAATAGTTGAAGTTGTTTTATCTTTTGTGCATAATTTCTGTTTTGGAGAAGTCTGAAAGATCATGGGGATTGAAGAAAATGTCTAATCCACCATCTTGGTACTCACATGACCTTAAATTCCCTGGGTCTTCTTCTCTTCTCTTGCTATAGTCCCTCTCTTGGTGTTCTCAGCAGATCCCATGAGTTCAACTATCAAATATATGCAGATAATTGGTAGAGTACTTTCCAGGGTTATATACATTGACAATGAGGTTGACACACACATTGCCAGAGTTAGCTCAGTGTTTGGGAGGATCCAAAGAAAAGTATGGGAGAGAAGAGATATTAGACTGACTGCCAAACTGAAGGTCTATGGAGTCATTGTGCTGACCTCATTGTTTTACGCCTGTGAAACATGGACAATATACCAGCACCATGCCAGGAAACTGAATTGCTTCCATTTGAACTGTCTTAGGAAGATTCTGAAGATCACCTGGCAGGATAAGGTACCAGACACTGAGATCCTTGCTTGAACTAAACTGCCAGATATTCAAACTATGCTTCAGAAAGCACAGTTCCAATTGGCTGGTCATGTTGTTTGAATGCAAAATGTATGCTTGCCAAAAGACAATTTTATGGAGAACTCACACAGGGCAAGAGTTCACATGATGGTCAGAAGAAGAGACACAAGGACACTCTCAAGATCTTTCTCAAGAACTTTGTATTTGTTTGTGTGACATGGGAGACACTGGCACAGGACTGCTCAGTATGGTGTGCCCACATCAGAAAGGATACTGTGTTCTATGAGCAAAGCAGAATTGAAAAAGCACAAAGGAACATAGGATGAGCAAATTTGGAGTATCCACCCCAAATGTTCACAAGGACTATCTGTGCCCAATGTGTGGTAGAGCATTCTGAGCTCATATTGGTCTGATCAGTCATAGTCAGATACAGTGAAACTTGACTTTTTCATAATGATGTCATTTTGGTCCTCTTCGAGAATGAAGGACAACAACCATATGCAGATAATTTACAAATCTAGCTATTCAGCCTACATCTCTCAGGAGCTCCAATCATGAATCTCTGCCTTCCTGTTTTATAACTCCAGTTGGATATCTCAAAAGCACATCAAAATCCACATGTACAAAATCAAACTCAGTATCTTTCCTCTTAAATACACTCTTCTTCCCAACTTTCCTATTTCTGTCAAGGACATTAGCATTCTTTTAGTCTCTTAGGTTTATAACCCAAGAGTCATCTTTCACCCTTCACTTTAACTCACTCACTCATATCCGATTAGCTCTTACAATCTTGTTGATTCTACCTCCCCATCATCTTTTGCATATGTTGTCTAAGATGAAGCCTATGAGTCAGGAGGGAAATCTCCAGTTTGTTTTGATTCATGGACTAAGAGAGACAATGGTATAAAGATTCATTATTATCTTTTCCTTGCCCTAGATGAGTCTTGTAAAATGTAGTATGTGGGTGGGCATGGATATGAACTCAAACAATAATAACAATATGCACAACAATGAAGATGATGAGGATAGCTGGCATTTATACAGTGCCAACTGTGTGCCAGATACAATGCTAAATGCTTTACAAATATTTCATTTAATCCTCACAACACCCTGTAGGTGAGTTTTGAGAGAGACAGGAGGGGGTATGGAGGTAAGTGGGACTGCTGGCATTTGGGAAGTCATTAGAATGAGGCCTCTCCCATTGTTACCTGCTAAGGCTGGGAGAGAGCCTGAGGAGATGGGAGGTATGTCTAGACAGACCAGATGTTACTGAACTTTCCATTTGGGAAAACTGATACCAGATGGTGATTTTTGTATGGTTCTCTTTTCCCCTCTTGCTGCCTGGGAGAAAGCAACTGTTAAGATCCAACCTTGACTGTTCTTTAAATTTTGTTTTCATTTCAATAATCATGATGATAGTAACTAACATTTATGTGGCATCTTCTATGTGCCAGACACTGTGCTAAGCCCTTTAAAAATATCTTATTTTATCCTAACGACACTGGGAGATAGGCACTTGAGGAAACTGAAGCAAGCGGAAGTTAAATGACTTACCCAAAGTTACACAGCTAATAAATGTTTGCAACTGGATTTGAAATCAGATTTTCCTCAGATCTTCCAGGACCAGGTCTCTGTCTAGTGTGCCACCTAGTTACCTGTTAAATTTATAGTGAAAACAAATATAAAATTGTGGTTAGCATAGCAATCTCTGATTTTGTATGTGTTCCATTTTTGAGAATGGGATGTGAGAGTGAGAGAGGGGAGCAATGACCAGTAGTGTGTGTGTGTGTGTGTGTGTGTGTGTGTGTGTGTGTGTGTGTGTGTGTGTGAGACAGACAGACAGACGGACAGACAGACAGACAGAGAGATAGAGACAGAGACACAGAAAGAGAAAAGATCTGCTCTCTGAAATTGTCAGGATCATTCCAAGCTGGGAACTCTGGAGGAAAGTGAAAAGGAATCTTATTGACTTCCCAAAGTAAGGGTAACAGCATGAATCCAGTTGTTCCCCTATACAAAAAGAATGTTCAGTAGTAAGTCTCTGCTGAGGGTATGAGTGAGCAGCAGCAGACCCACAATGACCTTTACCCTTGTTGCACTCCAAGAATGCTCAAGGAGATCCCTCCTTGGGGTGGGCCTGAGGGTGCTGATGAGCAAGAAAGCTAGCCCAAATTGCAGGAAGAGAGTGACTGGAACTCACATCCCAAAGATGGAGACCAAGGGAGAGAGAGCAAGAATCTTAATCCTTATTTTCCTGTACCATCGGGCAGAATCTTTTCTTCTACATACAACCCATCAAAGAGACACTGCATACATATAGCCCCTTCTCTGCATCCTCACCACAACCACCCTCGGTCAGAACCTTATGATCTCTTGCCTGGACAATTACCATAATCTCCTAATTGGTCTCCCTGCCCCACTCTCCAAACCATCCTCCACACAGCTGCCAAGGTGATATTCCAGAGGCACAACTCTTACCATGTCAGGCCACTAGTTACCTTTATAATTAAACACAAACTCTTTGGTTTTGGCATTTGAAACCCTTCACAATCTACCTGTCTAGAATGGTTAGCATAATGCCTGGTACATAGTAGGCACTTAATAAAAGTTCATTGACTGACCAACCGACTGTTTACATAAAATTTCTCTTCACACACTTTACATTTCAGCCAAAATGACCTGTTTGCTGTTCCTTGTACACAATATTCCACCTTCTCTCTCTGTACTTTTGGGCAGGTTGTCTCTCATGTTCAGCAAGCATGCCTTCCTCCACGCCATTTCTTATAACTCCTATTTCCCTTCAAGGTTCTGCTCATGGGCTCTCTCCTTCAAGAAGTCTTTCCTGATTCCCTCCAGGCATTACTCACCTTTCACCTACAAAATCACTTTATTTTGTGTAGGTAACAGGGGCTAGCCTGGCCTGAATGCCTCCACGTTAGGTGAATTGGATATGAACAGAAAAGCCCTCTTTAGATGCCTATACCGATTGTTCTGACTTTAGATAACTTTGCATTATGCAAATTCAACTTTATATAAAGAATCTGAAAGAAATCCATATTCCAAAATAAATCTATATTAAGTTCACTGTATAAGTACTGTACTTTCTCTCTCCCCACTCCTGCTTCTCTGCTTGGTATTCCATGACCTCGCACCCCCTACCTCCACGCACTAAAAAGCAAAACCCTTTTAGAAAAACCAGTCCTTTAAATGAAAGCAACAGAATACATGGAGACACCTCCTCCACCACCTGATCAAGGCTTGGATTGAAACTTCCAGCTCAGAGACAGGAGACCTTTGCCCCACTCAGGTGTCTGGCCCCCAGGTGTTTATCTTCCCTCTCTGCCTGTGGGTACCCATGTCTGTTCCCAGCCTGGCCCTGTCCTCTCCTGTCTATGTCTGTGTCTAGCCCCTACCTAACTGCCCTCCCAACTTCTTCAACTAGTTTCAGCTAGGTTCCCATGTGGTTGACCTCAGCTCCCATGTTCCTCTTCCTGCTCTCACTTCTCCATCTTGTCCCCCAGGTGTCATAGAACTTTGTGCCTGCCTCCTTCCTCCATGGAGAGCTCCCCTTCCTGCTTCCCTCCCTTCCTCATGTCCATGAGCAAATTTAAATTTATTAATTAAAAATATTAAATTTAAATAAGTTAAATAAAAGTTAAAAAATCACTTTACCTTGGAGGGTTGCAGAACAGTCCACTTATGTTGAGCGAGAACTGTCTGTATGGTAAATGGCAATACTAACAAGTATTCACTTATCAGAACAGGATGCATCACATCAGTAGAATGTACACTTTTTGGAGAACAGGGACTATATCAAATTTACATTCCTATATCCAATACCTAACAATGCCTGGTCACAGCAGGCAGGCAGTACAGCGGAAAGAGTGCTCACTTCACAGTCATCTGAGTACAAATCTCATTCTGCCACTGGCTGCCTATGTAATCTTGGGTAAGTAATCTGTAATCTGGGTCTCAGTTTCTTCATATGGAAAAAAAGAAAGTTGGACTAGAGTGAAGATGTTAAACGCACTGCCCACAACACTCCCAAGTGGTCCTAGACCAGAAAATGTAATTGGGGAATATCTAGCAAAATAAATTAAATGCAATTAAACTTAGATAATATTACGTTTAAAGACTAATTCAGTAGATAGACTGCAGTGTTCTTTATAAGGCAGCTAAGTGGATCCATAAGGTATGGAGTCAGGAAGACTCATCTTTCTGAGTTCAAATCTAACCTCAGGCACTTACTAGCTGTGTGACCTAGGGTAAGTCACTTTACCCTGTTTGCCTCAGTTTCCTCATTTGTAAAATGAGCTGTCAAACAACTCCAGTATCTTTACCAAGAAAACCTTAAATGGAATCATGAAGACTCAGACGCAACTGAACAACAACAATCAAGTATGTGGCCCCTGTTTCTATTTGAGCTTGACATCACTGGGCTAGAGGACCATTAGGTTTCCTTCCAGTTGTACATCTATTATCCTATGATTCTAGGTACTTAATCAATTCAGATTGGTTGTTTGATCATTTCAGGCAGTTAGCTCCCAAAGTATCCCCTTCTCGCATGTGGGGCCTCCGTAACAGTTACCCCAGATTTAAGGTCCTCTGTGACTCCATATCCGTTCAAATGACACCTTGTGAGCCCCCAATGACAATAACTGTTAGCATTTATATCATGCTTTAAGGATTTGCCGTTTCCTCATTTATCAAATGAGCTGGAGAAGGAAATGGCAAACCTTTCCAGTATCTCTGCCCAAAAACCCCCAATGGGGTCACAAAGAGTCAGACACAGCTGAAACAACTGATCACAGACGGAAGGCAAGGTCATTGTTCTCCACCTACGTAGCCCAGGTTCTTGTTTTCATTATGCATATCTATCAGCAGCAAGGACTGATTGCTTTGGTGCTGTATTTTGGCCAATAAAAATCCTGAGCTGTCCTACGCATTTAAAGTTTCTTCTTCCCCTAAAACTGGTCCTATGAACCAAGGCCCAGAAAAGTGATTTGGCCAAAGTCACATGGGATTAAACTAAGATTAAAATCCAAAGCCTTTGATTCCAGAGGCCAGACTCCTACCATTGCATCACTGCACACTCTTTCCTCCTACCCATCCCTGACAAATCGGGAATGAGTCACAGGGTACCTTGGTCTACTAAACCATAAGTTCCTTCAGAGCAAGGGGACATTAATAAGATCATAGCTATTTTTTAGCTGAAAAGTCCTTCCTTCCTTTCCTTTCTCCCTCCTATATTCTCTCCCTCCCTTCTTCCTTCCTTCTTTCCTTCCTTCTTTCATCTTACCCCTTTATTGTACAGAAGAACTACAGTTGAAAGAGATGCAGTTTGCTCAAAGTCACAGATTAACTTTCCAAGACAAGTCCAAATTCAATATTCTTTTCTCTATACCATGCTACCTCCTCTCTATTTTTCTTCTGTATTCCTCAGTGTCTGGCATGGTCCTTGATACTTAGAAGGCACTCAACTCTTTGCTGAATTAATGATTTATAAGACCCTTCTTGTTGGCAAAGCTGAGGATGTGCTGTTAAATGTTTAATTGTCTCCCTGGGGAAAATGTATAAATGACACACTTTTGAGTCTTATCTCTATTATTAACATTTTCCCCATCATCAACAATACAATAAAACAAGTCTTTATTTGTACTGTTTGTCAATTTCACACCAAAAATTTAACAATTGCCCCCCACAATACAGTTGGAGTTGGTTCCAACATATCCCTGGAAGAAGCTATACTGTGGAAGGGCGATTGAGATTAGGAAGGAAGCCATACCACTGATTTGGAGAGTGTGGAGGTTGGTGTGAATGGAAACCAATAAAAAAAAAAAAAAGACAAGATTTATCTCAAATGCGATGTTCTGGTTGGTTACTCCAACAATTAGAAAGAACTTTGGAGTTCAGACAGAGTGAGTATCTCAAAGGTACAAGAGAAATTGCAGAGAATATTAGATTAGGGGAGTGTTCTGCTATAAGACTATGAAATCAGAAGAATATTTGGACAATAGGTGGTACAGTGGACAGAGTGCTGAGCCTGGAGTCAGGAAGACTCCTCTTCCTAAGTTCAAATCTAGCCTCAGACATTTACTAGCTGTGTGACCCTGGGCAAGTCACTTCACCCTATTTGCCTCAGTTTCCTCATCTGTAAAACAAACTGGAGAAAGAAATGGCAAAGAGTCAAAAGCAACTGAAAAAGACTGAATAACAACAAAAACGCGAAAATTGACTGATTACACCTAGTTTATTTTCCTTGTAAGATTGTGCTGAAGGGCACCGTCATATTCTGGTCCTTATCATCTAGTACAATCTTTTTTTTCATAAAGGAATCTCTTCACAACAAATCTAGCCCTAGATGGAACATTTCCGATGTAAGGGAGACAATATGGCATGGAGTCAAGTTGGATCTGGAGTTAGGAAGACCTAGGTTCAAGGTCTTACTTACAAACTGTGTGACCATGAGTGAGTTGGCTAACTAATTTCCCTGAATCTCAGTTTCTTATCTGTAAAATGGGAGCAATAATATCTGAGTATCTACTTCACAGGACTATCGTGTGTCTCAAATCAAATGATATATTTAATATGCTTAGTAAAACTTAAAGCACTATATAGTTATCAGATGTCATGACTAACCCCAAAGTAGTTCATTTTTTTTTTGAAAGATCTAATTGTTGTGTTGAAATTTGCCTCTCTGTAACTTCCATTGATAGTCTAGAGTTATATTTAATCCCTGTTCCACATGATGGCCTGTCAAACACATGAAGACAGTCATCTTGGGATCCCCCTAAATCTTTTCTTTCCCAGGTTAAACACAGAGTTCCTTCAACCTGTTCCTCATAGAACATGCTTTCCAGATCTTTCACCTTCTTCTGGACAAACTCCAATTTGTTAATGTTCTTCTTAAAAAGGAAAGCCCAGGTGAAGTCTGACCAATGGAAGGAGGGAAATAAGAATTTATTAAGTGGCTACTATGTTCCAAGCACTGCATTAAGAGTTTTACAAATATTATCTCATTTAATCCTCACATCAACCCCTAGGAGGTAGGTGCTTTTATAATCCTCACTTTTTACAGCTGAAGAAACAGAAGTTGAGTGACTGCCCAGGGTCACTCATCTAGTAAGTCTGAAGCTGGATTTTTAATTCAAGTCTTCTTGACTCCAGGTCTGGAACTCTATCCACTGTGCCATTTCACTGCTTCAATGGGTCTATTGTGTTCATCCTTAGTTGTCGAAGAAGACCATGCCATCAGAGAAATAATGACATGACTTGCACTTGACTTTGTTTTGAGTGAGGGAGAGCTGTGCAGGTCACCAGACTCACTTCTCCTCCAGAGCCATCTGAATCCAGTGACCAGATATTCATCGGGATGACTGGAGATGACCCAGAATGAGGTAGTTGGAGTTAAGTGACTTGTCCAAGGTCACACAGTTAGTGAGTGTCAAGTGTCTGAAATGAGAGTTGAACTCAGGTCCTCCTGACTCCTGCACTGGTGCTGTATCCACTGCACCACCTAGCTGCCCTAGTGGGTCTGTTATTGTTTTCCTGAATGGAATTCTTTACTGGATGGCTACTTGTTGAGAATGTCATAGAGTTCAATTCAATTCAACAAGTATTTTTGAGCTATTATGACCTATTCCTGTGCTAAGAACTAGGGATACAAACACAAAATTTGAAATGATTTTTGACTTCTAGGAGCAGATAGGGAGGCAATAATCATTTTAAAGCACTTACTATGTGTCAGGGAAGCAGCTAGATGGCTCAATAGATAAAGCCCTGGGCCTAGAATCAGAAAAACCTGATATCAAATCTAGTCTCAGATGCTAGCTATATGATCCTAAGGCAAGTCACTTAACTTCTGTTTGCCTTAATCCATTGGAGAAGAAATGGCAACTACAGGGGGCGGAGCCAAGATGGCGGAGTAGAAACACACAAATACGTTAGCTCCAAACCCACAGCCCATGAAATATCTGTAGAAAAGAGCTGCCAATAAATTCGGGAGCAGGAGAAGCCACAGAACAGCAGAGCGGATGAGATTTCTGTTCCAAAGAGCCTGAAAACCTCTCGCAAAAGGTTCCTCGCGCCATGGACTGGGAGCCGAGCGCAGACCTGCCGTGGCCGCCCTGTGCCAAGAGGAGCAGATCTGAGCAGGGAGCAGATCCGAGCAGGCTTCAGGGACAGAATCTCCAGCAGCCGCGTGGGTCCCTCCACCCATAGGTGACAAGGGTCGGTGAGAGGGTCTCTTCGGCGGGTCGAGAGGGGAGTGGGGTGCCCCCATGACTCAGGCCCCCTTGGGAGGCAACGGTGGAGGCGGGAGCAGACTGGGGCACCCCAAACAGGCAGGAGCCTGGATCCATTGTTGAAGGTCTCTGCATAAACCCCCTGAGGGAACTGAGCCCGTGAGGAGGCCCTGCCCCCACCCAGGCAGCTGAACTTGATCTCACACTGAATAGCAGCCCTGCCCCCACCCAAAGCCCTGAGGCTGAGAAGCAGCATTTGAGTCTCAGACCCCAAGCGCTGGCTGGGAGGATCAGGAGGCGAGGTGGGTGTGAGGAGAATATTCAGAGGTCAAGTCACTGGCTGGGAAAATGCCCAGAAAAGGGAAAAAAACCCAGACTATAGAGGGTTACTTTCTTGGTGAACAGGTTTCTCCTCCCCTCCTTTCTGATGAGGAAGAGCGGTGCTCACTATCAGGGATAGACACAGAAGTCAGTGCTTCTGTATCCCAGCCCACTCAATGGGATCAGACCATGGAAAAGCTCAAAAAGAGCTCAGAAAATTTTGAAAATTCTGTTAGAGGACTGGAGGAAAAACTGGAAAGAGTAACCAAAGACATGCAAGCAAAGTATGAACAGCAGATCAGCACCCTGCTAAAGGAGACCCCAAAAAATGCTGAAGAAAATAACACCCTGAAAAATAGGCTAACTCAATTGGCAAAGGAGGTTCAAGAAGCCAATGAGGAGAAGAATGCTTTCAAAAGCAGAATTAGCCAAATGGAAAAGGAGATTCAAAAGCTCACTGAAGAAAATAGTTCTTTCAGAATTAGAATGGAACAGATGGAGGCTAATGACTTTATGAGAAACCAAGAAATCACAAAACAAAACCAAAAGAATGAAAAAATGGAAGATCATGTGAAATACCTCATTGGAAAAACAACTGACCTGGAAAATAGATCCAGGAGAGACAATTTAAAAATTATGGGCCTACCTGAAAGCCATGATCAAAAAAAGAGCCTAGACATCATCTTTCATGAAATTATCAAGGAAAACTGCCCTAATATTCTAGAACCAGAGGGCAAAATAAATATTGAAAGTATTGAAAGAATCCACCAATCACTATCTGAAAAAGATCCAAAAAGAGAAACTCCTAGGAATATTGGGGCCAAATTCCAGAGTTCCCAGGTCAAGGAGAAAATATTGCAAGCAGCTAGAAAGAAACAATTCAAGTACTGTGGAAATACAATCAGGATAACACAAGATCTAGCAGCTTCTACATTAAGGGATAGAAGGGCATGGAATAGGATATTCTAGAAGTCAAAGGAACTAGGACTAAAACCAAGAATCACCTACCCAGCAAAACTGAGTATAATACTTCAGGGGAAAAAATGGTCTTTCAATGAAATAGAGGACTTTCAAGCATTCTTGATGAAAAGACCAGAGCTGAAAAAAAAATCTGACTTTCAACCACAAGAATGAAGAGAAGCATGAAAAGGTGAACAGCAAAGAGAAGTCATAAGGGACTTACTAAAGTTGAACTGTTTACATTCCTACATGGAAAGACAATATTAGTAACTCTTGAAACTTTTCAGTGTCTGGGTACTAGGTGGGATTACACACACACACACACATGCACATGCACACGCACACACACATAGAGACAGAATGCACAGAGTGAATTGAATAGGATGGGATCATATCTTAAAAAAAATGAAATCAAGCAGTGAGAGAGAAATATATGGGAGGAGAAAGGGAGAAATGGAATGGGGCAAATTATCTCTCATAAAAGAGGCAAGCAAAAGACTTTTTTAGTTTAGGGAAAAAGAAGAGAGGTGAGAGAAAAACATGAAGTTTACTCTCATCACATTCCGCTAAAGGAAGGAATAAAATGCACACTCATTTTGGTATGAAAACCTATCTTACAATACAGGAAAGTGGGGGATAAGGGGATAAACAGGGTGGGGGGGATGATGGAAGGGAGGGCATGGGGAGGAGGGTGCAATTTGAGGTCGACATTCATGGGGAGGTACAGGATCAAAAGAGAGAATAGAAGTAATTGGGGGCAGGATAGGATGGAGGGAAATATAGTTAGTCTTATATAACACGACTATTATGGAAGTCATTTGCAAAACTACACAGATTTGGCCTATATTGAATTGCTTGCCTTCAAGGGAGGGGGTGGGGAGGGAGGGAGGAAAAGAAGTTGGAACTCAAAGTTTTAGGAACAACTGTCAAGTACTGTTCTTGCCGCTAGGAAATAAGAAATACAGGTAAAGGGGTATAGAATGTTATTTGGCCCTACAGGACAGAGGAGAGGATGGAGACAAGGGCAGAGAGGAATGATGGAGGAGAGAGCAGATTGGTGATGGGGGCAATTGGAATGCTCGGTGTTTTGGGGTGGGGGGAGGGGACAAGGGGGGAGAAAATTTGGAGCCCAAAATTCTGTGAAAATGAATGTTAAAAGTTAAATAAATTAATTAATTAAAAAAAAAAAGAAATGGCAACTACTCCAGTATCTTTGCCAAGAAAACCTCATGGACAGTATTGTCCATGGGGTCACAAAGAGTAGAATGCAGTTGAATGACTGAACAACAATAGCCACAATGTCCCAGGGACTATGGCAAGTGATGGGGATACACATACAAGTAAAAAGAAAGACAGTCCTTGCCCTCAAAGAGCTTATATTCTGATTGGAAAGACAGCACATAAAGGAGAGTTGAAAAAAGGGGGAAAAGGGAGAGAAGGTACCCACATGGGTGCATGGTGGTAAAATTTAGAGAGTCAGGAGTACATCCAAGGGGGAATGAAGTCTCCAGACTAAGCCCATTCTCTAAAATAGAGGCCCTGAAAAGGACCCACCAATGGGAGATGCGGTTGGCATGGCAGAAGAATGTTCCAGGGTGAGAAGGCCCCAGGCTCTCAGAGAAGTACCAGAATGAGTAGGCAGTTGAGTCATGATGGCGATGCCTGCAGTTTATATTCTGCTGGGATTTTGGTTCAGGTATTACATTGGATTAGGTGGTGTTTGAGGTCCCTTTGAACTCTGAATAGAGAGGTGTGGACTAGAGGGCAGTCAAATGGATTTGGAACCAGTTGAAGAGACAAACTCAAAGTGAAGTTGTTAATGGCTTAATGTCAACATGGCAGGAAGTTTCTAGTGGAGTGTCCTAGATAAAAGCTTAGCCCTGATTTGCTTTTCAAAGAGTTTCATAAAGGTATAGATGGTAAGATCATACAATTGGCAGATAACGCAAAGCAGGGAAGGATAGCTAAGACACTGGATGATCAGTGTCAAAATCCAAAAAGTTCTTGATAAAAGCATCATTTCTAAAAAATATAGGGAATAGAATCAAATTTATAAGAACAATAGCTATTTGTATTTCCTCCCATTGGTTCTAATTCTTCTTTACAATATGACTAATGTGAAAATATGTTTAATATGAATGTATATGTACAGCCTATACCAGATTGCACACTGTCTTGAAGAGGGGAAGAGAAGGGAGAAAATTTAAAATTCAAAATTTTATGGAAGTAAATATTAAAAATTAATTAATTTTTTAAAAAGAGTAAGAGCTATTCCCTAAATAAATGGTCAAAGGATATGAAGAGGCAGTTTTCAGAGAAAGAAATGCAACCTATCAATTGCTATATAAAAATGATTTAAATAATTAATAATTAGAGAAATGCAAATTAAAGCAACTCTGAGTTCCTACCTCATACCCATTTGACTAAAATGATGAAAACAGAAAACTATGAATGTTAAAGGACATGTGGGAAAATAAGTACATTAATGCATTGTTGGTGGAGCTGCAAACCATTGTGGAAAGCAATTTGAAACTCTGCCTAAAAAGCTATTAAACAGTACATACATACTCTTTGACCCAGCAATAGTAGGTCTATAGCCTAAGGAGGTCAAAGAAAGAGGAAAAGGATCCATATGTACAAAAAGTATTTATAGCAGCTCTTTTTGCGGTAGCAAAGAATGGAAACTGAAGGAATGTCCATAAACTGGGGAATAGTTGAACAAGGTAAGGCATATGAATATGATGAAATATGAATGTGTTATAAGAAATGATGGCGATCATTTTAGAAAAACCTAGGAAGCCTGGTATGCAGTGATACAAAATGAGGTGAATAGATCCAGGAGAATAATTTATGTAAAAGAACAGCAATTTGGTGAAGATAATTTTGAAAGATACATTAACTCTGATCAACAAAATGATCCCCCCTCCATAATTCCAGAGGACTAATGGTGAAACATACTATCCACCTCCAATATATATTGAAGCCTATTTTTATCTTTTTTCTCTTTCTTTTTTTTGGGGGGGAGGGGAGGAAAAATGTGGTTAATATGGGAATTTGTTTGGCATGACTATACATATTTGTAATGGGTTTTATTTTTCTTGCCTTCTCAGCAAGTAGGGCAGGGATGGAGGGAGGGAGATAATTCAAAACTGAAAAGAAAATTAAAATGTATAAAAATAAATAAAAAGATCTTGACAGGCTATGGCATTAGGCTGACTCTAATAAGATGAAATTCAATAGAAAGTTGGGGTTTTAAATGTTGGTATGAAAAAATCAGCTTTATAATTACAAGTTGAGGAAGGAATGATTAGACAGTAGTTTGTCTGAAAGAGGTTTAAGTGGATTCCAATCTCAAAATGCGCCAGCAATGTGATATGGCGGTCTAAAATGAGAAGGTAATCTTGAGTTCTACTAATAAGCATACCTTCCAAAGAAGAGGAAGTGATAACCCTTCTCTATCCTGTCAGACAACATTGGAAATATTGTGTGCAGATCTGGGTGTTGCAGAAGAGAAGCACTGGTCAACTGGATGCCCAGAAGAAAGCAACTAAGATAGTGCAATCCCTTAAATATGCATTATATCAGCTGTCATATGGAAGAATCAAAATCACAGAACTTTAGAGTTGGAAGGGACCACAGTAACCATCTGATCCCACCCATAATGCAAAAGGAATCTCCACTAAAACATATTCAGCAAGTGGTCATCTGTGTGCTATTTGAAGACCAGGTGTAGCCAGCCATCCGTAGAGGCAGCCAATTCTACTTTCAGACATCTGTAACTATTAAGAAAAGCTGTCCTGACTTTAAACCTAAATTTGCTTCCTTTCAAATTCCACCCAATGCTCCCGGTTTCCCGCAATGGGACCAAATAACAAAGCTATTTCTTTCACAGGAGGACCCTTCCATTAATTTCTCAAAAGCTCAATGTCACCTGTTAAGTGGACATCTTAATACTAGAACTGCCAGTCTTGCAAGATTGTTCCAAAGAAAGAGATCTGTGAACCTTAAAATCTTGTTGAAATGTGCGGGCTTAATTTTTTGTTTTTCTCGCAAAAATCCCCACCCTGTTGGAAAAACACCCAGACTACCGGCTGAACCTTAAGCTACCAAGGACATAAGCGCCACCTAGTGTCCACAGAAATTTCTCTTCTGCAAAGACCACTTTAAGGTTTCTGTCAAATTTTGCATTCATCCCTATGAAAATAATACCAGATTAGGATAAGGCTCTGCTGAGCACAAGATGACAACTTGGACAGTTAAAGTTCAGCTTTTGCTCCAGGGAGCACGTCAGGGTCATTGAGAATGTTGTACAGTTTTCCAGATACATTCAGTTGTATGAGAATCACAAAATCCCAGATGAAATAAATTACTAGGAGAGACCTTAGAAGTCAGCATAGCCCTCTCTAATTTTTTATTAATTTGTTTTCAGTTTTCAACAATCACTTCCACATGTTTTAAATTTTCTCCCCCTCCATCCCCAAGATGGCATTTAATCTTATATGGGTTCTATACATACATTCTTATTAAACACATTTTCACTTTAGTCATGTTGTACCGAAGAATTAAAATGAATGGGAGAAGCCATGAGAAAAACCAAACCAAAACAAAACATAACACAAGAGAAAATAGTCAGTTTTATTCTGTGTTCTGATCCCATAGTTCTTTCTGTAAATGTGAATGGTCTTTTGTATCAAGAATCCTTTGGAAATGTTTTAGGTCCTTGCATTGCTGTGAAGTATATCAAAAACAGTCCTCAAATATTGTGGCTGTTACTGTGTATAACGTTTTCCTGGTTCTGCTCATTTCACTGAGCATCAGTTCATATAAGTCTTTCCAGGTTTTTCTGAAGTCCACCTGTTCTTATAGCATAATGGTATTCCATTCCATTTCACAACTTGTTCAGTCATTCCCCAACTCTTCTGATGGGCACCCTCTTCATTTCCAGTTCTTGGCTGCTACAAAAAATGCTGCTATAAATATTTTTGTATATGTGGGTCCTTTACCCATTTTTATGATCTCTTTGAGGTACAACCCTAGAAGCGGTATTTCTGGGTCAAGGATGAAAGTATTAGACTCTGAGAAATTAAGAGATTTACCCAAGGTGGCAAAGGCAGAAAGTGTCAGAGCTGAGACTTTTAATCCCCATCCTAGAGACAACTAGCTGGTGCAGTGGATGAAGTATTGGGCCTGGAATCACGAAGACCTGAGTTAAAATCTGAGCCCGGGGGGGCAGAGCCAAGATGGCGGAGTTGAAAGATGCACATACACATAGCTCCGAACCCACAACCCATAGAACATTTGTATAAAGTAACTCATGGCGAATTCTGGAGCAGCAGAGGCCACAGAACAGTGGAGCGGATGAGATTTCTGTTCCAGAGGGACCTGCAAACCTCTCACAAAAGGTCCGTCACACTGCGGACACGGAGCCGAGCACAGCCCTGCCACGGCCACGGCACTGGGAGGAGCCGATCTGAGCGGGCCTCAGGGACAGAATCTCCAGCAGCCGCGTGGGTCCCTCCACCCACAGGTGACAAGGGTCGGTGAGAGGGTCTCTTTGGTGGGTCAAGAGGGGAGTGGGGTGCCCCCATGACTCAGGCCCCCTTGGGAGGCAACGGTGGAGGCGGGAGCAGACTGGGGCACCCCAAACAGGCAGGAGCCTGGATCCATTGTTGAAGGTCTCTGCATAAACCCCCTGAGGGAACTGAGCCCGTGAGGAGGCCCTGCCCCCACCCAGGCAGCTGAACTTGATCTCACACTGAATAGCAGCCCTGCCCCCACCCAAAGCCCTGAGGCTGAGAAGCAGCATTTGAGTCTCAGACCCCAAGCGCTGGCTGGGAGGATCAGGAGGCGAGGTGGGTGTGAGGAGAATATTCAGAGGTCAAGTCACTGGCTGGGAAAATGCCCAGAAAAGGGAAAAAAACCCAGACTATAGAGGGTTACTTTCTTGGTGAACAGGTTTCTCCTCCCCTCCTTTCTGATGAGGAAGAGCGGTGCTCACTATCAGGGATAGACACAGAAGTCAGTGCTTCTGTATCCCAGCCCACTCAATGGGATCAGACCATGGAAAAGCTCAAAAAGAGCTCAGAAAATTTTGAAAATTCTGTTAGAGGACTGGAGGAAAAACTGGAAAGAGTAACCAAAGACATGCAAGCAAAGTATGAACAGCAGATCAGCACCCTGCTAAAGGAGACCCCAAAAAATGCTGAAGAAAATAACACCCTGAAAAATAGGCTAACTCAATTGGCAAAGGAGGTTCAAGAAGCCAATGAGGAGAAGAATGCTTTCAAAAGCAGAATTAGCCAAATGGAAAAGGAGATTCAAAAGCTCACTGAAGAAAATAGTTCTTTCAGAATTAGAATGGAACAGATGGAGGCTAATGACTTTATGAGAAACCAAGAAATCACAAAACAAAACCAAAAGAATGAAAAAATGGAAGATCATGTGAAATACCTCATTGGAAAAACAACTGACCTGGAAAATAGATCCAGGAGAGACAATTTAAAAATTATGGGCCTACCTGAAAGCCATGATCAAAAAAAGAGCCTAGACATCATCTTTCATGAAATTATCAAGGAAAACTGCCCTAATATTCTAGAACCAGAGGGCAAAATAAATATTGAAAGTATTGAAAGAATCCACCAATCACTACCTGAAAAAGATCCAAAAAGAGAAACTCCTAGGAATATTGGGGCCAAATTCCAGAGTTCCCAGGTCAAGGAGAAAATATTGCAAGCAGCTAGAAAGAAATAATTCAAGTATTGTGGAAATACAATCAGGATAACACAAGATCTAGCAGCTTCTACATTAAGGGATAGAAGGGCATGGAATAGGATATTCCAGAAGTCAAAGGAACTAGGACTAAAACCAAGAATCACCTACCCAGCAAAACTGAGTATAATACTTCAGGGGAAAAAATGGTCTTTCAATGAAATAGAGGACTTTCAAACATTCTTGATGAAAATACCAGAGCTGAAAAAAAAATTTGACTTTCAACCACAAGAATGAAGAGAAGCATGAAAAGGTGAACAGCAAAGAGAAGTCATAAGGGACTTACTAAAGTTGAACTGTTTACATTCCTACATGGAAAGACAATATTTGTAACTCTTGAAACTTTTCAGTGTCTGGGTACTAGGTGGGATTACACACACACACACACATGCACATGCACACGCACACACACATAGAGACAGAATGCACAGAGCGAATTGAAGAGGATGGGATCATATCTTAAAAAAATGAAATCAAGCAGTGAGAGAGAAATATATTGGGAGGAGAAAGGGAGAAATGGAATGGGGCAAATTATCTCTCATAAAAGAGGCAAGCAAAAGACTTATTAGTGGAAGGATAAAGAGGGGAGGTGAGAGAAACACATGAAGTTTACTCTCATCACATTCCACTAAAGGAAGGAATAAAATGCACACTCATTTTGGTATGAAAACCTATCTTACAGTACAGGAAAGTGGGGGATAAGGGGATAAGCAGGGTAGGGGGGATGATGGAAGGGAGGGCATGGGGAGGAGGGAGCAATATGAGGTTGACATTCATGGGGAGGGACAGGATCAAAAGAGAATAGGAGCAATGGGGGACAGGATAGGATGGAGGGAAATATAGTTAGTCTTATACAACACGACTATTATGGAAGTCATTTGCAAAACTACACAGATTTGGCCTATATTGAATTGCTGGCCTTCCAAAGGGAAGGGGTGGGGAGGGAGGGAGGTAAAGAAGTTGGAATTCAAAGTTTTAGGAACAACTGTCGAGTAATGTTCTTGCCACTAGGAAATAAGAAATACAGGTAAAGGGGTATAGAAAGTTATCTGGCCCTACAGGACAGAGGAGAGGATGGAGACAAGGGCAGAGAGGAATGATGGAGGAGAGAGCAGATTGGTCATAGGGGTAATTAGAATGCTTGGTGTTTGGGGGGGAGGGGACAAAAGGGGAGAAAATTTGGAACCCAAAATTTTGTTAAAATGAATGTTAAAAGTTAAATAAATTAATTAATTTTAAAAAAACATCTGAGCCCAAACACTAAGGTCACTTAATCTCTGTTTGCCTCAGTTTCCTCAGGTGTAAAATGGGGATAACAATAGTACCTACCTGGCAGAATTGTTGTAAGGATAAAATGAAATAATATTTATAAAGTACCTGGCATATAGTAGGCACAATGTAAATCATTATTTCCTTTCTTCCTTTGAGTCCAAAGTCATTGTTTTTTCCATTTTCTCATGCTATACAAGATAGAAATACTGATGATGGACTGTCTCAACGGGATGTCCAGGTGTCCAGCACATGATAGGTACTTAATAAATGTTTTTGACTTGCCAACTAGATCACAGGACCATTCTCTTGTTTCCATTATTAGAGGAGAGCAGGATGTATTAGTTGAGAGGGGGCATATTATATTATTTGATCACTAGATGGCATCCTATCTACCAGTGGTCCATTCTCTCTAAAGCTTATCAGTGACTAGCTGACCCCCACAAGGGAGTTTCCCCTTAATAGTTAGGCAGTAGATACAATTATCTCAAAGCAAAGACATTTACCAAGGTATTATAGCGCTAAAAAATTTCTCCCATACCTCTGGGTATGTCTCACTGTCCCACAAATATACATAGTGTCCATTGAAGAGCAGACATAAACTTAGAGTACAAAGGTAATAAGACAGATATGTAGGGAATATAGGTGATCAAAGCAACTGACCCTTCCAGTATTACAGGGCTTTGATATCCTTCCTTTCCTCATGGAGTCTTATCCACAGCTTTAAACTCAATCACAAGGGCAAAGTTCCCTCCCGAATCCATAAAAACCACTTTGTCTCTTGAGTCACTCCCTATATGTGTCTATATCTATGTCTGTACTGCTTGTCTTATAGTCCTTCCTCAACTGTGCCTTGAACTCTCTAGAATTAACTAACTCTCAATCTGCTGAATGATGTTTCCTGCTCATTAAGTAGCCCCACTGCTAGATACCATGGCTGGGAGGAAGAGAAACTAGAGGAGAAACTAACACCCCATTGCCATCTGTTATAGGCACAGGGATCATATTCCACAAAGCAGATAAAATATGTTAAAAATTAACTATATATCCATAAAGGGATAATAACCCTTTATAATATGTCTCTATTTGATTGAAGTGAAAAATCAATATTAGCCAGGAAATAACTGATCACTATCTTGATGACCCCTTAAAAGAGTTAAACGTCACCAGCTCTGAATCAATTGAATTTGTTGGCTTGGTTTTGAGTATTTGATTCATCTGCATAAATCCAACATTAATATGAATCCTTCAGTGAAACCTAGAATCAGTACTCCCAGAGGCTATATTCTCTTTTCTACTTTTGTGTTATTTCTCTTGGGGATCTCATCATCTCCCATAGGTTCAATTATTATAACTATGTAGATGATTCTCAGATCTATATATCCATCCATAAACTTTCTCCTGAGTACTAATCTCCAGTAATTACCAATGGCCTTTTGGACACTTGTAACTGGATTCCAATAGTTAGCTAATTCATATACTAATATTAGTTTTTTCCATCTAGGTGCCAGTATTCTGTCAATGGCATTAATAGAAACTCATTAGTGAAACCTAGAGCAATGTCAGGGTGTAACTGTGTTCTATCCTGTTATTTATTTCCCACTAAAACTATGAATGTCAACTTGCTAGAAACAAGTCCTGTTGTCTATACAGAGTAGAAGTTCTTAGACTTTTTTTTGTGTCATGAACTCCTTTGGTAGACTGCTTTGGTAGTCTAGGTCTATGGAACCCTTTTCAGAATAATAATTTTTTTAAACAATTCATAATTGAAAGAAATTCTAAATTTCTAAGTTAGTGAAAACAAAGATGTAATGTGCTCCCCATCCAAGTTCATAGAACCTTGGAACTGTATCCACAGACTCCTTGGGGATCCTTGGACCCTGCATTAAGAGCTCCTGGTTTAAATCAACAGAAGACAAATTGCTACACTCTGGTCTTTATTTGAACATCATAAGAAAAGTACCTGAGAAAAGTACCTGATTTTTAATTAGGGAATTAATGTAATAGCTATAATGGTTCTCTGACTAGGTCCCCAGTTTTCTAACTATGTGTAACAATCTAACATCAAGAGGAATATTCCAATGAAATCTAGGTCAATGAAAGTCTACAATTATACATTCTACATAAGTATCTCTTTTCATTAATAATGTGATATCCATTTGCTAGGCTATAGATCAGTTTTTTCTTTTTAAAGCCATAGGAAACAGATTGCTATATTCTAGTTGATATTTGTCTGTCACTTAGCACAGTGCTTGACACCAAGTAAGCATTTAATGACTGGTTGTTGACTTGAATTCCCAGGAAGACATTTGATTTCTTCTTAGTTGATTTGTGTATTCATCATAATATTGGTTTCCTCCTATAAGGTTCTCAGTATCCTTGTCATTTGCATCAATCCAATATCAGTAAGAATTCTCTAGTGAAGTCTTGGATAATGTCGCGTAGAAAATAACTATGCTATTTAAGCATTTCATTCCATTAGATAAATGACAATTGATTTGTAAGAACTACATTCTTTTTTTCTTTTTAGAGCAATAAGAAACAAATTGTCACAATTCATTTGTTATTTCTGTAACATTGTCTATAAGAAGTCTATCCGAGTTCTAATTTAGTAATTTGTCTATTAATATTAGTTTTCTCCAAATGGGTTCAAAATATTTTTGCTATTTGTTTTAATACACCATCAATAGGAACTCTTCAATGAAACCTAGACCCCTTGATGAGTATAACTGTATTCTGCATATGTATTTCTTTCTCATTAAAAATGTGACAATTGGTTTGCTAGAAATAGCAAATGTAGGACGATTAGAAACAATTTGCAGGAACATAGTTGTTTACACAATGTGTCCCCAGAAATGGATGTACCTGGTTCCTAGTTAGTTAATTCTGCCTCATACCCATCAGATTGTTAAAGATGACAAATAATGAAAATGACAATATCTGAAAAAGCAGGAGGGAGGACAGACACGCTCATGCAGTGTTGGTGGAGTTGTGCATTGGTTTATCCTCTCTGAAAAGCAATTTGGAACTAATACCCCAAAAGTCAATAAATTTTAATCCAGCAGTACCACTTTGAGTCAATAACCCAAAGAGATCAAAAAGAGAGGGAAAGGAACCCAAATACCCAAAAATACTTACAACAGCACTTTTGGTTGTAACAAAGAACTAGAAATAAAGTGAGTATTAATTACTTGGGAAGTGACTGAACATATTATGATATAAGAATGTCATGAAATATTTTTGTGCTATAAAAAATAGAAGGATGGGTTTTAGAGGAAACCAGTGAAGACTTAGGTGAATTGATACAGAGTAAAATGAACAGAACCAGAAGAAATATTTATACAGTTAACCATGACATTGTAATGGAAAACAAATTTGAAAGACTTAAAATCTCAGATCAATGAAATAACCAATTACAACTCCAAATGACCAATGGTAAATCATGTTATCATACTTCTCTTTTTCTTGGTAGAGAGGTGATGGACCTGAGGTATCAAATGAAGCAGCTTTATAAGTTTAATCACTATATTTGTTGAAAAATTTCTTTTACTTGAGTACATTTTACAAAAGAAGGCTCTGAGAATGAGGATAGTGATTATGATGCAGAAAAAGTGAAAAAGAGGCAGGAAAAGAATGTAATAAAATATTTAAAATAAATGGGACCAAAGGTGAAAGACAGAGTCAAACAGGACAACATTGCTATTATTTTATATTTAATTTTTATTAAATTTATTTTAAATGTTGCACATTTGGCATTATATTAAATATATAAGCATACATGTATACTTACACTTATACTTACATTCACATATATGAGATATAAATAAGTATATTAAAAACAATGAAATTTTATCCACTACATATAGTGGATTAAGAATTTCATATACAGTTCCCATTTTCTGGCTTTCTTTGTGTGTGGAAATGTTTGTGTTTGTTGATGATTTTCTGGCTGATGAAAAAAAAATTAAAAATATTTCAGCGGAGCTATAACCTCTGGCAAATGACCCTGGCCCTTTAGACCTCACATTTACGTTTTCTATTGCATTTCTGGCTATGTTACTACTTACATGGGCTCGGGGTTCCCATCATGTATCTATCACTGACAATCTGTGCAGCTCAGTTACTTCTGTCAGCTATTACTAAGTTCATTCTTAGAAAGACAAACAAAATTAGGCTGCATGTGTTTTTTTCTCTCAAAGTTTGCAAAACATGCATATAGAGATATGCACGGAAGCTCCTCATGTAAATGAGTCCAAGGATGGACAGACAAAAGCAGACCTCGTGTCTTCAGAGCAATTTCCTCTCACCTCTCCCTCCCTTCCTGACTCAGGATGCCTATGTCAGCCAGAATTATTGTTTCCAGATGTGCAAACCATGATGTGAGAAAGGAAATTCTTAATTGGACAGGTTGTAAATACAATGAGATAGAAGAAAGTCAAGGTGTCAATTGAAATTATAGATCCAGAATGTCTATGGGGTTTTTTGGGGTTTTTTTGCCATTAACATGACATACTATAACATAAGTCCCACTATTCAAGATAGTGTCTGGTACAAAGCATCTTGTCCTTGGTAGTCATAAACACAAGAATGTTCCTGGTTGGCTTCATCTGGCCTTATACTTGCTGACCCAGGAAAGGGCATTTTGAGCTCACTCAGAGAGCGAAGCATGTCTGTTATGCTAGAGCATTAAAAGCACTATGGTAGGAGTGAACCAAAATGTCTCTCCTGATTGGCTAATCCAGGTTGTAGGCCTTTCTCAGGTCTTGGGGGTTCAAAATGGTTTGGGGAAGGGTCTATACTTCTCACTTTGATCCTTGGTTAACACCTCTATCCAACAGAGGCAACAGCAACCTGGACAAGAGAGTGGGGAAGGATACAGTTATGCAGAATCCCCAGTGCCACCACCATTTTCTTCCCAGAAAATCCTGCCTGCGACAAGGTACATATTGACTTAACCCTTAGTGTTTTCACTTTAATGTCAGTCCATGAATGAATGACTGAATGAAAAGGTGTTTATTAAGTGCATATTATGTGTAAAACACTAAGGATAAAAGTACAAAATCAAGAGAATCCCAATGATTAGAGAGTTTATGTTCTAATAATGAAAGACAACACATATAGCAGATGTCATCTACAAGTCAGATGGAAAGATCCCATGGTCCCTCTGGTATAGCAGCAAAGTATATGGTAATTCGTCTTCTTTAATATTATTTACAGTGATAAATCCTATCCATTTCTGACGTTGAGTCATTTGATAATGCCAGGAACTTTGGTAATGAGAATTTTCTTTTCTAGGTCTTTGGTAGCTATGACCCCTCAGGATGTTGGGGTTGTAGCACCTATAGGAGTAGTTGCCAGGTCACATCTCTACAAGGTCTCCTTCCCCAGATAATGGCTGTGATTGCTTGGTTATTACCCAGACTGATGGTCTGGAGGTGAAAGCTCTTGAGTCAGGGTCCTAATATCTATCTCCATTGGGGCCTGAGGGGAGGGGGTAGTTGACATGGTAGTAGAAGTTTGACTTGCCTGACCCATGCTGCTTCCTATCTGTCCATCAGAGTGCCTCAGGCTGACTTGACTGACTTTGAGTGGTAGTGATGAGGATAAAAATGGTGCCCTAAGTTGTTTTTCCAGTACTTTGTGAAGTCCCTAGTTTATCCTGTAACCTGAAGACTTCCTAAAGTCTCTTCCCCTTATCTTAAAATAATATAAAGCTTCCCCCTTATCCTAGACCTCATCCTGGGTCATAAAATTTCTCCTCTCTCCCTTTTCTCGTGTCTCCTGTCCTGTCATCTATTTTCCTCATCCTTTCCCTAATCTTCAAACACCATAAAACCTCTAAAACCACATCATCATTGTGAAATCCCTATATAAGCATAACCCCCCCAAGTATCAGAGTCTCACTTAGCTTTCTTGCTTTTTTGGGGTCAATAAAGCTCCCAATGGCTACAGAGAAGGTCTAAGTGAATTATATCACACCTGAACCAGTTCTACCAACTCCAAACCTGGAGATAGAGGCCTTCACAGGAGTTGCTCCCCTGGATAATGGTGGTGAGGGCCAAGAAGGAAATGAGGCTAGTAGTCTGGAGGTATATTGCTATTCCTAGGCCTCTTAAACCAACGATGGAAATTGGTTAATCATTGGTATTATTGATAACAAGGATGGCAAGTCCATTCTCTGCTGGCATTACCCTGGATGATGGCTGTGGGGGCCAAGTTTAAAGCAGGATAAGTTTTCTGGGGAATATTTCTATTCCCAAGGTTTTTGAGCTCAGCATCCTGGACTATCTCCATCAGGGTCTGAGGGCAGGAAATGCTGAAAGGGTATTCTGGGATGAGTGCTGGATATAAGTTCCCTGAGGTCACTCTTGGGACCTAAGGATGGCCTAGAAGGGCAAGGTGGGAGCAATAGTTTGATTTATCTAGCACATGCAACCAAAATTTTGTCTATTCTTCAGGGTGACTTGGTGCTAGATCAGCAATACTGAGGAGAAACAAACTCAAACTTCACTAAATTTATGCCACTTGAATTTGCTTCCTGCCAGAGTCTCAGAGAGTCTGAAATGAACTACTTGGCATCTCCTTTTCCTTTCGTACTCCTCCTTGAATGAATGAATAATAAGGGAAAGAAAACAAAGTATTTATTAAGTACTTATGTGCCAAGCCTTCCACAAATCCCTACTCTGATGCCTCATCATGACATAGAGATGACCCTAGATCAAGGGTGGGGAACCTGTGACCTCGTTGGATTCAGCCAAAGGGCAACACTTGAGGATCTAGAGGGCCTCACATGGCCTCCAGGCTGCAGGCTATGTTGCAAGCTCTCCTTACTTTAGTCAGCTCTCAGATGCCAAATCTATCTTCCTAAAGTTCAGTTCTGATCACTTTACCCCCTACTCAATAAACTCCAGCAGTTCCCTATGGCCTACAAGATCAAATATAAAATCCTCTATTTGGCATTTAAAGCCCTACACAATCTAGCCTCTACTTACTTTTCTAGCTTTCTTATACATATTTTACAGTCCAATAACCACTGGCTTTCTAGCAGTTCCTAGAATGCTCTCCCTTCTCCTTGGGATTCAAATGGAGCTACTTGACTATGCCTTTAAATCAAAATCACTCTGGCTCTCACTAATATACCTATAAGAGCCCAAGTCTCAGTTGCTCATTGTTTAGATTTTGATGGGTCAGAGTGGGTGTAAATAACCAGTTTCAGTTCTGGCCAAAAACTCTGAGGGTCTTCCCCTCCCAGACTGATTCTTTTATGAAGTCAAACTAGGTCATCTTTTGCCTCAATTCTTACCTAACCTTTAATTACTGAATGAGCCTTGCCTCAGAGAAACTGAGGCCTGGGAAAGACCTTAGCTAAAAAAGGTCAAGGTCATCCACTACGTCTGGGGCCATCTCTAGTTGTCTTGACCTATGTTTTGCTGCTGGATTCCAATGACTCTGGAGGAGAGAGAGTAAGCCTGATGACCTTGGACAGCTCCACCTCACAAATCCAATTCACTTGAAAGTAAAAACATCACCCTCCTGATGTCATTGGCCCTCTCCAAGAACAAGGACAAACAAACAACAACAAGCCCCAACACTCACCTCAAATCCCACTTCTGACAATAGGTCCTTTCCTGTCCTCCATCTCTCTTCCCACTGAGAATATGTACATAGTTAGATACATGTCATTTCCCTCATTAGAACATGAGTTCCTTGAGGGCACAGACATTGCTTTTGCCTTTCTTTGTACCCCCGATACTTGGCAAAGTAACTGACACATAGAAAAAGATTAATAAATGCTTGGTGACTAACAAGTTCTAGCACATTCTACTATTTTGATGCAAAGTTTCCAGTATGGCTCTAGTAAAAGACATAGTCTGGAGAGAGAGAGAGAGAAAAAAAATGCTTTACTCTTTGTCTTGATAATGGTGCTAATAGAAAGTTTGAAAACTTTTAAGAAGTTGCTTTAAAAAAATCTTTCTGCCTTCTAGAACCCTGGCCAAATTGTGAATATGAAAAGAAAGATTTTGAATCTTTGCAGAGTATTCAACTTTAAAAAAATGTGGTCCTATTAGTTAAATTATTAAATTAAATTAAATTGTTAGGCTCTTAACCTCTAAGATTTACTTTTAAGGAACAAAGAAGCTGGAAGAGGTGGTGAGTATTTGGTTCCTTTGAAGTATTAAAGGAGGGGAGGAATATGGGTGGGATGTGCTTAGACCTCGTACTCCCTCCTCCCCCATCTCAATTCAGAAAATGTTCAGCTTGATTGGGAAACCAATAGACAAAGTTATGGAAGGTTATTGCATTTAAAAATTTTAAAGTTGTTTACTGTGATTTGTAATGATTACTATTAGTTATTAAGCTCCCAAGCTTCATGCTGGAAGTCACACTTTGTCAGTATTAAATTATTTAGACCTTTTTGCCTGGGCAGGGAGGCTCTTTAATTAAACTGATTCAAAACTTGTTTTTGAATCTGGGAAAGTCTTTCCTCCTCAAATAGGGGAGGGGCAGACCTCTCCTAAAGGAGGATCTCTTTTGTAATGGAAATTAGAGTAAAAGACCAGGCAGTCTGGAGTGAAAAGTTGAGTTTTGATTTAATGAGATCTCAAAGCTAAAATCTGCACTTTATGGCTAAATTAAATAAACATATCTGATACCAGAAGACAATGTGTTTAAAACTGCGAATTCACTTCAGAATTTCAGTGATTCCTTTTAGAAGCATTAACTCTATCTATGTGCTCAGACCACGTGCAGAAGGGGGAGGTTATCTCTCCCCACTTTGAGTTAATTGGGAAAGTTCCTTGTCCGGTGTAAGGGGGGTGGGATTGGGAGGGAGCCACAGTTCTTTAAGGAAGTAGAATAAAAGGGAGTAGGCTATTCAGAGCTGAAAATGGCCAGCCACGTGGTCCTTCTAGGGAAGTTTCCTTTTACTTAAGGGAAAAAAAGGAATGCAAAGCAGCATCTGAGAATGCTCTTCCTATCAGGATTCAGTAGAATAAGATACTGTTATTTGGTATTTATGATTGTAAAGGACTTGACACAAGAATGGGCATATGTTAGATGCAACATTAATCTAGTGTAATGGTTACACAATTTTCAAATTTGGATTTTGTTATATGTATATTGGGATTTTAAAAGGATGTGATAGATAAATAGGGATAAATTATTAACTTGATTTAATAGTTAATAGTTAATAGCTCAATCAAATTTGAGATAACTATCTGATGAGGTGATAGAGTGTTCCCACATGGTGGTAAGGAGATGAATTACTATGCAAAGTGATGCGGAAATGCATTCAAATCAATGGGTAATGGCTTATTTTAAGTTTTAAGTAAACAGTTTAAGTTTTTAAGTAAATCTTAATGTTGTTATATTAGGAATTGCATTGTTAATTAATGATGAATTGGTTAAAAAACGAGCTGTTATGAATTTTCTGTAAGAGTTTCCTTTGTTAACCTGAAAACTTGGTTAGAGAAAAGGCAACAGGCTAAATGCATACATTTTATGATTTAATTAATTAATTAATCAATTCCCTATTAAAGACAATGGTAACATAATGCATTATGGAGCCAGAAATGTTCTGGCTACCCAGTGCAGAAATCTTCTGGCTTATATACATTTTGCTGTGAGAAAGGAACTCTCCTAGTTGAACAAATCATAAATTCAGTAAGACAGGACAATTAACAAAGCAATGTCAATCAGGCCTTGGGATTTCAGGCTGGCTAAGCATATGTCTCAGTGATAAGGAAAGAAATCCCACCACTAGTAAGTGGGAGGCTTCCTGCCCTAAACAGATAACTGACATAGGAAGGGTAAACAATGTTCAATAGAAATTACGACCTAAGATGTCTATTTCTCTTTACCATTAATATGCCATAACATAGTATATGTCTATAGATAATAAGATATAAAGGAAAGCCCCATTATTCAAGATAGTGTCTTAGGTTAAAGGTCTCCTAAGGAATGTAGAGTCAGCCTTGGCTGGTTTTGCTGACATAGGAAGAGTCACCCTCTGAGTTTGCTTCAGAGAGAACAAAGAGATTATTCCAAAATTTTATATTAAACATTATCACCTTGTTGTACAATTATCATTGAGAAAATGAGACTCCTTTAAATATATATATATATATATATATATATATATATATATATATATATACGTAGAAAGGCTTGAAAATCACACATGTGCTCATATACACACACACATATATATATTCAAACCTTTTCCATCTAAGGATGTATTTCCGCTGTTAAGAAGAAAATTTTAACTAAAATTGTTTTTACTATGAATCAAGCATTTACAAAAGCATGTAAAAGTATGTAAAAGGAAGTTTGTAAAAGGAGGTTTATGGGCAAATGTGAAAAGGCCTTGGTTTTAGATCTTTTCTTGTAATTTTTGTCAATTAAGTTCAAGAGGGTTATGATAAATTGTAAGCTCTTCTTTAAAGAGAGGAAAATATTTATTGTATTAAGAAATACTTTGTAAAATCTTTTGTATGGTTTTTGGGAAGCCTACTCAATTTGTATTCGTAAGTTAATTTGTTGTATAAAGGTTTTATGGTTTTATGGAGATTGGAAAATAAGAGACAAGGAACTACAGCTCCTCTCCAGTCAAGACTGGAAGTTATGGAAGCCTCTCCTTTCCTTTTCTCCTTCTCCTTCTCCAAGCACCTTGGAAGCAGTTTTTGGACCTGACTCCAGGTCCCAGTAGGTCAGGCAGTTAGAAGATTGTCTTACACTCAGGCTTTTGGTCCAGTGACTGTGTTCAAGGCCGTGGACCTGGGCACACCATCCAAAGCATAGACAAGGACAGATGACCTATTCGGAAGTGTGTGCCAAACTCTCTGAATTCCCTCAGTGCTAGGGAATTGGGGAAACATCAGTTACCTCTTTTCTCTTGTATCTTTTTCCAAGGCTTACTCCCACATCCTCCTTTACAGAGGGAGGGACTTCTAGCCCCAGGCCTGTAATGGGTCAATCTTCTTCAGTCCCCAAAAATTTGCCTTTGGATTTGTCTTTTACAAAACTGGGGAAAAATTTAGTTTCTCTAAAGAACTTAAAGGAAAAAGCTGGTGTTCTTTTGCAACATTGTATGGTCTCAGTATCGCCTTGAGGGCAACAAAGCATGGTCCATTTTGGGGACTTTAAAAATGAATACTCCTATAGTTAGAATTACACTGTGTGCCTAGAAGGAAATGGATAGAAGTTTCCTACATAATGGCCTTTGTCTAGCTCTCTCAGGATTCTGTTCTCAGAAAAGATTGTGAGATGCTTGTAGCTAGAACTGCCCCTCAGGTGTCAGCTGATCGTTTGGCTAGCAGTGACCCCACAATACCCAGGATGGGATTATAAGAAGAATGAGGATAACAGAAAGGGAGATCATATGATAATTTGCTAGTTAGGAGGCTTAAGAACCACACTTCAAAAGCAAGTAAATTTTCAAAAAAAATTAGGGAAATTACTCAGGGAAAAAAGGAAAACTACCCTTTTTCAAAACTGGCTAGTAGAAGCTATGATCCTGACTCTATTGAAGGGACAACAGCTACAGCCTGGAAGTATCTAGGTTCAGCACATAGCCACAGCCATGGATAGAGAGTGAAGAGGGATGGGTCAGGATGGAGAAGCCAGCCAGTGGCTGTCCGCACTTGGTAAGACAGCCTATCCTTCTGTCAATAGTTTTCATATGATGTGAAAATGCAATTGATGTCATCTGAAGTTCATTGTTTGTGTTCACAGCTAAAATAATTTTGTTATTATTTATGAAAATTGTAAGTTTGCTGTTTGCTGCATCCTGCACAGCAGAGTTTGAACAGGGGTCACCTATAAGGGGACAGGAGCACATGTGGGAATAGAAGAGAGCACACAGACACCAAACTGTCCAAGGCATAGCCTGGGTAGGCTCAAGAACAAGTGACTGCCCCGAGCCCCTTCAGGAGTCAACTTTTACTTAGAAATTAGTGTCATGGTTTTTTTTTCGCAACGGGTTTGCCGCCAGAACACAGGTGTTGTGAAAACCATCGCTAAACTTCCACAAAAATGGGCAAGGAAAAGACTCACATTAACATTGTCGTCATTGGACATGTAGACTCTGGCAAGTCCACCACTACTGGCCACCTCATCTACAAATGTGGTGGAATTGATAAGAGAACTATTGAGAAGTTCGAGAAGGAGGCTGCTGAGATGGGAAAGGGCTCCTTTAAATATGCCTGGGTCTTGGATAAACTGAAGGCTGAACGTGAGCGTGGTATCACTATTGATATCTCCCTGTGGAAATTTGAGACCAGCAAGTACTATGTGACCATTATTGATGCTCCAGGACACAGAGATTTCATCAAGAACATGATTACAGGCACATCTCAGGCAGACTGTGCTGTCCTGATTGTTGCTGCTGGTGTTGGTGAATTTGAGGCTGGCATTTCTAAGAATGGGCAGACCCGTGAGCATGCCCTTCTGGCCTACACACTAGGTGTAAAACAACTGATTGTTGGTGTAAACAAAATGGATTCCACCGAGCCCCCGTACAGCCAGAAGAGATATGAGGAAATTGTCAAGGAAGTCAGTACCTATATTAAGAAAATTGGCTACAACCCTGATACAGTAGCTTTTGTGCCAATTTCAGGTTGGAATGGTGACAACATGCTGGAGCCTAGCTCTAATATGCCCTGGTTCAAGGGATGGAAAGTCACTCGCAAGGATGGCAATGCTAATGGAACTACACTGCTTGAAGCTTTGGATTGCATTCTGCCACCAACTCGTCCAACTGACAAGCCCCTTCGTCTACCCCTCCAAGATGTCTACAAGATTGGCGGTATTGGTACTGTACCTGTTGGCCGGGTGGAAACTGGTGTTCTAAAACCAGGCATGGTGGTCACCTTCGCCCCAGTCAATGTTACAACTGAAGTAAAGTCTGTCGAAATGCACCATGAAGCTTTGAGTGAGGCTCTGCCAGGGGATAATGTTGGTTTCAATGTCAAGAACGTGTCTGTCAAAGATGTCCGTCGTGGTAATGTGGCTGGTGATAGCAAGAATGACCCTCCTATGGAAGCAGCTGGTTTCACTGCACAGGTTATTATCCTGAACCATCCAGGCCAAATCAGTGCTGGCTACGCACCTGTTCTGGATTGTCACACTGCTCACATTGCTTGCAAGTTTGCTGAACTGAAGGAGAAGATTGATCGGCGTTCTGGTAAGAAGCTGGAAGATGGCCCTAAATTCCTGAAATCTGGTGATGCTGCCATCGTTGACATGGTTCCAGGCAAGCCCATGTGTGTGGAGAGTTTCTCTGATTATCCTCCTCTGGGTCGTTTTGCTGTTCGTGATATGAGGCAGACTGTTGCAGTTGGTGTCATCAAGGCAGTTGACAAGAAGGCTGCTGGAGCTGGCAAGGTCACAAAATCTGCCCAGAAGGCCCAGAAGGCTAAATGAATATTCTGTACAACACCTGCCACCCCAGTCTTAATCAGTGGTGGAAGAACGGTCTCAGAACTGTTTGTCTCAATTGGCCATTTAAGTTTAATAGTAAAAGACTGGTTAATGATTACAATGCATCGTAAAAGCTTCAGGAGGAAAGGAATGTTTTTGTGGACCATTTGTTTCGTGGCAGTTTTAAGTTATTAGTTTTTAAAATCAGTAATTTTTAAATGGAAACAACTTGACCAAAAATCTGTCACAGAATTTTGAGACCATTAAAGCAGTTTAATGCGAAAAAAAAAAAAAAAAAAAGAAATTAGTGTCATGGTTAAATCCCAAAATAAGGAGATGCAAGCATACATTTCCTGGGAGAACACACAGAATACAATACAATGTATAACTTTTACAACCCTTACAGTATTTAACTTTTACGACCCATAGTCCTGTCTTCAGGATACAAAATTTTATACAATTTACTTAGGGGATTTTCTGCCCAGCTGGGTTCCGAAGGAGGCATGCTTGATCTCACAGTCATGTCCCTGCTGTTGCAGGAGACATATACCTCATGTACAACTTTTGCTGCTTATGAGGTTTGTGAAATCAAGCTGCAGTAGGATGGGGTCCCACATATCCCCCTTTTGTTCTCTGTAATTTATGAAGGAGGAGGGATAAAGTGATCTGAGGTTGCATACCATAAAGAGCAGTCCTAGTCTTTATTGCTGTTCTGCAGACTGCAAGAAAACAACGTAGAGAAATTATTATTATGCAGAAACCAAGAAGGCCAAGCACATTTCTTAGGCCAAAAATTTGTCTAGGATCAAGGATTTCATTTCATATAACCATTCCTCTGCAATAGAGGAAGTGACTGAATTTAATTTTGCTCTTTCTAGGTTCTTAATTTCATAGTGTAATCTCAGTAAATCAAGGGTGCTATTGTGCCTCCTCCAAGCTTCTAGAACATGAGTTTTAATCTGGGGCCAACTATATAGGCTTGAATTATATTTTAGAGGAGTTATACAATATTGTGTTACATTAAAACGACAACATAAGGACAACTGTTCTTGTATAACCTCTACCTTTTTTCCAAGTCAGTATATGGCCTCTTTTAGACTATCTAATTTGTTATGGTAGGTGCATCTAGACTGTCTTGGGTCAATTGAAATTATGACCCAGAATATCTGTGTTTTCTTTACCATTAACATGTCATAACATAGTATATGTCCACAAAATACTAAGTAAGATACGGAAAAAGTTCCATTATACAGGATAGTGCCTTAGGTTAAGGGTCTCATAAAGTATGCTGTCAGTTCTATCTGGCCTTGTTGACATAAGAAGAGGTATTCCCTAAGTTTACTTCAGAGAACAAAGAGACTATTAGGTTCAGGCTCTTCTTCTGATTAATTAATTCAAGTTCTGAACCTTATTAAAGTCCAAAAATGATATTAAATATTATCATTTCCTCCTTTTGGTCAAAGGCAAGTCTAAGACTTTGCCTGTAGACCAAGAGAGGTATGGAAAAACTTTAAATAACTCATCCTGGTTCAAAGTTCTGGCAAAGGGTTCAGGTAGGGAGGGAGTTGCTCTTCATGCAGCATCTGGACTCTTGGGAAAGCTGTCCACATCTGATGTCATCTTTTTCAGGCCCTTTTGAAACCAGATGGCAAGGTCTCCTATAGGATCAGGTGTCCACTCAGGAGCAGGGGCAATGGACGTCACAGATGGATCCAAGAGTCTATACAGAAAGACCTGACTGGGGCTCCCAGAAGACATATGATTTGATAATTGAGAGGAAACAGTACAACATAGTTAACATGGCTTAAAGGTACATAGAAATAGTTCAGTTTCCCAGTCACTCAGGGCTAGATTCAAACTACACAATGAAGTTTTTCTCATGGTTCACAAAATTGCTTTATTACATTAAGTTAGGTACAGATTAAAACTTAGATGGCTTACAATAGACTAATTTTGAGGAGGGAGATTTACATGTCACCAAGATAAACAAGAAAACTTAAACATGAACCATACAAATCAGTGCTCGCTAAACAATTACCAATGTTAAACTAACATTAAGTTCCTGGTATCCCAGTAATCCATTCTTAATGTCCATTTCAACATCGCTTTTTGAATCACAGATGTCTCATGTAGTTCTCTGATGCCTAGATATCAACTCTTTGACAATAGGTTTTATTCTTGGGAAAATTCGAAAACGGAATTCTACTTCTCTGGTTCAGATCTAAGAGTTCCCAGATAATTCTGACAATATAAATTAATACAATCTCTTAAAACTTTTTCTCCCTTTTTTTTAAACTTCATAGAATTTCAGTTTGTATATCATTTGCTGTTCTGTCCTTACCTAAATCCTCTACCTGGTATAAGAATCTTTTAAAATGTGAGGGTCCAACCACAAAATGAAGTCATCTGCCTTTTAAAATTATTGGACAGATAGCTTAAGAGAGAAGAAATAATTTCACTTGTTTTTACCACTATCGTATACAATTTTGTGCAAAAACCCAAATTTGAGATCTTATTATCAAAAACATGATAAATTCTAGAAGCCAATCATATATATCTGTATGTAATTCTTAGAGGAATCAGTCTGATCCTGTTGCTTACAATAGTGACAAATATCAGGTTTGCCGTCCCTTACCACATTAGGGGTGGAGAGTACGGTTTCTAGTGTTTTGGCAATAATCTGCAGGTCAGCTATAATCTGCAGGAAATCCTTAAGGGGAAAGGGAGAGAGAGGAAATGGGGGCTGGTGGAGGCCTATGAGATAAAGATGAAGGGGGAGTGGTAGTAGTATGAAAGCATCCTTTGGACATCTTAACTGTTCCAGGGCATGTTTAACTAGTCCCCAAGTAGATATTATGAAGGGAGGGACAGGCTTGCTGCTACTACGTGTTTGCTTTATATTTTTACCTATTCTATCCCAGTATTCTGGGTCGATGGTTCCTTCCTCCTCTGGGAACCATGGGTTAAGCTTTATTATCTCATCTGCCATTTCTTCAATTCTACTTTCTTGTAGCTTAGACCCTGACTGCTTTACCAAGCATTTCAACAAATTGACATAACTTCTCCTAGTAGGATGTACTTGACCCATTATGCATCCTGGTCATGACCCCGGGAGAGACCAGGCTGCCAACTCAACTCCTGCTGCCTCCAAATACGTCCCTTCAGGTCCCTGGTTTGGGTGCCAGATGCTGCATCCTGCACAGCAGAGTTTGGACAGGGGTCACCTATAAGGGGACAGGAGCACATGTGGGAATAGAAGAGAGCACACAGACACCAAACTGTTCAAGGAATAGCCTGGGTAGGCTCAGAAACAAGTGACTGCCCCGAGCCCCTTCAGGAGTCAACTTTTACTTACAAATTAGTGTCATGGTTACATCCCAAGATGAGGAGATGTAAGCATACATTTCCTGGGAGAACACACAGAATACAATACAATGTACAATTTTTACAACCCTTACAATATTTAACTTTTACAACCCATTGTCCTGTCTTTATGATATAGAATTCTGTACAATTTACTTAGGGGATTTTCTGCCCAGCTGGGTTCCGAAGGAGGCATGCTTGATCTCACAGTCATGTCCCTGCTGTTGCAGGAGACATATACCTCATATACAACTTTTGCTGCTTATGAGGTTTGTGAAATCAACCTGCAGTAGGATAGAGTCCCACAGCTGTTTATAGTTCTAATGCTAAAACCTAAAGCTGGTATACTGTGTGTATATGTGTGGAAAGGAGCAGTCCTCAGGCTAGTTAAAAAGTATAGCTCCAGCAGCTGAGGAGATTATATAAAGAACTTGCTTTGATGAGAATTTGAAAATGTATACAAATGATCTATAGTGATTGACTTTTAGGACAAATTTAAGATCTAAGATGTAAGTCCTGGTAATACTCTTGATTAGTGAAACCTGCCATCAAAGGCAAAGCCTCTGGGACCATTACAAATTGTGTTCTATTACTCAGATAGGAATGTGACTGTTACAGGAAGATCCTTCTGACTCAGTTTCCCCATTATGTTCCTCTGAAAAGGAATGTTTTTCTCTTTGGTTATTTCTGAGTCTGGTTGTAAAGTGAAGATGATATTTAACTTGGTCCTTGCTTTTCATCCACATGGCATTTCATAGTTTAAGATGTAAGCACAATGCAAGTGGTGGAATCTTGCTGTTTTCAAATAATTGGGTAAATGGGTACTCTGGTAAGGTCTTGTGAAAGATAAAATCTCTGGGACATTCTTTCTGAATGTAATGGGAATAATTAGATAAAGGAAAGAAAATCAAAGTATAAATATGATGTTGTATCATTGCTCCGTAGAACAAGACTGGGCTTTAAGGTTAACTGTAATTCTATCTTATCTACAGAGGGACTCAGAGGAAGGAGTCCCTTACTTGAGGAAGGGGGGCCCCAGGTGGTCTGGGGGTTCCAGGAATCATCTTGATGGGAGTGGTTTGGATTGATTTGGATTGATAGGATGAAGAGCGGGAAGTAGAACAGATATTTGAGCATAGTAATAGAGTGGGCCCAGGAGAGCCAGTTCATGTGGGGAAAACCAAGGAGTTTTCAAGGGGAGGTTTTCCAGGGCCTTTTAGACAAATGGGACTATTACTCTTTTGGGGCAATGAACAAAGGTCCCAACTTGGAATAAAGTCTTTACCTGTTACAAAGAACAATTGAGTAAATACTGTTGACTGAATCAAGTTACTGAGACTAATTCAGAGACATCTTTAGTTTGGGGAAAAGAATTTCAGTCTAAGTTTCTTAGAGGGAGGTAACCTCTGGTAATATTTGCCATTGATGGAAAAGTTTAATGTTTGTTTTGATTTGAATTCATTTCATGAACATAAGTTGAAGTTAGTGTTTGAATTTATCATATGTGTAACTCATTCTTTTAGACTGAACAGGGCTAGAAAGGAACAGAGTAGTTTGGGAAACAGATGTAAATCTATTAGAGCAATAACATGATTGTTATTTAATCAGGAACTAGAACATGTATAGAAAGGCATGTAAGCCTCTTGTGTGTTCGTCCTTCATTGCCAAAGAAGACCATGCCATCAGAGAAATGATGACATGACTTGTACTTGACTTTATTTTGAGTGAGGGAGAGCTGTGCAGGTCACCAGCCTCATACTTCTTCTCCAGAGCCATCTGATTCATCAGGATGACTGGAGATAACCCAGGATGAGGCAATTGTGGTTAAGTGACTTGCCCAAGGTTACACAGCTAGTGAGTGTCAAGTGTCTGAAGTGAGATGTGAACTCAGGTCCTCCTGACTCCTGCACTGGTTCTCTATCCACTGCACTACCTAATTGCCCCTGTAAGCCTCTTAAGACTTGCTTTAAAAGATGTTCCTTAGTCAATGTGATATTATAATCATGTCTGAAACTGATTATTGGAGCTTGCTATTTTAAGATTTTATGGGACTATTAACTGACTGTTCTGAGTCTAACTCCCGGTGTGGATAGCAAGAGAGTGGTCTGAGCTACTGATCCATGAATCCAGTAAGCTTGTGATTTATGCTGGTATGAACTGCAAAGAGGTGATCTCATGGGAAGGTTGGGAGAGGGACTGTTTAGCCTGGGCTGAGGTAGGATTCTCCTGACTCAATTTCCCCATTGACACCTGGCAGACTTTAAGCCTGGCTGGATGCCAGTTGACAATCTACTCCTGCCTGGAATTGACATGAAGTTAGGGAGATGTTGTTTCCCTCAAATGTTTCAATGGCAGTTTCCTATCATCAAAAATTTTTTAAGCCAGATCTATTAAAAGATTGTTGGTAGGGGAACATCTGAGATTAAGTCTAAAATTAAGCTATTAGGCTTAGAATTTCAGACCAACAACAATTCTTAGTAATAGCATGGAAACTATTAGATTGAGGACCTCTGAGGTTAGCATGCATAGTTATTATTTTGTCTCAGTTCGTTAATGTTAAAAGAAAAATGGTTTGTGGTCTATATTATAAATGCTTTTAAAGAAACATCACCTGACCAGAAGTTGGAATTGTTTTATGATATGATATGTACTGTGTTAAAAATTATTATTTATTATATTTATGTAAATACTGGAGCCTGTTATTGACTCCTTAGTGAAATCTCATCCTCCTGATGGGGGAAATGAACAATGAATTAATATAAAATGTAAAAACTTGGTTCTGATGTGAATTTCTTAAACATGACAATTGGCCAAAGTTCCAATTTTGATTTTGTAAGAGTGACAGAAATGGTCATCCAAAATTGTATTAAGTTCAGTTTTGTAGGAGAGTGAACATTTGGATTTCTACAAGAAGATAAAGGGAAGAAGATGCTGAGATGTTGTACTGAAGACAGCTTCAAGGAGTATCCAGACCAGAAACTACATCAGATCACGTTCCTCCCCAAATCTGCTGTTATGAGATGGAACCTCTAAATGGACAGTTCATTAATTTACCTTTTTCTTTGAATCTCTGTATCTGTACTTATAACAAGGGGACTGCCCCCTTGTAATTTGTCAATGCGTTGGTCAACTTTGCTCCCTTACCATATTCATACGAAAGGGAGATAGATGAAGGGAAGAATTTATAGGGGAAAGGAAGTGAGGAGGTATTGATTGGATTTAGGTGTGGAAACAAAAATTTTAATAAAGAGAAAAGGAGGGAGTTTGTGGGAAAACAGGAAGTAAGTTTTATTTCCACACTTTGATGGGGGGTTGTGACCTAGCATGGACAGGTTAGAGGTCAGAAACTAATGCACAGATCCAAGGAGCTATGTGAGAAAGAGCCTATCAGAGAAGAACATGAAGTCACATGGCCAGGGGATGGTATCATAGGAAATCTGAAGTTCAGAATTCTATAAGGGTCCTGCCTCATTCTGACCTAGTTGTAGTCCTTCCAGTAGCCATGCTGGAAGCTACCCTCTCCTTCAGGGGAATTTTTAATTTTTAAATTTAAATCTTAAATTTAAATTTAAATTAAAAAAATTTTCTTGATACCTTTTTTGTGTTTCAAGTTTGTCTCTAACATTGCCATGTAGCACATTAAACAGAAAAATAATGCAAACTGCCCCTTAATCTTGTGCAGCCCCATTTTGCTTCAACAGTGATGATGGTGACAGAGAAGTAGAAAAGGGAGTAGAATGTGCTTCCAGGGGTACCTGAAATAAAACTTTGAGAAAGTTGCCAAAGTCAAAAAATATTTTACTTGCCAAGGCACAGCACTGGAAAAAAAAACAACCAGTAAAATTAAAAGAAATGCTCATTCTATTCTGGTTGCCCATGAGAGAATTTGCCTAATGAAGTATTTTGAGATAACAAAGCATTTTACTAATAGGCTACAGGAATGTGTGGGAGTTAAAACATTCTCATCACTATGAGACCTCTGCTTTGAGACTAGGTATAGACCAACATCTCACACCATATACCAAGATAAGGTCAAAATGGGTACAGGATTAAAACAGGAAAAGAGTTAAGCAAATTAAAGGAACAAGGAACATAACTATCTCATTGTCAGAGGTATAGATGAGGGAGGATAAGGACAAAAGAAGAGAGAGAGAGAGAAAGCATTATAGGAAGTAAAATAAACAATTTTGATTACATTAATTAAGAAGGGTTTGACAAACAAATTCAGTGCAGCCAAGATTAGAAGGAAAGCAGAAAACAGGAATTTTGCAGCAAATATTTCTGATAAAGGCCTCATTTCTCAAATCTATGGAGAACTGAACCAAATTTATAAAAATTTGAATCAGTTTCCAACTGACAAATAGTCAAAGATGGGGATAAGGAAGGGAGGGGTGTGATAGAAGGGAAAGCATATTGAGGGAAGGGGTAATCAGAACACAAGGGGTTATGGGGTGGGGGGAGGGGAGAGATGGGGAGAAAATTTGGAAACTCAAAATTTTGTGGAAATAAATGTTGAAAACTAAAAATAAATAAATAAGCATTTAAAAAATTAAAAGCCAAATGTTTAAAAATGTTTTTACATACAGTTGGAAAAAAATAAAATATTTTTTAAAAGAGATTTCCGATTTAGCAAGACATAGCGGAAAGTGTACAAAAGATGTGAAAAAACACTTCTTAAGAGAATTTCAAACTATTAACAACCACATGAAAGAATACTACAAATGATCAATAATAAGAGAAATGAAAATTAAAACAACCCTGAGGTTTTGCCTCACACCCAGCAAAAGATGACAACAGATTAAGAGACAGTGTTGGGGTGATTGTGAAAGATATGCACACTACTGTATTGTTGGTGAAATTGTGGAGTACTTTTGTTTTGGAAAGCAATGGAATATGTAAAGCAATATGGAATTTGAAATTATGCAAATAAAGTCACTAAAATGTTCATACCTTTTGACCGAGAGACTCCATTACTAGACTTATACCCCAAAGAAGTCATTAATATGAAAAAAGTCCCCATGTACACCAAAATATTTATAGCAGCACTTTTTTGTGGTTGTTGCTGTTTGTCCTTCATTTTTGAAGAGGATTAAGGACATCTTGACTTGTGTGCATTGGATTTAAGCGAGGCAGAAAGTTGTACAAAGTTATCAGTCTCACTCTCTCTTCCAGAGTCATTGACATTCACAGTCAAGACAAAAGTCAAGATGGTGGTCCATGGCCCGGGATGCAGTGGATGACCTTGGCACCTGCTTCTGCCACTCCATAGACATTGAAACAAATTATTCTCATCTGCCCCTTGTGAAGAGGGAAATCTTTACATGCTTGGGGTAGACACACCCCTTAACTCACTTACGAGTTTGTGGCCCATCAGTTACCTTTAGCCTATCTAAAGCTTAGCCTATCTGGTTTAGTCTATCTGTGGGAAAAGTTTACTAGAGTGTGACTGTTGTGCATGCTACAATTTCTTGGAGCCACAGGTGAGAATTCAGTGCCAGGTGGACACCAAAGGTGGATGAACAGCCCTGAAAAAGGGTTCAAAGCCCTCACACCAGACGTGTGGTAGCAAAGAATCAGAAACAAAGTAGGTGCCCATAGATTGAGGAGTGTCATTGAACATTATTGTACTGCAAGAAAGATGAATGTGGTGAATACAGAGAAGCACAGAAAGATTTACATGAACTGACACAGAGTAAGTGTAAGGAGAACTAGGCAAGTGATATTCACAATGACTGAAACAATGTAAATAGAAACAACAGAACAATCAAAAGTGAATGTTGCAAAATTGCAAGGAATAAACATGGCTCCAAAGAAGAGAAATGAGAAGATAGACTTATTTCATTTCTTGGCAGAGGTGAGAGGTTCATAGGTGTCCACAGGTGTGGAACTTGGCATATACTTTCAGATGTTTTTTGGATGTGTTGATCAGTTTTGCTGATTATTTTTTACTCTTCCTCTTTTTCTTTCATAGTTTTTATTTTTTTCACTTAACGGCATTTTTTTACTTTTTCCAATTACATGTGAAGATAGTTTTCAACATTCACTTTTACAAGATTTTGAGTTCCAGTTTTTTTCCTCCTTTCTTCCTCTCCCCCCCTCCCTAAGAGATACATCTACAATCAGATTAGTTATGTTGTGAAAGGAAAATCAGAACAAAAGGGGGAAAGAACAAGAAAGAAAAAAGAGGAGAAAATAGTATGCTTCGATTTGCATTCAGACTCCATGGTTCTTTTTCTGGATGTGGACAGCATTTTTCATCATGAGTCCCTTGGAATTATCTTAAATCATTGCATTGCTGAGAAGAGCTAAGTCTATCAAAGTGGGCCATCACACAGTTTTGCTATTTCTGTGTGCAATGTTCTCCAGGTTTTGCTCACTTCACTCAGCATCAGTTCATATAAGTCTTTCCAAGTTTTTCTGAAATCTGCCCACTTATCATTTCTTTCAGAACAATAGTATTCTGTTCCATTCATATACCACAACTTGTTCAGCCATTCTCCAATTGATGGGCATCCCCTCAATTTCCAGTTCTTTGCCACCACAAAAAGAGCTGCTTTGGATATTTTGGTACATGTAGATCCTTTTCTCTTTTTTATGATCTCTTTAGGATATGAACCTGGTAGTGGTATTGCTGGATCAAAGGGTATATACAGTTTTATAGCCCTTTGAGCATAATTCCAAATTGCTCTTCAGAATGGTTGGTTCAGGTCGCAGCTCCATCAACAATGCATTAGTATTCTAATTTCCCACATCTTCTCCAATATTTATCATTTTCCTTTTTTGTCATATTAGCCAATCTGATAGAAGTTGTTTAAATTTGCATTTCTCTATTCAATAGTGATTTAGAGCATTGTTATATGACTGTAGATAACTTTAATTTCTTCATCTGAAAACAGTTCTTCATATCCTTTGACCATTTATCAATTGGAGAATAACTTGTATTCTTATAAATTTGACTCAGTTTTCTACATATTTTAGAAATGAGACCTTTATCAGAGACACTAGCTGTAAATATTGTTTCCCAGCTTTCTGCTTCCCTTCTAATCTTGGTGGCATTGACTTTGTTTGCGGAAAACCTTTTAAATTTAGTGTAATCAAAATTTTCCCTTTTGCATTTCATAGTGTACTCTATCTCTTGTTAAGTCATATCTTCATCTTTTTCTTTAAAAAATATTCTTTGTTTTATGGGATGCTTATGTGAGAATGGGGAGGGGAAGGAATGCTGAGAGAAATTCTAGTGATGTTAAAAAAATATATCAATAAGAGAAAGACATAGAGCCCTCCTTCTGGGACTACTCCCAATTTATCCTATCTGTATATTGTTTTGGGGGCAGATAGATGGCACAACAGATAAGAGTGCCAGCCCTGGAGTCAAAAGGACCTGGGTTCAAATCGAGCCTCAGACACTTACCAGTTTTGTACCTTAGTTCCTCCTCTGTAAAATGAGCTGGAGAAGGAAATAACAAACCACTCCAAATGGGGTCAGGAAGCATCAGACACAACTGAAACAACTCAATAACATATATTGTTTGCTTAATGTCTAGCACAGTGCTTGGCACATAGTAGTAACTTAAGAAATGTTTATTAACTGACTAACACAGTTGTTTCCATGCTGTCTCCCTATTAGACTGTGAGATCCTTGAAGGCAGGAACTGCTAGAGTTTTTTGGGTTTGGAGGTTGTTGTTGGTTTGGGGTTTTTTTGGCCTTTCTTTATATCCCCAGAACTTAATATAGTGCCTAGCACATAGTATGTGCTTAATAAATGCTATTTGACTGTGATATATGTTAGAGATTATTGGACTTGAAAATAGAATACCTGGGTTCAGTTCTAGGCTTAATTACCTGTGTAACCTTGATAAAATTACTTTCACCTCTCTATGCCTTAATTTTCTCATCTGTAAAGCAGGCATTGTAATGTCTTCTACTTTACATTATTCTGAGGAAAATGCTACTTAAGTGTGAGGTGTTTTGATACATGTAAATAAATGATTCAGTGACTTGGGTGTAGCTATAGGAATGCCTTTGTCTAAAGGTCGGTAATTCTACCCCACCCTTTCCAGTTTAACTAACTGCCAATTTGAAGAAAGAGCTCACAAGTCGTTACCTTACATGTAGACCTTTGATCGGTTTTCCTTCCATCACAATCAGGTCCTCGCCCTTCTTACATTTGAAAACTGCCAACTTCCTCAGTCTCAATGTCTCTTTACCTCAATTCTCAAAACTGTTTCCCTTATTTCACCCTTCTACCCAGTGAGAGTCCTTGGTTGAGCTGCCTCTACTTGAAACTACCCAAATCCTTGACATATATGATGTGAATTGTACAGAGCAGTCTCAATGATTTCCTGACTACTTCCTATAGACCATATGGGAGATCTGGGGGAGGCTGAGAGTCTCCTAATTGAGCTTGATAACTCGGAAGACTTTTTGGAAGACAGTGAGGTTGTATAGTGGATAGAATGCTGGTCCTGGAGTCAGGAGTCCTGAGTTCAAATCTTATCTCAGACATCTAATAGCTGTGTGACCCTGGTTTCTCAGCTTCATTTTCCTCACCTATAAATATGGGGATAATAATATCCTTTACCTTGCAGGTAGGGTTAATGTGATGATCAAATAAGACTATTTATTGATCAAGTTATCTATCTATCTATATATGTATGTGTGCATATACATATATGTCATTATATGTATATATTATATGTATATTTCATATTATAGGTATATTGTATAGAGATATGTATGCATAGTGTGGAAATAAAAATTATCTAACCTACAATAAGAAAAATTGAGGCAGAGTTCTTAACCAATGGTACTTTATTAAAGGGTCCATGGTCTCCTCTAATGAAGTGGACCTCAGATCTTCCTCATGGTCTGAGATGCCTCCCCCTTCCAGGGTCTTATTTTTTATAAACTTAAATATATAAACATTCAAGAAGAGCTAATAATTCCACTGGTTGACATATGATACATAGACTAGAATAAACAAAAATGATCAGTCAGCAGGGTCACAAGTTGAGTGAAGTAAGGAATATCTCCACCGAGTAGGTGGTCATAAGATGGTTATAAAGCATAGGTTATCTCCACTGATTAGGTGGTCATAAAATGGTCATAAAATGGCCACCTGCTCATGCTGGACAAGAGAGAATGGTCCAGAGGTACAAAAATAATTGGAGGATTTTCTAAGTAGTTGAGTCACCTCTGTCACCTTGGGCTTGGTGACTATGACAAGGAAAAGCAAGGGTGGAGGGCCTCTAGCTAGTTTCCTATGATTAGGCAAGTGATCTTACCATCTGCAGCTCACAGCTCTGGGGTCAAATATACAGAACTTATAAGCACTACCCCATCTTATAAAATTGATTAATACTGATTGGAACAGAGTAGGGTGCTCAGTGAATCAACTTTCTCAATAGATGTATAAAATTAGATGTATCTGATATATAAAATATGTCTACCTATAGGTATATAAAATTATTTAGTATATGTATATTATATATTCTGTATATACATTTATATATATATATATAGTGCTATGTAAATAAAGTGCTTTATAAACACTATCATCACTAGCTTCAGTCTATCTTTCACTATCTTTCACTTTCAGTGAAAGGCAGAGAGGAGTTCTTTTCTGCCCCAACATGCTGTTCTCCCTATGGAGAATGGACTTAACTAGGCAGACTTGTACCAGGGCTGGTTGATTAACTTTACTTTTTTTTTTCTTTTTCCTTTCCTTGACCAAATAACCTGATGAGTTTCAAATGGCCTGGCAGTCTATAGCTGAGATGGTGACATCATCTCCTGGCATAAGATGGTAAAAGGGTATACTGGCCTGGAAGTAGAAGCTTCTGTAACAGAGAAACACCATTTCTGTGGCTGACTGGTTCTGGGGGCTAACAGGACAATGCCAAGTGAGGGAAAATGGGGAATGGTTAAATAATCATTGCTTTTCACCTGCTTTCTGCCTGAAGGGAGGCTTAAATCCCACAAGAAGCCTCCAATGTTAGTCTTATCAATAGACTCCAGATGCTTTGAAGTCTGATCAGCACTAGCAGTTCCCAGGTTTTTCCAGACCCTACATAGTTCCATCTCAGGCATTTAGTCAAATCTGACCAGAAGGAACTGTGACTATTAAATGTTCAACCACCTAAGTTTGTATAGTCCTACAGCTCTGCTTTTCTGCCTCCCCTCAGGCCCATATTCCTTCTTTTTTTTTAAATTCTATTTTCTAAAATTTCCTAAATTCTTTTTTTTCTTTTATACTCAAAGGCCAGAATACAAATACAGAATAGAGAAAAGAAACAAAAACATTTCATGAACTTAAATAATGGAATTTAAATACAAAGTATGAAAGAAAAAAGGTATGTCGTGCATAGCAAAACATAAGAGAGGATTCAAAATATGTAACAATGAATTTTCATTTCAAGAAAGCCTGTATGATAAATAATACTTGTTGTGTTGAGAAATGTCCATCTTTTCTTTGCTTCCTTGTAAGTTTTCATTTGTTCTCTGCTGTGCACTTTTTGCTTTGTTCTTTTTTTCCCTCTCCAACCCTCCCCCGCTTCAAGGCTCCAATTAAGTCTGGATGTTTTTCTCTATAGCTATAGATACATACATACACATACACACATACATACATACATATATACACACACAAACATATGTATTCTTTCTTTTGTTCTCTTACCTTCCCTTAAGCTCTTAAATCCCTTAAGCCTCTTAGTCAGGACAAAATTTTGGGGTAGGGGTGGGTGGTTTGAAGAGGAGAACACTGGAAAATCTCTACCTGAATAAAAGGCTTCCAATTTCCTGCATCCTGATCTCTTTTTTTATTTCCTTCAGGGATTCAAAAGAACTTCCTTGAGTAGGTGGTGACCTTTTGATTTGAGATGCCTGTGGGCTTTTCTCAATATCTCACTTTTTTGCCACAGGTCAGTTCCACCTTCTTGTTCCTCTTTCCCTGGGCACTCCTGAGCTGTCAAGTTCTTTCTGACTAAGCTCTACATGTGGTCCTTCCTTCCAGATCCTCAGAATCTTATTTGTTCAATTGTTTTCAGTCCTGTCCAACTCTTCGTGATCCCATCTAGGGTTTTCTTAGCAGAGATATACTGGAGGGGTTTGCCATTTCCTTCTCCAGTTCATTTTACAGATGAGAAAACTGAGGCAAACAGGGGTATAAGTAACTTGTCCAAGGTCACACAGCTAGATTTTGTGTGGGATGGCTCAGAGTCTCCACTAAAGTAATCACTCAGAGGCCTCTCAAAGTGGTGACAGAAAGTTTATTTATTCGATTCTCGAGAAAAGGGGCAATCCCTAGTTTTACCAGGAGCGGGAAAGCTGAAGACAAAGAAAAGACAGTGATTTATATAGGCTCTAACGCAGTCCCTCCACCCCCCACTGACCATTATTCTCATTAGCTGAGAATATGATCTTACATTCTAGACACGAAATCTAACCAATCCCTTTTGAAATGAAGACATTAAAGAATTAGGTAAAGTTTATCCAATCATTGAGACCCTAATGTACTACCCAGTGTTATATCCTTATATGGAATTATTCTATACTAAAAATATAGTGACCTCGAGCCCCTCAGTCTTACCTCACCCCTGGGAGAAGAATTACAACCTGAGAAGTCTTCACTAAACCTATTCCACTCCATCCCTCCTCTTATTATGTTAATCTGAAGACTTCTCATTTTAACCAAAGTTCTGTAACATGATCTCACACTGTCTATTAATTTCTTCATCCCAATCAGGGTCACTCCTGTCCCTTGTCTCCACGGGTGCCCATCCTTCCCTTTTCAGTACCATCAACCGAATGGCTCCTTCGGTCCTCTCTTCTACTCTAGCAAGTTTTAGTAGAGAATTTCTAACTATTTTAGTAATAAGTGAAATCAAGCAAGGTAGACAAATTGGAGGTAATATAATACCACTAATTGCTATGAGGCCAAACCACAGTAGTCTTTTCCACCAGCTCCCTTCAAACCAAGACCACCAGGATGTATTAGAAAGGGAGTTCCAAGTTTGTACAGGAACATGAGCAACCTTCCTGATATTTTTGGTGATCTCTTTCACTATTCTTCCATTATCATCAATTTTCAAGCAACATGTAGATAAATTGAGCTTTCCACAAACTCCCCCTTCTTCTGCAAGTAAATAATCTAAGATCAACCTATGCTGCAGTACTGCTTCCCTAGTTTGTGTGGCTTGATCGGCTAATAAGTCCAAAGCTTTTGCTGTTTGATTGGTAATAATTTCAACTACTGCTTGGAGTCTGATTAGTCTGTTTAATAGATATATAGGGGTTCTATAACCCCAACTCCCATCTTGGGCCCAAGTTACAGGCCGATACTCTCTGATTATCCTCTCAGGAGGCCAAGTATCACCCCACCCATTTGCATTTCCAGTTTGAGTGAGGGAGGTATCAATGTTCCTCTTCCTTTTGGCTAGATCATCATATAGAGGAACACCCAGATGCTGTTTCCCTGATTCGGGCAAGAAAAAGAATTTAGGTGTCACCAATCTAATATAACAAACATCCCTCCAGTTTAAAGGAAGGTGAGTATAAGCTGTCTGTCCACATATCCAATAATGTCCCCTCAAAGCCGGATTTTCCTCTAGAAACAATCTTACCCTATAATCCACAGCTGGAAAGTACTTTACATCATCTGGGCCTAATGGTCCTCCTGTCATGATTTCTGACCTACACTTCCATAGTTGTTGTTGTTTCTTTCATATACAATGTTGATAATTCTCCCCAGTTCTATTGATTACACTTCAGTAAGTATCAAACATCATCCTATGTGTTCCATTCTCCCACTTCCATACCCACTCTTTATATTCTGTGTTATTCTTAGTACTATTCATATATATGCAGCTCCACAAATAGTCATAGTCATGACCCCCCCCCTTTTGCACATGATTTTCTGGGATCAGAGGGATTAAACGACTTATACCAGCAACTCTCGTGATATTCCCCTTTTGTTCTCTCCTCATACGAAAGGGATGGGAAAAATGAATGGGTACAGGGAATCACCCTACCGTCAGAGCAGGTGACACTGGTCTGATTCCATCTGTTTGCATACTGGGCACAATCGATATGAGCCAGGGTTTCTGGTCTTCACGTGAATGTCCACCTACAATTACTTTCTCCCAACCATGTCTCCTGCAACTCAGGTCCTGTTTGATTTAAACAATGTTCACCCACAACTGATTCGGACAATGACCATTGATGTTTCTCTTGGCTTGTCCAGAATCTTGTCCCATCATGTACTACAGATCTATTACTTAGAATCCAAACTGGACTCAGCGGTACTGCTACCCATAGCCATTGACTTAGCTGCTGAGGTCCTCCAGGTCCCCCACAAATCCACCAGTGGGATACCTCGAAGGTATCTGCAATGGTCTGAATTAAGTCTAGGAAAGTATTTTCAAGAGGGGGGTTGATAACTGGTACCTGGTGTCCTAGTAGTGGGAACAGGATCATGTCTAAAAGGGACATTCCCGGGGTATTACATTTTGGTTGCATTGTTCCCAAGGTTTGTCAAGTCCGCACAGTCTTAATAGAAGAGTCCTGTTTAGATGTTGTGGTAAATGGCTTAGGACAATTGCTGAACAGAGAATCCTGTTAAGAACAAACAATAATAATCCTAGTATAGTTCCCCAAATAACAAAACTTATACTGAATTTATATATAGGCCTCATTAGCTTTTCTTTTTCCAGATTTTGTGTGTTCTCACACACGCTTTATACGGAGCTTCAGTTCATTTGTTGGGTCAGGTTCTGCAGTCCACTCCTTCGGGGCTTCCATGGGTCCCTTTACTCTGGTATGGTGAGTCCAACCTCTTTCTTGGGTTCTTACAGCTGTGTCTAAAGTCAGGAGAACCTGGTAGGGACCTTCCTAGCTCGGAGTCAACTTCTCCTCTTTTCACATCCGGATCAGTAGCCGGGGCTAAATTTGTGCACCACAAAACCTAGAGGGGGAGTCTGAGCAATAAGTCCCTTGAGTCATAATTCATGCAAATGTTTAAGTAAAGCAAATACATATTCTCTTATAAATCTATCCTTATTCTCAGCAATTGGATCCCAGTTTCCTTCTTGCATTCCAGGGTAGGGATGTCCATACAAAAGTTCATAAGGAGATAAGCCCACATCTCTACGAGGTTTCGTTCGAATTCTTAAAAGAGCCAATGGTAAACACTTAGTCCATGGTAATTGTGTTTCCAAAGCTAATCTAGTTAGCTGTTTCTTGATTTCCTGATTCATTCTTTCTACCTTGCCTGAGGAAGGAGGATGCCAAGGAGTGTGGAACTCCCAAGAAATCTCTAATGCTTTTACTAATAACTGCAAGACCTTGGCAGTAAAATGAGTGCCTTGATCTGAATCTATCCTCTCCACCATGCCATACCGTGGAATGATCTGTTCCAATAATATCTTACTAACTAAGGAGGCAGTGGCTCGTGATGACGGAAAAGCATGAGGTCAGATGGTCTACTATGACCAGCAGGTATTTGAGACTGCCCACTGATGGTAGTTCGGTGAAGTCCACCTCAATACTTTGGAAGGGTCTGTATCCCAGGGGCCTGCCCCCTTGCGGGGCATGGCGTTGAGCAGTCTTGTTTGTCCTTCGACAAATCAGACAGCCCTCCACCAATTGTCTGGCCAGTGTGTATAAACCCGGTGACACAAACTTAGTCAATACAGCATCGCACAGGTTTTGGACGTCCCAATGACTATCTTGATGTAGGTGTTGTAAGACTCGTCTCATCCCTGCCTTGGTCAGTACCTCACCGCCATCTGGGAGAAACCAACATCCTCCTGTTGCCTCCTTGGCTCCCAAGTCTTGAGCCTTCTTCTTCTCTTCCTGAGTATAGGATGGGGAGGGGAGATTGGGAGGCAAAGCAGGAATTAATACCAACATTTCAGCCTGTCTAAGTTTCCTTTCCCTGGCCTTCCTTGCTTTCTCATCGGCAAGGCAAGGCAAGGCGATTGCTCATAGCCTCAAAGGTGTTCCCTATTTGATGTCCCTTCACATGCACAATAGCAATTGCTTTGGGCAACAATAAACTGCTCAATACTTTAGTCAGTAAGGTGGTGTGGGCTAGCTCCCTCCCCTTACTGTTTATCATTCCTCTTTCTTCCCAGATTTTTCCAAAGATATGAGCTACTCCCCAGATGTATTTAGAGTCTGTATATATAGATCCCTCTTTCCCATCTAATAGTTTTAAAGCCTGATGCAGAGCATACATTTCACAAGTTTGTGCTGACCAAGTCTTAGGTAAGCTACTAGCCTGTACTAAAAATTTCTATCCCCATCTATTATGGCATGCCCATTCAGTCTCTTTCCTTCTACCACCCGGGAGGATCCATCTATAAACCAATTTACTCCCTCAAACAACGGGGAATCCTGTAAATCTTCCCAAACCTTTGCCTGATAATCAATTATATCCAAACAACAGTGTTCCAGGTCTACAGGCTCCTTGGGAGAGGCTGACAGAAAACCAGCTGGGTTGAGGTTATGATCTTGAGACAGTATTAAATCATCTTTTTCTAATAATATGGCCTCATACTTCAGAATTCTTGAATCTGTCAGCCACCTCCCAGCTCTCTGATTCAAGATGGATCGCACCTGATGAGGTACATTCACAATCAAACAGCCTCCAAAAGTTATTTTTCTACTTTCCTCTACCAGGAGGGCAGTGGCTGCTACAGCCTGTATACAAGTTGGCCATCCTTTTGCTACTGGATCTAACATTTTTGATAAAAATGCCACTGGATATCTCTGCCCTCCTCTTGTTTGTGCCAGGACTCTCAAGGCCACTCCTCTATCTGTGTTCACAAAGAGATGAAAGGGCTTTTCTAATGAGGGTAACATCAATACTGGGGCTGAGATTAGGCTCTCAAGGTCCCATTGAATATGTTCTGGTTTCCCTTCCAATAGATGGCCGTATAAGTGTTTAGTTAGGACTGCATATGAGTCTCTCCAATTCCTGCAATATCCCTCTAGGTCCAGGAATTTTCGGAGTGCTCTTTTATTTTCTGGTTTAGCTGTCTGTATTATTCCTTCCATCCGAGAGGGATTTAACTTCTTTTTCCCTTTACTTATCAAGTGACCTAGGTACTTCACTTCCCTTTCTACAAACTGCAGTTTGTCTTGTGAGACCCTTAACCCCTGTAATCCCAAATAGTTTAAGAGTCTTATAGTTGTTTAACTACCTCACGTTTTCCCCCAGCTATGAGCAAATCATCCACATATTGGAGAATTCGGACTCCTGCCACATGGTCAAAGCCTTCCAATACTCTCTCTAAGACTTGTCCAAACAAATTTGGGGATTCAGTATATCCTTGAGGTAGGACACACCATCTGTACTGTTGTCTTCTCCCCGTGTCTGGATCCTCCCATTCAAAGGCAAAAATATCTCTACTCTCTTGGTCCAAGGGACAACTCCAGAAAGCATCTTTCAAATCTATTACACTAAACCATGAGCTATTTTCAGGTATTCTTCCTAGTATGGTATAGGGGTCTGGCACCACTGGGTGAGATGATAAGACAATCTTGTTAACTTCTCTTAAGTCCTGAACCATTCTATGTTTCCCATCTTTCTTCTTTACGGGGAGAATGGGAGTATTGAAAGGAGAGATGCAAGTTTCTATGAGTCCTGCTGCTAAGAGTCCCTTTATCACTGGCTTCAGCCCTCTCTTCCCTTCTAATGAAACCGGGTACTGTTTGACCCTAACTTTTGAGTTTGGATCCCTCAGCCGAATTCTGAGTGGTGTGATGTTTAGCCTGCCAGGATTTGTTGGGCTGGCCCACACTTGAGGGTCAACTTGCTCTCTCTCTTCCTCCCTCATCTCATATATTTTAGTTGGCACAATTAAAGTATCATGAGGAATGAGGCCAATAGATAGTCTTGTTATCAAATCTCTCCCCAGGAGATTTATCCCAGCTTCCGGGACCAAGAGTACTTGTCCCAACACTTTAATTTCCTGATATTCCAATTCAATTTTCTTTGTCATGGAGACTGGAAAATTTTCTCCTTTGACTCCTGAAATTATTAGGACTTCCTTAGATAAATCTACTCCCTGGGGCAATCGGGTAATTGAGGTCTGGGCTGCCCCAGAATCCACTAAAAACACCATTTCCTCTCTGTGAGGTCCCACCCTTAAATTTACCAAAGGCTCCGGGTGGGCTTTTTCAATGAGCCCTTGGCACCCCTAGTCTTCCAGTTCCATGAGAGAGCAGACTTTCTGCTCATCTCTCTGCTGAGGGCAATTCCTTGATATGTGCCCCTTCTTTCCACATGCCCAGCAGTTTGGGCCTCTCTGTGGTCCTTTTCTATGTATGTACTGGGCCACCCCCGAGTCCCTTCATCTTATATTTTCAGGGGCTTGGTTCCAATCCCACTCCTTCTGACCCTCCTGTTGTTTCACACCTGCATCAGTGACTTTCTGTACTAACTGCAAAAACAGTTTTGCTTTACTCTTTTGCTTCTCATCCTCTCTCCTCACAAAGACCTTGGTGGCTTCTTCTAATAATTCCCCAAGTGGTTTCCTATTCCACCCTTCTATTTTCTGCAGTTTCCTGCTAATATCTGGCCATGCATTGATAACAAAATGAACCTTTAACGTGGCATCTGTATCAGGATCTCGGGGATCTAAGCCCGAGAATTTTCTAACCCCCTCCTTCAACCTCTCTAAAAACTCTGAAGGGGTTTCTTCCCTCTTCTGCATAATCTCCCCAAATTCTGTGGTTTGGGTACAGCATCCCTAATTCCTGTAATGATCAATTCCCTCAAATCTTGCATGTACTGTCTATGCACCTGATTATTGTTATCCCAACCTGGGTCCATGGTGGGGTATTTTTGTTCAGTTGATACCACCCCTGGGGCTGGGGGATGACGTTGTTCCTACTCCACCATGGCAGCCCTCCAGATAAGAGTTTTTTCCTCCTGAGTAAATAGCATGTTCATAATATGCATTAATTCACCCCAGGGGTAAATGTTAGGTCCCAGAAAATGATCTAATTGTTCTGCTACCCCCACAGGGTCTTCCATAATTGACTTCAGATCTTTCTTGAAATTTCTGACCTCAGTGCCATTTACTGGAGCACTGAGGTATCCTACTTGTTCTGGTCCCATTGGAACCTCCCTAAGAGGATACATTTTAGCCCCCAGAGTAGAGGGGTTTGAAAGGGGGAAATTTTCCAAATCTTTCTTTAACTGCCTCAGCTCCCTGTTTAGGCCCGCATATGTTGGCTTATCAGGTTTCTCTAAATCTATTAGAGAAATGCTACTGGGTTCAGGAGCAGGAGCAGAGGGTGATTCTGGTGGTGGAACTGGCGGGGGGCCTTCCGCCTGAGGAGGGGGTAAGGCATAAGGCGGTGGAATAGAAAGAAGAGGATCCCAGGGGTGAGGGGGACTGTCTCCTGTTCTTTCTTTCCTGCCTCCTTATGCTTAGTTTTAGACAAAAATAGCTGGGCCCCTGGAAGCCAGAGACTGGCATAAATAACCTCCTCCGGACTCAAAGGGTCCTTCCCATTCACATATAAATTTAACTTTTGACATACCCAATCTTCAGAGGAACCATATTTGGGCCAGATTGTGCCTCCTCCGATGTCTCTTTCATCCCATATGAAACAACAATACTTAATTATCTTCTTCTTGTCTTTTCCTTTATATTTTGGTAACATGCCAATTTTGCAATCGGTTTCCCAAGGGACTATTTATTGGTATTTCCTGACTCCATTCCGAAGCTCGGTGGGGTTTGGACTGCCCCTTCCCCATTTTTGGACGAGGGTTGTCACCAACACCTCCGAGTCTATGACTCAACATATTTTGCTAGCTCCCTCGCTAGTTCTCAGTGGGGGTCACCCACCCACCCGCAGTCACCCAGCAAATGTTTTTTGGAGGACCCTTCACCCTGGGGTCCTGCAGTCCACTAATTTGGTTGGGAGTCGTCACCTTCTCCCCGAGTCTATCTAAGACTCAACGAATTGACCCCCAGGCCCCCCCCCCCATGCTTCCGCTGGGTCGTATATGCGTACAAGTTGCCTGACTGCAACCTTCAACACCAACTGGTTGGCATTTTCACACACTTCACAGCTTCAGAGTCTTTGGAGTCCTTATCTCTATTCTTTCTGTCCTCACTGAGTTCCTCTGCTTCAGGTCGTTACTTTGCAGAGAGGGAGGCCCAGCAGCTCGTTTCAAGGACCGAGGGTGGGGGGGAAGGCCTCCCCCACGGGTGCGCCTGTCTTTGAACTGAGCTGTCAGCCGTCTCTCTGAAAAGCCACAGATCCTGGACGAGCCCCCAAATTGTGTGGGATGGCTCAGAATCTCCACTAAAGTAATCACTCAGAGACCTCACAAAGTGGTGACAGAAAGTTTATTTATTCGATTCTCGAGAAAAGGGGCAATCCCTAGTTTTACCAGGAGCGGGAAAGCTGAAGACAAAGAAAAGACAGTGATTTATATAGGCTCTAACGCAGTCCCTCCTCCCCCACTGACCATTATTCTCATTAGCTGAGAATATGATCTTACATTCTAGACATGAAATCTAACCAATCCCTTTTGAAATGAAGACGTTAAAGAATTAGGTAAACTTTATCCAATCATTGAGACCCTAATGTACTACCCAGTGTTATATCCTTATATGGAATTATTCCATACTAAAAATATAGTGACCTTGAGCCCCTCAGTCTTACCTCACCCCTGGGAGAAGAATTACAACCTCAGAAGTCTTCACTAAACCTATTCCACTCAATTTGAACTCATGAAGGTGAGTCTTCCTGATTCCAAACCTAGGGCTCTATCCTCTGTGCCACCTAGCTGCTCTCAGAATTTCTAGTTTGTTCTGAAATACCCCTTATTCTTATATAAGTATCTCACAGCAATGCCTTGATTGAATTAAGGAACTGTACTGGCCCTGCTCAAACTCACTTCTGAGTGGTTGATTCTATCAGGGAGAATTCTTACCTTACAAAGGTGATCAATGGAGCCCCACCTTATACTTAGAGTTATTTCAATATTGTCATTTCTAATAAAAGACCTCATCAGTGTAATCCATTGCATTTTCACATCAGTGTGACAAGAAAACTCTTCTGCATATTTGGTAGGTCCCTTTGCCTATGTAGTCCTCATCCCCAGATAACTATGTAGAAACCCCAGAGATCCATCCTTTGTATCCAAAGCTGCCCAGTGTTCTTCCCCCAGCTTATGTGGTATAAACAAGTACTAGAGAAATTCAGGAAAGGGAAAAAGGATTGTGGGCCAGAGAAGCTGGCTAAGATTTCATGATGGAGGGAGGCCCTGAACAGGGCCCTAGAAGAAGGGAAAGAGTTACATACATGGGAGAGAGGATGGGAGGGTACTGGGAAGGTGAGGAATGTTCCAAGCAGGGTGAGAGCCAGGAGCAAGAGCACTTTCTAATGTCTTCCAAATGCATGACCATCCATGGATAACCAAGGACATGGAGATCTCAGTGTTCAAGGTCCAAGATCAGACAAACGCTTAGTGTACACTCTGAACTCTGCCTGCAACTCAATTAGCAGACTTTCTGGAGCTGCATAATTGGTTCTCATGCTTTGCTTCCCTTACAAAACTAGGCTACATAACCATTTTTACCACATGGGAAGAAAATTCACAAGATTCACAAGAACATCAAAGAGAGGTAAGCTCCGTCGTTGCTGTTATAAACTGGGTTTATAAACAAGCGTTTCAGACAAAAAGTACAGTGTTCATTTTTGAGCTCTAATAAATCCTAAAAATCAAAGCCAACACAAATAAGTATAAGTAACAGAAGGTCTATAGAGTGACATTCCAGGGGAAAGTGAAATAAGAAATGTATTTAAGAGAGTGGCACACTGTCAGCTTGATGTGGTTGTTGTTCAATCAGTTCAGTTGTGTCTGACTCTTTGTGACCCCATTTGGAGTTTTCTTGGCAGAGATACTAGAGTGATTTGCCATTTCCTTCTCCAGGTCATTTTACAGATCAGGAAACCGAGGCCAACAACAGGGTCACTCAGCTAGTAAGTATCTGAGGTCTGATTTGAACTCAGGAAGATGAGTCTGTCTGACTCCAAGCCCAGAACTCTATCTACTGTACTACCTAGCTATCTGACACATAGTCAGAGTCTAATAAATGCCTATTCACTCACTCTCTAGGCCCCATCCAACCTATTTGCAATTGAGATCAAATACTATCATTTTAAGAAAAAGAAAAATATACCAAGTACCGAGATTATAAATGTGCTCACAGCATTGTCTGGAAATGATACTGTGGGAGCTTTGAACTCCTTGGATTATCACATGTCATGCAGGTACCTGCATATGAGTCCTCCCTACTCACCCCCACCCCCACATGTACATACACACATATATGTGCATCACAACATTCTGCTAGAACCTGGGAAGCAGGAAAAGAAGAGCTCAATGCCATGCTCCTCATCAGCTTGTCCCAAAATGTCAAAGTAAGGAGTACACCTAAGGGGATGAGTTTTCCACCATTAGATCAACCCCAGCATATTTGTGGTAGTTGGAGAGCTCTGAGCAGCCACCATCCTCTTTGGGATATGGAATATGCTAGAAAACACTCTTCATAGCCAAACCAAGATTACATCTTTTCCATTGGCCCAATTTATATATTTAATCAATCAATCAATAAATAAACATTTATTAACTGCCTATTATGTACCAATCATTGTGCTAAGCTCTGGGGATACAAAATAAGGCAAAAGATAATACCTTCATCAAGGAGTTTGTAATCTTGGGGTGGAGGGGAGGAGAACACAACATGCAAACAAATACATACAAAGCAAATTATACACAGGATAAATTTGTTGTTGTTCAGTCACATTCCACTCTTCTTGATCCTGTATGGGTTTTTCTCGGCAAAGATACTGGAGTGATTTGCCATTTCTTTCTCCAATAGATTAAGGTAAACAGTGGTTAAGTGACTAGCCCAGGGTCACACAGCTAGTAAGTGTCTGAGGTCAGATTTGAACTCAGGTCTTCCTGACTCCACTATCATGCTCCATCTACTGAGCTACCTAGTAGCCCACAAGATAAACAGGAAGTAATTAACAGAGGGAAGGCAGTAGAATTAAGAGGGACTGGGAAAGGCTTCCAGGAAAAGGGACTTAAAAGAAGCTGGGGAGGCCAGTAGGCAAAGCAGAGGAGAGAGAGTGCTCCAGACATGAGGGGCAGTCAGAGAAAAGGCCAAGAGCAGAGAAATGGAGTGTCTTGTTTCAGGAATGGTCAGGAAACCATCCAGTTTCACTGGATGGAAGGGTACCTGGCAGGGAGTAAGGGAGTTGTAAGAAGACTGGAAAGGAGGAAGAGGATAGGTTATGAAGGACTCTAAATGCCAAAAAGAGTATTTTGTATTTGATCCAGAGGCAATAGGGAGCTGCTGGAGTTTATTGTGTAAGAGTGGGGGAGGTTTGACAAGGTCAAATATGCTATAACCTAGACCGGATAACAGGCACTATGAGCAAAAAATGAGCAGAAATTCAGAGTCAGAAATCATGACATGATTTTTGTTGGATAAGGGTATATACATCTAGGGGCAGAGTTATAGGGTATGATTAGCATCATCTTGGAGTTGAGTAAGAACTGTCAAGGGCAGAGCCACAACTAGGTAGGTAGGGCCAACAGGGATTTTGTCCTAGGAGTCAACACTCAGAAGATAATGATAGCACTTCAGGTCCTCTGACAGCATAGAAACAACAAAGTTTAGCTCTTAGTTAGCAAAAAATAATTACCTGAAGTAGAGAGCTATCAGGTGGCAAGCTGGGGCAAATTCTTCCCCTGACTCACCCGGTTCCCTCTTCAACTGATGGAGTATGCTTTTAATACCTTCTGGGGGTGGGGTGGGGGATTACAGCTCTGGTTGGGAACAGAAATTAAAATCTAATAGTGGAAGTCCTTTCAAATGCCCCCTCCTTCCACCTAAACCTAAAACACCATCATTAGTCCCAAAGTGGGGATAGAGAAGAGACATAATTTTCCCATATTGTTAAGAGGAAAATCCAGGAATGCAGCCACCCAGAAGCATAAATTTGCTTATCCCCCTCTCCCTTGAAAAGAAATTATTCAGTACCTGAAAGAAAAAAAGAAGGAAGAAAAGGACTCATATGCATAAACTCATTTATAGGAGCTTGTTTTGTGGTGTCCATGAACTGGAAAATAAAGAGATGCTTATCAGTTGGGGAAATGGCTTTTTTTTCCCAGTGGGGAAGGTTGGAAGGGCAAGGAGGGATAGGAATTTGTTGTTGTTGTTCAATTGTGTCCAGCTCTTTGCGACCCCATTTGGCTTTTTCTTGGCAAAGATATTGGAGTGGTTTGCCATTTTCTTTTCCAGGTCATTTTACAGATGAGGAAATTTGAGGCAAATAGGATTAAGTAACTTGCCCAGGGTCACACAGTTAGTAAGTGTCCACGGACAAATTTGAACTCAGGTCTTCCTGACTACAGGCTCAGCACTCTATCCACTGTGCCACCTAGATGCTAAAATAGAAATAGGGTAGGGAAAAGAGAAAGGGAAAGAAAAGAGAGTCACTGAAATATCTTTTTTAAAAATACAAAGAAGAGAACAGAAGGGAGGCCAGAAAGAAGCATAGATAAGCAGGATAGTTTTGAAACTTATAGATTGAATTTATACTTAAAAAGAAAAGCAAGCTATAAATAATAGAAACATACAGTTTCATGTACAATCCCCTTTTCCTCTTCTACTCTGTATGTAGAAATGCCCCTTTGTTTCCTGTTTAAGTTCAGAATAAATATAAATTAATTTCAAAACTGCAAGGGATTGTGTATCTGTGGTGACATGGTTTTCAACATTCAGGAATTGGCATGGGATAGATGAGGAAGCAAGGTGAATTTGTTAGAGCAGGAGATTCCTCCTGCCATTCAGACCAACACTGAGCCTTCACAAAGAGGGTAGGGGGAAGGGAGTCTTTCTCTTCCTCTGCTCTTCTGAGAGAGACTGATAAGTGTGACATTCATACGTAGTTTTCTCTTAAGACAAGGAACATGCCCAATTGCTCTTGGGCACAGAGTGAGAGCATCACCCCTGAGTGCACAGGCAAGCAGGCTTGACTGAATAACCCTGCGCACCACATCGCTGCTACTCAGAGATGGCAGCTCCAGACCACTCTACCAACGTAAGATCTTGCCAGTGGAATCTGGGTTGGAGATGGTGGACCTTCCTGTGTACCTTCTACATGGCAGTCTTCCTGCTCCTCTTCTCCCTTAATTCTTTTATCAGGGAACCTAAGTATCACCCTTCCAGGTAAGAGTCTATCCTTTCCCAAATTTCTTCTTCTTTCTAAAAAGATGAACAAAGCAGTGTGACTTCCAAGAATATGGGGTGACAAACACCTGGGGATCTCTTGTGGTTGATGTGGGCATTGAAGCACTTAGGGACACTACTTCAGATTTTCAGAAAGAGGGTCTAAACAAGCAGTAAGGAAAAGCCTAAAGAACTAGGGACAAAAATAGGGACAATAGTCCCTGCCCTCAAGTTGTGTTTGTTCTACTGGGGAAGGAGAATCTAGGAAGATTTTGGGAAACAGAGGGTACAGATAGAAACTTTTCTTCTGAGTATGTGTGAAAAGAATTCCAAGGTGAGTTTGCCTGTGCAGTTCCTGGAAACTAGGCAACTGGCCTCCTAGAGAAACAAAATAATAAAGGAGAAAGACCGATTGAGATAACTCATGCCATCTGAAACCTCAGTAGACCAACAACTATGAGTGGAAGAAAATGAATGAGAGTTTAGATTCCTTCCAACTCCCCATGCTTAATCCCCAACAACTGACATTGCAGGGACAGGACACTGGCATCAAAGTTGTGGCCCAAAAGCCACAACTTTGTTGTTAGAGTGTGTTGTAGTATGAGTTCAGAGGACTGATCTCAAGATTAAAAAGTAGAATAGATCTTAGATATCAATTAGTTATAAAATCCAATCTCATTGTTTTACAAAGGGGGAAACAGAGGCCCAGAGAATAGAATTGACTTTCCTACAGTTAGTAACTCAGTCTAGATTCAAACCCAGACCCTCTGACTCCATGTTGGAATGTTCTTGCCTCTGCAAAACAGTCATTTTACTTCTCTGGGTCTTAGTTTACTCATCCATAAAATGACAGGAATGGATTAGAATGATGTCTAAGGCCCCTTCCAACTGTAAAAATCTTTGATAAAATATACTGTCATGATAGAATTTTATAAAAGTAAATCAAGGCAGAGAATTCCAAGCTTTATCAGTTTATTAGCAGGCTGCAAACATGGTAATAAAGTGAGTCAAATGGCTGCCTCCGTCAGGCCAATGATCTAGAAGAAAAGGTGCAGCCCCCTTTTTTATAAGCATAGAACAAAGAATAGGACTGGGCAGGTGAGGAAAATAATGCAGTTGGTTACAGGGCTGACAACATCATAAGGGGAAGGACAACACAACTGGTTGGAAATTGGAAATGAAAGACTAGCAACAATTCCCTCCTGCCCACCAGTGACTAAATGTTCATTGTTTGAGTCTACCTGCAAGGTTAGAAAGAGTGGACCAGACTTATTTAGACAACAAAGCAGACCTCATTGAAGGTTAGCTTGGTGCTGTAAAAATAATAGACTAGACTCCCTGGCATTCACCTGCATCCTTCAAAGATAACAGAGTTCCTTAAAGCAATAATAGAACAGACATTAGCAGGAGAACTGAACTTCTAAACCTAGTTCATTGGCAAAGAGACAAAAAAATGTGGCTTGAATAATCATAAAAATGGGGCAGTCACACAGAACAGGATTAATTGTTTTTAAATATTATATTTTTTCTGCAATTGCTTATAAAAATAACTTTTAACATTCATTTTTTAAAATATTGAATTCTCTCCCTTCCCCAATCCATGGTAAGCATTTCCATATTAGTCATGTTGTGAAAGAAAACACAGACCAAAAAAAAAAAACCCCATAAAAAAATAAAGTGAAAAATAGTATTACTCCATCTGTATTCAGACTCCATCAGTTCTTCCTCTGGAGGTAGAAAGCACATTTCAGCATGAGACCTTTGGAATTGTTTTGTATAGCTAAGACACAGAATAGCATCAGTTATCAAATGATCCCAAATCAATGCTGTTTCTTCAATGCCTTTGACAATGAGTATGGAAGCACTTTCTCTTACTGAGCCAAGCCTGAAATTTGGCCCAGGCACAAGAATAAAGACAATTTATATTTCTTCCTACTTACTTTAACCTAGAACCTTGACACTGCCTTTATCAAAGATTGTGTTCACAATCAATAGGTTAGAATGAACCCCTAAGGGAGGTTGTCAGCTTCCCTAGTGAAGGCCAAGTTCCTTGAGCCAGAAAAAGGAAGGCAAGGAAAGGGAAGGAAGTGAAGGGAAAGAAAGGGGAAAAAAATTATTAAGCACTTGCTATGTGCCATATACCACGCCACAAATATTGTATCATTTGCTCCTCACAATAACCCTAGAAGGGAGGGGTTATTATTATGCCTATTTTACAGTTGAGGAAACTGAGGCAAACAAATTAAGTGACTTGTCCAGGGTCATATTACTAGTAAGTGTCTAAGTCTGAACTCAGATCTTCTATCTTCCTGACTAGGCACAGAGCTCTATCTATTGCACTACCTATGTGGAAATGGTCCAGGGACAGTGAGGACCAGGGCATAATTACAGTTTGAAATCCTACCTTTTTCAGGAGGTCTTACTAAGCTCCTCCAGCTTCCCCTCCCATTCTACTTTTTATGTTTCCATGTATCTTATTTGTACCTAGTTATTTCCAAGTTGTTTCCCCCATTAGAATGTGTGCTCTGAGGCCAGGGACTTTTTACCTTTATTTGCATACTTATTGTTTAGGACTGTCTGAGCTTAGCAAATACTTGTTTGATTCACTCACTAGTCAGCACAAGGGCACAGAGAGAGCAGAGGTCCAGGGGAAGAGGACCTCGACAATGGCAAAGACCATGACCAGAACCACACCTCTGCCAACCAGCAAGAGTGCTCCGACCACTAGGCCAACGACCTCTCTCCAGAGTTCCTCCCTCACAAGCAAGAAGAGGCTAAAAGCAGAAGACTTCCAGGCAGAACCCCGATGGGACTTCGAGGATGAATACAGATTGGAAGAGGGAAGCCCCCAAACGGTGAGTCTTCTCATCGGCTCCTGAAGTTATCGTACATTTGTTTGTGTTTTTCCTTTCCTCCCTCCAGCCCAAGGGTTCTGTCTTACCTTTGCTATGATCCTGGCCCTTGGTCCTCCATTGAGTGTATCTACATCTTTCTTCCGTCTTTATCCCTTTTCCCTCTTAGTGATATAGATAGCTGTGTATAGTTCCGAGCTCACCCTGGAGAACATCCTTCTTTAAAAATGTTTTTAATTTAATTAACATCGTATTTGTTCCCTAACTATATAGAAAAGCAATTTTTAACACTTAAAAATTTTCGAGCTCAAATGCTCTCCCTCTCCTCCCCCCTCATTGAGAAGGAAGCAATTTGATATAGGTTATACATGTGCAGTCACACAAAACGTATTTCCAAGGAGAACATCCTTCTATCAGGGTCCCAGGCATAACACTGATGCGTATGTGGTGGTGGTGGACATGCTTCTCTGCTATTCACCACTAGAGCTCCTGTGTCCCTACTAGTGTGCTTCTCATTTACAGGAAATCAGTTACCATGACACCATTAACTCTTTTTTATTTATTTATTTATTTATTTATTTTAACATTTATTTTCACAAAATTTTGGGTTACAAATTTTCTCCCCTTTTATCCCCTCCCCCCCCAAACCCAAGCCTTCCAATTGCCCCCGTGACCAATCTGCTCTCCCCTCTATCCTCCCTCCCTGCCCCTGTCTCCGTCCTCTCTTTTGTCCTGTAGGGCCAGATAGCTTTCTTAACCCCTTAACCTGTATTTCTTATTTCCCAGTGGTAAGAACATTACATTTGATCCTGACACTTTGAGTTCCAACATCTTTAGCTCCCTCCCTCTCCACCCCTTCCCCTTGGAAGACAAGCAATTCAATATAGGCCAAATCTGTGTAGTTTTGCAAATGATTTCCATACTAGTTGTGTTGTATAGGACTAACTATATTTCCCTCCATCATATCCTGTCCCCCATTACTTCTATTCTCTTATGATCCTTTCCCTCCCCATGAGTGTCGACCTCTGATTGCATTCTCCTCCCCATGCCCTCCCCTCCATCCTCCCCCGCACCCTGCTTGTGCCCCTGTCCCCCACTCTCCTGTATTATGAGATAGGTTTTCCTATCAAAATGAGTGTGCATTTTATTCTTTCCTTTAGTGGAATGTGATGAGAGTAGACCTCATGTTTTTCTCTTGCCTCCCCTCTTTATCCCTCCACTAATAAGTCTTTTGCTTGCCTCTTTTATGAGAGATAATTTGCCCCATTCAACTTCTCCCTTTCTCCTCCCAATATTTCTCTCTCACTGCTTGATTTCATTTTTTTTTTAAGATATGATCCCATCCTCTTCAATTCACTCTGTGCACTCTCTCTCTATGTATGTGTGCGTGTGTGCATGTGTGTGTGTGTACTCCCACCCAGTACCCAGATACTGAAATGTTTCAAGAGTTACAAATATTGTCTTTCCATGTAGGAATGTAAACAGTTCAACTTTAGTAAGTCCCTTATGACTTCTCTTTGCTGTTCACCTTTTCATGGTTCTCTTCATTCTTGTGTTAGAAAGTCAAATTTTCTTTACAGCTCTGGTCTTTTCATCAAGAAAATTTGAAAATCCTCTATTTCATTGAAAGACCATTTTTTCTCCTGAAGTATTATACTCAGTTTTGCTGGGTAGGTGATTCTTGGTTTTAGTCCTAGTTCCTTTGACTTCTGGAATATCCTATTCCATTCCCTTCGATCCCTTAATGTAGAGGGTGCTAGATCTTGTGTTATCCTGATTGTATTTCCACAATACTTGAATTGTTTCTTTCTAGCTGCTTGCAATATTTTCTCTTTCACCTGGGAATTCTGGAATTTGGCCACAATGCTCCTAGGAGTTTCTCTTTTTGGATCTCTTTCATGCGGTGTTCTGTGGATTCCTTGAATATTTATTTTGCCCTCTGGTTCTAGAATCTCAGGGCAGTTTTCCTTGATAATTTCATGGAAGATGATGTCTAGGCTCTTCTTTTGATCATGGTTTTCAGGTAGTCCCAGAATTTTTACATTGTCTCTCCTGATTCTATTTTCCAGGTCAATTGTTTTTCCAATAAGATATTTCACATTATCTTCCATTTTTCGAATCTTCTCACTATGTTCTGTGATATCTGTCTTTCTCATAAAGTCCCTAGCGTCCATCTGTACCATTCCAGTTTTGAAAGATCTATTTTCTTCAGTGAGCTTTTGAATCTCCTTTTCCATTTGGCTAATTCTGCTTTTGAAAGCATTCTTCTCCTCATTGGCCTTTTGAACCTCTTTTGCCAATTGAGTTAGGCTAGTTTTCAAGGTGTTAATTTCTTCAACATTTTTTTGGTTCTCCTTTAGCAGGGAGCTGATCTGCTTTTCATGCTTCTCTTTCATCCCTCTCATTTCTCTTCCCAGTTTTTCCTCCACCTCTCTAACTTGATTTTCAAAATTCTTTTTGAGCTCTTCCATGGCCTGAGCCCATTGGGTGGGCTGGGACACAGAATCCTTGATTTCTGTGTCTTTGCCTGATGGTAAGCATTGTTCTTCCTTGTCAGAAAGGAAGGGAAGAGGTGTCTTTTCTCTGAGAAAGTACCCTTCAATAGTTTTCTTTTTTTTTCCCTTTTCTGGGCATTCTCCCCAGCCAGTGGCTTGACCTCTGAATATTCTCCTCACACCCACCTCGCCTCCTGGTCCTCCCAGCCAGCGTTTGGGGACTGAGATTCAAATGCTGCTTCCCGCCTTAGGGCCTTTGGCGGGGGCAGGGCTGCTATTCAGTGTGAGAATTAAGTTCAGGTGGTCAGGTCGGGGCAGGGCCGCCTCTCAGGCTCCATTCCCTCAGGGGGTTTATGCACAGACCTTCCACAATGGATCCAGGCTCCCGCCCACTTGGGGAGCCCCTGTCTGCAGCCACCTCTCAGCTTCTATCTCCTGGGAGGGCCTGAGCCATGGGGGCACCCCACTCCCCTCTCGACCCGCCAAAGAGACTCTCTCACCGACCCTCGCCACCTGTGGGTGGGGGGGCTTGTGCCGCCGCTGGAGGTCCCCTCCCCGAAGCCTGCTTGGATCTGTACCTCCTGGAGCCGCGGCAGCAGCAGGTCTGGGCTGGGCTCCACGTCTGCAGCGAGACGGACCTTTTGCGAGAGGTTTGCAATTCTCTCCGGAACAGAAATCTCCCTCGCTCCAATACTCCATGGCCTCTGGGTGCAGAATTCACGGCGAGCTGGTCCCCTCTAGCCGTTCTGTGGGTTGTGGGCTCCGAGCTATGTGTATGTGCGTCTCTCTACTCCGCCATCTTGGCTCCGCCCCTGCCAGGCCTAGAGGCCTGAGGGCTACCCGAGTCTTACCTTACCTCTATCGCAGGTCTTCAGCTGGCCAAACCGGATAAACGTATGAGAGAAGAGACTTTCCGGAGTCGAACAAGGGTTAAGCTTTTATTCAGGGTCCTGGTTACAAGTGCAGGGGGAATTCTTCCTTAGGAGGGAGCGAGGAATCTCCCAAGGAGGCAAAGATCTTACGATAAGAGATTGGAAGCAGAAGTGTAAGTGGGGAGAGAGGGGGAGGGGAGAGAGAAGAGAGGAAAGAGGGAAGAGGCCTTCTGTCCTGTCAGGGCCCCTCCGCGCTAAGAGAGCCTTCAGGCTTTCCTGACCATAATTAAGCTCTCCGGCTGCATAGTTTGCACCTGAATACCGTGCCTGTTAGATAACAATAGGTGTGCCCAGATCCGGGACAGTCTCGAGGGGGATGCTCCTCCCATCACGTTTCTCACGGGAAGAGGTGGAAATACACGAGATTGCTCGGTCTCACTCCTCGATTCCCTGGTGTTTTATGGGAGGCCTCATGAGAACTCTAAGATTTAGAAGTTCCCACCTTTACCCGCCCGAGACTGTCCACATGGAATTGAGCTTCCATCCCCAGCACGCCCCCAACACCATTAACTCTTAAAGTGAAATTTATTGAATAAGGTAAATACAATAATAAACATAAAATGTATTCAGTAGAAGGCAAAAGCAGGAATAATCATAACATTTGCTCAGTATAAGGCAATAGAAATTAGCATAACATTTACTCAATTAAAAACAGGAGCAGGGCAGGAATAAGCAAAAACATAAACCTGGACCACACTCTCCCACTAATATACATGGTGTGTGTGTGTGTGTGTGTGTGTGTGTGTGAGAGAGAGAGAGAGAGAGAGAGAGAGAGATGGAGAGAGACAGAGACAGAGACAGAGACAGAGAAAGTAAATACACACTTACATAAATCTAGCAGGGATATCTATGAGTGGGGCAACCCATGACTCTGGACAGCAAGCCTTGATGTCCTTAGTCTTCTTAGAGAACTATTTACATTACACATCCTCTGCCAGACAAAATGTCTTTTCTGCTCCCTTGCTTTTTTTAGGATTCTCATAGCTTTCCTACTAGGAAAACTGCTTCTTTACTAATCTCTTATAGAACACAGTCACCTTTGGCAGGGTGTGAAAAAGTATTTCCATGACAAGCAGTTCCCTTAAACTAAAGAACTTCTAAGCTCCCCAGATCTGCCTATAGTCAAAGATTCCTGTTTTCCCCCTTGTTTCTCTATCTCAAACCAGAGAGATCTGTAGAAAGCAACACAAGAGAGGTTACCCTCTCTCAAACTGGGGAGCACAAAGCCCAGATAGCTTCTCACAAAGCAGCAAATTTCAGCTCTCTTATATTGCTGTGGTTTCTCCTTCATTCACAGAGATCTAATGACGTCACGCATCTAATGGACATTGCCTCAAGCAAACTGAGGTCTCTTCCAATTAGTCTTCAGCAGCTTCAGAGCCTATCAGACAGCAATGAGCTCTGTTAGCTAACTCAGTCCCTATTTCCTGCTTCATTGTCTTTCAAGTATCTTCTCTCATCACCTCCTAAGCCTTCTGCAAACTATTTCTCCTCCTCCTCCCCCTCCTCCTGTCCCTCACTCTGCTTTTCCTCCTCCTTTCTCCTTCTTCTTTTTTTCTGTCTCTCTCTTCTCCTTTCTGACTTCTTCCTATATCCTCTGATGCCTCAAATCAGTGCCTCCTCATAAACTTATATGGGGATACTCAACAATTCTACCTATATGACTTGAGCAGTCCTTATATAATTCTTCCATAAGTTCTAGTGATTTGATTTACAGTTCCTCAGTTTAAAATTTTATAAGTTAATTTAAATTTTTATTCTGAACTGAATGAACATCAAATAGAATGATTATTTGAACCTATATAATAGAATGGGGGGGGGAACTAGCTATCGCTGGCATATATATACCACTCTAACGTTTATAATGTACTTTACATATGTTATCTCATTTGATCCTCACAACTCTGGGATGTAGGTGTTATTATTATCCCTATTTTATAAATGAAGAAACTGAAGTCTGAGGGAGGTTGAGTGACTTACCCAGGGTCACATAGCTAGTGCCTGGGGCAGGATTTGAATTCGGGTCTTCCTTACCCCAAATCTATGCATTGTATGCATGGTACCATGCATAATCATATGAATTATTTGTACCTGACCTGTGGTAGAGTCTTTCAAGCTCATATTGCTCTGATCAGTCACAGTGGGACACACCATACCTTGATTCCAACATAATGATGTCATTTCAGTTCTCTTTGAGAATGAAGGACAACAACCAACTGACCACCTATCTTCTGGGGGCTATCTCCAGTAGTCCTAATCTCTGTCTGGCCACTGAACTCAAATGGCTCCAGAGGAGAAAGTGAGGCCAGTGACTTTGCACAGCCTTGCCTCACCTAAATCCATTTCACTTGCAAGTCATGACATGGTCCTCTTCAAGAATGAAGGACAAACAACAACCTAGTTGCTAGATTGTTTGAAACTGCAGCTCTCCATCACACATAGCTTGCTTTCCATTTAAAGCTTATAAATCAACCTGTAGCTTTTAGAACTATCCTTAATTTAACCTTTAAAATAGTCATATGCAAATGAGCTATATAAGCCACAAGGCCCTACAGTCCATTCCTCTGCCTTCCAATAAATCCTCAAAAGTATATTTACCTGAGAGACAGTTCTCTTTCAGGTTCTCAAACAGTCTGGGAATCTTCTCAACATTTTAACGGAAAGCCTGTTTCTTCACAAACTGATTTTGATCAGTGTTTCCTGCACAAATATTCTTTCCCCCTCCTCTTTCAGCAACCAAAATATCCACATAGGAAAGGGATAATGCCTTACCTGTACATAAGGAGATCCTAACCTTTTTGTGTGTCCTGGACCCTTTTGATAGTTTAGTGAAGCCTATGAACCTCTTCTTAGAAAAATGTTTTTAAATACATATAATAAAATGCCAATTATAGTGAAATAGAGTTATCTATATATCTATATCTATTATCTGTCTTTCTAGTCTCTCTCTGTATCTCTGTGTGTGTGTGTCTCTCTCTCCATGTGTGTGTATATATGTATGTATATATTCCAGACCCCAGATTAATTCCCTGAATGAAGGAGATAATCACGATTTGAACTTTGCCCATTACAGGGAAGGCCTGGAGCTTTAACAAATTGGGCTGCATTTATGACACCTCCTTGGACTATTGGCTATAAGAAATATCCTTTTGGTGATCAGTGGGAAATGCTTCAAACTTATCCCCGACTCTTCTTCTAATGAATGTCCAACCTCCACCTCACAGAGCCATAACTCTGAGACACAAATCACACACACACACACACACACACACACACACACACACACGTTGAGTCTTGGTAACTCTGAAGCTATTGATACCTATAATGACACTGACACACACAAAACACAGTGATCTGTGCTCGTCTGTTCCTGTGCGTACTCATCCCCAGGAATGTACACATTCACTTCTTTCTCAAGGCTGCCCATTCTCTAAAGACTGGTCAGCAAGATTTTTAGTGGATTCAATAAATTCACTCATTCTGCAAGAATTTATTAAATGCCTATAGTGTGGTGGATATTAAGTTAGATGCAGGGAACACAAGGCCAAAGAAAAACAGTTCTGTTCTCAAGGTGCTTGCATTTTATTGGTAGGGACTAACACACACAGTTAAGTAAATGCAATATATATACACACATACATACATACATACACACATATATGCATATACAAACATATACACATACAGAGAGAGAGAGGAGAAAGAGACAGAGAGAGAGAAAGAGAGAGAGAGAAATACTACTTTGGAAAGAGAGGGAATCATAGGTTTCTTGTGGAAGATGGCACTTGGGCTGATTCTTGGGGGAAAAAACCTAGGGATTCTAAAAGGTAGAGAGGAAGAAGAAATGATTTGCCAACACATAAATGGGAAACAGAATAGTTCATATGTGGAACAAATAACAAATAGGTCAATTTGACTGGAACACTGAGATTATGAAGGTGAGGAGTATGAAATAAGCTTGGTAGGTTACAGTGTAATTGAACCTGGATTCCTTCCTGGGCGTATACAAATTGCAAAAGGAAAAGAAGCCTTTGACTCTGGGAATAGGATGGAAGTTGAGCCCCCTGGTAGGAGCATGAATCTGGAGCCAGTGCCCTTCTCAGGTCCTTGAGCCCCTTTCCCAGCCCTCACTGACATTCTGGCCCTAACTGCCCTCTTATGCCTTTTCATGCCCAACTCAACCCCATTGCTACAGAATTGCCCTGATTCTGTGAAGGTCAAAGTTGCCCAGTCCTTTTGGCTCCGGGAACGCTTTCTACCCAATCTCACCCTCTTCCTGGATTTGGAACATTTCAACCTCAGTGAATGGGATCGGCTGGAACATTTTAAACCTCCGTTTGGTTTCATGGGCCTCAGTTACTCCTGTGAGTTCTTGCATGGTGGGAGATGGAGGGGAGGGCAGTTGGGTTAGAGCAAATAGAAGGTATGATGGGGAAGGGGAAGCATTTGTATGGGTAAGGGACTGAGGGAGGATAGCAGGTGTGTATCCTTACTCTCGTGGCTCTGCCAGAGGTCTGTGAAACAGATTCCTGGGTCTCATTAAGGACCCTGAGTAGAAACCTCCTCTCTTCTAGTGGTTCGGGGAGTCCTGGAGAAGTTCCCATCTGTCTCTCAGCAGCAGCTTCTCTTGGCTGCACACTCCCAAACTGGGGGCTTCCAATGTATCCGCTGTGCAGTAGTGGGGAATGGAGGCATCCTGAAAAGGTCTCAGATGGGGCAGGAGATAGATAGCCATGACTATGTGTTCAGGTGAGAAGACATCCCATTCCCTCCAGAAACTACTCATTGAAACCCTGAATCTCCAACACTATCCCCTCCATCCAACCTACAAACTCTTTGGGGAGAAGAGTCTGAGCAGTGACATTCTCCCAAGGCACAAAGGAATGCCCTGTTTCTGAAGCAGTAAATTTCTGAAAGCTGGGGACCCTGAGACTCCCTCAAAGTTCCAAGAATGGGTGATAATGATGAAGATGACATGTAGAGGTATAGCATCCTAGCTTTAGAAGGAGTCTTAGAGGTCCCCTCATCCAGCCCACTCATTTTACAGATACCACCTGGTCTTCTTTCCCTGCTCCCCTCTTTACTTCTCAAATGTGTGCTCAGTCTGAAGTTGTCTCTCTATTCTAGGGTGAATGGGGCTCTCATCAATGGCTATGAGAAGGATGTGGGTACCCGGACTTCTTTCTATGGTTTCACGTTGCACAGTCTGAGCATGTCACTCAAATTGTTGAGAAATCAGGGTTTTCACCAGATGCCAATGGGAAAGGTGAGCCAAGTGGAAAGAAAAAACACAAAGCTACTAAGAGGCAGGGGGGAAGAGGTCACACTTGGTCCTGGTATCTCAGACTTCACACGAGTCTGCCACTGACCCAAAGCCCCAGACATCTGAGGGAAAAGATGCCAAGATCATAGATTTAGATGACCCAAAGTGACCACAGAGGTGATCTAGAGCCACCCCCTCATTTGGACAAATGAGGCAACTGAAACCCAGAAAGGTTAAAGGAACTTACTCAAAGTCACATAGTTAATAAGTAGTAGAAGCAATATTTGAACCCAGGTCTTATGATCCAAATTAATATTCTTTCTACTATGCCATATGAGATGACAGAAAATCAGGTAAGGTTGGAATAGGAATGTTGGGCATCTCCCCTTTAGAACATAAGCTTTTAAAAACTTTTTAAGTTTCCTTTGTATTCCCCAAACTCAGCACAGTGTCTGGTACATAGTAAACACAGTAAAATCTTATTGACTGACTGACCCATCTTGACTGGCCTTGGGACCTAGTCCCCAAGGGTAAGACTCCCAGTTCATAGTCTGTATCCCTAGGACATCCACTACTTGCACTTCCTTGAAGGGCATCAGGATTTTGAGTGGCTGGAGCATATGCTACGTGACCAGATCATGGTAAAAGCTGTCAAGGAAAAACCTTTACGGTAGGAACCTTTCTTCCTCCCTTTGCTCCATGGGATTAGAGCAGTGGTATGTTGGGAAATGTTTAACCACTGACTCTCTGGATAAAAACCAAACATTTTAAAAAATTTAATTTTAAGCACTAATTAAATAAATTAAATATGAATTATTAAATAGAATTTAACTAAAATTAAAATTTGTAAATTTAATCTGAGAGGGGGGAGAAAATTTGGAATCCAAAAATTTTTTTTAAATGCATGTTAAAAATTATCTTTCCAGGTAATTGAGGGAAATACTATTTAAAACAAACAACGCCTACTGGGGTAACAGTGTTATAGAACATTAATTAAGTTTACAACTAAGGGTTATCCTGAACTCCTCATCAAATATAGCCAACAAGTTGCCAACTTTTACCAATTTGACCTTCACATGTTTTGTATTTGTCCCTTTTCACTACTTGCACACCCATCAGTTATACTCAGGATCACACCTTCTTTAACTGGACAGATTACAGTGGCCTTCTAACTGGACTCACTGTCCCAAATCTCTCCAACCTATCATTCACATAGTTGCCAAAGTGATTTTCCTGGTCATGTGACCAACAAACTCCAGTGGCTCCCTGTAGCCGCTAAAATAAACTATAAACTCCACTGTTGGACTTTTAAACTCTTTCACATGCTGGGACCAAGCTATCTCTCCAGGATCATTATGTATTATTCCCTTCAGTAGATAGAGCCCTAGTCCTGGAATTAGGAGACTGTGAATTCAAATCCTGCTTCAGACGTTTATTAGCTATTCGACCCTAGGCAAATCATTTAACTTGACTGCCACAGTTTCCTCATCTGTAAAATGGGAATAATAATAGCACCCATTTCCCATAGATGTTGTGAGGAAAAAATGAAATATTATTTGTAAAGCACTTCTTAACCTTAAAATGTCAGCTGGTCCAGCAGGCAATAAACATTTATAAAGCACTAGGGATACAAAGAAAGGTAAAAGACAAGTTCCTGATCTCTAGTACCTCACAGGAGATAAAGTCCAAACAACTGTGTACAAACAAACTAGACAGAGAATAAATTGAAGATAATTGAGAATTAAGAGAGCTCAGATAAGATTTCCTGAGAGGTGAGATTTTAACTGGGGCTTGAAGTGAGGTCAAGAAACAGTGAATAGGAGGGATGGATTTCCATACATGTGGAACAGCAAGGGTTAGCGGCTGGATTCGGAAGATGAAATGTCTTCAAGGAATAGCGAAGTGGCCAAGGTCACCGCATTGATGAGTATGTGATGGAGTGTAAGGTATAAGAAGAATGGACAAGGATCAGGAGGACAAATTAGGAAAATCTAGTCCAATATCTCTTCATTATCCACTTAAATGTCTGCCGATATATATACACACACACACACACACACATATATATTGCCAACAACATAATGGAAGCTCTTTGAGGAAACAAGCTGTTTAATTTTTTTTCTTTGTATTACAAGCATCTAGTGCAGTGACCAGCTTATAATAGGTACTTAATATTTGTTAAATGATTAATGGAATGAGTGAAAAAATCTGTCTTTTAAACCAGACTACTAGCTATTCTCTTATAAGACATTTCATCTTCTGTCTTCATACTTTCAAACTGGCAGTTCCCTATGATTAAAATTACTCTTATTTTATTATTTATTTACATTTTTCATTTTGAATCCCAAATTCTCTCTTTCCCTTCAGCACTATGTGAGACCCATTATGCATGTGAAGTCATGAAAAACATATTTCTATATTAGTCATGTTTTTTTAAAAAGCAAGGAAAATGAAGTGAAAATATTTTTAAATGAATATTAAAAATTATCTTTACACAATTGGAAAAAATAAAATATTTTTAAAACAAAGTAATAAAAATGAACTAATATCTCCATAGAAAAAAAGGAAAAATTGAATTTAATCCACATTGTTAACACTTTCTCCATTACTTCCTTAAATCTAGACAATACAAAGACCTTAGTTTTAAAAAGCCAAAGTCTTCTACTGCATCTGGGGCCATCTCCATCTAACTTGACATTAATTGGCCACTGAACCCTGGTGATTCCAGAGGAGAAAGTGAGGCTCGTGACTTTGCACAGCTCTCCCTCACTTAAATCCAATTCTCTCGCATGTGATGGCATTACCTCCCTGATGTCATGGTCCTCTTTGAGAATGAAGAACAAACAACAAACAGAACAATAAATCAAGCCCTGATTTGTACCCCTTTGCTGAATTCCAAGATGTAAATAGTCACACTGAAAATTTAACAATCAGTTTTCAATAGCTAGCAAGAACTGACTTCAGAACACTTCTCAGTTGGAGTACTAGGAGACTGGTTAACTTTCATGGTGCTGAAGTTTGGGAGGAAGCTTTGTTTAGAGCTACCAGCTCACATTGCCTCAGATACTTTACCAGTTATATGACTTAATCTCTGTCTGCCTCAGTTTCTTCATCTGTAAAATGGGAATTTTAGCCCACTGCCCAGGGTGATTATGAAGATTATACATACCCACACATATACATGCATATGAAATACAATCTAAGACTTTTGGGACATCCTATATTTGTAAGACCTTAAAACTTTACATAAATACTAGTTGTGATTATCATTATTTACAATCTGGAAATGGCACATAGTACAAGCTCTTCCACACTATTCCCTCCCAGGGAACCTCATTGGACTATAAGAAAGAGAGAACCCAGACACGTCATTGTCACTCTCTAGATTTTAGTTTCTCCATGTATAAAATGAGGAAACTGGGTTAGATAACATCTAATATCCCTTCTTGCTTGGTCTGTGATCCTATGTACCCCAGCTTCTCAGGGGTCAGTCCCTGTCTCCAGCCTGAGTGACCTGATCCTAACCACAGATTCAAACCCCAGGATGATTTTTCTTTACAAAGTTTTTCTTTTTGTACAGGTATTTGCTGATACACCCAGACTTGCTTCGATATATGAAGAACAGGTGAGTACAAAAGGCAACTGGAGGATGGGGCCATGCATCCTTCCCATCAGAATTCACACTGCCTCTGTGTTGGGACTGACTTTGCTTACAGGTTTTTGTGGTCAGAGATCCTAGACACTATCTACTGGCCTTTATACCGCCCTTCTAATGGTGCCTTTCTGCTGCTCACTGCAATCCAACTATGTGATCAGGTAAAGCTAAGATTTGGGGTGGTGGTAGGTGCATCCCCTCAGACCTTTCTAACTGAGAATAGCTGTTTGCTCACACCTAGGGGGAGGTGAGATGCACAAGGGTAGTGTACCCAGGATAGGGGAGGTTGAAGAGAAGGACACCAGGGCAAAGGTCATTCATGACATAAAAGCTGAATCCAGAGAGTGCTAATGGGGACTCCTTTTCTTCCCTCAATACCCTTTCCACAGGTGAGCGCCTATGGTTTCATCACCAATGACTTTCATCGATTTGCTAATCACTACTACGACCCAAGGTGGAAAAAAATGAAGTTCTACACCAACCATGACTTTATATTAGAGAAGAGACTGTGGAAACAATTACACAATGAAGGTATCATCCGGCTATACCAAGGTCCCAAAGCCATTACACCACAGAACTAGAAGGTGCTGAGAAGTAGCCAGTCTGCTTTCTCTTGGTGTGAGTAGAGAAAAGGGAATATTGTGAGAGAACTACATGCACCTTTGGAAAAGCTCTTGGTAGCTTCTTGAACTGCCCTCCCCCTAAAGGGCTGACTTCAGGTCAAGACCATGGGGACTGAAATTTGTAAATCTTTTGACAGGAAAATTGGAGGGTCTGGTGGGTTCCTGGATGTGCACTAGATGGGGTTATGAATAAAGAGTTAATAGTAAAATATACTGTACACACACACACACACACACACACACACACACACACACACACACACACACACACCCTTTCCTTTCCAGAGCCTATGACATAGGTTTGAAACCAGCGACAGAGGGAAATCACACTCCCAGGGTCCTGACGTGCTTAGAAGTGTTGCATCCTTGGAACAAGACCCTAATTAGAGTCAGAACCACGGAAAACTACAGGGCGGGGGCAAAACTTGGGACAGTCGATAACGTTGTCCACCGGTCCCAGGACCAAGGCCAGCAGGGAGTGGGGTGGGGTTGGGGGCGGGGGCAGGGGGTGCGGCCTGGAAATTGATTGGGGTGCAATACCAGCCTGAGGCACAAGAGGACAGCATCACTTCATGGCCCTGAAAGCCCGTCCGAGTACATCTGACGCTTCTCAAAAGCCCCTCTCTCAACAATTTCCAACTTCTCACAAGTAGAGCAGAATAAATTGTGTCCAGGAGGGCCCCTAGGACCTCGGAATCACCCTTGTTCTGAAATCTTGGGGAGTGGGGTAAAGACAGACTGTATGGGGGAGGGCAGAGTGGAGAGTTACACAGGGATTTACTGGGAACTCTACTGGAGAAGGCACGCATAAGGAGCACATCAGCAGCAAAGGAGAGGCAGGCAGTGGGTAGAGTGAGTCGGCTCCAGTGGCTACAATTCGCTCAGACTTGGGCCCCTTGTTCCATAAGCTTGAAGCGCCTACTTCCCGTGCCCCCAGCAGCGGCTCCAATAACTCCCTCCTCCTCCTCCTCTCTTGGCCCGCGGACTCACAAGACTAAGCGATGGGATGAAGACCCAGAGGTTTTGGGTGCATGGGGAAAAGGGGCGAACGCCTTCAGACTTAACTGCTCCTCTCATCCCTTTCCCGAAAAAGTCTGCTGAGCCTCCGGTCTAAATTCCCAGGAGAGGAGGGAGGGAAAAAGAAAATGGGGAGAGGAGGGGAGAACGAGAGAGCAAACAGAGGGCGGGGAGTAGAGGTCAGCACGGGAACTCCTCTCTCTCCCTACCCATCTCTTGCTGGTTGCTCCTTGATCCTGGGGCCAACTCCAGGAGAACTCCCTCGACGCAAGAAGGCGGCTTGATGAACCTACCCCTGCTCGGCGGGATGCGTATTCCAAGCGGGATGTTTCTCTGGCTGCTCCTGTTCTCAGCCGCCTCTTCTGGGCTGCTGTTCGCCTTTTACTATTCAGCCAACCTTTTGACCAACAGCCCCCAGCAAGATACCAGGTAAGGAGACCCAGAAAGGGAGTCGCTGAACCCAGGAGTGCAAAACTGCAACCTGGAGTTTCTCCCAGCATCCTTCCACCAGGTACTAACCTGACTTCTCTGGGGACCCCCTAGACCTCAGTCTCTTCTCTTCTCCCTACTCCAGTGCAGGTGGTGCCCATTCATCGAACTCTTCCCCAAATTCTGTCTCTCCAACGTGGCTCCCAGAATCTTTAGCAGGTGAAAACCAGGCCTGAAGAGGATTGACTATAGAGGTCCGGGGGGCAACGTGTCCCAAGGCTAGGGGCAGGCAGCATCAGAAGGTAGGAAGTCAGAGCTGCCCTGACTTGCTCAAGAAGAGACTGAAAAACACCCCAGTGTTCTAGAGTGCTTCCTGATTCCCTGCCTTTTTCTGTGTCCCCTTCCCCCCTCCCAACCCCCCAAAACTCACAGGACTTTCCAGGACATTGTGCCCTGAAGCTCTGGACAGATGCCATAGAACATAGCCTCCCTCATTCTTCCCCTCACTTTTTAGGGAACAATAAATATCTATACCCTGGAAGTAGAGAAAGAGAAAAGAAATTTAGATTGCGGGTGAGGGTCCTTGCTTCCTACAGCCTTCAAGACATCAGGTTCCTTGATGGAGGGGCCCCATTTCTTTGCAACCCATTCAGCATTTAGCCCAGTGCATTGGGATCTCTGTGTGCTTAACCAATGTTTATTGAATCTTTATCCAAATCCCCAGACTCTCTTAATCAGGGAGGCAGGAACTGCAAGCTGAACCTCTCACAAGGTTTGGAGTGGGATAATTCCCCTTAATACATACTGATTGGAGGTATTGCTTTGAAGATAGCAGAAAAAACTTTGGAACTGAGTCACAGAATCATAATTATCCAAGAGACCTAAGGAACCTCAACAGCGTTGACTTACACATAGATATAACATACCTGATAAGGCTTTTGAAGACTTTCCAGGATAGAGGAATTCACCATTCCCTGAAGCAGCCGGTTCTACTTTTTCTTCTCTCTTTTTCTTTTTGCTATTTCCTCCCATTTTTTCCTGGTTCTTCCCCCTGAGGCTAAAGAAAATAAATCTAAACCCTCTTACACCTGACAACCCAGCAAATACTTGAAGACAACTGTTAACCACCCCTTCCCCCTTACCAGTCTTCGCTAGGCTGAACATGCTGAATTTCTTCCATGTGAAAGAAAATCTCAGTAGTCTGATTTTGGCATATCTGTCAGAAGCAAATTTATTTCTTAAATTCCAAGCATAAGTCTGTGTAGAGCTGGCACTCTTAACTTTTTTTCTTTTTCTTTTTGGTATCATGGACCCTTTTGGCAGTCTGGTGAAACCTATGAGCCCTTTCTAAGAATAATGCTTTTAAATGCATAAAACAAAATGCATAGGATTACAAAGGAAACCATTTAAATTGGAATACAGTTATAACATTTTTAGACAACAAGCAAGTTCGTAGACCTCAGGTTAAGAATCCTTGCCTTTGAGAGATGGAGGGTGGGGGTGAAAGATAGGGAAAGAGTTTCTCCCTGCCTTAGAAAATCTCTTTGCCACCACCCTTACAATTTTATAGTAATTTTGAGACAAAGGCAAATTCCACAGTGAGGTAAAACTAGATTTATAAAGTTCAGTTTTAGTGCTTTGAAATGTTAATGTTGGGAGGTATCCCCTTGAGGATGTTATCTTTATAGAATACCAAGTTCTATTGCTAGGTGTAACTGAAGACCAAGGTCTACCTCTTTTTGTTTAACAAAGCTCTTTTCCCTCCAATGCTGGTTTCCTGGGAATCTCAGTTGCTCCCAGAACTCGGCTGTCTTATAAAAAATAAGCCTGATTAGATCTTTCATTCAACTGAAACTTAGGATTTTACACTAAAACACTGAAAGAATTTTAAATATATATTTATAAAAGGCATAGCATATTCCACACTCATAATTTAATTATTCCCTGATATTTACTAGTTCTTCCATCCCAGCCAATTTGCCCACTCTATCTCTAAAGACAACAAAAGAAGGAACTAGATAATACTGGGGTACCCTTGGTTTCTAAAGCCTGAATTATTTCTGTCTTCAGCATCTCTATCACTTCCTTGTAGGGATTTCTGTGTGTCCATTCTTATCTCTGGCTTGTGGTCTCTAGTTCTTCAACTTCATTCATATGCTATTGCTGACTAATGCATTCTTTCACTTCCCTCCCTAAGCACTTCTTAAGGTAGGACGGTTTGAGCTCCAGAGACAAGATTCAGGTGTTACCATTTTAGCTTCTCCCCTCCCTTCACCAGTGCACTAATTGTTCACAAACAGGTTGTTGTTAGAGAGCAGAAGTTCTTAAGCCTTTGTGGTTCATGAGCCCTTTGACAATCTTATGAAATCTCATACTACTATGGTTTGTTGTCTACATTCATAATTGAAGAAAATGCTAAAATTTCAGTTAGAGTTTAGTGAAAATAAAGATGTGGGGTTTTTCCCCCATTTAAATTCATGGCCCGCTCTGAAATCTGTAGTGGGAAGAACTCCCTGTTATAGAATAACCTCTACCCTTAGGGAACCAACAGTTCCCTAAGAAAGAAAGAAGTGTAATACATACAAATTAATAAGAGGTGATAACAAAAAATGATTTAATTCATATTCAGAACCTCATTCAATACCCCAACTGCACCAAGCAACAAATATGACAACTAGACCTCGGTACTAAATAATAAGTGATATTTGCATAGGCTTTAACTTTGCAAAGCACTTTATATATATTATCATTTACATATATTATCTGATCGCCACAATCCAGTGAGATAGATAAGGCAGAGAGAGATTAATGATGACTTGTCAGGGTCACACTAAGTAACCCAAAAGACTCCAAGTCCACTCTATCCAGGACCCTGTTGTTCCTTGAGAGGTGGTAGGGGAATTGAATTTAGTTCAACTCAGTGTTTATTTTCCTCTTTGTATCCTTGGGATCATAAGCATGTACAAGGCATGGGTTAAGTGTGCCCAGGTACATATTCTATGTTAGAGACTCAAAGATGAAAAATTGAAATCCCTGTTCTTGGGCTTACAGTCTGTTTGGGCAAAGGGGGAATGCAATACACTCCCTCCTCCTCCCCCCTCTAATGTTAGGAATATTTTTTTTCCCTCAGTAGCCTAGTCTGAAGCCTGAAAAAAATGATTTAATATTTCTAAAAGAGGAATGGTGGGGAAGAGGGTATTGGTGTGCTCACATACATTTTTGAGTAAATATAACATGGAGTAGAATGTCATGCAGGTAAAGATACATCTCAAGATACAATATACACTCAAAGCAAGATTAATGCTTAATGATAGTAGATACAAAATCATACTTCAAATAATCTTTTAAAAATTAGTTAACAAGCATTTCTCTCCTCTCCCCAATTAAACAACAAAGTGCTCAAGGTAAATTTGAGAAGGGAAGAAATTTTCGTTGAGAGAATCAGGGAAGAATTCATGGCGCAGAGCCTTGAAGGAAGGCTATTAACCTGCAGAGAAGAGAAGGGACTGTAGGCTAAATAGACTGGGGAGTTGGCTACATGAGTCCATGGAGATGGAAGGTAGTCAGCTAAGATAGGATGATAGCTAAAAGTCCAGTTTGACTGGACTCTAAAGGAAGGGGACCAATGTGAAATAAACCTAATCTGGTAGGTTGGAGCAATGCTTAGAATCCAGGGAAGGTTTCCGAAGGGAAATAGATTTTGAGCCAAAGTGGGAGAGACTGGCTGTATGGAATAGAGGGAAGAAACTGCTCCAATCAAAGGCTATTGCATGTTAACACTTGTGGAAGAAAGTCTTAGGGCCTCTGAATGTGGGGTGTGAGGAGCAGGATTATCTCTTTGTAGCGGGGATTACAGAGAGGAATAAGAAATGTGAGAAATAAGATGACAGAAGTGACAATTGGCAGTGGGACCTGAAGGCCAAGTTGGCAGTTCCTAGTACCAGGCACAGGATGAAATCCAAGTCAAGGGACATGGACAGACTTCTCCCTGGCAGCGCCAGCTTCCCCTGGGGGTTAAGCTTTCCAGAGGTATTTGTTCTGAGGTTTACATTTGCTTAGAAGCAGAGCTGGCAGTGAAAAGCGAGTGCAACTTCTGTCTTACCTGAGTTTAAGTGAAATGCCTGCTGGCCAAGTCTAATGAGTTCGAAACGCTGTCCCCCTCCCCCACCTTTAACAAATCATTTCTTTTCCTTTCAGCCCTATCTCTGAGTCAGTTAAAACATTCTTCCCTAGTCCTTCCCAGAGGGCATTGCCTTTGTTGTTAAGGAGAAGGATCTGGTTTCTGAAGGACAGATTCACAGGCTCATTGCACCACCGGTCTCAACCTGCTCCAGCTCCTGGAGACAAACTCCAACAATGCAATCTTTGTTTTCTGACAATAACCCTTTCATCCAGGCAGCTGTCAGTAAAACATTTTTAAGCATGCATCTACAATATATGTAGAGTTACTTATTAATATACTATATTCATGTGCTACTGTAATATATATTCTATTATAAAACATACCCACAAAATAACTTGAAAAGATGAGATAAAAATGAAATAAACAACATTTTAAAAAATAATTTTATTAATGGAATAAAATGCATTTGTGCTCTCCCTGAAAAAAAATTTTTTTTTTAGTGAGAGCAATATGATATGTTTCATCCTTTTAAAAAATGTCTTAACACTGTGACATGGGAGTCAAATGTCTGGTTCTGAGTTCACTATTTCAATAGTTTTGATGACTGTAATGACTGAAAAAAGATACGACCCAAATGGAAGGAATGCATTGTTCATCACTAAATCATGATTCTCATTTTTTCAATTCCACCCACCAATTAATCAAAGGTTTATGTCGAAATTCTGCTAGTTAGCTTTCATTGATTTCAATGTTGTCCTTTGTAAAGGAGTTGAAAGGGGTTACATTTTTTACATCATTACCAGAAAAGGTTCAACACTCTCAAAACTCCCTTTAGAAAGTTTTTAGATAAGTAAAATTCTGTAGCCAAGGTTTTTAAGCGTACAAATGTAAGAGTTTTTATAGGTGACATGTTTACATTGCTTTCAGCAAAAAATTCTGATTTTTAAATATCTCTAATGGCTTTATAGTATCATTGGATAACATCTCAAGATACAGTATATACTCAGAGCAAGATTTATGGTTAACGACAGTAGATACAAAATCATCCTTCAAATAATCTTTTAAAAATTAACAAGCATTTCTCTCCTCTCCTCAATTAAACAACAAAAAAGAAAAATAAATCCTTAAAATAAATATGCAGAGTCAAGCAAAGCAAATTCCAATTTGGCTATGTCCAACAATGCATATCTCACTCTGTCTCTTGAATTCATCACCTCCCGTATCAGGAGATAGAAAGTATGTTTGGTTATTGGTACTCTGTAGGTGTGGTTGGTTGTTGTATTGCTCAGTGTTCTAAAGTCTTTCAAAGTTATTTTTCTGTTTTTAAAATTTAATGAAATTAATTTCATGTGACATTTTAAATTCTGAACTGTCTTTCCTCCTTCTCTCCCTACCCCACACCAGAGAAGGCCAGTATTTGACATATACATATACACACACATATATGTATATATGTAAAACCATACTAAACATACTTCTATTTATCAGTTTTTTCTCAGGAGGTGGACAGCATCTTCCTTTGTAGTTGATTTGCATATTTATAACACTCAAAATAACTTCCTTGTTCACAGTTGTTCTTTGAATGATATTGATGTTACTGTATATGATGTTCTCTTGGTTCTTCTGCTCATTTCACTCTTCATTACTATTTCATACAAATCTTTCTATGTTTTTCTAAAATCAGCTAGCTCATCATTTTGTATAGCACAGTAGTATTCCAGTTGGTTTTCTTTCTAATGTTATCACTGCACAGATTATTATCCTGGTTGTATTCATTCCATCCTGGCTCCCTTCCCACTGAGACCATCCATTTGGTCTTCCCTTATGATGCAATTACATTCCTAAACCATAATCTGTTTACCTAGTTTCCAAAAGGTGGCTATCCCCTGAGGCTCCAGTTTTTTGCTACTATGAAGAGCTGCTATAAATATTTTGCTGCACATGTGCCTCTTCCTTTTCCTCTGATCTCTTTGGTGGCCCATATGCTTTGTAGTAGTACAGCTGGATCAAAATCTACACACAGTTTACATGCTTCAGATAATCTTGATCATTTAAAAAAATTTTTTTAATGTACTTTTCGTCAGATTGGATTGGATGGTAACTGGTTTGTTACTGGTTTTTTTAACCTCATGATGTGGTAGAAGAGTTCACTGAAGCAACAACTCTTCCATTTTCTTGTTGTAGGTACATTGTTAGTATTATCTTCAAGCCATAATTTCTGTGCAGGAATCTTTTAAAATCACTGTTCCATTTTGTGCAGGTTAGTTTTGTTGAAACTAGGTAATATAATCTTTAAACCTATTTACCTGGGCACATGTGTAATATGCTGAAGATCAATGAATGAGTAGGTCTTACAGTCAACCCCTCCATGTTGTAGAACTCCTTCTGTTCCTTCAGGATACCTTGTGTACTGTATATGACACAATAGGACCATCTTACATATAGATCAAGAGAGGGTACCAGTTTTGATTCATATATTAAATAGGTATTATTAAAGCCAGACTTGCAGGTGGATTGACCAATAAGATTTCACACTAGACACTTTCCCCAACCCCCATTAACTCCAAAAAACCCAAGAGAAGAATTATACAACTAATGTAGAATAATTACAACTGTTCATCCCTTCCCTTTCAAAGAGGACTAGTAACATTACAGGGTGATATCTTGACTTTCAAGTGAATTGGGTTTAAATGAGGCAGAGTTGCACAGTCATCAGCCTTACTCTCTCTTCATGAGTCATAGGTATTCTGTGGCAAGGCAAAAGTTGGTTGGTGCTGGCTCATGATGCAGCAGATGATCTTGGACTCTTTGATGCCTGACCAAGCTCTAAGTGCTCCACAGCGCCTACTTCAGCTGCCTTCATGGTCAGTGGAACAAATTGTTCTCATTCACTCATTCCATCAGGGGAAGACTTTACATGCTTGGAGTAGTCACCCTCCTAAATCACCAGCAGGTTTGAGACCCCTTGGTTACCCTCAGCCTGGTTTAGTCCATCTGCCATACAGTTTTACCAGGGTTCAGCCACTGTGCATGCTACAGCTTTTTGGATAATGATGAAACAACAAACCAAAATATGTGGGATGTGATTAAAACAGTTTTCATAGGAAAAATTACATCCCTAAAAACATAATTAGCAAAATAGTAGAAGAGAAGGTAATATTGGACTGAATATGTCGTTTAAAAAATTAGAAAGCCAAGAAACAAACCCAAAACATTACAAAAGAGGAAAATCTTGAAAATTAAAGGAGAAATAGATTAATTGCCTACTGAAAATAATATGTAGAACTGATAAGCATAGACTGAACCTGTGATTTTACTAGTATAGGAAACTCCTGGATGAGGAAATCCTTGCACCAACACATCAGCATATTCTTTGCAACCTACAGTCATAGAAAGTTACCTACAGAACTAAGAGGTTAAGTGACTTGCCTAGGATCATGAAGCCAGTATGTGTCAAGGGTGGGACTCAAACACAGATCATCCTGGTTCTGAGGCCTGCTCTTTATCCACTAGACCAAATTGACTCTCAGAACTGATAAACTGATAGAACTGATAGAAATAAAAGCTGATTCTTTAGGGGAAAAAATGAGAAAATTTGATCTATATGTTGATTGAAACACGAGAAGAATTAACAAAAATTTTAAAAATGAACAAGGTGATGTCACAACAAACAAGTAAAAAAGAATTACTAAAATTTACTACACACAGTTTCATGCCAATAAAATTGATATATGAAAATAGAAGATCATCTATAAAGATATAAAATATACAAATTGTAGTAGACCAAATAGAAATTTAGCTGTAAGGAGTTATCAAAGGTAAAAAAACCCCACCGATCTAAATGGTTTTGCAGGAAAATTTTATCAAATTTTTAAAGGACAGTTAATATCTGTAGCATAAAAAAATTCTTAAAAATTGACCAAGATAGTACTCTACCAGATTGATTTTCTAGGACAAATACAGACCTACTACTTAAATTGGAGAATAATAAAACAAAGAAACAGAATTATAAATTGATATCTTTAATGAATATTAATTTTAAAAATTCAACAAAATCCTAGTAAAGCATGGAAGGAAGTAAAGTGTAAGAAGGGAAATGGTAGACTAAAAAAAATTTTTTATCAAATATATCTGATAAATATCTGATATCTGAGATATACAGACAACTAATAGAAATATGAGACCAAAAGCTATTTCCCAATAAATAACCAAAGGATATAAAAAAGTTCTCAAAAGAATTATGATCTATTAACAACTATAAATAGCTTCACATCATTAATAATTATAGAAGTACAAATCAAAACAACTTTAGGTTTTACCTCTTAATTAATAAACATTTATTAAGCACTAAGTATAAGCAAGGCACTGTACTTAATCTCATCTAGCAAACTGGCAAAGACAGCAAAAGATGAGAATGATCAATATTGGGGGAGTTGTGGAAATACAGGACAAATTCAAAGATAAGATGTAGAATATCAGAGTTTCCACACATCTGTCCAATCACCAACATTTTTCACTGTATCCTTCTCCCACCAATACCTTGTTGTTAGATCCATGAATTGGTTCAAACCTTTTTAAAAGCAATATGGATATGGGAAGAAAGTGACTAAAACATCTATACTCTCTGACCCTGAGAATCCACTGTTATGCGGTGGTGTTAAATTATATCAATGTCATCACGAAAAGCCTCCATACACAAAAATGTTTATAGTAGTATTTTTGTGTAGCAAAGCACTGGAAACAAAGTAGATGTCCATCAATTAGAAAATGGCTTCGTAAAAGTATGATACTCATGAATATAATGAAATATTAGTGTACTGTAAGAAATTATAAATATGATGGGCACAGCATGGGAAGATTTATATGAACTGATGCAAAGTAAGTAGAACCAGGAAAACACATATACATATACATACCACAATGTAAATGGAAAGAACAAAATAAGTGTGAAATTATAATGACCACAAATTAAAAAGGAAACAAGTGTTTATTAAGTACCTACTATATGTCAGGTACTGTGCTAAGCACTTCACAAATGTTACCTCATTTGGTCCTCACAACAACTCTGGGAGGTAGGTGCTATAATCATCATGCCCATTTTGCAGATGGGGAAACTGAGGCAAACAGTGGCTAAGTGATTTGTCCAAGGTCACACAACTAGAAAGTGTCTGAGGAAGGCTCAGAGCTCTATCAACTGTCTTACCTAACTGCCTTTGTGCAATATGAGACAGTACTTTCCCCTGCTTCTTTGCAGAGGTAGGGGATCATAGGTTTTCGTGTTGTTGTTGTTTTTTAATATTGTAACTAATTTTACAGAATTTTTTTTCTTCCTCTTTTTTATTCTTTATTATATGGAATGATTTTCTAGCCAGTAGCGAGGAGGAAGTTACAGTGAAAAATCTGATTGGATAGATGTTTGGAAACTCACATCTCCTGTTACCTTCTAATTTGTCCTATTAGGATTGTTCTCATAGAGAAAGGTCTTTTGCATCAAGTTGTGAGAATTACTCTTTTCTGTGTAACATATCTGCGCATAAGATCCAAATAGCCTTTCTAAAAATTTTTAACTTATTTGTTTCTCATAGCTCCTAATAAAGTAAAAGATTTTAAAAAATGTAGGTGATACAAAAGATAGTAGGAATTCATTTTAAAAAAACAGCATGTCCCAAAAGTCTTCCAGACTTTCCCTCTAGCAACTTTCTCTCCTTTGAGGCTTACACTTTCCAATTTATCACCTGATTCAGATCTGGGTATCTGTTATCTCCTGCTCACAGGACATTTTCCCTTTTTCCCCTAATGAATTTAATGCTTGGCTTACAGTCTCCCTCTCTTCTGTTGTCATGCTATAGGATTTCAACATATTCATACTAATTTTCTCAAACACCTTAACTTTCCAGCTTCTCAATTACCTCATCTCTTATGACCTGCTCCTCCACTCCCACCTCATCTTCACACAGGAATCTTGCCATTGCCCACTAGGGTTACATTTCCATGTTCATGAACTCTGAAATTCCTTTATCCCATCATTGTATTATATTTTTCTCACTTTCTACCTTATAACTTTTAATCCTGTTTATTGTCCTAACCATCATTCCTCCAACCCTCAGTTCTTTCTCAAGCCATCATCGCTCCCCACCTTCCTGCTCTGGCTACACTCTCTGCTATCTTAACTTCTTAATAGACAACTTCAGCTCTACACTGTCCTCTACTCAAGTCCCTTGCCCCTTTATCCTATAGCTGATCAGGCCACACTCTAACTTGAATTATTCCAAACATTTATGGCCTCACTCCTATTCACATGAATGGACTTGGAGAAAATTGTTAAACTGGGCTGACTGGATCCATAATTTATGTTGCCTCATCTCGATTGGGCCTTCATTGGAATCACACAGTCTTTTTACATCTCTCTACTTGATTCACCATCCCAGTCACCATAATCAGTTTTCCATATCTTTAATCACTCCTCAAATCTCCCATGACTGACCCTCCTCCCACCTTCTTAGCTGAGTATTGCTTTATACATCACTGAAAAAAATAATGAAGCCATTTATAGGACTCTCTCTTTTCCCTCTTCTTTATCCCATGTCACTCAGATGTCTTTTCCCACTATTTTCTCCTTCACCCATCTTACATGAAGAGGTGACCGTTTTCCTTGCCAAGACTAACCCTCTCTACATGCACAACTGATCCCATTTCGTCCTATTTTCTCCAGCGGATCACCCCTTTTATAATCTTTACTCTCTCTAATCTTCAATCTCTCCCTGTTTATTAACTGCTTCCACACTGCCTACAAGCATGTTTTCCCTTATGCTAAAAAGGAAAAAAACTTACTTAATCCAACCATTCCCACCAACTATAGTGCCATATCTCTCCTACCTTTTGTGGCTAAATTCCCTGAGAAGGCTATCTACAATAGACTCCTCCATTTCCTCGCTTCTCAATCTTTTCTAAGCTCTCTACAGTTTGGCTCTTGACTTCATTATTCAGTTGAAACTACTCTTTTCAGGAATGTTCCCAGTGATCTCTGAATGGCCAAATCTTGACCTTTCTGCAACCTTTGACACTGTCAATCATTCTCTCTCCTTGCTAGTTTTTGGTAACACTGCTCTCTCCTGGTTCTCCTCCTGCCTGTCCAACCAACCCTTCTCAGTCTCCTTTGCTGTCATGTCATACCTCTTCAATGGAGGTGACCCACAAAGCTCTGCCCTGTGCCTTCTTTAATTCTCCCTCTACATTGTCCTGCTTGGTGATCTCATCAGCTCCCACAGATTTAATTATGATCTTTATGCAGATGATTCACAGATCTATTTATCCAGCTCTAACCTCTCTCCTGACCTCCAGGATTATATCTCTAATTACCTATTGCATGTCTCAAACTAGACATCCTATAGACATCTTAAATCCAATATGTCCAAAACTGAACTCATTATCTTTCTCCTCACACCCTCCCCTCTTCTAAACTTCCCTGTTACGACTGAGGACACCACCATCCTCCCAATCACCCAAGCTCACAATCTACATGTCATCCTCAACTCTTCACTTGCTCACCACATCCTACATCTAATTTCTTGCCAAGTTCTATCAATTCTACCCTCATAACATCTCTCATTTATGCTCCATTCTCTCCTGTGACATCACCATCACCTTGATTCATGCCTTCATCACCTCACACCTAGACTATTACAATAGCTTTCTGGTTGTTCAGTCAGACCCAAGTCTCTCCCCACTCCAATCCATCCTTCACACAGTTGCCAAAGTTTTTTTCCACTAAAGATAAAGAATAAATCTGATTATATCAATAACCTCCAATAGCTCCCTATTACTTTTGGGATCAAATGTAAATGCCTTTGGTTAACATTTAAAGTTCTTTACAACCTGGCCCTTTCCTCATTCATCTTCCACAATACTCCTCTCTAAATCCTTCACAATCTAGCTAGCTTGGTGTTTCTCACACATGATGTTCCATCCCTCAGCACCATGCTTTTGCTCTGACTTTCCTCCAAGCCTATAATGCTCCCCCTCCTCACTTCTCTTAGAATCACTGGCTTCCTTCAAGACTCAGTTCTCATGCCACCATTTTGTACAAATATCCCAAGTGCTAGTGACTTTCCTTCTGACATTGCCTTGCATCTAGCCTATATATATCTTGCATGTACATATATTTTTTTCCCTCATTTGAATGCAGATTTCCCAAAAGCAGGAAATTTTTTTGCTTTTTCTTTGTATGACTATTACTTGGCACAAGGAAAGGCCTATTGATTGATTTTTAGATAACTGAAAAATAGAAGTTGTAGTATTTTCTTCTCATAGCCCAATGGATCATCTTATATACCCCATTTTAGGCATCATTGCTTTAAAGACCAAGTGTACTGGATTTTATTCTGGGGGGAAGGGGTTGCGTGTGCATATATGTTTGAATTGAGAAAGTGAGGCAGATGATTTGCTTCTAATTATTTACCTAATTGTAGTCAATGTCTCTGAGTTCTGCCTCTTTACTCTGAACCACTTCTGCCATGTCTTCTTATATTTCCATGTATTTTTAACATTTGTCATCTCCTGGTACAAAAATATGCCATGATATTATAAATTACAGTTTGCTCAGTCATTAACCAGTGTTGGATGTAGATTGTTTCCAGGCTTTTTGCTATTACAAATAATGGTGCTAGGAATATTTTTATAAATATAATGGAGAGCTGATTGTCAGGCAATCTGACAAGTTGAGCCTCTCCTACTCCAATCCACTTCATGAAATTACAGGGTGTGAACTTTTTTATCATGTAGAATAAAAAACTATTAATACTATTATAACCTCCATCTTAGGCAAAAGTCTTCCAGAAACAGTTTAATTTAATTTATCACTAACCTAAATCTAAGCTACTTCTAGTTTAGAGAAAGAAACATCTAAACAGGCATAATCCACTCATGCCCTCAAACATCTCTCTCCCTAAGAGGATTTGAGGTAATATTTATAAAAATATTGGACAAGAAAAAGGTCATAATGTCAAAATATAGTCTAAGTTAATATTCGAGAACAACAGTCACTTAAGTAGAAATATTCAAACTAATGAATTCCTTCCTAAATTACTGCACTCAAAGATTAAAAGGGCTTCCTGTGATAAATAAGGCAGTTATGAGGCCTGGAATCAGGAAGACCTAAGGTCAAATCCAGCCTCACACACTTACTAGCTGTGTGACCCTGGACAAGTCACTTAAGTTTGCCTCAAGTTTCCTCACCTATGAAAATGAGCTGGAAAAGAAAATGGCAAACCACTAATTCCAGTAGCTTTGCCAAGAAAATGGGGTCACAAAGAGTCAGACATGACTGAACAACAACAACCTGTAAAAAATATTTTAATCTTTGAATGGAAAAGAAGAAATTGCACTTCAAGTGGGTTTTAGCACCAATTCCCAGAAGGCAAGGATCTAAGCAAGACCAGAAATAAATTTGATAATCACCATTAAACCACACAAAAGGAAGACCTTAGGTATTGTTCTACATTTTTCTAAAAAGGAAGATCTGGAAAAGGCTTTTAGACTAGGGAAAATAGTATTTATTAATATTTCCAGTTGAACTAAAAAAGAGGTTGGTTGTTTTTTTTTTTAATATGCTTCCATAGCAGAAATGGGCATTTCCCATAGAGCTAGACATCAGCTGTGGCTCAACACTGGAACATGCACTTTGGGATGACTCTTAATTGGTATCTATGTGTCCCCATATCTGCGTGCTGTGGAGAAAATGATTGTCAAGAGAATCAGGAGCAACCCATTGCAAGACTATAAGAGGACCCAATTAGAAATAGCTGGACTTCTTTTGGAACACATTCAATGCCATCTCCTCCTTGAGACCCCAGAAAGTGAGGAGGAGAGGGGAGGATTTCTCTTCCCTCATCATCCAGGGTCAGTGGCTGCTGTAAACATTTAATAGTCACCCTTGAACCAGGTTCCATGGGAAATACACCTTTCTGACAAAGCTCCATGCCCTCTAATTTCATTTCAAGTGAACTGGGGAACTTAACTGAACAGGGGTTTCCTGATCAACCTCTTGGCTATATACTGGTAGGTCCTTTTTTTCCTTCTTGTCAATAATATCCTAAGGATATAGTCATAGGAATAAGATCATTGGATCACAGGGTATGAACAGTTCTCCAGCTTTTATCATATCATTTCATATTACTTTTCAAAAGGATTCTACTATTTCCAAGCCCCATCAGAAACCATTGATATAATATTGCCTGTTGTCTCCTTTATCATCGTTTAAGTAACAAGAAGAGGCAAGAGGTGGAGTAATGACTTCCATTTGAGACTGGGTGCCCCAATAAGGGTTATATCTCAAATAATTTAGTGCATTTATTGTACAGAGCATAAATCTTTATCAGTCTGTTTCCCTTGAACAATCAGGAGGTAAATTTAATTAAATTCAATGAGCAAAGAGATTTACTAAGATGGTATATTAAGAACAGTTAGTGGGACACATTCCTGCTCTCTCACAAATATGCTCAGTATCCCTAAGCAGAGGAGCCCTACCTTAGAGGATAATGGTTGTGAGGCACACATCTAGGAACATGGAAAAACAAAGGGCTAACTCACAACTTCTGCCATAACTAGAAATCCCTTTATCCTTTCAGTGTCCTCACGCAGCTCACTTTGAGGCAGTGTCTCCAGCAGTGCTCTCTTGCAGGAGGAAGTCCCACTTCCTGAAGCTGCTATCCTCCCTCTAGCCTGGGTGTGCATTTCCACTCCCAATGCAGACACTAATGCTATTAGTCACTGTCACTGTGAAGTCACTGAAGCTTCCACAGTGGAGGACTCCCTGAATCTTTGGAACTCTTGGAATTCACAAGATCACCTGGATACTCCTAATTTAGGAAAATTGTTTGTTTGCTTAAGATCAGGAAAGTGGAGAGGAAGGAAGAAGGGAAGGAAGGAGGGAAAGAAACAAATGTGCTCATGGCCATCACATCCAGTATGGAGTAAAATGAGCTCAGCACACAATTAGGGGACTCTTCATTATAATCTAGTGCAAGTCTCTCAGTCATGCATGGTTAGAAATAGACTGTCTCCAAGTTTTTACTATATGGACTGGAACTATGCAGGCACTGTCTGTGCATACTCTGAGTAAAAGAAGATGAATTATCTAGACATGCTTTTGTGTGCTGCCAAACTAATCAGAGACTTGGAGGTCTTCCAGGAAGATGGCACAGAAAAAGTTTGAAAGAAAACCAGCTTCCTCAAAAATACTCTTCAAAAAGTAAAAAATAGAAAGACCAAAGAGAGCATGACTAGAAATTCACAGGAGAAAATTAAAATCTACAAAAAATGATTTGTATAAAAAGTAAACCAAAGAAGAGCTCCAGCACAATTGCAGAGTAAAATGTATCATGAAGTAAATGAATCAGAGGGGGAAAAACACCAGGAGAAATGCAGACTGAAAAGGAATTACTGAAGAAATTCTAGATAGTCATCACACACCATGTATAAGAAATGGAAAGAATAGATACTGGCAATGAATTTCAAATATCTTCACAGGTGGCAAGACTGTATATCTAGAAAGTCTCAGGGGCATACAGGGAGGTGGTACAACAGTGGATAGATTACTAGCCCTGGAGTCTGAAGGAGCTGAGTTCAAATCCAGCCTCAGACCCTTACTAGCTATTTAATCCTGGGTGAGTTACTTAACCCTGATTGCCCCAACAACAACAACAAAAGTCTCAGAAACTAAACAAAAATTAAGGTAGCAGGATATACATTAAGCCCATAAGAATCACCTGCATTTCTTTCTTTTACCAACAAAAATCAGAAAAACTTATAGAGAATTATAATTTACAGGAATGAATTTGGCATTAACCTACCTAAACATACAAAAGACATGTATAAACAAAATTGCAACAATTTCCACATAGTTTTTCATTTTTTTCAATTAAACTATATTTTCCTTCTATTCTCATCAAAAAAACAAACATAAAACTCTTGTGACAAATATATAGAGTCAAGCAAAACAAATTCCCACATTAGCTGTGTCCAAAAAAATTTGTCTCAACCTGCACCCTGAGTTCTCCCTATAAGGGACTGGATAATGGGTTTCATAATAGGTAGTGTGGGATACGATTATTCATTACATCTTCAATGTACATTAGAGAAGAACTGAAAAAATGAAACAATATTCCCTGCTCATGGTTAGGTTGAGCTAATATATTGCCACTGCAATGAACTAGGCTTGGTATCTCTCTGAAAACTACCTGCCATCAGCCATTCCAAATCAATATATATATATGATACAAAAGCAATCAAAACATCAATGCATAATTTTCTAAAATTAGGTGAAACAGAAAAATTATATGAAAAACAGAGATCTGAGAATATCAAGAGGAACACTTTCTGGTCTTTTCCTTACTATGCTGTTTGCAATCTAACCTGGCCATTGTCCTCATTTTCTCTCCACTGAAGCATTGTATTCTGTCCCTGAGTCACCTAATTGAGATTTCTCCTTTTTTCCAGCACTTGGCACAGTGCCTAAAGCATGGTAGGTGCTTGATAAATGTTTATTGGTTGACTTTTACCAGGAACTAGGTGTCCATGCCACTTCCCAGTCATTCCCACACCAAGTTGTTGAGAAAATCAAATTGATTCTGATTCCATTTTGTAATTGATTCTTTTCTGTATCACTTACCAGCATTTTCTATAACTACCTCAAGGTACATTCTTTTGTCTTTAAGTTAAGTTCAGAGGTTCAGAAGTTTCAAAGTTCAAATGAGGTATAAACAGTTTGAAAGATAATTTCTGGGTAATGAATCATTTTATTAATTATGCTAGTGGATAATTAAAAAAAGGTGTTAGTGGCACTCTCAAATGCCAAACACCTCTCACGGAACCCACTCAATGCTTATATGCCCTTGGAAGAGTGGGTGTTCCTGCTATCTCCAGTCCTCCTGATGAATATCTGGCCACTGGACCCAGATGGCTCTGGAGAAGAAAGTGAAGCTGGTGACCTTGCACAGCCCTCCCTCACTCAAGTCAAAGTCTATTGCAAGTCATGTCATCATCTCCCTGATGATGCTCATGGTCCTCTTGGAGAATGAAGGACAAACACAACACCACCACCACCACCAAACAACTCTGATTGGTTAGCAATTAATGAGAAAAATGAATATTATAATGAGGTGGTCCCGTTTTAATGAGGGGCTAGGGGAATATGACTTTGATCGGTCTTCCAGACTACCTGCAGACTCAGGCAATCTACACAAAGGATCTCTCCCCCACCCCCCAAATTTTGAGTAGAACATAATAAGCTTTCCTGCATGGGTGGGTTCTGAACAAGAGTGAGAAGTTAATCCAATCTCATTAAAAGTAATGTTCTTCAGATGCTGATTTGACTCAGAAGAGAATGAGGAGATAGGAAGGCAAAAAACCCTGGATCTCCCCAATAATTTGTTATTTAATAATCATTTCTCTTTGGAAACAAAAAGGTCAAGAACTTCAAAGAAACTAAAGAAAAAAGATGTGAAGGAAGTAGATTCAGCAGTATCAGACCTTAAATTATATTATAAGGTGAGAGTATTGATGAAGTACAAAAAGGATAATTTCAATTATTTTAAAATGAGATTTTCTTGTATAAATAAAATCTATGTAGCCAATAATAGAAAGAATGAAGAAAATGGGGGGGGGGAATACTTTCATAGACAGTCTCTCAGAGATGTATAAAATGATGAGTTGGTTGCTTTATAAAAACATGTAAAGACTTGGACTTGTGAAGGAAGATGCTATCCACCTTCAGAGAAACAGATGATGGGAGGAAGTAAGCATAGTATGGTCTTACATATAAGTATAGGAGTGTATTTACATGTGTATGTTTATAGATATCTGTGTATATGTATATATATCCACACTTAATTGTAGCCTTGGCAGGAGGTAGGGTGGGGGAGAATAAAGTGAAAAATGCACAGTAGAGAACAGCAGAAGACCAACAAGAAAGCAAAGCTGAGCAGCTTTGAGAACATATGTAGTATTTATTATATATAGGTTTTCATGAAGTAGAAATTTATTGGTTTATATTAATCCTTATGTTCTGCTGTGTATGTGGCAATTTTTTTTCTCATTTTGTATTTAAAATTTTATTTATTTATTTTATTTAAAATTTTAAAAATTATCAAAAAAATCATCTCTCACAGCTTTCCTATCATGACCAGTTTTCTTCTCTAAGTTAACTTTTATAAGTTCAGTCTGTTTTAATTGAGAGAAACCTGTTCTCTATATCAACAACTGTCCTTAACCAATGAGAGGAAATCTGTTCTCCCTCTACTTCTAGATGTCCTTGAAAAATTAAAGGAATAGATTTTGTATATACCATGAGTTATTCTTGTATTATGCAGGTGGGCTCAATCAACCAGCAATTTCCTAGTCACAAGATGGAAGGAGAGGTTGTTATTAGCCTTACATTCCCGATGTTCCCCATACCTATAATGTTTCTGACTTTGTAACCAGTCATATTATTTTTCCCATCTATGATGCTGCCTTCTAACTTTTGGATGCCCTTCCTTTTGTCTGTAAAAATGATCTATTAGCCCTCATTCAGGGTGTTAGCTAGCTGAGGAGGCTGAGACCCTGTTTATTGGCAAATTCATGTTTTGTTAAGAACTTGATCATGCTTGAACTTTGTACTTCAGTTTACCTTCATTTTAATCATGGCACTGTTATGTGTTTCTTACATAGAAAATTTTAACTATAAAAAAGAATCACAGCACACATTATAGAATGCTTAGAACAGAATTTAATAATAGGTTTTGACTACTGTCTCATTCTGCTAGGCACATAGGTAAGCTTCATCATGACATAAAATGCTTTTATGGTACTGTTAATTATCCATTTTACATTTCACCTCCAATGGACGCTATCTGATCAATTCTGCTGTTGAAATCCAGGCTTGGTCCCTCTCTATTACAGAAATCTCACTTGTCACCAGCCACTTTTGTTCTGATGACATTACTATTGCTATTGCTGTCCTGGGGGATATTATAATCCTTCAGAATTTTCCAACTCACAAGGTTGCCTGAAGACTCTTGTGTCTCTAGATACTTGTTTACTTGAGATCAAGAAAGTACAACCATAGAAAGGGGGAAGTGGCCATGTACTCATGGCCAACTGGAGGAATAGAGCCAGCTGTCCTTTTTCCCATCCACTTCTTGGGAGAGAGCTTGAAGTAGTCCTCTTGTTTTGAATTAAAAAAAGATGTGGAGGAGCAAGTTGATCTTTTTATATGTGTGATGGAGGGTTGTCCAATGAGGACCCAGCCCTTAGAGCATATACAGTATATCCTGCCTAGTTCTCTCTCATCCACATGGAGGTTTATTGACTCTGTTTCTTGGCAAGAGCAATGGAGGTCCAGCAAAGTCAAAAGCAGAGGCTGTCAGCAGCTACAGCAGCTGAATTTATTGAGTAACTAACCCTGAGAAGCAACTTGCTTGATTCAGCCCAGCAGTGAATGGACCCTATGTCATACAAACAAGGGAGGAACTTGTCCCTCAGTTATGCTTATCCCCATTTTGTGGGGAGTCTGCAGAGAGAGAAAGGGATTTCTAGGGCCAGGGAATACCATCTCTTCATACTAGCTGGGGGGGAAATATTTTGTATCAACCACTCTCAGTTTGATTCTGCTTTCTCCAGGGACGGAGTAGGCACAGACAAGAAAACGTGCCCTGTTTTGGGGGATATTTTAGTGAAGGAAGTATTTATTTGAATTCTTAAACTCCGGGTGATCCATTATACCAAAAGTAGAAACAGATTGAGACAGAAGTCAATTGATATTGAACATGTAAAATACTGTATGGGAATAATATAGATTAATAAACTAATAAAAATATAAGTATTGTATGGGAATAATTATAATGGGGAGGTAGGTAAATCAACTTATAAGTTATTGTATTAGAATAATAATAATAATAAATTTTGAATTTTAAATCCTAAATTGGTCTGAGAAAAGTATGGGGCAAGTACTTCTGCCTTTTAGAAAACTTCTGGAGCTTTTTGCTGCTACAGCATCCAAGTTTCTTACATATAGAAGGCACTCAATTCATTCCAAATGCATACTCCTCTGCCTGGCATTTAAAGCCCTTACAATTTGGAATTTAGCCTGTCATTCCAGACTAATCACATGATTTTGCCTCACACTTCTACATTCCAGCCAAATGGCCCACTTACATGAAATTGCATCTTTTACCTTTGTGTCTTTGAACAAGCTGTCCCTCCAACCTAGAATGCTTTTCCACCTCGTTCCTGCATTGTAGAAGCTCTTTGTTGTTCTTCAGTAGTACGTGTCTGACTATTTGTGACCCCATTTGGGGTTTTCCTTGGCAAGGATACTAAAATGGTTTGCCTTTTTTTTCTCCAGCTCATTCTATAGATGAAGAAACCAAGGCAGACAGGGTTAAGTGACTTGCCCAGGGTCACACAGCTAGTAAGTGTTTGAGGCTAGATTGAACTCAGGTCTTCCTGACTCTAGGTCTTTGCTCTATCCATTGTGCCACCTTGCAGCCTCGTAGAATCCCTAGCTTCTTTCAAACGACCAACTCTTACAGGAGGTCTTTCCCCAATCTCCTCCACTCACAATGATTTATGCTATCTCCCGCCCAACCACCAAAGTGATTTTTTATTTCTATATATAGACTTTGAATATGTAGCAGGTACTCTTCCCTACTTGAATCACACTATTCAGCATGCGGAAACTTGGACCATGCCTATTTCAGCCATGTGTGACTTGGGTTTGTGATGGAGGATGATGAATTTCCTAGTTGGCTCCTGAGTCAGAAGTCAGTATATATGTACAGCCCAGCCTCTGAATTTACCATCCCCAATTTCTATTTCTATTGGCAGACTAGGGTTCCACACTACTTCTTCCTTTGTAATCTTTGGGATAACCTTGAAGGATTGGGGTTTCTAATAATAGAATTCACAAAATTTTATACTCCCCAATATCAATTAGCTAGTTAGCATCTCTCCAATACTAATTAATAAGTTGCTTAATTAGCTATTTTTTCTTAAGAAAGATAATTTTCACTAACCCCCAGGGTAAAATCAACACACAAGATGATAAAAAAAAAAAAAGCAGTTCACAGAAAGGCAAGAAAAAGCTACCGGAAAGGAGATTAAAAAGCAGGATATCTATCTTTATTTACTCCTTGTCTACAAGGCCTATAGCTGGGTCCCACATCAGTCCACTTAAGGATAAGGTGAATTCAAATGGCATTGGGTTTACCCTGTAGTCTGGCCTATCTTTCTGGCTAAGACCTAACGAAGGCATATGTTGCTTCTGGTCCCTCCAGCTTCCTGGGGCTCACCCATAGCTAACTCCACCCCTTATCCCTCCACCCCCAGGGCTTACAGCCCATTAACCCCACAACTGAGACCTGATCACAGCTGGCTGGGTCCTATGCGATTGTCTGCCTAGCCATCTGTAAAATAGGGTATCCCTGACCTTTCCCGTCTCACTGGCCATTTTATCATGAGCTGCTGGATAGGCAAAGTGGGCCCCATCTAACTGGATGGTTCAAAGCAGAGTAGATCCTAGTCAGTTGGATGGGCCAGCAGCAGGAGCAGCCAGCCCTTTGTTGTTGTTTTAAAGGGAGGCTGGACAGTCAGCTTTGCTGTAGAATAAGGGGGAGGAAGTTGCATGGTGAGGGTAACATTTTTGACCTGGCTGCTCAGGTTATTGATGGGGTTGGGGATGGGGGTGGACTATTGTGGGTCAGAACATAAGTGGAACTGGAACAGCTTGAGTTAACCCCTGTGCTTCCGAAGCATCAGCCAATGCTGTTGTGAGCTAAGACTCTGTGAAGTAGACCTGTGCCAGTTTGAGTTAACTCTGCCTTCAAGTGGATTGATCTGGGACCCATCTATGAACCCTTTGGACAAGAAGTATATAAAGACAGGTTTAGGACTTTGGCATGGAGCTTCTTAGACTTTAGGGAACTTGTCAAGTGCTTTTTTACTATTTTTTAAAATCTCTGCCAGTGGCTTTTATCTGCTTTTACCTTCCTGTGAACTGTTTTTATTGCTCTGTGGATTGCTTTTCTTTGGGATTAGAAAATAAGTTTTTATTAAAGGATTATTCATCTGAACCTTCAGGCTCTGAGTGATCTATTGTACTGGATATAGAATCACAACGAGGACACTTTGTATTTTATAATCTTTACATTTTACAGTGAGATTATTATTTTCTTTCCCAATTTGTGTGACCCAAAAGGAAAAAAACACACATTATAAATTTAAATCATTTACTTCATGAAATTAGAATAATTAAATAACAGCATTAATAGCTACACCCTGATCAGTTAAAAGGTCAGCCATCTCTACTGTTGAATTCAGAACTTCACTTTCACCAAATAACCCAATTTACTCAGGAGACTCTAGAGTTCTAAAGTCTGAACTCTTCATGTCTACATATGGAGAACTTAGTGCCTATAATCACCTGAACCTAAATATTTTTGAAAAGGAAATTCATCTTGTGTCCTTCAAAATAACATCTCAAGGAGAAAGAAAAGGAATGGTCTCACTGACACCTACTCTAGACCCTTCCCCACCCCAGCCCAGGGTCTTATGAACTCATAGTATAAGCCCACTGTTCATGCTGAGTATAAAGTGGAATTTCCCATCCAGGCATCAGAAGCACTACCCTTACCAGCGGTTCCTAAACTGCCAGCTCTAACCAATGGAAGAGTGGAAGACAGGAAGAGTACGAAATTCCCTTACCTAACAAAAAAAGACTATGACCTCCATTCAGCATATTGTACCCTCCGTTCAGTCAGTCTTTCTCTAATGTAACTACTATAAAGTAGTCTTTTTTAAAAGTTCTTGCTCATCATGACAATGACAGTGTCCAAAGCAATTCAATTCTACCCATTTCCTGTTCCTGAAGTACACTAGTCCAGGTAGGAAATAGGGGAATGTGAAAGAAAGACCTGTCTACACATGTAGACTAACTTTTTTTATGTTAATTTTATAATGTCTTTATGCCCTGGGCACAAAGTCTATTTTTGTAAAAAGTACCATTAATTCTGATAAATATGTAGATTCTTTAATGTTCGCATTCGGAAGATACAATAAATCTGAGAAATTCTGAAGTTTATTCCATTCAATATGGTCTTTTAAGTTTATCATTCTGTTATGTTTTTCCAGATCTAGAAGAAGACTATTAATATCTCCTGCAATTATTGTGATACTATGTCTTTTTATAATTCAGTTTATTTTATTAATTTAGATGGCATGTCATTTAGCGCATATATGATTGATTCATTTGCTTCATTATTCATGGTTCCTTTAGGCATATTATAATTTCCCTGTTTATCACTCTTAGATATTGTCCTAACCAGGGATTCACTAGTGTTTATCTGTTTGAGCCTTGGAAAGCCATGCCATGGGACTGTGACTGAAAGCTCAGCCACTCTTCTCTCTAAGGAGAAAGTGTCTAATGTAAAGTGAGGATGTCAGAAAGGGTGGTGAGAGGCACTGGGAGTCACTGCAGTGACGAAGAATGAAGTCTGGATAGTGTGTAGGGATAAGGTAGGAGAGTTTCACTATCTCCTGAACCAAGAGACTTCAATCATAGAGGTGGTGAAAGGGAGGACATCAGGTCATATGATCATAGATGATATAATACCTTGTAGTTCATTAAATCCAGCCTATTCATCTCCTATAGTTGAGAAAACTGGGCCCAGAGAAGGTGTGACTTGCCCAGGGTCACACAGCGAGTCAGGTGGGATTTGAACCTTGGTCTCCCTGATTCCAGCTATAGTTTTCTGTGCACTCTACCACACTACCACAAGTTCCTCCTAGGCAAAACTGAGAAGGAAACAGGAGGAGCTCCTCATGGGAATAGCCAGAGAGGCCAGGCTGCAACACCCCCCTCTCCAACCCCAGGCTGTTAATAATATTGTTATTACAGCTGCTGCCCTGAGATGCTAAGGAAATATTTCAGAGCCACCTGGATCCATGGAAGAAAACCTGAATGTCCTTATTTGCCAAAAACTACTGCAATACCAGGTTCAGGAGCTACTCTTCCCTCCCACACTTGGACTAATAGTTGGCATCCCCAGAGGGTGGCTTCTACTTTTCTCCCCGGGATTCTAGGTGCTCCTGAGAAGCTAATGCTTAACTTACAAGTCCCTATCCTGTGTATTCCTGCCAATATCATATCTGGTTCGCCCCACGGTCATCTAACCAGTTATTCTATCCCTCAATATTCATAGCCAGTTGATTTCTCCACAATATCAATGAAGATCAATGAGTTTTTACAAAAGGATATATTCTGAGAATGTGCAGTAATACCCAAAGTACAAACTATACCCCTCAGCTGGTGCACATTTTCCCCTCTATTTCTCTGTCCCAGGAGAGAATTAGACTCAAACTTGAAATGGTAACTAGAGTACCAGATATTTACCACCCCAAGTTCACTTCTGGGTGTGGCATAGCTGATATATGAGTTGTCTTCTTGCCTGCAGGACATGATGCCTCACCTGCCAGGTTGATCCACTGGGACCTGGGTCATGCAGGTCAATCTTCAGGACTGTGTTGTCTCCCTACCCATTTGGCAGCTGTGGCTATTATTATACTCTGCTATAGACTCCACTTTCTGGATTACTGGTGGCTCTTCCCACATTTTGGAGTTCACAAAGTCATAATCTGGGGAAAAGAAACACAATAGAGATATAAGAAACATTTTTGTAGGCAAGTAATGCCACATGTTTGTAGGCATATAATGATTAAGTCTCCCCAAAATGGAGATTTGCAGTCTTTCTTCTACCTCACTCAAAAGGGTTCATTTTCATCAGTTTGTATCTTTTGTTTGCAGTCTCATTTCCAGCAGCCAGTTAAGCAACTTTTGATCACCATGCAGTAAATAAACAGAAAACAATCAAAGAAGGGACAAATAGCTAGGTGGCACAGTGGATGGAGCACCAACCCTGGAATTAGGAGGACCTGAGTTCAAATGTGACCTTAGACACTTGAAACTTACTAGCAATGTGACTCTGGGCAAGTCACTTAACCTCGACTGGAAAGGAAGGAAGGAGGGATGGAAGGAAGGGAGGGAGGGAGGGAGGGAGGAAGGAAGGAAGGAAGGAAGGAAGGAAGGAAGGAAGGAAGGAAGGAAGGAAGGAAGGAAGGAAGGAAGGAAGGAAGGAAGGAATCAGAAAATACCTATGCATCTTTTTGAAGTAGGGAGAAAAAGAATCATTCCTCCCTCATGCATTTCTGGAAGCAGGCTCACTGTGACTTGCTTGTGCATTGATACCAGGTAGAAAATATTGTGCATGCTCTAAGGACTGTATCTTCATTGGCCAGTCTCTGCCTTACATGATACTGAGTTGTTCTGCATCTCCTCAAGCTGACATGAACTAACAGTATGGTGGGTGAAAGACTTGGTAAGTAGGAGGAAAAAGCTTCTCTTTGAGGCAGCCAGGAAACTGCTCCCAACTGTTCTTTTCTGAAGCAAGTTAACAGGACCCATTTCCCATACCCCTCACTGAAAAAGTAAAACTATGCATGCCTTTGCAAGGCTTTCAGCAGCTAAGCTCCAGATGAATTTGGCAGTTTGAGACAATTAGGGTGGGGACTCCTAAATCTATACCATAGAGCAGCAAGTTTCTTTCCCCTATCCTTATTCATCAGCCATGTTGCTTTCAAGTGAGCTACTTGACTACTAGGAGATATTCAATTCAGTAGAAGTAGGGACACACTCCAGACAGTTTCACGTAGGCAGCCATTTATGAGCTTCTAGGAATGGGACCTCTGGCAGTAGAGAAAAGAGCTGTGGACTCAAAGAAGAGCCAATACGGACAATCTAGAGTCACATTGTAGAGAGGAATAGATTCTGAGTACTCAGTTGAGCAATCCACTTACCTTAGATACTACATCAAGATTAAGAAGATTTGTGAGGATTCTATGGGATAGAAAGGTCTCTCAGATTTTTAGTATCAGAGGAGTGCATAGACTTGGCCACATATATTCCCTACATGTGTACCCCACTACCATTACACTCAAAAGTTTATATGCAGTCTCTCCATGGATCCTATAAGTCTCAGAGAGTGTGTTCCATGTTTACAGGAGTGAGGGGGTATATTTCATAACTATTTGTATATTAGTCAATGCCTTTGCTAAGATGTAACTTTATCTAATGGTGCATTTTAGAGGGAAATACATTGGCGGGAGCCTATGGGCTATAGTTTTAGGAGTGGATACCTACAAGACAGCCTGTAGCTCAAGGGAACAGCTAACTTTTGGGCACTCAACCTTAGAATATGAGACCAAAGTTAAGAGAGTAACCCCAGAAGAAGTGCTACACTTTTAAAATCCTCTCTTTTATGAGTCAGTGCTTTGTCTCTAAGTTCAGTTCTGTTTATACTACTTTGTGGCTGTTTTATCAGACTCACTCTCTTTCACTTTATCCTCTGTGGGCCTTCCCCTACCCTTGTTGGGAGGTCAAGAAAAGCAAAACCTCTGTTATAAACAGATATAGTCAGAAAAATAAATTCCCCTGTAGAACATGTTAAATATATATATTTTTTAAATACTCCAATCTGCACTCTGAGTCTATTACTTCTCTATCTGGAGGTGGGTAGCATATTTCATCATGGGTTCTATGAGATTATGGTTGGGAATTATTCTGACAGATTTCCTAAATAAGTCGTTTGTCTTTGTAATACTGTGGTTTTTGTAAGACACTGTTCTCCTGGTTCTTCTCACTTTACTTTGCATCAGTTCATACAAGTCTTCCCAAATTTCTCTGAAACCATCTCCCTTTATAATTTTTCAAGCACAATAGTATTCCATCAATCAATAAACATTTCTTAAGTGTCTATATGGGCCAGGCATTGTGTTAAAAAGTTGGAAATACAAAGAAGGGCAAAAGATAGACCCTACTCTCAAGTAGGTCATAGTCTAATGGGGGGGAAACATTAAACTACATACAATCAAGCTATGCATGTATATATATGTGTGTGTGTAGTTGTGTGTATCATATATGTAACATATATGATAAATTGGAGATAATCAAAAGAGGGAAGGCACTAGCATTAAGGGGATATCTGAAAAAGCTACCTATAGAAGGTGGGATTTTAGTTGGGGTTGAAGGAAGCTAGGGAAGTGAGAAGATGGAGAGGAGTAAAGAGTACTCCAGGAGTGAGGAACAACCAATGAAAATGTTCAGAATCCAGAGATGTAGTTTTTTGTACAACGTATAGCAAGGAGTTCAGTGTCACTGGATCACAGAGTACTTGGTGGGGGAAGGGTGAGGAGTAAAGTAAAAGAAGACTAGAAAAGTAGTAAGGGGACTGGTTATAAAGAATGTCAAATGTCTTACTGGGCATTTTACATTTGATTCAGGCAGTAATAGTTACTGAGTATGGGGGTTACATGGCCAGATCTGTGTTTTAGGAAGATTAATTTGACAGCTGAGTAGAGAATGAACTGGAGTTGATAATAAGTGGGAGATGAAGTGGGAGAGACTTGAAGTAGGGGGAGGCCAACTAAAAGGCCATTGTAATAGCCCAGGCATGAGGTGATAAAGGTCTACACCAGGGAAGTAATAGCGTCAGAAGAAATAAGGAGACATACATGAGAAATGTTATGAAGTTAACTTGACAGGCCTTGACAATAGATTAGATATGGGAAGTGAGAGAGAAATCAAGGATGACACTTAAGTTGTGAGCCCGGATGACTAGGAGGAAGATGATACCGCTTGACGGTAATAGGGAAGTTCAGAAAGGAGAAGGTTTGGGAGGAAAGATGAGTTTAGTTTTGAAAATATTGAGTTTAAGATGTCTATGGAACTTCCAGTTTGAGATATCTAATAGGCAGTTGGAGATGTGAGCCTAAATGTTAGGACTGAGGTTAGGACTGGTTAAGTATATCTGAGAGTCAACTTACCATAACTTGTTCAGCAATTTCCCAATTGATAAACAGCCCTGTATTTTCCAATTCTTTGCCACCTCAAATAGAACTGCAATAAATATTTTTGTACATATGGACCCTTTTCCTCTATCTTTGATCTCTTTGGAGGTACAAACAGTAGCAATAAAAGGTCAAAGAATATGCACAGTTCAATAGCTTTTGGAAATAGCTCCAAATTGCTCTGTAGAATGGTTAAACCAGTTCATGGTTCCATCAACTATAAATCAATCCATTAATGTACTATTTTCCCATAGCTCCTCTAGAATATAATTTTCCTTTTTTGTTAATTTTACCAATCTAGCATTTATGAAGTGGTACCTCAGAGTTGTTTTAATTTGCATTGCTCTAATTATTAGAGCATTTTTTTCATATGGTTGTAGATAGCATAGATTTCTTCCTCTGAAAACTGCCTATTCATATTATTTGACCATGTATCAATTGGAGAAAAGCTAAAACATCTACAAGCAAAGCCACAAAGAAAAGGCGCATGTTGGGCACAAGTCCAACCAGAATTAATACAAGAGATTAAAGCTAAAGCTTTCAAACAGGGCTAAAAATTACTTTAAAAATCAAATGAAGAAAAAATGGAGAAAGAAATGAGAGCTTTAGAAGAAAGATATGGAAAGAGAAATAACAGTTTGGAACAAGAGGTACAAAACCCTTCTAGTTTTCTGTTTCCCTCCTAATATTAAGGTCATTTGGTTTTGTGCAAACTTCTTAATTTTATATAATCAAAATTGTCCATTTTATTTTCTCTGATCTTCTCTATCCCTTATTTGATCATGGATTCTTCCCTTATCCACTGATCTGAAAGGTATTTTTTCTTCCTTGTTCCTCTAATTTATGAAGTTACCCTGAGTGTCTTAGTCATATAACCTCTTTAGTCTAAAGTCTTTTTTTTATTATATTTGCAAGATACCTAGCAAAAAATATTCCTACCAGACTTGGTTAGGTATACTTCAGTTCTGTCCGGGAATCTATCATCTCTATACCTGACAGATTTCTGGCCAGATATAAAGTAAATCTAATTGGTGGAGGAATTACCTACATGGACAAGGCCCCAGATCCATGAAAGTATTATTTTTAACTGAATTTTAAATATTCTGGCTTCCATGGCTTTATGTATATAAAAGAATATTGTTCAATACCCACATACAATTTGTTCAGAGTATTATTACTGGATTTGTTCAGAGCATTATTAGGTTTACAATCATTTCATGTTCTGTCCTTTTTTGGTCATGTCCAACTTTTCATGACCCCATCTGGGACTTTCTTGGCAAAGATACTGGAGTAGTTTGTTTGCTGTTTTCTTCTCCAGCTCATTTTATAGATGAGGATACTGAGGCAACCAGGGTTAAGTGACTTACCCAGGGTCACACAGCTAGTAAATGTCTGAGGTCAGATTTGAATTCAGAAAGATGAGTCTTCCTGACTCTAGACCTGGTGATCTATCCACTGCATCACCTACCTGCCCTTTACAATAAATATTTTAAACAAAAGGAATCAGAGGCTTGCTTTTCTCCCATAACCTAAATGATATACACTAGAGCGACAAAGGAGACCATGTGGTATCCAAGAGCTCAAGGAAATCAAGCGGATTAACAACAGCCACAGCAATAATTATTAATAATTATAATAACAGATTTCATTTAGATAGTGCTTTAAGTTTGGAAAAGCATTTTGCATGTTATCTCAGTTTATCTTTGCAACAACCCTGAGAGGTAGGTGCTATGATCATTCCCATTTATAGATAAAAAAGCTGAGGCAAACAGAGGTTCAATGACTCATTTAGAGTCACACAGGTAGCATCTGAGGCAGGATTATAAACTTATAAAATTATAAATAGCCTGGCCCAGCTCTCTCTCCATTATACCAGTTCACAGAAAGACAGAAATATGGATCCTTTGTTTATCTGTTTCTGCTTTCTCCCCACAGGCACGCAACATCATCTGTATCTTATTCTACCAATTCTTGGACTAGAAAGGTATGATGATCAGCCCCTCTGCAGGAATGTAGGGGAAAAGAAAAGAAAGGAAAAGATAGGATTAAAAGATGGCCCTAATGAGATGATCCCAATTGAAGAGACATGTTTTGTTAGCCATGTCCTTCTGGCTCCTGGCACAGTGCTAAGAAAATAGTGGGCACACAAATAAACACTTCGATCTTGGGATTGATCCAGAGATTACACTATATTTAATCACCTGCTCTCTGTTCCCACCCCCTAACAAGTTAGGCAATCCTATAGTCTGAGAGGTCCTTGTATTTTAAATACCCCCTTCTAGACACTGGGGAGTAAAACAGAGAAAATGATACAGAGCACTACAAATCTATTGGGGTAGATGGGGCACACACGTATAGAGCAGGACCTATAGTGCAATATATAAACAGGTCTAGGGTAACAATATTATCTGAAAATGTAATGATGTCAGATGATACAGTAAGGCTGGCAGGCAAGTTATATATGTAGAAAGGGTCCTTCTTTCACTAAATAAATACATTTTGATAATTATAACATCATATCAATAAATATTTACTAAGTGCCTATCTCACGTAAAGCGCTACATATGGTTGGAAGGGGGCAGTGAGAAGGAGAGGGAGTGTGGTATAAAGTTTAAGAAACAGTTTTTGCTCTCATGGAGTGTATAGTTTAGTTGAAAATATAGCATATACTTAGATAACTATAATAAGAAATAATGTAAAATAACTATACAAAAGAGGTACAAAGTATTACATGAGCTGAAGGCTAGAGGGTTTGATCTCTCCATGAAACAACTCATCGGCTGCATTTCATGTGCTGTTATGGGCAATGTGGCATTCTCAGCAGGTCCTGTCAAGGTCCACAGATTGATTCCCAAGACTTTGTCTTCAGGTATGAGAGCCAGGAAGCCCAGTCAGGAGAGAAGGCTAATGAAAAGGGGAGGGGGGGAATAGTGGCTAAAAAAAAGAGGGGAAAGAAGAACATCTGGTTATAAGGGGAGAAGAGTTAAAAGTAGAGTGAGTACTATGAATCGAGAACCTCCCTGACTTCTGCAGAACCTTCTTAGGAGAGGTCAGGAAAAGCTGTGTGGAGGAAACACATCTTGAACAATAGGTAGGATTTCAAAAGGCAGGGAAAGGAACACCCTTAATACCTAAGAAATGATGGGAGCAAAGGCCAGGACAATGGACCTCTCTGAGAGCAGGGACGGTTTCTCCTTTATTCTTTGCATCCTCAAGACCTAGATCAGTATCTTGCACTTAGGAGGTAAATGCTTGCTGGGTGGATTGGGAAGTGAAAGCTGGGCTATTTCTTAGTTGAGTTAGTAGATTACAGTATGTGAGAGTTAAAAAAAAATTGTAAAGATACTCTTCATTTTACATAAAGAAAGATGATTTGCCCAACATGACACAGTGGCAAGTTCAGGCATCCCAGCTCCTGGTCTTTTTAACATGCTAAATTGAATTCCCTAGGAGAGCTGGATGTTGCTATTCTAAAGACTCATAAATCTTAGCATGGTCAAATAAACTTGAATTGCCTCTGGAGCCATGTGGCTAGTGCAGGGGTGGGGAACCTGAGGCCTCACAGCCACATGTGGCCTTCTAGGTCCCTGGGTGTGGTCTTTGGACTGAATCCAAATCCTTTGGAACAAATCCTTTTATTAAGGAGATTTGTACTGTGAGGTTGTACTTAAGGCCCCACAGATTCCCCACCCCTGGGCTAGTGCCTGGGGTGGAGATAATGGTTGCTCTTTCCTTTTCCCTTCTTCTCCCCTCCTTCCCCACCCTTGGACAGGCCTCCTTGGTTCCCCAACAGAGTGTTCCATCTTGGTACTGGCCCACACTCTGAGTTACACCACCTCTCCCCCACAGCACCAGTCCTGCAATCGCCCACTGGTCCCTGCCTCTCAACAACACTACCTTTTCAAGCATAAGTTTAACTTCAGTATCCCAGTGCTGCTATGCGGCAGGCTCTTCACCCAGGAGCTCTGGGACCAATTGAATCAACAGAATCCTCCCTATGGCTGGCGGGGGCTTTCCTATGAAGGTAATCTTTTGCTGCTATCCCCAGCCCTGTGCTTTTTCCATTTGCTGCCTTTCACCTCATAGTTCCTTTAGGTAAGATGGGATTCCCCTTATCCTTCCCACTCAGAAGCTAAGACATATCCCGAGGGAGCCACAGTACTCACAGTACTGGTTACTGTCCCAAAATTGAAACACCTGCCAGGCACTGCCTTCACTGACATTCCCATTCACCTCTAGGTTCTACAAAGGAATCTTGCTAGAGCCAAGGATCTCCCAGCCCTCTGCCTTTGGGTGCTATGGCCCCAGTCTGGGAGGGCTGAGGAGCCTGGAGGCTTATGCTTATGGTAGAGTATCTTTTGCTACTCAAAATATTCTAATGTCCACATATAGATGGCAAACATTCCAGTGACCTCAGGCTTGCCTATTATTGTTCCTGGCATAATTGTTGTAATTCCTAGCCTAGGGTCCTACTTGATAGAGTTCACCCCAATCTACATCCCTTTTGCCTCTCTTCTTCGCTACTCCCATTGTGTATCTAGTGTGGGAGATAGTGACCACAGATATTGGGGTCCGCTTGGGGCAACCTTGCGAGGTCAGATAGAGCACATTTCTATCCTGGCCTGGATCATAGCTGTTCTCTTCCTCCTCTCAGAAAGTCCATGAAATACAGGTTTCCCCAAAGACCACTGAGAAGAGGAGAGCCCTTTTCCCTTTAGGCTAATCCACTGATCTGAAAGGAGGAACACAAACATCAACAATGAAGCAGAAAGGTCCTCATTTCCGATCTTCATGTTATATTCCCTTAAAATTATTGGGTTTTTGGTTTTTTGGTTTTTTTGCAAGCTTAATTTATCCTTCAGTATATGCTCACTTCTTTTTCCTAGTTAAGGGTCCCTAGATCCTGGCCTTTCTAGATTCTTAAAACGTTCAAGGGTGATGAGGAACCAAGGTACAAATTATACTAATAACTTCCCTTCCAAATCTGACACTGCCTTCTCCCCACAGCCCTGCACCTTCTTGCCAAGCCAACCTCTTTCTTTGTCTTAGCCAATGGTTCATCATTCCTACCCCATGTCTTTGCTGGTTTTTCTTTGGGGAAAAGGGCTGAGGAGAGTCAAGAGCTCGTGACATGCCTTCCTTCTCCTTACACCTTAGCTTCCTCATTCTGGCTTCCATCCCACAGGTATAGTTTCCACCTTGAGCCTCCTGAACACCTCAGCCAATGCTCAGCTGTTTGATCTCTCCATGAAACAACGCATGGGTTGCATTCGATGTGCTGTTGTGGGCAATGGTGGCATTCTCAATGGGTCCCGTCAAGGTGCAGAGATTGATTCTCATGACTTTGTCTTCAGGTATGAGAACCAGGAAGCCCAGTGAAAAGAAAAGGCTAATGAAAAGGGTGGGGTAGGGGGAGATGGAGTGGAGAAGAGTGACTAAAAATGAGGGGAAAGAAGAGCATCTGGTCATAGGGGGAGAAGAGTTAAAAGTAGAGTTGAGAAACTCCCTGACATCTGTAGAACCTTCTTTGGCATGAAGGAAAAATTAGTGCCCGATTTTGAGGATCTCCCAATCCAATGAGAGAAATAGGACATGTTCATGGAAAAACTTAAGAATATGTGAGTCAATATGTGAAAATTAATATGGTAGAAAAAAGGGATGTAAGTGCCAAAAGAACATGGATGAAAGCAGCAATCCGAGACAGGAAGCATTTTCTTCATTTTGAAGGAGAGGAGGGATATGGGTTGGCAGAGAGGAGGCCAAAGGAAACTTAGATAAGTTAAAATGAGTTAAAGAATCTGTGTTGGGGACTAATGAGAAATGAAGTTGGTATAATAGGGAACTCCTTTTCCTCTCAGGGTCAATGGAGCTGTGATCAAAGGCTATGAAGAGGATGTGGGCACCAAGATTTCATTCTATGGCTTCACTGTGAACACAATGAAGAACTCCCTGAGAGCTTACAGGCATCTGGGCTTCACTTCAGTGCCCCAGCACCAAGTGAGCACTCTCCATGGGACTAGAGACTATAATTTGTAGAACACAGACCCTTGGAGCTTGGTCAACAGGTTATACCTGTATAGCTAGAACTCCTTGGAAAAAATGAGGGGCATTAACCCTCATGGCCTTCAGACTCCAATTCTGGGCTTCACAGGAGATCCCTGACCTGTGGCATGGAGAAAGGATTTATATTCTGGGGACTGATTTCAGGAGGTCCATGTACTTGGATGGAAAAACAATTGCATCCTGATTTTCACTAAACTTTGGCTTCCTTTGTAATCTACTAGTTGGAACTAGTTGGTACTTCAGGGGTCCATACATTTGGATGGGAAAAAATTAGATTTCACCAGACTACCAAAAAGGTGCATGACATACAAATAATTTAATAAGCCTTGCCATGAAGTTTAGGGAGGGAGATTCCCTATTGCCTCAGGCCAGACTCTATCCCTCAGAAGTGGGAGGTAGTCAGTTGGGGTGCAAGTACATAGTGGGGGACTTAGTAGGATTAGGATCTCCCAATAGGGTTTTTTTTTTGGTAATTGGTTTTTTTGGGGGGAGGGCACTGAGGGAATTAAGAGCCATCAATCATACAGCAGGTCAACCAGACAAGTGTGTCTTGTTGCCAAGTCTCAAAACTAGCTCCTCAATCCAGAGCTTCTTTCTGGGCCCTGGGGATTATCAAGGATATCAAAAGTACCTCCCATCCAGGGGATGGGAGTTGGGAGGTTTGAAGGTCATTCTCTAGTAGGCCAGCCCAGGTTTGGAGAGGGAGTATCTGGGCTCAATCTACAAGCCACATTTCTGGCTCAGTTATCTCATCACCTTGGCAGGACATGCACTATATCTTCATTCCTTCAAATATGCGGGACTACCTGATGCTAAAGTCAGCCATTCTGGGTGTGCCTGTTCCTGAGGGCCATGACAAAGGAGATAAGTAAGTATACTAGGCCAGGTTGGGGCAGTATCTCATCATGTTTGGGGAGGGGAGTTACAGGAAAAGGAAAGGCAGGAAGCTGGAGTAATTATATAACATAACTTGCTTAACTAACATCCTAAACACCTAGGGGTCCATTGGTGGGATGGGATGAGTGGAGATAAGAGAAGGCTACCATCAAAGTTTCTCTAAGCAGGGTTGACAAATTTCCAAGGGAGAGGCAGAGTTTAAGACCTAAGCTCTTCACTCCCCTGACATGTCACCCTTTGGAAAAGTATTGCCAGGTAAATATTCCACTGCTCATATTGGTCACCAATAACTTTTTTTTTTGAGGCAACTGGGGTTAAATGATTTGCCCAGGGTCACACAGCTAGTAAGTCTGATGCCAGATTTGAACTCAGGTTCTCTTCACTGTAGGACCAATGCTCTATCCTCTGTGCCACCTAGCTTCCCCTCCAAAAACTTTTTATGGGTGAGTCTATAGAGTCAAGAACCACTGAGATGATGGGCTGTAGAGTTCAGTTCTGAATGGACCAAGGAGAGATTTATTTATTCTTTGACTCAAGGATCTCTGAAAAACTAATCCAGATGCCCAAAGCTAGGGTCTAAGAAGACTTTCAGTAGTGGCGGTTCCTGCCATGGTTAGGAAAGCTGTTTCCAATGGCTAAGAGGACCATGCCTCTCCCAACTAATAAACAGGAGAGCAGATTGTTTACTGTTACATTTCCTGCAAAAAGTAGGCAAGACCAAGAAAATTTTGTTTTCCTGGGTCTTCATTCAAACCTCACTTCTAGACCAAGCAGCTTCTTTGCTCCAAACTGAGCCTTCTCCCATGAAATTCCAAATTTCCTTCAGTTTCCCCTAACATCTATCTAACTTCACTTGGCCCCATGTCAATACCCTCCCCCCCCCAAAATCTAAACTTTAGCCATTTTATACTTACCCCCTACAAAAAAGTAAGGAGATTTTGAGGCTAGCCAACCTCTTAAGTCCTCACACAGTGCCCTGGATTCAATAATTACTAATTGATGATGGTGATGTGATAACAATGACTTTTGTGACCCGGGAGGGGTTTGAGCACCTAAGAGAGGTTTACTCAGAGGTTAGGTTTTATAAGATAGATAGTAGCCTCCCTAACACCAATGAACTCCCCCTCCCAATCCCCCATTCCTTCCCCTGCCCAATCCCCCTCCCAATCCCGTTCGGGCCAACTTTCTCAAAACACACCTCATGCATCACCTAGAGGAGCTAACCCACAGAATACCCGTACGCCATCCCAAACTCCTCCCCGAACACCATCCCACACTCCTCCCATTTCTCCCACTTCTCCTTCTTCTCGAGTTCCATCCCAAACTCCTGGTGGAGTTACTTCTCCCTCTCAACCTATTTCACGAGCTCCTTCTCAAACTCTCACTCCAACTCTAAATCCATCTCCCTTCCAAAGCCGACCTCCCTCTCGGGGTCTTGCTCAAATTCCCACTCCACCTCCCTCCAAATCCCCCTCCCAATCTTCCCAGATTTCTGCCACAACTGCTCCTGCTCCTGTAATATGGCCCACTCGGACTCAATCCCCTCTTGTCCCTTCCCACATTGCCCCATACGTTTCCCAGCTACTCACCCCAAACCCTTATTTTCAGCCACCTAGTATCCCCATCCCTTATACCCCTTGCTTTCCCTGTAACTACCCCTGTCCTGAAAAATCATCCAAACCTCCAGAAGCTCTCTATTACCCGCTCTTTCCTGCCCCTCCTCGTCTCCCTCCTCTTAAGCTCAGTTACCCACCTGTAAATGGGGTGTTCACACCCCCTTCTTCTATAACCCACCAGCCCCGGTTAGAGTGTTTCACTTTAACCAAACCCTATGAAGCTCCTACCATAATACCTGCAACTTTCTATACCCCTTTCTCTCGATACCATCCTCATCCCCGAAGTCATCGTCGTCGACGTCACTCTCTTGCCCCAATATCATCTCCATTTTCTGATATTAGTTATAATCGTTCTGTACATTTCTTCCGTGACAACGCCTAGGCCACAGAAGTATTTTGGACCAGACGCCTCTGCAAGTAAATTCAAGCTGTTACATCCAGAGTTCATCAACTACTTGAAAGAGAGGTATGGAAGGTGGCCAGGGTCTTGGCCCTTTTCAATGCTCACATCAATTCCCTGACCTTGGCCTCCATCTTCCTCAATATTTTCCTTCACCACTGGGTGGTCACTACTTGATCCAGGCCCTAGCATTTTCCTACCCCATCCCTCTCTACATTTCCTGTGTTTGATTCCTCTCCTGTACTAGCCAACATTGTCTCACTAACACAGGCCTCATCATCCTATATATTTGGGGCTTAAGGGAATGTAGTCACCTATTCCTTTCATGGATAATCAGAGCTAAGAGCAGGAAGAGACCTCAGAAGCCATCTAATCCAATCCTTTCATTTTACATATGAGGAAACAGTCAGGTCACACAGGTAAATAAAGCTCAGAAAAGAGATTGGAACGTAAATCTTTTCTCTCCAGACCTAATCCGTCCATGGTACCATGAACTTGCCTGCTCCTTCCTGGTTTGGGGACAAAGGATAATTTTAGGGTTGGGTTCAAGTCTGTCAATAGAGTTCACTATGGGATTCCTTCAAAGGTAAATGACAAAAAGGTGGGGGGGGGGGGGGGAGGGAGGAGAGGAAGAGATTGAGTTGGGCTCCATTATTCAGTAGCAGTTTCTAATTATTACTTATTATTAATATTGATGGGGTACACAAGTGTAACAGATGGGCTACCAGTGTGGGGATATGGCTAATAAGGTACAAATGCCAAAAGCAACTGAAGAAAAATTTTCCATTTTCCAAAAAAAAAAAAACCCCAAACCATTTGTACTGGTTGTTACAGAAATGCAATACCATGCTTGACCAGGAGTTTTAACTGTCAAGAGTCCTCTGACTTGCACGGACTTGAAATTTTTAAGTGAAAAATCATGACCCTTCCTTTTTACCTCCAGGTTTTTAAAATCAGACCACATTAATAAAAAGTATGGGCACCTATACATGCCCAGTACTGGGGCTCTCATGTTGCTGACGGCTTTGCATACCTGTGATGAGGTGAGAAATTTCTCCTCTTCCTAGCAGAGTCCCCTTGTGCTTAGACCAAGACCATCAGTGAACTTGATTATTTCCTATTGTGGATTTTTACTTACTAGAGAGCCTTAGGCCTATAATCAGTTTCCTGAGAAGCACTCTTTACCTCATGCAACCCTTCCCATTAAAGAGCTAGGATTGAGGTGCAATCTCTACCTTCTCCAGTCATGACATCTCTTTAGGCAAAACCCTATCAATCCTTTACTGAACTGCTAGGGACCCTTAAATATTTTAACCTTTTCCTATACATACCTCCTTCCAACTTGTTTCACTTATCTCAGGGCATGTGTGGGCTGTGTATGAACCATCTTCCAATCACTTTTGGACCATGAAATGGTCCTTGCCAATACTAAAGCTTTGTGGTCCAAAGCCTCAAATGCTACTTACTAGTTGAGGATTTCTTAGCAGATATACCTAAGCATAGGCCCACCCCAATTTGCATCCTATTCTCACAACATCCTTTTCCACCTATTTATTTGCATATTAACCTATCAATTTATTTCATTAATAATGTCATTACATAGTCCTGGGCAGGGGGAGAGGTAATATGGTGAACCTGGGTTCAAATTCCCCCTCCTACACTAGCTATTACAGTAAGTCACAATCTCTGATGGGTTTCATTAATATTGGCAGATTATCCATAATTCCCACTCTTGACACTCCATCTCTTCTTATCTACTGGACCTTTCCTGAGGCCTACAAAAATAACCAATAATCCTCAAAAACTCAACTTCCTCTCACTTCCTTAACCCCTATAAATCTGGCTTCTGACCTCATAACTGAAACTGCCTTCCAAAATCATCGTTCATGACTGTCCAGTCTAATGGCTTTTTCATTACCTTCCTTGACTTCTCAGCTACAGTTGATATTGTCAACCCTCCTACTCTCCTGTAATTTCTCAACTCATTGCTCTAAGTGATGACTGACCACTCTACAGTACCCTTCGGTGAGACAATCCTTGCTACATTAACTCTAAGCATTCCCCAAAGCTGTCCTGCTCCCAGCGATGTTCATATGCCTTCAATTATCTCTATCTAGTCCTAACCCTTCTCCTGAATTGTCTATTAGACATTTCAAACCGGGTGTCCCACACACACTCATTCAATTATACCTAAAACAGAATTCCTCTCCTTTTCCAAATTTTCCTATTACTGTTTTGGGCATCACTGTACTTCTATTCTGGTTCCCAATCTGTCATCTTTGAGTACCCTTAATTCACCACACATATCCAATCAGTTACAATCTTGTCTCAGCACATAGCCACCACCCAAGGCACATTTATTTCCTCTAAAACATATCTTCTATTTGGGACACCCCAACACATCTATCTCTTCTCTCAACAATCCTCTGCACAGCTGCCATTTATTTTCTTAAGATACAGGTAGAATTATCACACTAGCATAGCTGACATCTTTCCTCCCCCCAAACTCCAGTGGTTCCCTATTGGGTATACAATCAAACACATTTAAGAGCTTGTTATGGAGACAGGATCCCGCATCTCTCTGATCCATGCCTTTGTACTGGCTGCCCTGTATCCCTGGCATTAACTTCCTCACCTCTGCCTCTTGGATATCCTGGTTTCCTTTTAGCTCAGCTCAAGGACCTTCTCCATGAAACCCTTCCCTTTCTGATTGCCTACACCCCACTTCCCCATTCAAAACTACGAGATTATATTAATGTATATTCTACATCTATTCCTATGTACATGCTGTCTCACTTAAAACAAAAAATCCTTGAGACTGCTGTACTACACAACTGAAATTTTTTAATAAGTGAATTTTCTTTTGAGCCAGGGACTGTATCTTCCTTTTTCACAGCATTATGCATTTAGAGGGAACTATGAACTAATTTAACTCTTCTTGTGCAGGTGAGTGCCTATGGATTCATTACAAGCAATTACCAGGAATTTTCTGACCATTATTATGATCGCAAGAAACGGCCCCTGGTGTTTTACGTCAATCATGATATGCGCCTGGAAAGCACTTTGTGGAGGAATTTGCATGAAGCAGGCATTATGAATCTATATCAGCACCAAATCCAAACTACGCCAAGTCATGAAGTACTTAAACAGCCAAGTTGAGCATTTTCTTACAAAGTCACTTGTTTTCTGATACAAAAATCCTGTCCTTGGTTAAGAATTCAGATGGTTTGCAGAGGCATTATCTTGAAAGTCAAAAATGCCCTACCCTACAATGGAGATGAAAAAAGATACGTAACATGCAGCTAGGGGCCGCCATGTCTTGTCACCAATTTTCCTGCATTTGTAAGCAGGTAGCAGACTCTAACTCATTTGGAAATGACAAAACCGACACAATCACACCCCTCTCTTACCCCACAAAACTACAAAAACCAAAAAATTTTCTTAAAACATGAAACTTCAAACTCTGCCCAGAGACAACTGAGAAGCAATATTAATTGCTTTTAACAATTGCACAACAATCATTCAGGAAGGTAACAGCAGGTCTCTGAGAATAAACAAGATCAATTGCTGCAAGATAAATTTCTGCCCAATAGGGAGGGGAGGGGAGGCACTCCCACCTGATGAATGAGTGGATAATTGTAATGTGAAAGAAACATTTCTGCACTCTGTATAATTACATAAATATTAAATGATCTTTTTTCTTTTGTCTTTTTTGCTATGACAGAGAAGCAAGTGGAAAGGGGGATGAGGGTGGAAGTTAGCAAGTGTGGTGATCACAAGTAGGATCCAAGAACAAGTTTCTTGACTGTATTTCCAGAGCAGTAAATTATAAGTAATTGCCTACCAATCCTGCCATGAGGCAGATGACAATTCTACTGCTTTTTAAAGTCAGAACTGTAAGCCTTCCAATAACTGGCAACATTCATAAACCTAACAGCTTCTCAAGCTAACCTAAAAGGCTACAAATCTTATCGAGCCTTCTTCCCAATAAGGCCAATATTGCCCACTTTGCTGTTGGTAACATGTATTTAGATGAAAAAGCCTTAGGAACTTAACAATACTTATTATGAAACATCAAGTAATTTTTATTTTTTAAGCATACAGAAAGAGCAAAGTATATACATATAAAGACTGTTGGTCACACGCAGCTTCAATAAGAAACACCTGTCAAATGAAAAAAAATGACATGTCAAATAGCAGCCAATAAATGGTCACACTGAAGGTTCCTAACCCTAGCTCAGTGTTGCAGGTTTGTTCCATATAGAATCTACAAGGTTATATAAATGGGGAAGCAGAGGCTTATCTTTTTGTGCATGGGCATGACCCTTTCAAGTAGATTACATGCTACTGGAGTATTGGTCTGTCACAACATCAAGGTTTGAGCTCTGGCACCACTACTTAATAGTTAATCATGATGAGTATTTTATAAACTGACACTATCGAAGTGATTAAAAATGTGGGAAAAAAATTCCACAACTACTTATAATCTGCCTTTAAAAAAAAAACAAAACAAAGGGAATCCAGAACTATTAAGTCACTCTCTTAAGATCATGCTACACTATATTTCCTTAAATATTTTCACTAAGAGTAGTTACCCTCATAATCATCTTGGTTTTAAAGGACAGGTTTTGATTACTTTGCAAGTCACTTCTGTTCATCATCGAATCTTTCAGCCAACCAAACAAAGCAAATCTTTTCTAGTAATCAACCTGCCATTTCACTGTTTAATGTCAGGCTATAAAGTTAACGGGGTCAACTCTCATGCCCACTAAACTATAAACACAAACCTTCTCCAGTACTTGAGCAAAAAATGTGACATTAACTATAAAATGCCCACACATAAGCTTTTTTTCCCTTCTTTTCAGTGGAAAAGAAAAGCAGCTCTTTTCTATCCAAATTCAAGACAGGCATTTAAACAGAGAAAAGCCAAGGAGCTAACAAGCACCACCCCCACAACCTCCTTGCTCTGCCCAAAGGTTCTAGGGCTGCCACATGCCAGACATGCCATTCAGAAAAGACCCTGAGCCAAATAGCTAAGCAACTGCCACCGAGTGCTGTACCACCACCCTGTTGACGAATGTCATAATATTGACTTCAAAGAAAATAGTCTAGAGTATTAGTGACTGGAGGTGAAGATATTTCAGGGAACTATCTTCTTTAAACCAGCATAAAACCTTACTTGCCTTTCCTATTAAAAGGGCATTCCCACAACAAAATTATTTGACCAATGTCTTTTCACTTTTGACATTGGTGCTACTTCTAAATAGAAAGTAACTGACAGCAATATTTAGGTTTTATTAAGGAAAATGATATGTAGGCATGTCTAGCAAACAATAATAAAATTTCATCTGAATGGTAGAATGAGATAGGGCTTACAGAGAGTGGGCTCCTAAGGTTAGCTAAGGCAGTGTTCGCCAAGACTGCATAAGGACTCAAGAAGGCGAACTCCAAACTTCCGGTTTTAAGATCTCAGATGAACTTGTTTCTTTAAAATAATCCAAAGATTGTATAACCCACCTCTTCTAGAGGTACAGAACAATGAAAAACTGGTGAACCTTATCTAATGCAAAGTCTACTGAGGGGGAAGGTAACTGATTAGAGTTTAGGGTTGGCATTTGGTATGTAAGAGATAATCTCAGTAATCTAAATCCATCTATCCCCACCTCCAGGTGTGTGTGGGGGGGGGGGGGGGGGTGTTCCAGACTGGAAGTACAAGGCACCCAATGAGATCACACTTAACAGGTCTTAGAGCTATGGTATAAAAGTTTAAACAAAACCATTTTTTTCCTCCATGTTCCAGGGAGTAGGACATTAACTCAATGCCTATTAATAAGGGTGCTACTGCCTTTCCATTTCATATTAGTTTACCTCCATTCCACCCAAATTGGATTATTAACCTACCTGACCTATTCCTTAACCATCCTTTGAAGTCCAATGCAAATGCTATCTACTTACCATAAAGTCCTCCAGATTCTTGTGGGACAATAAGGCATTTCACCTCTGAACTCATGTTTTTTGCAGGGACCCATGTCTTACCTCACTTTCTGACATTCTGTCCAGGAACATTTTGCACAAAGTATGGCTTAATGTTTGTTGAAATGACTAGTGAATGAATAAATGCAATTTTAGCCTACTGAATGATCTAAGTACTTTGAGGAAGATTTTTTAAACAATCCACTGGGGTTTTCTTTAGCTGATTACAGCCCGTATGATGTTTTCACATGGACCATTTTGTTCATAGCTATTCAAAGGAACAAGTAGTTACTTTCACCTGGTGAAAATTAGGAAGAGCAAGCTGGGGCTGAGGAAGAAGAAAAACTCAAAATTGAGCACCTGGGCTGAATCTCTCAAGATTATAAAATGTAAATTTGAACTGGGCTTCCGGATTTAGGGTGGGGCTCGGTTCCAGGACATTAAACCACAATGGGTATGCAGACTGTACACAAAGAACAAGAATCAAAGCAGTATGAACGCCTACAGAAAGGTGAACTTCACAGTTTACACATAAACATACTCTGGCAGTAGCACCTGGAAGCCTCAGAAGTGATTTGCTTTCCCCTCACTTAAATTTTCAGACAGGGATAACAAAACATCATTGGCTTTTGGAGCTTCCAGGGAACAAAACAATGAACTCTCATGTTTCAACTTGCCTTAAGGCAAAACAGACTATAACCCACTCCAGTAATCCATAGGGAACCAAGCTTCAATATTTTTCAACAGTGTTTACCTTCGTTATGGTAGAGAACAAATTTTCTACTTTTCTCCCAGCATGGATATGCTTCTACTATTAGTGATATTCTAAAGTCTTTCAGCTATAGGAGTAAAAAGGATCCTCAAACCATAAGCTTCTTTTCCTCATCAGCTGAGGCAGACACTGTAACCTACAAAAAAAAAAAAAATTTAACACAAACACTTATCTAAATTAACGTAAATCAATAAATCTCATTCCTTTTAAATACAGTATTTTAAAAGCAAGCCAAGCTTCAGGAAGTTCTCATTCCACATTTTTCTTTTTCAGACAGGGATAACTTCATAACATCACCAGCTCAGCTCTTATCAATGCATCAACCTCTAGTACAGGGGTTCTTAACCTTGGGTCTGTGAACTTGCTTTTTAAAGTCTGATCACTTTCAATATAATTGGCTTCCTTTGCAAGTTTAATATTCTATGCACTAACTAGCCAAAGACTCTTTATTAACATACCCATATTGTTTTTTGCCTCACAGTAACACTATAAGGTAAATAGACTGAGTACCAGGTACTGTTATCACTCATTCTACAGAAAACAGGAATGACTTGCTCAAATCATATTTTTTTAATGTCAATCTAGTGTGTTCCAGGAATAAACACTAGAACTGCTTTTCTTTTTCCCCTTCAAACTACTTTGTAATGTATACATGGCTATAGTTTTCTGGGTCTCTTATTATGTCAAAGAGCAAAACTGCTGTTTGCCAATTAAGTGTAAAACGCAGCCCTCTAAGAGGCATGCCTACCTGGTCCAAAAAACCAGGCAAATGAATTGTTTTGCAAATGCCCCCAAAATTAGCACATGTACAATTGTTGAGAAAACACTAAGTAATGAAATTATTTCATATTTAGAGGTCAGTCTATTTGAAAAGAAAAAAGGGAGGGGGGAGACATGACTGAGAGAAGGGAACTGGCACCAGTGGAAGAGTGGTCACATTTTAAAGGGAAGGGACAGAGTGTCACTGAAAAGTATTCTCATAGAGGAGTGCGTCTGCAGTGGGAGATAGGAACCTCCCAATGAACTCAAGCCGTCTGAGGACTAGTGGGTTGTCTTCGCTAATAACTGTGCCCCCACAGTTTTGCACCCCAAGAGATTCATGAGTTACTGAGAGTAATAGTTCTTGTCATCTTTTTTCTGTACAGCATTGAGTCTCCCATAGGTAATAAACCCAATATTTTATTAAGGTGATAAAATCGGAGGTGGAATGGACTTTTGAAAAACATCTAGCAAGACCCTTTACTTTACAAAGTAACAGGGCAAAATGTTGTGACTTATCTAACATAACAAAACCAGTTAATGAGAAAACAAGAAAAGAAAATCTAGGGCCACTAACTGTTCATTCAACATTTCACACCTTCTTGACCATTAGCTATTAATGTCTAAATTAGTACTTAAAAGAACCCAAGCCAGGCAATTTTAAATACTTACTCTTTGAAGGCGGAAGTTGGAAAATCCTCAATCTTAACATTTCCAATTACACTTTTTAATGTGCTCTTTTTCAGGGTCCAAAAGCAGACAGTATCTGGCATCCCAAAAGATATATACACATAAGAACATTCAAACAACTTCAAGTCATGTTTACAAATGAATTGAAGTTAGCAGAGCTGGGCCTCAGCAAGACAGAATCCACATAAAAGATGTTGTTCAGACAGGGATAACTTGATAATCATCACTAGCTCAGCTCTCACAAAAGCTTCTAAAATCCAGGCCAAACCAAGCCAGGTTTTCCAAGTACTCCCCTTTACCATCAGCTAGCTTTATGGCAGAAGGTATACAACACCAGGACGGGCCCTAAGAATCCCCAGTCCTCTTCAGTAGCAAAGATCATTACAATAAAAAAAATTTAGAGTAAGAAGTAAACTCAAATCATGTAGCTTCTCGCAAAAGGGAAATATTTAACATAAGTTTTTCAGTCAGTCATATCACTTTGGAGGATTTTGGTAGCTACTAAGTCTCACAGACTATCAGATGACAGCTGTGTATTTCCCTGGGAGTTCATAAATGCTTGTCCCTTTTCTCCTATAGTCACAGGATCAGAGACAAGGAAGACTGTTGGATACTTTGTCATTGCATAGGTAAGGAAACTGAGGGGCAGAGAAGTTGTGATTTGTGCAACCTTCACAAGTAGAAAGTGGAGATCCAGGTTATTAACACAGGTTGCTTTGACTCTAAATGTATTCCTCTCTTCACTGCACTTGCTGGCATACAGGACCTTCCAACACTCTGAGGACAGTTTTTCCTCTTTTGAATTAAAAGAAAAAGGATGAGGTCAGATTTCTGATTAGATTACCAGCAAAACAGATTTGTTCAGGATTTATTGCCAGGCAAAATCTGTAAGCAAAGTGTCCTATCCAAACTTTGTCCACCTATCTCCTAAACAGTGAGGACACTGTTAGATTGTCTTGTTAGTTGATTGACTGAATTAATGAACCCTTGGCTCAGAGGGGAAAACTTAAATCTTTACAAGACCCCATGGGCAAGCCAACTCTGGCCTTCAGTTTCCTCATCTCTAAAACCGGAGGACTCTTGCGCTCATTTTATTTCTAAAAACCCCTTCCAGTTCTAAACATATAATCCTATGGTCCCCATCCATTCTTACATCAACTCAATCCCATCACCATCATTTATAAAAAACAACACTACCTGGAATCAAGGGTATACCCATCAATTGGGGAATGGCTGAACAACTTGTGGTATATGAATATAAAGGAATACTATTGTGCTATAAGAAATGATGAACAGGAAGACTTCAGGGAGGCCTGGAAGGTCTTATATGATCTGATGCTGAGTAAAGGAGCAGAACCAGGAGAACTTTGTACACAGCAACAACCACCGTGTTGGAGGAATTTAATTGCAAGGACTTAAAAAATTCCCAATGGACTCTTGAGACAAAATGCCTTCCACCTCCACACAAAGAACTATAGAATTGGATCGCAGAATGAAGCAGACCATTTTCTCTTGTGTTATGTTTTATGGTTTCTCCCATTCATTTTAATTCTTCTATGCAATGTGACTAAGGTGAAAATGTATTCAATAGGACCGTATGTGTAGAAGCTATAGAAGATTCTACGCTATCTCAGGCAGGGAGTGGGGAGGACAGAAGGAGAGGGAGGGGAAAACAGTTAAGATATATGGAAGCGACTGTAGAACACTGAAAACAAACCATCTAATTTTAAGAAAAAGAAAGAAAGCCACACTACCGTTTTCTGCTCTTCCATTCTCAGGTTCGAGGGCCTGTCCCTTCAGGCATCAACGCCGCCTCCACTTTTTCCGAAGCAAATGAAAAGCCTGTGGATGATAAATAGGTTATCGACAGGGGGTTGGGGGGAAGGCGGCCTAGACAGGAGGGGAGTAACGGGCATCTCAGCCTCCGGATGCTAACCACAACAGCGTGCGGATGAAGTCGGAGGGGCCGCGGCCTGGCACAGCTGGGCAGAGCGCTAATCGTGGTGATACAAAGAAAGGCAAGAACAGAAACACGGCTCCTAACCTGCAGGAGCTTGCAACGCAACCAGACAATATGAGAATAACCGGGGACGTGAACGCGGAGGCCAGCCGGTGCAAAAGCACCAAGTCGGGAGCCGCGAGAGCCCGCGGCCACGTTCCCAAGCGAGAAGCCTCTCCGAGGCTGGCCCTGGCCTTCCTCTAGGCGCCTGACCCCAGCATTCCCCCATCGCAACCATCATACCCACCGCGGCCTGCCGCCTTGGCAGCCTCACAAGGGTAGGCCCCGCCAAAGCAACCATGGCCGCAGCGTGCCAACCAGGAAGGGGCCGGAAACCGAAAGGACTCGCGCTTGCCGTGATCTCGCAAATGTTCACCACCAGTCTCGCGAGGGAAGTGTCGCGAGGCTTGCAAAGGACTATGGGAAATGTAGTCACCCCCTACCCCACCCCCAACCCCGATGCATGGCGAGTGGAGGAATATCTCTTCTAGGACGTGTATGTGTATTCCTCTTAAGAGGAAGTGCTATAAAAAGTACTAAGTTAATAGCCCGTCCAGAAAGATCCGCTCCCTTTCTTTTTGAGCTACTCCAGGGGAAATAACCTTCCAAACCTACTCATCCCGTGCGATCCTTACCCATGTTTTCGCATACATCGTGGACCGAGTGCTGGACTGGAGTAGCCTCGGACACAGCTAGCTGTGTGACCCTGGACAAGTCTGCCTCGGTTTCTCTGTCTGGAAAATGGAGATAATAGCACTTACCTGCCAGGGTTGTTGGAAAAATAAAATGAGATAATATGTGCAAAGCCCTTTGCCAACTTTAAGGAGCTACAGAAAACCGACTATTTTTTATTGTTTTATCATAATAATGGCTATTGTTAATAATAGCTAGTATGTGTAGTGTTTTAAGATTTGCAGAGTGCTTTAGGAATATCTCAAAATATTTTATCTTCACAACAGCTCTGGGAGAGAGGTGATATTGTCCCCATTTTAAACTTTTAAAAATTAATTGATTACTTTTGGGAGGTGTAAATGTTTTTATTTTAAATTTCAATACAAAATGAGAAAAGAAAAAAAATATTGCCATGAATAAAGCAAAGGGTAAGAGAGGATTCAATAAAAAACATTTCTACTTCAAGAAAACCAATAACAATTATGAAGTCCTTTATAATTGGTCTTTAATGTTTACTATATAATTTTCCTGGATGTTATATGTTGAATTTTCCCTTAAGTTCTAGGGGTTTTGTCACAAAAACTTGAAAGTCTTTGAGTTCATTAAATGCCTGTTTTTTTCATTCGGGATTATATTTAACTTTGCTGGATAAGTTACCCTTGGTCGGAACCCCAGCTCTTTTGCTCTATGCAGTGCTTCTTGAATTGTGGGGTTGAGACTCATAGTTTAAGAAGTGCTGAAGGGATCACAAATGGAAAAAGTTTAAGAAGTCCTGCTTTACAGAATATAGTTTTCCACTGGATAACAGTGTGATGGAAACTGGGCATAGACCAATTACATGGTACATAAGAATAAAGTCCAAAGGGATACATGATCTAGGTATAAAGATTGATATAGACAATTTAGGGGAGCAAGGGATCATAGAAATGGAAAAGAGTCCCACATGTACAAAAATATTTATAGCAGCTCTCTTTGTGGTGACCAAAAACTGGAAATCAAGGGGATGCCCATCAATTGGGGAATGGCTGAACAAGTTGTGGTAGATCAATGTAATGGAATACTATTGTGCCATGAGAAACTATGAACAGGAAGACTTCAGAGAAACCTGGAAAGACCTATATGAACTGATACTGGGTGAAAGGAGCAGAACCAGGAGAACTTTGTACACAGCAACAACCACAGTGTGGGAGGAATTTTTCTGGTAGACTTAGTACTTCATTGCAATACATGGACTTAAAAAATTTCCAATGGACTCTTGAGGCAAAACTCCTTCCACATCCAGAGAAAGAACTATGGAATTGGATCGCAGATAGAAACAGACCATTTTCTTTTGTATTATGTTTTGTTTTGTTTTATGGTTTCTCCAATTCATTTTAATTCTTCTATGCAACGTGCATGTAATAGGAATGTATGTGTGGGACCTATATAAGACTGTTTGTCATCTCAGGGAGGGAATGGGGGAGGGAAGGAGAAATGAGGGGGAGGGGAGGGGGAAGGAGGAGAAGGGAGTGGAAAAAAATCTAAGATATAAGGAAATGATTGTCGAACACTGGAAAAAAAATAAAATAATTCAATTAAAATTTTAAAAAAAGAGAAAAAAAAGAAAATAGTTTTCCAAGGTCTGTAATCCTTCAATGTAGTAGCTGCTAGTCTTGTGTACTCGTTATTGTAGCTTCATGATATTTCAGTTGTTTTTTTCTTGTTGCTTCCAATATTTTTTCCTTAACCTGGGAGCTTGAAACGTGGCTATGATATTCCTATAAGTTTTCCTCCTGGGATCTCTTTCAGGAATTTTTTTATTTCTGCTTTACCTTCTAGTTCTGGAACTTCAGGGCAATTTTCCTTGATAATTACTTGTAATGTTGTGTCAGGATTCTTTTTTTTACCATAATTTTCAGGCAGTCTGAATATTCTTATATTATTTCTCCTCAATCTGTCCTCCAGATCAGTTGTTTTTCTGATGAGATGTTTCACTTTCTCGTCTATTTTTCACTCTTTCAATTTTGTTTTATGATTTCTTGGTGTCTTAGAATATCATAAGCTTATAATTGTAATAATACTAGGAATTATTTTCTTCCTTAAATTTTCAATTCTCTATTTCAAGTTGGTTGACTTTCTTTTCATAATTTTCTTGATTTCCATGGATTGCTCTTAATTTTTTTCCCTAATTTTTCCTTAGTCTCTCTTGTTTGATTTTTAGTCTTTTAAAGTTCTTCCAAGAACTCTTTTTTTGTGCTTGGCATCATTTGACATTTCTCATTGAAAAAGGAGTGACCTTTTTTTAGCTTTATAATCTTCCTCTGAATATGAACCCAAATTTTCTCTATTCCCATAGTAACTATCTACCTTTGGGTTCTTTCTCCTTTGCTTACTCATTTTTATTTATTTATTTTTGTTTTATTTTGCTTTTAGCAGCTATTAGTGTCATCAAGTTGTAGTTCTGAGGTGTGGCGAATGATGCCCCAAGCCTCAGGTCCTTCAAACTGTTATTTTTTGAGGTCTGTCTTGGGGCCCAAACTTGGGCTCTCCTCTCCACTCATAAGCCACAGTGACAGCCCCCAGCCGCTCCGTCCCACAAAGGATCTTGTTTCCTATGTACCCTCCAATGGCTGCAAATTATAGCCGTCCTCTCTCCTCTGAAAGTGAAACCAGGAACTTTGTTCTCCTGCAAATGCCCACAGTTAACAGGGTCCATGCCCCTCCTTAATGCACTCATCAGGTGTGTGCTAGTTTCTTCCTGCAGTCACAGCCCAGGACTTCTCTGGTCAGCACAGCTGTTCCTGGCATCCCTTGAAAGTGGAAGGTCCTTCAACATTCTCCTACTTAACCTTCAGATCCCCACACTGTCTGCAAAATGAAAGTTTTTAAGGCTAAGGCTGCCACCAGGACTTGTTTGTTGATTCTGCAGAGTTGGTCTGGAAGTGTTTGCACTTGACTCAGGCTAAACCTCCATCTCTGGAAGTCAAGTCTTCTCAGATTGTCTTAGGAGAACAGCTGCTTTACCCCATGTTTATTTCTGCTGCCCTGAGGCAATGTTCTGGTTTTTTGGGTTTTTTTTTTTTTTTGTGGAGGAAATTTGGACAGCCAGAAGTTTTCTGACCTATTTTGCCATCTTCCCAGAACCCCCTATCATTTATTTTTAATATTCTTTTAAAAAAAATTTTATTTTGATATTGTCTCCCTCTCTCTAACCCCTCTCCCACCTACTGAAAAGACAAACGGTACAATATCAGTTATATATGTGAAATAATGCAAAATATTTCCACATTAGCCATATCACAAATAATGACAACAATAATAATGAAAGGAAGAAAATTATACTTATTCACACTCAGCGTTGCCTTCTCTCACCCGTGATACAGACCTTTCCTGCCAACCTTCTAAGTCATCTTGGTCTGGAAAATTCTTCCATCTCATCCTTTTGTTGGTTCTACTTCTCCAGAATTCCTTTTGTCATATTATATTAAAGATGGTTGGAGGAGAATTTGGGAGAACTCAACTGAGTCCTTATCTTTATTCTACCATCTTGGCTGCACTCCTTAAGAGATTCTTTTCAGTTCTTGAAGGGAATAACCCAGAAAGGAATGTAATAACTATTACTGAAGGTTAAGTAATTGTTGTAAAGTGACTATTCTGAGATATTAACCCTAAACTGTATTTAACCCTAAATTATATGATCTATTTTTTAAAGATTCCAATAAAGGTTATCTCACGCTCTCTTGAAGTAGAGAAGGCTGGAAGGGCATGGTAATACTATTCCGTTTTGGTCATTTCTCTTTCTAGAAGTGCTTGGGTTTAATATAATGTTAAATTCATTCATTTAATAAACATTTAATAAATCTGCTATGTGCCAGGCACTGTACTAAGTGCTGGGGATACAAAAAAAGAGACAAAAAGAATCTCTGCTCTCAAAGATCTTACAATTTAGTCTAAATAGAAATTGTTTCTAGCAGACTTATGCCTAAAATGCAGGGTAGAATATTAATATTTTTCCTCAATAATGGTCCCTCCAAAAGGATGTTGGGGACTTTCTTCTATACATCTTTACAGAAAATTGGTAACAATGCTGCATATAGGATATCTATCCAGTAAGTCCTACTCTTGTAGTATCTTAACTGGTTCATCTTTTCTGGTCATACATCTCTTTGAATACCTTCTACGTTATTTCTTCTGCATGATTCATCACTCATAACATGATACAATCTATTTATGCCTACCACATATTCTTCCATTGCCTTTTTGTAACACACACACTTGATTCATTGAACGTTATAGCATTTCCAAGATTTGTGCCTGTAGATTTTGTGTGCCAAGATTTTGTGCTCTGTTCCAGAACCACTGGAATAATATCAATTTTTTTAAAGATGAGTTTTTGTTGTAGGAAGAAGCTTGGAGTTACTGAAATCATTGCTCAATTTCCTAAATATATATTGCTGTCTTCCTCCTTTCCAATTTGGGCATGCCATCTGCAATCTTTGTCCTGATGGATCCATTAAGTGGGTTTTCTATCCAACTGCACGTTATAATGTATACCAATGGTTCTCAAAGAGTGATCCAGGGATACATCCCCAAGATCTTTTTAGGGAGTTTGTGAGGTCAAAATTGTTGTCATAAAAATACAAAGACATTCACATGTCTAATATAGCAAGTATCAATAAACATAACCTACATAAACAAAAGCTCTTTATCAGGGTACTCAACAGTTTTTAAGATGGTAAACGAATCTTGAGATCTAAAAGTTAGAGAATCTGCAGCCTAGAAAATAGATATTCATTGTCCATTTGGTTTTTCTGTGTAGACTTGTTACAAAATCTTTTGAGTGACTATAGATCTCATTTACAAAATTCTGAAACATTATGTCATCCACAAAGAGGAGCATCTGGAGAACCTTACCATCCATTACCATTCCACAGATGGAATCTATTTATCTTAGACACCATGCAGGATACCCTTCATTATTAGTGGCAAATACCATGGTGAGCATATCTGTCTCCCTAATTTACACTTTATTTGACATTAATAAACAGAGATTTACTAAAAAATTCCATTTCAACCCCTCTTTTTAACCCTGTATGAATTCTTATATTTCATGTGTTGCTTATAAACAATAAATCATTAGGTTATGCTTCCAATCCATTCTATCAGCCTCTTTCATTTTATCAGTTAGTCGATTGCATTCACATTCACAGTTATGATTGTCTAGCATTTTCCCCTCCATCATATCCTGTTGTAATATTTCTTCTTTTAACCCTCCATCCTCTCCTTTACAATGAAAAGTAAGGGGAATAAAAGCATATAATCCACACTAATAACTTATAATTAGGGTGGTCTGATCCTACTCTGCCTTTTTTGTTTTTATTCAACCCAGACCAGATCACTGGATCTTACCTTTCTTCTTTCCTTTTAATTTCTCCATTATAATCAGCTTTTTGTAGTTGACATTTGTTTTGTTTGTGATTTTTTTCCTCCCCAACTCTATCTTTTCTCTTAAATCTCCCTCTTCCCCCTCCCTGTACCTGAACATTCCCCTGCTGGTTATGAAGAATGCCAGCATCAAACTTTCTACATGTACATATGTTCTACCTTCTTTTTCTATGTTCAGATAAGACTGCCTTCCTTTTATTTCAGCTTCCATACTTTTATATTCTCCTTACATGCACCAAATATAAGAAATAGCAAATTCTTTTCTCATTTCTTCCATAAAATATTTTGTTTTCTTTTCCTTTTCTTTACTTTCTTAAAGCAAACAAAACAGTACACAACCATACCCATTCTCAATTTATTTTTAGTTATTCCCTCTTTGCCACTTAAAGACAATGAGATTCTGAAAGGACGATGGTCTCTTGCAGGAGTATGTTGTTAAATGTTTAAGAACTGGCTTTCTGGTGTGTATGTATGTGTGTTTATATATATGTATGTATGTATATACATATATATTGCATAGCATATCCATATTTGTGTGTGTGTGTGTGTGTGTATTCAGGACATACTTTTAAGTTTAATATAAATTATTAACATTTTCTCCATTGCTTTAAGTCTAGAAATCAACAAAACAATAAACTGAGGCCTGATTTATAATGTTTGCTCATGTTCAAGGTGTAAATACTGACAGTAGAAAGAAGTACATACGAGCTGGTTCCAGTCCACCCCTGGTTCTCACCCTAATAATATATCAGTACTCAGACAACCAGTAAGCTTTTTGAAATTACTCAAATGAATTTGCCTTTATAAATTTTTCTTGTCCCTTTTATTTGCTTTTCATAAACTTTACCCAATTCTGGTTTTCTCAGTAAGATTATTTGAAAGTACTCTATCCTACTAAAGGTCCATTCTCCCCAATTTCCTATAGAATTATATTCAGTTCTATAGGAAATATTATTCTTGATGGTAAATCTTTTTTCTTTTTATTATATCATAATCCAAACTTTTCTTTCAATGAAACTAATTACTGCATAGACTTGTGTGATCCTGACTGTGGTAACTTGGTACTTGATCTCTTTTTTCTTTGCTACTTGAAGCATTTTTTATTTGACCTGAAAGTTCTAGATCTTGGTTATGGCATATTTAGATGTGCTTAATTTGAATTTTTTGGGGAAGGGGTGTAACTTGTGAATTCTTTCTATTTTTATTTTGCCCTCTAGTTCTATAAGTCTGAGGCAACTTTCTTTTATGATTTCTTGAAATATGGTATCTACAGTTTTTGTTTGGTCATGGTTTTCAGGAAGTCCAAATGATTCTTAAATTATTTCACATTATCCTTTTTTCCTAGGTTAATTTTTTCTTCTTTTTTTTTACTGTCCTTTTTAGAATCTCAGGTCATGATCCTTTATCTTTCTCTAAATCCTTTGAAATCTACTCTCCTTGTGGTATTTTAAAAAGTTCAAAAGACATAATTTCTGGGTAATTTAATCATTTTATTAATAATGCTAGCATTTTAATAAAATTATGATGTATCAGTAAGCACCCCAATGTACACAGGGGCCAGCTATCACAAATTCTTAGATCTCCAATATATTTGTGAAATGCAAAATTCTGTCTAATACGCACAAATGAACACATTAAAGGCCATCAAACAAGGATATGGTTACAAGAAAGAAATAACATTTTCTAGGCTCATCAGAGGCCCTGCCATATTACATGCTCTGAGTTGCCCTTCCAGTGTCCAGTGGACTAACTGCATGCTTTGGAACCTACTTACAATTATGTGATGGTCCAGTGATGGGAGGACATGGTATTTTGGTATGACTTGGCAAACTAAGTGGTCCATTGGTCTTCTGCCTTGTTCTATAACAGTGATAGGAAAAATGGTGCTGTTGTAGTTCAAAGAAGAGACAGCTTCCAATTCATCCACCGTGTCTTTGACTCTCAGCAGGCATAGTGTAAATTTGGCACTTTAAAGAGGGTGCGAAAAGGTTGGCCTTTCTTGACTCCAGCATCATGGCAACTCTGCTCTCTTGGCAGCTAATGCAAGGTAACTCAACTAGGAGAGTTTGTACTTTGATCCCCACTTTCCTTTCCCTATTTTGTGTTTTGTTTCATGCATAGGTGACAAAGCTGCAACCTGGAGATACACATGCCTAGACTTGGAGGTAACCTGGTGAGTTCAGAGGTCTACATGTGTGGCAGCAGCTTTCACCACAAGACAACAGTGACTGACAGCAAAGAAAGCATCTATGTCAGATAGGATGAGCACTGATACGAAAACTGAGTGAAGCCTGACCATTTTACCAGCAGACTTGTAAACAGAGTTGGTTAGACAGTGATGAGCCAAGGTTAAATGTAAAATTTCCAATTAACAGTCCTACAAACTGCTTTATGTTCTAATGAAGTTTAAGCATGAGTCTCCAAGCAGATTGTAACATTATAACAGATTGTAAATTATAAACTGAGTTATATCATCCCTTTTTAAGGGTGTGTGGTTTTTTTGGGGGGAGGACATCAAATACACCACTTGTGAGTGTCCCTATGTTTGGTATTTCTTGTGCTAAGTAGGAGTAAATTATCTATTCCATAACTGATTCATATTCTACATTGAATATCTTTTCCTATCCTTCTTTTGTGGGGAGATGCCAGGGTGAGATGCTTAATGAGCCAAAGACTTTGAGAAATGGCTACCTAACCCATCTCATTAGAGGCATACCTCCCCCAGCACTGAACCCAATCCAACTACATGCCTGGATGCAGAACAAGGAGTGGGTTCAGCCTCAGCCCCTGTGGTGATCCAGCAACACTTTCTCAAAGTTAGATAGGGAAAGACAGCAAAAAAGGCGTTGTAATAGGAAAGACAGAGGATTGCTTAGACAGGAATCATTACTTGAACAGGAGGAGAAAAAAAGACCAAAGACAGCAATTCAGAAAGAATATAACTTGTAGTGAGTGATTTTATTTCCTTCTTCCCACCTCACCCCCACTTGATGTAAACACAGGAAATAAACAGAAGAGTTCAGGTTTTAATTTAAGTGTAAAGAAGAGTTTATTTACCCTCAATGTTACCCCTTCATGGGGCATGAAAAAAATATCTAATCAGATTTGATGGAATTAGAAAGACTATTGTCAACTAGCAGAATAGTTAATAAGGGAGAAGGAGAGGAGAGAGGAAGGTTTTTTTTTTTTTCTTTTCCCTCAGAGAGTGAAATCATTTTATTTTTGAGGAAGGTCACTCATGCTGTGCATTTTCCAATAGTTGTCACATAGTATAAAGCAGGAAATTTCTCTTCCCCACATCCTGAGAATACAGAATTGGCAAAGAGAAGAAAGTTAAACAGCAGCTCGGAAGGTTTACCACCAGCATAAAAATAAAAACAAAGCATTTACTATAATTTCTTTGGTTGGGGTCCTTCCTTTAGAACTGGTATCAATATTTTCTCTTTCACTTCATAATAACAAAATGGTAAAACCAGAAAAAAAACACCACAATTATAGGGTAAAATTTCTGCTGAAATTGAGGAGACTGCTCCTTTTCTATTATCTTTTGTGCAGACTTTCCTGGGATCTCAGCTTGTTGGTAAGGATGTTTGGTTTTTTTCATGTTTTTATTTAAGAATAAAAAAGTTTTGATCTTCTCAAAAATCTTGGTTAGTTTATTGTTCCATTTTATTGCTTGGATGTTTCTTTGGTGCTGGTAAAGTGTTTAAGGTTTCATTTTTTGTTTGTTTGTTTTAGCATATCTATAATGGTAAAAGTAGCTACAGAGAGCCAGACCTCACTCAGCACTGCTCTTCTGAGTGGTTGGAGCAGGGTTTTCAGTTGGTGCTTCAAGAGAAAGCTTTTAAAAAGCTAATCAGCACTCTGCCCAAAGGGCTATAAAACTGCATATCCTTTGATCCAGCCTTACCATTGCTAGGTCTATATCCCAAAGACATCTAAAAAAAAGGGAAAAGGACTTATTTGTACAAAAATATTTCTAGCAACTATTTTTGTGGTGACTAAGAATTGGAAATCAAAGGGATGCCCGTCAATTGGGGAATGACTAAACAAACTTTGGTATACGATTGCAATGGAATATTATTGTGCTCCAGGAAATAACAAGCAGGATGATTTCAGAAAAACCTGAAAAGACTTACACGAACTGATTCACAGTGAAATGAACAGGAGAACATTGTACACAGTAACAGCAATATTATTTGATGAAGAACTGTGAATGACTTTGCTATTCCCATCAATACAATGATCCAAGATAATCCCAAAGGATTAATAATAAGGCATACTACCCACCTCCAGAGAAAGAACTAATATTGACTGAATACAGATTGAAGCAAGCTATTTTTTCACTGTTTCATTTTTTTCTTTTATTTGAGTCTTCTACAAAATGGCTAATATGAAAATGTTTTACATAGTTGCACATGTATAACCCATATCTGATTGCTTACCATCTAAGGGAGGGGGGAGGGGAGTGAAAGATAGAATTTGGAACTCGAAACTTTAAATACAAATGTTTAAAAAAATTTTTTTTAGCAAGCTAACCAGCTGCCTCTAGAGACAGGCAAGAAGCTCTGAGAGGAAATTACTCTTCTCCATAACAGGTTTCCTTTAGATCAGGGGTTCTTAACCTATCTTTTATGTGTGTATGTGCTATGGTCCCCTCTGGCTGACTGGTAAAGAATCACATCCTTGAATGCATAAAATAAAATACATAGGATTACAAAGGAGACCAGTTATATTGAAATAAAGCACTATCAAAATCTATTTTTTTTTTGAAGTTCACAAGATGCCAAGAAAAGAACTCCTGCTCCAGAGTACCAGAAGGTCACACCCTATAAAACTCTCCCTCCAAGAATTTGTCTCTAGAACTTGGCAAGTTGTTTTTTTAAAGGCTACCTAACCAGTTCTCCTAGTTCCATCAAGCTTCGTTGAAGACCTCTTCAAACTTCTATAAAGGAGATAGATAACAAAGAATGTAAACCTTTCTTTATAATTCATTTAAAATCTTCCTTTTTTTTTTCTGTTGTCAGACCCCTCACTTTCTGTGGTTGTATTATCTGGTAAGAGTTGGGGGTGCAAGACTGAAAAAGATGAAAGTCAATTGATAGGGAGTGCCTTGATCAACTCCTAATCATTATACTTTCAAACCTTTGAGTCTGAACTGCAGGCAACATTTACTAAAAGGAATTTTATTATAAGACATGCAGCATTGAATGTTCCGCTAATAAGAATAGCAATATTAAAATCGTATTCAAAAGGAGGCCATGCATTCACTGAAATGTGGAAAATTATATGCTAGCTCATCAGAGACTCTTTTCCATTTGTAATCTTCCCCAATAAACATATTTTTCTGTCTCAGTGATTGCAGAGGGCATTTTTGCCAAAATAACAGTGTCCTTGGAGCCAGAGAATTGTACTGTTGATCTATTATCCTCCCTATATAGAAAAGTAAAGCAGATTGGAACAAATGTTGAAATTTACATTTGAATAGCAAACAACAAAGCTCTTTCAAAAAAATTTTTTAAACTCCTCCTCCCTTTCCCCCCCTCACTTGTGCCTCCTTTCCTTCATCTTTCTGTTATCTACCAACTCCTAGGTCATTTTCTGAAATTTTTCAGTTACTTTTTGTACCTGACATATGGTCTTCTCTTTCACTCTGTCTCCTGCTGGCATCATATCCAAGTGACTTTTGAACAACTCAATAATTACATGGAGCCATGATCTCATTGACAATTTATTGTCTGGGAGCTATTTGCGGGAAGAAAGCTGTGCCAAAGTAAGGAGAATTGCTGTCCTAGCATACTTGTCTATCCAGCCTTGACCCCATAGTTTGTCACTTTAATTTTGCACTAGGCCAAAAGAAACGATGGAAAGATAATTTCAGAGGAATCTGGGAAGACTTGTATGAATTGGTAATGAGAGAAAGGGTTACATCTCTATTATATTTAATAACTAACTATTGAATCAGGATCAAGGTTTTGTTCTCCTTTTTTACTTCCTCATCCAGAAATCAACCAATGTGAGAAATCTTGAGCAAAGACTGTGGATTCCTGTTCATTGTGTTTACTCAGACAGATCTGGGAAAATGTGAATTCTCCCTTTTGTCAGATAGGTGATATGGAAATTGATGTCTCTTTGACCAAGATTTGGGTGAGTCAAGACCATCATTGTATTATAGCTCACCTCTCATTATAATATTAATTCTCTCATTAATTGTTAACCAATCAGAGTTGATTGCCACCCTTAGGAATACCTACTCTTCTAAGGGCATATAAACTGTGAGCCCACTGCCATAAGGGGTCTTTGGCATTTGAGAGAGCCACTGACCTCTTTTTGTTAATAAACATGCTAACATTATTAACAAAATGAATAATTACCCAGAAATTATGTCTCTAGAACTTTTTAAACAACATAATGCGGAATAATGCAAGCAGCTAGGGCAGCTAGGTGGCACAATGGTTAGAGCACTGGGCCTGGAGTCAGGAAGACCTGAGTTCAGATCTGACCTCAGATACTTACTAGTTGTGCAGTCCTAGGCAAGTCACTTAACCCTGTTTGCTTCATTTTGCTCATCTGTAAAATGAGCTGCAGAAGGCAATGCCAAACCACTCTGGTATCTTTGCCAAGAAAACTCCAAATAGGTCATGAAGAATTGGACATGACTATAACAACTGAACAACAATAAAATGTGCAGAACCAGTAGGACAAATTATACAATAACAATGCTGTAAAAATGAGTGACTTTGAAAAACTTAGCTCTGATTAAAGCAATGGCTAACCATGATTCCAGAGGACCAGTAATGAATGCTACCCAACTCTTGATGGAAAGGTAAAAGATGCACAATGCAAAATGAGACACACATTTTGGATTTTGTGACTATGCATATTTGTTACAAGGATTTTTTTTTCTTTTTCTTTTCCTTCTCAATGGGAGGGGGACTAGGAAGAGGAGAAAACAAATATTGGTTAATTTTTTAAAATGTAATCGAAAATGAAAAAAAAATTGCACTAACTTCCACCCTAAACTTTTTGCCATTCCTGACCTATAAATCTTCATTCACCCTTATCATTCACTTTCTTTGTTTCTACTCCAGGGAGGCTGGCCATCACTGTGGAAATTCTTAAGATCCATTCATTCAGACTCTACAAATTTCATTTCCTACAATCTTAGCTGGGTACTAATTGCTACTTAATATTACTTCAGTTATTGATTCCTTTTCTCAGTTTCTACAGTGACTGCTCCACAAGCCTTTAATATAACTAATAATAACAGCTAGCATTTATATAATGTTTTAAGGTTTGCAAAGTACTTTACAAATATTATCCCATATGATCTTCACAACTATCATAAAGGGTAGCTACTATTTTTGTCTCCATTTTATATTTGAGCAAACTAAGGCAGACAGAGGTTAAGTGACTGGCCCAGGGTCACAAACTAAGTAAGCATATCTGAGGCTGGATTTGAATTCAAATCTTCCTTACTGTAGGTCTAATGCTCTATCTACTTCACCACCTACTTAGATGTCTTTACTTCACTCCTTTTACTACCCACTCTATCACTTACACCTCACCCCCATCATATACCCTCATATTTATAGCAGAAGACCTGACCTTGTACTTCCTTAAGAATTGAAGTCATCCACTAGGAATTCCCTCAATTACTCTCTTCTATTCCTCAAATCTCATCAATACCTTCTGTCTTCTTCCCGTTGGTTAGAAAAGTAGAAATATCCTTACCGTTTCATCTGCTTCCTCCATCCCATACTGTCGGATCTTTTCCAAAAGCTTGTTCCAAAAGCCATCCTCCCTCTTAAGCATCTTCGATTTCTTCCTTGCCACTGGCTCTTTGTCATGAATTAACAGGCATTCTCAGGTCTCCCCAAGTCTTAAAAAAGACTTTCCTTCACCACTCTATTTATCATTAGGTTTGCTCTAGAAAGATGAATTTCTTGACCCCAACAATTCTGAAAATTTTCTAATGCATAGTAGGCTTGAAATCTACTTTGGTGGAAGGAGTGCCTACACTATTGAAATAATAATGACAATAATAATAATAGCTAGCATTTATATGGCACTTTAAGGTTTACAAAGCACTTTACATATATTATCTCATTTGATCCTCACAACAATCCTGTGAGGTAGATGTTATTATTATCTCCATTTTACAGACGAGGGAACCGAGGCCGAGAGAGGTTGTGACTTTCACAAGGTCACTCAGCTAGTAAATGTCTAAGGCAGGATTTGAACTCAGTTCTTCCTGACTGTAAGTCCTAGATAACATCCATCTATCATCCTCAGGTCATTTAATTATTTAAAGTAAAGTTCAAGCTTTGCAGTCTGTCATTCAAGGCCCTCCACCACTTGGTGCCACCAACTTTTCTTACCTCACATTCCTTCTCTCAATGCATTCTATGCTACAGCCAAATCAAGTCATTCTCTGACCCCTGTGTGTGTGCCTTGGTCCTAGATATTGCCTATGCCTGGAATGTCTTTAATTTCCCTTTTTTCCCTATCGAATTCCTAATATTACATTTGAAATTAAAGCAAACTGAGAGATGAAGACCCAAGCATGATCAATTTATTAGTTAAGCTGGTTGTAACTGATAAATTGAGTCAATGATCTCTCTCAATGACCAAAAACCCCAAGGTAGGAATTACTAACCTTCATATAGTTTTGAGAAGTACAAGAGAACAAAGAGCAGAGTTGGGTAGTAGGGGAAGACAGTGCCTTTGGTTATAGGGCAGACAGCATCGTTGGGGTGGATACAATGTGAATGGTTACATCAAGTAAAAGGGGCTAGCACCTTTGTAGAGCTAGTAACCATCCCTCTCATAACCACTCCTCTCTGTCATTAAGGAATGTTAATTGTTTCATGGGACCCATCTGCATCTTGTAATCTTTACTAGGGGATCAAAACCACCAGACTTGCTATCTTCCTTTTTCTTTTTAACTGTCTGATTTTATTTTATTTTTAATTTTTTAGGACAAGATCTTCCTTTGATCTGAATTACACAAGCAATTAATTCAATTCTGTACTTCCCACTATAGATTCCTTCTCCTTTTCTTTCTCCTCCTCTTCCTTTTCTTCCTCTTCTTCTTTTAATTTAGTATTTTATTTTTCCCCAGCTCCAAGTAAAAACAATTTTTAACATTTGTTTTTAAAACTCCGAGTTCCAAATGCTTTTCCTTCCTCCCTCCCGATCCCATCCCCATTAAGAAGGCAAGCAATTTGATACAGGTTATACACATGTAATCATGCAAAACATATCTGTAATACAGACTTGCTAGCTTCTTGAAAGAGATTAAAAAAACTCCCCTAATTGCACAAGAATAGGCAAGGACAGATGACATATCTTTTGGGGATGGTACCAAGTTAACTTGTGGGATTTAAAGATAACTAACAGATGTCCTGGAAGTGCCCCAGGGGTTACTAGTATGAGAGATAGCAACTTTTCTTATAACTTTTAACTTTAACTCTTTGTCTCTCTGTTTCTGTCTCTGTCTCTCTCTTCATACATATTCACACACAAACGTACCCATATGTATATATGTATCTATGTATAACTTTAAACTTATAACTTTAAATTCACCCAGAAGCAAAGACAAATTCCCGAGATCAACTCAAGGATACAGAAAGGTGGCTTTAGGTAGATGCTGACTCAACTATGAAAATCAATAGAGCATAAAATCAATTACATTGTAGAATCAATACAGTAGAAATTCAAGGTAATGTTTTGATCTTCTCACAAACCATTATTTAAAACTCAGCTCAAATGTCACTTTCTCCAAGAAGCTTCCCGTGAAATTTGAAAATAACTTTTGAACTCAGACCTGACACAATACTTTGTTTTTTAACTCTCTAATGCATTTGTCATGTAATATTTTGAATTGTGTCTGTCTTAATTTTTTTCAGCCCTTACTAGAATATAAACTCCTTAAAGAAGTTAGTGTCCTATCCAATATTTCTATCTCCATGCACCAATAAATAAATCCTATTATTACCTCTAGGCTTTATTGTATAATACGACTAATGGGGCTTGAAGTCCTAGGAGTATAACAATGACTAACCAATAGGGGCCCAGTCCTTTGAACATGTACAATCTGTTCTGCCTAGTACTAACCTAGTAGATGTTTGGGGACCCTGTTTTTGGACCTGTGTAATGAAGGGTCTGACCCTCTACTTCTGAGCATGTGCTAGGTACATGACAGTTTGCTTTGTACTTGCTATATTGCTGTTGTTTTTTTTTAAAGGCTTTTAACTGGCTACAAAAAGCATTAACTGGCCAAATTGTTCTGCCTTATAGATGAATGTCAAAGCTATGGTTTTTCCAGTAGCAATGTCTGACTGTGAGAGATAGATTATAAAGAAAGCTGAGCTCTGCAGAATTGACTTTTTTGAATTGTGGTGCTAGAGAAGACTTTTGAAAGTCCCCTGGATAGCAAAGAGGTCAAAGCAGTTAATACATAAAGAAATTAATTCAAGCTATTCACTGGAAGATCAAATACTAAAGCTGAAATTGAAGTACTTTGGCTGTATAATGAGAAGATGGGACTCATTGGAAAAGACTGGGATGTTGAGAAAGATTGAAGGCAAAAGGATGACAGAGGATGAGAAGAATAGAGAGTGTCATGGAAACAATGAACATGAACTTGGACAGAGATGGTAGAGAATAGAATGGTCTGTATGCTATGATCCACGGGGTCACAAAGGGTCAGACATGTCTGGATGCCTGAATGACAGCGAAAGCATCTGAATGGGGCAAGAACTCTTAGCCTAGGTGAAGAGAGATGTAGCTCCAGGGACCTTTTCTTTCCACCCAGGCCAATGTGTGGCCTTGAACAAGTGGCCTCTTGGTTTCTTTCCCTTTTTGTGGTTATTATTTCTAATCTTAGTTGAATGAATGTAGGAGATAGAACAGAGTAAGCTTTGACCTTAGGAGTCTAAAAGGTGCATTGTTAATGTATTTTTGCATAATCAGAAGATCTTTCTCATTCATTAATAGGCCCATATGACCTGCTTGAGTCACATGGAAGCCTGAGTCACATGAGTCTGTATTAGAAGGAACTGGTGGAGCAGGAAGGGTGGAACAGAGCTGAGAGGAATTTGGACACAGCAGTTAGACCTGAGGGAGAGAGAGGAAGCAGGTAGTAAGCCATGAGTGTTTGTTTGTGGGAAGGCCCTAGCAGGAGGAAGGCTTGCAGGTGATGGTGCCCTCTGCATTGTTATTGTGTACAGATTTCTTTGTTGCTATGATAGATATGGCTTTCTGGTGTTGGGATTCAGCTTTCTGGTGTTTAAATAACTGTCTTGGTTCTGTCTTCCATGTGGAGAGTCTGTTATATTTTGCAGTTCAGAATTACACCAGCACATTCATAGCCACTATAGGTGCTATGACTATTGTGTTGGTACTACAAAAGGTCAGAAATGCCATCAGAGGTTCATAAACCAGAATCTATGCCAGAGCCTGCTAGCAGCAGAGCTTGGTGAGCCAGTACAGCCTTGAGAAGCAGATTGCTCCACCAACCCCAGTGGTAAATGAACCTGGCAGCCAAGAAGCCATGTCTTGCAAGCAATAAAGTGACTCTGTACATTTGAGTCTAAGCTCCTTGAGGGCAGGGATTGTCTTTTGACTCTTTTTGTAAACCCAAAGTTTATCACAGTGCTTGTTACAAAGTAGGTACTTAATAAATGTTGATTGATTGATAGCACATTAGGAGGTGAACATGGTGGGGTGAATAATTGTAGGAACCTATTTATTAAAAGTAGCCACAGAGAGCAAAGTGGTAAAAAAAAAGCATGTGCTTTAGGGTTTTTTTGGGAGGAAAGTGTGTTTAATTCTGTTCTTGCTATATCTTCTCAGTAAATATTCCTTTGTAAAAGCTGTTAGTTAAATAAATTTAGTAAAAAAATAAACAAACAAATTTAATTTATAAAGTTTAAAATAAATAATTTTAATAATAAAAATTAATAACAAATATTAACTGCTTATCATTGATATTAAGGAGATACAATCATGTTAAATGATTCTGAAGCAGTAATCACTAATACTGAGGCTGTGTTATTGAGGTTGGTGGAAACACAAAAGAGTGAGGGCTCAACATGACAATATTAGAGAGCCCTAATGCCCCTCAGGGGTACCCCTAGGACCCTGAGGAAGAGGTATAGCCAACCATGTCCTAGGAACCTCAGCTGCTAGTGTGTTGTATGGGTTAATAGAATAAGAATTGTATTACAGGAGCATAGACTTAGAGATGGTAGAAACCTTCAAGTTCACCTCCTTCATCTCCCTCATTTCATAGGTGAAGAATCTGAAGCCCAGAGAAGTATTTACCCCACACCCCTGTAGCAGAGCCAGGATTTGAAACAAAGTCCTATAACTCCAAATCCATTCAGCATTCTTCCCACTGTACCACATCACTTTTTCTAAGGGTATTTCATTGCGGAATTTCAGGAATGAGTCCATCTGATATGAGAGCTATTCAGTTAATGAAACCTTCTTGCAGCCTCTGAAATATCAATAAAGCTGACTCTGTGTTTTACTGGGCACAGAATGATTGTGACACACACATAGACACACTCACACAGACACATAGATATATAATTAATGTGTGTATACATATAACATATATAATTTGGTGTAATTGTATGTATGTGTATACACACACTCATATATATATGTATGTATATATATAAAATTTAGTATAATTTAACTGAAGTTAGTACAATTTAATTGAAGTCTTCCCAGAATAGACCTACCAATATCCCCATTACTCCAATCAAACAACTGTAGAATATTAGCATTGAGGCGGACTATTTTAGAAATCTTCACATCCAAACTTCTCATCTTGCATATAAGGAAATTAGGGCTCTCATTTCAGAAATGCCAATATTTAGTACCTACAGTGCATAGTTCTGTGCAGCTGTAACTGTGTGTTCTTACATCTCATATTCTCTCGTATCTTTGTCCTGTCTCCCCTAATCAGCTGTAAGTGTCTCAATAGCAAGGATAAACAGGCATATCCTCCCTAACATCATTAATTGGTTCCTGGAAAACATGACTGTAGGTGAAACAAAATTAGAGGGAGCAATCAGTTTCATAGGTTATGAATGAGCAGTTAGCCAAGATATTACAGGAGAGGGTTTGTGAACTCATGATGGGATTTGACTATAAGGTATCCATCATGCTAACTGGAAACAACGTTGGGGAGATATATATAGGCAACTTCTCTGTAATTTATGGTTTTGGAAAACTGCCCGAAGCACTGCAAGTTTAAGTGACTTGCAGTCATAGTTTGTATCAGAGACAGGGCTTGACTGAACCAGGTCTTCCTGAATCCAGCACCAGCCTTTTTGCCAGTAAGCCATGCTGGCTTCACTGCAAAAAGAGCCAGATTTCCTACAACTGTTCTAATTTCAGACATTCTGTCCTGTTGTCCTTATAAACCATTGAAATATCCCAGAAACACCAGTTTTTTCAGTAAACAGTAACTGAAGAAATCAAGTCAACAAATATTACAATAAAAATCTATATGCCAGGTCAAAAAAAATCAGAATTGCTCACTAAAACATGAGTGAACTTTGTCTATGGTTAAGCATACGGTATGGATACATATGGTGTTTGGCATGGTGTAGACAACAGAGAAACTCTTCCAGCACCATATTTCTTATGTTAAAATACCCTTTTGCAATTCCTTCCCCAATTTTGGCAGCAGGACAAAGTTGATCTGGCTACCATGAGTGTGCTAAGAAAATGAATACTTTCAGGCACTAGTATAGGGAGTTATTTTTCCTTTGGTTCAGTTGTATTTTTTTCTTGTCATTTTATTATTTTAAAATGTAAAAACAATGTTTCCTTAAATGATTTAATGTTGTTCTTTGATATGATTTGCTGTATGAATAAATCCATGAATTAAAATTCAAATAAACTTTTGTCAAACCTCACATCCCAATTTGAGGCTAGGAAAATATGAGCGCCATATGAATATGTGTTGTGTTCTATATATGTGTGTATCTGAATCTACCAGATTTTAGAATTCTATGACTATGCCCCCAAACCTGCTTTTCTCTCTTCCCTTCCTTCTTTATCCTTCCCTTCTTTCTTCTTTTCTTTCTTCCTTTCTCCCTTCTCACTCTCTCCTTCCCTCTCCTTTCTTTTTTTCTTTCTCTCCCTATTTTTCTTTTTTTCTTTTCTTTTCTTTCCTCTTTCTTTCTTTTTCTCACTCTGTCCTTACACTCCCACTAGAGGGCAGATGTTTCCCACAGATAGAAGCTATAATACCGACAATGAGTTCCAGTTTCAGTCTGCATCCCTCCTCCCTTCTCAGCACTGCCTCCCAGGTTTATTCTTCTATGAGCCCACTCTCTCTGTTACCTACCATCTAGTAAGACTTTCCTCTCTCTCCTTCCCCATCCTTTCATCTCAGTTTGCCTCTCCCTTCCCATGTCCTCTCAAGGCCTTACTTCTATCTCTTGGGAATGGGTGTTGCAGAGAAGGCTGTCAACTGTTTGTTTTGTTTGTTTTTTTAATGAGATGTCTACTGCCAGTTCTTGCTGCTTTCCAACAGAGGGAGAACGGCCAGGGATCAGAACAGACATCTCCTAGGCAGACAGGACTCATGCTCCTTCATCTGGCAAGAAGAGAGTGGCACTTTATATTTGGAGTCAGCTCCATTCTTGAATAATGAATTCCTGAAAAGCAGGGAGGATAACCTTGGCTCAGCACCCCTGGCAACTGGCAGGAGATTGAATCTTTGATTGGGAAGATCTTGCTTATAGAATAATTCTCATGCTATCATCACCTTGAAGGGAAATAGTTCAGATCTGAATTAGCTCACATCCCCAAACCCACAGATTAGAGACCCAATTCTCCTCCCTGAATCACAGGTCATTAGGGATAGGCAGTTGCTTCTCCCAGACCTTTACCAAGAAAGCAATTTTCCTGGCCTTCCCACTGCATCTCCTTCTCATTTCAAGTCTCATCAAGAAATATCTTTTCCTCCTCCCCTGGATCTCTCCTTAGGGATTATTTCAAGGTGACTCAATGGTACACCTTGCAGCATCAACAAGAGTAGCACTAAAGATCTTTTCATACACAGACTGTACAGTTCTGTGGACCTGGGTACCTCCATATGTCATAGGCACTGCAATGGCTTTGTCTTTGTCTATTGAATAAATCCTGTTGATTGTTTAGACCTGTATGCAGGGCTGATCAACCCAATAAATAGATACCATTCCCAGTGAGGTTTCTAGGATGGCTATAGGAAATATACACATGCATACATTGATTTCTACTGAGGACCTATCTGTAAGCATGCATATATGTGTGTGTAGGTATTCTACACATATAGGAAGGCATGTACCTAAGAATGGAAAGTAGTCTCTCCATGTAGCCACACTCATCCAGAGTGAGGCTGTTGCTGCTGTGGTACAGCAGTTCCCCTCATCCCACCTCAAACATACACACACACACACACACACACACACACACACACACACACACACACACGCCATTAGCTCTCAGCTCATGTCTGAGCACCAGGAGAAATAGCAAAGCACTGGGTCTCAGCAGCAGAAGTCTCAGCATCTTCTCTGCTCCCAGCTGATGCCCCCTGCCTCCCTGCGGCTCAGAGCAACCTTTTTACTGTCACTCAGGTTGCTACCAGTGGAGAGATTAGTATTCAGATGGAGGATTAAAAAAAATATCAGGTCAGCTACCTCCTGTCTGCTTTCTGAGCCAGGATGCAGAAAAAAAAATACTCAGTGATATAAGGACAGGGCACATGGAGGGAGAGAATTTGACTTCTTGGCTTGGAGAGGGTTGCTCAAGGTCCCTGGAAGGATATAGATCAGTTTACTGGCCATAAGGAGAGTGACAATGAATAGAGTTTTATCAGCTAGGAAGATGGGGAGAGGAAAAGGAAGTATTTATCCCAGGAAGCAGCAGCTCCCAACTCCTATTTCTTTTCCTATCCTTACCATTTCGCTGCCTTCTCCCTATATCCCTGACTTTATCTTTAGCCTCAGCTACTCCTTGTCATTTTGATTTGGAGTTTTAAGGTATAAATAATTTTACATGAAGGGGTACAGGGGTGAAGAACTCACAACCCTGAGGTCATATGTGGTCTTCTAGGTCCTTGAGTGCAGCCTTAGTCAATTAAGTTCGAGTTTTACAGAACAAACCCTTTTATTAAAGGGATTTGTTCTGTGAAGTTTGGATTCAGTCAAAGGACTGCACTTGAAGACCTAGAGGGCCACATGTGACATTGAGGCCACAGGTTTCCCACCCCTGGGTTAGGAAATAGAAAGAACCATACCACATAGTAGGCAGGGGAAGGATCACCCAATAGCACCTAGGAGAGGAGTTTGAGACCCAGATGATTCTCCCAGTTCAGTCTATCTTGCTGTCCTTAGCTACTGTTGAGGGAGGATGTTTTCAAAACCCTCTTCTCATTACTTTAGGTCGTTTTCTGCTGGGAAGGGAAATGTCTGTGGGCATACTCACAGTAAGTCAAGATTTGGATTTCCCCCCTCCCATTCCTAAGCATCTTCTTACAGGTCATGTGTATAGAAGAGGGATGGGGTGGCAGATAATGGGAAGATCACATATATATGTGTGTGTGTGTGTGTGTGTGTGTGTGTGTGTGTGTGTGTGTGTGTGTGTGTGTATGTATCTATCTATATCTATATATTGAGAGAGAGAGAGAAAGAGAGAGCGTTCCCAAGGGGTCAAGGGTGGGAGTTGGGGTAGAGGAAACCCAGAGGGTCCCAGGCACAGCTTTTCTGGAGAAGCCCTCTTGGCTGAAGGAAACACAGCTTTGTGCAGCAGGAGAGGCAAATGTGCAGATTGTGCTGAGAACCTGAGGTGGGAGAGGCCCCAGGAATAACACCCAAGCGTGGGATTGGTGTAGGGGGAAGGTGTAAACACAATCTGCTCCCCCCACAGCCAGCCTGCTTGCTGGGGGATAGCTCTCATCCTGCCCAACACACATGTCCTCCCAGCTGCCAGGGCCTAGGCAGTCTACTAAACTCAGGCAACCAATCCCACCACCCTCCCCTTCCATAGGAGTCCTCTCAGTGGTGGAGCAGGGAAGACCACTCCCCTAGAACTTGGCCTCATGATGATGTCCCACAGGGGAACCATTCTTGTAGATTGGTTACCAGGCTTTGGGTCCTGACCCAGCTCCATCCCAGGAGGGAATGACCAGTGGAGACTATAATGAAATGACAGGAACATGGTGAGGAAATCAAGCAAGAGAGATGAGATCACAGGACCCTGAGACCTGGCCAAGGAATGCTGCCCTCCTGCCAGAATGTTGTCATTAACGAGGGAGCTGCCACCCAGGAGGATGACAGGCTGACAGACAGAGGCAGGCAGCCATAAACAAGTCCTGAACTGAAGCAAAAAAAAATGTTTTTCTTTTCAGCACCTTCAGAACTGATTTTCCAAATGCTATTGCTTCAATTCTCTTTTAGTGTGAGGCGCCTTTCCCTAGGGATCTGTTTCTTTCTCCATCCCTCTGAAACAGATTTCCTCTCCCTCTCTGCTCTGTCCTCCATCTGCTCTCTTCGTCCCTCCTGGGCTGGAGGGTTCTGCCTGGAGAAACTCTTCTGTCACTACCTCCATTTTTATGAACCACAAGGACAGCTGCAATGGGAAGAAAGGGCCCACAAGAGCCAAGTGCAAAGATGCATACACTCCTAACCCAGGCAATGGCAGGGGTGGGGGAGGGAGAGAGACTGAGGGACAGGAATATATGCTGGCTTTCCTTTGAAGATTAATGACCATGAGACAATCAGGAGCAGCCGCCAGAATGGCTCATGTCTGAATCTCTAAGCAGAAACAGAAATGTGCTTTTACCTTTGCACAGGGTCATGAAGGATTGTACAGAGAGAAAAACAGCAAAGCAGCGGGGGGCTAGGTGTGGGGTGGATAGAGGCAGCTGAAGTTATTGAGCAGTCAGAAAATTGTACCCCAAAGTATCCCCTCTCCCTTCCCATATTGCTATTTGGCCAATCAGAAGACATATGCATCAAAAGCAAACAAAAAACCCCATGACAACTTTTCGTCTTATCTCCCCAGATACATACATCTATATATGTACATAGATATATACATGCACACTTTCCAGCATGAATACAGACATATATACTTCACAGCATATATTATGCTCCCAATATATACACACCTTTCATCATCTACTTGCCCTAGTACACATACACATACATACACACACACGCACACACCACACACAATCTTTCAGCATTTGTCCTCTTAGACAAAGTACATTCACAGAGGAATTTGTTAGCTGTCCTTATTCAGCTTCAGCCAGACATGTCACAGACACTATTGCGATTTCTTTCTCACAGATCATCTCAGAAAAACAGCCAGAGTCAGAGTGAGCTATGAGGAGTGGAGAGAGGAAGATGCTGTCTGAAATGAACAACAACCATGTTAAATTGTAATCAGCACTACTTTTGACAGAAAAATGAGATTTAATATTGCTCTCAAACAGACAAATAAATACCCTCAGCCAAACAAATTCCAGCCATCCCTCACACAGCAGAGAGTTCTCATGTTGTTAAAGGTTCCAAGGATGCTTGGATGCTCTTGGGATCTCATCCCCCCCACCTCTGAGTCTGATGATAGCCCAAAGGGCTCTGGGTAGCTCTATCCCTAATGGCCCCTCCCCACCAGGCCTTGTCAAATTGTTGAGTTTCAGAGAAAAGGAGATAGGTTCTAGAGATGAGATTTTCAGCAGTTCCCTCAATTCCAACACCTGTTCTCATGAAAAACAGTCCATCCAAAGAGAAAAAAATAACAACAGAAAGTATGCATCCATTGGTGATCATTTTTTTGGCTGACTACTTCACCATGCAGCAGGCTTCTCAAGAAGAGGGAGAATCAGGGCTTGAGCTGAAATGGAAAACCAAAATATAAATGCTTCCAAACTTATGATAGTGTTGTATTTCTGGATACGTTCCTCCCCATTCTAATAAATATCACTCCATACTCCCTCAAAGATGAGGCCCTTCTCTCAAGATCTAGAGTCACAGTTGGATAAATTATTTATGTTTCTAAAGCAGAGATCTCCAGCTGTCTTGTGACATTATACTGCCCTGGAGGGCAGAACCAGAATTAATGAGTAAGGAGTTGCAGAAAATAATATTTAGGCTCCACATAAGTATAAACTTCCCAATCATTAGAGTTATCTAAAAGGAACTTGAAAAAGTGTTCTTCAAGTGAAGTCTGAATGATAATTAGTCAGCAATATTCTGGAATAAATTCTTGTTCAGTTTTGTATTGGACTACATGATTTCTGAGATCCTTTCCAATTCTGAGATTCTGGAATTTAAAAATATTTTCAAATAAACAACTGTCATCTGAAAATAAATCCTTGCCCTTATTTCCATATGGTCCCCATGATAACAACTATTTTGTCTTTTTTGACATCAGAATAGTTTTCCAATAGAAACCCTCCACCAATGAATCCCCTTCAGTAACAAAGAAAAATTTGAGCAAGATCCAACAGAAGAAAGTTCTAACACCACCTCTGACAGTCTATGAGATATTCAATATCTGTAATTCCCCACCTCTCACTGAGAGGAGAGAAGAATATTTCTTCCTCTTTTCTCTGGGACTAAGATTAGTCACTGCAACTGACCCAAATCTGAGTTTGACGACATGTTAGTGTTGTTTTCATTTACTCATTCATTTTTTCATTTTTGTATCCTCCACCCAACTTGTCTAGTACAGCTTTGTGCACATAGTTTGTTGAATCAATGAATGGTTTTGTCCTCTTTTGAACTCATAACTTTGAACCACTTGACACTGATTTACTTTGGTGCTTTCTAACTAAAAGATTGAACCATTGGAAGGAAAATGATGATCTGAGAAGTAGGGAAACAGTAGGTAAAAAAGAACAGATTTTCATGGCTTGCTGTGTTCATATAGTATAGATTAAGAACTGAAAGATGCCTCAAAGGTCATTTGACAGATGAAGAAACTGATTTGTCAGTAATCATACAGATAATAAGTGGCAGAGCCAGTACCGAAACCTAAATTCTCTAACTGCAAAGCAAAAGCTTGCTTCTGGCATTTTTCCTTTTCTGTGACTGATGGATATATTGTAAGCACATGGTTATACCAAGCTATTCATCAGTCTGACTCTGGAAAGAGAAGACAGTTCTAGTTGTTCAGTCATGTCTGACTCTTCATGACCCCACTTGGGGTTTTCTCGGCAGAAATACCGGAGGACTTTGCCATTCCCTTCGCCAGCTCATTTTACAGAGTTGAGGCAAACAGGGTTAAGTGACTTGCCCAAGGTGACACAGATACTAAGAGTCAGGACAGATTTGGATTCAAATTCAAATCTGACCAGGTCCAACACTCTATCCACTGCACTATTTAACTGCCTGATAAAAACAGTAGTTGCTACCTAAGTCCTTACTGATCACTCAAAAGAGAATTTTCAGAGAACAGGGTATGTTTCCCTAGGGACTGTAGGTAGGACAGCCTACTCTTTGTGCCTGGCACATAGTATGTGCTTAATAACTACTGGCTAACTGACTTTAAGGAAGAGAACAGCAGGGGGCCAAGCCTTTCCAAGCTCTCTCAATTGACCTGGTACTATAATTATGATATTCTAGGACCTGAGTTTGAGTCTTAGCTCTGCGGATTACTATCTATGCAACCTTGGCAAATGACTTAACCTCTCTGGGTCTCAGTTTCCTAATCTGTAAAAATGATAAGATTGAACTAGATAACCTATAAAGGTTCTTTCTAGTTTTAAACCTATGGTCCTACGATTGCGTGGCCTACTTTGGAAATATCTTCCCAATATCTACATGTAGGGGGCATACACAGAGAACAGCCTTGCACATAGTGACTGATGAGTGAATTAATGAAAAGATATTTATTAAGTGCTTATTATATACAAAAGCACCTTGTTTTATGATCAAGCACTATGTGTAGATTGGTTAATTAATATTCATCCATGGGCGTAGGAACCTAATGACCAGAGGAACTATTTCACCATGCTTTGGAGGACAAGAGTCAGATCAGGGATAGAGAGGCCACCAAGTTTTCAGAAATATTCACTACTCAATAGGACAAGTGGCCCCAGCCTAAGGAAGAGTTAACATCTGATGGCCACACAAGGTGGTGTCCTATCCACAGGGGCTGCCCAGCCAATGGGACTAAGTACTGATGATGTCATACTCCTCCAGCTCCTTCTATTGGGGACATGACATCGAATCCTACTGGAGAGTTCAGGCAAGAGAGAGCTACAAGCTGCAAGGATGGGGAGGCGGGGGAGCAGGAATGGGGAAAGAAGAGAGGCAAAGCTTTGGTTTCAGCTATTCTACTCTATCACACTGAACTTGGGCACAAGGGTTACTCCAGAAGAGACATTATAGAAGATCTTTGGGCAGCCTTTTTCCAAAACAGCAAGGTTGTACAGGGAGGTGGGGAGGTAGAGCAAAGGGAAAGGAGGAGAAAAATGAAAAGCTGCTAGAATCCAAATTTGAGCAACCAAACAGCCAAGACAGGCATTGGGGTATATGTGAAACTAGAGGAAATATGTAGTCTATCTCTTTTTCCACACATAGTTAAAGAAAATTTCTCTCACAGCCTACTTCTTGTTTAATAACTTACAAAACCTTCCCATGTTCCCACTTGAATCTCACCTGCTAGATATCCCTTGTTCCTTGTCTAAGCTGCTGGCCTCTGTCTCCTCTGCTCCATGAACCTTTCTGGGGTCAGCAGTGGGTGGGGGGAATGCAAGGTCACAATGGTAATGGGGGCAAATTGAAGGGTGGTGTATCAGATCCCCCTCTTCTCCCTCCCTCAAACCCAACCCCAGTGTATGAAATTCTCCCAGAAGGAATTCTCATCACCCTGTCTTATGTGCTTATAGGCATTTGAGGGAGGACCACAGTTCCTTCAGCATGGAGAGAGGGAGAAGAGTATTCCCCAAACACCCTCAGTCTCCCTCCCAGCTTTCCAGCTAGCTCCCACCTGGTTTCAACTTCCACCCCCAGTCCAGTCCTTAGAAGGTACCCATTGCTTACGGATGGACCTGATTGCTGAAGTACCTCCGCCAGAGCATGACCAAAGTGCTGAGCACAAGGAACGTGGTACACATGCCTCCTCTGCCCCCATTCCCAGTCCACAGTAAGGGTGGGAAGGGGCCCCACAGTGATGGAGCGTGCTGTCTTCTGCTAGTCCAGTAATGCTCTGTCTTGAGGCTCCCTTGGCTGTTCCCAGGGCTGGATTAGGAGGATAAGGCTGATTAGTTGTGTCAGCAAAATGGACCTTCGTGGGGCTGATTAATCTGGTTGAGGTATTTTGGGGAGGGGAGTGGAAGAAAGAATGACAGTTCTTCAGGTGGAAGAATAAATGTCACATTGGTTAGCTGGGCCTACTTAAACGACCTAAACCTCAGAAAGAGAGAGAGAGAGAGAGAGAGAGAGAGAGAGAGAGAGAGAGAGAGAGAGAGAGAGAGAGAGAGAGAGAGAGAGAGGAAGAAAGGGAAAGAGGAGGGGTCCAGGAATCAGCACAACTAATCTCATCCTTTTTCTTTCTGAGTCCTCTCAACAGAAGGTACTTCTCAGTACTAAAGCAGAAGCAGGGGCCAAGGTAGAGAGTCATAGCCCAAGACTCTGAAGGGGAAATAACTGGAGCTCTGCAAAAAAAGAACCCCAGCCTTAGAGAATGCTGGAACTGGAAGGGACCTTGGAGCCCATCTGGTCCACCTTTTCCTTTTCACAGATGAGGTTGTTAAGAGGGATTATGTGAATTAGTAGCACATCCAGGATCTATACCCAGATCTCCTTGGGTCCAGCTTTATTTCCACTATATCAAGCTACCTCTGTAGAGGCCCAAGCTCCACTTATTCTCTGACTCAGTTTATCTCTGTTTTCAGTGCCTTTGGGGAGAAGGGAGGAGTTAACTGGGACAGGGGACCTTTCTGAGACAGCAATTTGCTAATACTTAAATACTCAGAAATCTCATCTAGCACTGTGGAGAGAAAGGTCAGTGAAATAAAGAGCAAGAGGGAAAACAGTGGTCATGTCTTATTGACCTTTGTGTGCACGGCACTGAATTATTTACCAAAGGTGCTTAATATGCTGGACAGAGACAGAGATGCAGCGACAGACAGACAGACAGCTTTTGTAACTGTCTGAACCAAAGGACTACGATGGAAAGAGATTTTCAAGAGAACTGGAAGTTGCCTGGAAAAAGTGAGAACTGTTTATGTAGCCCCTTCCCAGACATTTAATATTGCTACTACTTCTGGGGAAACATCACTTTGGAACTTAAGGGTGATTTGAAAGAAGGTCCTGGACTTGTAGTCTGAGCTGAGTCTCTGCCAAATGGAGGCTCAGACATCAGAAGACTCTGGATATTCAAGTTAGATCCAGTTTAGATCCATTTAGATCCAGTTAGGCAGTATAGGCCTGAAATCTGTCTTCTGCAATATCTGCTCTGAAACCTCTCTTCTGTTTGATTCTCAGGGTGATTTAGAATTGCAGGCCCAACTCAGGCCCAAACTCTTCCATGAACCCTCCCCAGACAAGAAAGTTAGCAGCAGACACAGAGAGGGGCTTTGCAACTAGGCAGGGAGTTCTAGAGGCCCAGGTAGTTGGAATAGATTGATATCAGAGGGCTAGACCTCCTCCCTCAAGCATCCTTTAGAGATAGTGGAGAGACCTGAGTTCCCTCCTAATTACTTCCCCCAGTTCCATTCAGGATTCCCTGAGCTTCTTAAACTAGACATGATCTTTCCTTCCTAAAAGTCTCATTTATCTGACCTCTCTACTTCTCTTACATATTTATGGCGTTCAAGTTTAAAATTATTTGTATTCTATCCCCTCAGTAGATTGCAAATTCCTTGACATCAAGGATGGTCTTTTGTCACTTTTTGTGTCCCTGGTGCCTGGCCTATAGTAAGTGCTTCCGAAGTTTAATGAATTGAATTGAGGGCAGAAACTGTATCTTCCTGCACACACTCATAAATGGCAATTAATAAATGTTTGTTGAATTGAATCAAATTGGACTGGGGGAAGGATCGATCTTCTGGAGGTGCCATGGGGTCCTGATCTTGACCCTTTGATTCACTTCCCAATCTCTGACCGACTCCTACCACGAAGACCCCCTTCCGCTGTTGCTGCCTCTCTCAACTTCCACAGGACTTTCCTGTGCCCCCAGCCCCAGTCCCACAGCTGGGCCTAGAGACAAGGCCTCATTCTTGGCGCCTTTCCACATTTCTGCTTTTTCTTGCACTTTTACCTTTTCTCTAACCCTGCCTCCGTAAAGAAATCCAGCAGGAGCTTATCAGCATCCTTCTGTGTATGCGTTGGCTAGTGATTGAGGAGAGGTGGGAGGTTAAGGTAGGAGAAGCGGAGTTGTCCTCTACTGCTGGGAGGCGAGCCTTCTGTTCTCCCGAGTTTGGCCCCAGCTCCGCCAGTCACAACCGAACTACCCCCCGCAACCAAAGAGCAGTGAAGAAACTGAGAAAAGCCCTGAGTCATAAAAGCTGCTCAGCTTGCTGAGGGGAGGGGGTCGGGAGTGGGAGTGGTAGGGAAGAGTTCTAGCGGCCCGAGGTATCTTCCTGCTGGGAAGAAATTGGGGAGGAAGGAGAGGGAGCCCATCTAGCAGAGCAGACCCGGTGCAGGAGCGGGGACCCGGCGCGGGTGTAGGCGCAGGAGGGGCTTTCAATCCTCCAAACCCGGGGCGGAGACAAGAGCCGGAAAATGCCAGTGGTGAATGTTGGACTTTGAGTCAGTTCACCCGTGGTGCGAGGGACGCGCGCACGAACGCGCGAGGGCGTGCGCGCACACAAGTACACACACACACACACACACACACACACACACACACACACACACACACACACACACACATACACATACACATACACACTCACGCACACACCCCGATTCCGCCACGCAGCGAGACCCATGCGCACAGACACACATATGGACACACCGAGGCACGCGCGCTCTTGCACACACACACATTGCCACTGACAAGCCACGCGGAGTGACACCCATCCTGAGTCTCTCAGACACACCAACGCACACCTACATAACACACGCACGCTCTGGGCCAAGGGGAGTGCTTAGAGGCTGGGAGTCAGATCTCCCACTCCCCAGCTCCAATCCCAGTCTGTTCACTTCTCTGGTTGGTGGTGCTGGAAATTTTTTCCCCTCCGGCAGACCACATCCCCGCCCCTGAGGTCCCCCCACCCACTCTAGTCTCCCGCCCCCTGCTCCATATACATATACACGCACGCAGAGAGGGGAGGGAGGGGAGAGAGAGAGAGAGAGAGAGAGAGAGAGAGAGAGAGAGAGAGAGAGAGAGAGAGAGAGAGAGAGAGAGAGAGAGAGACTGACACTGACACTGACACTGTCACTGCCACAGCCAGAGCGCACGCACCGCGTTTCCCCGGTGCCCCGGGGTCTCGGCGTCCATCTGGCTCTCTGCAGCGGTGCTATCGCTCTCCTCAGCCCCACTGCTCATGGAGAAAGTGCCGGGCGAGATGGAGATTGAGCGGAGGGAGCGGAGCGAGGAGCTGTCCGAGACCGAGAGGAAGGCGGTTCAGGATACGTGGGCCCGGCTATATGCCAACTGCGAGGACGTGGGGGTGGCCATCCTGGTGAGGTGAGTGTCATTCCGGGCCCTTGACCCAGCCCCGATAACGCCCCCGCCGCTACCCTGACTCCAACTTGGAGCCCCAAGAAAAGGCATTTGGTGAGGAGGTAACAGGGGTCAGCTTCTGACTCCAAGCACCCCAACGCAGTTTGAGGGCGCGGGTGGTGGCCTGTGGTGGGTTTCTAGGTGGAGAGGATTAAGCACTGGAGGTGAACCACAGACTCTAGGGCATGGGATTTCCCTGGGATTGGGAAACCGCAAGGAAAGGCGCAAGAACGCTGTGGGGAAGGGGCCAGCTAGGCATAGCATCTCTGCTGTTTCAGAACTCTCTCCATCCAGATTTTAGTAAGTGAAGCTCCATCGCAGAACAGTGTCCACCCCCCCCCCCCCCACTTTACCCTCTCCTTCCCCCAACACCACAGTCAATATTCCAGGAAAGATTTAACAAACCCTAATTTTGCCCCACCTCAAATGGGGACAAAGGCTGTGCTCTCCCCATTTTGCAAATAGGAAAACTGAGAATCATAGTGGGAAAGGAACCAAGGAGGAGTTTACATCTCCTACCTGGTCAAAAAACACTTGATTGAAGTGAGCAAAGATTAGGAGAATCGGTCAGAGGGCATATTCAGGCCTAGCACCCCTGCCTAGTGACCCTGATTTCCTTCCTATATCCTCCTACACCCTACTCCAAAGTCTTCTCTGTCTCTTGCCCTCCTCAGGCCTCTTAATCTGAGTTCTAACATCCCTATACCAAGTGAACAGAGCCAAGAGCTGAAAAAGCTCTCCCTTCTGATGGATCTGCTTTTATCCCCCAAGACAAGAACCCTGGATCATATGAAGTCACCTTCCCTCCAAGGAGACAGCTACAGTCAGGTTTTCCAGAGTAGGGAAGGAACTTCAGGAGGAAATTCCCTATCTTCCTTCTCCTTCCTCAGAAAGAGAGAGAGAGAGAAAGAAAAAGAACGGAAGGAAGAAAAGAAGGAAGGAAACAACTGTCCAGAAGGGCCCCACCCTGCACCCTTTGAGCTGGGGTTTCTTATCTAGTTATACACCCACACAACTATCCAAGTGGTATTGTTACTCTCAGATATATAGTATTCCTCTTAACTACTGAGGGTCTCCTAGATGCACACATGAGGCAACCTTTTTTCCAACACATACAGGCAGTTCCCCGGTACAGACTCAGCTATTAAACAAGATGCCCTGAATTTAACTTAGATTTCTGGGTAAAAGGGAGAAAGAACTCTCCTGATAAAATTAGAGGAGTTCTTTGGAGGAAGGAAAAACTGTGGAAGGGTCTTTAAATCCATACCAGAAACAACAGAGGAACAAATTTAGGCACAGTGGACCTACAGACTCTCACGCAAATAGATATGCATGTGCCTAGACCCACATAAACTATTCATCTACAGGATATATTCATAATGCCCTAGATTGCGCATCCATAACCTTGTTCTTACCCACATGTGCACATACTTGCACCTGAGCCCCCAATTTGGCAACAGATGACTGAAGCTAATGGCAGAGCAAGAGTTTAGGGGATCAGTCATCCCCTAAAAGAGGAGACCAAATTACCCCAGGAATGGGAGGAGAGGGATCAGTGAAGAGGGGAAAAGGTTGAAGCCTAATCCTGAGGGCAATAACATGTCAAGGCATCTCAAGACTCAAAAAATAAAAACAAATAAACAATACCCCCCCCCCCCCCAGTTCTTTCCTGCTTTATCATTAGCTTCCATTCCTACTATGGTATTCAATCTGCACTCTAGGGTCAAAAGTGACAGTTGCATAGATAACGAAGGCAACAATTGGGCAGCTGGGTAGTATAATGGCTGGAGTCTGGAGTCAAGAACAACTGAGTTCAAATTTGGCCTCACACCTGCTAGCTGAGTGATCCTGGGCAAGTCTTTTAACCTCTGTTGGCCTCAGTTTCTTCCACTGTAAAACAGGAATAATAAGAATAACTATAGTGCCCCTCTCCCAGGGTTGTTTTAAGAATCAAGTGAGATACTATTATTTATAAAATTCTTAGCACAGTGCCTGACACATAGTAGGTGCTTAATAAATGCACATTTCCTTCTTTTCCTTCTTCCAATAAAAGTATTTCTTAGATAACTAGATGTTGTGAGGCATCTAGTTGTTCTATTGGAATCAGTTCAATTGGCTAGGTCTCCAGCACTGGTCCAGGTACACGGGACAATAACCTGGATTGATGCTTGTAGCTCTACAGTGAGTTCTGTAGAGTTCTGTAGTTCTCTACTTGGTTCATTTTGGTGTCAGCCATATCCTTAATAGGGACTCCACAGAAGAGAGATGCCCTTTCGCTCCAAGGAATGGGGGAGAACAGAGCCTAAAAGGTAACACATAGCTAATAATTAACACCTACATAGTAGCACATCTCATTTGAAACTCAACCACCCTGTTCAGTAGATGCTATTATTATCTCAAAACTTGGGCCAAGAGAAAATGATTTACCTAGGGTTACACAATTACTAAGCATCCATGGCAGGATTTGAACTCAGGGCTTCCTGACTCTAAGTTCAGAATTCTAGCCACCATACCATCTAATTGGCTACAAAGTTAGCTATTCTACAGGGTAAAAGCTAGAGAAGTTCAGAATTCTAGAGAGCTGTGCCAAGGCGAAAGCAAGCAGTCCCAGGACCAGGGAGAAATTAGATGAGCAATAATTTCTTTGACCCAGTCTTCTATTTTATTGCCTCATTTCCCATATTTCCCAACCAGCTATTCTATTACTTGGCTTCACAATCTCTGATCCTTTTGTTTAAGCTGGATATGTCAGAAGTTGAATCATCTGGGACATGACTACTGACTAGGGACAAGATCTATCTCACATCTCTTAAAACCCTCTACCTAAGGTCACCCGGCACCTCTATCTTTCTACCTCTCTCAGGCACACCCTTAAAATGTTGGGGTCATAAATGGAACTCCTTGGAGCTCTTGGCATCCTAGTTGGGGAAAATGCAAAGGCAGAAGTCCCTTCTGCTCTCCATACTCACCACCCTCCGATGCTTTCCCAACCAGTGACTCCTGAGTCAGAGGAGCATTAACTCTTCTCTGAACCCTCAGCTTTCACTATAATCTGGGTAGGATGGAGGAGAGAACAAGAGTTCTTCATCCTCACAAGCAAGGGGGTTATGGGTGAAGAATCATTTCTTTCCCCCACTGGATTCTATACACTCTACAGGCAAAGCATTGAGGGAACACCCAGTGCTATTCAGAGACTCCCCTCTGGGTTGTAACTCTGACACCTTCCCCCTCACACTCAGAGAAACCTATTTTGGGTTGTCTTGGGAGGCCCAGCTGTCTCAGAGAAATGACAGCTCCTGTGGACCTATTTGTGCTAGCTTTTTCTCCTCACACGGCTGAGGGGACAAGAGTAGTTGGGGAGGGGGGATATTTGGGAGGGCACTGGAAGCTGGGACAGAAGTATGTGTGACCAGCCCAGTTTTCCTTAAGGATATAGAACTAAGCAGATCCCTGAGATACTGTTAGCCAGGGTCTTGGTAGTAATGATCGAGGAATAATTTTTTTTTTAAATAGTGATATATAATTAAAAAATAAAACAACCAAGACCCTATCAGGCCAAATGAAGATTCTGTTGATGCATTCAAGGCACTTTCCTATCTTTCCTCTTACTGGGCTTCACTATGTACCTTTGACACAGGGAATATTCTCCTTCATTTTTTAATGTACAAAAAGCAATTTGAATAGAAAATTTTCAATTGATTTGTCCAGAGTCAACAGCAAAGATGGACTCTTCTAAATCATAAGTCACTGCTGCAATCATGCTCCCTCCCCACCCCCTCACCCAACCAAAAAAACAACAAAGCTGATTCTATGCTTGGGCCCAAAACTCTTTTGGCATATTTTCAGCTTTCCTTGGTCCTAACTCATATTTGGTACTCATTCTTTGCTATCTTTGATCGTTGTTTATTATTATGAATGCATCCTCTCTCTCCAATTAGACTGAGTTCTTTGAGAGCAGGTTCGGTGTTTGTTGATGCTATTAATTCAAGGTATTTACTAGAAATTTTACATATTTTGTATTTAATTTTCTGTTTACATGTTGTTTCCTGTTCTTATGCCCCTCCTCCCCCAACACACAGGGAGGTCCCAGATGTAGAATCATTTCCACAAAGCAGTAGGAAAAAGCTTTATATGCATTCCCAGTTTTATTCCCTACTAATAATGAGAAAGGTTAAGATATATTATCACTTAATTAATTAGAGCCTAAATTAACAAAATTAGTCTTTGCGTACTAGCTAGAATTTCTAGAGGCTTAATTCAATAAACACTTCCATCTCTTGCCCCGGTATGGATTACAACTCATTTATGCCTTCCCCCCTATTCATCATGTAATTTGCAACAAATATTCATTAAAGGCTCATACTAGGAATTCATTAAGTATTTATTAAGTACTGACTGTGTGCCAGGCACCGAACTATGCCTTAGAGACAAAAAAGGACAAAACAAAATGGTCCAGGCCCTCAAAAAACTTACTTTCTACTGAAGGGAGAAAGTGGGAAGGAAGTAACATGTAAATAAAAAATTAAATACAAAAGATGTAAAGAGGTGATACAAAGTAATTTCTAGTAAATAGCTAGAATTTGTATCATTGTTACAAACATTTACAATCATCTTATGGATAGGGCTCTCTGTGCTAGATACTGGGGGTACCAAGAAACTTGTTCTCAAAGAACTTAGGAAGAAAGAACACATTAATGCTAAGAAATAATACAAGGTAGCAAATGGTAACTCTCATGTAAGTGGGACAGATAGATAGCTACTGACGGCATCCTGGAAAGAACATTCTTGTGGCCAGGTGCCTGTGGAGAAGGCTTCCTCTAAGAGGGCATTGAAAGGCAAGGCAAGGAGATAGGGGGGCAAAGGCATTTTAGGGAGAGAGAAATTCAAAGAGCCAGGCATGTGATGTATTCAGTTTGGGAAATACTAAGCAGACCAATTTGATTTAAGTGGAATGGCTTGAGGAAGGGGAGAGAAGGTTGTAGGGTAAGTAGAGGCAAGATTGTAGAATGCCTTGAGCTAATAAGCTTGTACAATATATCATAGGCAGCAATGGAAGGCCATTGAAGTTTTTTTGAACGGGGTATGGCGCACAGAAAGGGGATGTTCTAGGAAAATTAAAAGATATGGGATGTATTTAAAAGGGCTGATACTGGGAGCAGAAAGATGTCTGCCCATTAGGGAATTTCCAATTTTGTGATAACATATAACAATATGTTGAAGATAATGAAGATAAATCAGCCAATCAACTAATAACTATTATGGGCTTGATATGGGTGTGAAGAATGGATCAGATAGAAGAAGAGGAAAGGCGTCGGGGGGGTAGAGAGAGAATCAATGTGAAGCACAGCAGGAAGGCAGGAAAGAGCATGAAATGGAACCAGCTAATACATACTTGTCTTGGGAGTAATTCAATGGAACACTTTGCTAGGCACTAGGCTAGATTAAAAAGTTCAGATAAGAATGCCATCATGGAGTTTGCAATTTAGCTGTAAGAAGATAATATTCCCTATATAAAATAGGAAAGTTTATGGGGTTATGATGAAGGGTTCTTCTTTTGAAGAATTAAAATCATTTCCTCCTATGAGATAGTGAGAAGAAGGCAATCAATCAATACCTACTCTGTACCAGGTACTGTTCTAGGTGCTGGGAATGGGAGTCCTAAGAATGAAAGGATCCCTTCTTGCAATCAGCAGAATGGGAACTATTCTCTCCTCAAAAAAGAGTGTCCATTATCCTCTCCCCAACCCCCCTTAAGTCACTGAAAGTGTCAGTTAAATGTGATGCCTTAGCATCACTCTCTCTGTCACTCCCACTGACTCCTGCTCCCTCTCTCCTCTCTCTTCTTCCCAGGTTCTTTGTGAACTTTCCCTCAGCCAAACAGTATTTCAGTCAGTTCCAGCACCTGGAAGAGCCGCTGGAGATGGAGCGAAGCCCCCAGTTGCGCAAGCATGCCTGTCGGGTCATGGGTGCACTCAACACTGTGGTGGAAAATCTGCATGACCCTGACAAGGTGTCTTCTGTGTTGGCACTGGTGGGCAAAGCCCATGCTCTAAAGCACAAGGTGGAGCCTGTTTACTTCAAGGTACACCCCAACCTTCAGATAGGTGCAGGGCAGCTATTGCTACCCAAAGGCTCCTAGAGTCACCTGGAGCCAGCTGGTTGTGCCCAGGCTCTGGCAAACCAGAACTGCCTAGCAGCCTCTCTACACCTATGGGATGGGGATTGAGGGGAGAAGTTATTATTGCCCTGGACTCTCCACCCTTCCCTCTTCATGGCTATGCTATTCACCGAGCTGCTAAGATTCTCTAACTACTAACCCTTGGGTGGAGACAGCTCATTAGACATTAATAGAGAGATGGCGCAAGCCAGCTCCTAACCAAGAAGGGTCACTGGGAGAAACAAAATGTACTGGGATTGAAGGCCAGGACTTCTTCATCTCATTCCCAGGGGGCGGAAAACTCACTGTCTTCCCAGAATCTTGTAATCAATCATAAACGACTAGAGTTGGGAAAGACCTTTGGTGACCCATCTAATCCAAGCCCCTCATTTTTTAGATGGGAGAAATGAGACTCAAAGAGGTTGTTACTTTCCTAGAGTCATACAGATAATAAATGTTGGGACTCAAGTACAGGTCTTCTGGCTCAAAGACCATACTTTCCTGTATATCGTTCTGCTTCCCATACTACTTTGAGTTTCCCTGAGCACGACTGATTGTGTCTTTACCCTAGAGTTGTAAGAGCATTCTGTTAGCTTAGGTGCTCAGATATGTGTTCACTGTGGGATAGAAGTGGCTACTATGTACTAAAGGGAACGAAGGGAGGCATGAAGTAGTGAGACAATGGTTCACTTCCACCCTTCTTCTTCAATCCCCAGATCCTCTCTGGAGTCATTCTGGAGGTGATTGCTGAGGAGTTTGCTAACGACTTCCCATCTGAGACACAGAGAGCCTGGTCCAAGTTGCGTAGCCTCATCTACAGCCACGTGACTGCTGCCTACAAGGAAGTGGGCTGGGTGCAGCAGCTCCCCACCACCAACATGTGAGCCAGAGGGCAAGAGTGGACTGAGTAACTACCACCACCATCACACACACACACATACACACACACATACACACACACACACACATACACACACACACACACACGCACGCACCACTTGAATTCTTTATCTTCTACTGACTGTAGGTCTCTCCAGCTTCCAAGTTTCCCCCAACTATGAAAGAAAGGCATGAGGAAAGTTAAGGGACTATTTTCAGGGCAGTAAGGCTGGGAATTTGATTGGGTTAGTCGGAGGAAAGGGAGACCTGGGATCTTGTTTTTCCCTATTTGTAAACCTAATTCAACTAGCCCTGTTTCCCAGGCTCTCCCCTTACACTGGGCTTCCAGTGAGGCCCCAGTACATGTGCTCCTCAGAGAGATCTCCAGGCTAGTGACTCCTTTCCCAAAGGAGCAGAACCTTACTGAGGCTATGGAGCCAAAAGACAGAGACGCCTCTTTGAATCCCAGCAGGAAAGGAGATCATCAGAACTGGAGCCAGTTCAGACCAAGCAAGTAAAGGCTGCTTCCTCCCCAGACACAAATCACATGGGGATGTTTTTTAATTCAGCACTCCCAACTTCTGCTTTGAAATGGGCTAAAGCCAGTAAAATCATGTGGAGACCACACAGGCACACACACACACACACACACACACACACACACACACACACACATATATATGCATATTTTCCCAGCTTATACATATATACACACACATATACTACCATACACTAACAGGCAGGTGATGGGGAAGCCACTCACTCCTGAAATTAAAAGTCCTTATGGTTAGAGTAGGTAGTTGGCCTACTGTGAGGGTGTCTTTGTGACTAGCTTAAGAAGAACAGCCAGGCTCCTTTCTAGAGCTGGTCATAGTGACTCTAAGGAAGAGGGAAGGGAGAGAAAGGGAAGGGAAGGGAAGGGAAGGGAAGGGAAGGGAAGGGAAGGGAAGGGAAGGGAAGGGAAGGGGAGGGAAGGGAAGGGAAGGGGAGGGGAGGGGAGGGGAGGGGAGGGGAGGGCAAGAGTGAGGGGAGGGCAAGAGTGAGGGGAGGGCAAGGGCAAGGGCAAGGGCAAGGAGGTGTCCTGCACAGAAAGTTTAGAGACATAGTGGGTAAGAACAATCTGGACAACCCAGGCCCCAGTGAGAAGACTGATCCTGGGAGTGAGGGGAATGGAGAAAGAATGAGCAGGAGAAGGTAGAGGCAGGGAAAGAGCTAGCCTGGGGTCAGCCAACAACTCAAGATACACATTTTGGGGAAACATTCCCAGGAGTTTCCCATGGAAAACACAGCTTCTCCTCCCCCTGCTTTCCGCCATTGTGGGGAGCCTGCTAGACTCCTACTCCGTAAGTTTCCTCCCTGACGTTGCTCCCAGGGAGGTCCCTGGAGTCCAAATACAGAGTCCAAGCCTTCTAACCCCCATCTCCCAGCCTTCCTGTCTCTAACTGAAATGAGAGGTTACAGTGAATTTTTCTTTCTATTCCTCCCCCTTCCTGACACCATTTCTGGAGTGGAATCTGCTGGAACCTGGACTCAGTCATAGCAAAGCAGACTGCAATTTGCAGATGTGCACATCTGGCCCTTGTCCTTGTCCGTCAGCCTCTGGGGATAAATGGGAAAACAAGAAGGATATTTTTACCTGCTTAGGGAAAAAAAAGGACTGCTCTGAGGCAAGGTTAGTTGCAGTGGCCTGATGAAGAGAAAAAGATTAGAGGCTCCCCCCTAAAAGGTTATTTAGAGCAGATAGAGGCTTGCCCTCCAGTTGACTTTAACCTCATGCAGGATCTCCAGGCAGTGGGGAGTTTGTTTACAGCTAGGATATGAGACTTCCTGCTTCCAGAGAAAAGGCTTTTACAGGAGCCTGGAGAGAGCTTTTGGACACTACAGCCAGACCTAGCTAAACAGTCTGTTGTGCAGTACCAGTGAATCAGAAACATATGGAGGACATTTTCCTAACACCCTGTGTCCTCCCCTCCCTTCACCCCAGTCATCCCAAGGGACTCCTGTTTTGCCAAACCCCAAACAATCTGAGAAATATTTTGGAAAGCTAAAATCCTCCTTCCCCTGCCCCCACCACCCCTATCTCCACTAGTAGGTGAGAATTGTCTAGAGGGTCTCTTTCCCACAACTACTCCCCATCCTAACCACCTCAGAGTTCCCTCTTTCATCCCATATCTGAATGTATCAGCTATGTGGATAAAAGGACTTAAAGAGACTAGACAGTGCCTTCATTTCTCTACATACTTTTTCTCACTCCAGGTCTCCTTAACTAAGAGATCTGGGTCGAGGGACTAACTCCTAGGTTGTGACCTCTGCAATCTAACCTGTCATACATCCCCTAACTCCTAGAAGTCTGGGTGTGTATGACAGTCCAGGTCCCCCCACTCCTGAAGAAGCCCAAGTCTGATCTGAAGTTCTTAAAATGTTGGGATGTGGCATGGGAGCTAGGGAACTACAGGAGAGACATCAGAGGGTATCAGAACACTTTTCCCATCTACTGTCAGAAAAGCAATGCTAAGTTAGACATCAGTCTTTCTTGACTAGTCTGTACTCTTGGTAATTAATCAATCACTAAACATTTTAAAATGCTTACTATGTATCATGTACTGTACTGAGCTCTGGGGATACAAAAAGAGGCCAGATTTTCTCACTGGCTGCCCTCAAGGAACTTACAATCTATGTATAACATGCAAACCAAGCTATACAAAGCAAGCTATATACAGGATAAATCAGAAATAATTAACAGAGGAAGGCAATAGAATTAAGAGGGTTTGGGGAAGACTTCCTGTAGAAGGTGGGATTGTAGCTGAGACTTAAAAGGAAGCCAGGGAAGTCAGTACTAACAACTGAGGAGAGAGAACATTCTAGACACGAGGGGCAGCCTGAGGCAATGTCGGGAATCAAACAATGACATGTCTCATTTGTACAAAAACTGCCAGTTCATATATTAGGTGGTTAAATATGTGGATGAAAGGCAGTGAGGTGGCACAGTGCCCTGGAGTCAGGAGGACCTAAGTCTGACCTCAGTCACTTGCTAGCTTATGTGACCCTGGGCAAGTCACTTAACCCTGATTGCCAGAAGGAGGAGGAAGAAGAAAGGAAAGAAGGAAGGAAGAAAAAAAATTAATTAATAGAGGGATGAGTAAATAAATAAATAAATAAGTGAGACATATATTTACAGACTGACATTAATGTGTATGGGGCCTGTAGATGTATTGATGTGTAGGTGCCCCTATGAACATATATACATAGAGAGAGAATGTAAAAGTAGAAGTAGGTCTTTATCCAGGGAATGTGTGTCTGTGTTTTTACTTACATACAGGTTTCCTCTCTTAAGCTTCAAGGCCCAGATCCTTGTACCTCTCTAACCTTGCCTCTCTCTCTCTCTCTCTCTCTCTCTCTCTCTCTCTCTCTCTCTCTCTCTCTCTCTCTCTCTTTCTCTCTCTCATCTTATTCACAGTCCACCAGCCACGCTGCCCTCTTCTAGATCCTAGTGCCCCACTCCCTCCTTTCCCACTCCCTGGCAGCACCTTGAGCAGAAAGCCAAGCTCCAAAGACCAACTTGTCTCTTTGTACCTGGGTGCTGAGGAAGCTGGAAGGATGGCAATCATCTCCAGAGAGTAAGGCTACCACTCTGGCTACCCTCTAGAGCTGCTGGGAGGTGGCCCTGGCCATCTGGATGCTGAGTGCAGCTCTGGGGCCTACCTGATGGGGGCTATTGGGGAGGGTGGTAAGGGACCTCCCTACAGAGCTGGGCCCTCTATTTGTAGCTTTTCTATCCTCTGTTAGAGAGAGACCAGGCTGAGGGGCTGGCGGACAGACAGGGCAGGGTTTGTAACTCTTTCCAAGAATAAACCAGCCACTGTTTCTATCTGCCTGACCAGCATGCAGGTCTCAACGTGACATATCTACAGTATCATACACACACATCTACCGCATATAAAAATATATTATATATACAGTATATATATACATTCTCTATATATATATTTATATATAACCTGTACCTGCAGCTGCAGGCCTTTGGGCCTAGGGGCACATACTAAAGCCTCTGTTTCTTTTTTTTTTTTTCTGTTCATATATGTGTCCTGAGGGGAGAGATTCTTGGCCAGGCTCAGGGGAGGAAGATAACTCTAGAGAAAGGTTACATGGAAGTAGGGGACCTAAGTTAGCACAGAAGAGCGTGTGAAGCTCATTATCCTTGGGAAGGTGAGATGAGCTCAAGTTCATTTCAAAGATGGGAGAAGTAAGGTAAAAAGCAGCCCCATCTTCAGAATGAGGACAAAGAGAGCTGACAGTTTGTCCTGAACTTATCCCCACCTTTGCACCTTCATACATAAACACAACTCTTCTATAAGGGCTTGACAACTCATTGACTTTCCTTTCTGATCAAGTTGAGTCAATGGTTTTGCTTATGGTGAGCATGGACTCAGGATAGGTTGATACCAGAAATATGGGACTACCTGGTTATGCTAGACTACCCTAGGGGTCCAGGAATTTAATTCCCCAAGTATTGAAAGGTCAGACCATCGCATTTGGGCAAGACCCCAAATAGCTATCCCAGCCTACCTCCCATATCCAATAAAATGAAACCACAGTCAAGGTACATTTGAAGGTTACCCTAAGGGGGCTAGTTATCACTATGATAACAGGCCCAACAGCCTCAATACCTGGCTCCCATATGAAAGGAAAACATGGAAACATCTGAGATGAATAGATTTCCTTCCATTCATATTCTTAGAACTTTCCTTTAGATCTGAAGTTCAGCCAAGGAGGAGAGAAGAAACCTAAGTGACCCTTTTCCCCCACATAACCCTTGTGATGAGGTGATCCAACATCCCTTCCCAATCTAAGGTTCTATGACTCTGTCTGTCTTCCTAGGCTAGCCTTACCTTGGAATCCCTGTGTTTCCCCCTGATAATTTGTATCTCCCATATCATCCCCAAAGGAAACCTTGCTACTGTGGCTGCTATACCTGTATCCCAGACTTCTGTGATCACTCCTGTAACTGCCTGTCCTTTTGTAGGTTTCTGATGTTTGTAACCAGACCCAACTGTATCATTAAACAATGTTCTTGCTGATGCTCTGCGTGTCTCATGGTCATTTTTCTCCGGCTTCTACTGGTCTCTGGCCTTCCCCCTATCAGCTCCACACCCCACTTCCAGCTACAGAATATTGCATCACTCTCCCCAGCTCCAGACCGTCTTGGACCTCTTTTCTTAATCCCCAGGCAGAAGTCATAAATTTCACATCACACCCATACATATACACACTACTGCATACCACAGCCCAAAGCATGCACACATCCAGAGTTCTTAAGTTTTTTATGTGTGTACATTGGACTTCTTTGGCAGTTTGACAAAGCCTATGGACCTCCTCTCAGATTATTATTTTTAAAATAATTGAATAATAATAAGTTTCAATTAGAAGTCAGTGAAAAATCAAATGCGTATTTTTTTTCCATCCAAAAATACAAATTCCATGAAATCTGACCAAGGAGGCCCAAGAAGTCCATAGACCCTCGGTTAAGATCCTGATCCAAAATCAGAGCTAGTGGGACTGAAAAAGTATATGGACTTTTAAAGTCTGTCATGTATCCCTGTAGATTCAATAAGTATTTGTTAAATGCTTGCAAAGACAAAAAATAGAGTCCCTGAACTGAAGGAACTTATATTCTACTAAGGAGGATGCTCGGAAAGGATAAAATGTCCTCAGATAAGTAGATATTGGGTAATTCAAGGAGAGACAAAGCACTAACTACTGGGATGTGGAGTAGGGTCAAGGAATTGATCCTCCAAGGAAGATAAGAACCCGAAGCATGGCTTGTACAAATGCAAAAGGCTAGAAATGGAAAGTGGATTTAGAGGATAGCTCGAAGTCCAGTGGGGCTGGAATGTTTGGAGCCTGAAAGAGAATGTTAATTCCTGGAGTCATGGAGAGATATCTTTTGATCCTAGGAGTCTGCATCAGTCACCTGATATGGTGGGAGTGATTCAGCCTCATTGCAAAGGTGGAAGAACAAACAGTTATAAATTTACTTCCCCTCTAGGAGAAATGCTCAGTTCCTTCCCTAAAGAAGCTTACAGGTCTATAAGGGAAAAGAGGGAAGAGATTCCTGTTTGTATTTAGTTCCCTGATTGCCTTAGAGAATTGGTATTTGGCACCCTAAATAAGGTGTGCACAAAGTATGTCAGCAAATGAAATAAATTCTCCTCAGTCTCAAATCCCTCTACATTTGTCTTGAACTACTTGACCCCATAACCCCTCTCCTTCTCCATATACCTTCTCCAAATCCCCTAATAAAAACTCCTCATGAATCACAATTGCAACTCCAAAACGAACAAGGATAACAAAGGGTCAGTTTCCAAAGTTTTGTGGGAATCTTTTCAACTAATGCAGGCATATCACAGTATTTAGATGAGTTTTGGACTGATTTTCCCATGAACAAAGAATTTTGAACCTTTCTTGGAGCATAATAGGAATTGCTCTAGAGCAGGAGTTCTTCATCTGAAGTCTACAGGCACCAAAGGGATCCATGGATAAATTTCACAGGATCTGTGAACTTGGATGAAGAAAAAAATCCCTACACTTTTATTTTCACTAACCTCTAATTGAAACTTAGAATTTCCTTCAATCATTTACAAATATTATTCTAAGAAGGGGTCCATAGTCTTCACAAGAATGCCAAAGGGGTCCATGATACACACACACACACACACACACACACACACACACACACACACACTTTAAGAATTCTTGTTTTAGAGAGATAGTATTCACTCCCAACCTTGGAAAAACTGGACTATCTTGAAGTTTGATCAGTGTAGTTCTGCCAGACTGAGAGCTTTTGAAACTTGAATCACTCTGAAATAGAACAAAAGGAAGAAAACAATCTATCTGCCTGTGGGAGAGAGGTGGAGAGCAAAGAAAGAAGCAGAAGCCACAACCCTATGGTGATCAGGTCCCTGCAGGTGTCTTGAAGCGTATGCTTTAGAACCAGGGACAAAGTGGAAAAGGCTGGCTTTAGAACACAGCCTCCAATCAATGGAGCAAGGAACTTTGATTGAAGCTGCCTATTGCTGCTTTAAGAATTAAAAAAAAGTTCCCAACGGTTTTATTCTCTAAATGACCTTCCTGCTGCCTGATGCCTTTTTGTTAATGGTCACTTCTATGTGATTTTTCACTGCTATTTCTTCAAGTTCTTTCTTTATCTTGATTGGAGGTGGGGTTGTATTTTTATTGATCTTTTTGGTTTTTTTTAAATTATTTTATTCGTTTTCAGTGTTCTACAAACACTTCCACATATCTTAGATTTTTTTCTCCTCCCTTCCACTCCTTCCTTGCTCCCTTCCCACTCCCCCCCCAAGACAGCGTGCAATCTTATATAGGTTATACACATATGTTCCTATTAAATACATTTTCACCTTAGTCATGTTGAATAGAAGAATTAAAATGAATGGGAGAAACCATAAAACAAAGCAAAACATAATACAAAAGAAAATAATCTGCTTCATTCTTCAATCCAATTCCATAGTTCTTTCTCGGGATGTGGAAGGCATTTTGCCTCAAAAGTCCATTGGGAATTTTTTAGGTGGGGGCTGTATTTTTTAAAATTCTGTAGTCAATCATGAATCCAAATTGCATGTCTGTATATTCTGTGCCAGGGAAAGGGAAAATGGAGAAGTGCAGTGAGTAACTGGGATCCAGAGAACTAAAATAAGTCAGGAGACCAGAACCCTGTCCTGGTAGTCAAGAATTAATTCTGACCTGGGAGCTCCAGAGTTAAATGCATGAGAAAAATCTTATGGTTATGATTTTATGATTAATCTTTGATAAACTTATCAAAGGGAGGTATTTAAATTGGAAATTAAATTTCCATTTAATTGGAAAAGGCTTTCCTTTCACCCCTAGGCTAAAGAGGGAACTGTTGTTATAACCAGGTATGACTGACTACTTAGAGAGTGGGAGCATTAGACAAATCCTCCAGTCTCTGCCAAATTCCTACAGAAGGGTAAAAAAAAAGTGTCGAGCTAAAGTTTGCTCCACAGTGACACCTGCTGGTTACACTAGTCTTGAGTGAACTACCTACCTCTTTCTTTATCCTCCCTCTTGTGTCTGACTCAGGCTTTCTTTCAAACTAGTGCCCAGTGTTAGATGTGGGATTGCTTGGGCTGAAAAAGATGCCAGTTCTCAGTCTCTAGTTAATAGATTTGGTTTTGCAGTGTTGCAGCTTTCTGAAATCTTTTGGAACTCATTTTCCTAACCCTTAGCTCTGGATTCAGAAGCCCCTAAATTTTACAGATATCTTCTTGCCTATTACCCGCCCCACCCCCTCCCCGAAATGAAGCTTCTCTCTTTTCATTGGTCATGACTTCTAGAGAATCCACATCTATGTCTCTGCTCCTCCCCCAATGGCTCCTTGAATTTGTAAGCCATTTCCGTTTCTGGCCTACTCCCACATTCTCCCACTGGACTTGACACTGATTGCCGTGCCAAGGTCATTTCTTTTTTTTCTGAAGATTGCTGGATCTATTAGCTTCTTTGAGCCCAGTATTTTTATGTAACTACCTAAAATAAAGTTCCCTCATACTACAGATTGGCAGCTAGGTTTCAAAGTGGATAGAGCCAGGCCAGGAGTCAGAAAGACTCATCCTCCTGAGTTCAAATCTGGCCTCAGACACTTACTAGCTGTGTGACCCTAGGCAAGTCACTTGACCCTGTTTCCCTCAATTTCCTCATGAATAATGAGCTGGAAAAGAAAAGGGCAAATCATTTCCATATGTTTGCCTAAACAGAGTCACGAAGAGTCGGACACAACTGAAAATGACTAAACAACATATTAGAGATGCCTACCCCTTCACTCTTAGTAAAAGACATTTCAGGAAAAAAATTCCTTTAGATTAACTTCTGCCTATCCAAAAAGAGGAAGAGGCATTTTGGGGTTAGCACCAGAGATCTAAGTATGAATTCTTACATCCAGGACAAAATTGGACAGAGTGTAGGGGGAGTGTTGTGGTACAGAAGACAGTTCAGTCTCCCTGAGACAGAGTTGCCTATCTCTCAGAGAATCTATTTCACTCCCCCACAGAGCACAGGTGATAGTCTCTCCCCTCCAACCCTCCTGGAGGAGGTAGAGGAGTATGCCAGACCGACACTGGGAGTAGGGATAGATGAGAAATCTTGAGTGGTAAAGTCATTCTCTATGGGGCAGGCTGATTGAGGGGGAACATAAAACATGGGGATGATTAATTAGAAGATTGCTGCAGGGAAGAATATTTACCCAGCCTCTCCCTGCTGTGAGCACTGGGAGACAAAGCCTCAGTTGCTCCGCCCTAGTTACAGTTTAGGTTATAATACACATCACACCACCCCAACCCCCTAGGCTACAATAAAGAGGAAGATATAATCTCTTCAGTTTAGAGTTAATCCTTTAGCTGATAAAATGTATAAAAAAAACCAAACTTGTAAGAACACTTGGAAACGTCCTTCTTTGCACAGGTATGCTTCATTGCATATACTGTCAGACTTGATTGTGTGTGAATTAGTTTTGATGAACTACTTTTACTTCCTCTTTCTTTTTAACTCCTTGTTAAAAAAGATGACTCAGTCTATAAGGTGAAAGAGATAACACATTTGGAAATGAAGGTGACATAAAACACAAAAGTTATTGATAAAAATTAAGGCAAACACTTGAAAATGACATGGAAATAAAAACCAAATCAATCAATCAATATGTAAATATATTAGAATGAGGGATTTTTTTCAGTTAGAATAGGGTGAGGGTCATCCGGGAAGCCTTCTAGAAACAAAGAATACCATCAAATGGTGTTTAACTGATCTATTAATCAACAGTTATCACTCAATAAACATTTATTGAACACCTATTTTGAATCAGGCACTGAGACAACACTGGGGATTCAAAGAAAGGTGAAAGTCCTTCCTTTTCCAGAGATCTCAGTCTAATGGAGGAGACTGCAAGGAAAGATCAGAAGTTAAAAAAAATCCAGGGTCATCTGAACAAAGAGGCATCTTGGTGGCTCTGCATGACCCTGGGCAAGTCACTTAACCTCTGCCTAAACTCACTGGAGAAGGAAATGGCAAACCACTCCAGGATTTTTGCCAAGAAAATCACATGGACATCATCCACGGGGTCACATAGAATCAGACACAATTGAATGACTGGGAGACAACAAGCCTGCGTAAACTGGAGGAAGCTTGAATACAGAGGTTTGGGGATTACGCTGGCCAGAACCAGAGAGGTGTGTAGCTGTTTCCCTCTCCATGGCATGGTTAGGGAGAAGAGCAGCAAGAGGTAGATTTGATTGGACATTGAAAGGATTTCAAGGACTTTTATCCCTCCCCCCCCAATAAAAGGAGTTGAGGAGGAAATTCCTGAATAGTGGAAAATAGGACCTACATCTATTTTTATTCCAAAGAGAACTGGTACCTCTGAATCTAGCCCAAACCAGGTTAATACTTGAGATTGGTTGGTTGTTGTCCTTCCTTGTCAAAGAGGACCAAAATGATGTCACTATGTCTGGGTTGAGGTACAATGTGTCTGACTCGATGTAAAAGAATTCTTCTTTCCCTTCTCCTTGGTGGTAAGGCTATAAAATAATGCGTACAATAAGTAAAATTATTTTTTTTAATGCAAAATATGAAGAAGTAAGCAATTCACTCCAGCCCGGGATTAGGACTAGGAAAGAGTTGGGGGTAGGTCATGTCGGGGTGAGGTGGCAAAGGTATCAATCAATCAACAACCATTTATTAAACTCCTTCTGTGTGCCAAGTACAGTGATCCCTGTAGGCTAGACTTCATGAATTTCTCTTCTTAGTCTGGGTGTAGGGAAACTGTTGCCTGAGGCAAACCCCATAGTCCCCAGAGGAGACTGGTAACCGTTAATCCTTTAAATCCACCATGGTCTTTCTTCTGACTTCTCCCTCCCTTGTCTTCCCTCCCCCCGAACCCCCCAAAGAAAGAATGAGGGCACAGGTTTCTTGGGGCCAAAACCCTGAAAGGGATTGGCTGCCATCAAACTCCCCTACACACCTAACACCTAACATATTGTACAAGTTGAATGGAACAGATAACAGATATTTGCTCAAAAAATGTAAATTAGCTCAAAGCCCTTTTTTTAAGTTAATTTTTTTTGTTTTTCTGAACTTGACAAACACCAATAAATGTGTGTGCTTATAATATAAAGGACAAAAAATTAATATTCTACTACCCAATGAATCTCTACCATGCATAGGTTGACCGTTTTTCACTTAATGTACACAATACATTTGTTTATTAGAATAAATATATATAATACAGCATAATAAAAAATAATAAATGACATAATTATAATAAACATGTTAACTTTATTATGTACACAACACCTGCATTTCTTTAATGTATATAATATATTCAGCATGTTCTAAAACCATCCCACTTGTCTATTTTCCTTTTTTTTTTTTTTTTTTTTTTTTGAGGCAGTCATGGGTAACTGACTTGCCTAGGGTCACACAGCTAGTAAGTATCTGAGGCTGGATTTGAATTCAGGTCTTCCTGACTCCAGGGCCATTTCTTGAGTCACTTCACCCCAGCTGCTCCTGGACTTGTCTGTTTTCTACTGAACCTCCTTCTGTTTTCTTCTATGCACTTAAAACATTCTTTATTCATGCTCATCCTTTTATTCATTTTTTTGCATCAACTATCATTCATTCCCTCCCTTCCTCCCCTCCCCCACAGAAGAGAAAACCCTCCCTTTTAATAAATAAGCATAGTCAAGCAAAACATATCTGTATACTGATCATGTCTGAAAATGTATGTCTTGTTTTGTTTCTTTGTCAGGAGGAAAAAAAGGTGTTTCACTATTGGTCCTCTAGAGCGTGGTTATCATTATTAAGTTTATTTTAAAGTTTTTCCCCCTACAATGCTATAGTTATTGTATAAATTGTTCTCCTATTTCTGTTCACTTTCTTCTGCATTAGTTCATAATGATCCTTTAAGGTTTCTCTGAAAACCATTCTTTTCATAATTTCTTATGGTACAGCAGTTTTCCATTATTTTTATATGCCATAATTTTGTTCAATCATTCTCCACTTGATGGGCAAATGCCCATCAATCAAGAATGACCTTTAGTGGAATCAATGATATAGAAAACTTTAAAAAATAGGGATGATAGAGGAGGAAGGGTGGGCCGACATTGACACAATCTGTCAGGAAAGTCAAGGAAGAATTGCTTTTAGGCTGGCCTCTCCAATGGAAAGTCAAGATACCTAGGGTACCAATTCTGAAAGGGGTCAAACAAAAGCTTCTCTGCCACTGCACAGAAAGAGGGTGTGGGGAGGATGGGGTGCCATTGCAGAATGGATAAAAGAGAACTGGGAGTTTGCCTAGGCATAATTGTGTCCAGGCTCTGATGCAGAAGGATCCACAAGGACAAGGGCTAAAGTTGCCCTTGTCTCTGACCAGTCTTCTCCCTGAGAACTGTCCTTGGGACTGGGGAGAAAAATTAGAGAGAGACAAAGTCTTGTTTCTCTTTTTAGCAGTTCCAGCTGAGAATTGTCTTTGCAGAGCAGCCTCACAGTGACCCCTGCTGACCAACACAGGAAACCTGAGCAGAGCAAGATTTATCCATTCCCTTCTCCCTCCACACTTTTTGTCACTGTTACCAGGTGGGGAGAAAATGGTTATAATTCCAGAAGTTGGGAAAGCTCATAGGAGATGAAGAAAAAGGGAGAGCCTCCAGCCTAGAGGATGGAGATCTTGTTGAACTATCAACCACTGTCCCTTCCTCTCTTTTTTAAAATTAATTTTATTTATTTTCAGTGTTCTATAATCACTACCATATTAACTTAGATTATTTTTTCCCTCCCTCCCCTCTCCATCCCCTAGACAGCATATAATTTTACATATGTTCTATACATACATTCCTATTAAATACGTTTTCACTATAGTCATGTTGTGTAGAAGAATTAAAATGAATGGGAAAAATCATAAAACAAAGCAAAACATAATACAAAAGAAAATGGTCTGCTTCATTCTGTGAAAGAATTCCAAAGTTCTTTTTCTGGGCATGGAATTTCCTCTCTTTTCTTTCCCTTTCTTCGTCATCATTTATTAAGTGTCTACTGAGACTTTTCCTACCTGTGTGACCTTGGCCCAGTTATGTGACCTCCCTGGGAATTAGTTTCCGTATCTATAAAATGAGATAATTGGCCTATCTGGCCTCCGAGGTCCTTTCCAGCTCTAAATCTATGATACTACGATCCTTACTGTAACAGATGGGCAGTGGATAGAATACTGGGCCTGGAGTCAGAAAGACCTGAATTCAAATTCAGCCTCAGACACTTACTAGCTGTGTGACCTTGGGCAAATCACTTAAACCTGTTTGTCTCAGTTTCCTTGTCTGTAAAATGAGCTGGCGAAGGATATGGCAAACCACTTCAGTTGGACACAACTGAAAAACAATTCGACAACCAAAACAGTAAAAATTATGGAAGGCACACTACTAGGTATTAGGAGAAATAAAAGGATAATTGAGTCAGGTTCTGCGTACTCATGGAGCTTACAATAGAAATTATTATAGATATAATAATAGAGAATAAAGTGAGAAAAAGCACAGGGTTTGGGATTTTTTGTTTATTTTGTTTTTTTGAGAATGGACATCCCTATCTCAGCCTGGTTGGAAGGGCAGACCTTTAAAAAACAGGGATGATGGAGGGAAGGAGTAGGCTGACATTGACACAATTTGTCAGAGAAGTCAGGGAAGAGTTGTTTTCAGTCTGGGTTCCCAATTGGAAGTAAGGATACTTGGGGATGCCATTTCTGAAAGGAGCCAGATAAGGAGCTGCCCTCTCATGGCCCTGATCCCAATGCTGATTGGCACAGAAGCTTTAACCTGCTCTATTTTTCTTACCTGAGCTAGTTCTTCCCTCTTTAGGAAGGCTTTCAGATCTCTGCTCCCAGGGGCTTATCATATTGGTGCCAGATTTTTTTTTTAATTTATAATTTTTTTAAAAATTTTATTTTATTATTATTTTTTAATGTTTTACAATCACTGCCATAAAATTAAGATTTTATTCCACCCACACCTACCCCCCACTACCCCCCTCCCTCCCCACAACCGCATACAATTCTGTGTAGGTTCTACATATACTTTCCTATTGAGTACATTTTCACTATAGTCATGCTATGTAGATGAACTAAAATAAATGGAAGAAATCATATAACAAATCAAAACGATACACAAAAACACACACACACACAAACATGATCTGCTACATTCTGTGAATGACTTCCATATTTCTTTCTCTGAGTGTGGAAGGCATTTTGCCTTAGAAAACCACCATTGGGATTTTTTTTTTAATAAGTTCTTGTGTTATTACGAAATTCCAAGTCTACCAGAAAAAACTCTCACACACTGTGGTCGTTGCTGTGTACAAAGTTCTCCTGGTTCTGCTCCTTTCGCTCATCATCAGATCATATAAGTCCTTCCAGGACTCTCTGAAGTCTTCTTGTTCATCATTTCTTATGGCGCAATAGTACTCCATTACCTTCATATACCATAATTTATTCAGCCATTCCCCAATTGATGGGCATCTCCTTGACTTCCAGTTTTTGGCAACCACAAAGAGTGCTGCTATAAATATTTTTGTACATGTGGGACCCTTACCCGTTTTTATGATCTCTTGGGGATACAGTCCTAGTAGAGATATTGCTGGGTCAAAGGGTATGCACATTTTTGTAGCCCTTTGGGCATAGTTCCAAATTGCTCTCCAGAATGGTTGGATGCTCTTGCAGCTCCACCAACAATGAATTAGTGTTCCAACTCTCCCACATCCTCTCCAGCATTTATCATTTTCTTGTTCTGTCATGTTTGCCAATCTTATAGGTGTGATGTGGTACCTCAGAGTTGTTTTGATTTGCATCTCTCTAATCAAAAGTGATTTAGAGCATTTTTTCATATGATTATAGATATCTTTAATTTCTTCTTCTGAAAATTGCCTGTTCATATCCTTTGACCATTTATCAATTGGGGATGGTGCCAGATTTAGTATGGACACCTGATGGCCCTCTAGCACCTTGGAACTCCCAAGCATTCCAGCAGCCACAGTTTCTTCCAGTAGGAGGACATCACTACCCAGGCTTAAAAGCACAGTTTAGAAAACAATGGGTACCTATGGTTCCCTTAATGATGGTCTTCCATCTCCTTTCTCTAAATCGGGGTGTTCTCTGGCTTTGGGGCTACCATTATATTTGTCTCTAGATATACAACTCTCATCACATTTACATAGGTGCAGTTCTCTGTTCCTAACTCTTATCTCTCTCTTAGAATTCTAGTCCTGAATCATAGATTTAGAGCTGAAAATGAACTTAGAGACCACAGAATCCAACCCCTTCAATTTACAGATGAGGAAAAGAAAACCAAGAGACATTAAATGACCACTGAATTTTGTTGTTGTTCAGTCATTTTCAATTGTGGCTAACTCTTCATGACTCCAGTGGGATTTTCTTGGTAGATATTGGAGTGTTCTTTGCCATTTCCTTCTCCAGCTCATTTTACAGATGAGGAAACTGAGGCAAACAAAGATTAAGTGACCTGCGAGGGTCACACAGCTAGTAAGTATCTGATGCTGGATTTGAACTCATAAAAATGAGTCTTCCTGATTCTAAGCTGAGTTTTCTATCTATTTACTGTATCACCTAGCTGCCATTTAGAATTTAGAGTCAAGTCCAAACTCACTGTACAGCTAAGGAAACTGAGGCCTACCATCTTTCTCTGGTCATTCACCTCAAACTGAACATAGCTAAAATCTGAACTTGTTTTCTTCCCACCAAACTGACTCTTATTTTTCACTCCTGTTAGGAAATATCCCTTAGTCTCTTACTAAATTTCCCTAGCTTCCTAACTATCCTTCACCTTTGTTACTGGCAAATGGGCTGCCATTACCAAGTTTGGTCAACAGGGGCAGTGAAGGTAGGAGGGTAAAGTCATCTTGTTCAGGCCTTTCATTTTCACCATCATCATCATCATCATTGCTATTATTTATATGTGTTTTAAAGTGTCAAAGCATTTTATACATATTATCTCATTTGATTCTCATTTGATACCCTGTGAGTCAGGAATGAGAACATCCTTTACAACTTTGCTTTAAGCTCAAAGAATTTAGGTGACATTGTCATAGGTGGGCTGCTGACAATTTTCTAAACTCAGGGATCACAATAGAGCAGACGACAGGCCTGACAAAAGAAAGGAGAAGAAAAGAAGACTTACTTAGCTTGTAAGAATACAGCTGTCAAAAACAAGGCAAGGATACAAGCTGATGATCTTGGACTTGGGCAGCTAGGTGGTATAAGCAGATAGATGGCCCAGCCTGGAATCAGGAAGACTCATCTTCCTGAGTTCATATCTGGCTTCACACGTAACTTAAATCATGTAACCCATTTTGCCTCAGTTTCCTCATCTGCAAAATGAACTAGAGAAGAAAATGGCAAAACCACTCTAGTATCTCTGGCAAGAAAACTCCAAATGAGGTCATGAAGAATTGGACACAACTGAAAGTAAACTTCAGTACAATACAAAATACAATATCTATCTATTGTGAATACATTCTCAAAATGGTGTCTGATATAGGTTATACATGTATGACCATGTTAAACATATTTCCACGTTGGTCATGTTGTGAAAGAAGAATCAGAACAAAAGGGAAAAACCAAGACAAAGGAAAAACAAAACAAATTAAAAATAAATAAGAATTTTTTTTAATGGTGTCTGGTGTGACCCACACAAGATAAAGCACTCACCAGGTGTAAGGAGGCCGAGGGGTGCTGCTGGGCTGAATATTTTTGTATATGTATACATAAAACTTTCCAAGTACTACGTCACCAAAGGCAAAATCTTTACTTAAGCTCCAAACAAGAAACCTTCATGCTAACTTACTCTGTAACAGAGCCTAAAAGTCAACAGCATTCTCTAGTTCCCATGTGGCTTCAAACTTTGCCATTCTATTTCCCAGAGACTTCCCTCTGAAATTCTGTCTCTGAGCCTGTACTCTTCCTCCTAATGTATACAGGCTTCCCATGGTCAAACATTCTTGCCCATGGCCACCCAGCTAGTAAGTATAAGAGGCAGTAATTGCATAACTACCTGGTTCCTAGTTCAGAATTCTATCCTTTATGCCCAGTAAGTCAGTTATAAACATAGTCTGTACCAGGCATTATGTAAAACTCTGGGGATTAAAAGGCAGTCTCTGTTCTTATGGAGTTCACAGTCTAATAGGGAGACAACATGCAAACAACTATGTATAAGCAAGATACAGACAGGGTAAGTTGGAAATGATCAACAGGTGGAAGGCTCCTAGGATTGAGGAATTGGAAAAGGTTTCCAGTCTGGGGATGAATTTATCTGAGACTTTAGGAAGTCAAGAGGTAGAGATGAGGACATTCCAAGCATAGGTACCAGTTAATGAAAATTCCTGGAAATGGAAGATGGATTGTTTTGCTCAAGAAACAGTAAAGAGGCTGGTGTCACTGGATTGAAGAGTATATGGCAGGAAGGGCAATATGTGAAGGTGTAAGAAGACTGGGAGAAAGAAACCAAGTTATGAAAGGTTTTGAATGCCAGAGGATTTTCTATTTGATCCTGGAGGTGATAGGAAGCCACTGGAGTTTATTGAGTTGGGAGTGGGTGATGGGAGTGATTATCTAAAAAAATAAAATTAAGGAGTGTGAAAGAGGAATGCACTGGGAGAAGGGGAGAGGAAGAGATAGAATGAGATAAATTATCTGACATAAAAGAGGTGCAAAAGCTTTTATGTTGGAGGGGGAGGGAGAGTGTGTGAACCTTACTCTCACTGGAATTGGTTCAAAGAGTGAATAACACATTCAGTTTGATATAGAAATTCATTGTACCCTACAGGGAGGTAAAATTCAGAAGCAAAACATTTTTGAGAATGGACTAGGAGAAAGGAAAGAGTAAACAGGGGGGAAACAGCATGCAGAGGGAAATACATAGCAAGTAATCATAACAAAAAAAAAGTTATAGCAAGTTTCTGTGACAAAGATCTCATTTCTCAAATATATAGAAAACTGAGTCATATTTACACAAATAAGAGCCATTCCTCAATTGATAAATGGTCAAAGGATATGAACTGGCAGTTTTCAGACAAAGTAATCAAAGCTATCTATAGCTATATCTAAAAAGTGCTCTAAATCATTATTGATTAGAGAAATGCAAATTAAAACAACTCTGAGCTATCACCCCATACCCATCAGATTGGCTGTCATAACAGAAAAGGAAAATAACAAACGTTGGAAGGGAAGTAGGAAAATTGAGACACTAATGCACAGCTGGTGAAGTTGTATAATGATTCAATCATTCTGTAGAACAATTAGTAACTATGTCCAAAGAACTATAAAACCATGCATACCCTGTGAAAAAGAAATACCACTACTAGGTCTATATCGCAAAGAAATAAAAAAGGAAAAGGAAAAGGACCTATATGGAAAAATATTTGTAGCAGCTCTTTATGTGGTGGCAAAGAATTAGAAATTGATAGGATGTCCCTCAATTGGGGAATGACTGAACAAGCTGTTGCATATGATTGTGATTGAATATTATTGTGCTATAAAAAATGACAAGCAGGATGCTCTCAGAAAAACCTAGAAAGACTCACATAAACTGATGCAAAATGAAATGAGCAGAATCAGGAGGACATTGCATACAGTAACAGCAATGATGTATTATTATCAACTGTAATGACTTAGCTATTTTCAGAGATACAATAACCCAAGACAATTCTGAAAGACTTATGATGAAAATGCTGTCTCCATGAAAACATTTTTTGCATCACTGCACATGGATAACCTACATCAAATTGCTTGTCTTCTCAGTAAGGTGGGGGGCGGAATTGAGAGGGGAAGAGAATTTGGAACTCAAAAAAAAATTCAAATGGATGTTAAGAATTATTTTTACATGTAATTGGAGAAAAATAAAATACTAAATTTTGAAAAGAAGAAACTAGTAACTTAGAACAGTTATCAATATTAAAGTACCAATCCCAATAATTCCTTGCCTTCCCCAGCAAAGGACAGAGGGGTCATTCTTCCTATAGTTTCCTTATTTCTATGTACCACCATCTTCCCAGTCTCCCAGAATTTAAGCTTCAGAATCATCTTTGATTTCCCCTGTCCACGTACCCAGTATGACAAATCCTCTATAATCAAATTGTCTCCCCTCTTAATATTCCTACCGTCCACCCACACCATTTTTCCCACTTCTCTCTGGTTCAGTTCTTTCCCTAATATCTAGGTTACCTCCATAGTATCATAATTCATCTCTCTGCTTTTAGTCTTTCCCCAGTTCATTCTGTATGTCATTGTCAATGCCATCTTCATCAGACACTACTTTCATCTGATCATTTCCTTGCTAAAAATTCTTCCTAATGACTCCTTATTGCCTAGACCTAATATATAATCCAGATTTAGATATAATCAAGGTCTTTCATATTCTGACCCCCACTTAACTTTTTAGCCTTATTATCCTTAGATGCTCCAGCCAAACTAGGAAGAACTCGCTGCTCACTGAACAGTACTGTTCTCTTTATCTGGAGTATCATCTCCTACCTTTGCTACCCAAATTTTGTCCATTCTTCAAAGTTGAACCACTTTCATCAGGATAGAAAAATTTCTTATAGATCCAGAACCAGGGTGGGCAACCAGAGCTTGTCCCAGGGCACCAAAATATAGAGGGCATTGATAGCACTTGTACATCCTCATCAGGTAGAAAAAAATCAATCGATTGATCAGTCAACAAGTATTAAGCACTATTATGAGTCAGGCACTGTTCGTAGGTAGAGAGAATGAAACTACAAAGACATCCCTACTCAAGAGCAGCTTTCCTTCTAACAAGGGAGATAATAAATACATATATTATGTAAAGCTTAAATATAAAATGAATAAATATTGATATATACAAAATTGAATACAAGGTAATTTGGGAGGGAGGGAAGGACAGTTAGGTGATACAGTGGACAGAGCACCAGGCCTGGAGTCAGAAAGACTGATGTTCCTGAGTTCAGACACTTGGTAGCTGTGTGACCTGAGGCAAGTCACTTAACCCTGTTTGCCTCAGTTTCCCCATCTGTAAAATGAGCTGGAGAAGGAAATGGCAAAATATTCCAGTATCTTTGCCAAGAAAATCCCAAATGAGGTCATGAAGAGTCAGACATGACTGAACAATAAACTGGGAGGGAGGGCACTAAAAATTGCAAGGATCAATTGGGGGCTTCATGTAGAAGATGAAGGAAAAGAGGGACAAGGCAAGAGTGAGTGTACTCCAGGCATGGGAAATAGCCAGTGAAAAGAGGCAAGATAGCAAGCCATGTATGAGAAACAGAAAGTCAATTTGTCTAGGTCTCAGAGTGCAGGTAGGGAATAATGTTCAATGAGACTGCAAATGTAAGTCAGGGCCAGATTGTATAGGGCTTTAAAAGCTAACTAGAAAAATTTTTATTTTATGCTTGAGATGATAAGAAGTGTCTTAAGTTTGTTGAGTAGGCAGACGTGATGGGTATCAAGGGACATGTTAGCTTTCTCTTTGGTTCCAGAGAGGTCTCTGGATCACCATTCAAAGTCTACATGTTGAAACATTTTCACCTTGCTTCTCTCTTAGATATCACTCCATAGCATTCCCATCAATCCAGGGTCACATCTCTCTGCACAAGCCACAGGCAGTATCACTGGGCTCCTACGAAGAAACACTCCAAGCCCACCTGTTTGGAGGTAGGGCTACATTTGCTGGACAGCCTGCTGGGGATAACTTTTTGACCCCTTTCTCTCTATAAAATGCATTTCCCTGTGCCCTATTCTCTCAGAATGGATGCTGTAGTAGAAAGAACACTAGAGTGACACAGGAGAAATATGTCTACTTGCTGGTTCTGCCATTGATACAATGTGTAACCTTGGGCAAATAGTTTCTCCTCACTGGGTCTCCCAATTTTAATAAATTAGACCCAATGATTCCAGCAATTGGAATAAGAGTTTTCTGCATTCAAAGCATTTAAAAATAAGGAGTAGAACTGATCAGTCTCTCCCACTCATTTTAATTCCTTCATTGGCAGCAAATGCCTCTCTAAAAAAATGACTATGTGTCTGCATCTTTCCAAAGGAAGGGAAACTTTGTCTCTCTCTCTCTCTCTCTCTCTCTCTCTCTCTCTCTCTCTCTCTCTCTCTCTCTCTCTCTCTCTCTCTCTCTCTCTCTCTCTCTCACACACACACACACACACACACACACACACACACACACACACACAATAACACTGTAGTCATGTGTTAGAGATGTTTCCCTTCCCCTTCCCCCACCTGATTTGGAAGGTTTCAGGAGGATGACTGATGGGGATCAAGGTCTTACCTACTACCTCCACTTCCATATTTACTCTTTGGGATCTGTGAATAAAAGAATTAGTTGAGGGGGTTGAGACTGAAATATTTCCTGATTTACTCAAGATTAAGAAGACGGATGTAGAAAGTCCTACTTATGATGCCAGATGAATCAGTTATCCTTAGGTTATTAAACATGTTATTAAATATAACACAGAAATTGTGTTAAATATGGGAGACACCAAGAAAGGCAAAACGCAGTCCCTGCTAGGGATGATTTTAAAAAAAACCTGGAAAGACTTACATGAACAGATCCAGGGTGAGGTGAGCCCAACCAAGAGAACATTATACACAGTAACAGCAATATTGTATGATGAACAGCTGTAAATAGCTTAACTATTCTCAGCATTACAATGATCCAAGATAATCCCAAAGGACTCATGATGAAAAATGCTATCCACCTCCAGAGAAAAAATTCATGGTAACTGCACACAAACCAATGAAACTATGATATTTTTCATTTCTTTACTTCATTTTTTTCTTCCTTTCTTCTTTTCTTTTTTTCTTTCTTGGTTTGATTTCTTCCACAAAATGACCAATGTGGAAATATGTTTTACATGATTGCTCATGTATAACCTTTATCAGATTGCTTACCAAAGGGAAAGGAGGGAGGGAGGTAGAGAATTTGGCACTCAAAACTTTAAAAAAATGTTAAAAATTGTTTTTACATGTAATTGGGGAAAAGATAAAAAATTACTAAAAAGAAGAAAAGACAGTCCCTGCTTTTGAGGAGCCAAGAGTCTACTGAGAGGAGTTCACTATCAAATAGTAAAATTAATACTTACAAGATATATGCCCATTATCTAACAAGTGCTAGGATGCTGACCTTAGGTTGTTCTCTCAAAGTTAAAATCAAAAGCTTTATAAAGATACTAATGGATTTTTCCCTTGAGAGTCTACATGTGAAATCCTAACTCAAATTCCATAGTTGTGGAATTATATATTATCTATCCTTCAAGACTCAAGTGAGATTCCATCAGTCACATGAATTCTTCACTGATAACTCCAGTCCAAAGTGGTTTTTTCCCTGTACTTAACTATTGCACCATTCATATAGTACATATCATATGCTTCCTTATATTTGTGTGTATCTTCTATAGGAAGGAAGAGTGATATAATGGAAGAAGCAATGATTTGGAGTCTTAGGACTTGGGTTCAAATCCTGGTTCTGCTCTTTGCTAACCATGTGACCTCAAACAAGTAATAATTTCCCTGGGCTTCAGTTTCGTCATCTGTAAAATGAGGAAGTGGCCTCAGCTAGAGACTGCTAGGGGAGAGAGTACAGGAAAAGGAAAGGAAAAGCCTAAACACAGAAACTTATAGAACAACCACATTAAGTTTTTAGGAGGATGTTGAAGAGATAGTATAGAGTCAGAAAAGGAAAAGTTAGAGACATAGAAGGGAAATAAGAAGAGAGTTTCTGTACCTTGGAAAGCAGAGTGTATCCAGAAGTAAATCAAAGAGGATAAAAATTGAAAAGTGCTGTTGGCTTGGTGATTGGGTCACTGGTAACCCTTCAGAAACCACTCCAGTATCTTTGCCAAGAAAACTCCGTGGACAGTATTGGTATGATGTGGTCCATGGCAACACAAGGAGTCAAATACAACTGAATGACTGAACAACAAACCCTTCAAAGAGTAATAGTTTCACTAGAATTGTTTCAGATTGCATTCAGGACAGAGTAGTAAGGAAGAGGAGGCCCTGAGTATAGAGAATTTTTCCAAGATGTTTAGTGTTGACATACAAGAGAGGTAGGAAGTTAGCAAAATGGGTTAGAAGAATCAATGAAAGACTTTTTCAAGATTGGGGAGACTTGAATTGATCTGTAGTCAAACAGGAAAAAGTCACAGGAGGAAGGAAGGGTGAATGAAAGAATAAATGAAGAAAAAATTGTACTGAGTGTTTACTATGCTCAAAGCACTATGGTAAGTGATGAGGATACAGAGAAAAAAGCAAGACAGTCCCTGCTGTCAAGGAGTTCACGTACTGATGGCGAGACGGCACATAGAGGAGGTTTCAGCTGCAAGTTAGATTGAAAAGCCCAGTGATCCTGAGGGTACAGCAGTAAAGCAGATGGTTAATGTATCTTTTTAAATGTCTCTCTCCTCAATAAAATCACATGCATTTCTGATGCTGAACCATTTGACTTTGTCCAAGACCTTGGTGTTAAGAACTTTCTTATCCCGGTTTTTCAGTAGCTGTAGCTTCTGAGGAAAAGAGTTCAGCAATACTCAGAGAAGCACTTGCTAGGTTACATCTCCACAAGGTTTGCTCCTCTGGATGGTGTCGTAGTGGCCAATCTGGAGGCTGCCTGCTGGTCAGGGATGCACCACTATTCCCAGGAGTCAGGGTCCTGGGCTGTGTCCATCAGGGTCTATGGGAAGATGGTAGTGATGATGGAGGTTGGAACTGTAACAGTAAAAAGGATTAATACATTAATTAATTACAGGATATACACTAATTAATGAATACATTAATACATCTGGCAAAAATACATCTTATAATAATCCTGGAGAAGGTGGGAGGGCATTAAGGCCATGGGCAGAAGGATTAGTCTGATAGAGTAGACTAAGAGAAGGAGGAGAGAATGAATGATGATGTTGGTTGTTTTGTGGAGTAGAGAAGGGACAGATCATACAGTCTCAGTCTTCTCCCAGAAGGAACAGGATTAGGAACTGGATCTATAATTCCATAGATAAAAGGGATTCCTGGATGAGGAAACTTCTGACCCATGCTTCTTCTCTGAAATGTATAATCTTAGAGTTTCCTAGAGCCCTAAGAAGTTAAGTGACTTGTCCAGGGTAAAGCATCCAGAACATGTTAGAGTTTAAGTCCAGGTCTTCCTCCCTCCAAGGCCACTTTGCTGCATCTTCCTCTCTGTTTCAAGTAGGTGGCTAAACCACCAGCAATAAGCAAAGAAGGGAGAGTGGAGTCAGTATTTGAGGAGAGAATAGTCACTGGCGAGAATAAAACAAATAAATTATAAGGATAAAGAGTAGGATTGTTAAAAAAAAAAAAAAGCATTGGGGGCCTAGGTGATTATTACCCATAAATTTATATTGGGTGAAATAAGTTTAATTTTGTGACATTTTTTCATTTGTGCTCAGTAACAAGTATAGAAAAATTGGACAATGAGTAGGATGAGGATCCAAGGGTTGAGAAATGAGAGAGGGCACAAAGTTAAGGGGGCAAAGAATTCCAGGGTAGAAGCTAATGAGATTTGAAGGTGACAGCCCATGGCAGGATCACTTTCAGCTCTAAATCCTCAGGTCCCATGTAAGCATTAGGAGATGGAGAAATTGTGTGGTCAAAATGTTAGAGGGTTAATCAGGATGAATACTGAGATCTCTTGGGATGATGGTAAGAAGAAGTGATAAGACTGAGAATGGAAATAAAAGAAACAAAGTTGGGGAGATTTACAGATCTCCCCAATATAAAGATTATAATATAATCTTCCCAAAATAAAGATTATGGATCAAGGAAACAGAACTAAACCCAATGACTATGTTTCATGTCTGGTATTGTGGAAGGAAACTTTAGCACTCTGCATTTTAGATTTCAAGCCTGCCAAAGACAGTTTATATCAACAAATATACAAACACATTTAAAAGCATTGCTCCTTGAAGAGAAATTCAAATGGCAGAGTTACTCCGGCTAATAGAAACTCTCCTTTCCTAGGTGAAGTCTTCATTTATTTTCTTGTATTCAGAAGCAAGGACAAAATTTCAGAGTTTAAGATTAGAGTTTAAGTAACAGGTTCTGATATTTTTTTCCTCAAACAGGACGAATATCTATACTCCCTAGAGAATCATTTCTTTAATGAGTCAAGGTTTAGGGGGAAAGGAGGACAGTTCTTATTTGGATTAGTCAAAAGGGCTTCCATTCTTATCCAGTTACTACTATCTTGACTCTATTGTAAAAAAGATTCAAGGCTTTCCATGAACTTCAATTAAATTTCTCTTTTAGAACCTGGTCTGGCCTTTGGAAAAGATGTTACAAAACAATTTCACACTAAGATACAATCTTCTTGTTATCTGTTTAAGCAATTATAAGGTTTGAGATGAATTCAAACACTTAAAACTTTTTAATATTTCTTAAAGGAGGGGCAGGAGAGGAAGACCTTAGTATACTTTTACAGTATAAATGAGAGAAGAGGAAATGTGGAAGGAAAGGATGTAATACTTGGAAAGTGTATTTTCTTTCTTTTTTTAATTAAATTATTTTATTTGTTTTCAGTGTTCAACAATCACTTCCATATATCTTAGATTTTTCTCCCCCTTCCCTCTCATTCCCCCCTTCCTCCCCACTCCCACCCTGACACGGCATACAATCTTATATAGGTTCTACACATACATTCCTATTAAATACACGTTGCATAGAAGAATTAAAATGAATGGGAGAAACCATAAAACAAAACAAAACATAATAAAGAAAACGATCTGTTTCTATTTGCAATCCAATTCCGTAGTTCTTTCTCTGGATGTGGAAGGTGTTTTGCCTCAAGAGGCCATTGGAAATTTTTTAAGTCCATGCATTTCAATGGCGAGTATATTTTCAAACCATCATCTTGAAGGTCACAGAGTTCCATGAAGTAATGAAATCTAAACAGAGATATACCAATAAAATGGGGAGAGAGGCTATGTGCTTAACACACTTTTACATTTAACTTGCATTATTAATATATTCTCCATCACTTTCTTAAGTTTAGACAATCAACAAAACAATAAATCAAGCAAGTTCTGAATTACAATGTTTGATGATTTCTAAAGTAAAAATAGTCATATTTGAAAATGTAAAAATTGGCTTCCTTTGTGCCCGCTCCGGAGCACACTTGGATCTAAATAAGATCCAGTGTGGCTGAATTAGGGTAGAGAAATGATGCATCCAAAAGAGTACTAGAATTGTAATCTGAGGTCCTGGGCATGAATTCTGAGTTATTGACTGATTAGTTATGTGTCATTGGGAAAATCACATCACATCTCTGGATCTGTCTCCTCATCTATAAGGGCAGGCTCACTTTCAGCTCTAAATCCTCAAATCCCATGTTAGTATTAGGAGATGGAAGAATTGTGTGGTCAGAATGTTAGAGGGTTAGTCAGAATGAATATTGAGATCTCTGGGAATGATGGTCAGATAAGGTATAGGACCATGAATCAGGTGCTAAAGTAATTGAGAAAATCAAAGTAAACTAGAGTTCAGTAGATAATAGGAATAAAAATTGAGGAGAGAGTGGTATAAAATAGATTGCCTGCATTTCAGAAGAGTAAAAATTTCCTGAAGAATGGTGGTAGAGGGGTGTCATTGAAATATCAGGGGCACAGGGACTTTGGTAAACTCTCTTCCTGGCAATGCAAGTCCAAGGTTCTGGGAAAAGTGACCTCCATTAGAGTTCAGTTCCACGAATGGAAGGATATCTGTTGCATACACCACTAATTTTCTGTGGGTGACATTGAGCAAATCACTTTTCCTCTCTGGACCTCAGTTTCTTTGTATATAAATAATAATTTGTGGTTATTTCGTTTTTCAATCATGTCCAACTCTTCATGACTCCAACTGGGGATTTTCCTTGGCAAACATACTGGAGTGGTTTGTCATTTCCTTCTCCAATTCATTTTACAGATGAAGAAATTTAGGCAAACAGGGTGAAGTGACTTGCTCAGGGTCACACAGTTACTAAGTGTCTAAGGCCAGATTTGAACTCAGGAAGATGAGTATTCCTGATTTCAGGCCCTGCATTCTATCCACTGTACCACTCTGCTGCCCAGTAAACAATAACAGCTAACATTTATATAAAGCTTTAAGGTTTACAAAAATGCTTTACCTATGTTATCTCATTTGATCCTCACAACAACTCTGTAGGGTAGGTGCTGTTTTTATCCCCATTTTAGAGATGAAGAAATTGATGCTCCAAAGAAATTAAGTGACTTGCCAAGAGATAGTAATGATCTGAGGCAGGATTCAAACTCAGGTCTTCCTTACTCCAAGTCCCATGACTCATTCATTGTACCACTAAAGTGAGGGATTTGGTATGAATACTCTCTTAAGGTTTCTTCCAGGCCTAACTTTCCTCAGGTCATTCCCCAAGCCTGGAATTGCTTTAGTCAACTGTTCAGTGCCATTTTTATATATCTAGACCTATGATTTCATAAGTATAGGGCACACCTATAATTAAAAGATTTTTGAGAACCCCGGTATAGATATATGTTTACAAATTTGTAAATTTTATACCCCATAAAATTATATTAAAAATGGACATTTTAAAAGGATAAGAAAAAAATGAAATGATATTAGGTCCTAAAAGTAACAGGGAGAAAGCCATTAGGGGGATACATAGTCAGATTTGTGCATTAGGAAAATTGCTTTGGCAGCAGAAAGGAGTAGGGAGAAACTTGAGGCAGAGAGTCCAATTAGGAGGCTACTGCAATAAGCCAAGAAAGATGTAATTGAGGTCTGATAAGTGTGATGATTATGTGAATAGACAGATGGGAGAGATATTGTGGAAGTAGAAACAAAATTTGGCAACTGCTTAGACGCGTGGGATGAGAGACAATGAGATATCTAAGAAGATATCAAAATTGTAAACCTGGGTGCTTGAAAGGAAGGTGATGGCCTCATTAGTAATAGGGAAGTATGGAAAAGGGATGGGTTTGGGGAAAAAAAAATAACATAATAAGATCTGAGATGGAAATCACAATTTATTTATGCCTGCTCATTTTGTGAGAGTTATTGTCCCAAAAAGAAAAGGGGAAGGACAATGTGGTTCTTACTCATGAGTCATTGCCCCAGAACACATAGCCCAACCCTCCATAGTCTTCCATAGCCACCAGTCAATTTAAGGATTAGGGGATATGCTGAGGAGAAGGAAGGAAGCTTTCCAATAGTACCAGCATAGCTGCTGCCATGGGTGCCCAGAGAGCAGCTAGGTTATAACTACAGATGTATGAGGTATTCAAGGATGACTAGAACCTCTGGATGAGGGCTTGCCAAGGCCTTTTCAGGGCTGCTCATCTACCTTTGGTATCTACCTGGCACTCAGCTCTCACCAAAAGTGCCACTCTAAGAAGGTGTAGCATGCATAGCAGTCATAACCTGGTAAACCAACTGTCTTGGCAGACAAACTAAACCAGCTTAAGGGTAACCAGCAGGTTCATGAGTTGGGGAGATATCTACTCCAATCGCATGGAGAATTCCCCTAATAAAATGGGCAGGTCAGAATAATTTGTTCCAATAGCCACGAAGGCAACTGAAGCATGTATGGTAGAAGGCTTGGAGCTTGAGCAGACATTAAAGATACCAAGGTCATCCACCGCATCCTGGGCCATTGCCACTCATCTTAACTTATGTCTTGCCACTGGACTTCAATGACTCTGGAAATGAGAGAGGCTGATGAGTTTGTGCAGCTCTGCCTCACTTAAATCCAATTCATGCAGGAGTCAAAACATCAACTTGTGGTATCATTCGTTCTCTTAAAAAATGAAGGACAAGCAACAAAAGGTTATATTTATATGGGGAACCTATACCTAGCTCAGAAAAGGGAGATGAGCACTTACACAACAAAGGAAAGAGTTGGGGTCGGGGAATATTGGGAGATGAGGTTAGATGTGGTTGTGCTGGAGATAAGCTGAATAACTGGATAATGCTGGGAGGAATGATACCTATTTTCTCATTCCCTGACTGGTTGATCATACATCTCACCTTGGTGCCAGGCCATGGTCTTCCATTGGTATAAGGATCTACTAGTATGGTAACTACCTTCACTGATATAGAACCTGTCTACAATTTAAAATCTTAGAGGGATACCTGAGAGTGCTGAGAAGTTAAATGTATTGCTTGTGATTTCATAGCCAGTATGTGTCCGAGGTTGGACTTGATGAGAGGTACCCTATTCCAAGGCTAGCCCAATGTATTCTACATCACCTTGCCTCTCGGTGAATTCCTACTCATACTTTTTTAAACAGCAGGTGTCACTGGAGAGCAAGATTTGGCTCCTTTTTATATTCTCTCTTTCCAACAAGGAAGAAAACAGATTCATTATGGATTATGCCTTTCTTCTTCCACTGGGAGGTTGCGAGGCTTGATCTTTCCTTTGTTTACCTCCTTCATTCAGAGCCAGGGGATTTGCCTGAAGTCCAAGACACCTGGTTCCAACTATAAAAATAGCTTGTTTTATAGTCTAGGACATTTGGTACTAGTTCATGTGGGCTCTCTCTGCTTCTTTAGGAGCTTGTAAATAATGGTTATTAATGCAGTCAAAATCCTGAAGTTTTTGTTTCACCTTCTTCTCATGGAGTCCTCCACTAGGACAGAGATATAGATCTCTAATGTGAACATTTTGTATGTTGTCAGCAAGTCACTGACATCCTCCTTTTACCCTCTCTCTATGTCACATTCCACTCCCTTTGCATGGAATTGACATATAAACATGCATCACAAAGGAATTAGGTTCACTCAGTAGATTTCATGTCAAGGAAAAATACCTTCAAAGACAATTAAATCAGAAGTTATGAACAAATTTAAAGAATAATAAAATGTTAGATTAAATGCCTGCCATTTACAGGTAGAAATAAAAGCAAAAGGGAGGGGACGTTTGAAGCACAAAAAATAACTCCTGCTATACCTATAAGATTCACTTGCTTTTTCCATCAAAATTCTCCTCCATCTATTTTTCTCCAAAACTGATGTTAAGTGAACGAATATTTGGAGATAACATTATTAATTTTGGAAGGTTTAAAGAGTTGTCAGAGGTCATTCTGACAACCATCATCAAAAACAGAGTCCACTAGAGGCAGCAGCAATGGTCAAAAATAGAGGAAATGCTTGTAGAAAAAGAAAAACGGTGGAAAGGGAAAGGTGGAAAAACTCACCTCCAAAGATCTGAAGAAGTGAAGTGTCATCTATGAACTCTGCAAAGGAGTCCAGCGTAGAGCTAAGGGGAACCTCATGAGAAGTCTGCCAAGGGATAAAAGGATTTGGAAGGTCCTCATTGGCTACACACTATGCTATGTTTTCTACACATATACCTCATTCCCATTGTATTTAAGTCCATTCTCCCCAGGGATCTTACATGTGCAAAATGAGAGTGCCTGTTTTGGTGGAGGGTGGAATATTCATTTATCTCTTTATTTTTTCTAACATTCATTTTCAAATTTTCAGTTCAAATTCTCTTCCTCCTTCAAGTCCCTCCTTATCCACTGAGAAGGAAAGCAATACAATTTCCATTATACATCTGAAGTCATGCAAAGTATATTTCTATCTTAGCCATATTGCAAAAAATAAGAAAAATGAAGTTTTTAAAAATGTTTCAATCTGTACTCAGAATTCATGAGTTATCTCTATGGAGATAGATAGCATTTTTCATCATGAGTCCTTTGGGATTGTCATAAATCATTGATCAGATCAGGTAAGTCACAGTTGCTTATCATTACAGTATTGTGGTTACTGTGTACAATGTTCTCCTGGTTTTACTTACTTTACTTTGCATCAGTTAATTAAATCTTCCCAGGCTTGTTCTGAAATCATTCCCTTTGTCATTTCTTACAGCATAATAGTACTCCACCACAACCATATACTACAACTTGTTTAGTCATTCTCCAATTGATGAGCATCCCCTCAATTTTCACCACAAAAAGAACTGCTATAAATATTTTCATACATATGAGTCGTTTTCCTTTGATGTCTATGGGATATAGACCTAATAGTGATATTTCTAGGCCAAAGGGTATTCACAGCTTTATAACACTTTGGGCATAGTTCCAAATTCTTCTCTAGAAGTGTTGGACTAGTTTACAACTCCATCAATGGTGCATTAGTGTACTAATGTTTCCACATCCTTTACCATATTTGTCATTTTCCTTTTCCATTGTGTTAGCCAATCTGGTAGGTGTGAGGTGGTACCTCAGAGTTGTCTTAATTTGAATTCTCTAATCAATAATGACAGAATATTTTTATATGACTATTGCTAGGTTTGATTTTTTTTTCTTCTGAAAACTACCTGTTCATGTCCTTTGACCATTTATCAGCTGGAGAACAGCTTTTATTTTTATAAATTTGGCTCAGTTCCCTATATATTTGAGAAATTAGACCTTTATCAGAGAAATTTTTTATAATTTTTTTCTCAGTTTCCTGATTTGCATCTAATTTTGGTTGCATTATTCAGTTTGTGTAAACTTTTTAATTTAATGTAATAAAAATTATCCATTTTACCTCCTGTGATCTTTTATATCTCTTGTTTGGTCATAAACTCTTCCCTTATCCATAGATATTACAGGTAATTTTTTCCCATGCTTTCCTAATTTGCTTATGATATCACCTTTTACATCTAAATCATATACCCATTTTGACTGTATCTTGGTATATGGTGTGAGATAGTGGTTCATGCTTAGTTTTTGCCAAGCTTCTTTTAAGTTTTCCCAGAAGTTTTTGTCAGATAGGAAGTTCTTGCCCTCAAAGCTTTGGATTTATCAAACACTAGGTTATGGTCATTTAGTTTTGTATATCAGGTACCTGTTGTACTCCACTGATCAATCACTCTCTTATCCAGTGTCAAATTGTTCTGATGATTACTATCTTGCAGTATAATTTGAGATCTGATTCTGCTAGACCACCTTCCTTTACTTTTTTTTATTGATTCCTTTGACCTTTTGTCCTTCCAAATGAATTTTGCTATTATTTTTTCTAAATCCATAAGATAACTTTGTTGGTAGTTTGATTGGTATTGAACTGAAAAGCAAATCAATTTAGGTAGTACTGTCATTTTTATTACATTGGTTCTGTATACCCATAAACAATTAATATTTCTTCAATTGTTTAGAGCCATCTTTTAGTGTGGAAAATATTTTTGAATTTTGCTCATATAGTTGCAGGTAGATTCTCAAGTATTTTATACTATCTGTAGTGATTTTAAATGAAATTTCTTTTTCTATCTATTCCTGCTGGGTTTTATTGGCATATATAAATACTGATGATTTATGTGATTTTATTTTATACCCTGCAACTTTGCTAAAGTTGATTGTTTCAACTAGTTTTTTAATTAATTCTCTTGGGTTCTTTTAGCGTACAAATATATCATCTGCAAAGCAATAGTTTTGTTTCCTTGTTGCCTATTCTTATTCTTTTAATTTATTTTTTCTTTTCTCATTACTATAGTTAGCATTTCTAGTACAATATTAAATAATAATGGTGATAATGGACACTCTGGTTTCACCTCTTATCTTACTGGGAAGACTTTTAGTTTGTCCTCATTACAGATAATACTTGATCTTGGTTTTAGATAGGTACTATTTATCATTTTAAAAAAGCACCACTCATTCTTACACTATCTAATGTTTCTAAATAGGAATGGGTATTATAATTTGTCAAAAGTTTTTTCTGCATCTCTTGAGATAATTATATAATTTTTGTTGTTTCTGTTATTAAAAAAATTTTGCATCAATATTCATTAGGAAAGTTGGCATATAGTTTTCTTTCTCTGTTCTTGCTTTCCCTGATTTAGATACCAAGACCATATTTATAATCATAGAAGGAATCTGGAAGGACTCCTTCTTCATGTATTTTTAATAGTTTATACTGTATAGGAATTGATTGTTCTTTAAATGTTTGGTAGAATTCCCTTATAACTAACTCCATCTGGTCCTGGTTTTGGTTTTGGTTTTATTTTGTTTTAGGGAGCTAATTTATGGCTTTTTCAATTTCTTTTTCTAAGATAGATTTATTTAAGTAATCTATTTTCTCATGTTAATCTAGGCAATTTGTCTTTTTGTAAATATTCATCCATTTAATTTAGATCATCAGTTCTATTGGCAAATAGGTGAGCAAAATAACTCTTAATAATTGCTTTAATGTCTTCTTCACTGGTGGTACATTCACCTTTTTTTCTTTTTTGATATTAGTTATTTGGTTTTCTTCTTTCTTTTTAAAAAATCAAATCTATTTTATTGTGTTTTTGTCTAAAATAAAATAGCTCCTAGTTTTATTGATTCATTCAATGGTTTTTATATTTTCAATTTTACTTATCTCTCCTTTGAATTTTAGGATTTCTATTTCAGTGTTTAATTGGGGATTTTAAATTTGTGGGTTTTAAAACTATTCTTATTGCTGTTCTTTCTTCATAAATATTCTTTTTAAACAAGCTAATAGAGTTCTACTGGTTTACTCATATTGAGGAATATACTGGATGGGGGCTCATGCATGACAGTACTGGAAGCCACAACCCCTTGGTACCAGCTACACTGAATGGGAGAACTGATATTCTCTCCTCTGAAAATATAAGCTGTCAGGCCAGTGAAAGTTGGGCAAATAAAGATTGAGGGAGTCTTATGCTATGAAAGGGGGGAGTTAGATGTGCTAGAAGTAAAAAGAGATTCATAGAGATTTAAGCAAAGATAAGAGACCTAAGGTTGAACTTTGTTCCCTCTCAAAGGCCTTTGTATAGGTTGTATCCCTTCACCTCCTTTTAGAGCACCTAGCTTACTTCAAGGCTCAGCTCAAGTGCTATTTCCCAAAGAATCATTTCCTGGTCTGCCCAGTTGTTACCATCTTCAATCCCCTTACCCCACTCCAAAAATTACTTTGTACTTACTCTAAATGTAGTTTGTATTTTCTCATCTGTTTACATGCATACAGTACAAGCTCCTTGAGGGCAGGGACTGTGTCTTTGTGTACTCAGATCCTAGCAAAGTACCATACACATAGCAGGTGCCTAATCAATGCTTCCATGTTGAATGTGGGTAATTCCGCTCATTGACACAACTCTTAGGGGATCACTCCGTGAACCAGAAAAATTCAGGAGCAGAACTTGTTGGTCAAAGAGAAGGTAGTATATGGGGTGTAAACAAAAGATAGAGACCTTATTTTCATCAAGTGTACAGTCTAATTGCAGGATTTGGAGATAAAAGGCATGAATACATGAAAAATATGACTAACATACAAGAGCCTTAAATGTTAAGTGCCAAGATAATTCCAAAGGACTCACAATGAAAAATACTATCTCCATCCAGAGAAAGAACTGATGGATTCTGAATGCAGATCAAAGAAGACTATTTTTTTCACTTTATTTTTTCATTTTTTCCCCTTTGTTTCTTCTTTTACAACATGATTAACATGGAAATATATTTTACATGACTGCATATACACACATACATAGTTGCTTACCATATCAGGGAAGGAAGAGGTAAGGGAAGGAGGGAGAAAACTTGGAACTCAAATTTTTGTCTTTACATGTATTGGGAAAAAATAAAATATTATCAAAAAATGTCAAGTACCAAATGAGAAGCATGAATAATTAGGGCTATAGCAGTTCAGAGGAGAGAGAAATAACTTCTGGTTGGGATGGTCATGGAAGACTTCACAGATGAAAGGAATTTTGAACTGGGGAAGAAGGAACAGGATTTGATTTAGTAAAGATTACAGGTGAAGAAGGATTTAGAGCAAACTCACAGGGGTCTAAAAATACAAGGTTTATCCTGGCAACAGTAAATAGACCCACTGGCCAAAGCAGAAGGTCCATTCTATTCAATTTGGTGAGTATTTTTCAAGCAACTATTGGATGCTAAGCACTGGGGATGCAAAGACACAAATGTATAATGAACTTGACCTTCTAGGAGCTTATATCCTACTTTCAGGGAGTTACAGGCATGAGAAGGTTAGAAAGGTAGGTTGGGACAGAGTACATGGGAAAAAAGATAGACAGACAGATAGAGAGATAGAGAGATAAATGAATAGACAGATAGATACTGTTGCTTGTCCTTTGTTCTCAAAGACCATGATATCAGGAAGGTGATTTCATGACTGGCAAGTGAATTGGATTTAAGTAAGGGAGGGCTGTGCAAAGTCACCAGTCTCACTTTCTCCTTCTGGGTCCAGTGAAAAGATATAGATTAGGACAACTGGAGATAGCCCTGGATGAAGTGGGAGACCTTGACCTTTTTAAGCTAAGGTCTTTCCCAGGTCTCAGTTTGACTGAGACAATGTCCATTCAGTGATTAAGGCTAGGTAAGAAATGAAGCAAAGAATGGCCTCTTTTACCTTGTCAGTCTGGGAGGAGAAGATCCTCAGGGTTTCTGGCCAAAATAGAAATAATTTCTATTTACATTCACTCTGAGCCTATCAGGGTCCAAACAATGACCAAGTGAGACTTGAGCTAGGACCTATTGTTGGCCAATCAATGAGAACCAGAGTCATTTGGGTTTAAGGCATGGTCCCTAAGAAAGAAATCTAGCCTATAAACCTCAAGATATCTTGCAAGCTTTCGGTGGTCAAAATTTACATTCCTTGGGGCAGAGCACCAGCAAGTAAGGATATGATACCCTATGTAGTCAGAGGGAAAGGAGTGAGGGAGGAAGGAAGGAAGGAAGGGAGCTGCATTGTCCAACTGGAACTAGACAGTTAGGTCCCCAGCGGGACAGTTCCCACTATTCACAAATTGTTGTTTGTTCTTCGTTCTTGAAGAGAACCATGACATCAGGAAGATTATGTCATGACTTGCAAGTGAACTGAATTTAAGTGGTGGAGGGCTGTGCAAAGTCACCAGCCTCATTCTCTTCTCCAGAGCCATCTAGGTCCAACGTCAAGATAAAGATCAGGAAGACTGGGCATGGCCCCAGACATTTAGATAGACAGATAGATGGACATAAATACACATACATACATATATACGTACACATGTGTGTGTTGCATGTCTATAAGTGTCAGTCTAGTGTGTATATCTATATCCTGTAACTTTGTTCTGTCCTACTGTATATTTTATTTGTTCAATGTTACTTGTGTAATCTGTGTGCCATAGGTATTTGAAGGGCATAGGCCACCTTCTTAGCTTAAGTTCCCATCACTTGGGAATAACATGTTACTAAACACAATTGAGGTGTTTCTTATTTGCAAGCATTCCTAACTCCAAGTCACCAAATATATTTTTAGGGTGATTCTAGTCAATCAGTCAATAATACTTATTAGGCATCTACTATGTGCCAGGTACTATATTTGGTTCTGGAGATATAAAGAAAGGTAAAGAACAGTCAAGGGACTCAGTCTAATGGGGGAGACAACTATTGTACAAACAAGATACGGACAGGGTAAATTGGAGATAGTCAATAGAGGAATGGGGCGCTGGCATTATGGGGATCAGGCACTGTTTCAGGTATAGTTTTCATGGTATGGACCAGGGATCAGACCTGGCAGAAAGGAGAGTTGCATTTCTAGGACTTGTAGGGCCCCAGTTATTTGGGTGGGGAGAAGGTACTGCCTGAACTATGTATGGCCGATTCTATGTAGTCTCCATGTAATCCAATGTCATTGGGCCGATGTCACTCTGTAAGGTGGATGTGCCCCCAATATAGTCTAAAAGGGTCTAAGTATATCAGGTTATCTCATCTGGAGAGAAGAAAAGACTATATTGACAAGAATTTCTGGACCCTGAGTTCCAGAAACCATCCAAGAAAATGGCAATGGCTTAACCATCAATGAGTTTCTGGGGGATAGAACCCCTTGATTCTTCCCTTCCCCATCTCTCCTCATGTGGTGATGTTAGTGGTACTATAGAGGCAAAAGCTCCTGGAGCCTTCTAGAGTGAAGAGGAACAATTACCTGACCCCAGAGCTGAGAAGCAACAAGGAAATAAGAAGAAAAAAAAATAAACATTAAGTACCTATTATGTGTCAGGCACTGGTCTGTGCACTTATAAATATCTCATTTAATCCTCCAGACCCAGAGAGGTAGGTGCTAATTGTTTTCACATTTTACAGTTGAAGAATCTGAGGCAGACAGAAGTTAAGTGACTTGCCCAGGGTCACTCAACTAATAAGTATATGAGGTCAGAGAGGTTTGAATTTAGGTCTTCCGGACTCCATGTCTTGATGCCATGATGTAGAAAACATACTTCTCCCTCTCTCTCTCTCTCTCTCTCTATATATATATATATCTGTCTTTCTCTCTCTCTCTCTTTCTCTCTCTCTCTCACACACACAAACACACAAATACACACTATTATCAACAATAATACCCATGCAAAAATGATATCTCCCTCTTCAAACTTTTCATAGCATTTTACCTGGACCTATCCTTTTAGGCATATCTGAGTCTCCAGTGACCTTAAATGTTTATGTGCATGTCTTTCTTCCATATTACATTGTAAGATCATCAAGAGCATCATATCTCTCTTTATAGTTCATCTAGTGCTTAGCACAGTGCTAAGTGCTTTATAAATATTGGCTTGATTTGAATTAAATTGTAATGAAATCTCATAAAACAATGAAATCACAGTCCTGGTCCAAAAAAAAAAAAGCCACCCCTTCTAAACTGTTGGTTTCATGAGGACAACTACTGTGCCTTATATAAATTTTGAATTTCATCCAATTTCTGATATACTGAGCTTCACACTTAGTAGGGGCTTAATATTTGTTAAATTGAGTTGAACTAAAGGTACAGCATGCCTTGTTTCCACTAGATGCAAAAACACTATGAACCAGTAGGCGGAGACTCTGAACCATTGTTATTGAACAGATATCACCTGTATCCCCAGCCCACTTCTGAGAAGATCCCTCCTTTCCAGTTTCCCCACTGTGCTCTCCACATGGGTTAACAAATACTTCCTGCATGTACTCCAGTTTTGAAGGATGAAAGGGAAGGACCCTATTTACAAAAATATTTATAGCAGTACTTTCTGTTGTAGCAAAGAACTGAGAACAAAATAGATGCCATCAATTGGAGAACCACTGAACAAATTGTGGTATATTATAGGATCATAGATTAACAAAGGTTATAAATCTAGTGTTGGAAGGAACCTCAGACACCATATAATCCAACCCCCTCATTTTAAAGATGAAGAAATTAAGGCCCAGGTAAGCTAAGTGATTTGCCCAAGGTCATACAGGTAGGATTTAAACCCTAGTCCTTTGACTTAGGGCAGCTAGGTGGCACAACAGATACAATGCTGAGCCTGAGGTCAGGAAGGCTTATCTTCTGAGTTCAAATCCAGCCTCACATATTCACTAGCTGTGTGAACCTGGGCAAGTCACCTAACCCTGTTTACCTCAGTTTCCTCATCTGTAAAATGAGCTGGAAAAGGAAATGGCAAACCGCTCCAGGATCTTTGCCAAGAAAAGCCCAAATGAGGTCATGAAAAATGACTGAAAAACAATATGGCGAATTAATACAGTGACTAGAATAATGTGATGCCTCACAGAGTTATAAATATAGCCTCAGTCTCCCCTGAAATCACCAACTGGACATATCTATTTCAAACTGGATGCCCCTGAGTATGAATCTCAAATTCAACATACTCAAAACAGAACTCATTCTCTTTCCCCCAAACCCACCCCTCTTCCAAACATCCTTATATTTGTCAGACACCACCATCCTTCTCATCTTCTATGTTCATAATCTCAGCCTTATATGCAATTCTCCAACCTCCTTCTCCTCAACATAGCCAATCAGTTACCAAGTTTTGGCTTTCCTACTTCTACATCATTCACATTCAGCTGCTTCTCTTTACTCATATAGGTACTATCTTATTTTAGACCCTCATCATCTCTTGCTTAGATAACTGCAGTGGCCCCTAATTTGTCTCCCTGCCTCACTCTAATCTACTCTCACTACTATCTATTCTACAAACTGCTATCAATATGACTTTACTTAAGTACACGTAGCACCCCTCTGGGGCCATTTCCCCAACTGACAGTTAATAAGCATTTATTAAACACCTACCATTAAAGTCCCTGCCCCCAAAGAGCCCACACTAATGGGAGAGACAACAATCAAACAAATATAGACAGTCTAAATACAGGATAAACAGGAAACAATTAACAGAGGAAAGGCACTAAAATCTTTTCTCATAACATAGCATAATTTTTTTTTAAAAGATGATTGTATGTGGAACTGAAAATTTATTATTTACAATTTGCTATTCCTTTTAAACATATAATAATTATCATGTAAATTTCTTTTTTTTCTTCCCTCCCCCCAGTCTACCCCCTTCACTCCCAGCCCTAGAGATAGAGGGATTAGGAAAGGCTTTCCATAGAAGGTAGGATTTTAGTTGGGACTTGAAGGAAGTCAGGAGGCAGAGAGAAGATGGGAGAGCATCCCAGGCAAAGGAGATAGCCAGAGAAATTGCCCGAGCTGAGATATAGTGTCCTGTTCCTGGAACAGTAAGGAGGCCAGTGTTACTGGACTGAAGAGTCGTAGGGACTGGGGGAGGGGGTGTGTAAGGTACAAAAAGACTAGAAAGGCTACTAGGTTTTGAAGGGCTTTGAACACCAAACAAAGGATCTTGTATTTGATTCTGGAGCTGATAGCCATTGCATTCTATTGGCTGGGGGTTGGAGGTGGGAGAGGTGGCATGGTCAGAATTGCACTTTAGGAAAATCATTTTGATATAACAGCTGAATGGAAGATGGATTGGAGTGGGAAGAGATATGTGGCAGGCAGACCATCTAGCAGTCTATTACAATAATGCAGGTGTAAGGTGACAAGATCCTGTATCAGGTTGGTGGCTATATCTGAGGAGAAAAGGGGACACATTTGAGAGCTGTGGTAAAAGGGAAATCACAGGCCTAAGCAATAGATAGATAGGGGGTGGGATGAGAGATGGTGAGAGGCCTAGGTTGTGAGTTGGGGAGACTGGGCACCTGAACTCACAATTTGAAGATCCAGAAGGTATTCACTATTTCTCCTCTCAGAGTCTCCAGGCCTCTCTGAAGTCTTCCTGTTCATCATTTCTTATAGCACAATAGTATCCATTACATTCATATACCACAACTTGTTCAGTCATTCCCCAGTTGGGGATCCCTTTCTTTCTTTTTCTTCCCTCCCCCCAGTCTACCCCCTTCACTCTCAGCCCTAGAGATAGAGGGATTAGGAAAGGCTTTCCATAGAAGGTAGGATTTTAGTTGGGACTTGAAAGGAGTCAGGAGGCAGAGAGAAGATGGGAGAGCATCCCAGGCAAAGGAGATAGCCAGAGAAATTGCCCGAGCTGAGATATAGTGTCCTGTTCCTGGAACAGGATCCCTTCAATTTCCAGTTCTCAGCTATCACAAAGTGAGCTGCTATAAATATTTTTGTACATGTAGGACCCTTTCCCATTTTCATGATCTGTTGGGGATACAGTCCTAGAAGCGATATTGCTGGGTCAAAGGGTATGCACATTTTTGTAGCCCTTTGGGCATAATTCCAAATTGCTCTCCAGAATGGCTGAATCAGCTCACAGCTCCACCAGCAAGGAATTAGTGTTCCAACTCTCCTACATCTTTTCCATCTTCTCCATTTATCATCTAACTCTTCTGTCACGTTAGCCAATGTGATAGGTGTGATGTGGTACCTCAGAGTTGTTTTGATTTGCTTCTATCTAATTACTAGTAATTTAGAACATTTTTCATGACTATAGATAGCTGTAATTTCTTCCTTGAAAACTACCTTTTCATTTCCTTTGACCATCTATCACTTGGGGGATGGCTTGTATTCTTGTAAATTTGATTCAGTTCTCTATATATTTTAGAAATGAGGCCTTTATCACAGACACTAGTTGCAAAAATTCTTTCCCAGTTTTCTGCTTCCTTCCTCATCTTCGCTGCATTGGCTTTGTTTGTGCAGATTTTTCAGTTTAATGTAATCACAGTTATCCATTTTGCACTTCATAATGTTTTTTATCCGGTTTGGTCATAAATTCCTCCATTCTCCATAAATCTGACCAATACACTATCCTTTGTTCCCCTGGTTTATTTCTAGCTCACCCCATTTCTTTTGCTGGAGCTCATGACTACCTGCCTCTTGGTTTCAGATTCAAATTTCTCAAAGTTCATTGCACCTGAGCCCGGGTACTGGCTGCCTCCTCTGAGTGGGAAGGGCTGAGAGCTTGTGATCCTAGTGTGAGCGCCTTCCTTCCCTTCAGACGCTTCCCTTGAAACTTTCTAGGTCCATCCGTTTGGAAAGAATACAGTAAGGTGCCCAGTCGGCTGTCGGGGCAGAAGGGACCCGTCTGTCCCGCAGCCTCAGCCAAGTCCCTCGCTAGTCCTCAGTGTGCCTTGGACCCATCTGAGAAACGGATCAAGGAAGAACCCCCTGAGCCTAGGACGCACACAGTAAGACCTAGCAGCGGCTGCGGTCAAAAGCAATTCGGATTAAGAAACCGCTAGGGCAGGGTGGAGGAAGAGAGGGCGCGTGTGGCCAGTTCTCTCCCCAAAGTTCCGCCCCCCGAAATGCGTCAGGTCAAAAGGGCCCCAAGTGGCGCTAAGACGGGAGTAGCAACAGCGCAGCGTCCTAGCCCTGAGACCCTGCCACCCTCTGCGCCCTACACAGCCCGGAAGCTGGGTCCCTCCGCCCCTGCGTGGGCTGCCAAAGTTGAGGCAGAGCGGCGCAGAACTTCAGTGTCCCGGCGGACCGACGGGGTTCGGCCCCCGAGCCGTGTCTCTGGTCCCCCCTCAGGGCCTTGCGGAGCGCCAGTGTATACCAGGCAGACGCCAGAGCTGGCAGGTGAGGGCGCCCCGCGAGGGATTGGCAAAGCGTCCCAAAGTCCCGAAGGGAGCGGGGTGGGGAGGCCACAGGAGCTCCAGGAGAAGGGAGGGAGGGGGAGACCCAAGGGTCGGGCCGGTGGGTCTAGAGATCCGAGAGGGAGAGAGTGGGGAGGTGCAGTGGGGACATGTTGGGTCCGAGCTGGGCTGAGCAGGACTTCAGGGATGCCTAGGACAGTCGAGAGGCCCCTGGACCAGCGATCCTGGTCTGGATGGGCGAGGAAGAAAGAACCCTCCCGGGTTGTTGGATCTCCAGTCCTCTCCCGGGTCTGTTGCTTTGTTTTGTTTTGTTTGTCTGAGGGCGCTTTAGGTTCTAAAAAGGAGAAACGAGGCCCCTTCCGTAAAGCAGCTTGCCAGCCTGTGCCCAAGCAGGCGCGCCCCACCCCACACGCGCCCGCGGGCGCTGGATGCCTTCTGATAAGGAAGGGGGCGAAGGGGGACAGTGAGCGTTTGTTTCTTTCTTAAGTGGAGTGGGCGGTGCCAGTGGGGATCTGGAGCCCACTAAAGGTGGTTTAAGTGGGCATCTGGCAGGTGCTTAATAAATGCTCGGTGGACGTCCGGAGGATGGGAAGTCTGGGGCTATTGCGAAAGGAATTACTCCAACAGGCTCTTTTCCCAGACGGGGGCGGTCCCTCCTGCCCTTTCCAACCCCGCCTGCCCCTGGGGCCCCAAGCTCCGCCCCCGGGCCTCGGCCCCGCCCCCCCGCAGGTACGGGGCGGGGAAGAGCCTTGTGACCCCGCCCGTCCGCCCGGCTGGCCGTCTCCCCTTAGTGCTCGGGCTCCGGCGTTGCGTGGTGAAGCGGCCGCGGTAGGCGAGGGGTAGGCGAGGGGTAGGCATCGGGGCGAGCTCGGGCAGGGTTAGGGGCGAAGGGAGGAGGGAGGAGGAGCGCCCTTGGTCCGGAAGGGAAGCGTCCGAGACAGAAGCGGAGCGGGGCGTCCCGGGTTGTGCCCCCTGCAGATGTGTGTGTGTGTTTTCGCCCTCCAGAACCCTTGTGTCCCACGTGGGCGCAGGCCGGGGCTGGAGCCTGGGTGCAGCAGGTGAGGAACTGTGCCCAGGATGGAAGGAGGCAGGGTCTCCAGACATGGCCCTTCGGCTCTCCCGAGCTGGTGGAAGGAGTGCCCCCGGGGCCTCAGAGCTGCCCAGACGAGGAACTGTGCCCAAGGCAGGCCCTGCCTCCCTTAGAAATGGTAGAAAACTTGTGCTGCCTGTGTGGGGTGAAAAAGCAGTTCGGCAGAACTCTGGGAGAAAGAGGGTAGAGGCAAACAGGAGGCTGATTTTGAAGCGAAAGAAAACCTTCGCCGAATTTGGACTTGCCTTTTCCTCTTCTCTTTTTCTTGGCTTCACGACATCACAGATCACGGGAGAAAATAGCTTTAGAGTTGGAAAAGTCCTTTGGATGTCATGGAGTCCGGTCACCTTTGGTTTACTTACCAGGAAGCTTACATCCAGAGAGGTTAAGTAATCTACCCGAGGTCACAAAGATAATAAATGCAAAAGCTAGGATTTGAACTCAGGTCCTTTGACTCCCAATCTCCACTACTCTAATCACCCTCACTGGCTTTCAGCAGTTCGGGACTGTGAGTTGAACCTTATAAAGAGGAAATGCCCTGGGTGGTGCACTGGGATCAGGAGCAGAATTATTCAGAAGCCCTGACCCCCTAGGTACCATACTCCTGCGATTCCCGTGCTCTTCTTGTGCCTTCAACTTTCTAAGGCTCCGTTTGAAAGTTATCCTCCTACCTTGTAACAGTTCTTTTCTCGGGTCACTTCTAGGGTTACTCTTGTTCTTAGACATTGAGAGTGGGGTGGGGATAGAGGTAGTGTTCTTTAAGACCCTAGGTTAGGGTCTGCTGGCCCATCTAACGGTGCCATGCCTGGGGGCAGTGAGATTTCTCTGTCTTGCTAGTAATCTTCTCGAAGTGATCCTGTTTGGCAGAATGGGGAGTAAGAGAATACAAGGTGATTAAGACATATAGCTTATGGTGGTCAGGGGTTACCTGGGTAGAGGGGTTGGATGTCTTTTCCCTCGTCACCCAAAAGGTATTAAGAAGAAGCTGTGTGTACTTTCCCCAACAGTAATTCCCAGCTTCCATCTTCTAGAGAGCATCTTGGAGCAGGTCAAGAACCTAGAATAAGTGTTGCCTCATAGCACCGAATGTATGAGCTGGAAGCTATTTTGTAATTGGGTGGGGTGGGGTGAGGATACCTATGGTTGGGATTGTATACATTGTTTTTTAGATACATTGCATAGATGTAAATTACGTGTGTGTAATGTAAAATGTTCACACATACGTATATACGTAATGTGCTGTACCTTTAATAAATTCTATGTAGCATGTTTTAATATATATAGTATGTGACATACTATAATACATACGTACTTTATATACTAGTCCTGTAAAGTACTAGTATCTTGTAACATTTCCTTTATATTCTTCACTTGGTCTCTCCATTCTCTCAAGCTATGTTCCTATATCACACCTTCCTTTCACAGCCAAACTACAGACCAAGAATGCTCTCCTTCTTTCTCTACACTCCTTTAGAGACCTCCTCAGTTGCCACGGGTTCAACTGTCATCAGAATGAAAGCTTTCTTGAGCTCCAGTCTTGCATTACCAGTATCTATTAGAATTCTCCAACTGGTTGTCTCCTAGTCATCTCAAACTTAACACATCAGAATCTTCCCTGACAAACTCTCATCTCTTCTTAGCTTCCTTATTTCCATTGAGGTTACTATCTTTCTTCCAGTCAGTCACTCAGGTTGATGTTACAGTGATCTTTCTTGTGATTCACTACACTCCTTCCTTTTCAGAGGGCCTCAGTTTCCTCATTGGTAAGTGGATAAAAGTTGTAGTTATGGCAGGTAAAACTAACAGGCAAGATGTGTCAGCTTTCTGATGGAAATGACAGTTATTCTCCCAGAGATGTTCACTCACCTATGTAGATAGATTGTCTTCTTCCTGGCTTTTCAGCATGAGTCTTGGAAGAATATGGGTTATATTCTGTGAGTCAGAAAAACTGAGAAAGAGGTTAGGAATACCAAAATAGATCAATGGATACTTAACCCAACATCCACCGACATTTAGCATAGTACCTGAATCATAGTAGGCACTCAATAAATGTTTATTGATTGACTGATTGCCCTGTAGTCAGACTTCCAGTATGCAACTTCATTGAGATAGTTTTGGGGGTTTGTTTGGAGTTTATACAGAACAGTGGGTAAGTCTATATCTCCAAAGATATTCTCAGAACTGGTTGAGATGCCTGTTGTTACTTGTCTTTTTCAGTACCTCTAAAGATCTGGTATTCACTCCACCTACACATGGAAAACCCTTCCACTTAGTGTGATTATAGATTGAGACTTGCTGAAGACCTTACCTTTCATCTAGCCCCACCTCCTCATTTTTTACTGTGAGGTTTAATGATTGCCTGAGGCCACATATATAGTAAACAGTAGACACTAGATTTAAATGACCTGTGCTTTAACTCAAAGGTATCCAACCCTGAGGGCTGCCCACCCACAGTACTCTTGAGTAAGGCCTGAATCTGATTAAAATGTAATTGAGAAATATTGAACAAAATTAATAATACAGTAAAACATAGATAATAGCACATTTTAAAACTGAGTTAATGTGTGGCCCGCAGGCATCTTGTTTCGGTTTGAGTTTAATACCATTACTAGAGCTGACAAAAACATTTTATCACCTGATGACCAGTATTCTGATAATGAACCTCTTTAAACTTGGAGGTTCCTAGATGACAGAAAGAGAGCCCATTTCCAATATGATAGGACCTGCCCTACTGGCAGAGGAGAAAAAACCCTGGATTTGAAATCAGAAAGACCTGAGTTTGAATTCCAGGTGTGCCACATGGGTGACTTTGTTTTTCCTATCTGTAAAAAAGGGGGGGAGTCAGACCAGATGGTGTCTGCAGGCCCCCTGTAGCTCTAAATGTGAACCTGTGAATCCACAGTCACTTCCCACTGCATTTAAAGGATAGGCACTTACTGACATTGAGACCTCTCATGAAGTGGACTAAGTTCCAAGAGGAACCAGCAACTTCAGAGAAAGCAAGATGCATTTTTATAGGGTAAAGATTCACTTACATAACAGAAATTATAAATATAAAAAAGGCAGGAGGGGTTTGTCAAGGGATTAGGTTAATAGGGGAGGGGTCCCTGCCAGAGTGGAACTGCACATGCATACAGAAAAATCCTTTGGGGGTGGTATGTTATGTATGATAATGACATTATAATAAACCTCTCTACATCTTAAGTTCACTCTAGGTCAGTTCTTTACTATTACTTCCAAGGTACATACTTAGGGAAAGTCCCTTCTATTGTTTTGGGGTCCACAATCCTGCTTGGGTGTCCTGGTGGTGCTGCTTTCTGATTGGCTGAGTATTGTGGTCCTGTCTGAGACTAGATGGATGTGGTTGTGGTTGAGTGCATGGATACTGTGGGAAATATGAGGAATGGGTCTAGGGGCAGTGGCTAGCTAGAGGCAGTAGCTGGGATCCCATCACATGGACACGTGTGTTGTTTCTGTGAAAAATGGGAGTTCATGGACATACTTGTTCTAGTGAGCAGTAAGGCATAAATGAAGAAGCTAGGATATGGGAGGGGTGGAGTGAGTACCATGGGAGGGGTGGAGTAGGGGCAGTGGGCCTGCTGTACAGTGGGGCCTATCCTTATTAGGATTCTATCACCTTCATGAGAGGGCATTGGTAGAGGAGGATAGTGGAAGATTACTTTATAACCCATTATTGTTGTCGAGTCGTTTTTCATTGGAGTCAGACCCCATTTTGGCAGAGACACTGGAGTAGTTTGCCATTTCCTTCTCCAGCTCATTTTACAGATGAGGAAACTGAGGCAAATGGGGTGAAGTTACTTGCTCAGGGTCAGACAGCTAGTAAATGTTTGAGGTGGGATTTGAACTCAGGTCCTCCTGACTCCAGAATCAATGATCTGCACCACCTAGTTGCCCCTGTAACCCATTGGAAATTTTCATTTCTGGAACATAGCTGTTCTAGCTCTTAAATCTTAGACAAGAGCAAGTCACAGCAAAAATCATACCTTCTACAGGATGCATTTTGAGATTCCTACTATCACTAGTGCCTTCTTTCCCTTGATTATCTCCAGTTTTCCTTGTATATATTTTGTTTGTGAATAACTTTTCCTGTTGTCTCCCTACCTCTCCCCCAACTGAACGTGGGCTTCCTGAGAACAGGGATTGTTTTTTGCCTTTTTTGTGTGTGTGTGTCACTAACACTAAGCCCTGTGACTGGCACATAGCTGTTGATTGACTTATTTGTCTGTACTATGAATGTAATAGCCTTTTATTAACATGGGTCTTAGTTTCTCTTCTTAATGCCTGTTAGTACAAACCTCCCTGACTGCCTGACTGTGTAAACTGTAGGCTCACACAGACTAGCCCAGAAGTGAGTTATTGGTACAGGGTAGAGACAGTCCCACATTTAGTCATACCTCTTGCTTGTAGGGGTTCTAGTGTGATGTTTGTTAGTGGGTGGAAGAAGAATGAAACCCAGGTTAGTGGGATCTCCTGAGAAGTATGACTCAAGATTATTTAGATTGGGGTCATGGAATCTTCCCACAGCTGGGGGCAGGAAGGGGGGCGGGGTACAAAGCTCCAGTCTCACATCTCCAACTGGTTTTAAGACACCTGGACCTGAATGTCCAGTGGACATCTAATATTTCATATGTCTAAAACAGAACTCATCTCTCTCCCTAAGCCCTTTTAATCTTCCTTGTTACTGTCACTATCCTCCCAGTCCCTCAGCTCAAAATCTCAAAAAACTTGACTCCTCACCATCTCTAGCATAGATGGGGGCCATCCAATCTGTTGTCAAGACCTCTGGTGCTCAATGCTCTTTAAAACTTCAGTACCCCACCCTCACACTTTTCCAGTCTTCTTGCACCTTCCAATCAAAATACTCTTCAATCCCGTGACACAGTCCATAGTGCTGTTCCATGAACAAGACACTCCATCTCTCAGCTCTGCCTTTTCCTTGGCTATCCCTTTCCCTGGAATGCTTTTTTTTCTTATCTTTATCTCCTGGCTTCCTTCAAGTCCCAACTAAAATTCACTCTACTACTAGAAGCTGTTCCCTATTCCTCTTAATTCCAGTGCCTCAGTCTTTTAGCCTTTTAATTGTTTCCTGTTTATGTAGTTTGTTGGTGCACATTTGTCTCCCCTATTAGATTGTAAACTCCTTGAAGGCAGGGACTGACTTTTGCCTCTTTTCCACATTATCTAGTGCTTGACTTAGTGCCCTAATGGCCCTTAATACACATTTATTAACTTACCCTCCCTGAACCAAGCTTGCTCAACAAATCATTCCAGAGTGAGTTTGCTAGGTGTTCTGCCTGTAGCTACCACCTCTCCATTTTCTAGAAATGCTTTATCTAGGTTAGAAGTGTCAAACATGTCCCCAACAGTGCAGAGTGGAACCAGATTAAAATATAATTAGAAAATATTTAACAAAGCAAATTAAAATACAGTAGAACATAGATGATGTTAATATGTGATTTTTCTAAGCTAGTATGGGGCATTATCCTTATGTAAAGTTTAGTGGCTCTGTTTCTGTTTTGAGTTTAACAGCAGTGAGTGATTTAGGTAACCCAGCTTCTCCCTTTCCCTTAACGTTTTGTTGTCCTTCTGTGATTTAGTTGTGTCCAACTCTTCATGACCTCATTTGGTGTTTTCTTGGCAAAGATATTGAGTTGTTTGCCATTTCCTTTTCTAGCTCATTTTACAACTGAGGCCAGCAGAATTGAGGGACTTGCCCAGGATCACACAGCTAGTGTCTGAGGTCAGATTTGAACTAAGGTGCTAGTGACTCCAGACCCAGCACTCTGTCCACTGAGCCACCGAAGTGCCCTGTTTTAGGGTTTACAAAGCACTTTCCATATGTTATCTCATTTGAGCCTCACAGCAAAGTTCTTTGAGATAGAAGCTATTGTTATCCCCATTTTACAGGCTGAGAATCTGAAGTTGAAAGTTATTTGCCAAGGCCCACTCAGCTAGTGTTACATGTTACATATGTAGAGTTACATGTGTTATCTTATTTGATCCTCACAACAACCTTGTGACGTAGGTGCTGTTATCTGAGGCTCATCCATGACTTATCCACGGACACACAGCTAGTGTGGACATAAGGGTCTGAAGCAGAATTTGAACTCAGATCTTCTTGACTCCAAGTCCTGCACTCTAGCCACTAAGTCACTTAAGTTTCTTGGCATAGTACTTCCTTCGCCTATTGCTCTCTTAGAGAAGAAGAATGAGGAACCTTTAAATGTGTGGAGAGTTTGGATCTTGGTTGTTAATATTTACTGTAACAGTCCTAAATACCACTCACCTCTTTCCAGTTAAATGAATTAGACCAATTCTATATCATGACAGTCTGTGCCTGCAACCTATGGCAACAGAAGGATGGCCTTTTCCTTCAAAAGGAAAGATGAATAAGTTCTGCCAAAGGGAAACTCCCTCAGAGAGCATGGAGACATTTGCAGAATCACCAGAGGTGTATGCGTTTTCCTGGAAAGAGTTGGGGGTGGCAACTGAGGGGAAAGGAAACAGCAGTGGCCTGCACCCCTGGTTACTGTGGCCGCTGGTCCAGCAGTGTAGGTGTCAATCTTGTTTGCCTTTATGGAGGGTTTCCCATCGTAAATCTATTGTTAAGTTGTCAAAAATCAGTTTGGGTGGGTGACAGCAGAGGATGACCATACTCAGTGGTTTAGAACAATATAGTTACCATTTCCTTTGATTACTTATGCCTAGCTGGAAGAAAGGAAGGAAATGATTTGTTATTCTGTTATCCATGACACAGGATTGGGTGGTATTCCATCCCCTTTGCTAACCACATACCTGAGGCTTAGGCAGCACCCACATACTTTTAAGAAGTTGTCAATGTTTCTCTGGTCACAGGCTGGGAATTTCCAAAGTGAGCTCATTCTGGGATTGTAGAAAAGCATTCCCCAGTTTCCTGCTCATCTGTGCTAAGCTGGAGATGAAGAGGAAGGGATATTAGTACTAGAATTCACACTGACCTTACACACAGCTTCTGTTTTATGGACTTCCTCCTAAAAAGATGAGAACATTGAAACCAGATTGCTCAGGGAAGCCTAGATATCTCAACAAATATATCACATTGTGTTGGGTCCCTGGGAGAGGGTCGGCCAGCTGGTCCCTTGGAGGAGAACACTGGAACTTTTTCCAGAAGATAGCAGCATATTTACCTGGTGGTTTATTGAGTTGTTTATAACTTGTTTTTCCACAGAGGGGAGGTTACAACAGAAGCACCAGACCCTACCGTACTCCCAGGTTATCACTTTATATCTTTTTTTTTTTTTTTTTGGAGGTGGGAGGCAAGGCAGTTGGGGTTAAGTGACTTGCCCATGGCCATACAACTAGTAAGTGTCAAAAGTCTGAGATCAAATTTGAACTCGGGTCCTCCTGACTCCAGGGCCATAACTCTATTCACAGCCAAACTCCAAGAAAAATCTGTCTACACTTGGCAATTCTCTTTTTTCACATACTCACTTTTCAGCCTCTTGCATTTTGACTTCCATGCCCATCACTCAACTAAAACCTCTCCCCAGATTCACCAATGATCCCTATATTGCTAAATCCAGTAATCTCATTCTTCACCCTTCTTCACTTCTCTGCAGCATTAATACTGTTGAACGCCCTTTTCTCAGAGATACCTTTTCCTCCCTGGGTCTTGTGATGCTGCCCTGTCATGGTTTACTTTCTGCTTCTTGGATCAGTCTTCTTTAGTCACATTTACAGGGTCATTTTTCATGTCTCATTCCCTAGATATGGGTATTCCCTAGAGTGATATCCTAGACCCTTCCCCACCCTATGCCCCAGTTAATCAACAAGTATTTATTAAGTACATGTGCTAGGATAGGTGCTGGAGAGAGAAAAAAGTGAAACATAAAATTTAATAACAATAAGCGCTGTAGAAATGTAAGCTATTATAAGTGATCAGTATTATAATGTTAAAGCTATTAAAATAAGATGATATAGAAATATAAGGCATCATTAATTATGAACTTAAAAGGAATCCATTAAAATTCTTTGTCATGATGCCCTACACTTCTGTAGTGCTTGTTTTGTTTCCCTAATGGTCCTGTGATTGCATCACCTCAGGGAACTCCTGGTGAACAATTCCCCCTACTGAGGTAGATTGTTTTATATCTTACAGTTTTAAGTTGTCTGGATGGCTGGGAGGTTAAGTGACTTGCCCACAGTCACATAGCCAGTATGTGTTAGAGGCATGACTGAAACAAGTGCTTCTAACTCTAAAGCCAACTTTCTTTCTGTTTTAATATTTTTTGAATTTTAATCATTCAAGATCTGTTTCCTCATCCTCCCACCTCAATTGAAAACATAAGAAAAACAAAACGCATTAAAAACGTGTAGACTCAGTCAAAACAGATTTCTACGTTGTCCACATCCAAAAAATATTTCACTCATTCTACATTCTAAGTCCACCTCTTACAAGATAAGTAGCTTGTTTCATCACTAGTGCTATTCTGGCCGATCATTATGTGGGTAAGAGTTCAGCACGATAGTATTCCATCACATTTATATGCCATAACTTGTGTATCCATTTCCCAATTTATGGATGCCCTTTCAGTTTCCCAGTCTTTGCCCCCCCTCAAAAAGAGCTATAAATATTTTGCTTAACACTAATCTACCCACCCTCCAAATCCGCCTTCTCCTTTCCTCCTTTCCTTCCTATTTCCCTGTTGAGTGAAATGTATTTCTGTGTGTATGTGTGTTTGGCTGAGCTCTTCCTTCCTTTAACCAGTCCAGACAAGAGTGAAGTTCAAATGTCAGCTGTTCCCCTCACCGCTTCTTCCTTGTTTGTATAGATGTCTGCTTGTTCACCCTGATTACGGCAGATAGTTTTTCCTAACCTTCCTCTTCCCTTGATTAAGATCATCAAGACATAACAGAACCCCTCCTAGGCCTTCTTTAATTGGACTCTCTATGAGAACTCTGATGGTGTTGATAGACATCAGACAGCACACATGCGTCATCTCCCCATAGTTGAAAGTCAGCAGTTTATCCTTTGGTCCTTTATTATTGTTCATTTGTGTTTACCGTTTTATGTTTCTCTTCACACCTGTGTTTGTTTCTCCATAGCTCTGGACTCCTCATCAAGCATGTTTGGAAGCTGTTTTATTAAAGATCCATCTCTTTCCGCTATAACAATATACTCAGTTTTGCTGGGTACATCTTAGCTGTAATCTCGTACGTATCCCTTGCCTTCAGGAATATTGTATTCCAAGTTCCCCGATTCTTTATATGGCTGCTAAATAGGACCTGATCCTGACTTGTAGCTCCTCAGTACTTGAATTCTTTTTTTCTGACTGCTTTCCACATTTTTCTGTGACCTGTTCAGTCTGGATCTAAGTTATGAAGTTCCTGAGAATTTTCATTTTGGTGTTTCTTTCAGGAGTAGACCAGTAGATTCTGTTTTCTCTCTTCTTGTTATGAGATCTAAGCAGTTTTCTTTTAAGGTTTCTTGAACTATAATGTCTAGGCTCTTTTCTTTTCTTTTTTTTAAATTTATTTAAATTTATTTTTAACACAGTTTATAACAGATAAAGCAATTCAAACTTTTGGTCAGGTGATACATCTTTTTAAAGCATTTACAATATGGACCACAAAAGAATTTTTTTTTTAAACATAAGCCAACTGAGACACAGATAATATTTATGTTACTAACTTCACAATCTCTTGATCTAATTGTCTCCACAGTATTACTAAGAATAAAAGGACCCTAACTTAATGTTGTTCGTCTAAAGTCCTATGCCTAATAGCTTAATTTTAGACAACCTTGGATATTCCTCTACCCATAATCTATATTTGAATAGATCTGGTATTAAGCTTACAAACCTTTTGACTATAGGAAATTGCCACAAAGAATAGGGATATTGCAGCGAAACAATATCTCCCCAGCTTCATGTCAGTTCCAGGCAGGAGTAGATCATCAACTTGCATTCAGTCAGGCTTAAAGTCTGCCAGGTGTCAGTGGGGAAATTGAGTCAGGAGAATCCTACCTCAGCCCAGGCTGAACAGTCGCTCTCCCACTCTTCCCTTGAGATCACCTATGTAGTTCATACCAGCATCTCATGAGCTTACTGGCATCATGTAATGGAGGCTCGGATCGTCTTTCTTGCTTCCCATACCTGGAATTAGACTCAGAAGAACAGTCACTCAGTAGTCCCATAGCATCTAAAAATGGCAAGTTCCTATAACCAGGTTTCAAATATGATTATAGTTTCACTTTGGCTAAGGAACATCTTTTAGGCAAGTCTTAAGTGGCTTACATGCCTTTCCATACATGTTCTAGTTCCTGATTGAATGGCAATCATAAAATCAAATTTACCATCAAAACCTTAACTTTTTCATCAATGCCAAATTTTATCAGAGGTTATCTTCCTCTTGGAAAGTTAGACTGAAATGCTTTTCTCCAAACTAAAGATGTCATTGATTTATTCTCAATAATTAACTCAGTCTATTGTTTTCATACTAATTACCTTTACCTCACTTTGTAAAATGACCAATTTTTCTCCCCATCACCCCCCTCCCCCCACTTCCTAATACCTTGCATTCTGGTTGCTCCTTCCCTCAATGTACCCTCCCCTCCATCACACCCCACCCCTATCCTATTCCTTTTCTTTTTTTGTGGTGTTCAGATAGTCCATTGATGTTTTTGAGTCATTTTTCAGCGATGTCTCATTCTTTGTGATTTCTTGGCAGAGATACTGGAGCAGGTTGCCATTTCCTTCTCCAGCTCATTTTACAGATGAGGAAACTGAGACAAACAGGGTCAAGTGACTTGCTCAGAATTATACAGCTAGTGTAGTCTGAGGTCAGATGTGTACTCAGGAAGATGTGTCTTTTGGAGGGTGTTTGGGTAAGGGAGGGATAAAGCCTGTTCTGTTTCTCTGAAGAGGCAGAAGCCAGGAGAAAATGAGTAGACGTTCCAAAGAGGCAAGCACAATTTTCTAAACAATTTGTTGTTGTTCAGTCATTTCAAGCCCTGCCTTCTATTTCACTGCACCACCTAGTTGCCCTCAGATAGTCCAGTGATTCGTAATTACAATTTGTAATCCTTAATCTATTTTCCAGGTTATTTTTTTCCCTATGAGATTTACTATATTTTCTTCTATTTTTTTCAGGTATTTGTCTTTGTTTTCCTATTTCTTGTTACCTTATGAAGTTCATTGACTTCTTTTTAGTCCATTTGAATTTTGAGAAAACAATGTTTTATATCTCTTTGCCATTTGCTGTTAATTTTCTGTCCACTTCTTACGGCCATCTCTCATTTCTTTTCCAAAATTTTCTTCAAGTACTCTCATTTCATTTACAAAAAAAAAAAAAAATTAACTTTTAAAAAAATTCTTGCTGCATTTCTTCCAGGAATTCTTGTTGAATTTGAGTCCAACTTGTGGGGGCGTTTTTGTTTTTCTTTCTCTGAAGCATTACCGATAGATGTTTTAGAGTCAATCTCTTCTGCATTTGTGTCTTGAGTATTCTTGCCACCGTTATGCTCATTATGGTGAGGTTTTGATTTTTTATTTTTAGCTTGCCTATTTATCCAGCCTGCTTCCTGACTTGGACATCTTAGGACTGGGCTCTGTCTTCAGGAGGAAATAGCTACTTCTGTTGCTGCTTTCTTGGGGTATTGTATATTGTGTTATTCCAGGATCTTAGGAACAGGTCCAGGACTTGCAAATTTTCAGTGCTTTGAAAGTGATCTGATCCAGGACAAAATCCAAGTGTTTTCCCTCTTCTCCCAACCCCTCCTGCTCCATTTGACCTCTGCAGTTTTCTGACCTGGGTTCGGTAGACTGCTGTTGGACACGAACCCTATCAGCTAGCTATAAAGCTTTTTTGATTCCGAGTGACAGAAGTGTACCCTTCATTTTGGTCTGGGATTTCCGCCTGGGTTATTCCTCTGTAGACTGGGCTAGATGCTGGAACTGAGACTGGGCTCTGATCTACACACCGCTGTTACTCCCTGCTTCTGAACTTTTTCCTTTTGCCATATACAAAACAAAACTTCCTTGTCCAGGGATGCCACTCCCTTCCCCATGCAAGTGTCCTTCTCACTCTGCCTTGGATCTGTAACCTGGAACTGGGTAGTGGGTGACAACACTGTCAATTAGCACTTGTCCCCATCATGGTGGCCCAGTATGTGGCCTAGGATCTAAGGGTGCCTCAGTATTCCTGCAAGCATCATGTTTCTGGCCCAACTCTTCCCCCATGTCTGAAGACTTCTCTTTCTGTCTTATTGTGCCAAACTGGGCTGAGCAAATGATTCACTGTGACTTTTTCTGGCCCCTCAGATTTGGTCTGGTGTATTTTTAGATCTTTCTGGAGGAGTCTTTGGGAGGGCTGCTCACTGCACTGTCATTTACCATTCCATCTTAGCTCTGCCTCCCCAGCCCCTTTGCTCTGTGTTTACTTTTTCTTTATACACTCGGTATACTTTCCTTTAGTCTCCTCAGCTCCCATGGGCTGAACTTTCATTTTTTTCACCTGACTCCAAAATCTATATACCCAGCCGTTATGTCTGTCAGAATAACAGAATTTGAGAGGTGGAAGGGACCTTAACAGTTAAGCCAGTCTATACCTGAAAGGATTCCCCATTATAACATATGTAGCCAGGGGTCATATATCCTCAGCTCCAAGGAGATGGAACGAACTCATCACCTCTTGAGGCCCACAATTCCACTTTTGAACATCTCTAATTGTTAGGAGGCAACTAGGTGGTGCGTTACATGGAGCACCTGGGGCTTGGAGTCAGGAAGATCCGAGTTCAGATCCAGCCTCAGGCTCTTACTGGCTGTCACTAAGTCCCTTAACCCTGTTTGTCTCAGTTTCCTCATCTATAAAATAAGCTGCAGAAGGAAATGGCAAACCACTCCAGTATCTTTGCCAAGAAAAATGAGATCACGAAGAGTTAAACCCAACTGAAACAACTCAACAACAAACTGGTAAGAAATTTGTGTTTACTTCTTTGCAATTTTTACTCATTTCTCTGAACTCCTCCCTCTGGGGAGAAACAGAACAAGCTTTATCCCACTCTCACCCTCCAATCGTGTCTTTTCCCTGTTCTCCTCCCCCAGTCTTCTAAGCCAAGCATCCCTCGTTTCTTCAAATTATTTTCTTATGTTATGGACTCAAGGTTGTCCATCTTATCAATCTTTTCACCTCTTCCTGGAAGCCATGAAGCTCTAGATCACCTTAGCTTTTTTTTTGGTTGCCAGCTTTCATTGCTGACTCACTGAGTTTATAGTACAACCTCCACCCCCCAGTCTTTTTCAGACAAACTGCTGCTGAATCATTTCTCTCTAATCACGTACTTGTGAAATTGATTTTTCAACCCAAGTATAAAACTTTATCTATGTCTATATTGAATTTCACCTTTTAAGATTTCACCTGCTCAAGGCTTTTTGGATCTTGACTGTCATCCTGAATAGTAACTATCCCTTTTGTGGAGGTTTTTTTTTTGGTCATTTCATCATTTAAGGCAGCTAGATGATATGGTGGGGTAGAGGGCTGGGCCTGGAGTTGGGAAGATCTGAATTCCAATCCAAACTCAGACACATAGTAGCTGTGTAGTCCTGGGTAGGTCATTAAAAAAAAAAAAAAATCTCTGATTGCCTCAATTTCCCTATCTGTATAAAATGGGGATAATAATAGCACCTAAACCTGCCAGAGGTGTTATAAGGATCAAATAAGATAATAATTGCAAAGTGCTTAGCATAGTGTCTAGGACATAGTAAGCACTATATAAATGTTAGTTATTATTATCTATTATATTATTTTCATTTTTAAATTTGATCAGAATACTATCAATACCTTTGTCTAAGACATAGTTAAAAAAAATCTGACAGAACAGTATTTGGCCTAGACTCTCTACTGGGGACCTCCTACCAAGTGGACAGTAAACCATTAAGAGCTGCTTTGAGGCTGACCACTCAACCAGTTTCAGATCAATCTAACTATATAGTATTATCATATAATTCACAAATCTCCTTCTTTCCCAGAAGAGTATTATGAAATTCTTTATCAGATGCTTTCCTGAAATCTGCATAATTCTCCTGATCTACCAGTTCAATAACCCTGTCAATAAATAAGGTTAGTTTGCCATGATAAAGCCATGCTGGTTCTTTGGAATCACCACTTCCATTCCTCGATGTTCACCAACTATCTCTTTAACCAACCGTCTAAATTTTTCCAGGAATCAAAAACAAGCTTAGAGTTTGCACATTCTTTTCTCTTCCTTTTTTTGAAGAGTTGCTTTTCTCTGGTTCTACCATACCTTTCACATTTTCCACAGTCTTTTAGATATCCCTGACAGTGGCTTAGTTCGACAAACTTCTTATGTGTTGAACTCTGGGAATATAAGTGCCAGCAGAATGGTGGGCCCTGCTCTCAAGGAACATATAAACGTATGTTTATATTACATATAAAAGGAAACTGAAAAGTTGGGGAGAGGGGAAGGGGAAATCACATCTGCCAGTTTTTTACAGTAACTAAGGATGTAGCTTTATTTGTTTCCGTCATGTCTGACTCTTTGTGACCCCATTTGGGGTTTTTGTGGCAAAGATACTGGAGTAGTTTGCCATTTCCTTCTCCAGTTCATTTTACAGATGAAGAAACTGAGGCAAACGGAGGCTAAGTGATTTGCCCAGCGTCACACAGCTAGTAAGTGTCAGAAGTCAGATTTGAACTCAGGTCTTCCTGACTCCAGGTCCAGCACTGTATCCACTGAACCACCTAGATGCTTCCTGTCCCCTTTCTACAGATGGGGAAACTAAGGGTTTGAAGAGGCAAAGTGATTTTGCCACTATGTTCAGCCAGGTAGTAAGTGTGGAAACTAATAGTCAAACCCAAATCTCCTAATTCCAAATCCAGTTCCCCATCCACCCTACCATGCCTCCTCTCTCCATATTTAAGAGACTCAAGGAATGAGTGAAGCAGCCCCATAAGTTCCCAAAGTGAGGGATACTGTCTGTTGGGGGAAGGGGCAGTAGTACTTTGAAATGATGCAAATTAAAAAAGAAAATTAAAGGGTTAAAGAAAGGGTTAGATCTCCAGGGGGGGCCTGAGTAATTTATTTTTTTTAAAAGGGGGCAGTAGGCCAAAGAAGTTTGGGAACCTCTGAGACAAAGCCAGATCCCTCAGGGAGGCTGCTTGGGTAGAGAAAACCTGGCTGGGGCTATTGTATTCTCCTTTGTTCTAACACTTTTAGTCTGTTCTGTCCCTGTTAAGACTTATTCTGGGAAACAACCAGCCCCAGGGGGTGTTCTGGGAAGTCTAGTTTACTAGCTTTTTAATGCATGTATTTGTCTGCCTGGAAGAAATGAATGAATGACAAAGCATTTATGCCATTGCTTTGTTGTTCAGACATTTTTCAGTCAGTATCTGGCTCTTTGTAACCCCCTTTGGGGTTTTCTTGGCAAAGATACTGCTGCTGTTTGCCATTTCCTGAGGAAACTGAGGCAAACAGGGTTAAGTGACTTGCCCAGGGTCACCCAGCCAGGAAGTATCTGAGGCCAGATTTGAACTCAAGAAGATGAGTCTTCCTGACTCCAGGCCAAACACTCTATCTACCTTGCCTCTTACCTGTACTTACCAAAGTGTATTGAACTCCAGAGTTCAATATTTATTATCAGTTTATATAATGCTAAAGTTGGACAGGCCCTGCCTTCAAGGAATTTCTATTCAAATTGAACACTTTCAGATTAAGGGATTGGAAGCGATAGCCTTCTTGGAGATTGCTTTGGGTCTTAAAAGTCTTAGGGAGGATGAGTGGAGCAATAGGGCAGTTTTATTGATTTGCCTTTGCTAGAAGCTATGGTGGTATTGATTATTGTTTTCCTAGCAAAGGAGGGAAAGGGGGTATTATTTGACACAGTGGGAGATGGCAAGGTAGGGGTGAAGCATGCTAGAGTCTTGAGACCAACTAGACATAGTGGCTAGAAAGAGATGTCTTTAAGACGGCTCACAGAGCCATGGGAAGAACTCCATGTCCACCTAATATTCTCTGTTGAGAAAACTTTTTTCTACAGGAAGAAGCAAAAATTTAATTTAACTTTTTTCAACGAACAAAAATCCGTTTTCTCTCCCTCCCACATCTCCTCACTTTCACCAATAAAGCAAAAAGCAAAAGAAAATCCTTGCAACAATGAAGCAAAACTAGTTCCTGCTACTTGAGTAGGAAAGAACTGGGATCATTTCACATGGAGGAGAGACTTTTGGCTGAGAGTGCTTTAAAGGCACAGGGTACAGTGTCAGGATTTAAGACTGGAAGCGACCTTAGTGACATTCTTGTCTGGCTTCCACTCCTTCATAGATGAGACAACAGACCCAGAGAGGTGACTTCGCTTGCACAGGGAGCTGAGGCAAAATTTGAAAATAGGTTCTTCTGTTTGTCCTTTGTGCCTTTTCTCTAGGCTGTGCCCTCATTTGAATGGGAGCTCCATGTGTTTTTCCCTTGCTTTACATCCCCATTGCTTAGCCCAGGGCCTGCACCTAATAGATGCTTGTTGACTGACAGTGACTGCCTGCCTTTGCTGTGGTTAACAGCTGTTTTAATTAGGTTAGTAATCTCATCTTACATTTTTATGGCACCTTTGGCATTTCAAAGCACTTTCCCATCTTAACCCATTTAATAGTCATTAACTAACCCTGTGAGGAAGCTAATGCATTATATCCATTTTATAGAAAAAAGAAAGTGAGGCCCAAAGAGGTAAAGTTAATTAAGGTTAGGATCACATAGCTAGTAAGTTATGAGAGACAGCACTTGAACCTGGGTTTCCATTTCTCCCACACCCTGAACTAGGGCTGGGGAGGGATGTCATTCAATGGGAGCTGGGTGACCCAAGAAGGCTGTACTTTCCTTCATAGGAGTTTGGTGCTAAGAGTGACCTGGCTGCCTGGAGTGAGTTTGAAAGACTTTTTTCAATCCCAAAGATCCTGAAGGCTCCACTGGGTTGTACCCCACATCAGAAAGCTTCTTGAAGATTTGACCTCTGTTGGCATTAAGAAGAATAATGTAAACTGCAGCCCCTCCCCAGCTCCAAGATACAGGGGGGGGAGATGAAGTGGAGAATGTATTTCATGGAAATTTTCTTTCTTTTTTTCTAAAAAAAGGCAATCAAGGTTAAGTGACTTGCCCAGGGTCACACAGCTAGTAAGTGTGATTTGAACTTAGGTCTTCCTAACTTCAGGACTAGGGCTCTATCCACTTCACCACCTACCTGCCCCTGGAATATATTTTTTTCATGCTGAGTTCTCAAAGATTCTGTGCTAGCAGGTATTCTGGATAGGCAGCCGAGCTACCTGCAGTTGGGAGGGTGGAGTAAACAGTCAAGATGCCCTTTGTGGACAATGTCCCTAAAGCTTTCCCTAGAGACTCTGCTGTGGTAAAACTGGATTCTAGATTAAATTAAAATGTAACTGGGAAATGTTTCACAAAATAAATAAAAATACAGTACAATGTAGACCGTGTTAGTTTGTGGTTCTCTAAGTCAATTTACAGCCTGCATTTCTGTTTGAGTTGTTGTTGATGGCTGCAGCCTGTCAGATTCAGGAGTTTGAGAACCCGTTGAAGCACTAGGTGACTGCACTTGGCTTACTTCATGTCTGAGGCACTGTTGGGGAGGGGTTGTGTCCTAAATTTCATCACCATCCTATCATCCAAATTTATATATATATGTATGTATATATATATAAATATAACTAGGCTAAGTGAAGTCTGTAAGCATTTATTAAATGCCTACTGTGTGTTAGGCAGTATTCTAAGCAGTGAAGATAGAAACAGAAAAACAGTCTTTGTTCCACCCCCTTCTCTGTCTCTCTCTCTCTCTTTCTCTCTCTCTTTCTCTTTCTTTCTCTCTCTTTCTCTCTTATTATTTTTAAAATTTTTAAATCTAAAAAGAATATATTTTTCCTCCTTTTTTAAGAAGCCCACAGTCTAACTGGGGGAAGCCAAACTGATTAATACCCATCCTAAACCTGGGATGGAGGGAGAAGTGGGACGGAGCTGTTTTGGAAATAGGGTTCCTAGCCTCCTGGCCCATGGCTGAGAGTGAAGGGGCAGTGTGAAAAGTAGGTGACTACTTTTCCCCTCCCCCTTCACACTGTTTACTGGGACTCTTTGGGAGATTGACATCTAACCCGTTTCCTCCACCTTCTAGTCTGTAACTGCAGCATGTGGTTTGCACAGCATGGTAGGAGGGCTGTGTAAATTTGTTTCAGGAGAGTCCTATACCTTGTATGGTCCTAGGTCTGTCTGGACATGGAGCAAATGAACCTGAGTCCATTCTAGAAGAATGAGGTGGGTCAGGACCTGGGGCATCCCTCTGAACCAGTCACTTAGGCACTGCTTTCTGACCCCATTTCTGGGAAAGGCAGAGGTTGTGGGAGCCTTGGAGAGCCTGGAGCTCTTGAGCCAATCAGGGACCTCCTTTTCAGAGGAGCATCTCCTGCATGGCTTGGGGAGCAGAGGGTGTGGATCTACACAGCGCTTGTTCCAGTCTTCTTTGAGTGTCTGTCCCAGGGGGTGGTAGGAGTGGTATGTGACATGTTTATTTCACAATCATGCAGACTTGCCAGGTCTCTTGGGTTTTCTTTGGAAAGTAGATGTGAGTCTGGGGGAGGGAGTGGCTGCTGTTTGGTCCCGGAGTCCTGGATGCTTTTTTCCCCCTTTTTTTTATAACCTCCAAACTGATTGTATTCAGTCCCTGAGTGGAGATCCTTGCCACCTATTCTCCTGTCTCCCTCTACCTCCAATCCCTAGACTTAAGCATCTTTTCCCCAAATTGTTCCCTTCTCTAGTAGTTAACAGGCATTAATTAAGCTCTTACAGGCACTGTGCTAAGAGGCCGGCATGAAAATACTAGGTTCAAGACAGACTGATAAGACAGACAGACAGGTTTACTCTTGCTCTTCTTTTCCTCCATTCCTGCTGCCCTCCCCACCCCCAATTAGACTGAAAGGATGTTCATTTGCTGAATGACTGGATGTCATGGGTCCTGGGTTGGGTGGGTGGTCATATGACTGAAGCTGCTTTTTCTGAGGGGGTGGGGGAAACCTGAGGGGAGGTCCTGGGATTCACTCCATGAGGTCAGCATAACTGAGTTTTGCTGCTGAATGCACAGTGGGTGTGTGCTATTGTGGCTCCTGCTTCCTCTTTGCAGCTTTCTAAAAACGGCCTGGGTTCCCAGAAAGGCCACTGGGAGTTAGAGGGAGTCAGGTTTCGATTTCCGTGGTGGGGAAGCAGCCAGGGAGTCATGTTTACCTTTGGGACAGAACCTGTTTTGGGGCTCCTTCTCATCCTGTGATTCAGCCAGGTTGGGTTCCCTGGCCAGCCATCCCCAGAGCTATTGTTGGAGTTCTTTGTCCACTTTGGGCAAGGCACTCTCCCAGAGGAGTTTAGCTGACTCATCCTCTTCCCCCCTCCCCCCCTCCCCGTTCCGAAGCTGGCCTGGAAGTTGAAGTAGTTTCACTTTCTGGTTTCAGGTGACTGGATCTCAGACTAGCCACATCACTAACTCTGCCCCAGCACCCTCTTCCATCCCCACCATGAACTTTTCCACTTGGGTTTCTGATCATATCACTTGGATCAGGATGGGGAACCTGTCCACATGTGACCTTGAGGCCACAGGTTCCCCACCCCTGACTTGGTGGATGAGAAAGAGGAGACCCCGTTTTCAAATTCCTTTCCATAGGCTGTCAGTTCTGTATTGATATATCCACCTGGATATCCTCATTTTTGTTGGCCTAAATTCTGCGCTCTCAGTGGGACATATCCTGGGCAGGGTGGGCCATGGAGCCTCTTGAATAAGGCCAGGCATTGTCAAGGACAAAGAGACTTTTTCAATTGTATTGACCTCTGCTCTGTTTCATTTTTTTCTGTGTTCTGTTGGTATAATGCTTTATTGCTCTTCTACCATTAATATTAATAATAGGCAGCCACTGTTAGCATTTGCGTCTAAGTACTGCTTTGACCATCTCCCATAGATTTGGGGTATGGTATCAGTATTATATTATCTGTATAATAGGCAGTTTTTTAAGACAATTTTCTCTTTTACTTCGTTAATCATTTTTTATCTGAGAAAGGCTTTGAAGAGACTTTCTTCCTGGTGATGGATGGGAAAACGTCCATATGTAATTAAAGGCCAGGTCATACTACAACTTCTCTGTGCCTCTACCCCACCCACTGGCTATCCACTTAGGATATCTTTGGCTAAAGTTGAACTGGAGATCTGAATACTTAGAGAAAATAGTATCTGACTTAGCAGAAACTTGCCCTGCTTAGCTTATTCCTGGTGACCTGGAGATGTTGAGATGGGCCAGGCTGGGAGTGGTGACCCAGATCCACCCTTTCCTGGAAAACCTGCTTCTCTTGAGTGGGTGGTTCTTGTATCTGTCTACTTCCCTGCCCATTTACCTACTGGGATCACAGCCTAAGGAAAGTGTGGCTGTCATTTCACCTTTGAAGTAGGGCCAGTGTGGATTGTTTCAGTTTGGGGGCTTTAATGGGGGTGGGGAAATTGAGGAAAAAGGAGGGGGAAAGATGAAAAGGCTGTGATGGGGCATGGAGTAGCTCCCTCCAGGTAATTTGACCTGTAGATCACATCCTCTCTGTTGCTCCTCCTCCTCCATAAGAACTTACAGGTTTTCCCAGAGTGAGCTCCGTAGTGAGTCTGTACTCTACCATACAGGGGAGGACCATCCCCTTTAATCCCCACTGTCGCTGTCTGCTTCCCTGGCTGTGTGACTGTGGGAAAGTCACTTCTCTGAGCTTGTGTCTGTCTCTGTAAAATGAAAATAGACCCCTGGTGTTCCTTTGGAATCTAAAACCCCCCTGCTTAGCCCAGCTAGTCCATGGCTTGATCCCAAAACCTTTTCCTGGAGGAGATTCAGAGCTGTTAAAATAAAGTCCTCAAGCTTTAGGAACATGGCAGGAAGGAAAGAAGGGAGGGAGGGAAGGAAGGGAAAAGATAGAAAGGGCGTAGGGAGAGAAGAGCAAAGGAAAGAAGAAAGAAAGCTGTTTTCTAGGTTGGGATGAGGATGGCAAGGTGGAGAAGCAGGTTCTTTCCTCCCTGGTCCCCTGTGCTGGCTGTGCTGGGTGCCTGGTTAGTCATGTGGAGAGCCTGTTGTGGCTGTGTGAGCCTGGTGGAGCCCTGGTCCCAGGATGTTGCAATTTCCTCTACAGTGAGCAGTAGCTTCTAGGGTGAGAGAGAAATTCAGGGCAGGGACTTTTACCCCAGGCACCCTGGTACTTTCTTCTGCTTTGTCTCTGCCCTCTGGTCTTCTCCCAACCTTGTATTTAGGAGATGAGGGGGTGAGGGAGTGAGGCAACCTTTGCCATCTTTGTAGGGAGTGTCAGTGAAGCTGAACCAATTTCTGTGTCCTGCCATCTAGAAAAGATCAGGGGCAACCTTCCCGTACCCAGAACCCAGCCCCACCCCATCCCTTTTTTTGCACAGTTTATATGTGGCCTCCTAGGCAGTCCCTCAATGCCCATGTAAGTCATGACCAGAGGAAAGCAGGGAGAATTTTTCTTTAAACATTATTTTTTTCCAGATTTCACATCTGGGAGCTAGCTTAAGAGACACAGTCAATCCTCATTTTTGTTAGTTTCATTGTTTTCAGTTGTGTCTGACTATTTTGTGACTCCTTTTGGAGTTTTCTTGACAGAGATTCTGAAATAGTTTGCCCTTTCCTTCTCCAGCTCATTTTACAGATGAGGAAACTGGGGCAAACAGTTAAATGATTTGCCCAGGGTCACTCAGCTAGGAAGTGTCTGAAGCTGGATTTGAAGTTAGATTCTCCTGACTCCAGGCCCGGCGTTTTATCCACTGTGCCACCTTAGCTTCCGTCTCCTGATTTTACAGGTAAAAAAAATGAAGTTTAAAGAAATGTAGTCAGTGACCTGCTCGAGCTCACATTATTACTGAATTGTAAGTACTAGGATAAGAACCCAGGTCTCCTGGCTCCCTGTCCAGAGTTTTCTTAAACTCTTTCTTTTGGGGGAAGGGGAGTTGAGTAAGAGAAGAATTTAAATGTCTTTTGCCTTTAATAAACCAACAGATTACTGATTCTGAGATAGAAGGGAGCTCAGAGGCAATCTGTTTCAACTCTCATTTTACAAGTGAGGAAACTGAGGCCCAGAGTAGTCTGACTTAAGATTGTAGAAGTATTAAGTGTGAGAGACAGAATTCAAACCCAGGTCCTGTGGCTTCAAATCCAGCATCTTTTTGTTTTCATCTCTGTTTCTGTTTTTTATCATGCATTCTTCCCACTATACCTCACTGTCTCACATGATACAAACTCTATTCCACCCCTTTCTCTCTCATTCCCCTACTAAAGGTTGAGCCTTGGCTAGAGCAGGGAAGAATTATTATACTGGGAGTTTCCCATGGAACTAGCCCAACTTGCCCAAAGAGTCTCGGATCTGGATGTCTTAGCCTTTTATTTAATCTCTTCCGTGGGTATGGCCCACAGGTCATAGGATAGATCTTCACTTTGGAGCTTGAAGGGAACTCAGGCCACCTAGTAAATTGCTTTTGTTTTACAAATTAGGAAAATGACTCCCAGGGAAGGTAAGTGACCTTACCTCAGGTAGTAAGCATCCTTATTTTTGTTCAGTCGTTTCAGTCGTGTCTGACTCTTCATGACCCCATTTGGAGTTTTCATAGCAGATACCGGAGTGATTTGCTGTTTTCTTCTCCAGCTCTTCTTGCAGAGGAAGAAACTGAGCCAAACAGGAATTAAGTGATTTGCACAGGGGTCACCCAGCTAGTGTTTGAGGTCAGATTTGAACTCAGGTCTTCGTGATTCCGGGTTGGCACTCTATCTACAGTAAGCATTTAGAAGTAAGATAGGAACCCAAATCTTCGGGCTTCTAATTAGTACTTCCCTTGTTATTGTGCTCTATCTTGGTAGCAGAGAAATCAGGATTCTTTGAGGAGAGAGAGATCTGTGAGCCTAGGCAGTAGAAAGAAAAGGTGGGCCTAGAGACCCAGCCAGAGGAATGTATGGGTAAGCTGGGGACAAAGACCAGAAAGTCTGGACTGGCATACTGTTGGCAGTCAGGGGCTGGATCTGCAGCCAAGAAATGACCTAGCAGGTCCCTTCTAGCTTATTGTCTTTTGAATCCCCATAACAGTCCTGTGAGGTAGGTAGTATAAATTTTACTGATAGTGAAACTGAGGTGCATGGGGTGGGGGCGTGGAAGTGAAGTGATGTGTGAGGTTTGGAGTCAGATTTAAGTCTTGGCACTTAACTACCTTCATAACCTTGGGCAAGTATTTAGCTTTTCTAGGCCTCAGTTTCCTTGCCTATAAAATAAAAGGATGTCATAAGATGGTTTTTTAGTTCTTTTCCATCTCTAAAATTCTGTGATTCTAAATGTTTTAACCGAGTTCAGGAAATAATAGGGCTAGGATTTGAACATGGGTGCCCAGACTCCAAATCTAGTTCTCTTTATGTTTGTACCCCACTGGAATCCACTTCATTATCATCCAGCAAAAAAAAAATCACTGAGAGTGTACAAATGCTTACACAATTACAAAGAGAGGTTCTCATCCTCACTAGTGAGTGTAACAGAACGCAAGGGGAATAGGTGGGAGCTACCCAGAATGCTTCACTGCCCTGATCTGCCTGACCTTACTGCACTGGGGGCAGTGTATGCCCACACAATGGTGGCTTCTGTGCCTTGCCCGCCTGCTGCTGCCCTCCCATGCCCTGACCGCCTCCTGCCCTCCCTCTGCAGTTCACCCCTGAGAAAGCACTGCCAAGCCAAGACATTTTCCATGAAGAGGTCTTAGTTAGTGATATGGTCTTAGTGTTACCCCCAGGGTAAGTTAGCATGTACAAGCTGGCAAGGAGGAGGGAGAAGGGAGGAGGCAGGCAGCATTAGGGACCCAGAACAGCCTTCCTACTCAGCTTCCAGAAGCCACTGGACTCATGAACCAGTTCAGCATGGAGGGAGAGAGGCTATTTGAGTTCACTGCCCCCAGACTACTGTGTCTCATCTGGGTCAGAAGCATATGGTATCAGAGAAAGGAAATGCTCCAGTCTGTCATTTTTTTAAAAAATTAATTATTTTATTAATTTTATTTATTTTCGGTGTTCTACAATCACTGCCATATAACCTAGATTTTTTTCCCTCCCTCCCATTCCTTCTCCCCTCCCTCCCCCCTCCTTCCCCAAGACCACATATAATTCTATATGGGTTCTACACACACACTCCTATTAAACATATTTTCACTATAGTCATGCTGTATAGAAGAATTAAAATGAATGGGAGAAATCACATAACAAACCAAAACGTAATACAAAAAAAAATGTTCTGCTACATTCTGCGAATGAATTCCATAGTTCTTTCTCTGGATGTGGAAGGCATTTTGCTTCAAAAGACCTTTGGGAATTTGTTTAAGTCCTTGCATTGCAATGAAGTTCCAAATCTACCAGAAAAAACTCTCACACACCGTGGTCGTTACTGTGCACAAAGTTCTCCTGGTTCTGCTCCTTTTGTTCAGCATCAGATCATATAAGTCTTTCCAGGCATCTCTGAAGTCTTCTTGTTCATCATTCCTCATAGCACAATAGTATTCCATTACGTTCATATACCATAATTTATTCAGCCATTCCCCAATTGATGGGCATCCCCTTGATTTCCAGTTTTTGGCCATCACAAAGAGAGCTGCTATAAATGTTTTTGTACATATGGGACCCTTTCCCATTTTTATGATCTCTTGGGGATACAGTCCTAGAAACAATATTGCTGAGTCAAAGGGATGCATATTTTTGTAGCCCTTTGGGCATAGTTCCAAATTGCTCTCCAGAATGTTTGGATCAGCTCGCAGCTCCACCAACAATGAATTAGTGTTCCAACTCTCCCACATCTTCTCCAACATTTATCATCATCTTCCTGTTCTGTCATGTTTGCCAGTCAGATAGGTGTGATGTGGTACCTCAGAGTTGTTTTGATTTGCATCTTTCTAATCAATAGTGATTTAGAGCATTTTTTCATATGACTATAGATATCTTTGATTTCTTCCTCTGAAAACTGCCTGTTCATATCCTTTGACCATTTATCAATTGAGGATGTCATTTTTTCTTAATGAAACAGGTGGAACCTTGAGCTGTCAGTCATTTGATTGACAAGTTGTTATTTATTAGCCTACTGTGTGCCAGATACAGAGCATACAAATGCAAAAACTGAACAGGCCTAGCATGGTGGCATATACTTGTAATTCCAGCTCTGAGGGAAGCTGAGGCTGATGGATTGCTTGACAGTTCTGAGATGCAGCAGGCTATTCTGATAGGAGTGTCTGCATTAAGTCATTGGACATCCACGTCTTGAGCGCTAGGGAAGAAGTGTGGAGTAGTGACCAAGTTAAGCATTTAAGGAGCATTGAGCTAGGCCAGGTTGGAAATGGAGAAAGTTAAGGCACCTATTTGTGGTAGGGTCTGGCCTGGAGGAAATGAGGAGACCAAGCTCCGCCCCCCCCTTTTTATTTTTACAGGGGAGAGTAGAGAGGAGGAACCAAGTCTTAAAACAATATACTCAATAGGTCCTCACCTCAAGGAGTTTCTATTTTACTAGGGGAATTCAATACAGATTTAGTAAATATAATCAATAAATTACAGTAATTGGGGGAATCAGGAAGGAGATAGCTCTTGAACAGATCCTTGAAGATTTTGGGGGTTCCAAGAGATAAAAGTGAGGTGGGAGAATATTCCTGGCAAAGGGGTCAAATCTGGGTTATCATGAAGGAATAGATGACAGGTCAGTTTGTCTGGAGAGTAAATTGGGAAAGGGTAATAATCAACTTCTGGACAGCTAGGTGGCACAGTGGATAGAATGTTGGATCTGGAGTCAGGAAGACTTATCTTCCTGAGGTTGCATCTGCCCTCAGACATGTATTGGCTATGGGCAAGTCACTTAACCCAGTTAGCCTTGGTTTCCTCATCTGTAAAATGAGCTGGAGAAGGAAATGGCAAACCACTCCACTATCTCTGCTGAGAAAACCCCAAATGGGGTCACAAAGAGTAGGACACATTGAAAATGACTCAACAACAAAATAATATCATAGGGTCTTTGGGATCAAGATTTGTATGTTCCGAGTCCAGGGCAAACAAAAAGGGAACTTGACCTTGAGATGCTTTGCAGAATACAGTGTCAGCATTGCCTCCTACCTCTCCCCCAGTTTTCGTCAGACTTGGGCTGCTGAGTCCTAGAAGTTGCCAGGCAGTGTTGGAGGAGGCCTCGCCTTCCCAGGCTGCTACTCTACATGCTCTAGGGTTCATTGGTGGATTTTGAGTATCAGTAGCAGAATCTGAGTAAAAGAATTACAGCATTTTTAGACTTGGAAGGAGCATTATAAATCATTCACCCCAACGTTTGCATTTTATGGATGAGGAGAGGGAATTGTAGGCCCCTTGCTCCTTGGTTCAGTCTTTTCTCTGCTATCCCATGTTTTCTTGTACCTTCAACTGTACGTACCAGGAGGAAGTCAGACCCTGAGTCTGGCATTAGAAATAATTCCTTGCCAGCATTGGGGCTTTTGTTTTTGGTGCTTAATATAGTTATTCACTTTGTTAAATATTTACCAATTACATTTTTAAAAATTTAACATTCATTTTTTAAAATTTTGAGTTCCAAATTCTCTTCCTCTCTCCTTTTTCCCATCCCTTGAGAAGACAAGCGTTATGATATCAGTCGTACACAGACGTGTTTTCTGGAGCTGCTGGCTCATGTTTTCCTGTGCTTGTGGTCTCATTGAAGGGCATATATTTGGTGTTTGTGGTTTAGGAGAGGGGTTTTGAGGGTGTGGGGGGCAGGGTCTTTTTAAGTATATGAGTTCGTAAACAAAGTGAATAGAGGAGTAAGACATCGGACCAGCAAGAGGAGTGAGATTTGCATGACTGACCTCCCAGGCTGGTTTGGTCTCAAAGGATACGAGGCAGCGGTGGCGCTTTTCTGTTCCCAATAGAGAGATTCCCACATTAGGCCATATCCAGAAATATATGTATATGTCTCATTCTGCATGTTGAGGCTTATCAGCTCTTGATCAGTTGGGTAATGTGGTTCATCAGTAACACAGGGGCCAAAACAGTCGCTGTCTTAGGGGAGCTTATAGTCTAATGAGGAAGACTGAAGTAGCTCTGTGGAGGAAGACGCAAGGTTCTTTCTGCTTGCCTCCTTGTTCCCTTACTCCCTCTCTGAGACAGTCCCTAGCACTGCTCACACTTCCTAGGGTGACAGCCATGGATGGATTCCCTCCCCAGTTCCCCAACTGCCTTTAAAAAAAACAAAACCAAAACATGCTGGTTATGTATGCTCTAGCTGATGGTCTCTCTTTACTGCAGCTCAGTGTTTTGTCTTAGAACAAAGAAGAGACTCTTTTCTTAAGATCTAAGTGAGATCCTCTGTTGACCTTGTTGGGCTCCAATTCAACAAGTATTATACACATTCAATGTGTAGAGCACTGTACTAGGAGAACCTGGAGGAGGTGTGAAGATGGATTAGGACTTGGGCCAGCCCTTTACTGACTAGTTGCCCCTGTGACTTTGTGACTGTGTGCTCAATCTGACTTTTCCTCTTTGTTGCCTCTCTCTCTCTCTTTCTCTCTCTCTCCCTTTCTCTCTCTCTCCCTCTCTCCCTCTCCCCCTCTCCCTCCCTTCCTTTCTCTCTCTCTCTCTCTCTCTCTCTCTCTCTCTCTCTCTCTCCCTTTCTCTCTCTCTCTCTCCCTCTCTCTCTCCCCCTTTCTCTCTCTATTTCTCCCTCTCTCCCTCCCTGTGTCCCCATCTATCTTTCTCTCTGTTTCTCTCCCCCTCTCCCCCTTCCCCCTCTTCTCTTCTCCTTTTTCCTTCTCTCTCTTTCTTTCTCCCTCTCTGTCTCTCTCCCTCTTCCCTCCTCCATCTCTGTCTTTCTCTTTCTCCCTGTCTATCTCTCTGTCTCTGTCTTTCTCCTCTCTCCCTCTTCCCCTTCCCTCCTCTTCTCTTCTCTTATTTTCTCTTCTCTCCCTGTCTGTCTTTTTCTCTTCCTCCCTCCTCTTTTTTTCTTCTCTCTCCTCCCCACCCCCCTTTTTTTCCTCCTTAGGAGTTCTTCATAACTGAATCATAAAGAAGTTACCCTAGTCTGACCTGGGGCTGTGCTATATGTCTGTCTCTTCTCCAGGGTCTCATCTTGGTGCCACCGATGCTGAATAAGGAGGAGAGCTACAGAATGTTCCAAAGCCACCTTCATCCAGTCTGAGGAGAACACCTGCTTCCCAAGAAGCTGCTTGTTGGACAGGTCCCCATTTTGATGGTGAAACATAGAAAGCAAAGTGACCGTTAACCCTGAGATCCCTTTCTCCTCTCTCCCCTCTGCCCCCTCCCACCATAATATGCCCTCTTCCTGTTCTATCCCATACCACTGTTGTATCCCACCTTCCTATTTGTATCAGTCCAGAGGTGCACACTTGGGGACCAGACATGGCATTCTCTTTAGTAGATAGATTGCCCTACCAAGACTTCAGTTTGCATTTATATGTGAGCAGAGAAGACAGCCTGGCTCCTGCGACAGGAGAGGCTAGACCCAACTCAGTCCAGCTTGCCTCCTGTTCTATTCCAAAGCTGCTCCAGCTCAAGGGCTTAGGGTAAAAAAGGGACAGGTTTTTGACCTGATTAAATCTACATCTTCTCAGTTTTGGTAGCCAGGCACTCCACCCCTGGCCTAGTGAATCTGCTTCCTCTCTCTCAGGATATTGCAAAGAGGAACTAACAGAGTAGTCTGAGGGAGGAAAATCATCATGGCAGAAAGGGTGAAAAAGGGGAAATCAGTCATGATGTAACAAAAGAGTATGCTGGGGTGACAGATTTAAAAAGCCTTGGACACATGACAGTTTCAGTCCAACTTGAAGTAGGAACTAGGAGGCCACAGGAGTCAGAAACAAATGAGTTTGGTTTAGCTTAGTTTCATGTCCCCCGGGAATTAGAACCGAACCACCATTTCTTAGTGCAGAGGAGGAAACCTTCTTCGGATAGCCGTGTTCTCCCTGCACATTATCCCAGCCCAGGGAACTTACAACCAGATCCTGGGCACAGCTACAGAAGCCTTTTTTGTTTGTGGCTCAATAAATGGGGTCACCCAGGATTCCTTTCCCCTTTTGTCCACCCTCCCCTTCCACAACCCTCCTCCTACTCTGCACTGCCAGCCTCCCCGACCCCTGCCTCCCAACCTACAAACACAGAGACAAGTAGGACTGGTCCTTCTTTCCCCCATAGACTCAGAAATGTGCCTCCACTGTTTGAATTGTTGCCAAGGCTCTGACCAGGGGGTGAGGATAGTACAGATGGTCCCCTTTTCCCACTCTATAATTGGTCTTTACTCAGGGAAGAGTGAGCAAAAGCCAAGTCACTGGGAAAGTGAGATGGGGAAGAGGCTTTCCCATCTAAGTCCGTCAAATCAGTAAGCATTTATTAAGCACTTACTGTGTAGCAAGCTCTTCGTTAAACACTGGGGATACAAAAAAAGGAGTAAAAACAAATATTTATTACCAGCTTTCTGGGGACCAGATAGCCTTCTTCCCCTTGCTGAAAGAACTGACCACTCAGTCTTTGTTGAAGGTCACAGAAAGACAGAAATGTCCACACTCCTTATCATCCTCCTGTATCCCCCCCACCTAATCCAGCTCCTGCCGTATACTTTAATCTTTGCCTTCGTTCCTAGCATTCTATTCATGCTGCTTCCTTGGGAAAGGGAAGGGCACAAACTTTTATTAAACATTTACTTTGTGCCAGGAACTTTGCAAATTTTATCTCATTTGATCCTCACAGCAACCTTGGGAAGTAGGTGCTGTCAGCATCCCCATTTTACAACTGAGGAAACTAAGGAAGACAGAAGTCAAGTGACTTGTGCAGGGGGTCACACTGCTAGGAAGCATCTGAAGAGAGGTTGGGGGAAGGGTAGGGAGCTAGCTTACACATTATAAATATTACCTGATTATAATCCCCATAACAACCCTGGGAGGTAGGCACTATTATAATCCCCATTTTAGGGGATTCCCTAGTTGAGGAAACTGAGGCAGGCAGAGGTTAAGTACTTGCCCAGGGTCAAACAGGTAGTAAGTGTCCAAGGCTGGATTTGGTCTTCTTCTTGGAAGCCTCTTGGGATCATCCTCTGTGATGCCTCTGGGGCATCTTGGATGTCCCTTTCTGGGCCATCTTGGATGTCCCTTTCTGGGCCTGTCCCAAAGAGTTGCCAGCTAGGTTATCTATCCTGTCCAGTCTGGCCAGCTAATGTTTACTCCTCTTATTTCTTCTTTAGAAAGCTCAGTAGGGTCCTCTGTCCTGTGTCCCACAATGGCCTCCAATGACCAGAATGGCAGAAGTGTCTCCTCTTCCAGTAGTCGTTTACAGAGCCGGAAGCCACCCAACCTCTCCATCACTATCCCACCCCCAGAGGACTCAGCCACAGGTGAACAGGACAGCATGCTACCTGAGGTAAGGGGGGGGGGGGCCACAGGGCAGTGTTGGAGGGGCGATGTTGGGCCCATTTCCTGTGTGGCACCAGAACTGCCTCCTAGTGGGTTACAAGTGTGTTCACAGGACAGCAAGCAGGCATGAGGCTAGCTAGCTAAATGAAGATACGTTGCTCCCTTGTTATCTTCTTACATCTAATTTAGAACTTCAAGCTCAGGGTCCTTTCCTTCCTCTCCCAAGTGTTCAGTATTGTGCATAGAGATAACAGCCCCTTCCCTTAACATAGTGCCACAGGCCACAGCAAAGTGGTCTGGGCTGAGATTGAAGCTCATTCCTTCCTCCCAATTTTGTGATATCCTTGCCATTTGGGGTGCAGGACAGGAATAGAACCTAAGACTCTTGAGTCCTAGATGATATTCAAATTAGCAAACTACAAATCCCTTCCCTGTCCCCTTTACTTCCTCTTTGCCCCTTCCAGAGGCCCAGGAACCCCACCTATATGAAAAGTGTGAGTATGCAGGAGCCCCGAGGGCGGTGGCACGAAAACAACTCAGATCGGCGTCCTGGCTTTCGCCGCCAGGCCTCCTTGTCCCAGAGCATCCGAAGGTGAGCACCAGGCTTTAATCGATCGTAAATCTCCCTAGGATCCTGAAGCACCTGAGTACGTCTTGAGGGAGCAAGTATTAATAATCCTTTGTGTTTATATGTTACTTTCACTTCCCAAGTACTTTTGTATTCATTATTTTGTTTTATACTTATGACATTCTCCTGAAGGAGGTAGGGGCAGGAATTTTTACCTGTGCTGTACAGGTGGGAATACCAAACCCCGATAAGGATAAGTAACCTCACTCAAGTTTCTCTGGAGTAGAACCTGGGATAAAGTCATAGGCTCAAAGAGAAAGTGAAGAACATCTGTGGAATGATTTCTCCCTCCTGTGCACACACACAAATACACATCCATGTGCATCCTCTGTCTCCTTTTTTCCCTTGAGACCTAAGTGGATTAAAACACTTGATTGGAAGGGTCTTGAAGGGTCTAGACATGTACAACAGATGTGTGTTCTCTCCTGCAGGGGCACTGCACAGTGGTTTGGTGTCAGCGAGGATTGGGATGGAAAGCGGCAGAACTGGCATCGCAAGAGTCTCCATCACTGCAGCGTGCGCTATGGGAAGCTGAAAGCGTCCTGCCAAAGAGACCTGGAGCTCCCCAGCCAGGAGGTGCCTTCTTTCCAGGGTATAGAGTCCCCCAAAACCTGCAAGATGCCCAAGGTACAAACATTTATCAAGCACCTGGTGTATGTAGATCATTGTGCTAGACACTAGATACAAAATACAGATTTATTTTGAAAGCATTTATTAAGCGCTTTCTGTTTACCAGGCATGGTGTTAGGTTCTGAGCATATAGAGACAGGGACAAAAATATAAGTATCTGTCCTCAAAGAATCAATCAGTCAGTGAATTTTATTAAGCACCTTTCATGTGCCAGGTACTGTGCTAAGTGCATACACAGGAGATGCATGTGCAAAGGTGTAGACGGGAGATCATATTTCATATGCAAGGACTATCCAGTGGGCCGCTTTAGCTGGAACATAGAACGTGTAAAGAGGATTAATGTGGAATCAACCAGCCTGGAAAGAGAGATTGGAACCTGATTATAAAAGGCCTTAAATATCATCCCTGGGGTTGTCTTTTACCTGAGAGGCAGTAGGGAGCCAGCCACTCATGAGGGGAAAGATGCAGGTAGCTGTAATACACAATATTACATGATCATGCTGTAGAGAAGTACAAACTACAATACTATGTCAGGTTTGGAAGAATCAGGGAACACTTCATGGTAGAAGTTGCATTTGAACTGGACTTAAATTCATCACAAAATAACAATTCATCATGGAGTGTGAGAGTACAGTATTTGTTTAAGGGGCACAGAATTGCCCAGGTTAAGTAGAAATAGAACTTGAGTGGGTGTATGTCTGTCTGTTTTAGGAGTCTCCATGATGCTTTCATACTAAGCAGTGCAGTTACTTAAATTTCCCACACTTGCTCTCTTTGCACCTCTAGATTGTGGATCCACTTGCCAGGGGCCGAGCATTCCGACACCCAGATGAGGTAGACAGGCACCACCCCCCACTGCCACCACTAACCCCCGGTGTGCTGTCCCTCAGCTCCTTCACCAGTGTCCGATCGGGCTACTCACACCTCCCCCGTCGAAAGAGGATGTCTGTGGCCCAAATGAGCTTTCATGCTGCAGCTGCTATCCTCAAGGTAAATTGTTCAGAGCCCTTTCCCAGGTCCTTGATTTACTGTAGTGTGGTGGGAAGACCCCTAGATTTTAGTTGGAAGATCTGGATTAAAATTCCAAATCTGTCACTTCCTATCCAAGCAACTTTACTTCGGGACCTTGTTAATTTCCTCGTATGTAGGTTAAATTAGATAGCTGAGGTCCTTTAGGGTCTAGCTCTAAATTTCTGCAGGCAAAATCTGCTTCCTTTCTCAGGCCAGGATCTTCTCCGTACTCTCCTCTGCCCTGTTCTCTTTTTTTAGTCTCATGCCCGGTTGCTTACCCTGTCCATTGACCTCTGGGCATGTGATCAAATCCCTGGGCAGCAACAGTGAGGTACTAGCATCTTGTAGCTGGACTCCTTTCCCCTAATTTTTACTTCTAGCCCCTCCTCTCCTTTTCTAACCCAGCCTCTTGGTACTCTCTGACTCCCATAACTACTTTCCCTGTTTTCATCAAAGTCCAGAGAAATACAACTATTGACTGGGGAAAAGGCAGGACAGAACCCTGGGAATGGAGGTCCTTGGGGATTCCATGACATGTGTTGTGAATAGTGGTACACCCAGCTACCCAATCAAAGTTGTGGCATCAGTTCTTGGAGGAGAAAGCAAAGCCTGGGAAAGGATGGAGGGATTCGGGGAGAGAGACAAACATACAAAGGAGAATGACTAATGTTAATGTTCTTTGTCATCCCCCTACACCCCATGCCTCCACCCCCAGAGATTTTCATTATACAGCTATATTTGAGGAATATCCTAGAAATCTCCTTTCACCTTCTTATTTATTTTCCCCTTTCCCCTCTATATTCCACCCACTAAGGTGTTTCCACTGGTTAATTAGTGGAGAATGGCAATCAGGTCCTTGGGCCAGGAGGGCTACAGGTGAAAGATGTTGACTGCCTTCCTCTAAACAGCTGTACAAGGTTGTGGGAGGGGAGTGAATAGGAGCTAGGAGCAAGGAAAAGCCCAGATGTTCTGTGAACTGCCATTGGGCAGGTGGCAATGGGAGAAGGCTTTGAGACTTGTGTGCTAACCTTTGTTCTCTCCCCTGACCAGGGCCGATCTGTGCTGGAGCCCACAGGCCAGAAGCGCAGGGTGATCAAACGTAGCTTTGCCTGTGCCAGTTTCCATGAGGAGGATGTGGTGGATGGAGTGGACACATTTGACTCCTCATTTTTTAGTAAGGCAAGCATGTGGTTCTGGGTGCCTCCTCCCTCTGGCCTGGGATAAGGGGCTGGGGGAGGCTAGGAAATGAACTTGAAGAGACAGTTTTCCAGTTTAAGGCTTTTCTTCCCTGGTGCTAGGATGCCTTGAGAGAGAGCCAAAGAACCAGACATCGGTTAGGTGGGCATGTCAAGTATTTGGTCTTCTCCTAGTTGTTGAACCCTGAGCTTTCTTCATAATATGATACTCTGCCCATCTCTATACTCAGAGTGGGCAGGCACATTAACCCTTGACCTCTTCTACTGATCCCACGTGTTCCCTTCCCCTTTCTCCAGCATAGTCCTAGTCCTGGATTTGTCCTGAGAACATTGGGAAGTGGTTCTTTACCTTGTCTCACTCCTCTGTGCCCCCTCCTCCAGATCGACATGCAGGAGATGTATTCTATGCCCGATGATGTCTTCGAGTCCCCCCCACTCTCTGCCAGTTACTTCCGAGGGATCCCACACTCTGCTTCCCCCCAATCCCCTGAGGGCCTACACATTCCTCTGTAAGTATAGATTCTGTAGTTGTCTTGAAAGTGAGCGCTGTTAGTAGGATGTGGCAGGGGGAAGAGACGAGACTGCAGAATGGTTGGTGAAGTCACCAGAGCCCCTTACTTAGAGCAAGCCCCTTTCTTCTCTTGCTTTGGATGCTATAGTCAGTTGTCAGTAAACATTTCTTAAGTGCCTACTTCGTGCCAGAAACAACTGTGTGCCAGTTTACTGGGGATTCAAAGAAAGGCACAAGATAGTTCTTGCTCTTGAGGGGTCTCCTAGTCTAATAGGGGAGACAACTTGTAGACAACTATGTACCAACAAGCCATATACAGGATAAAGTGAAACAATCAATAGAAGGGAAGCATTATAATTAAAAGTGACTGGGAAAAGCCTACTGTAGGAGGTGGGATTTTAGCAAAGACTTGAAAGAAACCAAGAGGTAGAGATGAAGAGGGAGAATGTTCTAAGCATGGGGGACACACAGCCAGAGAAGATACCCAAAGTGTATGTATGACATAGGAGGAAATCTATGTCTAGGGCAACTCCCTTGCCCCCTTACTTCTTTCCCAGATGAGACATAGCCAGGAGAAAAGGGCATAGCACAGGATCCATCTACTGACCCCAAAACACTTTCTAATCCCTCAGGGCTGTCACTGAACAACTGGGCTCAGGGTGGGATGTGGCAACATTCCTAGAGCTGATTGTCATCCTTCCCTCTCTATCTCAGGAAGGAATATAGCCAGGCCCCAGCTCCCACCACCAAGCGAGGCCAACGCATTGCCTCCAAGGTTAAACACTTTGCCTTTGACCGGAAAAAGCGACACTATGGGCTGGGTGTGGTAGGAAGCTGGCTGAACCGGAGCTACCGACGTAGCATCAGCAGTACTGTCCAGCACCAGCTAGAGAACTTTAGCAGCCACCGGTGAGAAGGGTAAGGGGTGGGTGTGGTCTTGCAAGAGTATCACAGGCCTTGATACCACTACCCATGGGCACTATGTAGTCAGCATAGACTGATCAAGTTTCCCTTTGTGCAGAGACTGAATCTTGGGCACTCCAAGGAGAAAGAGAGTAGAGGAAAGCAGGCCTTGATCTCTGGTAACTCTGTTTTCTAGGGAAGTCAGGAGGGCATATACGTGTGGAAACTTACCTAACAGAAACAAAAACTTGAATGTAACTAATCTTAGCCATTCATAACCATATGGCAAATCAGTGTATGGGAAGGGTTGTGCTGGGCTGATCAGGATCAGCTGAGGGCACTGGATTGGCAGCTTGTATTGGTACTCAGATCAAGAAAAGGATACCAGGTTAGCTCCTTTGTTCAGTAACTGTTTATTAAAAACCTGCTATATATATGTATGGCTGAAGGCTTTACATTCTTTCCTGCCTTCCCCCCTTCTTGTTCCCAGTAGTGTGAAATTAACATAATCATATTAATGTCAGATTCCCTGGAGTAAATTAAGTGCCTTCTCCCTGTTTTCACTATACACTTTCTTTTTGTCCCCCTCTAATAGGAGGTTTTATGTTTGTTTTGTTTTTTTGAGGCTTATGAGGGTTAAGTGACTTGCCCAGAGTCCTGCAACTAGTAAGTGTCTGAGGCTGAATTTGAATTCAGGTCCTCCTGACTCCAGGGCTGGTATCCATTGTGCCACCTAGCTGCTTCTATATGCTTTTCCCTAAAATACCCACCACCTTAATTACACCTATAGTGTATTTAAACTTTTTCCAGTTAAGAAAAATTATATAAGTATTAAAAGTTTACTAATTGGTGCATTTTTATACTCACAATTAGAGATGGGAATATAATATTGTACATTGAAATAAAATCAGCGATTGATAATGTAATAAAAATCAGTCTGTTTTGGGGGGGTCCTCATTTTTGTTTTCTGTTCATTATTTATACTCATCTATGACCTCTTTGTGTCTTCCTTAACCTTGGTCTAGGGCAGGAGGTAAAGACAGTGATCTAGAGGTTCCTCAAGGCTCTTTAGAGTCTCTGATCCAGTGACTCCTACTGACCACACACTCTTCTGCCCCCAGGCCATACTTTACGTACTGGATAACTGTTGTACATATCCTGATCACGCTCCTGGTGATTGGCACCTATGGCATTGCCCCTATTGGATTCGCTCAGCACGTCACCACCCAGCTGGTGAGTTGGGGCTTGAGTCCAGGCTTTGACGGTGCTGCCTAGGAGGGAAAGTGGTCTGGGTTGACAGTTTTAGCTTTTGCCCTTGGATACCCTGTGAAAACCTTGCTGCATCACCCAAATCAAGGGAGGGCCTTTGACAGAAGGGGACTAACACAGCTAGTCATTGAAACCAGGACCCTCCCCAGTGTCTCTGGTGGGCTAATAGCCTTTCTCATACCCTCCCCCTACAGGTGCTAAGGAATAAAGGCGTGTATGAGAGCGTAAAGTACATCCAACAAGAGAACTTCTGGATTGGCCCAAGCTCGGTATGAAATTCAGAACTCACCAGTCAAGGTTATGGGAAATTCAAGTTCACATTCAAGGGACCACTTTTCAAGTGGTTGTGTGTTAGTCACTGGAGAGACAAAAGAAGCTACATTCTTCTACTGATTGTCTCAAGCTTTCCCCTTATCCTGTTGCCCAAGGTTACCTCTCCTCCCAGCTGGGTCACTTGGTGCTTTGTAGGAGGGTAGGTCCTGCCCAGCCCAAGCAGAGACCTCATTTTACTTTGCATGGAAGCAGCAGTGTGGCCAGATATAGTGCAGGAACTCTGACTGGGCTGGATCAGAAGAACCTTAGATCTTCCAAGTCATCTGTCTGCCAAAGGTATCCTTTGCCCTTATCTCTTACCTAACAACTGCAGCATTAAGAATGTCTATCATTTTATACAGCATTTTTAGCTTTGCAGTATGCTTTACAAATATTATATCATTTAATCATCACAACTGCCCTGGGAGGTAGATGCTATTATTACAATGGAGGAAACTGAGGCTGAGATGAGGTGACTTGCTCTTGGTCGCACGGCTAGCAGTTGTCTGAGGCAGGATTCAAACTCAGATCTCCCTGGTTTCCCAAGTCTAGTATTGGCCTTGGAGATCCTCATTCAAGGGACCCAGTTCCCTTCCCTTCCTGAAAGGGACTTCTCTCATCCTAGGCTCCTCAAGGGTGAGGATGTGTACAGGAGTGTCCCCCTCTTTCATCCAGACTTAGTTCCCTTTCCCCCATGTTTCCATCCCCAGATTGATTTGATCCATTTGGGAGCCAAGTTCTCCCCATGCATCCGGAAGGATCAGCAGGTTGAGCGGTTGATCCAACGTGAAAGAGACCAGGAACGTGACTCAGGCTGTTGTGTCCAGAATGACAACTCAGGCTGCATCCAGACTCAGCGGGCAGACTGCTCGGTATGGGAGTGGGGAGGGAAAAGTGGTGGGGAGGGAGCACCTTTCTGGGCCAAGACTGGTGGGCAGGAAGTGGAGGTGGGTGGGACCTAGGAAACAGAGGCTGTTCAGGCATCCTCAGTGGTCACCCACCCCCTTAGTATATGTAAGGTAGAATCATTGCTTTGGGGTTGGATAGAACCTGAGAGGCCATCTTATTCGCCCTCCTTATTTTTTATAGGTGAGATAAGGTCTGGAGAATTTAAGGCACTTCTCTAGGTAGGGTCCCTCAGGTAGTAAATGTCAGAGGCAAGATTTTAATTCAAATGCTGCCATTTGCATTATCAATTCAGACTCTCCTTTGTTTCTTTGTCAATGTTATTTTGTCTTTCTGGTTATATGTTTTACCTTTCTTACCAGAACTAGGCTTTTCCCCAAGCTGAGTACACTTCTCCCTCCTCTTTCTTACCCCATCATACTTCCCCAGAGCTTTCTATGATGCAGGAATGTTTCATCCATCAATTCTGATTCACTTCTCCCATATTCCAAAGAACCTTTTGTCCTTAGGTGTCAAGACCTTTTATGGCCTGGAGCCCTCTTTCTCAGGCATGACTACCCCTCTCACTTTCTAGGAGACTTTGGCTACTTTCACTAAATGGCAGGATGACACTGGCCCCCCCATGGACCAATCTGACCCAAGTTTGAGGCGGACATCAGGGGCTGTTTGCCACCAGGACCCCAGGTACAAATTGGACCAACCCTCAGAACTGAGGCCGTGAACATCGGGTTCTAGAATGGGTTTTCTAAGTAGCAGTAGAAGAACACAGATGAGATCCTGAATGTTCTGTCTTTGTTTCAGCTGTTAGATTCACCAAACTTAGTAAGTGCTTACTGTATGCAGGGACCAAGAACACAGAGATAAAGTGGGACACAGTCCCTGCTGTGACCTAGGTTGCTGCTTGCCCTTGGGCATTGACAGGACAGTGTTATGGTTATTCTGCTCTGATCTCTTTTCTTCCTCCCCCATAGGACATGTGAAGAGCCAGCTTCTAGTGGTGCCCATATTTGGCCAGATGATATCACCAAGTGGCCAGTGAGTAACTTCTTGTGTTTCAGTGGGTGGGTGTGGGTGAGATGGCACATTTACACCAACTATCTCATGTGTGTTCTTAGATCTGCACAGAACAGGCCAAGAATAATCACACTGGCTTCCTTCACATGGACTGCCAGATCAAGGGTCGCCCATGTTGCATTGGCACTAAGGGCAGGTGAGTACAGTGACTGTTCTCTTCTCACACCCTGAGCCAGACTTTTAGGGGATCTCATCCAAAGTCTTTCCCTTTCTGCTTCCTCTGAGATAATTGCTTTCCTGGCAGGATTTTTGAAGATCTTCTACCCCTATCCCTCAAAATGCTTCCTTTCCCTTCTTTCTCTTCTGTTCCTGGTACTTTTCCAGGTCTAAGAGGATGGACCAGAGGAATCCTTCCCTAGACAGGGGTGCCAGGGTACTTGGCTGTAGAAACACCTTCATATCTGTTCTAGGCTGCTAGTTGGAGGCTTGGGGAATGGAAGATGGTGGGAAAGAAAGGTCCTTTGGAAAGTAAGGAAGACAAAGATTATACCAAGGTCTTAACTCCTTCTAATCTCATCTAGCTGTGAGATCACAACCCGGGAATATTGTGAATTCATGCATGGCTATTTCCATGAAGAGGCAACACTCTGTTCTCAGGTGAGCTAAAGACCAGCAAGAAGAACTAGGCGCTTTGAGTCCTCAGAAAGAGGACTAGTGTATTGTGATCAGAAAATGAGGGACTGACATCCATGGCCCTGCAGCAGCCAAAAGCCTAGTCACTTTTCTTTGGACTGGTACCCCTAGTATAGCCCAGATCTAACTCTACTATCCTCTTTCTTCCTCCCTGCTCCTCACTTAAGGTCTCCCCGGGGCTTTCAGACACAATCATTGGCCCATCTGGACCATAATATCCTTTAAGATTGACCACTATTCATTCAGTCTTCCCACCACCTTCCACCTAATTCTCCTTCCTCAGGTACATTGCTTGGACAAAGTATGTGGGCTTCTGCCATTCCTGAACCCTGAGGTCCCAGATCAGTTCTACAGACTTTGGTTATCTCTGTTCCTCCATGCTGGGTAAGAATCTCCCCCCTACCATAGGTCTGTCCCTGATCCAAAGACAGTGATCTCCTTTTTGAGGGTTTCTTCTTTGGGGTAAGTCATTTTGTTATGCAAAAAGGAACCACTTGAAGAGATTTGAGCACAAAAGCAACTTATCAAATCTTTACATAGGGGAAATGTCTGATAGTGGTATGAGAGATGGACTGGAGGTTAGGGGGGAGTGGAGGTGGGAAGACCAGTTAGAAGGCTCTATCAGCCTTATAGGCAAGTAATGAGAACTTCTACAAGGCTGGTAGCGGTAGAAATAGATGTCAGAGGGGACAGGTTGGAGAGTTATTTCAGTGATAGAACTGGCATGAGTTGGTCATTGTGACTGGATAGGAGAGTTGAGGGAGATGCAAGAGTCATAGTTAATATCAAACTATTAAACATGGATGACTAGTTAATTGGTATTGCTATTGACAGAATTGAGAAATGAAAAGGAGCAGATTTTTGGGGGAAAGATGATAAACTCATCCCTTGTTGAGCTTGAGATGGGAATGGGACATTTAGAAAAGATGTCTTCTAGGTAGTTGAAGATCCAGGACTAGAACTTGGGAGAGAGATCGGGGCTAGAGGTAGAGATTAGGAGTCATCTACATAGAAGTAGTGGTTACAGTCACTGGATCAAGTGAGATTGACACAAAGGAAAAAATAGAATAGAGAGGGAAGCAAAGAGGATCAAGGGCAGAAACTGAAATCACTTCTCACACAAAGGGATTAGGAAAGTGATGAGAATCCTCTGGAGGAGAAGGAGGCAAAACAGAGTGATAGGAAAACCACAAAATGTGGTATCTCAGAAATCAAGGAAGGAATAGGATCCAGGAAGAGACAATAGTGCCAAATGCTGCAGAGAGGTCAAAAGGGGATAAAGACTGAAAAAAAAAGGAACCTGATTTAGCTATAAGGATGTTATTGATGATTTGTGAAAGAGTACTTTACGTAGAGGGTTGAGAAGAACGGTCATAAATGAGTGGAAAGCGTTAGATATAGACAACTTTTAATTTTATTTTTATTCTGAACTTGATGCCAAAAAAAAGGGTATTTCCATAAAAGGTAGAGCAGAAAAAGAGGATTATATAGGAAACTTGAGTCTCTATTACATGCAGTTTGCTTTTTAAAAAATCATAATAAATTTAACTTGTTACTTTCAAAGCTATTCTGCTTGTCTGTGTTTCCTTCTTACTTCTTTCTGTTCTTCTCGGGGCATTTAAAAAATGCCTCAATAACTTTCTTTTCTGAGCAACTCACTCTTGTCTTCCTCTCAAACCATCTCCCATGGTAGAAAAAAAAATAAAAACAATCCATGTAACAAGAAATCATAGTCAAGAAAAACCAATCCACATATGTCATATCTAAAAATATTTATCTCCTATACCTTAAATCCATCACCCCTCTCTCAAAAGGTGAGAAGCATACCTTCAAAATTATTCCTCTAGGGCAGAGGTTCCCAAACTTATTTGGCCTACTGCCCCCTCTTCAAAAAGAAAAATTACTCAGCACCCCCTGGAAATCTACTTTCTTTAACCCTTGAGCATTATTTTTTTAATTTGCATAATTTAAAAATACATGTTTTTAAATGACACGGCTTATGTTTAACAATTTGTTGTAAATTTGTGGATTTTTCCTGCATTGAATTTTTGATGAAACAATATTGTAAAGTATCATCTTGCAAACAAGTCATCACTTGCATATAATTCTTGCTGATGCATGCTGGACTTCCTGACAGTACATGACATGCTTGCGTGTCAGCACTTGCTTGTTAAGACCTGTCAGCAGACTTGACCACTGATCAGTTATAACTTGGATTTTGTGTGTTTATTTGGAAAATAATGTAATCACAGTGACTTTAACTCTGTTACATGAAAGATGAAACACATATGAACAGTTTTTCAAAATTTCTTCTCTTCCTTCCTCACGCTTCCACAGCCCCCTTATTTTTATTCAACACCCCGCAACTGCACATGATGCTGCTACCCTCCCCCACCCCAAATCGTTCCAGCACCCCTCAGGAGGCAGTATCACCCACTTTGGGAACTTCTGCTTCTGTGGTCATGGATAGTTATTACATTAGTTAGAGTTCTTAAATAGAAGCACTTAAAAAAAAAAAGTTTAGCATCAAATGAGGAGAAGAAAAATGAAGTAGTAGATAATTGGAGTAGAAGACTCAAGGAAAAGTTTTTTGTTGTTGTTAGGCAGACCTGCATACACTTGTAGGTAAGTGTGAAGGAGCCAGCAAAGAGGGAGAGATTTAAGATAAATAACAGAGAGGGTGATCGTTATGCTAGGTTCAGATTCTGGAGGAAGTGGAATAAAGGTGATCGAGGGCAAAAGTAAGGAATTAGCCATAGCAAGCTAGAGGAGATTTTTCTTCTTCTGAGACAGAAGTGGGGAGGAAGAAGAAATCTGGATTAACAATGCTGTGCTTTGATGGAACTTCCAGTGGCCTGAACCTTAATAAGGGGAGGAAATGGAATATTAAGGGCTGGAGCCAAAAACACTTGGAACAGTAGCTTTGGAGGATGAGATAGGAAAATTGCTAAGCAACTGTAAACATTCACTTGCCCCAAGGCTACTGGTGGCCTACCAGAGCAGCAGTATGTTGTACAGGCCTGCTCTAGATGGTAGTGGGTAGAATTAGCTTGCTCTTATGACTCCCTGGCAATGTGCATCCACCCAGAAGCAGAACGGGAGATGGTAGGGATTATCCAGGCTTGAGGAGGTGGTTTTCATCAAACATTTATTAAGTGCTACTATGAACCAGGTTCCTGTGGTAGGGTCTGGAGATACAAAGACAAAACGAACTGGTCTTTGCCTCCGGGGAAAGTCTACTTTGGGGGTAGGCATAGGTGGGAATACACTATGCACACAGATACAAATACAAAGTGATTTGGGGACAAGAGCAGGAGTACAACTGAGGATATCAAAAAAGGATTTGTATGAGGGGAGGGCACCGAGAAAATTGAAGAGGGTGTAGTGCAGGGGTAAGGAACCTGTGGCCCTCTAGGTCCTCAAGTGCGACCCTTTAAATCCAAATTTCATAGAACAAATCCCTTTAATAAAAGCATTTGTTCTTTAAAACTTGGAGTCAGTCCAAAGACCATACCTGAGGACCTAGAAGACCACAGGAGACCTCAAGGCTGCAGATTCCTCACCCCTATAATGCATTTGTTGAGCCTGGAGTTCTGGAGAACACTGGAATGGGCTAGTGTGGGAGTAAGCCCAGGTGAAGTGGGCCTGAGGAGGGAGGAGTTGGGCTGTTGAAAATAAGGACTCAGAGGATGTGGGAGGAACATGCAGCTTTCAGCTCCCTGCAGAATTGTTGAGAATAGCTTAGAGAGCCCAATATGATGAAAGGTAGATTAGGAAGCCATGTTAGCAGTAAAAACTAGAGAAATTACCTGGCCCCAAAGTTCTGTTGGTTGGAGGTTTTTTATTTGTTTTTGGAGGTAAATGGGGTTAAGTGACTTGCCCAGGATCACACAGGTAGTAAGTGTGTGAAGCTGAATTTGAACTCAGGTCCGCCTGACTCCAGGGCTGGTACTCTATCCACCATACCACCTAGCTACCTTTCAAAGTTCTAAATAGAATGTGGAATGCTGACCTTTCAGAGAAGAGGCCTGCATGGGATCTCAACTTCTAGTATTTTTTAGGCCCACAATGATGAAGAAAGACATTCTGTTCCTGTCTTAGGTTGGGGCACTGCTTCGTATCTGTGCTTTTCCAAATGACCATCCTGCGGGACCTGGAAAAATTGGCGGGCTGGCACCGTATTGCTATCATCTTTATTCTCAGTGGCATCACAGGCAACCTAGCCAGTGCCATCTTCCTCCCATATAGAGCAGAGGTAGGAGACCCAGAAACATATTGTCCAGTATGAATTCTGTGATTTTACCCTTGGAAATGCACAAAGATTCTTTGGGGGGAAGATTGGCCATGGAAGGAGTCACTGTCTCCCATCCCTAGGATTCCTGGGGGTGTTTGGTATGGACTAGGCCTGTGATTGAAGAATAGTCCCCTACCCAGCATCTCAAAATATGTGATGAACTCCAAATGCTTTGTCCCCTCTAAGGAGGAGGCTTTGGGGTCAGTGAGTGAATTGTGTCTTTGCTTCCCATCCCAGCCATATTTCCTCATGAGGACCTTGCTTCTCTCTAGGAAGGTTTGCTTTCTGCCCTGGCTTGACTTCTCTAGACCCTGCTTTGTGTGCCAGGATGACACTCATATTCCTCCCCCCTCCCTGGTGTCCCCTGTCAGGGCTTAGCAGGGTGATACCTAATCCTGTAGGTTTAGCTGACCAGTCCTCTAATCCCCATGGATGAGGGCGGGAGCAGCAGTAGATGATGCTGACTCACCAGAGAAGCTTTATTGACTCTAGCCTTGTCCTTGATTTGCTCCCTGACTGCCTAGGAATGGCCCCAGTCTTTAGCCCAGAAGTTTTGGTTACTGTTACTCCTGAGCCTTTAACAGAGTTGAGTGATGCTACTGTGCCCCTCCTCTCCTCAGGTGGGCCCTGCGGGCTCCCAGTTTGGCATCCTCGCCTGCCTGTTTGTCGAGCTCATCCAGAGCTGGCAGCTCCTGGAAAATCCCTGGAAGGCGTTCCTGAACCTGTCTGGCATTGTGTTCTTCCTCTTCATCTGTGGGCTTCTGCCTTGGATCGACAATATCGCCCATATCTTCGGTTTCCTTAGTGGCCTGCTACTCTCCTTTGCTTTCCTGCCCTACATCACTTTTGGCACAGGGGACAAATACCGCAAGCGAGCCATGATCCTGGTGTCCCTAGTCATCTTTGCAGGCCTTTTTGCTTCCCTCGTCATCTGGCTGTATGTCTACCCCATCAACTGGCCCTGGATTGAATACCTCACCTGCTTCCCCTTCACCAGCCGATTCTGTGAGAAATATGAGCTGGACCAGGTGCTACACTGATGCCCTTCCCCAATGCTGGGCTGCTAAAGGATGGGAAGCCAGGAGATGTCCCCTTTTGGCTATCTGGTACCACCAAAGTTTTGAGCCATAGAGAAGAAAGGGAGAAATGTGACTTCTCCTAGGGGAGCTCCATGGAACTCTCCTTTCCCTCTATGGGGAAGCTACATGAATGTGGTGGTTAAATCCTCCTGGAGTCAGAGGGCACTCACTCCCTGGCAATCCCTAGAAGGGGGTTGGAGGCAGCATCCACTTGGTGTGGATAGGTCAGGCAAAAGGAGGCTCCTTAGGTTCCCAGTGGCATTGTAGGAAATGGAGTCCCCACTCTCTGTTAAACCTTCATATTCTGGACTGAGGCCTTTTAGGGGAGGCCCAAGCAGCCTACTCCTAGGGAGCTCAGTTCACACAGTCTCAGGTCCCCTTGCCTCTCCTACACCACTATTAGGAAGTCAGGAAATCTTTCCACCCAGGGAACTACTTTTTAAAAGACCATTCGAGATTGTCTTGGATGGCTTTGTTTTCCTCCCAGGCCTCTGGTTATGCTTAGCCATAGTCAGTCCTGGTGTCTTCTCTCCCTTTATTACCTTTAATCCATTCCCAGCCTGTGTAAGCCTTTACTGTGCAAGGTCTCTCCTTCTGCCGTAGCTGCCTTAGACCATGGCAAGGTCTGAAGGATGAGATTCCTTTTCTGAACCTCCCCATTCCCAGATTCCCATAGAAAATTTTCCATGGTAGATGGGGTTGTCACTCCTTCCCCATCTCCCCTGCCTTACTGCCTCACCTCAGGGGATCTGATGAGTTTTCTTGGGATTGTAAGCCTTTCTTAGATGGATTCCAAACTAAGTAGTTTGGACATCCTTAAGTGAGAGAAAAGGGGAGGAAGGGATGGGAGGAGAGATTAAAAAGGGAAAAATACTGCTTAGCTGGGAATGGGCTGAATCTGGGAGTTGGAGGCCTCCTCGGATTCTCTCCTTCACTTCCTCTTCCCCATTCTCCCCCTTCAACTGACTGAGATTCTTCAGCAGCACTCCCCAGCTCCAGAAGCTTTGTACCTCACAACATACCCAGTGATGAGTGAGGATGGAACCCAGCTAGCTTTGGGGAGCTGATTCAAATTTGGAGAATTTTTTTTTTACTGGTTTATTTTGGAATTATTATTTTTACAACTTATGCCAGTTTAGCGATAACTGTTATGGACAGTATCGCTAGTTAATTAAATATTCTTTATAGAAAACAAAGTGTTAAGTTTCATCCTTGGGAAGAATGCTTATTTTAAATGCAGAAACCAGAAGCAAAGTGAAGGCTGAGACTTAGCAGTATGAAAATGAACCATGATTAGGATTGATGGGGCTTTAATGGTCATTTTACAACACAGTGGGTAGGTGGGTGAGGGGTGGGGTGGAGAAGAAGGACTTTAGTTGTTTTATCTAGGAAGTGAAATTGAAAAGTTGAAGATCATGGAGATGAGGCGGCTCACGGGGTCATTGTTAGAAAGAGGACCTGGAAAGTTTTGTATTTGGGGAAACTCAGGGTCCAAATGGGGAGCTCCCTTTTGACTGCCAAGAGAGAAGGTTATGAGAAAAGAGATTGTCTTTCCCAGTTTGTTCCAGTTAAGAATGGAGTGTTCTTTTCCCATTCCCCTACTCCCCCACATGCAGGGGGATTTAGAAGGAGCCAGGGCACATGAGAAAGTTATCCCTTCCTGACGAAGAAGCTGCCTTTGAGCTGAGCCAGCATTTCCTTCCATTTCTAGGAGTGGGAGATCTAGAAGGCCAACTATCCCTCCCCCATCCCGTTGGCTTTCCTAGAGGTGGAAAAATATATTTTTAGCACAGCCCTCTTCTCCACTGTTGGGGAGGGGGGAAGGAGGGGACTTTCAGGGTTAGGTGATTGTGCCCTGGGTTGAAGAAGGAACACTCACATGGAACATAGAGCATTCTCATCTTCTAAATGAAAATTCTATTTGAATATAGTTTCAGATATTGGAAAGAACTTCTCATCTACCCTTTCTATGCTGCTGTCCCCATTGGCCTCTCATTTGAATCTGGGCTGGACTGTCGAGAGTAGAGAGAGTGCCATTTCTGTTTAGTCCAAGCCCCACCCTGACAACTAAGAATTCCTTTAATGTCTTTTAACAAATCAGTTAAATTGGGATGGGACTTGGAGAAGGATGGAGGGAAGAGTTGGGAATCCAGACCTGTGTGGCTGGGATGGTCATGGCAGCAGTGGCCCATCAGACTACTTCCTCTCAGTCACCAAAGGGCCTTGTATGTGTCTAACAGGATTTGGAAGGATTCTGGGCTTCAGAGGGAAGGGAAAAGTATTGAATGGAAAGGAGGAAAAAACTTAGCAACCACTGTTCCTTCGAAGGAAGGCGTGACCTCGCACTGGGCACTGGAGTTCAGTGAAGGATAGAGTACCCACACTGACCGCACATGGACCCACCATCTGGAAGCCACATTTCTGATAGAAGGGCACCAGGAAGTCTTCACACATAAGCACAGCCCGGCGAATGGAAGACTGGTAGCATAGGTGTTGCATGTAGCGCCACAACAAGATGGAACCTTTGCCTTGTTGGCGGAAGGTGTGGTGTACTGCGAGCACATGAATGTGGGCAGTGTGGCCCCCAGGCCGGTGTAATGTCAAAGACTCCTGTTGGTCAAGAGGAAAGAAATTAAGTCTTGACTCCTTTTCCTCCTCCAAGCCCCAAGAGTTATGCATTCTATGTGGTCAGGAACTCTCTGGGTTGGGGGAAAAACCAGGTATGTCAAAAAATGAGGAAACCACTTAAGGATACTCTTGAGAAAGTCTCTGGAGAACCTTAATGCACTCCTCTAAGTATTGGGGCAAGAGGAAATAATTCCAGTTTCCTTATTCTTATTCCAATTCCAGTTGCCTTGGAAATTGTAAGGTGAAGAAAAGGTTTGCTCCTCTGTTCATTGCTGAGAAAGGACATATAAACTAGTTACCTCTTCTTGCTCTGGGTAAATAATCTGTCTGACATAGGCTCTGTTGTCTAAGAAAGGTCTGGGACCAAGCTGGCTAAGAAGAAGCCTCTCCTAGGGGATTGGGCCTTCCATATCTCCCTTTCTCTCCCACTCCCCACCCCCAGCACCTCACCTGAGTCAGTCTCTCCTGGTCCCAGAGGGAGCCAATGATGAAGGCTACAAGCCGACCTTCCTCAAACCAGCCCAGGGACATCTCTGGGCACAGGGTCAGGAAGTGCCGGATCTCATCCATGTACAGGGGACAGTTGCCAGAGACAGAGATGAAAGCTATGGATGGGAGGAGACAGAGTAGATCCACCTGTTAGTCACTGTTGTGTGTGGACAGACCTGGAACTCCAGAACAACTAAGAAAACAGATAAGGGTGAATTTGTTGGGGTGAGAAAGGAAGGGGAATGTACTTCATTCTTTCCTACCCTCTCTACTGGGGGCCATCTCCAAGTTGTCTTGATCTACATCCTGCTACTGGACCCAGATGGCTCCAGAGGAGAAAGCGAGGTTAGTGACTTTGCACAGCCCTCCCTCACTAAATCCATTCTCTTGCACATCATAGCATCACCTCCCTGATGTCATGATCTTTTTCAATAACAGAACAAACATCAACCCTCTCTACTCTTTTCAGCAATGTTTCACTATGAAGTGATTGAAAAGTAAAAGCCAAGTAGCCTGGGCTTTCACCTCCTGCTTTGAAAAAGCACTGAATTAGAAGACCTGGGTTCTTATCCCAGCTCTGCCCTCATTTCCCATGTGATCTTGGGCCTTGGTTTCCTCCTCTTTAAAAGGAAAGGATTGGACAACTATAATTTTTTCTCATTTTCTCATCCTATCCTCTGTTCATAGGACGAGCAATCTGAGATGTCTCATCTCTACCACTTGGCCCTACTTATCCCAACATCCACAATCCCCAGGTATTGATTTGGGGCCTCATTCAAGTAGCAAAGCAAATGAAAAGAGTCGACCCACACTGCAGTGACTTACCTTCTCGCTCAATTTCAAACACACCGATGGCATCTTCTGGTGACAGACATCGAAACTCGCTGGCCGGGAGTGTGTGACGGCGTTGGCGGCTTGGGGATTCTGAAAGTCCCCAGACTGGGCTCAAGATTCTGGGCTTGGCCAGGGCATTTAGTGCAAGCATCCTGTCTGCCCCAGGGGCTCCAGTTGGAACTGCTGCCTCCATCACTGAAGAGCTGTCTTAAGCAATTGGGCGAAGATTAGAGAAATGGTCCTCCGTGGTTACTTTCCAGAACACTCTTTATAAGAGAACAAAGGAGGTTCCTCATCTTTTTAATAGGTCATTGGATACTTGCCCCATCGCCTTCAAAGTGAATTTCAGCCTGATGGAGTAGTGGAAGACTGAGGTGGAACCATAGCTGGGGCCAGAAGGAAACTGAGGGAGAACCCCTGCATACTATGTATGCCCAGGGCAAACAATGGTCAGGGACTCTTTGAACCATCCTGGTATTCAAATGAAGAAGCATTTATTAAGTGTTTAGTGTGTGCCAGGCACTGTATTAAATACTGGAGATTCAAAGAAAGGCAAGAACAGTTCCTGATTTCAAGGAATTCGTAATGTAAAAGAGAAAATCCAAACAACTATTTACAAACTAGATAGTTTCTAAGACTGGACCCAGAAAGCTAGGAGTGGTCAGATGAGGGGAAAAAAAACTTGGGAGGGGAAGGGTCTGTGGGATTCTCAGAGCCACTTACCTGATAATGTGAATGCTAGAACCTTTGGTTTCAGGACCAGTGAGTGGAGGCAACTTTGTTCAAGAAGCTTCATCCCTTGGTTCTCAGAGAAAAGCCACTTAGTCTGGCTGAGCTCCACAAAGCAGCTTTCCCAAGGCCCAGGGGAATATCCTCTGCTGGTAATACTGACAGAGGTTCAGACCCTGCATCTTGAGAAGTGCAAGTCTGGGAGGGAGGGGTTGGATTGGAGAGAGGCCCAAGGATCAACAAACATGGGATGGAGAACTGTATATCAAGAGTACAATGGAACTGGGCACAAAGATGCCTGGACGTTTATCCTAAAATCAACAGGCTTCCTGACACCCTCTGCATTTCCTCCCCTTCTTTCCCAACCCAGGAGGCAGTAGCAGTGGTTTGCTGTGGCCTGTAAACTCTTGTAATCTCCTACTGGGGGATTAACCTGTCTTGCCTGGTGAAAAATATCTCACATGGGGTTCTTAACCTAGTGTCTGTGAACTTTTTTTTTGAAAACTATTTCAATATAACTGGTTCCCTATGTAATCCTGTTTATTTTATGTTATGCTTTAAAAAATATTCAGCAGAGTTCATAGCCTTCACAGAGGGATCATGAATGAATGAATATGCAAGTAAATGAAGAAATGGATGGATAGGTAGACAGAAAAAGGTCTGGGACCCCTACACCAGGCAAAAGCAATTTTTGGATGTTTTTTCAAGCTTTTAGCCTCCTTCACTGGGTACTTTCTCCTCTTCTTGACTTTCAGGAAATAACTCCCAGACCAGGCAATAGTGGTGGCTACTGCCCACAGAAGATCAAGGCCCTAAGAGCCAGAGAGAATGTGAACACTTATCAGGCAACCCATATTGATTAGAAAGGATCCTTCTACAAACTTAAGTCAGTCTTTTTTTTTCCCCTAGAGTTTAAATGAGGAAACATGGTCTATCATCCAGTGAAACAGGTGGTGGGCAGGGGTCCTGACAAGATCTTAAGGAATTTTTAATTTTCATTGCCCTCCACACCTTCCTCCCTCACACCAGTTATACCAGTCAAGTGCTCTGACAGGTTTTACTTCCTGTGCCAGGCCCTGTTGAAAGATTTTTATCTGATTATTTCTTAAGAACCCAGAAAGGGAGGTGTCAGATGATTCTAAAGTGGGACAGCTTGGTTTAGTGCTAGACTGAAGTCAGAATACCTGGGTTCTAGATCTGACAAGTCACTTCCCCTAAGATTTAACTTCTTCATCTGTAAAATTAGGGAGTTGGATGGAATCAGGCATTGTTAGTTTTTGTGTGTGTCATAGATCTGTTTGGCAGTCTAATGAAACCCTTCTCAGGGGCAGTCTGATGGATCCCTTCTCAGAATAATGCTTTAAATGCACAAAATTCATAGGATTACAGAGAAAACCATATTGGAATATAGCTCTCAGTATTTTTCAAAAACAAGTTCATGGACCCCAAGTTAAGAACCATTTGAGCATATGATCTCCAATGTCTCTTCCTCATCTAAAGTTCTGAGTCCATGAAAATGCTTAACGCTGCTTTGATATTCAAAATGAAGGTTTTATAAATATGAAAAGAAAGGGAGGGAAGGAAAGGATAGAGAGGAAGTAAGGGAAAGAAAGATAGTGGTGTCTAGAGTGAAAATTTGGATGAAGAGGGGTACATGGACTCCATTATGTGCAATAATCAATGAGTTTGAGATTTTCCCTGGAGAGTAGAGTGTCCATTTTTCTGCTTTTCTCTGCTCAGAGGTGAGTAGAATCAGAGGGAATTAGGAATCCATTAGCCTCGGAGAGAAGGACATAAATCACACTACCAGCGATAACAGGGAAAATGAGAGCAGTTTAATTTACTTCTGAGGGATTTAGATTGAATATTTGTGTTATTTTTTCCCTGTTAGTTCTACCTCTTTGGAAGCTTGAGTCCTCTTTCACACACTTTCCCTGGATGATGTCATCAACTCCCATGGGTTCAATTATTATTTCCATGCAGATGTCTCTTAGATGTCTTTGCAGACATACTGTCTCGTTAGAGCCTATTCCACATCACCATTTGCTTGTTGGCAATTTTGATCAGGTGTCTCAGACTCAACATTATTGTTCAGTTGTGTCCAACTCTTTGTGACCCCTCTTGGGGTTTTCTTGGCAAAGATACTGGAATGGCTTATCGTTTCCTTCTCTAGTTCATTTTACAGATGAGGAACTGTGGCTAACAATTAAGTGACTTGCCCTGGAGTCACACAGCTATTAAGTGACTGAGGCCAGATTTGAATTCACAAAGAAAATTCTTCCTGACTCCAGCCCTGGCACTCTTATCAACTGCACCACCTTAAACTCTACATACTCAAAACTCATTAAATTTTATTCCAAATCTTCCCCTTTCAAATTTCCCCCCTTTCTTTTGAAGGCACTGACATCCTTCCAAAGGATCAAAATCTCAGCATTATCTTTGACGACTCACTTTTATCAGACATGTCCAATCAATTGCCAAATCTTGCTGTTTCTACCTTCAGATCCTCTCTTGTAGCTGACCCTACCCTCTACTGTCAGAGCTACCACTTTAGTTTAGGCTGTCACCACCTTTCTCCTAGATTATTGCAACTGCCTCCTGATTGGTCTCTTGGGTTTACATCTCTTGCAACTACAGTCAGTCCTACATGCTACTGCCAAAGTGATTTTCCTTTTCTGTTTCCCATTAATGACAATTCATTTTCCATCTCTGTGGTCTTTGCATTGGCTGTCCACTATGATAGAATTCTTTACCTTCTCTCCACTTCCTCCTAAAATCCTGCAAGATGCAGTGTACCCATTACCCTTTCCATGAAGCCTTTCCTAATCTAAAATTTCGTTGAACTTTTACTTATTTTCTTTAGATTTATTCTAAGTATACTTATACAGGTGGGCAGCTAGGTGGTGAAGTGGATAGAGTGCCAGGCTTGGCTTATCTTTCTGAGTTCACTGACCTAAGACACTAGTTATATGACTCTGAGCAAGTCACTTAACCATGTCTGCCTCACTTTTCTCATCTGTAAAAGGAAATAGCAAACTACTCCAATATTTTTGCCAAGAAAACCCCAAATGGGGTTACAGAGTCAGATGCAACTAAAAAAATAACTGAACAATACTTACTTTAAGATAATACTTAATGGTAAACAATAATACTTGTTGATTGATTGATTAACCTGTACAGTTGCTTAAAATTTTGTTTTAGTTTTTTTAACCAGTGAGGAGAGAGTATATAAGCTTTCCCTGATTACCCAATCTAGATGGCCTCTTCTTCCGCTGAAATCCTGTAGTACTTGTTATCTTTACCACTAATTCATCACTTATCATAAGCAGCTTGTCTTGTAGAGTAGTAGCTTCCAAGTTTTTTTTTTAACATCAGTAAAAAATACTCCTAACGTATATAATATTTGTTTATTCATAAGTGATAAGCAATAGTATTATATTAACATGCTAGGTATATGATAAAACATATACAAAATAGGAACTGAAAAATATGAGGTAAAGATGAAACATTTTAAATTTATTTTATTAATTTACAAAAACCCTTTTCCCTAGAGAACAATGTGACTGAATATGCTTCATTACTTTTCAGAAAAAATCTATATGTCATGAAGCATAGGGCAGATTAATAATTTTTAAAAATAATTTTAGTTAATTTGATCAATGTAGCTAGCCAAGCAAGTGAATTTAGGTAAAGCATTTTAAAGTGTTTGATTAACTATATTATTTTAATTTATAGATAATAAGTCATAACAGGGAAACTAACAGCTTTTCAGCAAGAGCCATCTTTCTCTGCATACATACATCACTGAACTTAACATAAAAACAAGCAAAAGTAAATTATTTCTGATTTCAAGTCAGAAATTTTCAATGTAAATTCATTCTTTTTTCTTTACCTGGTTCTGCTTAATGGATAGCATCATATATTAATTTCCTTTTAATATTTGGATAGTTTAGGTTTGTTTTTGTATAACTGAGAAACATCCAAAAAGCCAGTTTGGCCGGATTATTGAGTCTAGCCAGGGGAGTAATGTATAACATGACAGGAAAGGCAGATTCCATCCAGGTTGTGAAGGGTTCTAAATAACTATCTGATCCAAGAGGAAATAAGGAAACCATTGGAATTTCTTGAGTAAGGGATGATATATGTTCAGACCTACACTCTAGGAAGATCATTTTGGCAGGTGTGTGGAGGATGAATTGGAGGCAGGGAGACCATGGGAAGAGAGAAGTGATGATAGTCTGAAATGGGGTGGCAGCCCAGCAAGTGGAAAGAAGGGACTGGACGCAAGAGATATTATAGACAGAACAGAAAAGACTTGGCAACTGCTTGAATTATGTGAGGTGAGTGAAAGCAAGGAATCAGGAATAATAATGACAATGCAAACCTGAGACTGGAGGGATAATGGTGCCATAAACAGAAACAGAATTTAGGAAGAAGGGTGGGTGGGTTTGAAGGACATGATAACGTAATGAAATCTGTCAGTCATCTATGACTATTCATACTGGGTACCTGACTCTGTATGAAGGAGAGTAGGTCTCTTAATCACATGTCACTGACTCAGAGCACCAGGTCTTGTCCTTGGAGGGGTACCTGCTGCTGCCACAAGATAATCTGAGGGAGAGAGGATTAGTATAGAGGAGGAACTGTTGTATTTCTCAATAGCATCTGCACAATCTCTGCCCAGGGTCTCCAGGTTAAGTTACAACTACCCAGAGGGTACAATACCTGATTAAGAAGGGGGAGGTTAGAAGCTCAAACAAATAGTAGAAGGGGGTAAAGTGGGAGAAAGGTGGGTTGTAATAGGTGAAAAGTTGGTGTAGTTATATATTTTCAATATGAATCAATTACTCTTTCTTTACATGGTTTTGCTTAGTGGTAGATGTCATACATTAATGCACTTGTGCTGGAGCCTTCACTAACTGTGGGGAGAAAGGGATGTAACCCATCTTCCTATCTTCCTCATAGCTAGTTGTAGTTGATCACAAAGCTCTTGAGATCATTCCACAGACCCCAGGAGATCATAGCCCTCCCTTGGGAGACCATTTCTCTAGTGTATAGATTGGGTCTGAGACATCTGTGTATGCTCAGAGCCTAGCATAAATGGAACTTTGCACACAATAGATGATCTTGGTTACATCCTGGGGATTTATTTGGTGACTTGCTTTCTGTGGTAGGATAACCTTGTTGTTTAAAACTGGGGTACAGCCCTCCTCCTCGAGATCCCCATTTTAAAGTTATAAATTTATAGAATTCTTTTCCTTTACCTTAATGGGTAATGAAGGGGTCATCCCTGAAGCAACTACTCTGAATGGGTGTATCTCACTCAAAGTGAGAATCTGATAAGACTTTAGCCGGAAAGGGCCAGGGTCTCCCATTGCATCCTGGGCCGTCTCCAGTCCTCCTGATGAATGTCAGGCCACCGGACACAGATGGCTCAGGAGAAGAAAGTGAGGTTGGTGATCTTGTACAGCCCTCCCTCATTCAAAGTCAAGTGCAAGTCATGTCATCAACTTGATGTCATGGTCCTCTTTGAGAACGAAGGACAAACACAACAATGACCTGGCGGCAGAGAGAGATCTCCATCTCCTGGAAAAGTGGAGAATTGCAAGCAGTCTGGAACTGAAAAAATTGTTTTTGTTTTTAAATTTTTTATACTGAACTTAAATACCTCCTCCAAAAAGAACATTTGTATATACAAGCACAATACAAAGAAGACTGTATATATGAAACCATGATTCTCAGAGATTTAATACTGTTTATTTTAAGCACGTGTTAAATTCTGGAATTGAATCTTCAATAGCTAAAGAAAAACAGGAAGAAAAGAAAATGTATGATACATGGTCTCTGTATGCAAGGATGTAGGAAAGCCAATGGCTCCAAAGCATTCAGGGCTTTTGGAAAAGGCTTGCTTGCTTACTTTGGGTATCAACATCCTTTATTTTTCATAATTTTTCTCTCCATTTTCCTAGGACAGAGATGGGAAACCTGCTTCCTTGAGGCCACATGTGATCTATGACTCTAGGTCCTCAAGGGCGGCCTATTGACTGAATCCAAACTTCACAGAACAATTCTCCTTAATAAAAGCGTTTGTTCTATAAAACTTGGACTCAGTCAAAAGACAGCATGCAAGGGCCTAGAAGGCTACATTTGGCCTTGAGGCCAAAGGTTCCCCACCCTTGGCCTAGGACCTATGAATTAGATGTACAAGAGTTAGACTGTATTTAATCCCAATCCCAGAAAAGATATTGTGCACAAAAATGACTAGCCAGCCAGACCTTTGGATTTCACCAAATATAGAAATATAAAACACTTAATAGCTCATTAGATGTCCCACCCTTCACCTCCAAAAGGTAAAGAAATTTTGGTATAATACTGAACCAATACTTCCCACTTAGCTTCCACCTGAGCTGTCTGAACAACTCATAGCAAGGTCTGGATCCCCTCTCCTCTTATGGAATGACTTTAGTCCTTTAGCTGTGTGGCAGTACTCTTGGCAATCCTTTTTTTCCTTCAAAAATCAAGTTCATATGGAAATCTCCTTCTAGACTATTTCCCAACTCCCAACTCAGGAACTCTCAAATCTCTTGGGGGCTCTAGAACTCAGGATTACTTATGAAGGAACTCTAAGGCTAGCAATATCAGTTCTCAGTATTGCTGCTTTATGACCTATGCTCAGAAAAAGAGACAGAAAGACAGAAGGCAGGCAGGAATAGAGGTCCAGAAACTCCTTTCTGGGTAAATACATACATATCACCCACCATGTGCACCTCCTGCAAGTCTCTATTGGGAGGGGGGGTAAGGAAAATTCCCCTCATCACTGCTTTATTGCACTTTTGTCTGGAAGTCCAAGGAAGAGAAAGGGAGAAAAAGATAAGGGAAAAGGAATGAGTCATTTCATAGCTGACTCTTGTGGCATACCGATAAAGAGGAGGGTTCCTCTGACATGAAGGAGCGACCATGAGCTACCAGGCAACCAGTAATTACAGTGGTTAGCCCCAGTCCACCTCTGTAGAAAGTGCCCTTCAGATGTAAGGTCTATACCATGTAATCTCATCAAGATGATTGGAGGAAACTTCAAATTGATCAGGCTCTCCTAATTGATCCTCATTATAAAGAAATCATTGGTAACTATAGAGTAGTCCACTTGAGAGATGAGGCCAGATGACTATAAGAAGTTAATGAGAGGAAAGAAAAACAAGTATAGACAGCTTTTTCTAAGAGTTTGGCTTTGAAAAGGAAAAGAAATATGGGATGACAGCTTGAGGGAGTGGTAGGGTAAAGTGAAGCGTTTTTTTAAGGATAGTGTATACTTGGGTATATGTCTGTAGGCATCATGGAGAGATGGAGGAATTGAGAGAACCCACTCAGCTTGGAAGCCCCAAAACTGATGCAGAGAGAACACTACCCAAAAGCCTACCCCTAGACCATGTGACACTGTGGTCATGTAACTGTCAGCCTCCACAGAGTTAGTTCTAAGGAAAGAAACAAACGAAATTAGGTTGTGTCTATGTCTTTCTCTCAAGCTGGCTACATCCATGCATTGCTTGGGAGTTACAGTTCAGAACTGGCTCAATTTGGAGGTTGGGGTGCCTATATACCTTTTCAGCAGGGGTTGATATCACCCCACTATCATTTTGCCTCCTGACAGAGGAACAAACCAAAAAACCCCAAAAAAACTGATGTGGTCTCTTGCCATAATCACCTGTGGTTCTCTCTTCCAATGCCATTTCTCCTTATGATTAATCCCACCTAAATCTATTATATAGAGTATCTGGGTGATACAGTGGATACCGTTCTGAACCTAGAGTCAGGAAGACTCATCTTCCTGAGCTCAAATCTGGCCTCAGAGGCTTACTGTGTGGTCCTGGGCAAGTCACTTAACTCTGAAAAAACAAACAAACAAAACTCTGGGCCCAGGTGATTTTACAAATGAATTCCATCAAACTTTCAAAGAACATTAATTTCTTTTTTTAATTGAATTATTTTATTTGTTTTCAGTATTTGACAATCACTTCCATATATCTTAGATTTTTTTTCACTCCCTCTTATTCCCCGACTCCCTCCCTGAGACGGCATATAATCTTAGATAGGTTCTACACATACATTCTTATTAAATGCATGTTGCACAGAAGAATAAAATGAATGGGGGAAATCATAAAACAAAACAAAACATGACATTACAAAAGAAAATGGTCTGTTTCTGTCTGTGATCCAATTTCATAATTCTTTCTCTGAATGTGGAAGGTGTTTTGCCTCAAGAGTCCATGGGAAATTTTTTAAGTCCATGCATTTCAATGAAGTACTAAGTCTATTAGAAAAATTCCTTGCACACTGTGGTTGTTGCTGTGTACAAAGTTCTCCTGGTTCTGCTCCTTTCACTCACTATCAGTTCATATAAGTCTTTCCAGGCTTCTCTGATGTCTTCCTATTCATTGTTTCTCATAGCACAATAGTATTCCATTACATTCATAAACCACAACTTGTTCAGCCATTCCCCAATTAATGGGCATCCTCTTGATTTCCAGTTTTTGGCCACCACAAAGAGAACTGCTAGAAATATTTTTGTACATATGGGTCCCTTTCCCATTTTTATGATCTCTTGGGGATACAGTCCTAGAAGCGATATTGCTCAGTGAAAGAGTATACACATTTTTGTAGCCCTTTGGCCATAGTTCCAAATTACTCTCCAGAATGGTTGGATCAGCTCACAGCTCCACCAACAATGAATTAGTGTTCCAACTCTCTGACATCTTCTCCAACATTTATCATCTTCCTGTTTTGTCATGTTAGCCAATCTGATAGGTGTGATGTGGTACCTCAGAGTTGTTTTGATTTACATCTCTCTAATCACTAGTGATTTAGAGCATTTTTTCACATAATTATAGATAGCTTTAATTTCTACCTCTGAAAACTACCTGTTCATCTCCTTTGACCATTTATCAGTTGGAGAATGGCTCATATTCTTGTATATTTGACTCAGTTCTCTATATATTTTAGAAATATATAGGCCTTTATCACAGATCCTAGTTGCAAAAATTCTTTCCCAGTTTTCTGCTTCCTTCCTAATCTTGATTGCATTAGATTTGTCTGTGCAAAAACTTTTCAATTTAATGTAATCAAAATTATCCATTTTGCCTTCATAATGTTCTCTTATCTCTTGTTTGGTCAAAAATTTCTCCACTCTTCATAAATCTGACAAGTACACTATTCCTTGTTCCCCTAATTTGTTTATAGTATCAATCTTTATACCTAGATCATGTATCCATTTGGACTTTATTCTTGTGTATGGTGTCAGGAATTGGTCTATGCCCAGTTTCTGCCACACCGTTATCCAGTTTTCCCAGCAATTTCTGTCAGACAGTGAGTTCTTATCCCAGAAACTGGGGTCCTTGGGTTTACCAAACCCTAGATTGCTATATTCATTCACTATTGTGTCTTGAGTACCTAACCTACTCCACTGGTCTACCCCTCTATTGCTTAGCCAGTACTAAGTGATTTTGATGATTGCTGCTTTATGATACAATTTGAGATCTTGTAGGGCTAGGCCACCTTCCCTAGCATTTCTTTTCATTAGTTCCCTTGATATTCTGGACCTTTTGTTCTTCCAGATAAATTCTGGTATTATTTTTTCTAGCTCTAGAAAATAATTATCTGGTAGTTTGATTAGTATTGCACTGAATAAGTAAATTAATTTAGGTAGAATTGTCATTTTTATTATATATATATATATATATATATATATATATATATATATATATATATATATATGTATTATATTGACTCAGCCTACCCACAAGCAATTGATGTTTTTCCACTTACTTAGATCTGACTTTATTTGTGCGAACAGTGTTTTAAAATTGTGTTAATATAGTCCCTGGGTTTGTTTTGGCAGGTAGTCTCCCAGATATTTTACAGTGTCTACCATAGCTTTAAATGGAATTTCTCTTTCTATTTCTTGCTGTTGGGCTTTGTTAATAATATATAGAAATGCAGATGATTTATGTTGGTTTATTTTGTAACCTGCAACTTTGCTGAAGTTGCTTATTATTTCAAGAAGTTTTTTACTTGATTCTCTGGGATTCTCTAAGAATATCATCCTATCATCTGCAAAGAATGATAACTTAGTTTCTTCTTCGCTTATTCTAATTCCTTCAATTTCTTTCCTTCTCTTATTGCTATAGCTAACATTTTTAGTACCATACTGAATAAAAGTGGTGATAGTGGACATCCTTGTTTCACACCTGTAAATGCATCTAGCTTATCACCATTGTATATAATGCTTGCTGATGGTTTTAGGTAGATACTGCTTATTATTTTATGGAAAGTTCCATACAAGATCAATTTCTATTAAAGACAACAAAAATAGAGGAATAAATGAACCTGTCCTTAATATGGCAAAAAAGGTATCTAAAACAATGAGCTAGCCTTACATGTAATGGAGGCAAATTAGAGGTCTTTCCAGTAAAACAGGGATGTCCAGTAAGGATGCTATTATTTGACATAGTTCTAGCTATACTAATAAAGCAAGAAAAAGAAATTGGTGGAACAGCATAAGCAAAGAGGAAGCAAGATTACTGCTTTTTGTAGATAATATGAAGTTCTATAAAGAGAACCTAAGAACATCAACTAAAAATTAATTGAAACAATAAGCAATTGTCTAGCAATCAGCAATGTAGTAGGATATGAAATAAGCCCACACAAATTATCATTGAGTATTTTATCAACAAATCCCAGCAGGGAGCAAGGAAGATAAAAATTCTATTCAAAATAATTATAGAATGTATAAAATATTTAGGAGTTCACCTACCAAAACACACACAGGAACTATATGAATACAATTACAAAATACTTTTTATAGAAATAAAGACATTCAAATAACTGGGTTGCTCATGGTTGGGATATGGCAATATCATAAAAATGACAATACTAGCTAAATGTATTTATTTATTCATCAGTACCATATCAATCTACCAAAAGATTAAAGGGCTAGAAAAAATAATTAAATTCAGCTGAAGGAATTAAAACTTCATGAGCCTCATGGGAAATAATGAAGGAGAAAAAAGGGAAGAAAGGGTACCTGGCAGTATCAGATCTGAAACTATACTATGAAACGGTTCATCAAAACTAAATGGTACTGACTGAAAAGTTAATAAATGGAACAAACCAGGTATGAAACATACAGAAGCAAATGAACATAATAATATAGTATGCAATACACACAGAGACTCAAATTGGTGCTTCGCCCCTCCCATCTCTCCCACAATAAATTCCAAATGGATACAGCCATTCTGGACAGCAACTTGGCACTATGCTACCCCCACTCCACCAAATTACTAAATCGTACGTACGCTTTTGATCTAGCAATACCACTACTGGACCTATGCCCCTAAAAAGATCAAAGAGGAAAAAGACCCATATGTACAAAAACAATGACAAGAATTTTGTAGCAAAGAACTTGAAACTAAGGGGGTGCCCATCGTTTGGGGAAAGGCTGAAGACATTATGGCATATTAATATAATAGAATATTATTGCAGTGTAAGAAATTTTAAAAGAGACAGTTTCAGAGAAACCTGAAAAGAGCTGCAAGAACTGATGCTGAGTGAAAAGACACAAAAGAAAAACAATTTATACATCAACATCTCAAAGAAAAATAACTTTGAAAGACTTAAGAACTCTGACTAAGAACAATGACTAATTGTGATTCCAGAGACAGTTAAGGAAGAAACATATTGCTGCCTCCTAACAAAGAGGTGATGGACTCAAGGTGCAGAAAGACACATAATATTTTTGGACATGGCAAATGGGAGGATTTGTTTTGCTTCACCATGTTTATTACAACGATTATGTTTTGTTTTGTTTTGTTTTGTTTTGTTTTGTTTTAGGGGGGGAAATGGGCAGGAGAAAGGTGCTAGCAATAGGGCTGCTAAAAAAAAAAGGAAGAAAAGAGAATTATTGAAGCATTTTTTAAAATGCACAGAAGAGAATACAAGGAATTTCAGAAGGAAACAAAGACAAGCAGGACTACTTTAAATATAATGTGCTAAATTTATTTTTTTTTAAATCGAACTATACAAAATACAGATTTGTGGTTTGATATATATTCTCCATTCCACTTTATATACTTAAATGTTCTCTTTATGTTTGTTAAATTCAGAATTTAAAAAAAGAAAAAAATTTTAAAGTTCACTAGACTTTATCAACCCCTCCAATTATAATTGATATCTCTCTTACCTTTCACAACCAAAGTCCTAAAAAGCTGTCTATACTTGATTCTACCTCCTCTCTCATTCAAGTTTTTGTAATCTGGCTTTCAACCTCATTCAATTGATATGTAATCTATAAAATCACTAATGAAGTCTTAAATGTCAGATTTTATGGTCTTTTCTCAATTCTCATCCTTCTTGACTTCTCCACAGCTTGATACTGTGTTCATCACCCTCTCCTCCTGTACTCTCTTCTCTCTGGGCTTTTCTGATGCTAATGTCTTTTATTTTTTCCTTTTATTTTTTAAAATTGTTTTTGGTAATTTTTTTAATTTTAAACTTAAATACAAAATGAGAAAAGAAAAAAAATTTCCATGTACACAGCAAACCATGAGAGGATTCAATATAAAACAATAAATTTCCATTTCAAGAAAACCTATATAATAAATACTATACATTGTTTTCAAAGCCGCCCAGCTTTTCTTTGCCTCCTTGTAGGTTTTCTTTCGTTCTCTATTGTGCACTTTTTGCTCTATTTTTTTCCTTTCCCTCCTCCCTCTTTATCCTAAAGAAGGCTACAATTAAGCTTGGAGATAGATAGACAGATAGATATACACACATACATAAATTAAATATACACATATACACTCCTACAGATATATGTAAGACCATACTACGCTTATTTCTTCTCATCATCTGCTTCTCTGAAGGTGAAGAGCATCTTCCTTCATACGTCCAAGTCTTTCCATATTTTTCTAAATCAACCAGCTCATCACTTCCTAGATCGCAGCAATATTACAACCCAATCACACCCTGTGTGAGAGGTTGTCTATGAAAGTCCCCCCCCCTCCCCAATTATCTGCATTCTTCTAGTTTTGGGCTACATAGGTTTTATTTATACAAAAAAATTGTAATTGAAAATAATTGAAATTATCCTTTTTTATATTTCAACAATTCTCTCATCTTACAATATAGTTTATGGTCTGATATGGCTGAATCTCCTTTCTTCACATCTTTTTTCCCCTGGTTTCTTTGACATTCTTGACCTTTTGTTTTTCCAAATGGACTCATTTTTTTCTAACTCAGTTAAATAATTTTTTAGTTATGTAATTGAGATGACATTGAATAAATAGGTAAAATTGTCATTTTAAAAATTGTATTGTCTTTTTCTACCCATGAACAATAAATATTACCTCAATTATTTAGATCTGAGTTTATTTGAATAAAAAGTGTTTAATGTTAATGATCATATAGTTCCTATGTCTGTACGGGAAGACCTATGCTCAGGTATTTATATATTTACATACATCTGTAGGAGTATCTGGTATCATAATTGGTCTAAAATAAGAGTGGATAATATTGCTGACATATGATATAGTTTCTCTATTTTTCACTTTCACTTTTGATTAAATCTGTTTTAACTTTAACTTTGTCTGAGATCATTACTGTCCTTGCTTTTTTATATGCTAAATTCTACTCCTGACATTTATTTTATCTTTGTATCTCATTTTTATAATGTTTCCTGAAAAAAACATATTGTTGAATCCAAACTTTTAATCTGCTATCCATTTCAGTTTTATGGGTAATTTTGTCCCATTCACATTCTACGTTACGTATTTTCTTTGTTTATTTTCCTCCTTCCTATTGTTCCTCACTATCCTTCTCACCCTATTTACCCTATCCCTCCTCACTCGGTTTTTCTTCTACCTGCTACCTTGCCCTCCTATTCCTTAACCTGCTTACTCCTCTAAGCATCCCTCCCTTGTCCTCTCCCCCCACCCTATCCCCTTTCCTCTAATTTCTTTCTGAATTTAGAAGACGTTTATACCCTTGTAGATATATATGTTGTTCCCTCTTTAAACCACTCCCAATGAAAGTAAGGTTCCAGTATTGCCTACCATCCCCCCACTAGCTTCTTTTGTATCAATTTTTCCTTTTATCCCTCATTTGTATGAGATAATTACTCCTTTTTATCTCTCCCTAGAGTTTTATTTTTTTAGTATCGCCTCATCATACTCAGCTTACTCAGACCAAGCCTTTCTTTCAAACTACCCAAATAATGATGACAATCATAAGAGTACTGCTAATACTTTCACATATATGAAGTAAACTGTTTGATCTTATTGATCCCCTGTAACTTAGTCATTGTTTATATTTCTCCTGTCTGCTATAACTTAAATTTTTCCTTAAATTCTGGGGGTTTTGTCACAAAAACCTGAAAGTTTTGAGTTTGTTATATGTCCTTTTTTTTACATTCAGGATTATACTTAACTTTGCTGGGTAAGTTATCCTTGGTGGTAACCCCCAGCTATTTGCTCTATGGAATACAGTATTCCAAGACCTTCAGTCCTTCAATATGGTAGCTGATAGGTCTTTTGTAATCCTTATTATAGCTTCATGACATTTAAATGTTTTTTTTCTTGTTGCTTCTAATATTTCTCCTTAACCTGGGAGTTTTGAAATTTGGATATGATATTCCCATAAGTGTTCCTCCTGAGATTTCTTTCAAGTGGTGATTGGTGGATTTTTTCTATTTCTATTTTGCCTTCTTGTTCTAGAACTTCAGGGCAATTTTCCACAATAATTTCTTGTAATGTGGTATCAAGATACTTTTTTTTAATCATAATTTTCAGATAGTCTGAGTATTCTTACATCATTTCTCCTTGATCTGTTCTCCAGATTGGTTGTTTTTCTAACAAGATGTTTCACTTTCTCTTCCATTTTTTCATCCTTTTGGTTTTGTTTTATGATTTCTTGGCGTCTTAGAATATCATTAGCTTTCCTTTTCCCAATTCTAACTTTTAAGGAATTATTTTTCTTCCTTAAATTTCTGATTCTCTATTTACAGCTGGTTGACTTTCTTTTCATAATTTTCTTGGATTGCTTTTTTTTTCTTCTAATTTTTACTCAATCTCTCTTATTTGATTTTTAAAGTCCTTTTTAAGTTCTTTCAAGAACTCTTTTTGTGCTTGGGACCATTTGACATTTCTCATTGAAAAAGAAGTGGCTTTTTTAGTTCCATTATCTTCCTCTGAATATGAGCCCAGATCTTCTCCTACTAATTTTTATTTTTTGTTTTATTTTGTTTTTTAGCAGCTGTTAGTGTAATTAAGTTCTGGTCCTGAGGTATGGGAAATGATGCCTCAAGCCTCAGGTCCTTTTTACTGTTATTTTCTGACATCTATTTTGGGGCCCAACCTTGGGCTCTTCTTTCTCCACTCCTAACCCACAGTCATGGCCCCTAGACCCTCTGTCCTACAAATGGTCTTGCTCTCTGTGGTCCCTCTGGTGGCTGCAGACCACAGCTGATTTTTCTGCTGTGGAACTGAAACCAGAGACTCTGTTCTCCTGCAAATGCCCACAGTCAACAGGGTCCCTGCCCCTTGCTACTGCATTCACCAGCTGCATGTGAGCTTCTTCTCCCTGCAGCCACAGACTAGGAGGAGTTTGGTCAGCACAGCTGTGCTTAGCATCCCTCAACTGTGGAAAGTCCCTCAATCTTTTCCTATTCAGCCTTCAGACCTCCACACTGTCTGTGAGATGCAAGTTTCTAAGGTTGAAGTGTTGGCCTGGAGGTGTTTGCACTTTACTCAGGCAGAACCTCCACCCCTGGAGGTTGGGATTTTCCTGGGGTCTTCTCAAATTATCTTAAGAAGACAACTGCTTTAGCCCATGTTTATTTCTGCTGCTCTGAGGTGATATTCTGTCTTTTTTGTGGAGGAAATTTGGAGAGCTGAAAGTTTTCTGACCTACTCTACCATCTTCCCAGAATCCTCTCCCTGTGCTAACTTCTGATTCTTCTACCTGTCTGATCACTCTTTCTCAGTCTCCATTGTTGGCTCATCATCTATATCATTTCCTTTAACTGTGGGCACTCCTCAAGATTCTGTTCTTCTCCTTTCTCTATACTTTTTCTTTTGATGACCTCATCAGTTCCCAAAGGTTTAATTATCATCTCTGTGCAGAAAATTCTGAGATCTATATATTTTCCATGCTGTCTCCTAATACTCAGTCCTATATCACCAACGATTTTTTAGAAATTTCAAACTGGATGTTCCAGAGATATCTCAAACCCAAATAAAACTCATTATCTTCCCCCTCCCTCAAACATGCCGCTCTTTCTATGCTTTCCTATCACTATCAAAGGCACTACCTTTCTTCCAATATCCTATGATTTCTGCCTCTCCACCCAACATATCCAATCAATTGTCAAACCTTAAGTCCGCCTTCACAGCATCTCTTACATCAGATCCCTTTCCCTTTTTTTGACATTACCTTAGTTCAGACTCTTATCATCTCTTGTCTATATTACTTTGATGGCCTCCTAATTAGTCTTCCTTCCTCATGTCTCTCCCTACTCCAATTCATCCTCTATTTATCTTGCCAAAGCGATTTTTCCTTAATTATACCTCTGACCATATTATTCTCCTACTCAATAAAATCCAGTGGTTTCCTATTGCCTATGGGATAAAATAGAAACTCCTCTGTTCAGCTTATCAATTCTTTTACAACCTGGACTTAACCTATCCTTCCAATTTCATTATGTATTACTCTCATTCCCATTCTTTATAATCCAGGAAAACTGTTGCAAAGTTTGACCTGACTGCCATGCTTCCTTTCCAAATGGAAGCAGAATGGATTATCTTTTGGCTTCTCTCTCTTAGAATCCTCAAGAAACTGTCCCAGGAAGTCAAGTTCAAAGATGTCACCAAACTATTTGAGTCTTGCATCTCCATAGCAGCATTTGCACACAGTATTACATCTCTCTTTGGGGCCAGAAATGTTGAAGTGTTTTGCAAAAATTAATGGAGTATACTTGAAATCTACAATTATACAGAATAAGCATTAAAGGAAACATAAACACTTTAAAACAACAAGGGTAATTGTCTTAGCATCCCAGGTAATCATCCCATAGTACAAATCAAAACAAAAGCACATTAACATCATGGGCAAAAGACACAGACCGAAACAAAGTGTTATTTGACAGTGACCAAATGTCTAAATATGAACATCCTAAAACACATGCATATCCAGAGTAGCCAAGCAAATAATTAGAGAGCAAAAAAAAGCAAACATAAAGCTACCTTGCAATAATGTCAATAAGCCTATAAACAGAGATATAATCATTAGCTTATATGCACATAAATAATGAACAAAACTATGAAATCAACAAGCACACTTGCTATACTACAAGCATAGAGCACATAAACAAATAAACGTGATAGTCTAACACTAGTGGTGGCATAAGTTGTTTGGTTAAAGAGGAAAACTAACTACTGTACTACCTTTTCCTTACCTGGCCCACCTTCTTGTGGATGGAGTCATTCTTTCCAACTCCTTTCTGGCTTCCCATAGACATGACATTTTCATTAGTCATCACCCTCAACTCCACCATTCTGGAAAAGGAGAACCCAACTCTTTAGGTCTGGCCTGGAGAGGCAAAAGTAAAAGGTTTTTGCCCAAGGCCACTGCCTTAAAGGAGGGATTTCTTCTGACTTCTACTTACCAAACCTTCTTCTACCATACTGTTGTCTCCTTGGTACCCAGAGAAATCTTTTATGGTCTGGATTCATTTTGATCTCTGATATTTGGGTAGTATAATTATATATTATCAATAACAAAAAAGCTCTTTGGTTCATTCTAAAACCTCAGCTGGTAGAAATCCCAGAGACTAGAAAGAAAATTTCCTCTGTGTCTGTAAGGTCCCATAGCCTTCCTGTCAACCACTTTTGAACAAATGAATACATTGGATTAACCGAAGCTTTATCTTTATTTTGACTTTTAGAGACTAGATAGACGGAAATGCAATAGACTTTTAAAGAAACAGAGACAAATTTTGGAATAGATACATCCAGGGTAGGGAGAGAAGAAAAGAGGCCATTCCTGGCAAGCAAAATGAGCTAGTCTTTCTGCTGTAGCTTCCTGTTGGCCCAAATCCTTTCAGCTGCAGTTGTTTTCTCAGCACCTTACCCCCAAGTCACAGCAACAGTAGTAAGAGTAACTACATTGGGGTATACCTAGTTTGGTGCTTTCCCATTCTCTTCCACTGTTAGCCTATGGTTGCCCTGCAGTTGAAGTTACTAGGTATGGAGGCTATGGCATCATGGTTAAAGCCACTTGAGGCTATGGGCAGGGGCTGGTGACAAGCCCTCTGCCTCCACAACAATCACAGCACAATGGGCTCTTCCTGTTGCAGTAGCCTGGCTTCCCAGGGCTCATGATCAGGCCTCAGCTCATTTGCACTGTTTCTGACATCATAGCCTCATGAAAGACATCTTTGGCACTTCCCCTGTTCCTTGGGGAAAGCAGAGACTGAGATTTCAGTCATAGTTTCAGCTCAAGGTTCTCCAAGACTCAAGGAGAAAAGCACTGGTGAACCTCTGGTGACAACAGCAAAATAATAAAACAGAACCCTAACAAATTTGCTGTAATTGGCATGCATTAATAAGAACCAAAGTATATTTTATATGGGCAGTCTCTAATATTGTCACCTACTCTATATCTTGTTCACTTGTATTATCATGTTAGTCTGGTTATACAATGAATGGGTCTAACAGCAGAGGTGGGGAACCTGTGGCCTTGAGGCCACATGTGGCCTTCTAGGTCCTTGGATGTATCCTTTTGACTGAGTTCAAGTTTTACAGAACAATCCTTTTATTAAGGACTACATCTGAGGACCTAGCAGGTTCCCCACCCCTGGAGCTCTTATGTGACCTGCTGACATCTTTGCCCCGATACTTTAGTTGGTTGATGTTATGGGCTATTCAATAGTACTGAACCTATAGAATCTGAACTTGAGCTGTCAATACTTCTATACTGAGTAGGTTTTCTTTATACCCTAAGAATCTCTATGATTGAAATACTAGGCAAAAAATGAACTGCCACTGTCTGAACTGGGGTTCCTCTCAGTTCAAGACAAGATTTTTGGGAAATAGTACAGTATGCCACCTTTACTAGAAATTCCACTTTCAGAGCTGGTAAATGGTTCAGATTAGTCTTTACATAATTGGTAGGCAGTCTCTTTTGCAAAGTCAGCTGAGGTCCATCAATTCTCTCCACCTGCTTATCAGAAAATCTCACTAACTTTTTTATGGTAAAAAAATGTTGGTGGTGGATTGTCTTTATGAGGCTCTCCCTACTCCCTGGGGCTTTTCTGTAAAATAGGCAAGTTGCCCAGTTTCTCAATAACTTTATATGGGTTAGCTTTCCATCAGTCTGGTAACTTGTGTGCCTCTTATCCACCAAAGTTTACTTTTAAAAATATATTTTTTAAAAGTTTAAAGTAAAATTGACACCTTTTGTTTTTACATCACCCATATTTCCCACTGTATTCCCTCCCCATTCCCTCTAAAAGGACCATCCCCTGTAACTAAGAAAAAGGTTCAGCAAAACTAAACAACACATCAAACAAGTGTATGCAGTATCCCACAACTATGATCTCCATTGCAAAAAAAAAAAAAGTAGGAAGCAAACATTTCAAATTTTATAAAAGAATTTTGCCTCCTAGTTTGAGGACTTGAAAATTTATGCATCATTTTGGTCAGCTCTTCTGAAGTGAAGTCATGGCTAATTGGTAGACTTATTTCAGCTCCTTTTTTTAGCTAAGAGATGTATTTGCATTATCTCTATCCTCAGAAAACCTAAAGGACAAGTCAATAGATTAGCACAGCTCTTGACCACACATAAGCAATACAGGATAAAACCTGGGACATCACTCCTAAGGTAGTTATATCTGCACTAGAAATGTCACATGCTACCATCACTGAAATTTCTTGTTTTAGTCTTAAAAGTTTTTAATATGTTAAAAAGCACAAAGTGGTAGGGTTGAGGCCACGGGTCTCCTTGTGGATTGTGATATATAGCTCTAGACTTCCTGATATTTGACAATGCTACATTTCCTTGAAAGCTTGTTTTGGTCATAATGGATCCTGGCAGAAAATCGCATCAGTCAGTCAACAAACATTTATTAAGTGCTTACTACATACCAGGTACCATACTTACTAATCACTGGAGATACAATGGTAAAAACATTGCTCCTACCTTCAATGGCTTAGCATCTGTGAATACTTTCTGGTTCCTGGTTGGGTACACTTGTGTATACTTGGCAAAATGATTAGTCATCATTAAGATATGATTCATCTTTAATCTTCACTATTACCTATGCTTGGGGTCTTAGTTGGACAGGTGGGGTAATAATAGCACCTACTACACAGGATTATGAAGATCAAATGAGATTATATATAAAGTGCATTGCAAACCTTAAAGCAGTATATTTTGGTTATTATTTTTATTATTGGTTTACATGTTGCCTTAAAATTAGTCTCTGCCTGTTTTGGCAGGTTGTTTATCTGACATATGTGTATATGTTAATTTCCTCTTTAGAATATGTTTCTTCAAAGCAGGGAATGTTTCAATTTTATCTTTCTACCCACAATACCTAGCTAAGTGTCTGGCACACAGTAAGCACTTAATAAATGTTTGTTGATTAAATGACTGATTCTACTCTAAGATCCCTTCTAGCTCTAAGTTTATGATTTTATAATAATAATAGTTACCATTTCTATAGTGCTTTAAGGTTTGCAAAGCGTTGTATAGTCAAAGCTAGGATTTTTCCAGTAGTAATGTGTGGCTCTGAGAGTTGGACTGTAAGAAAAGCTGAGCACCGAAAAATCAATGCTTTCAAATTATGGTGCTAGAGAAGGCTTCTGAGAGTCTCTTGGACAACAAAGAGATCAAATTAGCCAATACTTAAAGAAATTAATTCAGAGTACTCAATGGAAGGACAAATACTGAAGATGAAGCTTAAATACTTTGATCATATAACGTGAAGACCGGACTTTTTGGAAAAGACCCTGATGTCAGGAGAGAATGAAGGCAAAAGGAGAAGGGAATGGCAGAGGATAACATAGATGGACAGTGTCATGGAAGTAATGAACATGAGCTAAGATAGACTTTGGAAGACAGCAGAGTTTAGAAGGCCCTGGAGTGCGATCCATGGGGTCACATAGAGTTGGACACGACTGAACAATAACGATTACATACATTATCTCATTTGATTCTCACAACAAACCCTGTGCTATTCCTGTTCTCATTTTACAGACGAGGAAATGGAAGCTGAGAGAAATGAAAGGATTTGCCTTATGGTCACATGGTTAGTATCTGAGGTAGTAATTTAAATTCAGGGGTTCTAGACTCCATGTCCAGCACTCTAATAATAACAGCTAGCAATTCTATGCTACATTTGGATTTGCTAATACATACATACACACCCCTCATCTGAGATTTGAACCTCATCACAAACTGTGTGAACTAAGTGCTTTTTTTGACTCTATTTGAACCTCAAAACAAATCCTGTGAATGTCATTACTCCTGTTTTTACATATGAGGAAACTGAGGTGGAGAGAGGTTAAGAGACTTGCCCCAAGGTTACCCAGCTAGCTGGATTTATACTAGGTCTTCTTGACTCCAACTCCAAAACTTTAATAATAATAGTAATAGATAGCAATTTATAGCACTTTAGGATTTGTAAATATATATGATACATATATACATACCTACATGCATACATATACACACACACATATATACACACAGAGACACATATATACATACACACATATACACATATACACACACACACATATATACACACACACATATACATATACACACATATACATACATACATACATATACACACATATACATACACACATACATATACACACATACACACATACACACACACACATACACGCACACATATACATGCACACATATACATGCACACATATACATGCACACATACACATATATACACACATATACATACACACATACACATACACACATACATATACACACATACACACATATATACACACATATACATACACACATACACACATATACACACATATACATACACACATACACACATATATACACACATATACATACACACATATATACACACATATACATACACACACATACATACACATATATACACACATATATACACACATATACATACACACATACACACATATATACACACATATACATACACACATATATACACACATATACATACACACATACACATATATACACACATATATACACACATATACATACACACATACACATACACACATATACACACATATACATACACACATACACATATATACACACATATACATACACACATATATACACACATATATACACATATACATACACACATATATACACACATATACATACACACATACATACACACACATATATACACACATACACACATATATACACACACATACATATACACACATACACACATACATACACACACATATATACCTCCTCATTTGAACCTCACAACAAGCCCCGCCAGGTAAGCGCTGGGACAGTCACTCCCATGTTACACATGAGCAGGCTGAGGCCGAGGCGGTTACCCGACCTGTCCCAGGCCCACCCAGGCGGGCAGCACCTGAGGCCGGCTCCGTACTGGGACCTTCCCGACTCCCACCAGCACACCAGTAAGACCGCGGGCATTCCCAGAGCGCACAAAGGTTCGCCAAGCGCCTCGCCCACGTAAACTGCGCTCTCGGGAACACCTGCTCTCCTTCCGGACCTCACCTTTGCCCCACCCCTTCTTCTATCCGGCCCCCAAGTCCATTTCTTCCTTTCCCGAGTCTGAGCCCCGCCTCTTCCCTCGTGGATTCTTTCCCTTCTTCCGCGTCCATCCTCTCGGCTACCCCTAGCGAGAGCCGGCCTCGGCTCCTAGCAACCGCATCCTCCGTTCCCTGACAACGGCGGGCGGCGCGTCTTACGTCATCACGCCTCAGCCCCGCCCCGTAGCCTTACTCCCGCCCTCTAGCTCCGCCCCCTCCCCCGCGGTACTCCCCCCCCTGCTCCGCACCCCCTCCCCCCCAGTTTCCCTTAGTCCGGGCTGCCTGCGCCGCCTGAGACTCTTGCTGAGCAGTCATGGCGGATCCCGCAGCCCCCGCGCCCGTCGCTCCGGCCCCGGCGGGTGGGCCGCCGGTGTGCGGCCCCGGGCCGGTGGCCGCCGGCTCGCAGCGCCTTCTCTTCTCTCACGACCTGGTGTCGGGCCGTTACCGCGGCTCGGTGCGCTTCGGGCTGGTGCGCCTCATCCACGGCGAGGACTCGGACTCGGAGGGCGAGGAGGGCCGCGGCAGCTCCGGGGGCTCCGAGTCCGGCGGCCCGGGCAACGAGGAGAGCCGCGCCAGCCCCCTGCGCCGCGGCTACGTGCGCGTCCAGTGGTACCCGGAGGGCGTCAAGCAGCACGTGAAGGAGACCAAGGTGAGTGAGGGCCCCCAGCGGGCGGCGGGGGGAGAGGGCGGGAGGACGGAGGTAGCGGGGAGCCGGGGCCCCGGGGCCCGCGTGGTGGCCGAGCCTGCGAGGGAGCCCGGGGGCGGAGGCGGGAAGGGGGCCCCAGGGTGGGGACCGGCCGGGGCAGGTGCACTGGGCCCCGCGGCTCGACCCGGTGCTAAGTCATTGCAGCAGGGCTGAGGGCGAGCCCCGGGTGCGGAGCGCGGGGCAGGGCCCTCGGACTCCCGGACTCTCTGGGAGGTGGTTCTCCGGGCCTCCTCGCGCCTGCTCGGGCCCAGGGACTGAGGCGCCCGTCGGCACTTTGCAAGCTAGGGGCGGGGGTGGAGGGAGACATGGAGCCTGTTCCCGGAGTGCTGAACGCCGACCCCCCGGGGAGCGACACGGGCTGCATTGTGCGCGGCCCAGAAGCCATCCAGAAAGGAGAGGCCCTGCCTTGTCAGTGTAGGCGTCAGGGAGGCTTGGCTGGGAAGTTCCGTGGGGAAAATACGTATATTATATGTGAAATATGTGTGTATTTTTCTTTATTGCGAAGGAATTTGCTTTGCTCTTATTTTATCCCGAGTACCTTTACATAGTTGCTAATGGGGAACTTTGTGAAGGCAAGTCAGATGCTTTGCAGTCCTGAGTAATGGTATGTGTAGTACAGTATTCATGATAACCAAGGCTTGGGGGAGAAACGTTGAGAGCCGAAGAGGGGGTGGTGGTGCTCTTTATAGGAACTGAGGGAATGATGACATTTCAGCATTTGGAAGTGCCTTTGAAAAGGCTGAAATGGGAGCTATCTAGGGGGGAAAAGTTGCTTGTGCATGTTCAGATAGGCGGTGAAAATAAGTGATTACTCAAAAAAGTCAATCTTAAGCATATTTGGACTTCTTGGAAAAAACGCTTTAGGAACCAACCTACTGACTGCTGCAAATCCACTAATTTGGAGTGGGACTTAAAGGGATTTTCTTGCTCCCAGGTTGTAACGGAACATCACTCTTCCATATGGCTGTCTGCATTGGAGCTGGGGGAAATGGATTGATAAATGCTTTGGAAACAAAGGGTTTGGCAGCCTGTAAACTAGGACCAAACATATTTTGTTAGTTTGTGGCTGTTTCCCAAAACGTGGATTGATATCGGTGACACACAAGCACACCCTTGTTTACCGTCTGTGTCCTCTACCCTTCCCTGCCTCTTTCCCTCCCCCCACACCCCCACGATTTTCTTTGCTTGGATAAGGCCTGAAATGTTTCAGCCATCTGGGTCATTGCTATTGGAAGATCTGGTTTTTAGGGAGTGGGCACATGAGAAGTTAGTCCTTTGCTAGATTGGATGCCTCACATGGGGAGACAAAGGAGACTGAGAAATGGAACGTCTTGGCTCATTATGAAGGGGGGGTCTTTGGATGAAGATGTCACTCAGGGAGAGAGGCCCCATCACAGGAAGAGACTGTAATCCATTTTCTAGTGGCAGAAGTGATTGCAGATTCCAGCTGGGTCTTCTACATAAATGCTCACATACACATTTAACCTCTCTCTATTCCCCACCACCCCCAAATGAAACTTGAGTAGTAGCAGTTTCATTCTTAAAATTCATTTGATAATTTGGTTGGAAAATGCTGCTTTTTGCAGTAGGATGTTATGTTAATAAGCACTCATCGTTATTATTTATGTCCTCAGGAAGTGGATGTTTATTGTTCATTGCATATGTCTCAAGTGCGTGGGGATTCTGGTGCCTTTTTATGGGCTTTTGAAAAATGTATTTTTTTCCCCTACCTTCCCTTTTTGTATGTTATAACTTAAATTTTGACTCCTTGCAGCTAGGCTTCTTAATCTTGAGACAATAGAGGAGCTAGTTCCTGATTTCCAGGCTCAAACTCTCTCCTTGGCCTTTTCAGTTCCTGGCTATTGCCATGTTTAAAAGTTGTTTCTGTCTTGGCTTCAGGAGTTACCTTTGTTTACAATTTTGGTTTTATCTGCCTTTTCTGTTTCCCTCCACTCCAGTCCAGTGACTTATACTTTGAATTATCTACTAGTTTTGAAGTCATCATAAAAAAATTACCATATGGTTCCTGCATGGACAAATTCTGAATATAATTCTGAATTAGTTAAAATGTGGTTAGGCTAACTGATTAACCGTGTTAAAACAGCGCTTTTTTAATTTGCTATCATATTCTCGTTTTTGTGTTCCTATCCTTCCAATCAAGGCATATCAAAAGAATGCTTAGAATGTTGTGAATTGTAGCATGATGGACTCATGGAAATAGTTTTGATGAATTTTAGATTTTTGAACATGACAAACAGGGGGCCCATTAAAGATTAATTTTTATATTTAATCAACTTTAACTTATTAAAAATAAATATATCCAAACAGCAACTAAAAATTCTTTGTTACTTGTGCCTGGCATATATTACATACTGAATAAATATTTGTATTTCTGTCTATTCTGATCTTCATGATTGTACCAAATATGTTTTATGCAGATATAAGTAGTATATATGCAATATTTCAAGTAATGTGTTTTTTCTGTATATTTCTTCATATTGATCTTTTTTATATTTACTCATAATTCTTACATTTGCCATTTTTTTTTTCTGGCAACGTAATGGCCCTTTGCATTAATGCACCGCAGTTTGCTTACCCATTTCCCAACCCCATTGTGCATTTGGGTTTTTTCCAGTTGTTTTTTTATTATTATTATATATAGCACAACTGTAAGGGGAGTGGGAATGTAGAGATCAGAGGAATTTAAAATGGCTACTAAATCATGAATAGTATCAGTGGCTCCTTTTAAAATAATCGGGCTTAATGTTTGGTTTCCTAAGTGCTTTAAAGTTACTAATGAATAAATTCACAAAAAGGAGACTTGACTGGCAAATGCCTCCTTTGGCTGAAAACCAATGTGGAAAATTTACCAGCAGTCAGAAGCTTTCTTTTGAAATTACTGAGCCTTTGGCCCAGTCCTAAAGCCAGCCAGACCTAAGTTTCCTTGGGCCTTAAGAAGTAGGTTATTTGTTGTTTTGACCCCATATGCTCCATTTATTCCTTCCTTTTTCAGTCTCCTCACAGTCCTCCTGACTATGGTAGTCAGTACAGAATTTATTTATTCTTAAATTTTTGTAACTGGCCACATAATCTCTGTGAGGTACAACTTGTATTTTCAATTTAAGTCTTTCATTAAAGGCCTACTATAAGACATTATGCTTTCCTACATGGCCATCTCCTTACAATGTGGGGAAAACAGTGATTTCCTTTCAGAGGCCTCCTGAGCTTATGCCTTGTCCACCAAAAGGTATATGAAGTGTCACTTTTTAGTATTTTAAAATTCAATTTTACATTATTTATTCTGATCTAAGAATATCTAAATAGAGATTTTACAGATCACTCCCATCTGTACCTATGCCTATGTTTCTCATCAAACACAAGCATTCTCTTTTGGTTTAGATTCAAGAGCCTGTCTGTATGATTTGTCAACAAATCAAACACGTCTTAGAAGTAACTCTCAGAATCATACTGTTCTATGGGGCATCAGTACCTGTGTGTAGTGTTGAAACAACTCTGGTGACAAATTCCACAGGGATTGGCATCTGGGTTTATTTTAGGCTCCTAGCTGGACCAGTGTTTGCATAGCCATTTAAATGCAGCATCATAATAGCACATGAAATTTTGTTTCCTTTGCCCAGGTGCCTGGTCCATTAGCGACTCTTCTGAGTGACGTAATAGGAAGGAGTTATGTAAGGTTAACCAAGATGCAGGACTAAGTGCATCTAATTGCTTTATGTTCAGATATGATCAGAAGTTTTTTTTTTATAGTCTGTCTGTTCTGCAGTTGTATTCCCTTTCTTTTGGCTTCTCCTTTCTGCTTCTGGGATAGTGCTTGTGATGTGACTCTCCTTGGCTTGTGTCTGTCTCAAGAACAACTAACTTTTCACTAGATTAAAGGCTGCTAGTGAGTCTGACTAGGAGTCAAGACTCTTGACTCCTCTTCTTGGCTGTTACTCAATTTCCTCATCTGTAAAATGGAGATAATAATAGTACCCACCTCACAGGGTTGTTTGAGGATCAAATAAGATAATATATGTAAATTAGTTTGCAAACCTTAAAGCATGATAGAAATGTCAACTCTTGTTGATACTGACTCTGGGTAACCTTGGGAAAGGCATCAATCCTACTTCATTTCTCCCCACAGCAGAGTAAGGGAAGCACGCTGTTTCTTCTTAATCAAAAAACTATTTAAATCAATATAGTTTAGATATCTGGAAGGCTACCAAGTTAGTGGATGGGCTAGCAGCTTTGATATTAGTAACAGGTTTTTTCCATGCTAGATCATATCTTACCCCACCTCATTCCAGAAGAATTTTAATGCAGCATTATTTTAGATACATAGAATGTTTGTTGTTTACTGTGTGCTAGGCATTATGTCAGAAGTTTGGGAATACAAAAGTAAGAAACCAAGATAGTCCTCTAAGAACTTACATTCTTCTATAGCACATGGAAGGAGCGGGAAAGATGAGGAAGTAGAGGGATGGTCTTGATGGGGTATGGTGAATAGAAGGCCCAGAAATGTGCAAGAGGCCCAGAATAAGATAAAAACTTACTTACCAGAATCAGAAACCCCAGGAATAGAATCCAAGGTTCTGTTGCAATTTTATGTCAGTGTGCCATCTCTGGAAACAAATTGTGTAGAGGAGTCTGTTTCAGTGGAATACAGAAATAATTAGCTGATCCAAGTGAGTTTTTCATCCCTTGTTTCTATATTAAGATCTTTCATTAAGAATTCATGAACTTCAGCCTTCCATTGTGTTTAAGGAGTTCACTGATATGAATTTAACATGAACACACACACACACATACACACACACAGCAGGAAATGAGAATATGAAGTATTATCTTAGTATTTTAAGATTAGTTTATGTGAATGCATTGCTTATTCTGGTCTGAGACTAAATACCCAAGTAGACTCTACAAATCCTTCTCATCTATATTTGAGGACCGATGAAAGAACAGTAATAACAACTGTAGCACTTTAAGGTTTGCAAAGCACTTTGTCATCTGTGGTATCTCTATTTGATCCTCATATTATCCATTTGAAATTTAGGTGCGGCGATTATCTCTATTTTACAGATGAGAAAACTGAGGCTGAGAGAAGGTAAATGACTTGATCAAGAGCACCCAGCTAATTCAAATACTGTCTAAAGTAGGGTTTGAACTCAGGTCTTCTCTCCAAGTCCAGTACTCTTATCTGTCATCCAGCTGCCTCCCGAAGACTAATAGAATAGCCAAGGAGATCAGGGAGCAGTCAGTGTTTCTGTTTTGTTCTGCCCCTGTTTATAACTTCAGCATTTAGCACAGTGCCTAACACCAAGGTACTTAATAAATGCTAGTTTTTATCTATATTTATTGGTTCTTGAACTGAAATAGCATTGAGATGGAATAGGAACAATAGGAAGTAGCCACAAGGCGGGTGGAATGAAGGCGATCTGGGAGAATTAGAAGTGGGCTCTAGGAGGAGCGTAACAGGAAGTCTGCCAGGGTAGAAAAATGTGTCTGTATTAATTTGTTCCTTAGCTATTTTCAAACTAGTTGTAAAGATACATTCTTATAAGTATAAAAAATTATAAATATGAAAATTTCAGAGAAACATAGAAAAACTTGCATGCATTGTTGTAGAAGAAAGAGTATTACCAAGAGAATAGTATATACGATGACTGCAGTAAGTAGAATGAAAACACTACGAAGGAATGAAAACAGGCAGCCAAACTCAGGTTAATTGCATTGATCAGTTTTAGGCCTGTAAAATACTTCTCTCTTCTCAGTAGCATTGGGGAACTAGAACAGGTATATGGTGGTGAATATGGTTTGCCTAACTTCTTTTTGTTGTTATTTCAAAAGGTAATTCAGTGGTGAGAGAGGTATATTGGAAAGAAAGGAAGGAAATGCATTTATTAAGTGCTTAGTATATATGTCAGCCACTCTGCTAGGTACTTTACAAATATTATCTCATTTGATCCTCACAACTGTTATGGGAGGCAGGTGTTGTTATGATCCTTACTCTACAGTTGAGGGAACTGTGGCAGACAGACTTTTCCAGAGTCACATAGCTAATAATCGTTGGAGGTGGGATTTGAATTTAGGTCTTCTTGACTCTAGGCCTAGTACTTTATCAACAGTATCATCCATGTGCTTAGAGGGAATGTAGTGGTAGTGTGTTTTGTTTTAAAGAATAAAAAAGGATACTAATTTGATATGATTCTGGGGAGAAAGAAGGCAGTGAAGACTTTTACTGAGGTCAGCCAGAATCAGCAAAAATGACAATAGCTGATATTTTGTCATACTGTAAAAGATTTGCAAAGTGCTTTTATCTCATCAGAGAACTTAAAACATTGATTGATTAAACTAGCTTTGGGGGGTCTAGTTCATTCTTTCATTCTATATTATAGATCCTTTCCTAGACCCTTTCCCTTTTCCAATTTAACCAGAAAGCAAAGTGTCTGCTAAATGCCTGGAAATATGAAGACAAAAAATAAAATAGCTTTTGTCCTCAAGGAACTTACAGAACTTACGTCCTACCTAAGGGGATGTACAACGTAGACAGGAAAAGATAAGATAATTTTAGAAGGGACAAGTTACTTGCAGAGAGGGAGGGCAAATGCCAATGTGATCTTAGACTACATTAATTGTAATGACCAAAACATTTACTTAGTCTAGTGATGCCTCATAGGGCATATCAATGAACACCACTAATTTAGCTTAGTGGTTTGGAGTTTAAATTTTTTTGTTTCCTTAAGTGATGTAACTTTACTTTCAGCTTATACAAACCTACTTTTGCCTGCTTCTATCGTTTTCTTGCTTAAAAATATTGAATCATGAAATACATTAAGAAAGCATTCATTGGAGAGATCAGAATACCACTTAATTTCTGATTTCCATTCTTTTCAGTTTTTATTTGTATTATGTCTTTTTGTGTGTTAAAAATGAAAAATTTTTGTCTTGCATCATTAAAAGTCTTTTTACCTTATCGTTAATTATTTTCTTTTTTTTCTCTTTCATTAAAAAAATGTCTCAACAGTTCTTTGCAGTCATGAAACATTTTGTTATGACTATTTTGGTGTCTATGAGGCTTTTCATTTTTTACCTTCTTAAGTGCTATACTGAGCAAGGAGATCAAAGAGTATGGGCATTTTAGTCACTTTTGGGGTGGGGGGGAGAGGCATAGTTACAAATTGCTTTCTGACGTGGTTGAACAGATTCACATTTCCACCAACAATATATCAGTGTGCCTGTCTTTGCACAGCCCTTCCAGCGATGACTATTTTTACTTTTTGTTATTTTTGCCAGTCAGGCAGAGGGAGTATAAAGTTAAAATTCTAAGTTGTTTTGATTTGCATTTTTCTTAAATTCTTATTTGGAGTAATCTTTTATATGGTTGTTAATAGTTTGAAATCATTTTCCAGTTAAGGTGGCAAAATGAATGCTTGTAGAGAAACCTCGATTTCCCACATAAATCCCAGTAAATATCTGAAAAAGGTCCCAGAAAGACCAGTGATGAAGAAAACCAGAAAAAAGCCCACACTAATAAACTCTGCCATCTAGTTCAGAAGTACACAAAAAGAGGCTTCTAGGCAGGGAGAGGAGCTGCACCAAGGAAGCTAGCGCAGGCTCAGGTAAAGGAGAAAGCCAGCTGAAAAGAAGCTCTGACAGGTAGCTCCTGCAAGCAAACTCAGACCTGACCAGTGTGAACTTTAGTAATTGGGCTCTTGTAACCAAATCCTGTTCCTAGCTTGTCAGACCAGAATTGGAAGACAGAACTAGCACCTAGAGGTTACTGCGTAGGGGACAAAGTTCAGCCAGGTAATCCTCAGAGCAGTGGGGGCCACAGCAGGAGATAAAGCTAACACAGTACCTGAATCCCAGCACAATATAGGGAAGAGTGGGGAATTTTGTGCAGAATGATTAAGAACAGTATGTTCTCCACCATCCATGGGGCCTTTCAGGACTGTAGCAGGAGAAAGAATCAACTACCAAGTGGAGATCATATAAGGAAGAGTCAGAGACTACCACAACCCACAGTGACCACCAGGAGACTGAAATAGAAGCCAGGGATTAAAGCAGAGGGTGGGACCTAATTTAAACTGCTCCATCCAGCAGCAGCAGCATTTATACTGAAGAGGAGACCAACCCAAATAAGGCCTAGGCAATCTATCTAAGAGTGCCAGAGGGGACTGATCTGAGCAAAAATCCCATTCCAAGAACTGAAACTAAAAAAAAACATAAGAAAACACCAAAAATTGTGAAGAAATACTGTAGTCTAAAAGAAGGGGAAGACATAAATCCAGAGGAAGATAGCTCCATGGCAAATTGGAAGCAGAACTTCAGAGAAAAAAATATTTGTTTGGCCACAGGACTATAAGTGGTTGAAAGAAATGAAGCAAGAAATAAAAAAACACAAAGTTCTGGAGGAATAACTTAGAACAGAAGGAGGGAAATTGTACAGAAGTAGTGGTGGACTCCCTCAGAGAGTGGAATAAGCAGAACTTAGTGACTGTGAGACAATAAAATACATTAGAAGAAAGTGAAAAGATAGAAAAAAATAGAAGAAAATGTAAGCAATTTACTACCAAAAACAACTAATCTGGAAAACAAGTAGAGATAATTTAAGGATCTTTAGATTACTTGAAAACAACCCCCCCCCCCAAAAAACACTCTTGCATGCCATATTTCAAGAAGTTATAAAGTGAAATTTATCAGCTGTATTTTAAGCAGAAATAAAGTGAATATAAAAATAATTCACTGATCGCTTCCTTAAAAGAAACCCCAAATTGTAAACACACAGGAATATCTTAGTCAAATCCAAAGCTTCCAAGTCAAAGAAAAAAATATGCAAGCATCTAGAGAAGAAAGAGTTCAAGGGCAAGGTAGAAAATATAGGATCCTTACCCACACGTTAACAGCAGCTGTAACAAAGGAGAGAAAATTTTGGAATACAATATTCCGAAAGACTTAAAGATAGAGGTTTGCAAATAAAACCTTACCATGCAAAACTGAGTATAATTTTATAGGAATGGAATAGAGGACTTTAAAAAATTCATAATGGAAAGACCAGGCCTCAGTGGAAATTTTGAATTGTTAACACATAGAAAGCTAGAAAAGAAAATTCATTTAAGCAGATAGAAAGGTCTAAACCTATGATAAAGTGCTTACCTTCTGACAGAGGGAGCAAGATGTGTTCCTTCAGAAGCCTTATCTCTTGTATGTCAAGAGACACAGAACCTGGTTGTGGATTTGTTGTGTTTTAAGGAATGGGGAGGGAAAAGGAAAATGCTAGGAAAGAAATTAGGGACGAAAAGGGAAGAATTTACCTATTTCACTTACATATGGTGTTTGTATGGGAAAGGGTATACAAACATAGAGGAGTGGGGAAAAGAAGTAAGTGTTCTTTACTTCAGTTATCTGAACCAAAAAAAGAGGGTGGCACAAGTAGCAAATACAGAAAGAAGTGCTATGAGAAGACATCTCCTCTTGATCCTTTGTGAAGTAAGGGACGCTTACAGTCTGGGATGCTCAAACTTCTTGGCATTTAATAAAATTTTTATTCTTCCATTCTTTGTACTTTATTATTAGGAATGGCTCTCTGGTGATGGATGGAATGAAGAATATAGAAACATAGGTGATATAAAAACAAAGGATATCAATACAAATATAACTGGATTTTAAAAAGGAAAAAATGAAAAGCACCATGAAAAAGCACATGTAGAAATTTTGAAAATCAAAGGAGATAAAATTTTAAAAAGGAAAACCATTAAAATCGCATGTAAAGCTAGGAATTTCCCAGCTCCCTCAAAAAATCATTAATAGACAAAAATGTCTGATAATCTGATTTCCAAAAATGAAAGGAAAATCAAATTGCCAATATTAAGGAAGATAAAGGAGAATTCACAAGTTAAGAAGAAATAAAAGGATATTATTAGAAAGTATTTTGCCTAATTATATACCAGCAAAATTGATAACTGGAAGTATATGACTATTTATCCAAATGTAAAATAGCCAGATTGCCAGAAACAGAAATAGAACATTTAAATTACTGAGTTTTGGAAAAAAGAAATTGAAGAAGCTATGAAGAAACTCCTATAAGTCAAAATGCCCAGGACCAGATGGATTTACCAATAAATTCTATTGGACATTCAAAGAAAATTCAGTTTCAGTATTAAATAAATTGCTTGCAAACGTTGGGAAAGAAAGGGTCCTACCATATTTCAATGATACAAATTGGTCATGATACCTAAGCCAACGGGAGACAAACAGGGAGGGGGAGGGGGGGAACCCATAGACCAATATCTTTAATGACTTTTGATACAAACTACCGAATGACATTAACAAAGAAGCTAAAACTATTTCAAGGAAGATTATACTGTGATCATATTAGATTTATAATAGGAATACAGATTTGGTTAAATATTAGGAAAATTATAAACTGATAGACTCATAATAAAAGAAGACAATAAGAGTTACTTATAACAATAGACACAGAAAAGGCCTTTGACAAAATGCAGCACCCTTTTACGTGAAAACAATTTGAAAATATATAGGAATAAATAGACTATCTCTTAATGTGGTAAATAGTGTAGGTAAAAGCAAGAGGTAGCATTATATATAATGGAAATACTAGAGGCATTTCCAGGGAGATTGAGAGTAAAGAAATGATGGCTATTGTCACCATTATTATTTGATATAGTTCTAGGAATACTAGTAGTAGTAATTAGAATACTACACTTCAAACTATATTGCAAAGTAATAATCAGCAAAAACTATTTGATAATGTTTAAAAAGTTCATCTATGAAACACATTTACTATACAAGACCTAGAAGTAAGTTAGCATAGTAGGAGAATGTTAAATAAAACCAAAGGTTTCTACTACTGAGGTGGATACTTTTCAGTAAAAACTGTTGAGAAAATTAGTAGGTTTAGACCAACATTTTATACCATAAGCTCCAATTTGAGACATGACTTAGACATAAAAGATTCTATCGTAAATAAGAGGAGCAAGAAATATGAAAACTTTTCAGAACAGTGAGTAAGGGAAGAGTTCTTGAATAATCACCTATATTTTGTTTCTTAATGTTATCATAGTTATCCCAAGTATCTTTCCCTCTCTCAGAGATCCAATCAATTTGACAAATAGTCCTTTTTAGAGAGGAAAAAATAGATCAATCAACTGAACAATGCATTGAAAAAGTCCATAAACATATGCAAGGTATAATACCTGTGACTCTCCCACTCCAAGTAGGGTTTGGTTGCAGGTATATTTTCATAACTTTTTATTTGAGTCCTGCTGGATATTTATAATTTTGTTGCATTTACTTTTGGTTTTTTGGTGCGTGGTTCTCTCTGATTACATGGTTGTAGTTGCTGTGTATATTGTTTTCTTGGCTCTGCTTACTTTACTCTGCATCACTTCATATAGATCTTTCTGTGCTTCTCTATGTTCATTACACACATCATTTCTTACTCCATAGTAATATCCCATTATGTTCATGTACCACAGTTTATTTATCCATTCCCCAATTGATGGGTGTCTACTTTGTTTACAATTCTTATCTATCACAAAAGGTGCTGCTATAAATATTTTGGAGCATATGGGCACTTTTTTCTTATCAATGACAGCTGGCTGAAAGGACTTTTTAAATCATTATATAATTCAGTGTAGCTTTCTAAATGTTTGTATCATTTCACAGTGTCACCAACAATTTATTAGTGTGCCTTATCTTTCTGCATCCTCTCCAACATTGACTGTTGCCATTTTTGGTCATTTTTGCCAATTTTCAGGGTGTGATGTAAAACCTCAGTGTTGTTTTGATTTGTATTTCTCTTAATAATTATTTTGGAGCGTTCTTTCATGTGGCTATGAATACTTTGCAATTGTTTTTTTGAGAACTGTTTATTCATATCCCTTGGCCACTTATCTGTTTGGCCCCCACAAGCTGTTTCAAATCGTCTCTTCTACCTTCAGATCATCCACAAATTCCCCTTCTGCATCTCTCTGCTAAGTACCTTGCTGTTGCCTCTTAACTGACTGAGAAAATTTAGGCCAAAGCACTCTTCTCCCTTTCTTTTCCTCTCAAAATGCCTACCTGTCATACTATTTTTTCTCTGTGACAATGAAATGATTTTTCTTTTTGTCATGGACCCTTTACATGGACTCTTAATCTCATACCTTGTCTTCTTCTTCAACAGATTGCAGTATCAGTCACCTCTGGAATCTTCAATCCCTACCTTTCTATCAGATCATTTTTTTTCTTTCTTCAAACATGCCTAAGTCTCCTCAGAGTTAACCTTCATTAGACCCTACCATCTCAAAAAGTTATCTCCTCCTTTTGTCATTGGAACTCCTTGAGAAACAGTCTATACAGACAGTTCTTACTTTACGTAATGCTATGCAAATTTGACTATGTAAAGGATTCTGAAAGAAATATTCCAAAAAAAAAAATACTGTTACCTTTACTGTACAGTACTATATGCCCTCTCTCCACTCCTGCCCCTCAACTTGGTGCTTCATAGCCTCCTACTCTCCCCCCCCCCCCAAAAAGGCAATCCTCCAAGTGAAAGCAGAACAAAGGTTAGGCCATCCCAACTGCTGCAGATTTGGGGCTTAGCTGGAGACCTCTAGCTCTTAGACCAGGGGTGGGGAACCTGCCACCTTTGCATGTAGCCCTTTAGGTCCTCAAGTATGACCCTTTGACTGAATCCAAACTTCAGTGAACAAATCCACTACACTTGAGAACCTAGAGGACCACATGAGCTCTTGAGGCTGCACCTTTGCCCTCTTCTATCTACTCACCCACATCTGTCTACTATTAGTCTGTTCCCACCTTGCTGCCCTCTTCCTGCCTCTCTCCCTCTCTTTCCCACATCTTCATTACATAAAAATCACTTTACACAGAGGTCTGCAGAACTGTCTTCAAGTCTTCATGAACTATACTTCCTGCCCCTGCTTCCTGGAATTTCTAAAAATAAGAAAGGTAGGCTACTAACAACCATAGGGGAAAAGTGTTCCACATCGCTAATAAAGAGAATTGCAAATTAAAATAAGTCTGAGGCTCTATCACATAACTCTCAGATTACAAAAACACAAAATGAAAATGACCATGGTTAGTGTAGCTGTGGTAGGACAAACATGCTAAAAGCGCTGTTAGTGGAACTATGAATTGGCTATTCTGAAAAGTAGTATGGAACTGAACCTACAAATCCATTACGTTATGTGTATCTTTGATCCAGTGGTACCACTGCTAGGTATATAATCTAGAAAGCGCTCAGGAAGAGGGAAAGGACATATATACGTATACACATACATACATACATACACACATGTGTATGTATAGATACACATATATACGTATATGCTCATATACGTATGTATGTGTATATATATAAAAATTACAAATAGTACTTTTTTAAATTGGGGAATGACTGAACAAATTATATAATTCACGATAAAAAATGATAAAAGTGATGGATTCAGAGAACCTGAGAGGACATGTATGTACTGATGCAGAGTGAGATAAGATGAATCAGAACTTTTTTTTTTTACAATGACTAGAGCATTGCAATGGCACACTAGTCTGTAAAGACTTGAGATCTCTTATGGACGTAATGACTAGTCATGATTCCAAAAGACTGGTATATGCTTCCCGCCTCTTGGCAAAGAGGTAGTATACTCGAGGTGTACAGAATGAGATACGTATTTTTAGGCACAGCCAATGTATGTATTTGTTTTGTGTGACTGTATTTATTTATTAAAAAGAAGGTCTTTTATTGGAAGGTGGCAGAAGTTTGGAGGAGTAGTACTAATAAAAACAAAGAGACTGAGGTAGGGAAATCATGAAAATAAACAGAAAAGAGCTGAGGAGATTCAGAAGGAAACAGACAATCAGGGCAATATTGGAGATACTTTGTTAAATTTGAAATGTGCCTTCCAAAAAAGTAGAGTGGAAATATGGCTTTATATAAAGTCTTTTTTTGTTCTTTGTATAGGGAAATAATCATTGATTGGTATTTGTCGAGTTCATGTTTTTAAGAAGGAAAAATTTTTAAATACTTCACAATTCCTCCTTTGAGAACTGTTTCTTCGTATCTTTGATACTTCTAGTTGTTATATCAATTCTCTATTTATCAGAGATATTTATTGCAATTTTTTTCACACTTAGTGGTTTTTCTGCGTATCCCAGCTACGTTTATTTTGTTCTTTAAATAATCTGTTTTGTCTTTTGTTATCTCCTCTATCACATTTTGTTAAGAATTCAACCCTTACATGAAAGCTACCTGTTTACTCAATCTTGTTTCCTCTAGTTTTTTTCCTGGTGGAACCTCCAATGTTTATGTCATATGGTCATTTTTCTCTTTATTTTTTATGTTGAAATAGCCTCTTGATGAGTCTTCCTACCTCTAATCTCTCACCTCTCCATTCCATCTTCTATGTAGCTGCCAAAGTCCTATAGTATAGATCTCTGCATGTAATTCCCCTATTCAAAAAAGTCCCAGTGATGACTTTCACTTGTTCTAGGATAAAACACAGATTTCTATGTTTGGCATTTAAAGCACTTCACAATTTGGCATCTGCTTATCTTTCTGGGCCTTCATTATGCCCCCTTTATGTACCCTATTTGTAAGCCAAGCTCACCTGCTTCTGTTCTTCACATAGGATAATACTTTTCTCATCTCTATGCCTTTGCACAGGCTATCTTTCCCTGGCCTGGGATGTACTTTCTCCTCTTTCTGTTTCTTAAGGCTTAAAGTTTTCCTGAAGCTTCTTACAAAGCTTCAGCTCAAGTGCCATTTTCTTTATGAACCCTTTCTTGATTCTCCAACTTCTAGTGGGCTATCTTTCAAATTATTTGGTATTTACTTTGTGTATATTCTACGTAAATGTTCACATGTATAATCAATTATCAAAATACCTGCCTTCTCAAGGAGGGGGTAGGGGCATGAAGGAAGGAGAGAATTTGGAATTAAGGATTTTTAAAAATGTTTTTAAAAATTTACATATAATTGGAAAATATTTGATGAAATAAATTTTTTTTAAAAAATCATATTCTAACAACTGGATTATAATTGTGCTTTTATCTTGATTAGTTTGTCATAGACACTGAACTACAAGAGAAAACAAAACCAGATCCTTTAATAAATTAATGAAACTTCTTTTTAAAAACTGCTAACTTCAAGGTTAAGCATCTGTCTAAAAGATTTTCTATTATGAATGTAGTTTCTCTGCATCCTGTCATACATTTTTTACCTTTATAGAGTGTGTACCTCATTTTTAATAACAATATTATTCCTGTAGTGTGGTATATGTTTGCATTTCCCTGAAGAATTGAAATTGAGAGTCACCCCACAGAGGTCCATGGAGAGACGCTCGTTGTTGGGAACAAGCAGTTTACAGTATGTTATGTAAAAGAAAGTAAGAAGGTTAAATGGATTAAAAGTATCGGTTAAATGTTTGAGTAAAAAAACAGACTAGTCATTTGATAAAAGTGAGGTATTACTGATTAACATCTTCATTGCATTATCTTCATTGCATATTGTGTTAGTCTTTTCAATGATAAGAAATTGAGGAGTGGCTCCCCCCCCCCCAAAAAAATAACCAAACAAAACAGTGGGATATATCAGACCTTTTGTGGTGAATTTATGGGAGGAAGGGGACAAGAGTTGAACATGTTAACATGTAAGTAGCAGTCTGCCATCAGTGAATCCTACATTAAAGGCACATAATCTTTTTAGAAGGAGCATGTGTTCTGTCTTAACTGGATGCGGCAAGGATAGAGAAGGTCTGGGTGATATTCTTCAAGTAATAATTTCTAGTATGGCTTCAGTACCAATGTAGCTGTAATTGGTTGATTGGACAGATGTAACAGAAGAAGCAGGTTGCCACAGACTCTGAAACGAACCTCCCTTTGTAGGAGAGAGTCTCCCTTTGTGAGGCTTGGCTTTTTGTGCCAGGAAGGCTTAAGATGACAGTATGCCAAGAAGAGCTGGAGTTGCTGGGACTATGGTGAAAGATCCAAAGATGGACAAGTACTAAGGTCATGCTCACTTGATAGTTGCACCTAAGAGAATCAGCGAAATTTATGCAGTATCTCCAAGCCCTGTGTTTCCTCCTTGCTGTGAATAACTGAGTTATTTCTTCCTCCAGCATGGGAGCATCAGGGGAATGTGCAGGAAGATTAGACTCGACCTTGGAAAGATAGAACATTTTCATCTTTGAGCATGGTGATGCCAGCTGAAATTTAAAATTATGTTTTTTATACTACTTTTGTCTGGTTTAAGCTGTAGTAATACTTTAATTTCAACATTGTGTCTGTTACAAAATGATGTTTAAGTGATCTGTTAACTATTGGATTTAAGAGATGAAAGACTCTTAATGGTGGGGCCAGAACAGACCAATCTCCTATCATGAATTTGTGTCCTAAGTAGAGATTTTAGTGGGGAATACCAGGAGGACAGAGCATAGGGAACTGGCTCCAAGATCCTGTCATTATCCTAAGTAACATTTAAGCTGTTCACATATCTTTTTAAGCTCATATACTTGTATTTGTTAAGAGTGGAAAGGAACCTTAGAGATTTTGACATTTCAGTCTAATTTTGGTATACCCACTTGTTTCAGAATTCATTAAACCTTCTGAGCTCTTCATCCCTCCCTTATCACCACTCTCATCCCTAGAAGAAAAAACTGGGCTACCAGCTACTTCCAGATGAATAGTTAATGTCTAACAAGTTAAAAATTAATAATCTTGGTAAATGTTATTCCTTCCTGGAACTATCATTGACCATTGGTGGTCATGTCCTCTGTAAGGTTAATTTGGACGCTTCATGCATATTTGCAACTCTGAACCATTAGCATCAGTTTTTATTGATCAGAATTACAGTATCTGAACCTCTTCTGTTTTTCTGATGTTTCAATCATTCTTCCAGATGCATTACAGACAAAGGAAGAACAAAATGCTTACTGGAATTTTTTGCAATTTTGCATTTCATTGCAAAATTGAATCACAATAATGGATGACATAGTATGACCTAATATTTGCTGCAAGGTTATTTGTTCTACCTTTTTACGACACTTTGCATTTGATGTTTTGTCTTCCTCTAACACAGGTAGACTAAATTAAGCATCAGCTCAGGTATTCAGATTACTTAGAATCCCAATTAAACATTGATATAAAATGTTCTTCAGAGATATTACAAAAAGCAAATACTACAATATTTACATATTTCAAAAAGTTAATAAAGGATTTAGAAATCTTGAATTTCATCTTGGAGATATTTTTCAGAACCTTTTTTTTTTTTTTTTTGCCTTGTATCTTGTGGTTTTAATAGAATATAAATTCTTTCACTTGGGGGTCTGTATCTCCAGCATCTAGCAGAGTGCCTGGTGCATAGAAGGTGTGTAAATGCTTGTGATTGATTTGTGTATTTTGACTTGGTAACATTGGGTATCTCATAGATAAATCAAAGAGATAGGGCATTTACCACAACACTTTGATGAAAATGACCATATGGCTATTGTCTATTAACTCTGCATGGAGCAATTTGAAGTATAAAGTATCAGAATAAGATACTTACACAATAATTCCTTTTATTAGTCAAAAGAATATATATATAGACCTAACACGGAAGTAGTTGCCTACAAGGAAGGGAATAATTCCAAAATATCTGTTACTAGTACTTTCTTCATTTGCATTCCACAAGTGAGAGCCTAGTCTTTTCAGGCAGTTCTGAGACTGCTTCCTTCCTCCTCATTTAATTTTGTTCCCTGTGGAAGAACAGACTAGCAGAGCGACTTTGATCGGCTTGCCCAGATCTTCTTTGCCCATTCTTAATATACAGAGAACACATGTATGTATATATGTGTGTCTAGATACACATAAACAGTGATGCTTTGGTGTTGCTGCTGGAAATTCTATAACTATTTCCATAATTCTATATTTTCAGTGTCAAAAAGCATGTCTATTTGCTTTTTTATTTAAAATTTTAATTTTATTGATATCTTTTGTTTTTATGTCACCTTCATTTCTGAAAATTTCCTTTCCTCTCTCCTACCCAGTGAGCCATCTTTGAAACAACAACAAAAAAAAAGAGATAAAAGCATCAACTCTAATTATTTGAGGACTTTTTGATGTTTTTTGAGGTCAGTAACATTTTTTTTATTTGGGAAGAAGAGATCATTTCTTTTACCTTCCTTTCCACGGCTAATTTTGTTTTTGCTTTGGACATACCAACAAATGCAAAAAAGTAATCTCTTCTCAGTGACTTCCTCATTACTAGTTCATATCTTAACCTCTCCCAGGATGGCTTCTACTCCTATCATTCTACTGAACTTAAACTCTCTGAACTATCACCAATTATCTTCTAGTCATCAAATTGAAAGACCTTTTCTTTGTTTTTTTAACCTCACAATTTTTGTTTTATTTACATTGCTTTTCAATAAACTCTCTACACATTTTACCTTCCTAAAATAAGTATACAGTACATTTCTTTTCAAAAAAGTAACTTATTTTCTCCCAAATTACATGTAAAAATCATTTGTTGCTTTTTTAAAAATTTGGATCTCAGAACTTTTTTTTAAAGCATGTTTTCTTTGTCTCTGTATTTATCTTTGTGATTTCTCTGTAGCATTTGACACTGTTGACCAATTTTCAAGGCTTCCCTCAGCTAGGAGGTACAGTGGATAGAGTACTGGGCCTGGAGTCAAGAAGACTCATCTTCTTGAGTTCAAATCCAGCTTCAGAAACTTACTGGCTGTGTGACCCTGGACAGTCACTTAACCCTGTTCACCTCAATTTCCTTATCTGTGGAATGCACTGGAGAAGGAAATGGCAAACCACTCCAGGATCTTTGCCAAGAAAACCCCAAATGGGATCATGAAGAGTTGGTCACGACTGAAACAAATGACTGAACAACAGCCACACTGTGATGTTTCTTTTCCTGCTAATCTGACCATTTCTTCTTTGTTTATTTTGTTGGCTCTTTTCTTTCTCCTGCCCTCTAAATATGGACATTTCCCAAAGTTTTTCTCTGACCTTCTTCTCCCTTGAAAATCTCACCTTATCTCTCATGATTTCAGTTCTCTCCTTGTATGAATCATTCCCAAATCTGTCTTCTGTCTGTTGTCTTCACCTCTCTCACTCCAGTTTAGACCAACATTCCCAGTCACATGCTAGATATCTTTGCCTGAATATCCCTTTAGCACCTCAGACTGGCAATAAATGAACCCAACTCATTATCTCCATATGCCTCTAAACTTTTGTTGTTATTTCCTTTTTTCTGTTATCAGTTCTTCCAAGTCAACCAGACTCAAAACCTTGGAGTTGTCTCCTTTTGCTAACACTATTCCAGTTAGTCATCGAGTTTCCTGTGTGGGTATTTTTCCTTTGCAACATCTCTCATATCCATCCAAACCTGGATATGGACATTGCTTCGTCCTCAGGAGCTTTGCATAATTATGTAAATGCTGCAGTGGTGTCATTGGGGTTCTAAAGCTCATTATATGTCTCTGTCTCATGGAGATCTGGTTATGCCAAGTCAAATCAACCAGCATTTATTAAGATCTGGGCCAGGCACTGTGCTAAATTTTAAGAATACGAATATAAGCCAAATGACAATCTCTGATTAAAGGGATCTGGAAAAGTCTAGGGTGGGGGACTGGAAGATTGGAGCACAGAAAGGAATCAAGTCAACCTGTTTGACCTGGGTTACTTTCCTTAAAATAGAAGTTACAGAAGGAAGTTGCTGGTCACACAATTTCAATGTACAACAAAAGGCAATTGAAGCAGAGCTCTGAGCATGATCAGTTTATCAGGGAGACTGGTGGTCCCTAAGCAGCTGGACCCAAGACCTTCCTCTTGGTCAAAATGGCCTCTGCTCATGGGCTTAAAGGTTTTATAGGTCTTGGGAATTCCTGGGGAGGTACCTTCAGGAGAGGGTTAACTCCTTTGATTGACTAATCTCCAGAAGTGGGGGAACTCTGATGATTGGCTAAGGACTATATCATCAACTGCCATCAGCCACAACTACTTCATTACCAGACTTTCCACAGGACGTCTTGGACCTTTTGCAGGTCATTTGGCCATCTCAGCAAGGGTTTGGTCAGCAACATTCTAGGGTTCAAGAGCACTGTGACAGGGACCCTTTGGAAGTTGTGGTCAAGCAAAGGTCACTTAGGAGTAGATGGAGGTAATGCTTATAGAGTAAATTCCTATCATCAGTTAATAAAAGTACTTATAACAAGTTTAACTTATGCATTGTGAAACAATTTTATAAATCAGTACAAATAATATAATCAGTACATTGATTGATTTTGACTCTTACAACATTGACTGGCTTAACTAAATCAAATTTAATTCTATCCTACTTAACTCACTGATCAATCACTGATATTTATTAAATCAATGAACTGAATACTGATTAAATTAAGTAGGTGGATCAAAATTTTATCTTCACAAAGTGATGAATCAGGAGGGACTGTAGGGTGAGGGTGATCTTTCAGGATGAGAGCACTGTTGGATCTTCATAGAGAGAAGATTTCTTTCCTATCTTCAGTTGGAGATAGGGGAATCTTCACATCTGCCTCTTGAGGTGGATCTCTGAAGCAACTGCCTATGCTATTATAGCAATCCTGAAGAGTGCAGCATCTCCCCCATTTATCCTTTGGTCCCTATGACACGGAACCAATAAGTGAATTAATTTGTCATCCCGAAGTTAAGTCCTTCAGCACTGATAGACATTGGCACTGAAAGGGTTCTGGGAGCTCAGCTTAATTACATGATGCTCCATGGAATGCCTGTTCCTTCCCTTCCTCAAGTCCATCTCTGCATGTTCCATGGGTTGTGCTCTAACAAAACAGATTAGTAGAGACTCCTCCTGATTATAATTTTTTTTCCCGATTACCATTTTTACAAGTGGAAGAAAATACACCAACTGGATCACAAAGCCCAGTTCAATTAATCTAGTAGATTAGCAGACACACAAATCATAGCCTGTCAGCACCCTGATCGAGAGACAGGTAAGTGAGGTTGACTCAAGAATTGGAAATCTCTTTGAGGAACATCAGGAGTTAATATACTTCAGAAAATTTCCATCGCAGCCTAAAACAGTGATTTAAGTTTAACATGATACCTAGGCAACGGAAACTAGTGTGTGGGAAATGTCAGGAAAGAATTTTGGTTGCAATCTTCTTTGATCACCTGTGATCCCTGAACATCTTGGCAGGAGTTCTGCCACAAGCCAGAATTTCTAATGTTTAGATACAATCTTTGCATTTAACCTTGATTTCTTCTCTTTTTGGCAGGGGGGGAGCTTGGGCTAGGGAGGAAGGGGTGGGTTCTTAAGTTGTTTTTTTATGGTGGGTTTAGTTTAGGCAAAAATAAAGTAGGAAATGAGAGATTTGTGGAAGACTTAGTTCTCCCTAACAGTTGCTAGATACTAATCATCTCAGACTTCTTAAGTTCAGGATTTTCCCTTCTTAATGTGAACAGAGTATTGAGTTTCATTTTATCTTTAGATTTAAAAATACTACATATCACACTGTTGCCATATAGAAATCAGTTTCAGGAAGTCACTGGGGCACTGTGATTCTTGGCTGTGATATTGGAGACTTAAATCAACTGAAATTTTCCTGAATGCTCTGACTTCTTTCCTGTCTAATAGGTTTGTCATTTGGTGGTGTCCAGAAAGGGTGAAACTTTAACATCTGCTTGAATTGTGATGAGATCCACATATGCACTGGTGATTTGTTCAGTCTCTGATCAATCAACCCATAAAACTTGCTGAGGGCACTCTTTTAGAGTTAAGATTTTGGTTAGATTTTGATAGGACAGGAGGATGGAGCAGCTTTCTCTGTCTCTGTTTTTGTCAGCTATCCCAGAATGGTGTGAAATGGCTATTTCTTTCCTTTTTTCAAATATGAACCAGTGAAAGTTTGAAAAGAGTTAACCTAACATCTTATAGTGCATGCAGTTTCTTTAGGAATTAAATATATGTTTTCTATGAAGCTTATGGACCCCTTCTGAGAATGTGACTAAAAGTATCAAATAAAATAAAATACATAGAATTGCTAAGGAAATGAATATATTGAAATATTTACCAAGATATTTTAAAAATAAGTTATAACACCAGGGCAGCACCCCCAGCAGCAGCTATGGATATGCATGCGTATTTCCTGGGTAAATTTGCAAAATATAAACTCTCTTCCTCAAAGAGAAATCAAGACTTTATTCAGACACCAGAAAGCTAAATCCGTTATAATAACCAAGAAATCTAAACACATTTTCAATGCAGGGAGCATGGCCATCCCCAAGCCTTCCCTCCATCTGCCTTCCCCACAAACAGGCTCCCTTAGGCAAAATCACTCCCTCTCTTACTCACGTGCTCAGCTCTGCCTTGCTCTCAGCTCTGCCCTTCCTGCTTTATCCATTTGGCAAACTCCTCCCACCATCAGCTCGTTTGACTCAAGCTGTGGGCTGGGTCAAAGCTCAAAGCAGGTCACATGGGCCTGTTAAGGGGCAGAGAAGATCTTCAGATTCCCTTACCATTACACAAATTCACAGTATAAGTTCATGGACTCTAGGCCAAGAACCCCAGCTCTAGGATAATTCCTTTGTTTTGCTTTTAAACCTCTTTATAACCTGTCTCCACCTATTTTTCCAGTTTCATTTTACACTTAGTCTTAGTACTGTACTCTGTGGTCCTGCCAAACTAGCCTTCTCTCTTTTTCTAATATATGGCATTCCATTTCCCATCTCTGTGTCTTTGCATGGTCTATCCCCATGCCTAGAATACACTTCCACCTTTCCACTACCCTGTAGAATCCTCTTCCTTCAAGATGCAGTTCAAGCACCACTTTGAAACTTTTCCTGATTACTTCCAATTGCTAGTGCCTGCTTTCCCTCTCTTGTATTTAGTTGGTATTTATATGATAATATACTGAATATACTTAGATATATACATGCTGTTTCACCAAATAGAATGTAAGCTCCTTCAGAGTAGGGATTGTTTTACTCTTTGTATTTGTTTATCTAGCACCTAACATGGTATCTGGCACATATTGGATATATAATAAATACTCATTGATGAATTGATTGAAACAGACACTTCCCCACAAGTAGCCAGATGACTCACCTAACTACATTCCCCTCCAAAATATTAATTGAACTTTTCTAATAGTGATTGAAACTCTTTGTATTTGTCACTTTCCACATTTGTAGTTTGCTACTTTTTTATAGAAAGGGGGCATATGTGCTTTTTATACTTTATACTTTTATACTTTCATTTGTTGTCAACATAGTCTGATTTATTACTTTTGAGTTTTATTATCTTTCAGCGTTGTCTTTATATACACTGTTATAATCATTGTGTGTACTGTCTTTTTGGCTCTGTTTTTTTTAGTTTGCTTCACTTTGTACAAGTCTTCCACTGGTTCTCTGAATGCTTCATATTCATGATTCTTTGCAGTTAAATAATATTCCATTGCGTTAATATACCACAGTTTGTTCAGCTCTTCCATAGTCGTCATGTAGATATTTTGTTTCTAGCTTTTTGTTATTACAAATAATGCTGGTATTTTTTTTTTTAACTTTTGGGTCCTTTTTTGTTATCATTGACTTCCTTGAGATATAAAACTAAATAAGTAGGATCTCTGGGTCAGAAAGATATGAAATATTATTTTCTTGCATAATTTCAAATTGTTTTCCGGAACAGTTGAACAGTTTTATTGCCTTTTCCCATAGCCTCTCCAACACTGAATTTTCCCATCTTTTCCAATTTGATAGGTGTGAGATCATTGTCTTTAATTTGCATATTTCTCTGATGATTAGTGATTTTGGACAGTTTTTCAGTTGGTTCTTGGTGGTTTGCATTTGTTCTGGTACTTAGCAACTAAGTTCAACAGAATCACAGTATCTACTTTGGAAAGAATATTGAGCAATCATTGTACCTGAAAGACAATTCGCTTTATAATGTGCAATATATACTTGATCTTAAAACAGAAGGTAAAAGTAAATCTGTCGACTCTCCCAAACATACTGAACATAGTATCTTAAAATTCAGAAAGATACTACTAATCCTCCCAAACCACTTTGATCCTAAAAACATGACTTTTTCAAAGACTCCTAACTTTACTTGTAAATAACCACATTTTTACTGGAAAAGGCTTAAATGTTTACATGCAAAATGGCAAAAAGCTGGATTTTCTAAGATTGCTGATGACAAAAGAATAATAAAAATGTAACCAGAGCTGAGCTCAAAATCCCAAAGCTTTGGAAATCTTAAGAAAACGGCTATCCATTTCCTTCTAAAATCAATTTCCACAAGTAAGAAGTTACTGTAACAGGGTAGAGTAGAAATTTTGAGTAGATAGCAACAGTTCTCAGAAGACATGCCAATCAATAAATGATTATTAAATGCTTTCTGTATGCTAGGCAAAAAAACAGTTCCTTCCCTCAAGAGGGTTACACTCCAGTGGAGGAAATAGCGCGCGCGCACACACACACACACACACACACACACACACAGAATAAGTAGAAGTTAGCTTTACACAGGAAGTCACTAGCAGGCAGAGAGGATCAGGAGAGGAATTGTGGAAGAGGTGGTGTTTGAGTAGGGTCTTAAAATAAGCCAGGGATTCTAAGAGGCAGAGATTAGGAGACAAAACATTTCAGGTTTGGGGGACAGATATTGCAAAAATAGGAAGAAAGGAGATGGATAGGGTATCACGTAGGGAGAAAATAATATTAGGTTAGTATAGTGAGCTGTAGATTTCATGAAGGAGAATAATGAGTTAAGAAACTGGAGAGGTAAGAAGAGACTGGATTGTGAAGTTTTAAATGACTAGAAAAATTTGTATTTGATGATGAACAGGAAGACTTCAGAGAGGCCTGGAAGAACTTATATGAACTGATGCTGAGTGAAAGGAGCAGAACCAGGAGAACTTTGTACATAGCAACAACCACAGTGTGCAAGGAATTTTTCTGGTAGACTTAACCCTTCACAGCAATGCATGGACCTAAAAAATTCCCAATGGATTCTTGAGGCAAAATGGCTTCCACATCCAGAAAAAGAACTATGAAATTGGATCACAAAATGAAGCAGACCATTTTCTCTTATGTTATGTTTTGTTTGTTTTCATGGTTTCTCCCATTCATTTTCATTCTGTGCAGCATGACTAAGGTGAAAATATATTTAATATGAATGTATGTGTAGAACCTATATAAGATTGCACACTGTCTGGGGGGGGCAATCTAAGATATATGGAAGTGACTGTAGAAAACTGAAAACAAATAAATTAATTTTTAAAAAATAAATATTTATATTTGATCCTCTAGGTAATAAGGAAGCACTGGAATTTATTGATTAGGGGATAACATGGTCAGACCTGCATTTATAAGATTAGTTCTGGTGGTCTTGAGACTACTATGACAGTTTCCCCTTAAGGAGTGCTATGGTGTGTAGACTCTAAACATTTTTAGAAGATTAGGCCTGATGGTTTCAATGCCATCATAACAGTCTTCCTTTAAGGGGGCTATAAGCTTACAGAACATATTCATGGAAAAATACTGACTATGTTTTGAAGGTTAGTACAGCTGTGTCCCCCAAATAATATTTTCTACCACCAGTTTTTTTTTTCCTCTCTTTGATAACTAATCCCCAAAATATTATTTTGTCCTACCTTCTCATAACCCAATTCTGCCAACTTCAGGGAGAACCTTCAGAACTTCATAGTATAGGAACCTCATTCTCAGAAGAGCACTTTGGCATACACCCTCCCCTATAGTGGTAGCACCCCATTTCTTCTGAATGGACCTCTGCTTCTGTGCTCCTCTATGTGAGTTATACTTTTATATTAGCATATATGTCTGAGTTATATGTTGGGTTCTCTTTTCTTCTCTCCCCATCCCCCTCTTCCCCATTGCTTCCAATAAAGCTTTGCATTGAACTGATTCCTTTTGTTTTGCATGTTATTCTCAGCATCCAAACTCATTAAGGTATTGTTTTCCTCAACATCTCTTGCTGGCCCACAGGCTTTTCTTTACACATGAACTGGGTACCCAGACAAGGATGTAACCTGTTGACAACCACACCTATATTGGGAGAGTGTGACACTGTGAACTCAATTCTAGAAAGCAAAGGACAATAGAGGAATCTTACATCCTCCCAGGAGAGACTTCTTTAGACCAGAGAAATGTCACAAAACACCTGCCCTTTAGGAATATACTTTGGCAACTGTGGAGGATATGTTAGAATAGGGAGAAACATGAATCAGCGACTACAGTCGTTATTACAATAGATCAGTCAAGGGGTGATAATGGTCTTAACTAGGATAATGGTTGTGAGAATGGAACCAGGGATGTTGTAGAGAAAGAAATTGTGTGTTCGTTTTAAGTTGCTGAAGAAGACCACGCCATCAGAGAAATAATGACATGACTTGCACTTGACTTTGTTTTGAGTGAGGGAGGGCTATGCAGGTCACCAGCCTCACTTCTCCTCCAGAGCCATCTGAATCCAGTGACCAGATATTCATCAGGATGACTGGAGATGACCCAGGATGAGGCAAATGGGGTTAAGTGACTTGCCCAAGGTCACATAGCTAGTGAGTGTCAAGTGTCTGAGGTGAGATTTGAACTCAGGTCCTCTTGACTCCTGCACTGGTGCTCTATCCACTGCACCACCTGGCTGCCCCAGAGAGAAAGAAATTACAAGATTAGGCAACTGATTACATATTTGAGGTGAGTGAGAAAGAAGAGTAGAAGGATGATACGAAGTTTGTAAACCCAAGTGACTGGAAGGATGATGTTTTCCTCAATAGTAATAGGGAAGGTTGGAAGGAATAGGAGAGACAATGAGTGCTGTTTTATGCTTGATGGGACATCCAATAGGCATTTAGTGATACAGTATGGAGGCTCATAAACATTTGCAAATAATCTCCTTAGACGTGACAATTGAACTCATGGGTTCAAGTGAAGATCACCGAGAGAGTATAAAAAGAAAAGAGAAAAAAGGCTAGGACAGAGCCTTAGAAGAAACCCACAGTTGGTGGGTGTGACATGCATGAGAATATAGCAAAATAACTAAAGGGAACAGTCAAAAAATCCATGGAGGAGAGAGTATCCAGGAGAAAGTGGTTAATAAAGTGTCAAAGGCTACAGAAAGGCAAGAAGGATAGGGATTGAGAAAAACCCTTTAGATCCGGTTGACTGGGAAAACACATGAGCATTCATTGTCCATTATCCAGAACCTGGGCAATCATGCTGTCATGAAATTGACATATGATGCTGATGAACTTCTCCATGCAACCAAATTTTGATATAATTTTTTGTAATCCCTCATGACTGAAAGTATCAAAGGCCTTGGTCAGACCTACAAATGTTGTGTACAGACCTCAGTTCTGCTCCTGGCATTTCTCCTGGAGTTGTCAGGCAGCAAACACCATGTTGACTGTTCCTCAGCCCTTTTTGAAGCCACACTGCTTTCAGGTAGATGGCCATGTTCCAGGTGAATGATCTGCATTAATGGCATGCTTGCCTGATTTCTGGATAAGGGACAAATGCTCTCATGCTTTACCAGTCACCAATGGAGTAAAACAAGGCTGTGTGCTTGCTTCATGCTTTTTAGCATGATGTTTTCAGCCATGTGGTCAAACTCCTTCAATGAGGACGAACTCAGCATCAAGGTTAGCTACCACACTAAGGGTAAATTCTTCCACTTGAAAAGGCTACAAGCTAAAACCAAAGTAGAAGGAGTGTTGGTGCATGACTTTCTGTCTACAGATTATTGGGCACTCATTGCAGCCTCTGAAGGTGAAATGCAACAAAGTATGGATCAGTTCTCTGCTGCTTGTGCTAATTTTCACCCAACAGTTAACATCAAGAAAACAAGGTGCTTCATCAGCCACCACTGCACCATTCATACATGGTAACCATCAGTTATAGCAAATGGAGAAATTTTCAATGCTATGGATAAGTTCACTTACCTTGGTAGTATGTTTTCCAAGGATGTTTCACATTGATAATGAGGTTGACTCATGCCTTGCCAGAGCTGACCTCCATGTTGTATGCCTACGAAACCTGGACATTCTACCAGCACCATGCCAGGAAACTGAATCGCTCACGTTTGAATTGTCTTAGGAAAATTTTGACAGTCACCTGGCAGGATAAGATACCAGGCACTGAGGTTCTTTCTTGAACTAAACTGCCAAGTATCAAACTCTATTGCAGAGAGTGCAACTACTGTGGGCTGGCCATGTTGTCTGAATGCAAAATGTATGCTTGCCAAAAAGACTATTTTTATGGAGAACTCACAAAGAGCAAGTGCTCACATGGTGATCAGAAGAAACAAAACAAGGAAACCCTCAAGGTCTCTCGTAAGAACTTTAGGATTGATTTTGTGACGCAGGAAACACTGGCATAGGAGCGTTCATCATGGTGAGCTCTCATGAGAGAAGGTGCTGTACTCTATGAGCAAAGTAGAATTGAAGCAGCTCAAAAGAAAGGTGAGATGCACAAATTTAGAGAATGCACCCCAAATGTTCACATAAAGTATGTGCCCAACCTGTGGTAGCACATTCCAAGCTTGTATTGATCTGATCAACCACAGTCAGGCACACAGTAATTTGACTGTTGCATAGTGATGTCATTTTGGTCCTCTTCAAGAATGAAGGACAACAACCAACCAACCATATCTGGTTATTAGAACGTCATTGGTCCCTTGGAAGATGGTAGTTTTAGTTGAATGAAGAGGTCAAAAGTACGTTTGCAGATGGTTTAGAGGAGAGTAAGAGGAGAGGAAGTTGAAGCATTGAGTGTATACAACTGGTGGGCATAGTAAGATCTAGTGAGTGATTTTTTTTGTTTTTAAGAAATGGAAGACCTGAGTATGTTTATAAGGCAGTAGGAAAGGAATCGTTAAATAGAGATAGAAGAGTAGAGAGAATGATGCGGGAGCAATCTTCTGGAAAAGATGAAAGAATGGGATTAAGGATGTGTATAGAGGAGTTGGTCTTGGCAAGAAGAAGCCCCATTAGATCATCAGAGCCTAGAGTGAAGGAGATTGTAGTGGGGCATATCAAAGAGACATGACATGAAGAAGAGATGAGAAGAATGAACTATCAGTGAATGGCTTCAATTTGGGGGTGGGTACATTATGTGTTTAGGTTTTCAACTGAGAAGGTATTATGGGAAAGTTTAGAGAAGAGGTTTGGAATAGCTGTGTGGTGGTGGAATAGCAAATCTAGGAGAAGGATGAGGGCCCACTTCAGATAACATAAATTTGTTGTGACCTTGTTCGTGTAGTTTGTTTATTTCCTCCTGTCCCTTCAGCAATATGCATATGGAGGCAGAGGAGACAGAAGTTAAGAGTTGTTCTGGATTGGGTTTCGGCAGGATGTGGTGGGGCAGATAGTAGTATCAGGGGATTCAAGAGTAGAGGACAGTGTAGAATTGAATCTGTTCATCAAAGGGTCAGGATTGGAGGGGAAGGAGAGTGTAACGGTGATGTTTAGAGGCAGAGGACTTGAGTTCATATCCCATATCTGATGTTTGCTACCTATGGCACCTTCAGAGGTCACTCCCTGGAACAAAGTTTCCTCATCTGTAAAATGAAGGGGTTTTTACTACATCAGTGGTTCTCAAACTTTTTCACCTCAGAACACCTTTATACTCTTAAAAATTATTGAGGACTTTCCTAAAGAGTTCTTGTTAATGAGGGTTATCTATCTATATTTATCTTATTAGAAATTAAAGTTTCTTAGTATTATTATGAAAATAGTTTTGGTATTGTGAATTTGTTGAACTGATCTAACTATTGTGAAGAGCAATTTGGAATTATGCCCAAAAGGCTTTTATAAAATAGTACGTACCCTTTGACCCAGCAATACCATTACTGGATCTGCATTCCAAAGAAAAAGGGAAAGAACTTATGTGCACAAAAATATTTATTTATAGCAGCTCTTTTTGTGGTGCCAAAGAATTGGAAGTTGGGGAGGCCTACCCATCAATTAGGGAATGATTGAACAAATTGTGATGGAATACTGTTGTGCTGAAAGAAAGGATGAACAGGATGGTTTCAGAAAAACGTGGGAAGACATATGAACTGATACAAAACAAAGTGAGCAGAACCAGGAAAATATTGGTCCTTGTGGATCTCCTGAAAGGGTCTTGGGAACTCCCAATCATCCCCAAACCATACTTTGAGAGCTACTGTACTAGATGATCACTGATGTCCGTTCCAGGACATGATTCTGTGATCGTGTATGTAACCCTGTATATAGGATGCACTTGATAAAAGCTTGTTGATTTTAATTAATTTCTGATGGTGTAAAAAGTGTTGATTATCTATCCCTAACTAAAAGATGACAGTGATTCTCCTCCACCCAATTTCAAAGCTGACACAACCAAGTTTAACTAATTAATTGACTGATTTAATTTTGAATGATTGATTGGTAACAATCCACAGATTGCCTTTACCTCTTCAGCATACCCTTATAAGAACCAGTAATTCCAAAGTGGAAAGAGAACCAATGAAGTATGGGGGTGAGGTGTGCCTCTGAAGAAATAGAGGAAAATCGCTAATAATGATGAGTAATTTCTCTTCCCCTTTCTACTATTCTAAGTCTCAGAAAAACAGTACTGGAAGAGACCTTGGGTCATCAACTGTTTTCTCACCCTACATACACCGTCAGAAATTAGTTGAATTTTAACATACCAAACTAAAAACAACCTACAAGAAATATTCAGAAAATATAAATAGCAGCACATGTGCCCCTCAGCAGATTGCAACACTATTTGGGGATGAGAGACTTGTGAAGTTAAACACAAAAAGCCTAGGAAGCTTCCATGAACATGTTCTACCATTTGTTGTACATGCAAAGCAATCCTACATAAGATATTTTTATATTTGCAGTCTATGAAATGACGTTGGAAATATTGTTTCAATATCAGAATATGTTTATGTCAAATAAGCCTTTATAGAGTGCCTGTGTGCAAAGTATTCCATGATGTATTTGTGTGTGTGTGTGTGTGTGTGTGTGTGTGTGTGTGTGTGTGTGTGTGTGTAATATGTAGACACTGTTGTTAAAATGCTGGAATGTTATATTTCCAAATCCCACTGGTCAGGTTAAGACCAATCTTAGCAACTTCCATACTCTACTTCCACTATCTAAATGCAAGCTGTCTCAACCTCCTTGTATAAAAATGATCCTAATACCCTAGGTTTTAAATATATGCCTTTGCTTTTGAAAGTTCTACTTTAAAGCCCTTCTCTATAGGGTCCTTAAAATCTTTGAGTTATTTAAATAGAAAAGGGGAGTTAAAAATTTAATGAAATAATGGATCTGTGCTATTTAATATTTTAACTATGACTTGACTGAGGACATAGTTGGTATACTCATTAAATTTGTAGATGTAAAGCTGGAAGGGATAGCCAACACACTTGATGTCAAGACTCTGATTCCAAAAGGATCTTGACAAGCTAGAGCATTGGGCTGAATCTAATGTGAAATTCACTGAGGGTAAATATAAGGTCTAATACTTAGGTTTAAAAAAAATTAGCTTAACTACTGCAGGATAGGGAAGAGAATATGGTGAAACAACAATTTGACAAAGTTCTGGGGATAATAGTGCACTGGAAGAAGCTTGGTATGAGTCAGTAATGTGATATAGTAGTAAAAACAAAATTAGAATTTAGACCATGAAGAGGGGCATAGCTGAGATAGGATCATGGGATATAAAATGGATAATTTTAATTATATTAAGTTAAAAGGGGGTTGCACAAACAAAAACAATGCAAAGCCAATTCAGACAGGATTAGAAGGAAAACATGAGATTGGGAAAAAATTTTACAGCAAGTTTCTCTGATAAAGGCCTCATTTCTCACATATATAGATAATTGAGTCAAATTTATAATACAAGCCATTTCCCAATTGATAAATGGTCAAAAGATAGGAATAGGCAGTTTTCAGAAAAACTAATCAAAGCTGTCTATAGTCATATGAAAAAAATGCTCTGAATCAGTATTGATGCGGGAAATGTAAATTAAAACAATTCTAAGATAGCATCTCATATCTATCAGATTGGCTAATATGACAGAAAAGGAAAATGATAAAGGTTGGAGGGGATGGGAAAAATTGGGACACTAATGAACGTACTGTTGGTGGAGTTCTGAACTGATCTAACTATTCAGAAGAGCAATTTGGAACTATGGCCAAAAGGCTATAAAATAGTGCATGTCCTTTGACCCAGCAATATGAGGTCTGTATTACAAAGAGATCATAGAAAAAGGGAGAGGACCTGTATGTACAAAAATATTTATTTATAGCAGTTCTTTTTGTAGTATCAAAGAATTGGAAATTGGGAGGCTACTCATCAGTTGGGGAATGATTGATGGAATACTCTTGTGCTAAAAGAAAGGATGAACAGGATGGTTTCAGAAAAACCTAGGAAGACATATGAACGGACGCAAAGCAAAGTGAGCAGAACCAGGAAAACGTTGCACACAGTAACAGCAATATTATAATGATCAACTTTGAATGACTTAGGTTCAGTACAATGAGCCAAGACAAATCCAAATGACCCATGATGTGAAATGCTATCCACCTCCAGAGAAAGAACTGATGAAATCTGAATGCATGTTGAAGTGTAATTTTTTTTCACTTTATTTTTCTTTCTTTTCTTTTCTTTTTCACTATAGCTAATATGGAAATATCTTTTGCATCATGTCACATGTATAATTGATATCACATTTCTTGCCCTCACAGTGGAAGGAGTAAGGGTAGGAGGAAAATGAGAAAATTCAGAACTCAAATTAAAAAAAAAAATCATTGTTAAAAATAGATAATGTCTGGGTTGAGTCTTTTTTAAAAATAAAATTATGTAGATGCACACATAATTTATCAACTAAGATTTCAAAGCAGTATTCAAGAAGAGAGAAACAAAAGCAGGTAAAAGAAAATGAACAAAATGTGGTATGGTACTGTGCAAATAATGTTAGGATTACTAAGTCAGGGAGCTCCAGTTAGCAAGGACAAATAAAGGAAAAAATGTTTAAAAATTTAATCAGCCTTATTTTAGTAAAAAAGAAAGGTCAAAGAAGAGATATGGCTGCTGCTCAGGGTGAATGGGATGGTAACTGAAGAAAGAGAGAAGGCAGAATTTCTCAATTTCTTTCTGGTTTATCTGCCATATAGAGTGATCTCTACACTGGAAAGGACAATGTAAAGGTGTAGCCAATAGGAAGTCTACAACCAATACATGTAAGGCTATAATAAGAGTATACCTGGCTGTCTTCCTGCCCTTCTTGAGTTGCCTTGCCCAGGTGAAGGTCATATTGGGATGCTGAATGAACTGGAAAATGAGATTATTTTAATGCTAATGATATTTGAAAGATCATAATGGCAGGAGATGGATCGCAGGAATGGAGAACATATATCCCGACCTTCAAAAGGGGAGGTAGAAGAGAAAGAAAGTGGAACTTGAAAATTATATGCCAATAATGTTGACTGTGACTCATGGAAAAATTTTAGAATATATTCATGGTGATGATTTTGAAAAAAAAAATACATTTTGGGGGCATTTAGGGAGTGCAGTGGATATAGCACTGGTCCTGGAGGCAGGAGAACCTGAGTTCAAATCCAGCCTCAAACACCTATGAACTTTGTGACAATGGGTGAGTCACTTAACCCCAGTTGCCAGGGGAGGGAGAGGAAAATACATTTTTCATGATGCCTTTTTTAAAAAAGAGAGAGGCATAGCTTCCAAGAATAAGGAGGAGATTTGTACTGTGCCCTGGTCAGACATCTGGACTATTATTATGTTCAGTATAGGACACCACAGCTTAAGAAGAACATTCATAAACTGGGTAGAGTATCAGGAACTGGCAACAAAGACTTTAAAGAACTTTGAGTCCTTGTGTGGACCCACATGGCTCCAAAGGAAAAAGTGAGACTGGTTACTGTGCACAGCCCTCCCCCATGTAAATCCAGTTCATTTACATGTCATGGTGTAACCTTCCTGATGTCATGGTCCTCTGCAGGAACAAAGGACAAACAGTGGCAGCAGTTGAAGGAAGTAGAGATATTTAACTTGGAGAAGAGAAGGGCACAGTGGGTAGGGGTGGTAGAGGTGGAGTTTGTGGATAATAACTTGAGAGCTATATGTGAAGGATTGTCACTTAGAAGAAGGATAAACTGGTTCTCTTTTGCCCTAGAGGGCAGAAACCAAGAACAATGAATGGGTAGAAGTTGTAAAATACATTTTTTTAAAATAAATAAACTCTCCAGGCTTCATGCCTAGAACAACTTCCTAATAATTGAAGCTGTCCAAAAGTGGAAATAGGCTGCTTTGAGAATTGAGTTCCCCCTTATTGAAAATTTCAAGCGGTGGTTGGACAGATACTTGCTCGGTATATTATGATAGAGAGTTCTTTTTTTTGCAAGGCAGTCAGGGTTAAGTGACTTGCCCAGGGTCACACAGTTAGTAACTGTCAAATGTCTGAAGTCTGATTTGAACTCAGGTCCTCCTGACTGAAGGGCGCATGCTCTATTTACCTGCCTGGCCCAGTGGAGATTTATTTCAGGTATAGGTTAAACTACAGGCCTGCTAAAGTCCCTTCAAACTCTAAAATTCTATAATTCTGAGTAAATTCAAAACCCTGCCAAAGGAAGCATACCAATAGTAAATTATACAAAAGAAAATCTATCAATATCTACCAGAGTGGTTCTTGAACTTACTGAATTTGCTTGTTTTATACTCATTGAATCACCCATGGGGACTCATCTTATTTAATTTTGTTTAATGTTTTATTTTTTCGCCAATTATATATAAAAAAATGTTATTCTTTTTTTCAAATTTTGAGTTCCAAATTCTTTTCCTTTCCCTCCCACCTCGTTGAGAAGGCAACCAATCTGACATAGTGTTATACATGTGTGATCTACTTACTTATATTCAAGTAAAGGGGAGGGAAGAACCCTCTTGGAAGGTACACAGTCTATCAAGAATTAAAGGTAAGCAAATATTCCATCACTGAAAACATAATAATTCAAACTAAAATTGTTGCCTTTCATACTTTCTACCCCAACTTTCTACCCCAAATTTCACAAATTTAACAAAAGGCACCACTAGACAGTATCTCCTGTTTTAATTTAAATCCACATATATTAAGATGTTGTTTAGTAGTCCTCTCATAAAATCCTCATCAGCTTAAATACAGAAACAAAATCAAAATTGAGCCATTTTTTGGTCAGCTCATTCATAGGACCTATTTTCTGTCCCTTTAAACATTTTTATAGCATTTCTCTGAATCCTTCCCAGTTTCCTTACGTTCTTTTTAAAGTCTGTTGAACAGAAGGAGAAGTTAATCTCTTGACTTCAATTCAGCAAATGCTTATGAAGTGCTACACCATGCTGGGTGATGGAGATACAGAAGCAAATATGTTTGAGTATTTACGTTCAAGGAACTTAACATTCCACAGGAGGAGAATACTGAAGGCTCACCATATTAATCCTGGATTTAGTATGGATTTAGCACAATTGTTATGTGAGCTATATCTTCTTTTTAAAAAATTATTGATATCTTTTGCTATTATAACAAAAAATAAAAGGGGAAAACAGTTCAACACAGCCAATATTGGTTCCCCTAATCTGTGCAAATACAAGAGAGGTACCTTCTCATATCTCATCTTTGGGCCTATACTTGATCATTATAATTTCTCCATATTCAGTTTCTGTTTTTGGTGCATCTTTCTATTTACATAGTTCTTAGTAAATTACTCTTCAGCTTTTACATATTACTCTTTTTTACACATCTCAGGATCAAATTGACTTTTTTCCCTTAAAAACTGTTATTACTGGTTCATAGTCCATTTGTGGTCGACTACAAAACCCAGATATTTTTATTATGTTTATGCATAACCAGTCTCTCTTCATTTTCTGTATTTGAGGTGGTATGTTTCTGTTCCTAGTTGTGTATTTAAAGGCACAGAATCATCAGTCAATCAGTAAGCATTTAGTAAGCTCTCACTGCTGTAGGTGCTGTACCGGGCACTGGAAATACAAATTGAAGAAAGAAATGCTTTTTCCTCCTAAGGAGCTTACAGTTTATTGTAAATGAAGAAGCAAATACAAGTATATACAGAATATATATTAGAAAAAATACAAATAAGTACAAAAGTTAAATATAGCAGTTTGAGGCAGAAATGAGGAAGAGTGTATATGAAAAATGGCTATTGCAAAGAGATGAGAGAGATTGAGTGCTGTGTGTGAGGAATAGAGAGATGGTCAACTTGGCTGGATTTTGGCATGCAAGATGTGCAGTGAGACAGAAAAGATACTTTGGGGCAGGTTGTGAAGGGCTTTAAAAGCTAAACAGAAGAATTTCTGTGTAATACAAGAGTTAATAGAAAGTTACTGGAATTTCTTTAATAACGGAGTGACTGGGTCAGATTATTTAAGGAAAATCTGTTTGGCAGCTGTGTAGAGGCTAAACCAGAGGAGGAGCCCAACACCTGCCTCAGGGCTTTTCTGACTAGGAGGCTGCAACAACCTTCACCGCTGCTGCCACTCCTCCTCAGTCATAATTATGAAACTATAGGGCTCAGAGAGAGAGGTCTTAGAGCTCATTTAACACAAACCCCTCTCTTTAGGGTGATACCAACTCATATCATGATTTTAAGGTTTACAAAGTACTTTCCTCTTAATCCCATGAAGTTCTTTTTCCTTTAATTAAGTTTTAGTTTTCAACATTCACTTCCATAAGCTTTTGAGTTTTAAATTTTCTCCTCCCTTCCCTCCAAGACAGCAACATTTTTAAATTAGTCATGTTGTAAAGAATTATTATAATGAATGGGAGAAACCATGAGAAAGAAAAAACAAAAAAAAAGAGAGAGTAGATAATAGACTTCCATCTACATTCAGACTCCATAGTTCTTTTTCTGGGTATGGATAGCATTTTCCATCATGAGTCTTTTGGAGTTGGCTTAGATCCTTGCAGTGCTGAGAAGAGCTGAGTCTGTCAACATTAGTTATCGAACAGTGAGGCTGTTACTGTATACAGTGTTCTCTTGTTTCTGTTCATTTCTTTCCTCATCAGTTCATATGTCTTTCCAGATTTTTCTAAAGTCCACCTGCTCATAATTTCTTACAGCACAGTAGTATTCCATTAGATTCATATACCACAACTTGTTCAACCATTTTTCAATTTATGGGCATCCCCCAATTTCCAATTCTTGGCCATCACAAAAAGAGCTGCTATAACAAATGGAGAAACTGTGATGCAGAACGAGCAAAACAAAAAACAAAATAGTCTGCTTCACTCTGCATTCAGACTCCATAGCGTTTCTCTGGATGTGGATGACATTTTCCATCATAAGTCCTTTGAAATTGTTTTAGGTCCTTGCATTGCTGAGAAGGGCTTAGTCTATAAAAATCAGTCTTCACACACTGGCTGTTATTGTGTACAGTGTTCTCCTGGTTCTGTTCCCTTCTGCTCAGCATCAGTTCATATAACTGTCTTAACCATGTTTTTCTGAAGTCCACCTGTTTGTCATTTCTTATAGCACAATAGTATTCCATTCCATTCATATACCACAATTTGTTCAGCCATTCCCCAATTGATGGGCATCCCCTCAATGTCCAGTTCTTGGTCACTACAAAAAGAGCTGCTATAAATATTCTTGTATATGTGGGTCCTTTTCCCATTTTTATAATCTCTTTGGGATACATGCATTGCTACAGCTATCTCAGTATTGGGAGTAAAGGAAAGTGTGAGAGAGAAGAGGTATTAGATGCCTACCAAACCAAAAGTCTACAGAGCCTTTGTGCTGACCTCCTTGTTTATCAGTGAAACCTGGACAGTATACCAGCCCCATGCCAGGAAACTGAATCACTTCTATTTGAATTATCTTAGTTTTCATAGATTCTGAGGATCACCTGGCAAGATAAGGAATCAGACACTGAGGTCCTTTCTCAAGTTGAACTTCCAAGCTTTCAGATTCCATTGCAGAGAGCACAAATCTGATGACTATGTTATTCAGATCCCAAACATGTGCCTGCCTAAAAGACTATTTTATAAGAAGAACTCACACAAGGCAAATGCTCACCCAGAGGTCAGAAGAAATGATACAAGGGCATTCTCAAGAACATGGGAGACACTGGCATAGGACTACCTAGCTTGATGTACCTGTAATAAGGTATTAAAGAGCTGACTAAAGCAGAATTGCAGTAGCTCAAGAGAAATATGAGATGCGAAAATTTAGAGGCATCTCCACTCCAAATGTTCCTATGGACCATTTGTGCCCAACCTGGGGTAGAGCCTCTGTGCTGGTATTGATTTAATCAGTCACAGTCGGACACACTGTACTTTGACCCCAACATAGGGATATCTTTTTGGTCCTCTTTGAGAATGAAGGACAACAACATGCTCTGTCTTAAGTAGAGTCCTTAGCCTAACCTTGGCCCTTAGCCCAGTGCCTGGCATATAGTAGGAACTTAATCCTTCCTTCCTCCCTTCCTTCCTGGACATTCCTTGACTACTCCTTAAAAAGGCCTATTCACTAAATGACTGTTACCTCCCTCTAAGTGAGAACCTGAAAAGGCCTTAGCCTAAAAAAGTCAAGATCTCCCATTGCATCCTGGGCCATCTCCAGTCATTCTGATAAATATCTGGTCATAGGTGCATATGAGTGTATATGTCTGTATGAATATGATTGTAGATGATCTAAGTATATATGTGTGTGTAAGTAAATGCATGTATGTACAGGTATATGTGTGTATGTGTATATCTTTGTGTGTATATGTCTATATGTACTCACACACGTGTGTATGTGTGTGTATATCCAAGATAAATTGTAGCCTGGGGGGCGGGGTGCATAGCAGAGAACAAAAGAACTTACAAGGAAGCAAAAAAAGATGGACAGCTCTTAATATAATGCGTAGTATTATATAGGCTTTCTGGAAATTTGGAAATTTATTGCTGTATATTTTGAATCATCTCTCGTGTTCTCTTGTGCACATGGCAATGCTTTTTTTCCTTCTTTAGTATTATTTTAGTTTTGGTATTTGTTTCTTTTTCTTTTCTTATTTGTATTTAAGTTAAAAAACTTTTTTAAATTACAAGAAAAAAAAAGATGAGGAAACTAAGAGTCCGAGAGGTTAAGTGACCCAGGACTTAACACAGCAAGTGTTACAGATAGGTCTAGAAGCGAGGTTTCCTGATTGACAGACCAATCCAGTGCATAACTCCTTTGTCTCTAATGACTCTTTCTGCTGTTTGATAGGCTAACAAAATATTGGTTTATGGGTGGTGGTAGTGGTGGTTGTTGTTTTAATCATGTCTGACTTTTCATATCCCTGATAGGATTTTCTTGACAAAGATACTAGAGTGGTTTGCCATTTCCTTTGACAGCTCGTTGTACGGATAAGGAAATTGAGGCAAACAGGGTTAAGGGACTTTCCCAGGATCACACAGCTAATAAGGGTCTGAGACCAGATTTGCTTTAAGAAAGAGCAGTCTTCCTGATTCCAGGCCTGGCACTCTATCCACTGTGTCACCATGTTGCCCAGCTTATGGGTTATGCCCTCCAATAAATATTCTTTCAGGTTGATGTAACATTTTTGTCTTCTTTCTGTCATACTTCATCTTAGTAGATAACATGGTTTAGTAGAAAAAACACTGAATTGGTAGGCAGTGTACTTGAATCTCTTTGAGAAACTGCCCTCTCTCGCCATGCCTTCAAATAATTTTAATTAACTTTTTAGGTCTGGATTTAGTTAAAGGAGAACATGATGGCCACTTTAGTGACATGACCTGCTCCAGAGTCCTTTTTGTTTAATTTCTTTGTGAGGTCCTGTAGTGATCCTACCAGATTATGGTGACAAGAACCCTACAGGGAGGTTGTTTTCTATTTGTTTAACTTGCCTAAGGAAGAAACTTTGGAGTACATAAAGTAGCTCTACTAAACCAATCTGTGCTTCTATAGCACTCAGCAACAACTCATGACATTATTCTGTTCTTTCAAATGCCTCTATATAAATTAAGAGCTTCTTCTATATCTAAACAGTCTTTCCCTTTATAAGCTATAGGTGTCAGTTTTGGACAAATTGACCAGTTGGACAAATTGAACTTGGAGGTTTTGGGAGAGAGAAAAAAACATTTTTTTCCCTTCCCTCTTCTTCTCCCTCTTGAAATATGGGGAAATTTATTAAGTGCTGACTGTATTCCAGGCGCTGTGCTAGAGGTCCTTGAGACAGACAAAAATTAAATAGCTCCTACATTTGACAAACTTAACATCCTATCAAGGGAAACAAGATATATGTGTGTGAGTGTGTGTGTGTGTGTGTGTGTGTGTGTGTGTGTACACAACCATAAAATATTTACAAAATAGAGTACTTCACTAGCAGTTGGAGGAATCCAAAAATGTCTCATATAAGAGGTAGAATTTGAGTTGAGCTTTAAAAGAAGCTAGAGAAATCTGAGAGACAATGAGGACATGCATTCCAACATGTACCAGTAAAGGTACAGGGATGGAAGATACACTGTTGTGTGTGAGGAATAACAAATAGGCTAGCTTGGTTTGAACTGAATGTAGTGAGGGGGAATAATATGTAAAAATAAACCTGGAAAGATAAGCTGGAGCCACATTGTGTAGGACTTTAAAATGCTAAGCAAGAAGAGTTTATATTTTATCAGAGAGCTGAGAGGAAACCTTTGGAGGTTTTTGAGCCTGCGAGTAATTTGGTCAGAAACTTAAGAGGCAGGAAGCCAAAATTCAGGAGAGGTGATAAAGACCTGAAGTAAGGTAATGGATGTGAGAACAGAGAGAAGGGAACACATGTGAGAAATGTTGAGAAAGTAGAATCTATAAGACTTAGCAAAGGATTAAATATGGGAGATGAGGGAGAGTGGAAAAGCAGCAGTGGTCGAGAAGTTATACGCCTAGGCAACTGGAAGGCTGTTAGTGCCCTCAACAAAAATTTAGGGAAATTAGAAAAGGGACAGGTCTGGGGGAAAATTCTGTCCATATTAATTAACTGATGAGTCCTGGCCAGATTGTTCCCTGCCTGACCTGTTAAAATGATCTTATGTCGTACCTGTACTCCTTAGTTGAAGACAGGACTTTGAAATTAAAATATTGTCTTGTGTTTGAGATACCTTAGGATGAAGAAGAGATGGTTATTTGATCTTGTACTACAGATAATTGAATCCCCAGTGTTATCCTCCATATATAAACACCCTCTTCTCCTCCTTTTCCACTCCCTCCCTCCCAGATCTGATACAGATCTAGTCAAATATATAGACCCATGGCAGAGATAAAGGACTTTGCTTCCTTTATATAGTTTCAGGTCATAAAACCAAGAGACATGTCTTAAATCTATCCCCTTAAATCTCCCCTTGGAATACCAATCTCAAAGCCATATTTAGCTGCTGGTTAAATGTAGCAGGGTAATTTGACTTATTTAAAGTCTTAAAAAACTTAAAATTGGTGTATTGTGTTGTTATTTTTTGGCTTTAATGGTACCCCTTCCCTTCCATTCAGGAACTCTCTAGTTTACTAATAGAATTAGAGTAAAAAAAAAAGTCTTTTCCCTTCTTTCCTCATCAGTGAAACCTGGGGTTTCCTTTATTTCTGTTGTGTTTCTGGGTCATACACCTAAGAAGGAATTTCATAGGTTTCTCTAGCTAGATTCAGGAATGCAAGAGATAATACAGCATTGCAGCTGGGCTCCTATTGGCATGTCAGGATCCTGGTAGTAAAAGTAAGGAGTGAATTTTAGATAGTTAAAGGTCTGTTTTTTAAATATGAAAGTGACCTAATACCTAAGAATCAGTACAGTTTATATCATCTTCAAGTCTACTAGGATCTAAGCATGAAGTCCTTAATATGCTTTAATATTCCTTGTTACTATGTATTTATACATGTTGCTGATTATCCAATTTTTCATGTGACCACCCTGAAAATTGTGATACTTAATAGTACCAACATAGTGATTTAGACAGTTTTTTTCCATTTTATTACAATTTCCTTTAAACCATCTGTCCCTACAAAATAAAAGCTATGACTCCCCCTTGGCAACACAACATATTTAACTCAATAGACATTTGTGAAGTACCAGCTCTGTGCAAGGAATTTTATCAGGCACTGGGAAAATAGAGATAAAAAGGAGACAAGTTCTTGTTTTAGAGGAGCTTAAATGGAGTGAAAGTTGGGAGGAGGACAACATGTACACAGATAAATAAATTCAAAGTAATTGACAAAGGAGCAAGCACTCACAGTTGGAGCAATTAGAAAAATGCTTCAAATTATAGGCCTCGAGCATCATTCTTTTGAAAACAGCTAAAGATGCTAAGAGGCATTGGTGAATAGGGCACTACAGCCCAGGCAGGATGGAAGTCATGGAGTCTTGGGATGGAGGGCTGAGCTAAGAATCAAATAGTTCAGTTTGGTTAGAATGGAGTTTGTGAAAAGAAGAATAAGAAATTTATCTGGAAAGGGAGGTTTGAGCCAGTCAATGGAAGACTTTAAATGGAGCAGAGGAGCTTGTATTTTGTTCTAGAGGCAATAGGCCTTAAAGATTAGGTGAAATGTAGCGTACCAGGAGGGCCCAGGTGGTACAAAGCAACCTACGTCATACCGCTCCAATAGGTTGCAGTTTCAAACTTGCTACCCTTCACCAGCCATAGTTCCAGTCTCCTTGTACCTAAGTATTTTCCTGTAATTCTGAGGGGGGCAGTGCTCATGTAACTTGGCACATTCATATAAACAACATAAATATGGGATTTAGTTTGAGATCATGCTTGACAGCGAAATGAACACACATGTGGTCTCATAGACAACCAAATGAACAACTCATAGGGTCCAGAACAAGAGAGGTCATAGTGCTATTTCGCTCTGTGCTAGTTAAGCCAATTGGGTTATTATGATCATTTCTAAGTACTACCATACTTAGAGAGACATTGACTTCCATTGAATAATTCCACCTCCACCCCTCCAAAAAAAAATCCCTCAGTTTGTCAGTGAGATAGTGAGAGGGCTCAAAAAATCATGTTCCATTAAAAGAGAAAAAAGATTTTAGAGAGGAACTGTTGCCTATTTCAGATATTTGAAGGGATATCCTCTGAAAGAGGGATCAGATTCCTGATATGTAATCCTAAAGAGAACTGGGATCAAAGGTGGAAGTTAGAAAGAGAAAGATTTTGGTTTAATATAAGAAAGTATTTTTCCAATAATTAGAGCTATTAAGTAATAGAATAGACTTTGTGAGCACTCAAGAACAGACTCACAGGATCATAGCATAGATTTAGTGCTGGAAGTGATCTTAGGGATGACCTTTTGAGGGATATTGTAGCTTATTCTTGCATAAAGTAGAATATTTAACTAAATAATATCTAAGGTCCCTTTCAACTCATTCCATGAAGGCATTCTCAGCCTTTCTTTTCCTTCTTGAGAGAAAATGTGCTTCACTGTCAGCAACACAAGAGACAAGTTCAAATTATTGAGCATTTAAGTAAATTGAAACTGGTAGGAAAACATGCAGATAAAGATTTGTAATAACTATTGCTTCTCCTGGCCTTGGAAAACAGAGTATGACTGTGGGCTCTGTGTTGGTTTCTAAAAAGGGGTGGGGTTTTTGTTTTGTTTGCTGTAGTTATCTTCTCCCACCCAGATCTGTAAAGTGAATCTGTTGGGAAGGAACTAGAGTCAGAGAGTAACCGAGACTCAAGAACTCTCTATCATATGTTCTTCAGACCTGAGTCCAGGAGAGTTCTCATACTTCTTTGGACGACAAAAGAGAAATAGTTGGAGCCAACAAAGAGGAATAGGAAAGCTTTTCCCTGTAACAGATATGGTTTAGTAAGACCTAATTATTTATTTGATCTGTGGCCAGAATAGTGGCTATACTCTCCACAGTAAGCTGACAGCACAGTGTTATTCTGAGTAATTATTTTGTGACAGCGATCTATCCAGTGCTAAAGCATTGTTATGTTTGGTGATATTTCTTATGCAGTGGCAGAATAAAGAGCATGTTAAAAGCATGGCTTCCTTGGAGAAGAGCATATCTTCCCTGGTCCCCTCTCCTAAAAATAGATTCTCAAGAACCTTTGTCCTTTTGAGTGGTGAGTTCTAATTTACTCTTGCTGTTCCATTAGAAACTCCAACCATGCAAATTAACATGGACTCAGGGTCCTCAAATAAATTTAGACAATGCCCTTAAGTGTCTATTACCAATCTTTTTATTTTATATCACTGAAATAGTCTTAATAAGCCTGTATTATCTTCATCCTAGCACATTCAGGCATTTAAGAGAGGGTGTGGCTTTGAGGTCTTGGCTTTGCTGATTTTCTTTAATCTCTGTATCAGACTCTCTTAGACTGAAGCAAAGAGTACTTGAATTGACAGCCCGTCAACACAGCTATAATCAGTTAGGATCATAATTGAATAATGGAAGATTCTGATGCTTTCTTCTGTTTCTCCAGGCCCTCAGCTTACTGACTAATCCTTGGTTTACCAGATCTCTATTAATTTTTTGCCTCACTGTGAAAAAGTCTTTTCACAATAAAAGAGGATAAAAATCCATTTCAGTTTCTCAGAAGTTTGTAGATTTACTAAAACTCCTGTGACATTAGTTCTTGAATAGGTTATTAATTAATCAGCTAACTAGCTCATATGTTCCTTAATCATTTCTGTGGTATATTGCTGGCCTACTGAATAACACAGGGTGAGCAGCCCAGGATGAAGCAAAGGTCCTGAAGGAGGGATTTTGGTAGGAAGAAGCCACCTTTAAGTCCTGGATTCACCAGGTGAGAATCACTGAACAAAAACTAGCCTGAATACCTGTGTTTTAAGCACCTTCTAATTGCCTTTCTGTAAAAATGTGCATTTTTTAAAAAAGAACAATGTTAGCCAAATTCCTTTTCAGAGTAATCTGACCTTTTTTTTAATGAGGAAGTAGGGTATGTTTTGCAGAGAACATAGTTATTGATTGGTTTTTAAATTCTCAAACCCTTTGAAGTACAAACCCAGGAGTGGTTCATATTCTCTCTCTGTAGAGAGATTGATTAGATTTGAGGTACTTTAGGAATGAGTTGTTTGGGGCTTAGTGAGTAAAAAATCATAACACTGTGAATGATTTTGGAGTTAGGGTGGATATGGTGGAAAGAGGGAAGAAATGGAAGATGTTATGTCTGGAAACTGAAAATGACCTGATATTTGGTTCAGTCAAAGGGCCACATTTGAGGACTTAGAGGGCCACATGTAGCCTCAAGGTCAAAGGTTCTCCACCCTGACTAGGCCATCAAGCATTTAGTAATACTTAATATTTATCAGGCACTGTGCCCAGAAAGATAGAAAGGCAAAAAAGTAGCCCCTGCCTTCAGGGAGCATATATTATAATAGGGGAGACAATCATGCAGATAACTATAGAAGATAGATACCGAGTAGGTGAAGGTAATCTGTAAAAGGAGAAGGCATTAGTCAATAAACATTTGTTAGACTTAGTAAACATTTATTGGCGCAGCTGGATGGTACAATGGTTACAGTGCCAGGCCCCAGGAGTCAGGAAGACTTATCTTTCTGAGTTCAAATCTGGCCTCATAAAATTACTGGCTGTGTGAACCTGGAAAAGTCACTTAATCCTATTTGCCTCAGTTTCCTTATTGGTAAAATAACCACTCCAATATCTTTGCCAAGAAAACCCCAAATAAGGTCATGAAGAGTTAGACATGAATGAAAAATGACTGAACAACAACCCCCATTTATTAAATACGTTTTATGTGGCAGACTCTATGCTAGTCCTTGGGGATAGAAAGGCAAAAGACTGTCCCTCCCCTCCTAGAGCTCGCCATCTAATGAAGGAAGACAATACCTAAAAAGAAGCTAAAAGCAGGAAAAAGGTGCCTGACTCTAGGGCATGTTGAAGTTCTGCCTGCCTAGTGGAGCCTTGGGTCCCCCCCCTTCCTTAACTGGAGGGTGTGGAAGGAGCTTTCTGCCATCCACTGACCACTCAAAGCAGAGTACTTAGTGAGTATGAGTTTTAGAGTTGAATTCCTCTTGCTGGATAATGAGTTTCTGGAGACAGTGATGAAATACAAGAGAGCAATCTGGTGGGAAATGTACTGAAAGCATTAGTATTGTGGGAACTGTGAAGGACCTCCTAGAATTGGTTGGATTTGAGCTGAGTTTTGAAGGAAGCCAAGGAGACTAAGAGGTGGTGGTAAAAAGGCATCGAACTCTGGCCACAGGGGAGAGAGCTAAGCAGAGCCATGTGGTTTTTAGGCAGTTATCTGTATTTGAAAATACAATGTTGGCAGCATGTCCTCCAAGTTACCCTGGATTTATAGAGAAAATAATTCTGGTTCTTAAGACCTAGATTATTGTTGTTTAATAGTTACTGACTTGAGTCAGATCTGGGCCTCTGGCATCTGGGTGTTGTGTTCTAGAAGCTAATACTGACCTGGCACTTTGTTTACATGTTCAGCACATCTGTCTAGACATGGCTTAAATATAGGGTTAGTTCAGGGTTAATGCTGTAATGGTAGTTTGGAGGATTTGGTGTTCACCTGTTTTTGTTGTTTTTTTTAAGAGGGAAGGAAGTTCAAGTTACCAGTTTTAATCAGTTAACCATTTATTAAGCACCTATTGCTTCTGCTTTCTACCTATGCCCTCAGAGTTTTTTTGGGAAAACACTTTGTAATCACTACACATATTCAAGCCAAATTCTCAGATTGGCCATGTCTGAAATTGTACATCTTATGCTGCAACTTGGGTCCATAACGTCAGAATGTGGGGTAGTATACTTCATTATCATTCCTCTGGAATTGCAGTTGGTCATTGTATTGATCAATTACTAAGTCTTTCAGTGTTTTTTTGGTCATTTTTTTAAAAAACAAAACAAGTATTTAATAGGAATGTATGTGTAGAACTATATAAAATTGTATGCCATCTAGGGGAGGGAGGGGAAAAAAAATGGTAGTGATTGTAGAACACTGAAAATAAATAAACTCAATAATAAAAAACGTTGTTGTTGTATAAATTCCATTTCAGCTTACTTTGTAGCAGTTCACCAAATCTTCCCACATTTCTCTGTAATCATCCCTTTTGTAACTTCTTACAGTACAATAATATTCTCATGTGTTCAGCCATTCCCCAAATGATATGTATTACTTTAGCTTTTAATTCTCTGCTGTAATGAAAAGAACTACAGTAAATATTTTTGTATATTTTGACCCCTCACTAATTAAGAATGACATTTTCTAAATAAAGATGGTACTATACAATCACAGAATCCCAAAGTTGGAAAGGACATTGATGACCATGTTGTCCAGTCCTTAACCAGAAAGGTACCACCAGTACAACATATTTTATAAGTAGTTTATCCAGCCTTTGCTTGAATACCTCCAGTGAAACAGAAACCACTACCCTCCATGTAGCTTGTTCTATTTTTAAATCAGTCTAATTGTTAGGAAGTTTTTCTTTACATTAAGCCTAAATTTGGCACTTTGCAACCTGAACCTAGTGCTTCTAGTTCTGCCTTTTGGAGCTTGATAGAACAAATCTGTTCCCTCTTGCATATGACAGTCCTGAAGATAATGAAGACAGTAATCATCTTCTGTTTGTTCCCTCCCCACCCCCAGTCCCCCTCTTTTATCCAGGGTAAACAGCCCTAGTTCCTTCAACTTATCCTCTTATGACATGAACTGAAAGCCCTTCAACATCCTGATTGTCCTTTGGATCCTCTCCAGCTTATCAATGTATAAAATGAAAATGTTGGACTAGGTGGCCTGTGAGGGTCCTTGTGTCAAGAACTGAACACACTGCTCCAAATGTAATCTGTCTGACTAATGAAGATTACAGTAGGACTATAAGTGAGAATGATCTTTCTTCATACCATATTTACCAGCAAGTAAAAGCATCATACAATAAACTTTTGTGGTTCTGAGCATCAGGGTGCTTTGTCCAGTGTAATTTAAGATAACTTGACCTCTTTGTACTTGACTCCATGTCAAGAGAAAGTAATGGGCCTGAACCCTTGGACGTGCTGACCGGTGGTCTGAGCTCTTGGAAATTTGTGTGATTTCTTTTTCCTCCTGACGCTATTTGCTGTGTAATGGTTGTAGAGTCTGTTAAACAATCCATCACAGAGATGACTAACTGACCCAACAAATAGAGGGGAGGTCAGGCTCCTAGGGAGAACAGGAGCAGGAACTTCATTTAGAAATCTGAGGCTATACTGACCAAAGAGGGACATTTTTTGCAAATGAAGTACAAATACTGCTTCAAACTTACTTTGTTTTTGGCTATTGCATTAGATGTGTTTTGCCTTCCCCAAGTACTTCTTATGTTCTTATATTCATTTAAAAATATATGTATATATATGTCACTCTTAACATATATGCACACACAAACACATACATGTAATATTAATAGACAATACATAGCACTTTAAGGTTTGCAAAGTGCCTTACAAATATTTTGTCCTTACAACATCTTTGGTAGATGCTATTAATTATTCCCATTTTACAGATGAGGAAACTGAGGTACAGGTTAAGGGATTAGAGGCAGTTAGGAGATACAGTGCTTGGAGTAAAAAAACAGCATGTATTTAGATCCAGCCTCAGACCCTTACTAGCTGTGTGACTCTGAGCAAGTCAATTAACCTCTGTTTGCCTCAATTTTCTCAACTATAAAGCAGGGTGGGGAATAACAGTTCCTCCCTTTCAGGGTTGTTGGGAAATTTAGGTGAGATCATATTTGTAAAGCACTTATTAGCACAGTACTTGGCACATAGTAAGCACTATATAAATACTTATTCCTTTCCTTTCCCCTGACTTAGCCAGGGTCATAACACTAGTAAATGTCTGGCCAGATTTAGAATTCGAGTCTTTCTGACTTTAGATCCAGTATTCTATAAATGGATAGTATTGCTCTATGTATATATGTACATATGAGACCACAATCCTAGTTGTGTCCCAGGTAAGACCCAGGAACCCATTTTAGATACTAGTTTCATCAGCCTTAAAATAGTAACTACAGTTATTTTGATAAACTGGAAGGTGATTCAGTTTCAGGTAGAACTTGTTTTTTCTCTGCTCACAGTTTTTCATAGGAGAGTGGAATTATTGGTTTGTTTAAGCCTTCCTCAGTCTGTCAGACTGCATTGTAAAGTATCTTTCTGGTACACCATTTCTAACCAGGATTGCTTCTCCCCAGAAGTGAAGTCCACTTGGTAACAGGAGTACTTGTAATGGGGAACATGACTATAATAGAATGAAGAATGATACTGTACTTCTCGAAAAACTAGAGTTTTCTGTGAAACAACTCAAGAATGAAAGAGATTTAATGTGCCTAAATGTATAAGGAAACTGAATTATTAAAATTGAGTGTAAGAGAGTCCTTGAGTAGCCTTTGATGAACTTTGTTTAACTTTATATTCCTCCCCAGCTATCTCCTCAGTACTGGTAAGAGTAGCTATAATTTCTAGCTAGAATTTTTATTTTATTTATTTTGCTGCGCTGTGGGCATATATGGGAGAAGCATAGAGCTCCTCATGTAGGTAGGACAGTTATAGTTACAGTCAGGGCTGTAGAATAGACTTGGGATAAAATCATCACTGATAGTATGACTGCCACCTTTGATGAGATCAGAGAAAAGAATGGGTAGAAGATTCAAAGAATCACAAATAGCTATTCACTTGCAGAAGTGGAAGACAGAATGTAGTATTTTGGTCCTGAGAGATAGGCTAAAACTGGGTTTGACAGGAGCAGAACAGAAAGTAAGATGTGAGTCACTATTTTCTAGTCAGTCAAACTTCTGGAAAGAGGGAGAACGGCCCCAAAATGTTCACTTTAGAAGTGTTCATGCTCATTTTACAAACTGCAGCTTAGTGCCTGGGAATTGCACACTGCTTTCTCACTCTTTTGGAAAGTCAGGTTTACTAACCTGGGACAGAGGTAAGTGACAGCGAAACTGAAGAGACTCTGTTACTTGTGTTTGAGGGAACACAGATTACACACCAGATCCTACAAAACCTTCAGAGATTGAGGATTACAGCCTGAAATCCCAAAGAGCTCTGCTGCCCTTGTAACCTGGGTACCATTCCGTTTATTGGGGCAACTTGGCTTTCCTTTCTATGTCCCCTACAGGGGCCATTCCTCGAGACCATTCCAGCAGAGACACAGTAGCTGAGGTTTACGTAGGCAGTGTTGCAATTGTGCTGTATTGTCCTAGCACTGATCACAAGCTTTTTTGGTCTGCAGTTTGTGCAGAGATAATTCCAGTATGGGCCAGGTAAAGAGGCTATGGGCTCACAGTGGGGTGAGATTGACCTTGGGTTAACCTCATCGCTGGTGTTTGGCTTGGTTCTTTGTATTGCCGGGTTAGAAAGGCCATGTGAAGGCCTTCAGGTTGCTGCCAGTTCTCTCTCCTGGAATCAGCCCTACCTTCCCACATGCAAGTGATCACATCTCCTTACTCAGTTTATTCTCTGTTTCCCATATATATATGTTTTGTCTTGCCAATACATGTAAGTTCCTTGAAAGCAGGGGCCAATTAATACTTCCTAGTAGTAACATCCCAGATTGAGAGCATAAGAAGCAAATAAATGCTCATTGACCTATCCTAGATAACAGGTTTCAGCAATATTCTTTTGAAATATCTGTAGAATAGAATTTACAGAATTTTCTGGATAGCAGCATTAGTACTTCCTTAGATTCAGCCATTACCATGGACTTTTCCAGTGACCTCATCTCACCCCCATTCCCTAGTCAGGGCCTCCTGCACAGTTTTGCTTTGCTGTTAGTTAGAACCTTATTCACTCTCAGATAAACTGATGGCTATTATGCACTGGACCAAGCCACATACTGTGTCACCTGTTCTGAGTAGTAGCTCCCTCTGTAGGTACGATTTAGAGCCCTGGACAAATCACATGTCCAAATTTGGTTTTAACCATAGAGCTTGAATAGAGAGTTTTTAAATGTGGTTGTTCCTAACAGTTAGCCATGTATCATCATCCTTTACTACATGGAGCTTGTGAAACAGAATTAAGAACCTGAACAGTTCTGTTCAATAGATATTTACATTGCTGTCCTAGGCACGGGGAGAGATGATGATATGAATAGTGGCTTTTATGGTGTTTTACATACATTATCTCATTTGGGCCGCACAACACTAAGGTAGTTTCTGCTGGTATTATTCTCGTCGATGAGGAAACTATGGCTCAAAGAGGTTAAGTGACTTATCCAAGTTCACAGAGCTAGTAAGCATGAGAGGTAGAGTTCAAACTCAGGGCCCCTTATTGGCTCTAATCCAAGTCCAATGCTCTACCATCTGTTATAAAACTTAAAAGTTAGTTCTTCCCATTGTAGAGCTTTTAAACTGTTAGGGAACAAGACTTGTCTGTATGTAAATATTCTGATGTAAAACAAAGCTCTTTATTGGAAAAAGAACTCTAATCATCATCTTTATGGCCTTAGCACAGTTCCTTGGACTCAATAGTTACTTTTTTTTTTAACTTTGTTATTATTTTGTATTATATTTATTTAAATACATTGTAGAAAATACAGTGTGTTTTCTGAGGAACGAGCAGCTTAACTAATAAAGAGACACACATCACCAGTAGACTTCACTTGTTGATGAAACTTTTTTGGTTGTGGCAAACTGAAAGAGAGGGAAAACATGGAAATGCTGCAGTCCTGTGTGTCCCTTTTGCCCCTGCAGTGATGTAGTAGTAGACAGGCAGGAGAACAGGGCAGAAGATGTTAAGAATCACATGAAGTCAGCAAATTCAGTTTGACTGTTTGTTGGTCAAAAGAACAAGGTGAAGTCCTTATCCATTGACTGATGAGAGTAGACATGTTGCTGGAGGAGCTGAATTATAGCTATCTTGACATTCTTGTTAACAATATCAGAAGGAAGTTGTAGCTAAGAGGCATGATATATTATAGGTCCTTCTTGGAGAGGCAAAGAGAGGAGCTGGCAACGTGAGTTTTAACATACACCAAAAAGCTACGAGAAATATTATTTCATGAAGTGTGGTCATCACATTGCAATACTAATGATAAATATTTACAAAAAGACTACTAAGAAAATAATGGCAGTTTATATACCAGCATCAATTGCTGAGAGAAGAGTAGGGAAAAATTCTGTGAAGAACTTAAGACCCTCCAAATCAAATCAGTATAGTCTGATGGTAAGAAAAGGTAAGGATGGGAAGAAATACATGGGAAAATAGGGCTAAGGAGAGAGGAATCAGAGAGGCCAAAGACTTGTAGATTATGCAGAAGCCCCATGTCTTTAAATCATGAATACTTCCCCCCAAAAAAGAAGAATGAGTAGGTGCTAAACACTTTGGAGCACTAAGCAACATCACAAAGAATGAAACTGACTACATTTTGACAGGAAAAACAAATTATGGACATAGGAGTTATCACTGAGTCAGTCCTGTATGCATAGTCAGACCATCAGCTTGTCAGCTAAGATCAGAATTTATAATAAACAAGAAAAAATAAGGGTGAGAAGACATACCATGCAATTGAGATTTAGTCCTGAATTTAAACAAGCTATTGAAAATTAAAAATGGGAATTGGACAATAGAAATTATATCAACATTGACTAATTTTTTCTATCAGAGTTAAAACTGTATAAATTATTCCAACAAGGATACTAAAGTAACCCAGAAAGAACTTTAGTAAGATTTGACTTGTGAGAGATGCCTGCCAAAGGCAACACTGATTAGAATATAAATACATCTGTAAATTATTACAAGGAAGGGTGGTTTATGATAATGAGCAATATTTTCTTATAAAGCTGAGAAAATCAGTGGAGAAAAACCAATCTAAAGAAATCTTGGCAAGCATAATAAAGCTACCTAAGCAGTAACCTTCCTGTTTTAGGAGAACCTAGAAGTAGAAAAACATCCATTATCTTGGACTACCAGTAGCTCTGAGCAGCCCCTCAAAGCTTATTGGTCCCTGAAGGACTCTCAAGAAATGTCGAGTGCTACTCAGACACTTGTTGATTATTGCTGTGCTTGAGATTTGAGACCCCTGTGTTGCTCAGGTTTGTAGGATTTTAGAATAGAAAGGGGGGCCTTAGAGATCACCAGTCCAACCCTTCCATGTTACAAATGAAAAAAATTTGATGTTTGCCTCCAGTGTTGTTCTGTATGCAGCACACATTTTGCTTTTTATTGTTTTTCCTTGGCAGTTACTCTGTATTCAATTTGATGCCATTTGTCCTGAGTTTTGTCAGAATACTGGTATAAATAGCAGATAATCAGTTTGTCTTTACTTCTCAGGCTCCTAAAGAGAACTTAGTTGCTTACATAGTGCCCTCTAGTGCTAATGAACCAGTCTTATTAGAAATTGTTTCTGTAATTCCAATGTTCTATTTCTTTCAGATTGAAGGCATGAGGGGTGAGGGGGAATTCTTCATTATTCAGATATAATAACTTCTCTGAAACAGGAAGGCTAAGAATTACTTTTTTCATATCAAGGGTTAAAGTCCCTCTCACTTCTCCCACCCATCTGTCTGAAAAAAGAAGTTTTTTTCCAAGAAGGTCATGGAAACAAGCGGGAGATTTGGTGACAACTCCATGAAATCAGAAGACATATCTTTTATTATTGCTTGTAAAACAACACATAAATCATGGACATTTATGAACACATACTTTCAAACAACAAGCATTTATTGAGCACCTATAATGTATCAAGTATTCAAAACAACTTATTTTATTTCCCAGGAAAACTCTTTGCAGAGTTATAAAAAGTACATCCCTTATTATCATTGAGGACACCACCATCATCCCGGGTACTCAGGTTCAAAACCTTGATGTTGTCCTCTACTTTTCACCTCATATATCCAGCCACTTGCCAAATCTTGTCATTTCTTTCTCTATAAATGTCTCTCTCATCCTCCCCTTTTCTTGACACATCCTCATTCAAGCCTAAACTACTACAAAAGCTCTTAATTGGTATCTCTGCCTCAGATTTCATCTCCAAGCTAGCCCATCCTCCTCGCAGCTACCAGTGCTATAGTATAGCATACCTTTTCTTAAAGTGTGAGTCTGACTGTGTTATCCCCTTAGACTCCATTGGTTTCCTGTCACCTCCAGGATCAAATGTGAACTATTCTGTTAGCTTTTAAAGCTCTTCACAACCTGGTTCCTTCCTATCTTTACAATCTCCTATATTTCTCCCCTCTCTCTTCTTTATGATTCAGCCAGACTGACATTCTTGTTGTGTGACACTTCGTGACATTTCTACCTCTTAGAGTTCCTGGCTTCCTTCGAGACTCAGCTCAGATGCCCCCTTCTGCAGGAGGCCTTTCTCAGTACCTTATATACCTCTATGTGTACATGTTGTTCTCTGCCTCTCTCCCCCAACCTCAGCTTATTAGAATGTGAACTCTTTGAGGACAGTATATTCTTTGTACCTCCAGACTTACTATATTACACAGTGCCAGGCATATAATAAGCACTTAATAAATGTTTATTGATTGATGGGTGGGACACAGAGATGAGTGAAACAACTCCTGCCTCAAGGAGCTTACACTGTAGCCAAAGAAGAGAATGTGTTACATATGTAAATATATACAGAACAGATTTAAAATAATGGGGGAGGAGGGTGGAGCAACAGCAACTAGGGGCATCAGGGATAAACTTTATGTAGAAGATGGTACCTGACCTCACCCTCAAAAGAGATTTTAAGAGGTGGAAGTGAGGAAGCAGTAAATTCCAATTATAAGGAATAGCCAGTGCAATGTCATGGAGAAGGGAGAGGAAGCATCATGAGTAAGAAACAATGAAGAGGTCAGATTAGCTGTACTGTTGTTATACATGAAGGGAAGTAGGTTAAAATAAGTCTGGAAAGGTCATATTGAGACCACATTGTAAAGTACTTTAAGAATCAAACAGAGGAAATTATATTTGATCTTAGAATAAAGAGCCACTAGAGTTTATTTGATAGGATAGGACACTGACCTAGAATTAGAGTTCCATTTCTGACCCTAATTCTGTTTCTGTCACTGTCAGACTCGAACACTTTAGGAAAACCACTAAATTATTTACCTAATTTTGTTTTTCTGATTTTCTTTTACTCTTGTTTATATATGTAAATATAGGTACTTGCTAATGTAAGTTGAAATTAAATTTATTTTAATAAAGAAGGTAATGTAGCTCTACAAAATATCTCAAAAGTCTTAGTGCAGTTTTAAGACTTCTGGGACACTCTGTATATAATTCACTCAGCCCCATCATCAGAAATCTGTGGTGAGATTGTTCTCTTCTGAGAGATGACCATATGTTTCCGTGGCTAAAGAGAATTTGCTTGATCTGTCTTTTTCTTTAGTCCTTAGGAAAAAGGATTCCCAACCCAATACATTGGGATCCATTGGTTACTGCTATCATACTAATCCCCACTACAACCACCCTTTACCACACCTTCCCCCTTTATAAGTGTTTTGTCAACACCCATCTTTCATTTCATGTTTCTCTCTGCACCCTCCCCGCCAAAAAAAGATTTTGAAGCTTCAGCAGTACAAAAAAATAATTCCTCTTCACAAAAAGGTTGGGGAATCACTGTCTTAGAGGCTCAAAGTCTGATGAGCAGTCAAACTTTCTATTAAGAACTCCAGCCTATACCACAATATGAAGGCAAAGTTTTTAATAAGTTCTATCTCCTGCAACCTGATAAACTAATTCTCCCTATGTTAGTAGCTTATTTTTCAAGAACCAGCCGTCTTGTTGATACTCTACCAGTTTTTCACCTCTTAGATGTTCTTTGTATCTCTATTTTAATCCATTGCTTATGTAACTGTTTGCCTCAAGTTTCTCACTCAGTACATTGGAAATAGTATCCTTTTAAGGATGCAGTGATAAAGTAAATGCTTTGAGTAAGCCTGTGCAATGGTTTAGTGTACCTTCTGCAATATTGCTCATTCTCTTTTCATGGCAGCTCTTGAAAAATAGAGATGAGGATGAAGAGATTCAATTGGAGAGGAAAGGAACTTTGAGAGCTAGGTTCTAATTTCAGGAATCCCTAAGCAAGTCAGGCAACCCCTGGTCATTTCAGTACAGTACTGGGACATCCTTTTCCTACCACAGAGCTCAATTCCTGGTTTGGTTTTTCTAGCACTACAACTTCATAGAAACTTAAGAAAGTGACAGTTGTGACTTTTTAATGTTGGGAAATGATATCACTGGTGCAGAATGGGAGAAACAATAAATTTACTATCTCAAACTTGGACCCAGCCCTTCTTCTATTCATATTCTTCATTTCTCATCTATAAATAGAGTCAAAAATAATTAGATTTTCTATTTAGACCCTTCCTCATTACAGAAGAGGATGAAACAAATAATGACACCAGGTGGACAATTAATATAAATTAATTTTACTTATTAATTAAATTTACTTATTAATATAAATTAATAAATACTTTGAGATTAGCTTCAAAGAGCCCTATGCCCTCACATATAGTTATAACAAAGAGTATTACTAGATTGTCCTCTTTATTCCTATCACGAGAAAGGGACAAGCCCAGGACCTGGCACAAGAGTCTAGGATGGGAGCGAGAACAGGGCCAAGTGAGAGGAACTGAGCAGCCCAAGAAGAAAGGATAAGTCAAAATATAGACATAACAGACTCAAACAGTAGGTACTAGTCTCACTGATCCCAGAGGATATGCATATAGTATAAGAACCCGGAGGAAAAGATTTGAGCTTAGGGGAGGGATGGTGACATGGGTTGTTGGGCACTAAATAATACCTATTCTTAACAGTTTTCCACCTTAGATTGTGTGTCCCTATTCACAGCATCCAGAAAAGAGACAGTCTTGTTGCTTGTAGTGTCACTAATACCATATTGCGTATTCATATAGATCAACTTCTGATCCCAGCCTGTACATTTGTGTTGTGTGGTGGTTGTTGTTGGAGGTAGGAGGACAAAATCCATGGACTGTTGTATATTTCTACATGTTCCTCCTGGGAAAGACTAAAGATATTTCATTTTGGAAGAACAGCCCAGAGGGATGGGTTACATGTGATAAATCTGTTTTTGTCACATCCTAAATCTCTTCTTCTTGGCACCCATCTTAACTATGGGAAGGTTAATATAACTCTAAGTGTTTTACACTTGGTTGCCTTTCTGGAAAGCTGGGAAAGTAGGTTTGTCAGCTGTCAGGGGTAGTAACTCTCTCTCCCACTTGGGAGTTTGTATGCCACCTGTACTTTCAAAGCAGCTGTATCTTATTTAGAATAGGTACCTCTGTTCTTAGAAAAAACCCATTGAACTCTTTGTGCCATGTAGTATATAAAGTGCTTTCCCTCTCCTGTGTAAGGATGAAGCCCTACTATGAAAAGAATCTATCCTAATCTTGCTCCCAAGGCCAGCACCTTTGTGAAGCACATTGATGTTTTTCTGTCTTATGCAACAGGATAATTCAGTGTTTCGGGGATACAGAATTGAGAAGATTCATGTTTGGTTGCTTCCTAAGGTTGTAAGCAGTGAGGCTAGGTGGGTGAGACATCGCTTCCACCTCAGGGTTGTGGTGACTTGTCACTCCATAGTTTGAATCCTAATAACCAAGCATTAATGATCATCTGTTGTTTCCTGTTGGGAAGAGGAATTGTGGCTCTCCAGAAAATACAGCTATCACCCTAGTAATGGAGATTGTCTACCTGGGAGCAACTTCAGGGTTTAAGAAATAGGGTAGATTAGATTGGTTCCCAAATTGACCAGATAGAAAGCTGTCTCCCACCAGGTATTGTAGGGATGAAGAATTAACGCTTGTCAGAGAGACAGAGGGACAAGCAGGCACCCGTGTGAGAAAGACACTGGTTGTCATTGCTGCTGTTGACTATGGTGAATGTTTATTGATCACTGTGTCAGATGCTTTTTTTGTAGTTGGCCATCCTCCAAGGGCATGTTTCCTTGAGAGTTACTCAGCAGACCCCTTTCATACTTTTGCCCCTTAGATAAGCAGTAGGGGTTGCAGCTGGTTGGGAGGGATAACCCAGATTAGAATGCATGGTATCCAATGATTAGAATTGTTTCAGAATACCAAGGTGATCTTGTAACCTAATTGCAGGCTCCATATACATTTAAAGCTCAGTTTTTTAGGGACCATGAAGCACATCTAGGCCTCTTATATCTCTTCCTTCCTCAAGATGCCCACCTTTTAGCCCTTTTGTTATTCAGTAATACTTTTGCTAGTTTGTTTGTTTTTTTTATGAAAGAAAGAAACTCAAATAAATTTGCTCCTGTTGGCTAAAATGAAATATTAGATGATCTGTAGATTTTTCTTATTCATGACATTTAATTTGATCAAAAATATAGACAATAGTGACTTTCAGAGGTTGTTTTCACATATGTACTTTTCTGTTTCTTCTGCAGTTGAAATTAGAGGATCGTTCTGTGGTGCCCCGTGATGTAGTCCGACACATGAGCTCAAGTGTAAGTGCTACATTGTATAGCCTTGTGCGTTTTCCCTAAATATCAGTCTTTACTAATGAAGAGTCTTAAATATTTAGGACTGTGTAGAGAAATGATGTCAAGGTCTGACCTCAACAGTACCTGTATCTGAGTCCCCTGCCATAGAATTTCCCCAGTGTAGGGCTCCATTGGCTTTAAGGTTTGGGGTCCTAGTAGTATCTGTCATTGTTGCCTATAACTCTGAAACTTGTGTATCCTTGTTTTTAGGATAGTCAGTGTGGGACTGTGATTGATGTGAACATAGACTGTGCAGTGAAACTTGTTGGTACCAACTGTATCCTCTACCCTGTCAACAGCAAGGACCTGCAGCATATCTGGGTAAACCAGGCCTCAGGGCTCTTCCCCCCGACAACTGCTATCCTATCTTCTTCTCTCCTGGGTCCAGCTGCCCCCTCTAGAGTGAGGACGTTGCTTCCTTCCCATTCTTTCTCCAAATGTAGCTGACTAAAGGGTCAAAATACGTAACATGTCCTTCTCCCTTTTGAGCTTGTTTGTCTCTCCCTCAGAGTGAACAGTTCTCAGATACAGTGTCATAATACTTCCTCTAGTACCTCATTTTGAGGTCTAATTAAGGGCTCTCGGAGAAAATTTCTGTTCTATTAGTGTCTGCTCCATATCAGGGTCAGTGACAACCTTCTTTCCACATAACAAACTAATGAGGTCCACTCCTTGCCACAATAGGATGATGAACACTGTTTTATCACTAAGATCTTCAAACTAGTTTGCACACACATTCTATGTCATCTCTTACAACTACTTTCTCTGATTGATCAACAGCCGTTCATGTATGGGGACTATATTGCCTATGACTGCTGGCTAGGGAAGGTCTATGACTTGAAGAACCAGATAATCCTGAAGTTGTCCAATGGAGCCAGGTACCTCACCTACCTGTAGGTAGATCCTTCCCTTCCACTCAGAGGAGCCCAACAACCCTGGGAAGGAGAAGAGTTAAGGGGTTTTTTAGGGAAATTCTGATGAAAAGGTTCCTGTGGTAGGACAGTGACAGATATTTCATGTATTTGGGGCAGCTCTATTGAGTAGGAGAGACAACATGGCATAATGAATAGGGAACTGACCTCAGAGGCAGGAACATCTGGGCTAAATTCAGGCTTTGTGACCCTGGACCCTGGACAAGTCACTTAACCTCTGTCTGCTCTTGCTAGCCCTTTAAATCTTTAAGTGGAAGAGAAGGTGCCAGTATGCATTGGTAGAAGGATTTTCCTTTTCTAGGAGTTCCTTGTATCAAAGAAATCACATGTCCAGTTGCTAACCCTATCCCTTTGGATCCTTGAACCCAACCCAATGCTGGTCTCTTCTGCCAGGTTCCTATTGTGTTGTTTGATTTTTATTCTTTGTTTCTTCCTGCTTCTTTGTAAGAATGACCTGGAGCAGCCTGGTTTCAAGATTATGTTTAAGATGAGAATACTTTCAAAAGCTTTAAAATTGGTTAACTCTCGCATTTCAGGTTAGCTTTCTGTTTAGTTTAGCAAAGGTTCTTTCCCTAGCTGAGAAAGTTGGGTGGTTAGGGAAGAAAATGATTTGGTATGTTGAAAGCATTGATAATAACTCTTTACCAGTATCTATTTTGCTTAGTAACCTAAATTAGTCCTGATAAGCAAAGTAGCTGTTTTCCTGGGTCCTGCTCCACCTCAGGGACTCCACACAGTGTGTCACCTAGCAAAGAATACCTAAGTCCCCTTTCTCAAGTCTTGTGTTCAGACTTTGAATCTGTTTTGTTTCCAGATGTTCCATGAGCACAGAAGATGGTGCCAAGCTCTATGATGTTTGCCCCCACGTCAGTGACTCGGTAACTTTCCCTTTCCAGGAGAAGCTTCTTAGGGTTCAGAAACTCTTCCTTCTGTCCTCAGAGTTTGGGGCCTACAGAGGAAAGGGTACTGCTAAGCAGACAACTCACCAATGTCCCCTTCCAATTGCAAGGGCATGGCTTCCTGATGCATGAGGACTTGTCTTGGGGAATAGTGAGGTGAACATGTGAGATGGTACCTGTGTGAGTGTGTGTGTGTGTGTGTGTGTGTGTGTGTGTGTGTATCTAGTTCATGGGTGGACTGCTATCAGGAATACTCCTTGCTGAAAATGCACTTTTTTCTCATTACTTCTGCAGGGCCTCTTCTTTGATGATTCTTATGGCTTCTACCCAGGCCAGGTGCTTATTGGCCCCTCCAAGGTCTTCTCCAGTGTACAGTGGCTGTCAGGTGTCAAGCCTGTGCTTAGCACCAAAAGCAAATTCCGTGTGGTAGTAGAGGAGGTAGGATCAATCAGGGATTACTTTGCAGTCTTGAAAAGGGACTCTCTGGAGAAATAATGTTTTGATTTAATTTATCTCAGGGCTATCAAGTCCCAGAATTATTTTGATTTTTTTTTAGAAGTCTTATGGCAAAGAGGTTTACTATAGGAAGCTAGGTGTCTGATGACAGAATGGATTCTTGTCAGTTAGGGAATCTTTCTAAGTATGGCTTATAATAGTCTGATTAAGGTTAACAATATGTAATTTGTAAGGCAGAAAAATATATGATTTAATGTCCCTTCTATGCATTAAGATGAAGAATGATGCAGTAGAGACAACTCTCTTACATTGGACTGGAAGTTAGGCAACCAAAGTTCTAGTGTAGTGGAAAGATTGCTGAATTTGGAGTTAGAAGACCTGGGGGTTCAAATCCTAAGTCTGCCACTTATTAACAATAATGGCCTTGAACAAATTACTCAACTTCTCTGGGCATCAGTTTCTGTATCTGTAGAATGAGGGGGTTGGACCAGGTGGTCTGTAAGGTTCTGTCCATCTCTAAATAGATAATTCCAGTCTTAATTTTGCCACTAGCTTTGTGACTTTAGACAAATCACATCACCTCTGGAGGGCCTCAGTTTCTTCAGCTGTAAAATAGAGTTGGACTAAATTCCTTAATGGCCCTTCCTGCTTTAACATCCTATGACTGTTTCTTCTTTGGAGAACGGATATCACTTCAGAGTTAGAACTAGTCCAGAGCCTATTAGTATGAAGTTTCATATTCCAAGTTTGTATGCTAGTTCCCAAGTCCCAGCTGAGCTTTAGAGAGCAAAGCTTTCCACAAAGCTCTTTTTAATTGAAGTCACTAAGAATCTGTTCTAATACTGGTCCTTACCATCCACCCTAGGTACAGGTTGTAGAGTTGAAAGTCACGTGGATCACCAAAAGTTTCTGTCCAGGAGGCACGGACAGTGTCAGTCCCCCACCTTCAATCATCACACAGGAGAATCTGTCTAGGTAAGTCTTTAGTTTCCCTTTTTCTTCAGGCCCCAAAGTGTTGACCCCAGCAAATCTCCTCAAGACTTTCAACTCAGTCACAAGAGGAAAGCATAGAACAATGCCTCCCTCTCAGAATCTCAGCTCCCTTACTATCTTTCCTAATTCCCTTTCACAGAGTAAAACGTCTTGGGTGTTTTGACCATGCTCAGCGGCAACTTGGGGAGCGTTGTCTTTATGTCTTCCCAGCCAAGGTGGAGCCAGCCAAGATTACCTGTGAATGCCCTGAAAGAAACTGTGTCCTGGGTGAGGGCTTTGTGGCCAAAAAGGTACAGCCATCAAGTTGGGAATGGGTAGCTCATCCATTTTCAGCAGCAGTAGGGAGGTACAGAGCAAGTTTGGGTCTTAGCCCTTGGTGAGCAGCTGCCTCATTCTTTCCGTATTCATTTATTCTTTTGCAAATCTATATACTATTTGGGCTGGTTGTTCTTGGCCAAGCAGTCCTAGCTCTACTGGGTTATTCTGAACTGGATATTGGGCCTTTCTGACCTTAGTTCTTCTCTTTCCTCCATGTCTCAACCTCTCCAGGTAAAGCGATTGCTGAAGAAGCAAATTGTGAAGATCATGTCCTGCTCCCCAGATTCCCCTGGCCCTGGGGATCATCCTGATGGGGACCCTGATAAAGGGGAAACCAGAGCCAAGAGTGAAGCAAGAGATCCATCCAGTCTTGATGAGTCTCCCAATGGCTCTATCAACCCAGCTGAAATTCAGGATGAAGGTCTAGAGGGATCTGATGACACTATGGAACAACAGCCGCCATTTCTGCTCAAGGAAGAAGGAGCCACAGACTACAGGCTGCAGTCAATGGAACAGGATGCAGACGATGAGGCAGCTGATGATACAGATGACACGAGCTCAGTGACTTCTTCAGCTAGCTCTACTGCCTCCTCCCAGAGTGGCAGTGGCCCTGGTCGGAAAAAGAGCATCCCCTTGTCTATCAAAAACTTGAAGCGGAAGCACAAGAAAAAGAAGACTAAGGTATCTCGAGAATTCAAGCCAGGAGACAGGTAAGTAAAGATGTTGAGACAGGGGTCTAGTTTAATTAACCTGATTCAGTCTGCAAGACAACTGAGCCCACTATCTCATTTATTGCTCACATACTCACTTTAGGAGCAGGGGACCCTCAGCTACTCACCAGCTCAGAAAGAGCCCCCCTCGAGTATCTTGTAGTCAGTTGGTGGGTGAGGTACTGCATAAGCTGCCCTAGAAGAGGGAAATGATCAGTTCCAGGGTTGGCCTATAGGACCCAGCAGCCTTTGTTATGCCCATTTGTGTCCACAGTCTTCTTGGAGAATAGAAAAGGACTTAGATAATACAGATAGGGTCTCTAATGTCAAGGCATTAATCCTCTGGTTCTTCCAAGAGAATCTGAAATTAGAGCATTCCATATTTTCTAGTCTGTGGGAGAGTCTTCTGGGGGAGAATGAGTCTCAACATCTGAACTCACTGGTGCCTCTATTCTGGTAGGGTGGCAGTGGAGGTGGTGACCACAATGACCTCAGCAGATGTGATGTGGCAGGATGGCACCGTGGAAACCAACATCCGTTCAAATGAACTCTTCCCTGTGCACCACTTGGACAACAATGAATTCTGCCCAGGGGACTTCGTCGTAGATAAGAGAGGTAGGGGCAGCCTAAATGTGCACTCCCCTGTTGGGAGGGGCTAGGAATCTCAAAAGAAAAAGAGAGGTCATTTTGGAGGATTCTGTTAAAGTTAAAACGGGATCAGGGTAGTGATTGAAGGAATTATGATTACTCAGAAGAATAGATAGTCACACATTGCAGGGTTTGGGACAAGGAGAAGAAAAGGTCTGGATCAGGCAGGAGGTAGACATTGGATCTCATGCCAGAATTCAGGATGAGAGTTGGGGTGAGCATTTATGGCCTAGAATTTCTTAGCCAATCACCTTCTTTCTTATGAATTCATAGCCCAGAGTTGTCCAGATCCAGCTGTTTATGGGGTAGTACAGTCTGGGGACCACATTGGCCGAACTTGCATGGTGAAGTGGTTCAAACTTCGGCCAAGTGGGGATGATGTGGAGGTGAGTGTATAACTTTCTTTCTCTTGTAGAATGAACTCTGCTTAGAGGGAATAGTATAGGAAAGAGTGAGGGGTCCTTGATCTAGAGGATAACCTGGCTACAGCAGTCTGCTTTGTGATTGCAGCTAATTGGAGAAGAAGAGGACGTGAGCGTTTATGACATTGCTGACCACCCAGATTTTCGTTTCCGGACTACAGACATAGTCATCCGAATAGGCAATGCTGAGGAAGGTGCTGCTGGCCCCAAGGAAGATGAGGTACAGTTGACCACCTGTCTACTTTCTCACTCAGTTCAATTAATGCAGCCTGGGGCAAGGAGAGCTGCCTCTGTGGGGCATGACAGAGGGTCCCCATTTGTTACACACAGCAAACTGAAGCTTCTTCCTACCCATACATTCCCAGTCTGGTTACAGAAATTAAACAACTGCAGGCACCGGTTTTGCCGCCAGATGGCCCCAGTACACAGGATGTGATCATATCAAAATATAATTCAGTTCCATACACCTCATAGATGCTGAGTCAGTTTGTTGACCAAAGGATCAGCTAAAACTCCCAGTCTGCAAAAGAAGAAGTCTGAGACTTAAGGGAATGACTCACCTTTCACCTCTCTGGTAGCATTTCAGTAAATATCCCAGCACCCCTATATACAAAGTGGTATGGGGGTAGAGAGGTCATATGGTCTGCTAGGTGAAGAGCTGGCACTAGTGACTGCCTCTGCCACATCTTTGACCCTGCCCTGGTTACTTGTTGCTCTAGGGCACTAAGACTAGAAGTTGAAGAGAGAAGGTGCTAACCTATGTTGACAGAGGGAGTTTCCATAAGGGAATTCCCAGTATGAAATGATAGGGTCATTTTCCATCTTCATGTCCAAAACACTCTCTGCCTGCGCAGCATGAGAATACAAAATTGTACAAGTTTTAATCCTTACTTTTGAACTTGAATGAGTCTAGTAAAGGAAGTAACCCACAAATACTGATGACCTCAACCAGCAATAGACTAAATGCTATAGAAGTTGAGAGAGAGAGAACAAGAACTTTGGTCTGAGCTGATCAGGAAAAACAACTAAGAGGCAACCTTGGTGGTCCCAGGATAAGCAGTCATTCCAGTGCAGTAAGTCTGAGAAACTGCAGGTCGTCCAGACTGACAGGTGCATGAGGCTGGGCAGAGCCAGAGGGAAGGATCAGGATTATAGCTGCCTCTTGTTCGTGGCACATGCTATAAGGTTTGTGAGGCCCAGTTGATTTCCCAGCAGACAAGATGAGCACTCCAGGTTCACCCTTGGTCATATGGCTGATGAGCTCCAGAGACAGGATTTCCAATGCTCTTTCAGTTGCACAGTACTACCTTCAATTCCAGATTAAGCAATCTGCATTTATTCAGTAGGTAAGGAGAATCGGATTTTGAATAAGCAAATCTTATGAGCTTAGTACTACCTTAAGATTTCTACTCCTGCTTCTGAGCTGTTTACCTCCTATCTTCCCATACTTTTGGCCTATACCCTCATCTCAGGCAGTAATCACTTAGGTGACACTCCCTGTCTTCAAGATACAGTCATCCTCCTTAAATGGAGGTTCTGGGAGGATCTCTTCTCTGCACCCTCCAATCAGGGGTCCCAGAAGGTATTGATGTAGTGTGAATTCCAGTGCTGATACTCCCTAAACTATTCAAAATTTGGATCCTGAGTCCTTCAACAAGATAGCTTACTAGTTCATCCAATGTTCCTGTTGTGTCCTAAGAAGATAATCTGTTGACCCAGGCTGTTTTTTTGTTTTGTTTTTTTGCCCTGCAGCCATCAGTAGGCCAGGTGGCTCGTGTAGATGTCAGCAGCAAGGTGGAAGTAGTATGGGCTGACAATTCAAAAACGATCATCTTACCCCAGGTGAGAGACTTGAATAGACCTGAATTGATTAGATGCCTGTAGTCTGATTAGAAGGTTTTGTGTTCTGCTCTCTGCTTCCCTATACTAGAAAATAAGAAAGAAAAACTCTTAGCCTTCTCTTTTTCATAACTCTTTCCCCTTCTACCCCAGAAGTAGACTTAATGGGATAGGTTTTTCTTTTCAGTTTCTTGAAGGGTCTTGGATAGGTAATGAAGGAGGAAGGCCTGATTGGGAAAAGAAAACAGAGGAAAGAAGAAGAAAAGAGGTGTAACACGCCTCTGGCTTTGCCCCAAGTTACTCCACATTCCAGCCCTATCTAATTTAGTACTCTCTCTTAATAGTTTCCCTAAATCTTTAGACTCACAGACGTTTTCACAAACTTTACAAATTTGCTTGGCTCCTTTTTGCATTTACCCAGTGTTTCCCTTTTACCAGTTTTAAGAAAATATGAACTTTTAGATTACAGATAAACTGATACTCTCTGACAAAAACAGGCTCCTGTGAAAACTGAACTGAATAGCAATAGCAAGGAAAGGTGTTTTGGGTGTTAAATTGCAGGTTCAAGACACAAGTACTTTCCAAATCCCCATTCCTTGCTAGTCTAAGTAAAGTGACTACTTGACTCCATTCTCTGCCATTTTATGCCATAACTTTAATGGACCAGCTGTCCTAGGCTAGAGGAGGTTTTGGATCTTAACCATCCGATCTGAGGCTGTCTGGGGAGAGAGAACAGTATGTGACATAGTCTTCTCTGTTCTCACCTCCCCCTCCTGTCACTTGTTCCAGGCTCCCTGGTGTGTCTCCACAAAGGGGACACTGCTGCAGTGTCAGCTGACCCAAGCTTCATTTGCCTTGGTTTTCCCCTTGGGCCCCTTAGCCCAGTTGGGCAGCTGCTTAGCAAGGCAGAGAAGGGAAGCCCAGGCCAGGGTGGAGCAGGAGCACTGGTTAGGTATCCAGACAGTACTCTCTGCTCAACTCCTTTTGGCGGAAAATGAAAGAATCAGGGAATGGGTTAGAGAAGGCCAGTTTGTAACAAACTAAATTTAAGAAGCTGGGCTAATATTCCTGAGTTTAGCACCATCAAGAAACGAGGTACCAAATACGTGTCATGTAACAGTAGAGTATGAGCACAAGCCGTCGTAGCCCTTAAAGTAAATAGCCCACCTTGAGCCCCTTCAGAATGCTTTTCCATTGGTGGGGATGTGACATCCACAGCCAGACACTGAAAATCTGAGCTGCCGTTGTTTCCTCTCCTCTGCCCAGCACTTGTATAACATCGAGTCAGAGATTGAGGAGTCAGACTACGATTCTGTAGATGGCAGCACCAGCGGGGCCTCCTCAGATGAGTGGGAGGATGAAAGTGACAGCTGGGAAACAGACAATGGGCTGATGGAAGATGAGCACCCCAAGGGAGATGAGCCCATCGTGCCTCCTACCGAGCTTCCAGTCACCACTGAAGAGGACAAGGGAGTGGTGATCAGTGAAGAGGCTGTGGCTGCAGCGGCTGCCATCCAGGGAGCCGTTGCCATGGCTGCGCCTGTGGCAGGGCTGATGGAGAAAGCTAGCAAGGAAGGGCCCCCAAAGAGTTTCCGGGAACTAAAGGAGGCCATCAAGATCCTGGAAAGTCTCAAGAACATGACAGTTGAACAGCTCCTGACTGGTTCACCCACTTCACCCACTGTGGAGCCTGAGAAGCCTACCCGGGAGAAGAAATTTCTAGATGATATCAAGAAGCTGCAGGAAAATTTGAAAAAGACGCTAGACAATGTGGCCATTGCTGAGGAAGAAAAAATGGAGGCTATGCCAGAGGCAGAGCGCAAGGAGGAAAAGGCTGAGGCTCAGTCTCCTGTTCGGTCCGAGTGGCCCAGTGAGACTCCAGTGCTCTGTCAGCAGTGTGGTGGCAAGCCAGGGGTCACTTTCACTAGCGCCAAGGGCGAGGTCTTCTCTGTACTGGAATTCGCACCCTGTAAGTTGGCCCCTCACTCTGGTCTTGCCTGTTTGTTTCCCTTTTTGGTTCCCAGTGGGTTCCTTCTGAGTTGACATATCCCCTGTTGGAACAGGGGCACTCCATTTCCATACCCTGTGCCATTCTTCTGACTTGCTGTTTCTCCAAAGCCCTGTTCCAGGTGAAGAGACTTTAAACATAGTCAAATAGTCCTGATTGGAGAGAAAAAAGAATGAGTCAGATAAAAGGTGTATTATTCATCTGTCAGGGGAAAAATGCCAAGCCATGAAGTGAGGGACACTACTTCCCAGTGACCTGGGCTTCCCCTGGCTGCCAGTCTTTCCCCTACTCATTATGTTCTAGACACATCTCCCCACACTTCTCTTTAGTGCTGAAATAACTGGTCTTTCCCACCTCCAGTTAATCATTCATTTAAGAAGATTGAGTTCCAGCCACCAGAAGCCAAAAAGTTCTTCAGTACAGTAAGGAAAGAGATGGCACTGCTCGCTACCTCCCTTCCAGATGGCATCATGGTCAAAACCTTTGAGGACCGAATGGCAAGTAGAGGGAGCCTATTTCCCACCAGAGTAGAGCTGTACATCTTAGGCTGTCACTTGCTAGGTCCTGATCCTCTCAGCTTCCTGTGGGAATAACATATTCTTTCTTAGATATAGGGAGCTTGAGACCAAGGTCTTATTGCCAGTCTTTTACACAATTCCAATATCTCCACAGAGAATGCAAGAAAAGTTCCCATGATTCTAATCAGCTGTTGCTTAAGGCTTTAGTATTTACTATCCTAGTCACAAAAATGGATATAGTAATTGATGATCCCAGAATGTTATTTCCCAAATGTTTGCTAAGATGTATTCCTTATTACAGAAGCCAGTTTTATTTGTTTCTTTAAGGTCCCAATTGGATTTTTTAAAAAGTATTCACCCTTTCAGTAGTAGTCTAGCTTCCAATAGAGGGCAACCTGAAAAAACTTCCCTTTAAACATTTTCAAATCTTGAAACTGACTTCTTCCTTTCACCTTATTGTGAGAGAAAAGGGTAGTGTAGAAGCATAGCTTTTTTTTTCTTCTGGATGTCCCAGATTTTTAAGAATTCATGAAAAAGATTTGGGTAGTGAACTAGTACTAAGAAGATGCTAAGTGACTGTGGGCATCAGACTTTTAAGGTCAGAATTCTGGTGGCTCAGGCTACTATAGTTCTTTCATCTCTGTGGAAAAGTGCAGTAATCATTGACCTTATCCCTCTTCCAGGACCTCTTCTCAGCCCTGATTAAGGGCCCTACTCGAACCCCATATGAAGATGGCCTCTTCTTGTTTGACATTCAGCTTCCCAACATTTATCCTGCTGTGCCACCCCACTTTTGCTACCTCTCCCAGTGCAGTGGGCGGCTGAACCCCAACCTATATGACAATGGGAAGGTGTGTGTCAGTCTGCTGGGCACATGGATTGGAAAGGTGAGTTGCTAGGATAAAAAATGGGGAAGAGAGAGCAAACCAAGAATGTCTCTGGGTTGCTATTCACTACTCTTCCATATGCATTTCAGGGAACAGAAAGGTGGACCAGCAAATCCAGCCTTCTACAGGTGCTCATCTCTATCCAAGGTAAATAAGTGACACATGGGAGATAAAGAAAAGTGGGTTCATGGCAGAGGGATTTGGACAATAGGCCTCTTTGGAAGGTTACAGTTTTCTCTTTCAGTCGTTATAACACCATCTTCCCTGAATTCTTAATTGAGCAAGATTAAAAATAGATTTGGAGGATTTCATTCATAATTTCAAACTTTTCTAAATTGAGCTTCCAAGGATCAAACTGCTCAAGATGGGGAAGCATTGACCTGGCAGGGCAGGAAGGACAGTGTAGTAGATGATTGGTCAGCAGTGAGCTAGAACTGTCATTTCTACTCCTTGAAAAAAAGGCTAATCCATAGGACAATGGGTACATAATCAAATGTCCTTTAAAGTAGCCTGGCACTGGTTTCTCCTTTGGATCCCTGGCCTGTTTCCTTACACTTTCACTTTCTTAATCCTATAGGCCTGATCCTGGTGAATGAACCTTACTACAATGAAGCAGGATTTGATAGTGACCGGGGCTTGCAGGAGGGGTACGAGAATAGCCGCTGCTATAATGAGATGGCGCTGATCCGAGTGGTACAATCCATGACACAGCTGCTACGGCGTCCACCTGAAGTCTTTGAGCAGGAGATCCGGCAACACTTCAGTACAGGAGGCTGGCGGTTGGTGAATCGCATTGAATCCTGGCTAGAGACCCATGCCCTTCTTGAGCGGGCCCAGGAGCTGCCCAATGGGGCCCCAGGGGATGGCAGCTCACCTGAGCCACCCACAACTACTGAGCTGTCTGACTCCGGCCGAGAAGAGCCAGAGGAAGCAGGAGTGGCTCCTGGTGATGTCTCCCAGGGTTCAGACTCTGAGAGTGGTGCCCAGGGACCAGCACCCTCAGTTAGCAAGGACTTAACAGAGCAGACCCCTGAGGCCACCCCAGACTCATCTGTGCCACCCAGCGTCAAACCAAAGAAGCGGAGGAAGAGCTACCGAAGCTTCCTACCTGAGAAGAGTGGCTACCCAGACATCGGCTTCCCCTTATTTCCACTCTCTAAGGGTTTTATCAAGAGTATCAGAGGGGTCCTGGCACAGTTCCGAGCAGTCCTGGTGGAGGCAGGTATCCCTGAGGGCACAGAAGACAAGTAGCAACCCCCAGACTGAAAAGACAGTGGACACAGTGGGGAGAGGTTGGCCTGCTGCCTACTCACTCTCTCTCTCCTGGAGTCTCCCTTCTCCTTTTTTTCCATCCCCAAAGAGAGGGCCCCCTACTGCCCTCATCCCCCCCAAGGTGAGTGATGCTGAAGTGAAAGGAGTTTCTAGATGCACTCCCATCCCTGGTCTGAAGCTGTTTTAGAGCAAGAGGTTCTTTTGCAACAAAGCCAGTCTGAACTTCCTAGGTTATTTTCTAGTTTTTTCTCCTTTTCCCCTGGTTACTTCCTAACAAAAACAGAAAAGCCCAGTCTTCCCCCTTCCCTTGCCACAAAAAGTTCCCAGAAAATAACACTGGGGCTGTCCTTAGGCCTGCACATCCTCTTCATCAGTGGCAAGACCTGGTCTCTGGAGCAGTGGATGTGCCTTGCATTCATTGTATCAGGGAAAGCCACACTCCAGTGGCCCCTTGCCCTCTAGATTGGCCCCCTTGCTGCCCTCTCCACAATCTGCCCTCTCAACTGTCTGTGCCCCAAGCAGAGCAGTTGTTCCTTAGGGGCTTCGCTTCAGTCACACCACCCTCTTAGAACCTGTCCTGTTAGCTCGTTACCTGTGAGGTGACAGTGGCACAGTAAAGAGGATGGTTTGGCACTCTGGAATGAGGGTGAGGATAATGGATTTGATGGGGAGCAAAAGCTACAGGTGCCTTGCTGATTCAAGACCCAACATATGGGAGAATAAGCAGCTTTGGTTTCCTTAAGCTCAAAAATTTCTTGAACTGAGAATATAAATGCTCCCTCCTCTCACCATCACCCAGGAGTGACAGTGCAGCAGGAAGGAGGGAGTAAAGTGCTAGGGACTCAGCCCCGTCATCACAGTAGCCACTTGACAACATGGAGAGGTGACATGAAGCTCATACCAGGGAGAGGCTCCCTTCCTCAGCAGCCAGCCCATTCTGGTGTGAGCTCGAGGCACCCAGCTAGCTCGAATGCAGAGACTGCAGGCCAAGTGAGCTGTAGCCAGCTGGGAACTCACACCTCTCCCAAGACACGCACAGAGGTTTACACATTTTCTAAGCTTTTGATAATGTGAAGCTCCAGGTTATGAGGTTGCTATTGAGCACATTGCAGCTATGTAATTTTTTTGGTGTATGTATTGTAATATTTAAGGTTTAAAAAAAAGCTAAAATCTCATAAAGGCAAAAACCTTAAACTTAAGAAAAAGACAAAAAAAAAGCCAAAGCATGATGCATCTTGTTAGCCTTAAGCTGACTCCACAAGTGTGCTGTACTATAACCAGCTAGCAGCAGCAGCAGCAGTGGGGGAGAGTGGTCAGAGGCAGGACTGTGGGTGGCATTTGAAGACTCGATTCTATTCTGTACAGTATTTAAGAACAAAACAGGATTGACTGGTGGGGCCATGCTTCAAAGTGCGTTCATTGTTCATGTGGAGATGTGAATGCTCTATTGCATATAATATCTGTATAAAGTGCTGTGTGATTAAACTTTTTTTACCTGCAATTTTTTTTTTTTGGTTTGGCTCATTAGAATGTAAAAATAAACGAAAAAGGTTAACGCCATTAAACCTGCCTCTGCCACTCATCTGGACTTTGCTGCCTTTTTTCCCTCTGAGATAATTTTTGAAACACACACACAAATGATCATACTTCCCATTCCTTCATCCATTGAGAAGCAAACAATTGTGAGGTATATGCTCTTAATGTCCTCGCCAAGGGTCCACCAGGCAGCATCCTCTGAGGTCAGTCAGATCACTTTTCAAATATAGTAGGTGTTGCTGTCACAGATTCCTACCTTTCTGGCCTTTCTCAGATATGGCTCCTTTCTAACATTTGGTGAAGAATGTCCTAATGTTTGACTTCAGTTCTTTGGACTGCAAAAGTCAAAAACCTCTCTTCCTTGGTCATTTCAGCCAGTTGAGCTCTTCCATAATTTTTAACCTTAGTAAGAAGTTTAATACTTTTTTTATGAGGCTGAAGTTGCTGGCATAACACAGGGCTCTAGACAGGTATTTCTCTTTTTTACTTCAGGAAAAGATCCCATGTAGGGAGGGGGGAGGAGGCGTTGGGGGTCTGTTGACACAATGCTGCTGTTCCTGCAAGCTTATATATCCTTCAGTGGGTCCTATCTAGTTTGTCCAGTAGGAAAGGTGGGAGGTGGGGAAGGATGATTTCAAGAGCTGATTACAGAGGTAGGTTTTGTTTGTAAGAATGGAAACAACTACCTGACTTGGGAGGAAGGAGGAAGGAGTGCTATTGATCAAGTTTGCCCTTTTTCCTCCTTTCCCCCAATTTTCCCTACAGCTATAGCTAAGAAAGATACAGTTCCCACCTTTTCACCCAAGCTTTTGGACCAAATAGAATGCAACACTTTAAGGGCAGCAGAGACTCTTATTTATATCTCCACTGTCTGGCACATAGTAGGGACTTGTAAAAAATACTTACAAGGCTTCAACCAAATTCTTTGAGGATTACCTGACTGATAGAGCTGGAACCCCCAAAAGCTTGGGCCTTCTCTGATTATCAGTAAAACTGCTATTTACCTAGCATCTTCTAGAGCAATAGTGTTGAACTCGTACAGAAACAAGGACCACTGAACGGTACATCAGGATCCCTTTGGACAGCACGTTGACTTTGAAAAGCACATTCATTTTTTATTTTGTTAAATAGTTCCCAATTACATTTTGTGGTTTGGGCTGTACTCCAGAGTTTTGCCGGCCAAAGCTTGACACCTGTGTTCTAGAGCACTGAATTTAAAGTTCATGTTTCCAGTTTTATCACTGACCTTGGGCAAATAGCAAACTCAAGGGTTTTTTTGTCCTCATTTACAAACAAAATAGCTCAAGTGAACCTGGCTTTTAAGCACTTTGTCATTGTAAAGCACCATGTAAAGTGATCATTTCTCCTAGGGCCAAGGTCCCACTTTTTCCTTATCCCCCAGAGATGGGACTAAGCAGCCTGGAAAAGTCACTTTATTTAGATTGCTCATTTGGTATGCTACCTCTGGCCAATAGAGGTCAAATAACTCAGGTCTTGATGTGGGGAAATCTTGGACATCTGACTACCTAATTTTGGGGTCCTGGAACTACCTAATTCATGGAGGAATTCCCTTTTTGCTTAGGGGTAAGGCATTCCCCGTTTGCGGAGCAGACTAAGACTGAACACAGCAAGTCCAGTGGAGTCCACGAGCCCTATTTAAGAAGTGAATTCTGATGAAGCAGAGTCTTCTGAACAGGGTAGAGGACTTGGCTCAGGACCAGGCTTTAGTTCTGGGCAGCCACCAACCAGCTGGAAGCTTCCAGGGTGCACCTGGCCTTGGACAGCTTCAGTGGCCAGCTGCTCCCCGTCCACTGTAATCACACCCCTGGTATCGCGAGGTTCTAGACGGAAGGCTACCACAGGCACATACACCAAATTAGGGCAGTTCAGGTCCATGTGTGTACCCTTTTCCATGGCCATGAAAAGACGAAGTAGTGTAGACCGGGGCACACCAGCTCGAATGTAGAAGAGATGTATAACCCCTCCAGTTCCTCTAGCCATTGGTGCAGCATACATCTCACTACCCAAGTGGGAATGCAGGAGAGCTAGCACCAACACGAATTCGTGTTCAGGCACCACCGTCCAGTTTTCTGGCACTGGCTGCTCCAGAGGCACCAGGAGTGAATCCACAGGGCCTGGTTGGTCATAGCCCACGGGAGGTCCAGCTGAGATTTTAGAAGGTGCTCCAACTGGGAGATAGGATAATGTGCCATGATACGTGCGCAGGGCAGCCAGGCGGAGGAATGTGCCCAGGGTAAATCGAATCTTTCCTAGGCACCTGTACTTTTCACTCTCCACATCCACGTCTGCAACAAAGCCCCAGCCCAGGCTGAGCACGGAGAAGAGGCGGCTGCCTGAGGCTGTGTGTAGGGAAAGCAAGTTCATGGGAGAAAGCTCCCCATGGCACAGCAGCAGTGTACAGTTGGTCAATAGGTCTTCGTTAGTCACCTGTTCGTTGCTGGGAAGTGAAGGGAGAACATGAGAAAAGGCTGGTATCCCGATTCCCTGACCCCACTGGTCCCTTCCCAGGAGTTGGCTAGTGGGGAGTATAATTGTCTGCAGCCAGCCTCGTGAGAGAGAAAGGAAGCCTTTGACTCACTGGCCCTGGAGAGGAACTGGAGCAGATAGAGAGAGCTGAAGCTGAGAGCCCCTGAGACTTGAATTCTCTCCTGAGGATGTAAACCCTGGGAGGAAGGGAGGGGCTGAGGGTGCTTAAAGGTCTGCAAGCCAACAACTGGAGAAGAGAGGTGTAGGAAGGGGAAATGGAGGTAGAATCCTGGCCCCTCACCCTGCATAATGGTTTACTGAAGCAGCCAAAGCATTGCCGGAGCCAGCTGGAAGGCTACAGAGAGGCTTCTGAATCGCTGTTTCCCAATCAGGTCGTTCCATGAGGCCGTTCACCACCTGAAAGGGCAAAGTCGGTACCTGCCGAGCCTTCCCCCAGCAGAGCCTTAACACTAGCCACCTCCTAACAGCATCTATCTGCGCCTATCCCTCTTCACATCACCTCCAGCCACTGCGTCACTCACCTCATGCATCAGCCCATCTCCAGACATCACTACCAGGGCATCCCAGGAGGAGAGATCCTCATCTCGAACCAGCTCCCTCGCGTGGTTCCGCCGCTCTGCAGGGAGATGAGGAGCAAGCAGTTCAGGTTCTTCTGCATTCCGACGTGAGACCCCGCAGTCGTCACCACTCGCCCTAGGTTGCTGACCCAAAGTGGAAGGTGTTGGCAGAGCATCTGCCCCCCGGGGAACTTAGCGCTTACCAGTCAGACGCAACTTGAAGGAGACGCCAGCTTCCTGCAACATGGGTTGCACTCTGTTCTGAAAAAGGTGCAGGGCCTTGCCAGTTCCTCCCCGGGGGTTCAGCAGCACCAGCACCCTGCAGGGTCTCGGGAGAAGTCTCTTTGGGTGCCCTGGAGAGAAGGGAGATACAGGACTGAGGCAAAAGCTTCTTCACCAAGGCACCTGCAAACTGGAGCAGTCCATCACCTGGGTGTTTCAGGGAGAAACACTGAGCTGGTGTTCCCGGATTCAGCTGCGGCCTGGGGGGAACCCTTTTGAAGATGTAGGGACTCCAGCTTTATGAATAAAGGAGGACCACTTCTGACCGGGAGGGAATGAAGCAGAGAGAGAGCTCTGCTCTACACGCCTCCGTTTTTGTTCCCTCAGTTTCCACTTTCTTGGAAAGGTAATCCAAGGAAGGAAAGGTGGCACTCGGCTACTCAGTCCGACCTTTCCAAGCGTGGGTATTCTGGACCTCTTCCACCATCACCATCACCACCCCCCACTACCACTACTACTGCTACCATGTTCTTTTTTTGGCCCTCACGCACTTGCATCCGTGGCCTCTGCCCGAAACTCCTTTAAGCTCCGGAGAGCCAATGACAGAGACGCTACAGAAACGCTGGTCTCTCCGGCTGCCTCCGCCCCGGGATCCTTATCAACCTCTCCCAGGCACGGGTCTCGAGGCTGACATGGAGACTCTCCTGTCCCGCCCCAAGTCAAGGGGTGAGGGGAAGCATGTTCCATCCCCAAGGGCTTGCAGTGGGAAGCAGAGGAACACAAGCTCACACTGCTCCCTTCTCAGCTGTGGCAGGACCTACGGTCGGCTGAGTTCTCTGTCTATCCAGAATGATAAAGGCAGAGAAGGAGGATCAATCAGCAGAGCCTCGGGAAAGCTAGTTCACCAGGATGGGGCGGGAGTGAGCACCTCCCCGGTCCCCCTGTAGCCCTCTGCTGTAAGGCACAAAGCTCTCAGGAAGACAGGACTCGAGGTGGGGAGATTCTGCAATCCCAAAAGTGCGGGGCACTCCGCCAGAGACGCCACGTCCAGGTCCCCAGCACCTCTTTCCCGGCTTCTCTGAATCTCCAGAGGTATCTGGATCTCTGACCAGGACTAAGAGAGAGGATGGGACCTGCAGAGAATCAAGAATTCCTCCCTATGGTCCCCTGTCTCCAGAACAATGTCAGGGTCAGCCTCCCAGCCCTATCTGACCCGCTTCTTCTCACATCGGGTCAGGGGGCGGAGAGAAGGGGTCCCTGGGACCAGGTCTTTCAATCACGCAAAAGTCCCGGAACTTCGGCGGACATGGCGCAGTCACAAGATCCAAGACGGGAGATTCCCACACCGGCCAAAGTGCCCGCTGCTTTCCACCTCCTCCCGGCTTGGGAAAGGTCTCGAGAGTGAGCTCGACTTCAGACTTAGTTCCCCCGACCCCGGGCCTCTGGAGCTTGGCGGTGGGGGTTGGGCCAACAGATGGTTTCTCGTGCTGACCCTCTGGAGGGGTCAGGGTGGATGGAAGCAGACCCTCCTGTTCAACCCTGACTCCTTCCGCCTATCACCCTGTCTCCAGCTCCAACTCCAACTCTGCAGGAAAGGAGACGGACCAAGTCCGTGCCCCAGTTCTCCCGGAGACTGGGGAAAGGCGGATCCGAGAGGGAGGAAAGGTGGGGCCGCTCGGGCGGCCCTCCCCGGTCAGGCCGGTTTGCCGCAGGAGGGGCCAAGGCTGTTTGCTTTGATGGCCTGAGCCTCACTCCCTAGGATCCAACTTCACGTCTGAATAAACAGGAGCCCTTTCAAGCAGCCTCATTTCACCCGCGCTCCTCCCTCCTGCCCCAACTTTTCCCCGCAAGTTCAGCCACCCGGCACGGCTTAGTCAGCCCCGAGAAGGGCGTTCCAAGTATTCTCCCCCACCCCCTGGTGGCCGGCCACGCCTCCGCATTCCCGAGCTCCCGGCTCACCCCCCGGAGGGCGAAAATCCGGAATAGACTACCGAAAGGAGAGCATCTGCCCTGGGGCCATCAGACCCGGCCGGTACCGAGCCCATCCCCAGGAAGCAACCCAAGTGACCTTCCCCCAGAGTCACCACGCAAAGCTTCCAGGCCGGCCCCGCAGCGCTCTTAACTAGTCCTGCCTCTGGGTTCCGGGCCCCCATCTCACCATCCAGACTCGAGGGCATCCTCCAAGTAGGAGAGCTCCCGAATCTTCCCGGCAAAACAGCTGGGTCCCCCTCAGGTTCTCTCCTGAAGCTCGTCCGAGACTCGGGACACCCCCACGCGGCGGAGCCAGGGACGCACTCCCCGGGGTCCGAACCGATCGCCTGCTCCCCCGGCGCGGCCGCTTCGGGTAGCAGAACCGAGGGAAGGCAGCGGCTAGGCGGGCAGTGTTCCAGCAGCGGGAGGAGTGACAGCGAATGCGGCCGGCTGGAGGCGCGGCGTGGCGGGCGAGCTGCCCAGCCTGGGGGCAGCAGCGAGGCGAGCGAAGCCCGAGCCCGAGGCGCACATGTGCCGCTAAGACGGGCAGCTGCTTTCGCCTGGCCCCAGGGCCCGGGCAGAGGCGCTGCAAAGCGCAAACTCCCGCTGAACAACTTCGGACCGGCGCTCAAAAGTCCGGCTCCAGCCTCCTAACGTGACTTGTGGGGTAGGGCAGCGGGAAGCCGGAGCAGGACACAGTACTGGGCGGAGAGGAGGGAGGGCCGGGGGTGGAGCCCGGGCTGCGTCGGGGTGGATCTGGAGGCTCTCCAAGCTCGGAGCGCAAAGAGCCGCTCCGTGCAGGGCTCCAGAGTCGGCTGCATCACAAAGCCTGCCTGCTTCAGAAAAGTAACCCCCAGTGGCTTTGGCGGATGCCCACCCGCGGCAGACGCACCTGGGCGACACTTTTCAGCACACCGCTGCTTGCCCCGCCCCCGACGGCTTCCGCGTAGAAAGAACTATTTTTAACCTAGGCTGCTACCCATCGAGTTCCGGAGGCGAAACCGGGCTGTCCCGGAGGCAGGGCGGAGCAAGCACCTGTGGGGAACCTCCTGGGGAGGCTGTGAGCTCCAGGCATCCAGCAGAGCTAGACCTCCCAGGAAGCCACCTGGGCCGTGGAGTGGTAAGGGTTAGTTTGTATCAAAGGAAGTAATTGCAACCCAATCTCTAGAAATTTACCTACCCTGTTTCCTGAGGCCCTCTGAATGAATGTGGGGAATTGAGTGACTGTACTCCAGCAGAAAGAAAAGAGCTTAGAGGCTGGGGAAATGGGGAAGACGAGAAAGAAGGAGGGGGGGCACTGGAGGTGATTGATGGATAAGACCTGGACCCATAAATAAGGCTTTCAATTTCAAATTGCTACTAGATATAATATCTGTGAAGGCAAGAGCTGGGTAATATCCAAATTTTTATCCCCTAGGGCCTCCCTAGTACAATGCTCTGCCTGAGAATGATAATACTTGTTGAATTTAATTGAGATTTGCACGTTTGCCACCAGCATTTACGTACTGAGAATCTCGGCTCACAGAGCTACAAAAAACAAACAGAAATTTTAAAAAAGGTACTGTCCTCAACTTGTTTGCCGTCCAAAATAAAGATATAACACAGACCAATTTAGAAAGCTACACGCACAAAGGCACATGGACTGAATTAGTTTCAGCCTTAGGCACTGTTTTGTCTATTTAGGCAAAGTTGTTAGGGATAGATTGGAACCTGCTCATAAGTCAATCTTTAGTGAATGGATTAGGATGAATGGATTAGGTGAAGCAAAAGTTACCAAGGTCTGTGAGACTACTACTAATCGAAGAAGATGGAGAAAAGAAGGAAAAGGACCTAGATGTTAATCAATTATCATTGATTAAGTGCTTGTAATAGGGCAGGCACTGTGCTAAATACTGGGGATGAAAAGAAAGACAAAAAAAAAGTCCCTATTCTTATGGAGATGCTTTTAGTAGAGGAGGAAACTTTACTTCAGTCATCTCATTTCCCAAAAAACTGCACTCCTTTGACTTCTCCACCATGTCCCCAGTAAACTAACCACTGGGAAATCTCATCCTCACAGAAGATCCAATCAGCCTTGAAACTCACAGTCTTTCAGTACCCTCTTTTGCCCTTGTGAGTGAAGGGTGGAGCCAGGGAATTCCTCAACATACATTTAAGGAGGGATGAAAAGAGAGCAGTCTCCCCAGACAGTGCCTCATTTCCCACTCAGACGCACTCCTTTTGGATTTCTTTGTCTGCTCTGGATGCATTCTTTAGGAATGAGTGTCTCATCCCTCTCCACGGCCCCCATGTTCTGTTTTGTGTAACATCTTCCCCCATTAGATGGTAAGCTACCTTGAAGACAATGAGCATCTTTTTCACATTTGTAGCCCCAGAGCTTAGGACAATGCCTGACACCTAATAGGTGCTTAATAACTATTTATTGACTGAATTGCAAAGGAATCTAGAAGATAGAAATAAGGAGAGTGTGTGTGTGTGTGCGCGCGCGCCACGTATAGGGGATAGCTTGAAGGCAGGAGAGAGATGGAGAATCACTGTCACTGCATCACAGAATACAGGAGACAGGAATAAGGTGTTAGAAGACTGGAAGGGTGGACAGGGGTCAAGTTATGAAGGACTTTAAAAGCCAAACAGAGGATTTTATATTTGATCCTGGAGGTAACTGGGAACTATTGGAATTAGAGTGATTGACTTGGTCAGAATTGTGCTTTAGGAATATATGTCCAGAAATATTTTTTTCACAGTAGCCCCAACCTGGAAACTAAGGGAGTACCGGGTCTGTTGAGAAACAGCTAAACAAATTATGATATACAAATATAAGGCGATATTATTGCATCATAAGAAATGGAAATAGGGAAAGTTTCAAAGAAAACTCTAAGAACTAATGCAGGATGAAGTGGACGTAACCAGAACACTTTAGACAAAGACAACCATATAAAGAAAACTTTGAAAAGCTTCAGAAACTCTGGCTTCAGTGACAAACCAGGATTCCAGAGGAAGAGAGATGAAGCATGACTACCCATTTCCTGCCAGTGAGGTGGTGGACCAAGTCAACAAGAATTTGTTGAGATCCTAGGAGGGCACTGTGCCAGATGCAATGCTCAGTGCTCGGGATACAAAGAAAAGCAGAAAACAATCCCTGCTCCCAAGGAACTCACAGTCTAATGTGGGGAAAAAACACTGTACAAACAAAATATATACTGGACAGAAGGACGGCACTGTGAAACATACATTTTTGGACATGACCAATGTGGGATCTGTTTTGTTTCACTACGCATATTTCTTATGAGGTCTGGTTTTTTTATTGTTCAACTGGGAAAGGAAAGAGAAAATAAATTCTTGTTAATTATATATATGGATGGATGGAGAGAAAGGAAGAAGAAAGGAAAGCTAGACTCAGAAAATAAGTAAATAAATGCACACACACACACACACACACATCCTACAAAAAGAAGAATAAAGCCAAAGGCCTATCTATATTAGACCTTAGGAGGAAAAGTGAGACTGAAACATAGGAGTTGAATGGGAAATATGTTGATTTGGAGCTACTGCCTTCTGCATTTTTGAATAATTTTCTGTGAGGATGAAATAAAAAAATATATTGTTTTTTTAAAAGTCCGTTTATAAAAAGCCTTTTTGAATCAGAGGCCTGGTGAGAAGAGATAGGACCACCACTGCAGCAGCCCATCCAATGTCAGCTGTCCCCCTGTTCTCCATCCCACCACACTAGAGACACTTCATTACTGCCTCTTAGTGAGGTTGGCTCAGGGAATTCGGAACTCGCCAAGGCCCCAAAACAAAGAACAACGTTGAGAAGGCCGTGTGGGGGATGAACCCAGAGGAAAACATCGAGGTCATTTCTCTTATCTCTTAAATGCTTCACTATATATCTTGCTATCAGGGACTTCTACCCTTGTCCTGCCAGGTGGCAGAAGTCTTGCCTCATTTCCTGATGCTAGAGAAACGTTGTGGGCAGGGGCCATCAGCAGCCTCCCTGCGCCCCCTCCCCACACTCGTTCAGTACTCAGCTTTCCCCAGGGGCAAGCACTGGTCCGAAAGTCAAGGGCCAGGGCAGCTATGAAACGCTGGGGCCACTCAGAGATCAGGAGGAGGGCAATAAAAGGAAATGGGAGAACAAGAGTCCTTCCCACCAGTGGGGACCAGTGACTGCCTCTTCCCGTGATGGGGGCCCCTGTCCACGCTGCGTGGCTGCCCAGAATCAGCTGGTTCTGGGGCGGTGACTCAGCGACGTGCGGTGTGGACTGGCCGGGAAACTCTGGGAAACAATCCAAAAGGGGGGAGCCTGGGCCCCCCTCCTCCCCCTCCGTAAGGGGCGAAACTGCCGCCCGGGGGGTACTGCTCCGGGAGCAGCTCCTCCTTGGGCGGCGCGGGCTTTTATCCTCCCAGGGCACTTAGGTAGGCGCTCCGTGGGTACGGGAAACTAATCCCACCCTCCAGCAGCTCGCTCCCACCCCCACCCTCATCTTTGCCCACCTCCCCCAGACGCACGCCGAAAATGATGGGGTGCTGCCCCGAGACTTGAGAGAAAGAGGCCGCTTGGCTCAGGGTTCGATTAGCCTACTGCCTGGGGAGCTGCAGTGCCCTGGTCACGGGAATGATGACTCAGCGCGGGGGAGGGCGAGGACGGTGAATGGGGTAGGGCTGGGGTGGTCCAGGGGGACAGGCCCTGCGCAGAGGACCCAGTCGCATTCTTGGTCCCCTGCCCTGGCACCGGCGCGGCACCTGCTTGGGTCTCCCACGGGAGGTGATATCAGGGCGTTGTCTCGGAGGATTCCACAGGGCTGCTGGCAGCCAACTCGGTCTGTCTTAGGGCCTCAGATTTTCCATGACAAGAGAGGTCCGGGACAATGCAATGAGTGTGTGCGGGGGGCGAGGGGGAGACCAAGAGGGACGCCAGCCTCAGCCCCTGGCTGCTCTGTGGTTACTCCCTCCCCTTGCCCTGTGAGGTTTCTCCTAACCTCTGCCTTCACAATGGGTCTGCTGAGATCTGGCACTTGAAGATGCCCGTTGGAGGAGGGACAGGATGATGTCTATGGGAAAGATTTAATAACGCCCCCACCCTCAGCATCTTTTCTTTGAGGAACTAAAAAAAAAAGTGCACCTTAACGAAGCCTCCTCCGATCTTGAAAAACGTTGTTTCTCCTAAGGTTTGATGTAGCAACCTGTGAGGCACAGAGAAAGAAGTCATTAACTTGGAGTCAGAAGTAACAAAGCCGAAGTTCAGAGAAGGGGTCCACCTCTCGCTTTCAGAGACTTAAAAGCTGGAACTACTTGTGTATGCGTGGATGGAGAAACTGATAAAAATAAAAAGTGGATCAGGATTTTCTTTAAGGGCCAATGAAGCTGGTTTCCTGCTACAGAGTTGTTTCTCCATCTTGGAGAAAATAAAGTTACTTTATGGGGGACTGTGCCCGGCTTTGTACACTAGTTCCCCATCCTAAATCAGAAAAAGATCCTGTGAGAATAAGGTGAAGGGCAGAGCCCTCTAGCTATGACTGCAACGGAGTACAATGGCTATGCTGTTCTCCACGGTCTCCAGTCCCTGCCCCCTTTACCTCCCCAGCCCTGGCAAGGCTGGCCCCTCATTCCTTCATTCCTGCCACTCCCCCCATGCCCCTCCCCCACAGTCCAACCGGCTTCTTAGTTATTCTCCCTGTTGCTTTCTCCTCATTCTCCTGAAATATTAAAAAAAACCTAATTTTCAATTTTATTGGTATCTTATGTTTTTACATCACTTTTATTTCCTAGTGTGCTCCCCCCTCCCCCATGAGAGCCATCCTTTTAAACAAAGATTTTTCTGAAATGATTTTTAATGGTTTGCACAATCCCCTTCATAGAAGGGCTGGAAAGGATCAAGGACAAGCCTTGCCTTCACATGTTGTAGCGGAAGAGATTAACCCAGTGATTCTCCCTAGCTTCCAAAACCAGTCACTGACCATTTTGAGAACAGATCTCAGAAGCCCTAACTCCCAGACTAGAACTGTACCTACCAGAACTCTTTGCTAGACTAACAATCTGAACACTTCCCATCCCAAGCTGCCTTCTTTTATCTTCTCCTGTAGCTCTCCCTGTGTGATATTTTAACTGACTCCTTATTAGCTTTTCAGAAGGACACATCTGATCTGAATCCTGCTGGAAAAGAAAAATCAAGTTAAATCCCTCACCAGGACTCAATTGTGCATCCCAGAGCCTTTTCCCAGAATAATAAAACCATGCATTTATATCTAGTGCCAGGTGGGGAAGTCTGACTTGATCCTCAATAGAAAACCTGGTTCTCAGGTATTACCTGTCCCACAAGGGAAAAGAAACTGGTCTTTCTCTCCTCACCCACCTTGTCTTTATCACATGCCCTCCACCTGTGAGTATCTACTTCCAGAAAGCACATCTGACCCTTCTTCTTTCCAAGGGAAAAAAGAAGGGATTAACCCAATGTCAAGGTGGCATTCTTTTATGAGGAAAGGATTTCTGTGGTGTCTCTTCCTTTCCAGAATCTATCTTCTTTGGTGGATTTCGTTCTTCCAAATAGCAACCAGAAGAGGTTTAATGGCCTCAGGTTCCTTATCTCCCCTTTTGGATATGGTTCTGTTACTCTCAGGGTACTGGCATTGAGGCATCACTAGGTAGAAGCTATTTTTCTGTGACCTACACAATTTCACATTATCTCCTAGATTCCATTTGCTTCCACTTACATGTTAAGTGTTGGGCCAGATGTTAAGATGAGTATTCTACTTTATGCAGTGTCCCGATACCCTGGACATAAAGGCGGGCAAAAACCCCCAGATTTAATGCAGGATTCTTCTTGTTAACAAGCATTTACACTTACTATGTGCCAGACACTCCACTAAGTGCTAAGGATATGAGGAAAGGCAAAAAACAAACAAAAAAGCTAGTTGCTGGTCTCAAGGAGGTCACAGCCCAATGGCATAGACAACATGCAGCAATTAAGTACAAACAAGATCAACACAGGTTAAAGTAGAAAGAAACTCATAGAAAAGACACTAAGATGAAGGACTGGCCAAGACTTCTTTCAGAAGGTGAAACTTCGCTGAGGCCTGAGAAAGACTTTAATAAAAGGCCAAGGTCATCTGCTGCATTCCAGGCCATGGTCAACAGTCATCTTAACTTTTGTCTGGGCACTGGACTTCAATGACTCTGGAGGAGATGATGAGGCTGATGACTTTGAAAAGTTCTGCCTCACTTAAATCCAATTCACGTGCAAATCAAGATGTCACCCTCATGATGTCATTGATGCTGGGGGCGGGGGTCAGGAGGCAAAAGTGAAAAGAAAAAGAATTCCAGGCTGTCCAGGGGACAGCCAGGGAAAATGCCCAGGATGGGGAGATGGAATGTCTTGTTTGCGAACAGCCAGGGGGCCAGTGGATTGAAGAGCTACTTGGCAGAGAGCTTAAGGAAGCTGGACAGATGGGAAGAGGCTAGGGCTTTAAGAAACAAGAGGAACATTTTATATTTGATCCTGGAGGTAATAGGGAACTATTAGAGTTTGTTGACTAGGGGGTTGACCTGGTCAGATGTGTGATTTTTTGTTTGCAAAGGGAAAGAGTTGTCTCTTGTGTGTGAGTTTCTTTCCCTTGTGAGAGTCCTGCTATTCTGTCTTCAGTATTTGACCCCAGCAGTGCGGGATGCCTGCTCCCTGTCCTTCCTCTGCCCCTGTGCCAATTGCCCCACCACAGCCCCTTAGAGCAGTCCCAAGGATTCTATACCACTGCATGCTCCAACTAAGGCCTTCAGAGTTCTTCCTTGGAATGCCAGACAGAACATTCCGCTACTTCTTCCAAGTTCTGATTAGATCAGAGTGTGTGTGTGTGTGTGTGTGTGTGTGTGTGTGTATGTGTGAGTGTGTGTGCGCGCGCGTGCAAAAGTAACCTGTCAAGTAGGACCTTAAGGAGCAGGTCTGAAAAGACTATGAAGAATGAGGGCTGAGAAACTGAAGAGCCTGTTTTCCCTTCATAACTAGAGAGAGAGAGACAGAGAGATGGAGAAGATGGAGAAGTCTTGTTATGAAACTATTTTAACCCTTGTTTTCTGAAGAGAATTCCTACAGAGGCTTTGTTATCCTGAGTAAACTAAATGGTGCGGAAACATTTTCAGAAATGAAGTTATCCTCTGTTACAGTTATGGCTGAAGGCGATTCTAGCTCTTATCTTTTTTCACAGCTTAAATATTATAAATAATTATGTATTTACTACTATTAATTTAGTTATTAATAAACTATGTATTGAGTAACTTCCATATTTTTTCAATCATAGGATTTTGATATATATGTACATGTGTGTGTGTATGTATGTGTGTGAATATATACATAACATATATGTAATATATATATACAGAGAGAGAGAGAGAAGAGAAATCATAATGGGAAGAGTGGTTTCTCTAGTTTTATTAAATACTGCTTGATGAACTGGAATGGGGGCTCTGAGTTTATTGGATTGAGATGGAAGTTGAAATGTGGCTAATTGATGTGAAGGGAATTATCCAAACATGCCCCTGGATTACCCTAGAGTTTCAGTTGATGAGATTAAGTGTGGGAACAAGTCAAGGAGCAGGCTGAGGGATAGAATGGTTAGACTTTGATAACCTTCTGACATGTATTTGAACCGAAAAGCCGTACTGGGGAGAAAAGCCACAGCTGCTTAGTCTAAGAGCACTTTGCTACCCAGCTCCCTCATGCATTTCAAAAGAAGCCTAACCTTTGAGGGGACTGGGAGAGTCATGATGTACATGCCTAGAAGTCTAAAATGAAAGTTAAAACTGAGCATATGTGGGTGACAGAAAGATACCACCATAGCAACCCAGAAGGACCGTTACTTTCTAATTTCTCTCATTTAACTCCCTGCTAGTTAGACATGTAAGATTCCTTGAAATACATAACAGAGATAACATACAAACCAATATGTACGAAGTAGAAAGTAATTAACAGAGCAAAGGCAACAGAATGAAGAAGGGTTGGGAAAAGCTTCCTATAAAAGATGGCATTTTATTTGGGATTTAAAGGAAGCCAGGGAAGTCAGGAGTTGGAGTTGAGGAGGGAGCACATTCCAGGCATGGAGGACAGTCACAGAAAATGCTGGGAGCCGAGGACGTGGAGAGACTTGTTCCATAACCACTTCACTATTCATATAAAGTGAGCCATGAGGCAGGGATATGTCAGCTTGCCAAAGGTACTCAACCACTGCTGTAAAGGAAATTCAGTGCAAAATCCAAGTCAAAGAGGAATTTCCTGTGGATGATGAGGTCCTACAGATGTTCCTGTGTGTGGAGGACTTTGTGCTAATTGTATCAGTAATAAGAACAATTCAGCATTGAAACAATGGAACATCTAAATGAAATCCATAATAACTCAAAAGATTCAACTATACACGTCATAAGATCCAAATGAATAAAGGTTGCTACCTATTGTCCATGTGGCTAGAAGGGCAAACGACAGAATGTGTGCACTAGTATGTACATTGAGGGGAGACAGTGCAAATAAAAAAATAAGCTGGGGCCAGTATGAACAGGAAATTGAGGGCAGGCCCCAGGAAAACTCTGCAGGGCTTTTAATGACCCAAGTTTCTCCCTGAAACAGAGACTCATCTTTTTGACACCAGTATTCTGTTTATGAGACATAGAATCATAATTTCATTGACCAATTAAAGTGGAGAATCACACAAAAGGCAAAGGAAAGGTATGTGGTGAATGGGACAAGCTTCCACACTTCCAAACAAAGAAGAAGGATTATGCCTGAAAAATGAAGTAAAGGATGACCTCAGATGAGTGTAGGTCTGTAAAAAAAACAACAAAGAAAGAGATGAGTGGGTCATACCCTTGGTATTCCTGAAATGTTGCAAGATGATAAGGAAGGCCCCCAGCATACAGAGTATGCTTTGGGATAAATATAGGAGAGGACATGGATGAAACCAATCAGTCAATTGATAAGCATTTATTAAGCACCTTTTATGTTTCAGGCACTGTACTAAAGTCTGAGGATACAAAAAGACAGTTTCTGCCCTCAAGGAACTTAACAATCTACCCTGGGAGACCGAATACAAATATACACAAATTATGTACAGAATAAATAGGAGATAATTAACAGAGTTTTGGGAGACGTGGGATTTTAGTTGAGATTTAAAGAAAGTCAGGGATGATAGTAGGTAGAGTTGAAGAGAGAAAACATTCCGGTCATGGAGCACAGCCAGAGAAAATGCTGGGAGTTGAGAGATGGAATGTTGTTCGTTGAACAGCCAGAGGCCAGTATCTCTGGATAGAAGAGTACATGGTAGAGAGTAAGGTATAAGAAAACTGGAAAGGTTAGGAGGGAGCTAAGTTATGAAGGGTTTGAGTGCCAAACAAAACATTTTGTATTTAATTTTGGAGGCAACGAAGAACTGCTGGAATTTACTGAGTTTTTTATTAACCAAAATTACAATCAAAGCATTTAGCATGTAGCAGCCATGATACTAGGTACTGCGGATACCAATACAAAGAATGAAATTGTCTCTACTTAAAAAGAGCTTACATTACAGGATATGAAGGGATAAGTGTGTCGAGACCTGTATCATTAACGTGAATACTCACGTTGATGAGATTAATTCCACACATACACACACCCATTGTATTTATAAATTTATTGAAGGTGGAACTTACCAGTTTTGCATAAATACCAATGTATATATCCCAATGTACTGGGAGTACATTGCACTTAGTAGGTATATTACATAAGCATTTTATTGACTTAAAGTGACATAGTGACTTTCCCTAGATGTGAAAAATTATGACAGCCATAGATCATAGGATTTAGAACTGAAAGGAACCTGAGAATTCATCTAGTTAAACCCCTTGTTTTATACATGAAAAAAATACAGTTCATAGAGTTCCAGCTATTTATCCAAGATTATACAGTTAACTAGCATGCCCAGCATTCCTTTCTCCATACTGGAGAAGGCACCAGAAACAGTGACCTAGTGGGTAGCGTGCTGGACTTAGAGACAGGAAAAGCTGTGTTCCTATCTGTAGTGACAGCAATAGCTCTCCCATGAAGGATAGGCTAGTCTTTCCTTAAAAGTTATTGAACCATCCTTGAAATTTAATTGGTCCAGGGAAGTAAGGCCAAAACCACTGACAGAGGTTCCTGATGTTCTCAGTACAAAACCAGCTTTATGGGGACTTCCTCCTTTAGACTTTAACCAGTAGACCAGTGTGACCAACACAGGACCAGGTAAGCTTTGCCCATGTTAAATCAACAGCGCATCCTTGCTAATATCCTTTCCCTGCTATGGCAAAGTAAAACGCTATGGTCAACTGTTGGGGGGTGTATGAGTGTTTCATTCATTCCAGTTCTAACCCTGAAACAGCCTACTGACCTGAGTCAGACCTGACCTTCAACATCTCACCTCTCACACTTATGAGCTGAGGTATCTAATAGGCAAGTCATCTATCTTTTCTGAGTCTCAATTTTCTCAGTTGCAAAATGGGGCTGATAATATTGTAGCATCTATTTCATAGTATATTGTGAAGTTTAAGTGAGATGCTATAGACAAAGCACTTTTACTAGCTGTAAAGTGTTATATGCATCACTTATGGGCTCTTCACCTTTCCTCCATTTTCCTTGGCTGCCATACCCTCTCTCCTCCCCGCATCTGAGTTCTTCCTGTCCTTCAAGTCCCATCTCCCTCATGAAGGCCTTTCTGACAAGCCAACCTACAGGGCTGCCATCTTCCTTCATTCAACTACTAGTCAGTTAAGGGGATGCCTACCCCAAGCATGTGGAGACGTCTCAGCAGAATGGAAAAATGAGAACAATGGTTCCAATGACCATGAAGGTGGTTGAATCAAGTCTTGTGAAGTGCTTAGAGCTTATATGTGTGTTTGTCTTTCATTGCCAAGAAGACCATGCCATCAGAGAAATGATGACATGACTTGCACTTGACTTTGTTTTGAGTGAGGGAGGGCTGTGCAGGTCACCAGCCTCACTTCTCCTCCAGAGCCATCTGAATTCAGTGATCAGATATTCATCAGGATGACTGGAGATGACCCAGGAAGAGGCAACAGCTAGTCAGTGTCAAGTATCTGAGGGGAGATTTGAACTCAGGTCCTCCTGACTCCTGCACTGGTGCTCTATCCACTGCACCACCTAGCTACCCCACTTAGAGCTTAGTCAGACATCAAAGCTCCTAACTGCATCCCAGGTCCTAGACTTTTGCCTTGCCGCTGAACTTGGATGACTATGGAAGAGAGAGAGAGGCTGATTTGTGCAACTCTGCCTTAACTTAAAGTCAAGACAGCATTCTTTGTGATGTTGTTGATCTTAAAAAACAAAGGCTCTTCTTTAAAAACAACGACAAAATACTACGTAAATTGTTATTTCTGCTACTTTTAGTTTTCTGAGTTCTTAAACAAAAAAGCAAAGGCCTGGAACTAGATTGATGTTACACGTAGGCAGAATTGTTAAGTGCTTGTAGCGTACAATGTGAAGAAATTGTACTTGATACTAGAAAGACATCCTTCCCAATATGCATTATATACTCCATATAATATATTATGTGAAGTATATAAAGAAATAATATCCACATAACACATGTTATTTATCTATACATGCTATAATATACAATAAAATACCTTCTATTCCATTTGAGGGGATGAGGAACATTTTAAAATAATAGAATATTTACAGAATCCTCAGATTTATAGCTGGAAAGGATCTTCAAGATCATTTAGTCTAGTCCCTTGATTTATATTTTAATTTTCCATAAGAACTCTGGGAGGCCTCTTCCAGCCCTAGGTAACTCTGGGCCTTTCTTCCTCCAGATCATGTAGGCCTAGGACAATCCCTCCATGCTAAAGCCTTCAAATGCCTTTGAAAATATAAGCACTGGCAGGATGGTTCATTTTGATACACTATAGCTTCCAATCCTACACCAAAGTCCTCCTTTGAGGCCTCATCATGGCCTAAAGTTAACCCTGGATTCTTGAGGAATATGCCTGAAGATGTGGTTTGCCCCTTATTTTCAAAGAGGACCGATGACATCATGGGGTGATGTCTTGACTTGCTCATGAATCATATTGAAGTGAGATAAAGTTGGACAAAGTAGTTAGCCTCATTTTCTTCCAGAATCATCAGTCCAGTGACAAAATAAAAGTCAGGACAACTGGCGACAGCCCAGGACACAGTGGATGACCTTGACGTCTGCTCAAAGTGTTCCAGCTCCTGCTTCAGCCACCAATGGAACAAATTGTTCTCATCCACTCATTCTGCCTGGGGAAGTCTTCCCATGCTTGGGGTAGACATCCCCCCAACTCACCAATGTAAATGTTATCAGTTACCCTCAACCTGTTTTAGTCCATTTGCCCAGACTGTTTACTAGCATGTGGCTACCATTCATGCTATAGCTTCAAGCCACAGATGAGAGCTGGGTAAAAGTGGACACCAAAGGTCGATGAGCAGCCCTGAAAAAAGTCTCAGCAAACCCTCACATTAGAGGTGCTAATCCTCCCTGAACACCCTGTATACCCCATGCCTGAAGATAGTAAGGTCTAGAAGCTAGTACCAAGAACTAGAAGCTTATCTATAAGTATATAGTTTATATAAACTTAAATAAGTTATAAGCTTATCTCCCAAAGGCCAGTCTAGCTGCCTTTAAAAAGACTCATCTCCAAATGGTTGTGCCAAAAGGTGGTACATTTTTGGAAATGATCATTAATGAAATAAGGAAGGATTTCAATCTATGTTGATGGGAAGGCAGCCCTATACTGATAAAGTCATAGATAAAGCATAAACATTTTTTAAGCACCTATTATGTGCCAGATACTGTGTTAAACACTGGTGATACAATTAATTTTTTAAAAAGTCCTTGGCCCCAAGGAGCTTACAATCTAAAGAGGGGAGACAACATATAAAAGGAAACAGGAAAGGGAGGGGGGTATAGGGGGTGCCTGGTGGGAGAATCTTATTCTGTGCAGTTGAAACAAGGAAGAGCATCTGATCTCTTCTGTGTATTTTTTGGTAGTTTTTTTAAGAATCAGTATCATTATTCCCTCACTTCACCCCGGAAGAAACCCTCCCCACTTCAAAAATTAAAATAAAAATTTTCCCTTCTAACTAATAAGCACAGTCAAACAAAACAAATCTGCACATTGACCACGTCTGAAAAGATGCCTCATTCTGCGGTTCTATTCTGTGTATGACTTGTGCCAGGCTATAGGAAGCATGAATCATCGCCAGTCTTCAGGAGACGTGACTGGTCATAGCATTAATCACTGTTCTTAAGTCTTTCACAGTTGTTTTCCTTTACAGTGTTGGAGTTACTGTTCTTGTTTCAGACAGATCATCACAATTCTTTCTGAATCTTCCTTTTAATAATTTCTTACATCTCAATAATATATCATTGCATTCATATACTATAACTTGTTCAGCCGCTTCTTATTTGATGGAAAGCCATCTGTTGTTTTTTGTTTTATTTTATTTTGGTTTTGGCTACTATAATTTTTTTTTTGCATATGAGTCCTCTTCTCCTTCCTTTGATCACTTAGGTTAGATGCCTATTAATTCCATCGCTTGGTCATAAGGTATGTATAGTTCAATGACTTCTCGAGTATGATGTTGTTATTGAGTTTTCAGTAGCGTCCAACTCTCTGTGACCCCGTTTGAAATTTTCTTGGCAAAGATACTGGAGTAGTTTGCCATCTCCTTTTCCAGCTCATTTTATGGATGAGGAACAGAGTTAAGTGACTTGCCAAAAGTCACACAGCTAGTGTCTGAAGCTGGATTTGAACTGGAGTTCAAATCCAGTTCTAGGACTAGCACTCTATCCACTGGATCACTTAGAATATAGGTCCAAATTACTTTCCACAATGGTTACAGCAATTCATAGCTCTATCAATAGTACCTTACTTAGTGTACTTCTCACACTGCCCTTACAACAATTATCATTTTTATTTTTTGTCTCTTTGTCAGTCTGATAGGTGTAAGGTAGAACCTCAGGTTGTTTTAATTTTAATTTCTCTTGTTTTTTGGTGATTTAGAACAAGGCTTCTTAAACTTTTCCCACTCATAACTGCTTTTTGCCCATGAAATTTTTATGTGACCCTAGATGTATAGATATATAAAATTGGTATACAAATCAAACATTTCCTGATGATAAATCATAAGGAAATTTATTTTAAAACAATTCTTTGGTATATATATATAATTTTGCCATTTATTAAAGATGAAAATGAGTTGGATACACTTGTTTATTTTTACATGAAGAATTAAATCTTGGTGGAATATTTGATACTGCGGGACATAGAGCATCTTCAACATTTTTTTCAGAGTTGATCGGTATTTTGATTTTATAATCGTCAATGCTGAGAATTCCACTTCCCATAAATACATAGTACAAAATGGCAGAGGTATGTTTAGGGTCATTTCCCAAGCCAAAATTCATTTAATGATTTTGTGCGTATGGCAAAAACGCTGAAATTCATAACATACAATTGTCTCAACTCTGAGCCAAGATGTTTCTGGCAGCATTCGTTGGCATTGCGTGGTGTTAGGGCATACTCAATGCAAAGTGTACATGTTATATATTCAGAACCAAGACCGCAGTGAAGTTGTGAGACACAACATGGGGAAGTGCTGCCAGAAACACCTCAGATTCAGTTCATTACGAGTTTGATTTTGAATTAATTTTTGGTTGTTGTGTGTTAAGAAAGCTTCTACTGTTACCAAAGATTTCACAAGCCCTGCATTCAGTTACTCAACCCCATATGGGGTCACAACCTACAGTTTAACAAGTGCTGATTTATAACATTTTTTCACCTGGCTTCCTCTTTGGAAAACTGCCTGTTCATATCCTTTGGTCATTTATCTATCTTTATTTTTATTTATTTGTTTGTTTATGTTGAGACAATCTCTCTATCTCACTCAGACTAGAAGGGCAGCAGTCCATCAAAGGCGTGGCATGGAAAGATGAAGAAAAGAAGCATTTGTTAAGTTTCTACTATGTGCCAGTCACTTTAAAAATACTGTCCCATATGGTCCTTACAAAATATCGGGGAGTTGGATCCTGTTGTTATCTCTATTTTGAAAGGGAGGAAACTAAATCAGGGATAAAGTGACCGGAGCTGGATTTGACTAAGGTCTTTCTGACTCCAAGTCCGGTTCTTTATCCACAGGGCCACCTAGCTATAGCTCTTTGGGGTTTTTTGGTTTGGGTTTTAGTTTTTGGAGGCAGTTGGAGTTAAGTGACTTGCCCGGAGTCACACAGCTAGTAAGTGCCTGAGCCTGGCATTGAACTCAGGTCCTCCTGACTGACTCCAGGGCTGGTGTGCTATCCACTGTGTCACCTAGCTGCTATAGCTATTTGGAAGTTTTTGTAGTGTATGGTACAAGAAACCTAATTTTTGCCAGATTGGTTTCCAGCTCTCCCAGTAGTTTCTATTGAATATCGACTGAGTCCTTACCAGAATCCTTGGATGTACTGAACACTATGTTAGTGTATTCACTTGCTTCTGAGTCTTCTGTACTTATTAATCTGTTCCACTAATTAACTCTTCTATTTTTTAACCTGTACAGAATAGATGTGGTGAATACTGCTTTGTAGTATAGGTTGAGATATGGTACTGCTAGATGACTCAATGGACAGCATGCTGGGTCTGGAATTAGGAAGACCTCAGTTCAAATCCAGTCTCAGATATTTAATAGCTAAGTGATCCTGGACAAGTCACTTAATCTCTGTTTGCCTTAATCTACTGGAGAAGGAAATGGCAAACCACTCCAGTATCTTTGCCAAGAAAACCTCAAGAAAAGTATGGTACATGGAGTCATGAAGAGTCGGACACAACTGAACAACAACAACACAGGTGGCTATCCTTTCCCTTTTTTGTTTGTTTGATCATTGTTACCTTTGTGTTTCTTGTTTTCCACATTAATTTTATTATTTTTTCTAGTTCTATAAAATGATGTTTTGGTAATTTGGTATGAAATTAACTGAGGTAATATGATTAAAAAATATATATTGACATAGCCCAACCAATGAGCACTTAATATCTCTCCAATTATTTGTTTGTCTTTAATATTATTTGAACTCCCATTAGCATTTCTTTATCAGAGATAATGCTTGCTCTTAGTATTAAAATAGATACCACTGGAAACAATTTTTACAGCCAGTATTTCTGATAAAGGTCTCATTTCCAAAATATATAGAGAACTGAGCCTTATCTATAAGAATATAAGCCATTTCAAAGGATATGAACAGGCAGCTTTCAGACAAAGTACTCTAAATCACTACTGATTAGAGAAATGCAAATTAAAACAACTCTGAGGTACCACCTCATATCTATCAGATTGACTAGCATGACAAAACAGGAAAATAAGAAATGTTGGAGAAGATGTGGGAAAATTTAAACACTAGTGTGGAGTTGTGAACTGATCCAATTGTACTGGAGAGCAATTTGGAGTTATGACCAAAGGGCTATAAAACTGTGCATACCCTTCGACTCAGTAATATCACTCCTAGGTCTGTATCCCAAAGAGATCATAAAAATAGGAACAGGACCTACATGTACAAAAATATTTATAGCAGTTCTTTGTGGTGGTCAAGAATTGGACATTGAGGGGATGCCCATGAATTGGAAAATGGCTGAACGAGTAGTGGCATACGAATGTAATGGAATACTGTTGTTTCATAAGAAATGATGAGCAGGCAGACATCAGAAAAACCTGAAAAAACTTATACGGAATTGATACTGAGTGAAATGAGCAGAATCGGTAAAATGTTGTACATAGCAACATAACATTATTCGATGATCAACTTTTATAGACTTAGACCTCTTCTCAGCAATGCAAGGATCTAAGGCAATTCCAAAAGACTCATGATGGAAAATGCTATCCACACCCAGAGAAAGAACTATGGAGTCTGAATGTAGATGGAAGCATACTGTTTTCTCTCTCTTTTTTGTTTCTTTTTTCTCATGATTTTTCCCTTTGGTTCAAGTTCTTCTTTACAACATGACTAATGTGGAAATATGTTTAATATGATTGTAAATGTATGGTCTACATCAGATTGCATGCTGTCATGGGGAGGAGGGAGAGAAGGAAGAGAGAGAAAATTTAGAACTCAAAATTTTATAGTAGTGAATGTTGAAAATGAAAAATGAATAAAGTTTTAAAAAGCAAAAAAAAAAATATATACAATTTACCATGCTAAGGAAATACCCATTTACATCTATATTTCTTCATGTTTTTTAATCTAAAGGGTTGTGTTTTGTTTCAAATTTATTATTTTTAACGTTCTTTTCTTTTTAAATTTTGGGTTCCAAATTCTCTCCCTCTCTCCCACTTCCCTCCCTGCTTACTGAGAAGATAAGCAATATATCAGTTATACATATGAAATAATTCAAAACATTTCCATATTAGCCATATTGCCAATAAAAGGAACAAAAGAAAGAAAAAAGGAAGGAAGAAAGAGAGAGAGTGATAAAGAGAGAATTACACTTCAATTTGTTCTTAGAGTTCATCATTTCTCTCTCTGGAGGTACATAGCATTTTTTCATCATGAATTCTTTGAATTGTCTTGGATCATTGTATTGATCAGAGTAACTAGATCTTTCACAGTTGGTTATCATTACAACATTGCTGTTAACTGTTCACAACGATCTCCTGGTTCTCACTTCACTTTGCATCAGTTCATATAGGTCTTGCCAGGTTTTTCTAAAACCACCCCTCATTATTTCTTATAACACAATAGTATTCTGTCAAAACCATATGCCACTTGTTCAGCCATTTGCCAACTGATGAGCTTCCCCTCTATTTCCAATTTGCCACCTCAAAAAGAGGTGCTATAAATATTTTTAACACACAGGTCCTTTAGTTTTTTCTCTGATCTCTTTGGGGTACAAACCTAGTAGCAATATCATTGGGTCAAAGAGTATACATAGTTTTATAGTCCTTCAGATATAGTTCCAAATTGTTCTCCAGAATGATTAGACTAGTTCACAACTCTACCAATATCTTTTTTCACTCATTCTCTCCAACATTTGTCATTTCTGATAGATGTGAAGTGGTACCTCAGAGATGTTTTAATTTGTGTTTCTCTAATCAGCAGTAATTTAGAGCATGATTACAAATAGTTTTGATGTCCTCTTCTGAAAACTGCCTTTTCCTGTCCTTTGACCATTTATTAATTGGAGAATGACTCTTGTTTTTATAATTGACTCAATTCCTTATATATTTGAAAAATAAGGCCTTTATCAGAGAAACTGTAAATTTTTTTTGAAATTACTTCATTTGTCTATAGTACTCTTTACCAAAATGTAGTTCCCCTGATTAAATCTTTTCATTAAGTCTGTTTTTGCTTTTCCTTTGTCTGAGATCATGATTGCTTCCTCTGTCTTTTTTTTTTTTTTTACTGCTGAAGCATAATAGATTCAACTCCAACCCTTCATTTAAACTCTGTGTGTGTCTTTCTGTTTCAGTTGTATCTCTTGTAAACAACATATTGTTGGACTCTGGTTTCTAATCTATTCTGCTACCCTCATCCATTTTGTGGGTGAGCTTATCCCATTTCCATTCAGTTATGTTTCTAACTATATTTCCCTCCATCCTATCTTCTGTTTATCCTTCTCTTTCTCTCTTTTTATCTTGTACTTCTCATCACTGCTTCCCTTAACCTGTCCTCCTTTTCATCATCTTGACTTCCCATGTCTCATTTCTCTTAGCTTCCCATCCTGGTATAACAGACCCCTCCTACCAACCTTCTAAGTTGTCTTAGACTGGAAAAATATCTCCCGTTGACCTTTCTCTGGCTCTATTATTCCAAAATTTGGTTTGGGGTGTTATTTTAGCATTGTTTGAAGGGGGATGTTGATCAGCTAGGTTGATACCTGTACTCCATTATCCTTGAAGGGTTGTGTTTTATTGAAAATTTTTTTGCATCTACTGATATAATCATGTGGTTTTTATTGTTTTTGTATTAATATGAGCTAAATGTTTATGTTTCCTAATATAGATTCAACTTTGCATTTCTGATATCAGCCCAACTTAATCATAGTTTATAATTTTTAAGCTGTTATTTTAACCTTTTTGCTAATATTTTAATTCAAATTTTTATCAATATTCATTAGAGAGACTGATTTATAATTTTCTTTCTCTGACCTAGCTCTCTTTGGTTTAGGTATCCCAACAATACTTTTTCTCAAATAAGTTTAATGAGATCTCTTCTTTCTCAATTTTTGCAGAAAATTTATGTAATTGTAGCAACTCTTCTGGTCTCATTCCCCTAACTCATACTGGCACTGGTAGTTTTACTTCCCAGAAGGATAGCAGCTGCTACTGTCACAATTCTTGGGATAATTATGTGGTGGTTGGCCTCCAAACATTATAGCTCACAAGTCCCTATGAGTGTGCTTCTTAATACTTGAACAGTAGACTCAATTATTTAACAAAAGCATCTACTCAAATGGCATTGTAAGGTAGTTACAAATAATTTCTCCCATTTGCTCTACCAGTAGTTAAATTTGGGTCACACTATCCTACACACACACAGAGTCTTTGGGAGAGAAGCGTGAGTACGAACTTAAAGTGCTATGGCTATGAGGCATATGTTTAGACAACATATATGATCAAAGAAAATCACAATTCTGGAACTACAGGACCTCACTATCTTTTATTTCTTTGGAAGATTCTCACAAAATCTGTCATGGGAAGTAGCATAGTACCAATGATGAATACGTTGCTCAGTTGGGTTAATTCCTCAAAACTATGATTCAGCAGGATGGGTCAGACTATGGATAGGTCAAATCAAGCAGATCATTTGTGTGTGAATCTGGTGCCTCAATAGGCTGAGCTGCTATGGATTGCCTTACTAGTCAGGTGTTGCTGAACTGGATGAACAGAATTAATGGCTCAGTTTCTGGGTTCTTTTCTTGTTGCATAGTCTTTGCTAGATAGATATATTAGCAAGCACCCTAGCACATCCAGGATGACCAGCTAGTACAGGTTCTTTGATCTGCTTTATAAAGGAAAGACAGCTTCAAAGGGGTTAACAATCCTCCTTTAACTGCATTCAGTAGTTCAGGAGAAAGGTCAGTACCCTTTCTCCTGAACATGGAGAAAATACAAACAGAAAATACAAGCAGAGAAATTGCTCAAAGATTAACAGACAGTAATACCAAGTAATACAACCACCTACATATACTACCAAACCAGTAGAACACAAATCTCTGAGTAAGCAGGGGTAGGGGCTCTTAACAAATGGCTATTCCGAGTTCCATCCAGGGAATCAAAAGGTCCTTCTCATAAGTGAACACCCAAAGCAAAATACCAACCTTCCAGTATAGATATAATAAAGACTCAGCTCTTGATTGGCTCAGTGTCAGTAGGCACAAAAGCTACATGACTCAGCACAGCTGTGAATTATCAGGGTTCAAAGGAGATCAATCTTTCAGATCTTCTCAATTTAGCCTGAGCCTAGGAAACTCTACTCCAGGAAAAAAAAAAAATCTCACTTTGCTTATGCTTACAATAGGTCAAACCACCAGAGTCCTTGGCTTCTTTCTTTGAGGAGCAAGTGTCATCACCCCTTATACCAGCTTGGCAGGGTATCATTTTAGCTAGAATGTCACAACATTCTTTTCAGCAAAAAAATTACTCAGCCTAAGACTGGCAGAATCCTCTCCTCTTTGACTTCCTCAGAGCCTTCTCTCAGAGGTTTGTCATCTCCAGGAGGGTGATGGAAGTGGACTGTCCCAGAGGTTCCCAAACTTATTTGACCTACCACCCTTTAAAAAAAAAATTACTCAGCACATGAAAATCTACTTTCTTTAGCCCTTTAACATTTTTGAAAATTTGCATCATTTCAAAAAATATAAATTTTTTAAATGATGCATCTCAAATTTAATAATTCATTGTAAATTTGTAGTGTTTTTCCTGCATTGAAATTTTAATGATGCAATATTATATCATGCAACTGTATAACATCATATTGTAAACAAGTCATTACATGCATATATTCCTTCCAGTGCATGCTGGACTTCCCTACAATGTGCAACACACTAGCCTGCCAACTCTTGCTTGTTAAGATCCATCAGAGGACTTGATTACTGATCTGTTATAAGTTGCATTTTGTGTGTTTATTTGGAAAATAATGTAATCCCTATGACTTTAACTCTGTTACACAACAGATGAAACATATATGAATGGTTTTCCAAAATTTTCTTCTCTTCTCTTCTTTTCTTATGTTTCTACCACACCCACTCCTCAATTGCACCTGAGACTACTACCTGCCCCCTGGATCATTCCAGTACCCTCCCAAGTGTGGTATTGGCCACTTTGAAAATCTCTGGTCTATTCTTTCATGTTTGACAGTACTCTGTGGTTCAAAGGCATCTTCCTTCAGTGAGAAATCCCATTTTTACTTATGTAAGAGAGGTGGTATACCCTTGTGAGGTGTCTAAATGTGTTGGTGCAGCTTGCCAATGATGTGGGTAGAAATCTCTGGAATCTAAACCTCTTTTCTTTAAAGGAGATGGAGAATTCCACTCAAAGAGAAACAGGAGAAGTTCCATGCCTGGGTGCTAACTCCCTCCTTCATCTATCTTTAAGAAGGGTATTGGGGTAGAATTATAACTATCTTTCCCCTCAGATAGTCTAGAGATATGAGTCTGATTCAGAAGGAAAGCCATTTCCCTGGTAATTCTTAAAGGGATTGGGTAACTTTTAGCTTATGCTAAAACCAACCAAATGGCAATTACACAAAAGAGCATTACAAATAAACCAATTTATCCAAGCAAAAAAAGAAAACAGAAACTAGAGAAGTTTCATAAATTAGAATATAGTAGAAAATACATTAAAATGAGTAAGCTCTTAAATTGGTAGTGAGATAATATCTCAGTTCGAATCAAAGTTGGTTGTTGTCCTTCGTTTTCAAAGAGGACCAAAATGACTTCACCATGATAAAGTGAAGTTTCAGTGTGTCTGACTATGGCTGATCAGACCAATACAAGCTCTGAATGATCTACCAAAGGTTGGGCACAGATAATCCATGTGAATATTTGGGGTGGGCACTCCAAATTTGCGCATCCTATGTTTACTTTGTGCTGTCTCAGTCCTGCTTTGCTCATAGAGCACAGCACCCTTTCTGATGTGGGCACACCATGCTAAGTGGTCCTGTGTCAGTGTCTCCCATGTCGCACAATCAAATCCAAAGTTCTTGAGAGAGACCTCGAGAGTGTTCTTATTTCGCTTCTTCTGACCAACATGTGATTGCCTGCTCCATGTGAGTTCTCTATAAAATGGTCTTTTTGGCAAGCATACATTTTGCATTCAAACAACATGGGCAGCCCATCAGAGTTGCACTCTCTGAAGCATAGTTTGAATCAAGACAGAAAACCTGCTATCAACCAAGGAGAGCCATTCTAATAGTATCAAGGGAGTCAAACGTAAAATCATGGATATATTGAAGAACCATCTTCCTTTACATATGTGCTTCTCTCTTTCCACATGTCTATGCTGAAGAATCTCTTTAGAACTACATGTGTCTCAAGAAACTCTGACACCAATTACTTCAAGCTCATTTGTTTTACACATGGTGTTGTATCACAGCATTCTCGCCACCAATCAAATCAGGTCTCCTTCAGTAAACCCAGCAGTTAAACACAATGCCCCTAACTTTGTTGAAAACCTAATTACATATTTAAATACTAAATAGTAATTGTTTCTTTTTTACCTAGGAACCCTGAGGATCTTCTCCCAGTTTGATTTTTTTTTTTTTATTAAAGGGGATATCCCTTGAGCAACTACTTAAAGGAGCCTATTCATTGAATGAGTGTATTTCACTCAAAGTGAGAATACTATAGGACCTTAACTTGAAAGGAGCAGGGTCTCACGTTGCATCCTGGGCCATCTCCAGCCATCCTGCTGACTATCAGGCCACTGGCTCCAGATGGCTCAGGATAAGAAAGTGATGTTGGTGACCTTGCATAGCCCTCCCTCACTCAAATCAAAGTCAAGGGCAAATTGTGTCATCATCTTGATGTCATGGTCCTCTTCAAGAACTAAGGACAAATACAAGTTATATTATGGTTAACCACCCCAGGTATACTTCCAATATTCCTGTTAAGTCTTATGCAGATGAGTAGCTTGGGACAAAGATACTGAAGCAATCAGTGTCTTAGGGAAAGTTCATTATCTTGTTGACTTTTTCACATTTGACCTATTCAAACCTTAGATCCTTTCTAAGGGAATGAAATATTTCTTTTGTATCTGAAAGGGCTTTTACTTTACATTTCAGTATCTCTGTTTTTGCCCTTTTATACCTTCAAACTTGTTGATATCCAAATTGAAATTGATTGTCCTTTGAATGTTTGATTGAATTCACGAGTCAGTTCATCAAGTTTCCCCCTTGTTGGGTACAGAGTGGTAAATCTTTTGTGTCTTGTTCAATTTTCTTTTCTGAAACTGGATTGTTAAAATTCACTATTCTTATTTTGGTAATATAAGTTTTCATATTTTTGTAAATACTTCATTTACATGATTAATTTTTTTTATTTTTTAATTAATTTATTTAACTTTTAACATTCATTTTCACAAAATTTTGGGTTCCAAATTTTCTCCCCTTTTGTCCCCTCCCCCCACCCCAAAACACCAAGCATTCTAATTGCCCCTATGACCAATCTGCTCTCTCTTCTATCATCCCTCCCTTCCCTTGTCCCCATCTTCTCTTTTGTCCTATAGGGCCAGATAACTTTCTAAACCCCTTTACCTGTATTTCTTATTTCCTAGTAGCAAGAACAGTATTCAACAGTTGTTCCTAAAACTTTGAGATCCAACTTCTCTTCATCCCTCCCTCCCCACCCATTCCCTTTGGAAGGCAAGCAATTCAATATAGGCCATATCTGTGTAATTTTGCAAATGACTTCCATAATAGTCGTGTTGTGTAAGACTAACTATAATTCCCTCCATCCTATCCTGCCCCCCATTGCTTCTATTCTCTCTTTTGATCCTGTCCCTCCCCAAGAGTGTTGACTTCAAATTGCTCCCTCCTCCCATTGCCCTCCCTTCCATCCTCCCCCCCACCCTGCTTATCCCCCTCTCCCCCACTTTCCTGTATTGTAAGATAAGTTTTCATACCAAAATGAGTGTGCATTTTATTCCTTCCTTTAGTGGAATGTGATGAGAGTAAACTTCATGTTTTTTTCTCACCTCCCTTCTTTTTCCCTCCACTAAAAAGTCTTTTGCTTGCCTCTTTTATGAGATAATTTGCCCCATTCCATTTCTCCCTTTCTCTTCCCAATGTATTTCTCTCACCCCTTAATTACATTTTTTAAAGATATGATCCCATCCTGTTCAATTCATTCTGTGCTCTCTGTCTCTGCATGTGTGTGCGTGTGTGTGTGATCCCACCCACTACCCAGATACTGAAAAGTTTCAAGAGTTACAAATATTTTCTTTCCATGTAGGAATGTAAACAGTTCAACTTTAGTAAGTCCCTGATGACTTCTCTTTGCTGTTTACCTTTTCATGCTTCTCTTCATTCTTGTGTTCGAAAGTCAAATTTTCTTTTCAGCTCTGGTCTTTTCATCAAGAATGCTTGAAAGTCCCCAATTTCATTGAAAGACCATTTTTTCCCCTGAAGTATTATACTCAGTTTTGCTGGGTAGGTGATTCTTGGTTTTAGTCCTAGTTCCTTTGATTTCTGGAATATCATATTCCATGCCCTTCGATCCCTTAATGTAGAAGCTGCTAGATCTTGTGTTATGCTGATTGTATTTCCACAATACTTGAATTGTTTCTTTCTAGCTGCTTGCAATATTTTCTCCTTGACCTGGGAACTCTGAAATTTGGCCACAATGTTCCTAGGAGTTTCTCTTTTTGGATCTCTTTCAGGAGGTGATTGGTGGATTCCTTCAATATTTATTTTACCCCCTGGTTTTAGAATATCAGGGCAATTTTCCTTGATAATTTCATGAAAGATGATATCGAGGCTCTTTTTTTGATCATGGCTTTCAGGTAGTTCCATAATTTTTAAATTATCTCTCCTGGATCTATTTTCCAGGTCAATTGTTTTTCCAATGAGATATTTCACATTATCTTCCATTTTTTCATTCTTTTGGTTTTGTTTTTTGATTTCTTGGTTTCTCATAAAGTCATTAGCCTCCATCTGTTCCATTCTAATTTTGAAAGAACTATTTTCTTCAGTGAGTTTTTGAACCTCCTTTTCCATTTGGTTAATTCTGCTTTTTAAAGCATTCTTCTTCTCATTGGCTTTTTGAACCTCTTTTGCCAATTAAGTTAGCCTATTTTTCAAGGTGTTATTTTCTTCAGAATTTTTTTTGGGTCTCCTTTAGCAAGGTGTTGACCTGCTTCTCATGCTTTTCTTTCATCTCTCTCATTTCTCTTCCCAGTTTTTCCTCCACCTCTCTTACTTGATTTTCAAAATCCTTTTTGAGCTCTTCCATGGCCTGAGCCCATGGTATATTTATTTTGGATGTGTGGGATACAGAAGCCTTGACTTCTGTGTCTTTCCCTGATGGTAAGCATTGTTCTTCCTCATCCGAAAGGAAGGGAGGAATTATCTGTTCACCAAGAAAGTAACCTTCTATAGTCTTATTTTTTTCCCCTTTTCTGGTCATTTTCCCAGCCAGTGACTTGACTTCTGAGTTTTCTTTCCACACCCACCATGCCTCCGGATCCTCTCAGCCAGAGTTTGGTGTCTGAGATTCAAATCCTGCTTCCCAGCCTCAGGGCTTTCGGCAGGGGCGGGGCTGCTATTCAGTGTGAGATTAAGTTCAGGTTCTCAGGTGGGGGCAGGACTGCCACACGGGGCTCAGTTCCCTCAGGGGGCTTATGCAGAGACCTTCAGCAATGAAGCCAGGCTCCTGCCTGCTTGGGGAGCCCCTGTCCACTGCTGCCCCTGCTGCTGCCTCCCGAGGGGGCCTGAGTTATGGGGACACCCCACTCCCCTCTCGACCAGCCAAAGAGATCCTCTCACCAACCCTTGTCACCTGTGGGTGGAGGGACCTGCGCAGCTGCTGGAGATTCCATTCCCTGAAGCCTGCTTGGATCTGCTCCTCTCAGTGCCGCCTGGCCAAGGCAGGGCTGGGCTCTGCTCTGGGTCCGGTGTGTGACAGACCTTTTGTGTCAGGTTTTCAGGTCTCTCTGGAACAGAAATCTCGTCTGCTCAGTTGTTCTGTGGCTTCTGCTGCTCCAGAATTTGTTGGGAGTTCTTCTTTACAGATATTTTATGGGCTGTGGGTTCAGAGGTAGCATATGTGTGTCTTTCTACTCTGCCATCTTGGCTCCTCCCCCCCGATTAATTTTTTTAGTATATAATTGGGCAAAATAGATTCTAATAATTTCCTTTATTTAGTCTTTATTTGTCATAAATTCTTTTTCATTTTTTTCATATTAGTATTTTGGTTTTCTTTCTTTTTAAAAAAATCAAATTAACATTTTTAAAACCAGTTCCATTTTTATTTGAAAAATTAATGATTTTTATAATGAATTTTGTTTACCTCTTCTTTGATTTTTCAGAATTTCTCTTTTTGTGTTTATTTGGAGCTTTTTAATTTATGTATGTTTGTGTGTGTTTGCATACTCAGTTCAATGATCTTATTTTTTTTCTCTCTTTTGGTGATAAAAGTGTTTAGAGATTCAAAATTTCCCCTAAGAACTGCTTTGGCTGCATTCCAAAAGTTTCAATATGACATCTCATCACTGTAATTTTTTTTAAATGGAATTCTTTGTTGTTTCTTTGATTTGTTCTTTTGACCCATCAGTTCTTCAAGATTAAATTACATAGTTTCCATTTAAATTCAAATCCTTTCTTCAAATGCTTTTTATTGATTATAATTGTTATTGTGATATAGTCTGTAAAGGTGGTATTTAACATTTATGTTTTCTGTATTTATTTATAAAGTTTTTAATGTCCTAATTTACAGTCACGTTTTGAAAAGGTGCCACCCACTGAGAAGTATGTACATTCCTTTTCATTCCCATTCTATAAATGCCAGAGACCTATCATACTGATGAGGTCAGGGAACCACAATGTTAAGATTTGGGGTGCTCAGGACCCCAAAATACCAATACCAACATTCAGGTCCTGCTGAATGAATTTGACTCAAGCCTTCTTTCAGCCAAAGTAAAACAAAGTTTATTAAAGATTCACAATACTGGGCTGACCCTTAAGAAGCCTAACCATTTGTGATGCATGTATTGACAAGCAGGCCAGATAGAATCTCAGCTAGACAGAACCAGAGCTGAATTGGATCTAAGCGCCTTCAAGGAGGTGAGATGGAACTTATATACAGAAAGACCATGAGAAAGATCTAGAGGTGGCCAAGTAGTCTTGATGGGACTGGGGTGACTGATCAAGGGTGAGAAACAGTTGGAGGTCATTGGGAAGTATCAGACAATGGAGGGCTTGGATGAGAAGTAATTAAGGATGGGAATCAGCCAGAGGCAATCTGGAGGCAACAAATAATGGAGAGCCAGGCTAGGTTAAGGGTAACAGATTTGGGAATAAAAAGTCAGATTAAGCAGAAAGATTCAAGGAGAGTTCAAGGAGGTTACCAGAGTCTGTACCCCATTAATACCAAACTTATTCATGTATTAAATTTACTTCTTTTTTGTTTTTTGTTGGATTTCTCTGGTTCTGAAAGGGGTATGTTGATATCCCCAGCCATCATAGTTTTTTCAGTCTATTTCTCCCTGTAATTTTGCTGTTTTTCTTTAAGTACTTAGAAGCTATGTCATTTGGTGCTCATATGTTAGTATTGATATTGATTCATGTACATGATGCTTTTAAATATAATTTTCCCACTTATCTCTTTTAACCATTTTTATTTTTTACTGTTGCCTTGTCTAAGATTATAATTGCTACCATCTGCATTTTAATCAGATTTGATTTGGGCCAAATGGTAGTTTAGGTTCAAGAGAGGAAGGGATAAGACACCATAATCATCTAACGGTGAACAAAATAAGATTTATTAGCCAAAATATAGAAAGGATACTTGAGAAGAATAAAAGTTTGGGTCAACACAGCATCTCATTTTCTCCATACTGGAAAAACAGCAAGGTAGGATATACTGGCTTGCATATCAGTGAGACATCTGGTAAGACTGCAGAGCATTGATTCTTTATGAACTAACCATTTTTATGTTGTTAGGCAAGCAGAAAATCCCATCAGTCCCATAAACCAATTAAGTCTCTACCACAGCCTTTTAAGGAAAAAAAAATAACCAAGTTTACATGGCAGAGTCCCTGTGGCCTTGTTCCTACCCTACCCTGCTTTTAAAAGTAAAGAGTAAAGAATTCTACTCTAGGCCATCATTTCAATTCTGTATGAATCTTCATACATCCTTCTTATAAACACCATTGTACATATTTACTTTCTAATCCCTTTTGCTTCCCTCCTTCATTTTATGGATGAATTAATTCCTTTCACTTTCTAGTTTAGAATTGTTAATGATGTGTTTCTTTCCTTCATATTCTTATAGGGTTTTTTTCTCATTTTTCTCCCTGCTCTACTGTTTTCAAAAAAGAACGAAGTCAAGAAAGAATCTGATTCGTGTTAGTAATCTGCAAATAAACCAATTTGTCTATATTCCTCTGTGGGAAATGAAGAAGAAACTGTTGCCACAGGTTAAAATTCCCAGCTTTAAGTGATCAGAGTTGTGACCTAGCATGGTCAGATTAAAGGTCAGTAACTTGTGTGCAGGTTTGACAAGCTGTTTGAGGAAAAGCCTATCAAAAAGGAAAACATAAAGTCATGTGACCAATGGACAGTGTGGAGGAAAGTCCAAAATTTGGAACAGTATAAAATATTTTGCATTGATCTGAACAAATTGTAGCCTTCCTGCAGCCTTACTTGGGAGCTACCCGTTCATTCATGGAGAATGAACATAAAAGGCACTCCCTCCTCCTGAAGAGGGGTGCAGTCAGCTTTGGCCAAAGTGTTCAATTCCTCTGAATTCTAGTTAAATAAATTTTCCTTGATACTTTTCAGTGTCAAGTATGTTTTTAACACTCTTCCCCTCTTTGTTTGATCAAGTTTAGACTGATATATGGTTCTTAAGTCTTCTGCCTTCTTTGTCTCATCTTTTATGATTCACCCTCCAAAACTGGCATTATTTTACTTGTGACAATATTTGGTTTTCCTTTTGCACCCTTCTCCCCTTTCCCTGTCCATACTTGTTCCCTTAGTGTTTAATATATTACAGCACCAAACTCGGAGTATGTGTATGCAACCCCGCCTTTATGAGGTTCAAGTAGGAGTAAGAATCATTTAGAATCCTCTGACCATATTTGTATGAATGGAGAATTGTCCACCCCATTTATGTGAAATAATAAACTTCTACCCTCTTTCCTTCATTTCTCATGTAATGTTTTCCTTTTTTCCTTCCTTTTAAAACCAATAAAAATACATCAAAATTCCACCCCATCCCTATGTTACTATGTTTCTTAACTCCCTCTATGACCACTGAAAACACTGGAATTGTGAAAGGACGCAACTCTTCTCCCCTCATTAGAACCCTTTTCAATTGTGCAAAGGTTTATTTATCTTTTCACATTTCTCTTTGATGGGGTACAGACTCTGGGAACCTACTTGAATTCTACTTAAATTTTCACACTTCAGGTGGTTTTTCATACCCAGATCTGTTACCTTAACCTAGCCTGGCCCTCTGTTGTCTGTTGCCACTAGACTGCCTCTGATTGATTCTCTTCCTTGATTACTTCCTACCCAAGCCCTCCATTATCTGATACCCCCCAATTGTCTCAACTGTTTCCCATCCTTGATTACATCACTAGTTACCTCAGTCCCCTCAAGATCCTCCTTAGACCCCTCCTCCCAGACCCCTTCTACAGTCTTTCTGTATATAAATTCTATCTCACCTCCTTGAAGGCACTCAGATTCTATCCAGTTCTGATTCTGTCTAGGTAAGACTATCTGGCTCGCTTGTCAATACAAGTGTCACAAACGGTTACGTTTCTTAAGAGTCAATGCAATATGGTGAATCTTTAATAAACTTTGTTTTACTTTGACTAAAATAAGGTTTGAGTTGAATTCATTTGGCAGGACCGGGCATGTTGGTATTTGGGGGTCTTGAGCACCCCAAACCTCAACATTATCTTTCCTTGACTTCAACATCTTGACTTCTGGGTTTGCATTTCAATATTTCTCTTCAGTCCTGGTCTTTTCATCAGTAATTCTCAAAAACCTTCTAGTCTATTAAGAAATCCATTTTCCCCCTTATGGGATTATACCCAATTTTGTAGGGTAAATTGCTTTTGGTTGTAAGTTTTCAACTTTTGCCCTTTGGAATACCATGTTCTAAGTTTTGTTTACTTTGTCATAACTGCAGAATAATTTTGTGTGATCATGGTGGTAATTGAACTCTTTTTTCCTGGATACTTTCAGATCATTTTTATTTGATTTGATTTGGACACTCTGGATTTTGACTGACATTCCTATGTATTTTTAGTTTGGGGTTTCTTTCAGAAAATGATTAGTGGATTCTTTTCATTTACATTTTTATTTCTTGGTTCTAGTAAACCTGGGCAATTTTCTTGAATCATTTCTTGAAATATGATATGTAAGTTTTTTATTCATGTTTTTTTTCAGGAGAACGGTAGTTCTTAGAATTATTTATGCTTAATCCATTTTAGTCAATTGGTGTGTTTTTGTTTTGTTTTAAATTTATTTTTAACACAGTTTATAACAGATAGAGCAATTCAGACTTTTGGTCAGGTGATACTTCTTTTTAAAGCATTTACAATATGGACCACAAAAGAATTTTTTTTTAAACATTAACCAACTGAGACACAGATAATATTTATGTTGCTAACTTCACAAGCTCTTGACCTAATTGTCTCCATAGTATTACTAAGAATTAAAGGACCCTAACTTACTGTTGTTGGTTTAAAGTCCTATGCCTAATAGCTTAATTTTAGACAACCTTGGATGTTCCCCTACCCATAATGTATAATTGAATAGATCTGGTATTAAGCTTACAAACCTTTTGACTATAGGAAATTGCCACCAATAGTAAGGACATTGCAGGGAAACAAAATCTCCCCAACTTCATGTCTATTCCAGGCAGGAGTAGATTGTCCACTTGCATTCAGTCAGGCTTAAAGTCTGCCAGGTGTCAGTGGGGAAATTGAGTCCGGAGAATCCCACCTCAGCCCATGCTGAACAGCCACTCTCCCACTCTTCCCTTGAGATCACCTATGTAGTTCATACCAGCATCTCATGAGCTTACTGGCATCATGTAATGGAGGCTCAGATCGCCTTTCTTGCTTCCCATACCTGGAGTTAGACTCAGAAGAACAGTCACTTAATAGTCCCATAGCATCTAAAAATGGCAAGTTCCTAAAATCAGGTTTCAAATATGATTATAGTTTCACTTTGGCTAAGGAACATCTTTTAGGCAAGTCTTAAGTGGCTTACATGCCTTTCTATACATATTCTAGTTCCTGGTTAAATGGCAATCATAAAATCAAATTTCCCATTAAAACCTTGACTTTTCCATCAATGCCAAATTTTATCAGAGGTTATCTTCCTCTAGGAAATTTAGACTGAAATTCTTTTCCCCAAACTGAAGATGTCATTGATTTATTCTCAGTAATTACTTCAGTCTATTGTTTTAATACTAATTGCTTTTACCTCACTATGTAACATGTCCAATTTTCCTCCCCATCACTCCCCTCCCCCCTAGTCAATTGTTTTTGATAGTAGGTGCCTTCTCTTTTATTTGTTTTTAATCATTTGACTTTGTTCTGATATTTCTTATTGTCTCAGAGTCTTTAAATTCCCTTTGGTTTATTTTATTATTCAGAGTGTCTACTACTTCGATAAGATATCCCACCTTCTAATCTCAGTTATTTATTATCCTTCTAATTTTTTCTTCCAGAGTTCTTTTTGAATTCTAATTTTAAATTTTTGCTTTTTGCCTTATTTCTTTATTTAGCTATTCTTATGGATCTTGTGACCAAGGCATTTTTTTTTCCTTTGTAGCTCTGATTATACTTGTGTACTTATTCCTCTAGTCTGGAACAACTTTATAGGTTTTTTGTAACCCATTTATTTCTTGATTGGTTTTGGTGGGTTTTTTTTTTCTGTTCATACATATTTTCCCATACATGGCATTTTTTTTAATTTCTGGGACTTGTGCAAGTTTCCATCCTCAACTATATTCTGGCCATTTTATTATACAATTTTTTACTAGGGTGAAGAGCTTACTTCTGTTTCTCTGTGGTTTTCTTTCCCTGTGGGGTATGTGGGAGAGCTTAGTTCCTCTTCAACATTCACATCTCCGTCTTGACCCATGAGATTAGAGCACAGCAAGTGAGTCAGACAGATGGGAGCAGCCTGTGAGTCAGGCAGTCCCTGGCTACTTCACATAGTGTGTGCTAGAGGGAGTAGGGCAGGAGTCAAAAATGGAAAGCCCTGCTTCACCTCCCCTTTCCTGTCTTTTATAACTTCCCTATAACTTGAAGAAAGAATTAAGTCCCTTACCCTTTTCTGCTCCTCCCCACAAACTCATTGCCTCCTTTTATCCATGCCCACTTGCTTCAAGTAATTCTCACAAGATATGTCAAAGGCTCTCTACCATACTTTTCACCTTCTCTTTCAGCTCCTGTTTACCTAGGAAAGGGGAAAAATGGGGGGAAAGGACAAACTTCATTAGAAGATTTCAGGATTGGTGAAAATGAATACTTCTGTTTTGTAGGGAAAAAGTTTATAACACAGTCCCAGTTCCCTCGGCACAAAGAGAATTTGCGATTCCTCCAAATCTTGGCTTTTTTGTATTTAAATTGATATATGTCCTATAAACCTACCAAACAGCAGTATAAACAGGGAGATTTTGGTGTTTTGTTCCTTTGTTTTATACCCCATTTGGGTCCTGCATGCATACTTCCAAATATAGTCAGACTTTCTTTAAAGCTTTTTGAATGTTTTCCTATATTCTGTCTTCTGTCTACATTATTCTTTAAAACAGACATCAAAGCTTGTTTGGGCCTGGAGACTGCTAAAAAACATGTGTAACTGGGAGTATCTGCATCTGCTCTGGGATAGAGGCAGCTAGGCGCTACAGTGGCTGGAGTGTTGGGCTATAGTCAGGAAGATGAGGTCGGATGTGGCACAGGCAATATGTGGGTGACCCTTTGGCAAGTCAATTCACCTCTACTTCAGTTTCCTCAATTGTAAAGTAGGAATAATAACAATAGCACCAAATCCCAGAATTGTTGTGATGATAAAAATGAGATAACATAGTAGGTGTCTGAATGCCATGTGCTATGAGGCATCCATAGCCCCCTCCTTGGATGCGGTAGCATCTGGCTGTCCACCCAGCAATGTGTTTTGTCTACTTTGTCTCTATTTAGTTGGAAGATAATTGAAAGGAAACTTCTTTGAGTAGAGAAAAGTCATTTCATTTCTTTGCTAGTTAGTCTCATCACTTAGGACTGGGGGAAAAGGTACGGAAAGAGTAGTTCTTGGAAGTTCTACAAAAAAAATGTTTTGAGAGCTCTTGATTGAAAATGCTATAATCTTAGATTTTAAAAAATCCTTCTTACTGAAGTGCCCACAATCACATGCTTTCCAGTACTGAGTGTCCTCCTGACTTGTCCAGCTCTTTCCATGTAAAGCTAACACAGCTTTTAACCAAAGCACAGTCACTTTGTATTTTTCTGTGGCAGAGAATATCAGCTGAGCTAAGTTTTCTCACAGCTTAGTCACCAACAAAAATAGATTAGGTAGGGCTGTGGATGTCTATGAGAAATGGACATTCACCAGAGGCCCAACAGTCAGATTGATCCATGTCTTTGAAATGCATAGTCTAGTCAAGATAGCAGAAGTATTTCTCTCCTTGCCAAGGTCATAGCCAAATTCTTACTCCAAGTCCAGTTGCTCTGACGTAGAATACTTTCAATTCATCAAAAATACATTAAGAGCCTATAGCGTGTGCTGCCCTGTTATTAAATGATTGTGTAAAGTACTTACTTAAGAATTCATTATGTGCAAAGCACTAAACTAAGAACTGAGAGTGGAAATAGTTTAGTCATGATAGTCTCTGCTCTCAAGGAACATATATTCTGAAACTGGCCTCTCCAAAGTTACTAATCATCTCTTCATTACCAAACCCAATGACCTTTCTTCAGTCCCCATCGTTTTTGGTCTCTCAGTAGCTATTGACACCATCAATCACTCTCTCCTTTTTCTTACATTTTCCACTCTCTAGTTTTTGGGACATCATTCTCTCATAGTTCTCTCACCTAACTGACCTTTCCTTCTCTATCTACTCTAGGGGATCTTTATCTACATCATGACCACTAACAGCTGGGGTCAGCCAAGGCACTATTCTGGGTGCTTTCTCTTCTCCTTCTCTTCTCCGTCTCTTCTCCGCTTAGTGATATCATCAGCTCCCAGGATTCTAATTATTTCTACACAGATGACTCTTTCATCTGCTTGTTCAATCCTAGCATCTCTTCCAGTGTCCAGTATCTCACATCACCAGGCTTTTAGACATCTCAACTTAGACGTCCCATAAACATCTCAAACATGTCCAAAGGTCAAAGGTACCATCATCCTCCCATTCACCTAAGCTGGCAATTTGTCTTCCCTGACTCCTCACTCTCTCTCACTGCAATCAGTGGTCAAAGCTTGTCATTTCCCTTTTGTAACGTTTGTCCCTCCTCTCCTCTGATATTGGCACTACCCTGATAAAGACCCCCATACCTTCCCATCTGGCCTATTGCAATAGCCTGCTGATTGGTCTTCCAGCCTCAATCTGTCCTCACTTCAATCTGTCTTCCACTCAGCTGTCAAACTGATCTTCCTAAAATGCAGATTTGACCATATCACCCCCGTATTCAATAAACTTTAGTGGCTACTTAGTACTTCCAGGATTAAATATAAAATCCTGTTTGATTTTTCAAGTTCATTGTAACCTGGGCACTTTTCTACTTTTCTAGTCGTTTAACCTCTTAGGATTCTCTACCTGCTTTGTGATGCAATGACACTGGCCTCCTTCCTACTACTTTTCTTTGAATGAAATATTCTGTCTTCAGACTTGCGGCATTTTTGCTACTTGTCCCCCACTTTCTCTCTCTTTTCTGCCTGCTGGCTTTCCTGGCTTCCTTCAAGTCTCAGTTAAAGCCCTAATTTGTGCAAGAAGCCTATCCCAATCCCTCTGAGACTACCCCGTTTTATCCTGTATGCACCTTATTTGTGTGTAGTTGTTTGCATGATGTCTCCCTCATTAGATTGTGAGCTCCTTGAAAGCCAGGATTTTTTTTCTGCTTTCTTTATATCCCCAGCAGTTAGCATAATGCCTGATCCATAGTCAGCATTAGTAAATACTAGTTGACTGACTGGCATCCTAATGAAGGAGATAATACATATGGGGAGTTCAGTTAGAAGTCAGAAAGGTCCCATAGTCCTTAGGGCACAGCAGTAAAGCATATAGTAATGCCTCTGAGGTCATTTCCACTGATAAAATATCAGATTCTGATATTGAATTATATGATAATACCAATGACTTTGATAGAAAGAACTTTGTCTTTTGGGTCTTCAGTCACTGTGGCTGTAACACTTACAGGAGCAGTTGCCAGGCTGCATCTTCCATCCAGAATGATGGATGAGGGTACTAGGAAATCAAAGGCAGAAATTCAAAAGCCTCAAGGATCTTACATTCTATCTGTATGCATGTGTTTCTTTGGTTTCTTCAATCTCATCAATGTGGGTATACTCTCTAGCAGTACAGATAAAAACCCATCCATGCTTTCTTATCCTATGCAACTTTTTTCCAAAATCTCCTGTAGATCTTATTCATTTGGCAAAGAAAGGGACTCACTTGAGCTCTTCCAATTTCCCCTCTAAACAATATTAAAGTGATGCCTCAAAATGAATTCTGGAGTGACAGAATCAACAAAAAGACAGAGTGAAACAATTTCCCAGCCCACAACCTCTTAGAAGATTGGCAGGAAAGATCTGTTTCACTGAGTTGAAAGTGGAGTGAAGCCCAGACAAGCCAGCAGCAGGCCTTGGGGGAGGTGGCAGAGGCTTCCAGAGCTCTCAGCTTACAGACAGTAAGGGGGTTGGACAATTGGTCAGAAGGAGATTATAGGGGACCCTTTACTGTTACTGGGAGCAGGACTCTGTTGCATGCCTTATATGTGGCTCTGGGTCTCAGTCCTAGAGTGAGGAGGAGCACTGGCAGGAATGGGGACCCTGGTCATAGTTCCAGGACAGAAAAGAGCTCTTGTGGTTGCTCACAGACCACAGCAAGGCCAGAAGAGCAGTGACCACACCTCTCCTTAGATTATACCACCTTGGAAGAACTGAAGATTTACAGACTCTCAGGACTAGCTCTGAAAATAGCAGCATGAAGAAACCCTGAAGCTTGGGACAGTGCCTCCTCAACCACGGGAGCAGAGTCCAACTTTAACATAAAGTTAAAAGTCAAGAAATAGACTGGAAAAAATGAGCAAACAATAGAAAAAGAGCCTGACCACAGAAAGTCATCAAGGTGGCAGGGAAGATGAAAACATAAACTCAGAAGAAGATAACGAAATGTCAAAGTCTCAGAGGAAAATATAAATTGGTCTCAGGCCCCCAAAAAAAGAATTCCTGAAAGAACTCAAAAAGGATTCTTAAAAATAAAATAAGAAATGTAGAGGAAAAATTGGGAAAAGAAATGAGAATGATTCCAGGAAATCATAAAAAATATCAATAGCTTGGTAAAGGAGGCACAAAAAAATACTTAAGAAAATAATACATTAAAAAAGAGAATAGGCCAAAATGGTGAAAGAAATACAAAAATACAGTGAAGAGAAGAATTCTTTACAAAGCAAAATTGGCCAAATAGAAGATGTACAAAAATTCAATGTAAAGAAGATCTCCTTAAAAAGTAGAACTGGACAAATGGAAAGAGGTACAAAAACTCATTGAAGAAAATGATTCCTTAAAAAAGAAAATATTTCCTTAAAAATTAGAATCAGGCAAGTGGAAGTTAATGACTCCATGAGACATCAAGAAACAATAAAACAAAAACAAAATCCTACATAAATCCTCCACAGAGTGCAGTGGACAGAGTTAAATAATATTTTGGATGCCTTCCCCTTGATTTCTCAATACTACGTGGGCATCAATTGAACCCATAGGAGTCTAGCATCTCCCTTACTCTTGCAGCATGACTGGTCCACCCTTTTCAGTCTTACAGCTCTGTGGTGCCACCCTTTATATGGTTTCTTGTATGCAATTCTTCATTGTTAATATGCGACAGCCCATTTACACAGAGGGAGTTTTATGCAGGCTGTATTAGTGTGCACTATGCATATATAGGGACTTACTGGAGAGATTCTTCTTCTGAAACTCTCCTTGTTAGAACGCTAAAGAAACATATTGGGAGCCTTATGTACTGAAGGAATTCAAAAGAAATTTCACCTTGCTTAGGATTAACTCAATCTTCCTACTTGGAACCCAGAATATAAAGACCCTTTAGTGGGAGAGGGGAAGGGGAAACACTCCTCCCTACCCTGGAACCAGCAGGTCTGTGTTATTATACAAGTATCAAGACAAAACTATTTTTGTCACTACGTAAAGGGTGAATTCCAGTTAACCCCACGTCCCTAATACCTATGGAGAGATTCCATGTATTGTAGGAGCTCTGTAGAGACCAGAGAGTAAACTTGATTCCCTTTTTCCTTTTCCTTTCTTTATTGATTTTGGTTTGGAGAAGACCTTTGCAAACACCAAGACAGGTAGTACCTATGAAAATTTTGTAAAATTATGTCTCCTTATCAAAACTGCATGAACATGAATTTGGAAATGAGGATCATCTCTAAAGCTATGAACTGTATCTAGGCCTGAATTCTTGTGGAAAAATGTTGTTTTCTGGATTTTTGTGTGTGTGAACGTGAATTTCTCTGAAATTCTTTGATATATGACAGCAGGGAAAAAACTCACAAAGACAATGTTTGAGCCTCCCCAAGTCACTAGAGTGATGTCCAGGTTTTGAAACTAGGGACTTCTGACAAAAACACTCTAGCTGATTTTCTAGGGACAGCAAATGTTTAACGAGGAGGAGAATGTAAGGGAGGTAGGACAGTGGATATAGCTGCAGAATTTAGTCAAATATGATGAGGTTTTTATGTGACAATAAGTTGTTAAACTAACTGCAAAATTGAAGCCATGCCTTTATGAGATAAGAACAATTCCCTTGACTGACTCAGAAAGGGCAAAGTGATTGGTTGAAAACAAGAATGAAAAAACTGAGAGCATTAAGAGGCTGGGTTGCTCGCTCTGCAGCCAGTTCTAAGCTGAGCCTGAAGTGGAGGATGAAATAGGCCTCCAGAGGAAAGCACTTCTAATGAAGTAGTAGAGAGAAACTGTCTCCTCCCCACCATGTTGTTTTAAAGCAAAACTATTCAACTTACAACTTCGTCCATCAGGGAGCAAAGACACATTTTCTAGATATACATGGGTACAAAAGCAGCAACTCCAGCAAGGAAGCAGTTTTGAATAACTTGATACGGTAACTCTGACAAGAGACACTAAACCCAAGGGGAGCTGCATGTGGACACTACAAAGAAATAAAAGGATTTCCAGGGCCTATAATACCAGTTGTGAGCTGTCTTTGCCACCTGTGAACTCTACATGTGTGTCTGACCACCACTGTACTATCCATTTGAGCTCAGTCTTTTCATGGTATATGTATTTGTAAGAGAGTATGTCCCAGTTTTATGAGAAGACTATTTTGTAACTATTGTGTTTACTATGTCATCTTGTTAAAAGCCTTTGCTGCAAGCTGATTGCACCTATTTTTTGACTATTAATAGGAAGCATATTGGTGGGGACTCAGCTATAATGTTAGTTATGCAGACCTACAAGGTTTCTCCTAGGATCTAAAGCAGCAGCCACCCTCTGGGGACCTAACCCTCAAATGTGAGTCTAAGTTGTAGGAGAACCATAAGGGATGAAGCCTGGGTAAGACTCATATTAGCTACGTGACCTTAAGTAAAGCACTCAAACTCTGGGTGCCCCAAGTAATCCTCTAAGACTATTATTTGCAGAAGAGTTGCCAATCTGCCTTGGTAGTGGGAGTTCTTTTATCAGGAGCTCCATATGCCTTAGAAATCACAAGTCTGATCAACACATATATACATACCTGAGATCCCGAGCTGTTTTTGAAATGCCTCCTTAGTTCATAGATGTTCTTAGCCAGAGGGGAAAAAAAGAAAGAAAGGACAGACAGCCACGTGCCAAATAGTCTAATGAAATTCTCAGAAGACTTCCTTCTGGGAATCAAGAAGGGGAATTTGGTACCTCTGGAGTCCAAGGACAAGAAAATTGGACTGCTTTTATCCTTTAAGTAGCCAAAATAAATAGGCTATAGGGTTGGGTGTGTACACAATTTTCCTAAGGCTTTTTTCTTTTTTTTCAATGTTTTCCTCTTTCACATCACTCAAAAGCTAAAATGTGTCCTTGGGTTCTACCCAAAACAAACAGCTGGAATGGAAATAACCAGAAGTCCAGAAATGCAGCAGTAGCTCCCATCCGCTAGCAATTGGAGAATTATATAATGGTCTATGGATATGCCAAACCCACCTGACACTGGATTTCAGCCTGCTTACTAGAATGTAATTAAGTCTGTTCTCATCACAGACCTCAGAAACTCCCCCAAGCAGTTTCTGGGAATGCCTGTCAAAGATGCCTTGCTGCCCTCTTATAGCAATTGTCGGATCTGCCTGTTCTACGCTCAGGGCTCTGACTTCAATAGATTTGACGTGATATAACTAAAAGGCCCCAGAAACCAATCACAAGGGGTTCATAGGAAGTAGGGTAGGTTTCCACTGTTTAGGGTCCTGGGAAAAGGGTGAATATAAGGACTATTGAAAATAAGATGCTGCCATGGGCAAGCATTTATTAAAAGCTTTTTATATGTCAAGCACTCTACTAGGATGTCTCTATATATACTCTTCTCTCTACTAATACAATTGCTTCATGTCCTCATTAAATTTCACCTGTACTGTTGTAATAGGCTTCTGATTGGTCACCTTTTCTCCCTCCTTCCCCATTTCAATTCATCCATCACTTAGCTGAAAAACTGATTTTTCAAAAGAGTAGATCTGACTATGTCACCCTCCCCCTCCCCAAATCCCAGCTCAATAAGCCCTAGTGACTACCTATTATTTCCAGGATCAACTATCTAAATCCTCCATTTGGAACTGAAAGTTTTTCATAAGCCATGCCCTTCCTACCTTCTTTCCAGTCTCCTTATACCTTACTCTTTGCCATGTATTTTAGGATCCAGCTATATTCCCTTGAACATATCACTCCATCTCCAGCTCTCTCTGCCTTGGTACTGGCTGTCTCCCATGCCTGTAATGATCTGTGACCTCACTTCTAATTAATTTCCCTGGATTCCTTCAAGTATCAGCTCAAATTCTAACTTCTTCAGGAAATTTTCTGGCCTTCCTGTCTGCCAATGTCTTCCCCTTTCAGATTGCCTTTATCTGCTCTGTAGACATTCCCCAACTTACTGATGGGTTTGAGGTCTGTCAATTACCTTCAGCCTAGTTTTACCAGAGTATAGCCTCTGCAACACTACAGATTCTTGGAGCCACAGGCAAGAGTTGAGTATCAGGTAGACATCAAAAGTGGATGAGCAACCCTTAAAAGGCTTGACAAGCCCTCACACTGGAGGTGCTAGTCTTTCTTGAACACTCCACTCACCAAGCATGTGAATACTTCCCCTGTTAGGCTGGGTGGATGAGTACAATTTGTTCCAAAAGTCATGAAAGCACCATGGAAGCCTTAGAGCTTGATCAGACATCAAAGACCCCAAAGTCATCCACTGCATCCCTGGCCATAGACAGTGTAATGTTAATTAGATCTTTCCCTTCCATTAACAGGCCTCAAGTACCTTTTGTTAATTTCTATTGAGGCACTGGGTCAGAAGATCTGTGCCCTCCTGCTCTGAAAAGTGTATAAATGCTGTAAAGTGAGGTTTTGCTTTGGGGCTTACTCATTGGAAGTGTTTGTTTGGTGAGATGAGACTAGGAGCCCCCCACCTTTGAAAACCCAAATGTTGGTGCTTCTCTCTCTGGTAACTGTGTATATATGGTCAGACAGTTGGATCTGTCTGTTGATCTGTGATGTATGGATTGCTCATGGTCAGACAGTTGGAAGCCCTGTCTGTTGGTTGATCTTTGTTTCTCCCCCTGAATTCAAACCCAGCTTCAGATACTTGACACACTTGGAAGCTGACTTCTCCCCCTGAACTAAGTGAATGATATATGTGTTTGATTAAAGTAGTTGTTGACCTCTCTGAAGTTGCCTTTCCTTTCAGAAAAGCAGATCTAAGAACCTGTACAGCAGGCTCTCCTGTGTATGTCTGGATCCTTGCTGATACAGACAGTATTTCTAACTTTTGTCTTACCACTGGATTTCAATGACTCTGGGAGAGAGTGAAGCTGTCAGCTTTGTGAAATTGCCTCACTTAAATCCAATGCACTTGCAAGTCAAGACATCACCCGTGATGTCATTGGTGCTCTTGAAAATAAAAGAGAAACCACAACATCTACTCTGTATATATCTTCTACATACCTAGTTATTTACATATTATCTTCTCAATTAGAGTATATGCTCCTTAAGGGTAGAGACTGGTTTTTGCTGCTACTGCTGCTATTATTGTTTGACTTTCTTTGTAGGCCTAGGATTTAGAATAGTGTCTGGAACACTTCATAAATTACTTGTTGACTGACTGACTGATTGACTTTGCACATAAAGACAGAAGTGAAATAGTCCTTGCCCTCAAGGACCTTACAATCTAGCTGGGGGAGACAACACGTACATATTTAGGCAAATACAAAATAGATGCAAATAGATACAAGATAATGGAGGAGGAGAGGAGATGCTAGCAGCTGGCATCAGAAAAGACTTAATATTCAAGGTGACACTGGAGTTGAATCTTGAAGAAAACTAGGGAGTCTAAGAGGTAAAATTGGGAGCATGCCCAGTCTGGGCAAAGACAGCACAGTGAAAAAACACAGAGACAGAAGATAGAGCAGAATATGATGAAAAGACAAGTAGGTGTTGCAGTAGATAGAGTGCCAAGTCAGGTGTCAGAAAGACCTGAGTTCAAATTTTGCCTCAGATTCTTACCAGCTATGTGACCTTAAAAAAGTTACTTAACCCTATTTGCCCCCTTTTCTTCATCTGTACAATGAGTTGGAGAAGGAAATGGCAAAAGACTCCAGTATCTTTGCCAAGAAAACCCCAAATTGGGTCATAAAGAGTTGGACCCGACCAAAACATCACTGAACAAGAAGGACACTTTGGATGGATTATAGCTTATGTGAAAAGGAGTAATGTGTAGCAAGGTTGGGAAGGTCAGGTGGGGCCAGGTTATGAAGGATTTTGCATGACAAAGAGGAATTTATGTTCAATCCTAGAGGCAAAAAGGAGCCACTGGAATTTATTGAGAAGGGAAATGACAGGATTAAACCTGTGCTTTAGGAATATTACTTTGATAGCTTCACAGAGCAGTGGCATCAAACTCAAATAGAAACAGAAGCCATTAATCCATAGATGGCAGCTACATGTTGACTTACTTTTAAACTATGATATTATCCATATTTTCTTGTGTTTGTATTTTGTTAAATATTTCCCAATTACATTTTAATCTGATTTTAGCCTGGGGAAAGGTTACTCACTCAGAAGTGTTGCACAGACATGTTTGAGAGAGTATGGATTGGAGAAGAGAGAGATGTTTGAGGTAGGGAACCTTATTAGGAGTCTACTGCTCTAGGCCAGGCAAGTGGTGACAAAGGCCTGAATGAGGTGGGTGGCCAAGGGAGTGGAAAGAAAGAGACAGATGTGAGAGAGGCGGTGGTGGCAAAACTGGTAAGACTTAACAACTGATTAGATGTGTGGGATCAGGGAATCAAGAAGGACTGCAAAGTGGCCAACCTGGGTGACTAGAAGGATGAGTGATATCCTAGACAGTGATTGAGAAGTCCAAAAGATAAGTAGGTTTAGCATGAAAAGATAAAGAGTTTTGTATGGAAATAAGGAGTTCAAGATGCCAGTTGGATATTCAATTTGAAATGTATGATGGGCAATTGTCAATGAGGAACTGGAGCTTAGAAATTTTTTTTTTATTGAGGGGGATGGCAAGGCAAGGGTTAAGTGATTTGCCCAAGGTCACACAGCTGGTAAGTGTGTCAAGTATCTGAAGCTGGGTTTGAATTCAGGTCCTCCTGACTCCAAGGCAGAGGCTCTACTCACTGCACCACCTATCTGCCCTCCCAATTTTTTTAATTAAAAAAAAAAAGAACTGAAACTTAGGAGAGAAACTAGAACTAGATATATGGTTCTGAGAATCATCCACTTCAAGTACATAATTGAATATATAAGAACTGACAAGGTCACAGAGAGACAGAGATATACACAGAGAGATAGAGGAGAGAGAGAGAGAAAGAGAGAGAGAGAGAGAGAGAAAGAAGAGAGAGAGAAGATAGCTAAGAAGAGATCCTTGGCATATACTCATATATTCCCACAGTTGGCATTCCCACAGTTGAGATGAAGGATATGGAGAGGATCTGGACAGAAGTCCCCACCAGTCCCTATTATGTGCCAAGCACTGAGGATATAAATACAAGCCAAAAGAAGTCAAGGAACTTACATTCTAATGGGGGGAAGACAGTATGTAAAAGAGCACTGAAAAAGAAGAAAGGGAGGGAGAAGATACTGCAGGGAGTATGGTGGTAAAGTCCAGAAGAGTTAGAAGCCTAAATAGGAGAGGAATGAAGCATGGCCACCATGGACTGGTCCCCAAAATAGAACTACTCACCAATGAGAAGAGAGGGCAAAAAGGAGACTAGGGAGTGGTCAGACAGGTAGAAGCAGAACCGAAAGGGAGCAGTGTCATAAAAAGTAAAAGAGATCCAGAAAGAAATGATGGTCAACAGTGGCAAAGGTAGCAAAGAAGTCAAGAAGGGTGAGGACTGAGAAAAGACCATTGAATCTGGAAATTAAGAGTTAACTGAGGACTTCCAGGTCACATGAGCAACAACATGGCACACTAGACATTTTCTCCGATCTCTATGACCTCTCAAACCTTCTTAAAAAGAGTTTGTTGATAATTTTGGAAAGAGAAATTTCATCTGTGATGTTGTTGAAAGCCAGATTACAGAATGAGAGGAGAGGAAGGAGAGGCATGTTACAGTGGGAAAAGAAACCAAGTAGTTACCTCCACACAACAATTTATTTAGCAATTCATGTGGCTGCAAAACAAACTGGGTCCAAGATTCTTGGTAGTCAAGAACCCCAGAGCCTGGATTCTACAGAGGTAATATGAAATTTGGAGAGAGTAAAAAACAGAATACTACAGGGATTGAAACATCTGGTTTCTTATTGCTGGAGGGAATCAGAAGATATTGAGGTGAGAGGGAGAGGGGACACTTTTGTGACTTTCCTTAAGTTGGGTGATCTTTGGGAGGGGGAGTAACCTTATGACGTCTCCAAATCAGTCAACTTATAAGAAGCTAAAATTTAGCTTCACAAAATGGTTGATAAGAGCAAAATAGAAGCACTAATGCTACTTTTTTAACCTAACAAGGAAAGAGTGGAGGCAACTTTTTCTAGGTTCAGATTCTTGCTCTGCCCATTAAAAGCACTGTAATTAAGGACAAGGTACTTAGCTCAGTTTCCTCATCTGTAAAATGGGAATAATACTAGAACTACCTATCTTATAGAGTTGTTTGGACAAAAGCCCTTTGTCAATCTTAAAGTGCTATAATAATGTATGCGGCGGGGAGGCCTCATACTGTGCTTGAGAGAGTGGTAGACTTAGAGTCAGAAGAGACCTGACTTCAAGTCTCACTCTTGATACTTACTAATTATAAGGGAAAAATCAATTCATCTCTCTGAATCTCAGTTTCATCATCTGAAAAATGGAAATAATATCTCCAAGGGATTGTTGTAAGGCTCAAATGAGAGGGATATAAAGCACTTTGCATACCTTAAAATGCTATATAGAAATGTCAGCTATTAATTATTACAACTATATTTGTTTTTAGTACAACTTAGAAAAAATTGCTACTGTTAGACCTACATATTGGAAAAGCTAAGCAGATTCTAACACTTCTGATTAAATGAGAGTTATCAGATGGGGGTAGGGGAGGTCAGGACTTTGAACCTCAGGGCATGATATCTGAGGAAGCACTCCATTAATTCTAGCAGCATCTTGGTTTGTCCTTCATTATCTGTCTTGATGACAGTCACATCTGTGCCACAGAGTATAAAATTGGGACAGCATTCTTTTCAACGAGATTTCTGACTTTGCTTTTGCAAGCTACAAGGTTAAGAAAGACAGATAAATGTCTTCCTCTCTTGTGCATTGAAAGGAATAAGTTGACTTCCAAATACCCACAGTTATTCCCAGAAAAGGTAAGTTTCTTCCTTAAGTTTTTCCCCATCCCCATACCTTGTACCCTTTTGTAGGCCTATCTTTCCCCACCTCCAACCCCTAAAGGAGTGAGGGTCAGGCTCTCCTCTCCCAATTGGACTATTTCCATGGTTACACTGCCCTTTGCCCTGCTGCTATCACCAGTCAATTGTTTTTGCCCTAGGTAAAAAAAATATATATAGTTACTGCTCAACCATATGCCAACATCCACAACTCCCTGAATTACTATTCAATTTGCAGAGACAGAACTTGAAGCTTTTAGGAAGAAAAATCCCTCAACAAATGCAAAATGTGTTTAGCAAAGTATTGTCTGGGCTCCTTCTTGTCTTTTGGCAGGCACAAGTGTTAATGCAAAGATGATCTCAATATTGAATTTTCACAGCTCCATAAGTAACTCCTATTTGCAGCCATTATCAGTGCAGAAGCCAGTCTGATTCTTGGAAAGCTGTGCAAGGCTTCCAGTGTCTTATATGTTAATAATTGTAACAATAGCAAACCATAGAGTACATACATCTTCTTTTGTGTGCATCTCCTATTCTGCAGCATATTAATATTGTGAGAGGTCCCAAGGCCAGCAAGAGTGTCCAGTTCTAGGTCTTATCCAGAAACTAGCACCTTGTTGGTTAATAAAATAACAATACAATAAAATTAAATAGTAACAAATTACTTTATTAATTATTATTGAAATAAAAACCTTAATTAAAAGGAGAAGCACAAAGCAATGCAACCTGGCCCTAGAGGAAAGCATCTATATCCTTGAGGAATTAAAAGAAATTTGATGTGTTAAGGAAAAAATTCAACAATAAAAGGTTCAGACCACTTTGGTCTGACCATAATTTCTAGCCTTGGAGAAGTAATTGAAATTCTGATTTATCTAAGAAAGGACAGTGTTCTCAGTCTCCATATCAGACTATCACATAATCAAGTTTTTCAAATTAATATTGGGTCAAATGTCTAGGAGTCAAGGCCTTGGGTAGCACATTCAGAGACACTAACTCTCAAGGATATTCTTTTAAGGAGCCAGTACCAGAGATGGGTGCAGTATGGAGCCATAACTAAGACTGGGTGATTGAGACTTTGTCCTAGGGTGCAGAAATTTAAAGGATACTGATAAGCATCCTCCAACAGCCTAGGAACTTAGCACCATACTTAGTAAAGATAATTAGTTAAGATAGGAAGGTAGGATAGTCAGCTGGAGTTGCCCCTCAGATAAAACACATCGGAGTTTTATGCCACTTGCCCAAGGTATTTTTCGTGTTATTTGCCTTAGATGCAAGAATTATGATGCAATCCCACCCACAAAGCATTGTGGTAGGGGATTGGGATGCAAAGACAGAACCCAAAAAACATTCCCTGCTTTCAAGAAACTCATGCTGTCCTGTAAATGCTAGACGCTCTGATTCAAATGATTTAGGAGATTTACCTGAGTAGGATGGCAGGGTGGGGGAAAGTTTCTTGCTTGTCTCAGTAAGTAGTGTTACATTTGGAAGCATTAAAAATACACCCTTAGAGTTTATAAAATGATTGGGAGTCAGAAATGCAAAGAACAAAGGGCATTTGGGGCTGGTCTGTAGGTATCTCTTTAGAGAGATGAGAATTCTAGCTTGGATGAGGTAATAGGCAGCAAGAGCATATCAAATGTGTCTTTAAAGGATCCAGTCTGATTCTAGGACCTATTGTTTAGCACCAGAGGAGGCTCTGTTTTCTGTTTTCTAGGCAGGCTACAAAATCGAGGAAAGCCTTTCGGCTATAAAAGGCTCATTTTCTTTAAATAGCATCAAATATTCGTATCACTGCAGTGTAATTGTCCCAGAGGCTTTTTGGAAGTGAATCAGACTGATTTAGCAAGCAATGACAGATATTATTGACATTCAGTCCCTCACCACCACATTCTCTTTAAGACACGGGAGAATGGTAGAACTCGTGACACACTGGCTGAAACCTTGGCTGGATCTCTTCCACGGAAGAGAATTCAGGCAGCTGCTAGAGCTCCCATGAACCCCAGCACATGGCCTCCACCTCAAAGAGCACCGGGCAGACCTGATTTTAAGTCATAGTTTGGTTCTTGAAAAGTGTAATGTCAGTTTCTGTAAATTAAATCACAAGTACTGACAATTTCAGAGATGACCGATTGATGATTGTTTAGCAAGGGAGGCTAACCTTTTAGATTTAAGTTTTCTGTTTCTCTGTACGATCTTGGAAAAATCAATCAGTTCCTTAGGATCTCATTTTCCCCACCGTTAAAATGAAAAAGAGGCATTAGATGAGTTCTAAAGCGCCAGATGATTCTATGCATTCTCACACAGGCCAAATGAAATTCCAAAGAATTGACCAAGCTTTTTAAAAATTGTATTATGATCCTGGTTTGAAATTTCTGAGAATCCAGCTTGTGTCAAGCATTCATTAAATGAGAATAGCATTATCAAAGAGGAGGACAAATAGAAGAAAAAGGGTAGAAGAGGAAAGGAAACTTATTTTTTGGGTTTTTTTGGGGGGAAGCAGGGAGGCAATGTGGTTAAGTGACTTGTCCAGGGTTACATAGCCAGTAAGTTTCTGAGGCTGGATTTTAACTCAGGTCTTCCTGACTCCAAGGCCAGTACTCTATCTACTGCACTACCTACCTGCTCCCAGACTTATTATTGTTGCATTATTATTATTATTAATTAAATACTTGAATTTTATATTTTTGTGTAGAACTCCCTAGGAGGGATTCTACAACTCCTCCAACTTGGCACTCAAAAAAATTGCAGTTTGGGTCCCCAGGGGGTTGGTTCTTCCCAAGTTTAAGGTTCAAAGGATACCCTATAGGTCTATACTTTTAAAACTATAACACTGAAGGCCCACTGGGCTGGGGAGGTTACCCATTTCTATTATTAAAGAATAGTCAGCTAACAATGAACTCAAAGCAAAGATAGCTTCTAAGATAAAATAGTAAGAACAGTACCTATAAAATATTCCCTCTTCCCCCATAAAGGTTACTATACTATTTCACAAACTTATATCCTGATTTTGAAACACAGATGTAGGGAATATATGTATCCAAAGAAAATCACATTTTTAACACTACAGAGCCCCTGAGGTCCTGTCTTTTCTCCTGGAACATTTGTGCTGTTAGAGTCTCTGTTTGGCAGGTCATTCTTCTAGAATCCTTGGGTCTGCCCTTCCCTGGAGGTCAGTTCTCAACTGCCAGGGCTAATTATCCTTGAATCCATCTTTGGTACTCTTCTCTGCTGCCAGAAGCCATGCTCTTTAAAGCTGTTTCCTGTCCTCAATTCTCTGTGACTGTGTCTCCCTTCAGGTCCTGAGGTCCCTGCTGGATATGATATCTTGTTCTGGGCAGGAAGCTCTGTTATAGGACACTACTGCTGCTAGGAAAGAGAAAAAAAATCCTCTCCCAAACCCACTGTCTGGTAGAGATACAGGAACCACAATCCACCAAGGTGGTCCCTACCTCAAACCTTGACTGCCAGACTGTCTCCAGCACCTGGCAGGTTTAGCTTTTTTTTAAAAAAAAAAAGAAAAAAAAACTCCAGGGCCATGGCCAATTGTTAGCTAATCAAGATCCCATTCCAATTCAATCAGAGAATCTTTTTCCAACTTTGAAAAGGACAACAGTGCATCGGTACATAACTCATTAACACACCAGTACCTAGTTACTATCTGTCCCTTATTTTCTGTGATTACATCCACTGAGCTGGGGCAGAGGGGCAGGGTGAGTGGGTGGGACCAGACATCCCCCCCTCAATAATATTGCTTGAAATATGCATTGGCATGGAAGGGAAGCTGGCTTCCTCTCCACACAGTCCTATTCCAACATGTGACAGTATGGAGTGACCCTGGTTTTTTGAAGTCAATGCCAGTGGATATGAAAAGTAGTGGTACGTTCTAGAATGCTGGAAAAGCTTCATGACATATAATATTAAATGTAGATTTTATACCTCACTTGGGAAAAAGAACTGATGTCAATGACTTTCTCTTCGTTTTCATATGTGTGATTCTCACAGATGCTTTTTGCCCCACTCTGGGTAATTGAACTGCAAAATATTGGCTCTTTGAACATCATTTAATTTTTCCACACTTTTAAATTTGCCTTTGATTTGTAGGCTATTGGAACTGTACCATTTTTATTACTTTCTAAGGGATAGAGACTGACTAAAAGTCTAATTTGTTTAGTTACTCTTGGTTTACCTGGTTTGTGGACTTTTCACAGGCTAAGCATTACTTGGGGAATTTTCAATTTCTAAACTTAGGTAAATTATGTTTAGTACCCAAGATATACTACTGTAACTGAAGGTTCATCATCATAGAAATTGTTAACTGGTTTTTGTTTTTTTTTTATGATTCCAGTGAACAAAATGCCTGCAAAAGTGATTTATTATTTAGGAAACTGGAGAAAACATGGTTATTATGTTACTTGGGTTACAAGATAATTGAAGATTTTCAGGGAAATTCTTTCTGCCTCATTTTCAGATATGCTTTATATTCACATAAAGTTCATATTTAGATTAGATTCTTGAATTATAATGTTGGGCTGCTGCTTTTTAGAATTAATTTTAAAATTTTAAATGAAAAGTTAATTACCATTGGATGGGAAAAAGTGAGGATGACAGAGAAAGAATTATGGAATTGGATCGCAGAATGAGGCAGAATATTTTCTCTTGTGTTATTTTTGCTTTGTTATGGTTTTCCTCATGGTTTCTCCCATTCATTTTAATTCTTCTATGCAACATGATCAATGTGAAAGTGTGTTTAATAAGAATGTATGTGTAGAACCCACATAAGATTGCACGCCATCTTGGGGAGGGAAGGGAAGAAAATCTAAGACTTATGGAAGTGATTGTAGAAAACTGGAAACAAATACATTAATAACAAAAAAAAAGAAAATAGAAAAGTTGAGGATGAGGAGAAATACAAGGGTGATATGGCACAGAATCTTTATGCCTTTATATCACAAACACTTTCTTTGAGAACAGAATTGGTAGGTAATGGATATTAGGAGTGCAAGATGATGACATAAAAATGAAATAGATTATATTTTAACAGACTTGTTATCGATGTGGGAATTATCACTGAGTCAGCTGATTGTGTAGTTGACTCATTGACCCGTCAAAGATAAGAATAAAATTAGTTTTATTTTAAAAAGTCCAAGAAGGAAGAATAATATTGAGAAAAAGATATAGTATACACTTTAAAAATTTAATCTTAAACTATTTAAACAAGTAATTTGCCATCAAAATGGGAAATGGACAACAAAAATTACATTAATGTCAATTAAAACATTTTTTTTCCTGAGGTTTAATCAATGGAAATTAATTTCCACAACAAGGAGTCCAAAGAGCTCTGAAAGTGCCTTACTCAGCAAGCATCTGACAATTTTATGGTTAGAAGATAAACTTGTTTAAAAAATCTTACAAAGAGCAGGGCAATATCCGATACCATATCACAAAACAAGAAGAATGAGGAAAGGATAAAATTAAAGAAAGCTTGTTATCTGTCTCCTGACACAATAGTGATGGACTCCAAGTGCAAAATGAGGCACGACATTTTTAGAGGTGGCTAATGTATGGATTTGCTTTGTGTAGTTGTGCTCACTTGTTACAAGGGGTTTGTTTTTAAATTTTTCAGTGTGGGCAGTGGTGGTGGGAGAGAGACTTGGAGGGAAGGGAGTTAATGAGAGTATTATCAAAACTAAAAAGAAAAGAGGGGCATTGAAACTTTTTTTTAAAATGCCCAAAAGAAACAGAAGGAGATTCAGAAGGAAAGACAACCAGGACATCTTTGAAAATGACTGTTCAATTTCTTACATACTTTTTAAAGAAGTAAGCTGTATATAATAGCAGTTTATACATTCACATATGTAAAACTGACTTTCACCCAGGTGAGGTAGGTGCTGGGACACTGGGACAGCCCTGCACTAAGGGAAATGAGACACTTGACTGGCTGAGAGAATGCCAAACACAACCTGGAGTACCTCTATTGCTGGATATTGTTGGAAGACAGGGAGAAGAGACAGGTGGAGAGAGAGGCAAGGCATGAATTTTTCTATGGCTAACATGAAACTCCAGTGCTGCACATATATGGGGAAGCCAGCCCCCGTTCTATCTCTTGACTCCCTCTGCTTATAAACCTAGATAGAAGAGACAGTTCCCTCTCTTCCTTGGTTGCACTGAAGTGTTTTATCTTGGTCCCAGTGAAAGGGTTCCTTTACCATTGTGTATTCTTTGATCTATTCTAATTTGTCTAACTTCTCTGACTTCTGTTTGTAATTTTGCTTGGATAAGTGAATTTACTCATTATTTGCTATTCATGATTGTCTTTTGTTTAGCCAGTTTTGGTGAGAAGAAGCTAAGGTTGCAATATTAAGCTAACTAGCATCTTTCATTTGAGAGTGATCATGGAAAGTGGTATATATCCTGGACCTCCCCCTCTCCCTAGTGTTGTACCTCTAGATTTACAGAGATTGAGGTGCAGTGGATAAATATAATTCTAATGAAATTCTATTCTCACCTTGAAGACAGGCAAGAGAAAGCACAAGCATCTATTACTATCCTCCTGCTCCCCTAAAAAGAAGAAATCACAGTCATCCTTGAAGAGGCATGGGCCAGCTTCCAGATCAGATCTTTATCAATGTCATGTGGGAGCCAGCCATCTTTATCTGTTTACACAGCATACATATTTCTAGTACACATATAATCTTTCTATTCTTCTTTATAGGGCAATGTTCTTATTATTTGATATTTGTTAAGTTCAAATAAAAACAAAAGTATTTTTTTAAAAAAGGAAAACTTTACAAGATATCCAACTATCTAAAATCATCCCAAGGTCAGTTAAGGAGAAAAATGGGAAAAGGACAACAAACAGCACAAAAAGAGAAAAGATTTGCAGACATCCATATCACAAACTTTCTCTATCAAGGACTATGGAGTTCTTGGACCCTAACATTGAAGTCCTTGTAGATGTGTTTATGGAGAAGGTAGAAATGGTACTAAAGAGAACAAAGCAATATTCAGTCATTTTTCAGTCATGTCTGACTTTTCCTGATCTCATTTAGGGTTTTCTTGGCAGATATGGGTGTGGTTTGTCGTTTCCTTCTCCAGCTCATTTTACAGATGAGGAAACTGGGGCAAAGAGGATTAAGTGATTTGCCCAGGATCACACAGCTAGGAAGTTTCTGAGACTGAGAAAAATGAGTACTTCCTGCCTCGAGGCCCAGAACTCACTCAGCCACCTAGCTGCCTAAAAAAAGCAATGGTATTAGACCAAATATAGAGAGAAAAGATGCATGCTGGAGATAACACAATTGTGAGGGCATTGAGGGACTTATATATCAGGTACCTAAAAAAGGGGAAAATACTAAAGATATGGAAAAAAACTCATGGACCTTAATGATGAAAAAAGGTAATGGAGATGATAGTGGTAACTTCTGACCACATGCTACTTCTCCCACCTACTCAAAATTTTTATAAGAATCACCTATGTATTCAACATGGATATCTTCAATGAGGGCATTAGTAGGGAGCAAGTAAACTTTTGTAAGTGGTATTCAACAACTCACAATTAACTGGTAAATATAGAGAATATGAGATCTCATTGTACTTATTCCTTGTTGATTACAAAAACGCTCTTGATTTGGTATGACAAAATCCTACCTTCATAAAAGTTTCTTTTACAAAAAGATTTTTCCAATTCATACCACTCCCATCAAAATCTTTCAAACTTCCTTTAAAGACACAACATGACCCTCTGACCCTAAACATTGGGTAGACAGAACACAGGAAGATATAGGCTTAAAAGTTATTCCCCTACGCTGTGATCCACCACAGAGTCCAATCTGAAGATTCTCCGTGAATGGTGAAGTTTTCCAGATGTTTCTGTTTAGGGGTGACATCATGCTGATTGTAATATGTATGTATATCAAGCCCCAAACCACTGCAGAGCCTCCCAGAAGAAATCTGTAATTATTCAAAGGAATTTTCCCTGACCATTAATGTAGGAAAGACGAGGTAGATGACTAATGTCTGTAGCCCATATTTCAAGACATGTTTGGATGGACAACCTATACAACTTGTACATCAGTATGTGTATCTAGAATAGATGGTATTATAGATGGACAATTAGTTGGGCCCATACTGGAACCAGGAGAGTGGTCTGTTGTCTTCCGGAAACTGCAAAGTTCTTTAACTGACCCCAAGCTCCTCATGAAAACAAAGCTTCATCTTTTTAATTATTGACGTTCCACTAAATGATAGTGAAACATGCAATCCACCTTTAAAAAATTCAAAACAAATATCACACAGACAATATCATATAACCAGTGAGGAACTCTGAAGAAAAACAAGAGTAAAAAATGTCATCCAATGCTTGTATGGTAGAAGAGGGTGGTGAGAGTGAGGGATGACAAATAGACAGCCAAAGTACTATTCTAGTTAACCCTTCCTAGCATGTGGCATGGTCTCCCTGTGGTAAATTTATGATAGAACATGGTTAAGAGTAAGTCAAAGAACTATTCGTTGCTATTGTGCTCACTATGTCATTTCAGGAGATGATTTTAATTGAGTTAATTGTAGCTTCACCAGAGACAAGGTAAACACATGAGTTGGGGTTCATTCACTATAGTGTTAGAAGTGCTGACCTACCTTGAAGTTGGGATAACTGTTTCTTGGAGAAATCAACCTGTGAGTACAAGTTAGATGGAAGGCAGTATCATACACATACTTATAACTTTTTTTGTGTTGTAAGCATTTTTAGTAGTAGAGGAAATAAACTGTAGCTTTGTACTTCATCTCTACGTACATTGGGTACTTTCCTGCTACCAACATTTTCTATTACCTATGTATTCCATACATTCTATTTCCTACATTCTGTTACCTATTATTTATTTTCATTACCTACATTTTATTACCTAGGCATGAACCCTACCTGAATTTTCCTTCAGAGATTTCCCAAGAGTGAATCCGGACTGACAATGGGTCAGACAGAGACTGAGAGAGGCCTGTCCCTATCTCTACCTCTACCCCTTGGGGAGCAGGAATTGCCATCACCCCCTACCCACTAGGATGAATCTGGATCTGGGTGAGTCCAGAGCCCAAGCTATTTGTAGGAAGTCCCCGAGTCACATATCACCGAAAGATCTCAGGCTCATTTGAATATTTCATGGTGTGTAAATCATCAGTTTGGGCTTTAAAAATCTTTTTGTTATACAATAACAATACACACACATATAGGATTTGTTGTTTAAAATAATGAAGACTTTAAATAGTAGTAATAAATAAAATCAAAATAATTTCAGTATCTAAATCTTCTATGGCCACCTCCAGTTTACCAGGCATGGAGACTTTTCTAGATAATTCTGGATATACTCTCACTCCTTGCAAGAAGAAATGTGGTACCATAAAAACAGCCCTGAATTTGGACCTTGGACAAAACTCCGTCCTAATCTTTAAGATAAAGGGATAGGACTAGATAATCTCTAACATTCTGTGATTCTGAAAATCACCACTGGCTTACTTCCCAGGACTCTGTATAACTATAAAAATATAGATATAAAATATATTACTCTATATAACTCTATAAAGGTAAGGGTAAATTTCAAAAAACTTTGTGGATACTTTTAAATGACTTTCGATGCCATTTTTTCTGTATATTCACTGTATAAAAGCATATGAAAATGAAAATATCTGCAGAAAGTTCAACCTTAAAGAACAAGTCTGAAACATGACTGTAGGTCAATGGTTTGAAAGTTCTTAGAAAAGTCCAACAAGGAAAACCCACAAGGTTAATTCTCCCTCTCTTTTTAAGCTGACATTCATGTAGCGCTCACTATGTGCCGGGCATGGTGCCAAGTGCCTCACTTGATCCTCGTAACAGCCCTGGGAGGTTGGTGCTGTTATTTTGCAGGTGAAGAAAATGAGGCAGACAGGTTAAGTGACTTGAAATGCCTACGGCTGATCTTCCTGCTCTGTGCACAATGGCACCACCTAGCTGCCGTACTGCTGAGGATGTTGGTTAATTGCTATAAGAGCAAGACAGGAGAGAATACATACCTATGTATTCGCTCATTCGACAGACTCCAATGATTCTGTATTGCTTTTAACATTAAATAAAACTCCCAAAAAGGGCATTAGAGATGTTAGCAGGGTTTTAGGCAGCAAAACTCCTCAGAAACCTCCTCCAGACAGATCTAGAAAATGTTCCAGGTCAATATGTTTAATATGATTGCACATGTGTAACCTATATCAGATTGTTTTGCTGTCTTGGGGAGGGGACAGAGAAGAATAAAGCTTAGAACTCAAAATCTTATAAAAGTGAATGTTAAAAAAAATTTTCCACCAATTTGATTCAATAAATATCAACCAAATGCTTTAAAAAAAGGAGAAAGAAAATATTCCAGATCAAATCCTGATGAGGAAATCCAGGGAAGAAAAAAGTTACAGTGAGTCATTTGTCTAGCCCACATCCACCAGGCCTGTGAACTCTGGGAAGGCAGTCAAGCCAGGAACATGTTCCAGGCAAATTCCCCAGGGCCCAGAGAGAGAAACAGCATGAGGGGCTGAGGAGGTCCCAGAACCGTATCAGGGCAGCACCAGACCCATACTGGGGCACTGTGATGGGAACAAGTGCTGACAGCTTTATTAGTCACTTCCCAGTTCCAGGTTTTAGATCCAAGGTGGAATGAGGAGTATGTGTATGGAGTTGGTAGGGAGGTCTTGGGAGATATATCTTTTTGATCTATTTTGAGAAAATTCAGAAGCCAGCAGCAGCAGTGGTGTGGTTTATACCCTGGGCACAAAACAGGGTGTCATTTCTAGCACCTAGCCCGACCTGAAGAGGAATAAGCAGGGCAGAAATCTCAGACCAAAGAAGAGCCCACAATTCTGCAACTGTAAACCAACAGAACTTTCCACCTAACTGACAGGGGCTGAGTCCAGTAGGCATCTATTGATGCTCAGGCCCAAACCCATTCAGAAATTTGCAGAGCTCAGACAGGAGTGCAGCGATTGGACTTTGTTCTGGACTAGACCACTCTGGGAGCACTAAAAGCTTGCAGGTTCCCAGTCTGTCCCTGAGATCCTGAAATAACACAACACTCAATATCCCAAGAAAACAGCTATGGGAATATAATCCTTTGTTACCTTCAATTGCACTTTTTTTACCCAGCCCAGCATTAACATCAAATCCAAAGACAGGAAGAATGAGTCAACAAAAAAGAACCCTACCACAAAGATCTATTATGGTCCAGGGAAGCACAAGACACAATCTCATAAAAAAAGAATGATTCCAAAATATCTATAAGTAATACCTCAGAGAAAAACACAGCTTGGGTGCAAAGTCAGCGAGAATCCTTCGAGGAGAGAAGCAAGAGTTGGGGTTTTTAAAAGAGCTTTAAATGTTTTTATAAAGGAAATGAAAGCACTTGGATGAAGATAATTGGGGGGAAAAAAGAGAGTTATGGGAGAAAGAATTGGAAGAGGAATTAACAGCTTGGTGTAAGGGGTACACAACCTTGCCCAAGCAACAAACTCCCTGAAAATTCGGATTAATGAAGTAGAAGCCAATGACTCCATAAAGCAACAAGAAATACTAAAACAAAACTAAAAACTAAACTAAAAAACTAAAAACTAAACTAAAACTAACTAAAAACTAAGAAAACTAAAAAAAAAATAGAAAAAATTATAAGCTATCTTATATAAAAAACGACTGACCTGGGAAACAATTCAAGAAGAAAAAAGTGTAAGAATCATTGGACTAGCTGAATATCATGACTAAAAAGAGAACATAGACATCGTGTTTCAAGAAACCTTCGAAGAAAACTACCCAGATCTCTTAGAATTGGAGGGCAAAATGGAAATGGAAATCCATCTGTCACCTCCTGAAAGAAACAACGAAATGAAAACTCCTAGGAACATAACAGCCAAAATTTATGGTTTCCAGGTCAAAGCAAAAATTACTGCAAGCAGCCAAAAAGAAAGAACTCAAGTACTAAGGAGCCGCAGTCAGGAACACACTCGATTTAGCAGCTTCCGCCATAAAGGACAGAAAACTTAGAATACAATGTTCTAGAAAGTAAAGAATATGCCAAGAATAATTTACCCACCAAAAGTGAGTATAATGCTACTGGAGAGGGTTAGGAATGAATTTTTAAAGAAATAGAGGACCTCTAAGTTTTCCTAATGAAAAGATCAGAACTGTGGAGAAATTTTGAAGTTCAAACAAAAGAATGAAGAGAAAAATAAAAAGATAATCATATCTAAACAATGATAAGGGATTAAATGAGGATAAATGGCTTACCATAAAATATGGAGAGAGGATAAATATGCCCCCTCTGAATTCTGCCATCATCAGGGTTCATTTCTATTAGACAAGGTCTGAAAATAGTACTGTTGTATCTTTTTTTATTTCCTCCAAATTAATTAATTAATTATTTTCAGTAATCACTTCCATAAGTTTCAGATTTTTATGTTAAGTCTTGATGACCTTAAAAGAAGGGAAAGAAAGGGGAAGAGGATTACTCAGCAAAGGTGGAGGGTTGCAGTTTGGGTGCGATTAAGGATGGAAGATCAGGGAAAATTGTCTTCCATAGTTAGGGTACACACATGTAGACTTCTGTACAAATGAGAAGGTGAAGGTGAGGGAAGTAGCTGATATTTAACTTCACTCTTATCTGGTCCAAAAAAGGAAGAATACACACTCTGACAGAACTGGAAACTCTGTGTGTACATTTCAATCTACAGGGAAATAGAGAAAGAGGAGAAAGAGGAGAGGGAAAGAGGGAGGGTAGATTGAGGCAGGGATTCATCCTAAACAAAGCAAACTTTAAGGATGGAAAAAAAGCATTTGTAGTTCATTGTGAGGCATCAAAGAATGGGAATCTGAGGGGATGCCCCAAATTAGGAAATAGATAAACAAGGTATGCTATAATTATTAACATAATGACTAACCAGAATTCCAGAGTACTAATGAGGAATCATGATATTCCCCTTCTGATATGAAGGTGAAGGACTCAGTATGCAGAATGAGACAAACATTTCCTAGCACATGGCTGTTGTGGAAATTTGCTTTGATTGACTATACATGTTTATCATGGGTTGTGTGTGTGTGTATATGTGTGTGTGTTTGTTCTAAATTGGGTTTGTGTGGGAGGAAGGGTAGATTTTGGCTGATTAAAACAAACAAAATATTAAAAAAGACTATAAGCTCCTCTGTTTGGCTTTTAAAATTTTTCCTAAGTTGGCCCCACACTATCTTTACAACTTTGTTATACATTAATTTCCTTCCTGTACTGGTCTCTTGCTGTTTTTCAGATATTACACCATCTCCCATCTCTCTGCCTTTTCACTTGCCAGGAATATGCTCTTTCCTCACTTCAACCTCTTATAATTCCTTGTTACCTTCAAAATTCAACTAAAACCTCATCTTTTACATGATGTCTTTATTAATCTCCTTAGATGATCTTCCTCCAAATTACATTGTACTTAATTTACATACATTTTGCATATATCTTATATGTGTAGTCTTTCCTAGCCAGATCATAAATTTCTGGAGGTCAGGGACAAAAATGATACTAGTCACTTCCCAGCTTGACCACTGGGGAACGCACTGCTGGTAAAGTGACTGATTCTATTTGAAGATGATGGTCAAAAACCTCCTGTTATATCATATTATGTTATGTTATGCTATGCTATGTTATATTGTATTGTATTATATTATGTTACATTATACTATATTATATATTGTATTGTGTGTGTGTTCGTCCTTCGTTGCCGAAGAAGACCATGCTATCAGAGAAATAATGACATGACTTGCACTTGACTTAGTTTTGAGTGAGGGAGGGCTGTGCAGGTCACCAGCCTCACTTCTCCTCCAGAGCCATCTGAATCCAGGGACCAGATATTCATCAGGATGACTGGAGATGACCCAGGATGGGGCAATTGGGGTTAAGTGACTTGCTCAAGGTCACACAGCTAGCGAATGTCAAGTGTCTGAGGTAAGATTTGAACTCAGGTCCTCCTGACTCCTGCACTGGTACTCTATCCACTGCATCATCTAGCTGCCCCAAACATATTGTATCTTATTATAGTATAGCGTAGTATTATATTATATTACATTACGTTACCTTAAATTGCCATGTTATGTTATGTCATATCATGTCATGTTGTCATGTTGTGTTGATCATATTATATTATGCTATATTTTGTTACGCTATGTTATATTGTATTATACATTACATTACATCACATTATTTTATTTGATTGGGCCCTATCAGTAAGTGAGAAGGAGCAATTTGCTTTTTATTTTGTAAACTTCTGGAATGCACCACTAAATAGCTGAAACCAGCCTGGCACGAGGCTTTGAACAGGCTGAGATCCTGGTTCGTCACAGATTGTCAAGAATACCTGAAGCCAAATCTGCTTTGAAAAAAAGCAGAGCTATCTCTGATACCCTGAAACACCAAGCAGAGTCCCCTAGCCTAGAGACTACCAGCAACCAAATGAGTTAATTCAGACTCCTTGCCATCCAAAGAGCTCATTGTGAAATTTATAGCAATTGTTAGGGGGTCAAGCTCTTTTAGATGTGCCAGCAGCATTCCTCCACCAGTCTCCTTGCTGTGTCGGGGTTAGGGTCACTCCTAGGGTTTTTAGTTCTGTTTGCCCAGTTTTTGCTCCTCTCCCCAGCATGGTTTCTGGTATCCTGTAGGGAGAATGGATCTGAACATCCAAGTTAATGTTATTTTTAGAAACAAAGATCATGCAAACCCAGCTTGCTGCATGGGAATGAAATCTGGGGGGAAAAGACCACATTTTTATTGAGTCCAATCCAGGGTAGCACTGAGTGATTCCTGAATCACTGTCAGACCCCTTCTCTCCATGTTGCCAAGACTGACCTTGGCTTGAAGATGGAGATGGCAATTCCCTAATACATCTTCCCTTTGTCTGATCCTTCCCTATTTGTGCAATGATTAACTTGATTTCTGAATTTTCTCCATCCTCTGTTCTCTAGATCATCAAACAACTGAGATTGTATTTCCATAATTCATGCTGAGCTTACAGACCAGCAAGCAACAGGGTCATTTTTTATAATGCGAACATTGGAAATAGGCTAGATACAGGGTACATTTAAAATGTCACCTTGTAGCCAGTTGAACTAAATTTACTTCTGCTAAGAGAACTGCCACAGCAGCACGATCTATCCCACGCAAGGTGAGGATAGTTTTGGGGTTTTTTCCCCTTTGGCAACATCATGGTCTAAGGTATAAGACCTAGTATCAGGAAGACCTTATTTGAATCCTACCTCTGAGACTCACTAGCTGCGTGACCCTGGGCAAGCAACTTAAAGTCTCTGAGACTCAGTTTCCTTAAATGTATTGACAGCTAAGTGATACAATGGTTAGAGCTCTGGACTTGAACTCAGGAAGATCAGAGCTTATGTCTCTCCTCAGATACTACTAGCTAGGTGAACTGAGCAAATCATCTAACCTCTCAGCTTCAGTTTTCTCATCCAAAAAAATGAGAAAGTTGGTCTTGGTGTCTTTGACAACCTTTTACAGCTGTAGATGCATGCTTCTATGATCCATAATAATATTAACAGTTGTTGGTGTAGTTTAATCATTTCAGTCATGTCAGACTCTTGATCTGACACGATCCCTTCATGATCCCTTTTTAGGGGTTTTCTTGGCAGAGATACTGGAGTGATTAATTTCCTTCTCTAGCTCATTTTACAGATAAGGAAACTGAAGCAAACAGGGTTAAGTGACTTGCCCAGGGTCACACAGCTAATAAGGATCTGAGACTGGATTTGAACTCATGAAGATGAGACTGATTCCTGATTCCAAGTCCAGTGCTCTATCTACTGTGCCACCTAACTACCTGATGGTAATAATAATAGTTAATGTGTATATCACACTTGCTGTGTGCCAAGTACTATGCCAACTGCTTTATAATTAATATCTTATTCAATTTTCACAACCTCTCTGAGAGGCAGGTGCTATTCTTGTCCCTGAAACTAAGGCAAATTGAAATTAAGTGACTTGCCCAGGGTCACACAGACAGGAAGTGTCTGAAGCTAGATTGGAACTCAAGTCTTACTGACTCAAAGACCAGTGTACTATGACACCAACTGGCTGCCCCAGAGGTACTGAACTCATCCTTGAGATGTCACTGCAAAGGGCTAAGTAAGGCTCAAGGCACTGATTGGCACAGCTTCCTGGAAGCCACATTAGAGAAAGAATCACTGAATTCTCAGACCTGATCCTTGCCTCTGACCAAGGCCAATTACAAGACAGCAAAGTTGCACTTGACCAAACCAAAGGTGTATTGTCGGAACATACTATCACTAATTAAACCTCCTTTTGTTAACAATTAATAGAGTACAACTGTTTCATTTTGCTCTGTTCTTATCCCTGAATTCCAGGTAGATAACAGAAATCACCAAACCTGGAACCCTCAGGATAAGCAAATTGTCTTTTGGTGTGAGAAAGATAGGAAAGTCTAGAGTGAATTAAGAAAAGTCAGAAATCACCCAAGTAAAAATGGACTCTCTATGTGGGAGGTGGGAGTAGCTAGGTGGCACTGCAGTAGATAGAGAGCCAGGCCTAGTGCCAGGAGCATTTATCTTCCTGAGTTCTAATCCGGCCTCAGACACTTACTAATTGTGTGACCCAGGCCAGTCACTTAACCCTGTTTGCCTCAGTTTCCTTTCTGACACCACTGAATAACAATGTAGGAATTGAGTTTCCCTATAAACTTAGAGGGTGCTGAGTCTTTGTGTCTCATCGATTAGGGTTGAATCAAATTACTGTAAATCAGAGCCATTCCTTCCAGCTGGTCTACATGCAAAACAATCTGGGTTTCTTAAAACCCCACCTTTATGTATTAAAAAAAAAGGCGGGTTCAATTACAAAGTCAGCCTTTTCCCTTTTCTGAAGACAGACCTCAGAACTGCAGAACTCAGAACAGAACTAGGTCCCTGACAGGGTGGGAACAGAGTGCATGTCCATAGTCTCCCCTACACCAGTTAGGAGGAGCTGCCAAGGTTGCCTTGTGGGTTGTTATGTACCCTCATCCTCATGGCCCAAGAGGACAGTTCCTGAACTCCAAACTCTGAAATCCAATGTTTTAGAATGAGGAGAGGGAATTCTGAACAGCACCAGCTCTAACAACCCCTCTCTAGCAACCCCAAGTTTAAGAGTTTATGGATCCATCTTTCTAAAGGGGAAGGTGGAAGGTTTCTTAATAGTATTAACCCTTTAAAAGAAGAAGGACACATATTTGAGGCTGCAGCTGGAGGAGCTTCTTAGAACTAAGCAATAATATAAAGAAAAGCAAGAGACTTGTCCTGCAACTCTTACTGTGAGTTTATTCAGACAGGGTAGATACAATGGGAAGAGAATGGTAGTACTACTGATGGAGCTGCTCTAACTACCCCAGGATTGTTTTCCTTTCAAAGAAGTTCCAGCCCCACATAAGGCTGGAGGCCTATATGCATTGTTAGGGTGATGTTGGGGGCAAGAAGGGTTGCTTTTCTAGGAATGATCAATTGACTTCCCTTCTAAGGGGAGCACAAATCACTGGGTAGTGCTATGAGGAAAAGGTGGAATTTAATAGACAGGGAGAATTGTAGTGACTGCTTACAGGTTACTGCGAATCTTTAATGTATATTCTGCATTTTCTATGGAGGCAAATAAAGGCTCTTCTTTATCCAATTACATCCTGTACCCTGTTATCCTGGGTACTTGTACAGGATCTGAAAATCCTTTTCGTCACATTTGTAGAAGACCTTGAAGGGCACCATATTCACTTTATAATCAGAGATTTCCCAGAAGCTGACAAGCTAAAGAGATATCTGGTTTCCCTCAAGATTAGATTTGTTCCTTGTGACCCCAAAACTGAAAACCAACAGTTATAATGATTTTACAAGGCAGATATTGAACTTACTACTCTTGTTCTTAGACTAGTGGAAATTCAAACCAGGAAGCCACAGTATATGTAAAATTATAAAACCTAGAATATAAGGGAGGTATGATGTAGTAGAAAAAGCTCCAAACCAGGATTCAGGAGACTGGAGTTCAAATTCTGGTCTCTGCTAAAAACTAGATTTATAACCTGAGGTAAGTTGTCTCCATTCCCATGGCCTCCATTTTCTTGGCAGTAAAATGAGGAAATTGAACTATGTGCTTTCTGAGTTCTAACATTTTATGACTAACAAAAACTGCTTGTCTTTAAGTGGACTTTTTTTTTTTGTATTTTAAAATTTTTATTCATTTTGAACTTAAGTATAAAAAGACCAAAAAAGAATATTTCCGTGTACACAGCACAACATAAAACAAAATTCAATATAAAACCATGAATTTCCATTTCACAGTTTACTTTTGAAAAATTATGTAATAAGTACTACAAAAAATTTTCAAAGCTCCCCTGCTCTTCTGTGCTTCCTTCTAAGTTTTTTCTTGTTCTCTGTTATGCACTTTTTTCTCCCTCCTTCCCCATCCTACCCTAAAGAAGGCTACCATTAAACACAAATAAGCATGTATATATGTAAAACCATCTTAGACATATTTCTACGTGTCAGTTCTTCCTCTGGATGTAGATAACATCTTCCTTCATAGGTTTTAAATGGACTTTCTATAAGTAGACTTTACTTTCTATAGTGCTTATAGAAAATGTCAATCAGATCATTTAAAAATACTTGAATTTATGTAGTTTGTAGTTTTTTGAGAGAAAAAGGAAAAAAAGTAGAGAAAGAGAGAACATAATCACTTGATTTAGCCACTAAGAACAAGGAATGTTTTTTAACAAATATGTTAAATTACCTCTCAATACCACATTTTTACTAGATTTAGGGGGAAGAAAGAAAAAGAAAAAAAGGGGGAAATGGAGAGAGACAGAAGAGAAGAAAGAAAGCAGTAAAAGACCAGCAAAGGTAAAAGGGGGAAAAGAAGGATGGATTAAACTGAGAAATAATCAGAGGGGGAAGAGTGAGACACAGAGTGGTGGAGAGATACACGAGAAGATAGAAGAAGAAAAGGAAAAGGTAGGGGGGCAGAGAGACCCCTAGACTAAGAGGAAGATGATATGGCCATTAGTCCTGGCTCTGTCCCTTACAAGCTATGACACTTTTGGCAAATCACTTAACCAATCTTGCCTTCATTTTCCTTTTCTGCAAAATAATTATCTTATTTGACCACCATATTATCTCCTTTCTAACTCTAACATTCTAGGATGCTGTTGCATGTGCTATAATATGGGTCTCTTGGGACTGCATGCATCAGTGGATTTCACTGTCTCTATTAAGGCATTCACGATGCCAAACAGAAGTGCTGCAACTAAATTTAACATCTGCTCTAGGGACCTAATTCCCCTTCCGGCTGCACTGAGAAATAACAGGGCATCTGCAGAGCCTTCTCATCACCTTGGAATGTTTTCCTCTGCACTGCTGCTTGTGTGGAGTTGGGGGAAGGGAGGACTTTGAGGGAAATGATTTGGTAGAGCAGTAATAATAGCTCCCATTTATATAACATTTTTAGGTTTTAAGAAAGTATTTTTTAAACATAGCATTCAACTATATATGAAATCCATGCATAGAGTCCTAGGTTGACTAGGTTGAATTTGTTTTGTTTTGTTTTGTTTACAAAATTATATCTTTGGTTCATGCCTCTGTCCCAAATTCTGGAAGCCTCAAAATTTATATCATTTTAGTCCAACCCAGGTTTTTTCCCAAAAATATCAAATTCTTGTTGATTAATATTACAGTTTAGTTCCAGGTGAGCTCTTGAATTAACTGTACATATCAGATAGGAAACAGTCTTTATTTCACCCCCTCCTAATTAAGAAAGCCAAAAAAAAAAACCCCAAAACCCTACAAATGACTGATAGGAGCCCAATAAACATGTAAAACATCCCTTTCTGCAGGGGATCTAGCAATACATTACCCTGTGATCAAAAATCCCCTGGAAGAGAAATGGATTTGGGATTGCCAAAGAAGCCAACCTTTTCCCATCAGACATGTGCCATCTGAATAATTTACAGCTGTTGGAAACTTAACTCAATACTTTGTCTTAGCAACTTAATCAAGACAGTCTTTATTACTTACAGCTGTAAGGGAGGAAGCATTTAAAACACAGACTTCTGAAGAAGGGGAATCCTCCCTCAGAATTAGAGCAAGGCTGGACTTTTATAAACTTTGAGAAGATTTTTAAAAATCAAATGGGGGTGGCATAAAGTTAGCTGGAAGGGAGGGATACAAAATTAGGGGACTGATGAGTGTAGATGATGCTGGGTCAGTCAATGAGGCTTGGCAGCTAAGTGGGGATCTAACAGCCCTTGGGGCTGCTCCCCAAACTTGCACTCATAATCTCAGGTTGGGTTAGGGTGGTGACTGCTCTTCGGTTCTTTAGGCAACTTTATGGGTGGCTACTCCTAACAATACAACTCCTGAGCCCCGACTGATATATAATTGATATAGAGTGAAGTGAGCAGAACCAGGAAAAGAATTTATACAATAACAAAAATGTAAAAAGAAAAACAACTTTGAAACACTCGAGAACGTGAAGACTTCAGAACTCTGATCAATGCAATGAACAAGTCATGATTCCAGAATAGCAATGGTGGAGTATGCTACCAACCTCCTGGCATAGAGGTGATGTTCTCAAGATGCAGAATAAGTCATAAGCTTCTGGACATGGCCAAGGTGGGAATTTATTTTGCATGATAATACATATTTGTCAAAAGAGTTTTGATCTTTTCCTTTTAGGGGTCCAGGCCCCTAAAATGATTAACCCATCATTTCCAGTTAAGAGTTTGAGGAGGGGGTGGAGATAACTTCCTACCACAAACAAGGGTTTACAATGTGTGATGATGAAGAGTCCCCTAATAGCTTCTTAAACTGGAAGAACTAATGGCTTTTTATAAAAGATAGATACTGGGCTTTTGTAGTTCTCTCTCTTTTCAGCTATGGACTATGGAAGTATGTGAACTATTTTGAAGTAGTTCCGAGACTTAGGTGGGTGTCACAGCCCATTTTCCTATATAACCTCTATAAAACTATGGGCATACAACCACCTCTGCTCCTTTGATATTTGTTTTTTCTTGATCTTGGACAAATAAATATCCCACGGTGAATGTGTCCAGAACTGGTAATGACCCTGTGTGTTCCAAAGGGTCCAATGGTCCTGGGAGGTCTTTAAGACAGTGGCTGATGACAAAGGAAGATACAAACTAAGAACAGGTATCGATGCAGAAAGACCGTCACTAGAGGAAGGAGGAGTTTTGGAGATCATTATCTCTTATGGCAGAGAGAAGTGTTAACTCTAACCTCAAAAAAGAAGCATATCCAATGGCCCATCCACAAGAGAGCTACATCCCAGGAGAGCAGTGTAAGAATTCTATCAAGGGAGAAGGAACTTCCAATACCAGAAGTTGTGAGTTATCCCTTGCCACACATATTCACTATATCTGTCCTCACTATCAGACTAAGTTCTATACTATAAGTTTTAGTCCACTTTTTCTGTGAAGAGAATGTTTTATAGTAACTATTCTTACTGTACCATCTTAGTAAATGCCTTTGCTAAAAAACCAAGTCTACAGGCTGATTAGTAATTTATTTTCAAGTTTTTGAACTAAACAAACACCAAACAAAATGAGTATTTATTTATATATAATAAAATAGAAGAAGGAGTGGCTAGGTGGTGCAATGGATGGAGTACCAGGCCTGAACTCAGACAGACAAGTTCAGATCTGTACACATTGTAAACCCTTGTTCATGGTAGAGACCCTCCTTGAGCTCCCCTTGAATCTTCCCACTTAATTTGGTCTTTCTTACTCAAATCCAATCTTCCCATTTGTTCCAGCAGTCTCAGGAAGCCCATGGGCTCTTCTTTACCACTGCGTCTCTGTGGCACCCCCCACCCTTGATCCCATCAAAAGCTCATTTCCCCAGGTTGCTGACCACTCCCATCAAGATCTGTATTCATTCCCATACCACACCTATCAAGATCTCTGGATTGCCCCACCTACTTCCCACCCAGGCCCTCCATTGTCTGATATCTCCTGATTGCCTCCTGCTGTTTCCAACCCTAGACCAGTCTTGACTCCTTTAGACCCTCCCTATACCCCTCCTTCCATCACCCTAGACTATCAGACCACCCCAGATCCCTCCTATAGTCTTTTCTGTATTTAGTTCCATTTTGCTTCCATGCAGTTGCTCAGATTCAATCCAGCTCAGACTCTGTCTAGCTGGGATTCTATCTGGACCACTTGTGAATACAAGTGTGACATGCTTAGGCTCCTCAAGAGCCAACCCAAGATGGCGAATCTTTAATAAACTTTGTTTTCTTTGGATTTAAGAAAGATTGAGTCGAATTCATTCGAGCAGTACCCGGACTGTCAGTATTTTGGAGTCCCCAGCACCCCTAAACCTCATCATCTCTACCCCTCTTTTCAAGCTCTTAACTAGAAATAATGGGTTAATGGGGCCTGGACTCTTAAAAGGAAAAGGCTGCCTTTGAAAGCAACCCAGTTCCTGAATTTTCCCATACATTTCAGTAGTCCAGATCACTAACACCTTGGCTCAAGGCATCTGGCCCACCCCAGCCCACCTAGATCTCTTAATAAGCTTACTTGACAGCTGCTTCACTGTTGCTCTCAGCCCACCCCAGACAACTTAATATTCCTTTCACTACTGCACCTGGCCTGCCCCAGACTACTTACCATTTCTTAATCTCATCCAGATAGGGAACATATACAGATTATCCAGGGAATAGCCTGGAAAGATTAGCTCACTTATAATATGGATATTTTGGAATGTTTTAAAAAGGGAAAATATGAGTGAGGATTACAGCAAATCGAGCAAATGCTTTTCCATTTTTCTACTTACAGATGGCAAGGTTTTCATGAGAAATTTTTCTCATCCCATAGGCTTTTTCAATAATTTTGAACTCTCTACAGGAGTAGCATTTTGATTCCATAGAGGATTAACAAAGGGTTAGCATTTTGATTCCCCAAAGGGTAAATTAAGGCGTTAATATTCAGCATCATTGCTCTTTCTTGAAGAGGACCAATGACACCAGAGGGGGATAGCTTGAGTTGTGATGACTTGACTTGTGTGTGATTTGGATTTAAATGAGGCAAAGCTTCAGTCCTCAGCCTCATTCTCTCTGCCAGAGTCATCAAAGGAAGTCAATATTCCATTACATTCGTATGACACAATTTATTCAGTCATTCCCCAATTGATGGGCACTTGCCCCACTTTTATAGTTGTTTTCATTTCATTTCAATCCATACCCCTGTCCCTTCCCCCTTAAGGATTATAAAAGTTTTTTCGTCTGAGGTTATGCCTTCCCTGGTATTATTCTCCTTCACTTTCTCCTCCCTCTCTGTGAAGGGCAGAAGGAAGGATTCACTATTATATATGCCCACTTGTTTCTCTACTGTGTTATGGATTTCTATATCAAACTATGTGTTTTCAACTCTCTTATCCATTTCGAGTAAGAATGGGGTCTGTCTGACACCACTCTCCAGACTTCTTTCTCTCTGTTTGTATACTTTTCTTCTAACACAACCTAATTATGAGAAATAACAAGTTCCACACCCTTATTCCTCCTTTCTTTACCACTGTTTTTCTCCTTTTACTCTCCTCTTCTCCCTCTCAAAATTTTCAGAACAGAATTATATCTTCCACCTCTAGATCTTCTTCAATAGAGTTTGAAGATGTTAAGGTTCTAAGTCTGTATCTGAGGTTGCTTCTTCCCCAACTATTAGAAAGGTGACACTGCATTATCATTCAGTCCTTTCCCAGTTCAAATAAGTTTTCCTTTCTAGGTTTCTCTAGACTCTTGTGTTTGTTTTTCAAAGTTACTGCCGAACCCTTATTCAAAATAAAACTAGCCTCAGCCAGTGAGATTCATTCTATTAAAAGGATAAGATCCAGGGATCACAGATCATTGAGTTGTCTGGCACCCAGGACAGGGCAACATGAGGACACTGCAAGAAGAGGAAGTACATAGGGCTCTGCAGTACCAAAGGTCAGAATAGCCTTGGCCACACCTGTTTCCTACATGTTTGCCTCACTCCCATTATATTCTTAAATTTGTCTTTACTCTTCCTACTGAAGCTATGTGTATTTTTGGGAGAGTGTGCCCCAGGTTTGTAGCAGAAAAGTTTTTTAGCTACTGTTCTTATTATACCAACTTAGTAAATGCCTTTATTTTGAGTTAATTGTGTCTTCTAGATTGCTATTAAAACTAAGTTTACCACTAGGGGCTTGTAAGTAATAATTTTAGGACAGGGTATGTGCAGAATACACTTTGAAGGTAGGAGTAAATATCTCCTTAGGGACCCAAACTGAAAACCTCTGAGTGCTGAGTTGAGGAAGTAGAAGAGAGGTTGCTACAAACAAAGACATCAAAATTGAATGCTATGAAATTATTATAGATAAACTTGGCACCTAAGAAGGGTTATAAAAATGTATATTCTTCCTTTCTTTGCAGCAGTTGGGGATTGGGGAGCACATAGTAATGCCTATAATGTCTGACTTGGTTGGTGTGCTGTGTAGTGTTGATACATGGAGGGTTTTTTTTTCTCCTTTTTTTGGAGTTGGGTATAAGGAATGACTCTTTGGGAAGGGATATGAATGTGATAAGTCAGTGAAGACTTCTCAGAGACCTAAGTCTAAAGTAAAGCAGACATAATGCCTGAGTTTCAAGTTATCAAAAAATCATATGATATGGGGAAACTTGAAGTTGTGAAACTGTCTGTCACCCCTCTCCCCAGTTTTGCTGACTCCCATTTCCCTGTTTCTGAAATAGAGACTGCTAGCTCAGGCTGCTGAGTCCCATTTCCTTATTTCTGAAAATAAAGACTGCTCACTCAGGCTCTTGACCAAAAGGGTAAGGGGGGATTTTGTGGTTTTCTGCTATATAACTTTGCATCTGCTTCTGTAAAATGCTTCTCCTCCAATCTGCTTGGAGGAGGGTAAAGTCTGGTTCTTGCAAGAACTGAATAAAGGACTTTATGTTTGTACTTTGAGATACCTCTGAGTAGTCAATTTGAGTAGGGCTCTGCCATCCCACACAGATATAAATGATGTAAACACAAAAGACATCAACAACATTTACAATAATTTACAATTATATTATCATCTGTTTAATATAGCAGTACTGAAGGGAATAGGTTCCCTGAGACATAAATGGAGAGTAAGAAAGCCTAAAAGGTAGCAGCAGTGGAGTCTTTGACCCTTTGTTTTTGCTATTGAAGGAAAAAATTTGGTAGTAGTCTATGTCTAAAATAAAACTAGACTTCTAAAGTAGTCTAAAAGTGCCTAAAACAATATGGTTTCTTTCATCTCTCTCACCTTCAATACTGATTAAAATATTGAACATTTATTAAACGACTAATATGTGCATGATGCTGTTCTCAGAAAGTGATTATATAAAGGCCATTATATTAAGGAGCATTTTAGTCACCTTAGTTGCCTAATTTCAAATCATTTTGTAGAAAGGTTGTTCCATTTCATAGCTCCACCAACAATATATGAGTGTGCCTATCATTCTATAACCCATTGACTACTGACATTTTTTCAGTTATTTTTGCCAATATTCAGGATGTAAGATGAAAGCTCAGGGTTGTTTTGATTTACATTTTTTATTGTTACTAATTTAGAGTACATTTTCATGTGGCTTTAAATACTTTGCAATTCTTTTTAAAAATAATGTATTTATTTTTTGTTTCAACATTCACTTCCATAAGATTTTGAGTTTTAAATTTTTTCTGTTCCCTTTCCTCCCCACTGCAACAGCAAGCACCCCTGCACACTCAGGATGGCCTGCTAGCCCAGGTTCTTTGATCTGCTTTTCTTAAAGGTAAGGCAACTTTTAAAGGGCTCAACAATCTACTTTAATCACATTCATTAGTTCAGGGGAAAGGTTAACACCCTGAAAGTAGAGAAAATCCTCATGCCCCAGCCCTTAATTGGAAACTCCCTGTATCCCACAGCTTGATTAGCTCTGAGCCAGAGCTCAATGTGCCTATTAATGGGCAGGAAACATCTTCAAATTCCCTTAACATTACACCCCCTTCCCAAGATGGTGTGTAATCTGATACAGGCTCTACTTATCCATTCATATTTTTACATTAGTCATGATGTAAAGAAAAATTAGAACTAATGGGAGGAAACACAAGAAAGAACAAAGCAAAATGACAAAAGAAAAAGAGAGCAAAGAGTGTGCTTCCATCTGCATTCAGACTCCAAAGCTCTTTCTCTGGATATGGGTAGCATTTTCTATCATTAGTCTTTTGGAATTGTCTTAGATCCTTGCATTGCTGAGAAGAGTTAAGTCATCAAAGTCAGTCATTGAACCATGTGACTATTACTGTGTACTGTCTTCTCCTGGTTCTGCTCATTTCACTCAGCATCAATTCATGTAAGTCTTTCTAGGTTTTTTTTGAAGTCCACCTGCTCATCATTCCTTTTTTTTTTTTCTTGAAATCAGAAAAGCTTTTATTAATCATTGCTTCCATTCCCCCTGAATGGTCAGGTAGCCTCCCCAGTAAGGTTACAGGATGACTACAACACATGCAGAAAGATGGGGTTTCTTATGCTGTTTTCCTAACTTTGTATCTCCTGCAATACCATCCCCTGTCCATGTGACACCATGTTCTCCTCTCTGATAGGCCCTTCCTCACACAGCTCCTGGGCCTGTATATTAGTTTCTGACCTCTAACCTGTCCATGCTAGGTCACAACCCTTATCACCTAGGAATGTGGACAACAGAACTTTCTTGCCTGCCACAAAATCCCCTCGTTTTTTCTTTATTAAATTTCTGTTTCCATACCTAAATCCAATCAATACTTCCTCACATTCTTTCCCCTATGAATTCTTCCCTTCAGCTCTCTCCCCTTTATATGAATATGGGAAGGGAGCAAAGTTGACCAATGCATTGACAAATTACAAGGGGGCAGTCCCCTGTCATAAGTACAAATACAGAGATTCAAAATACAAAAGTAAATCAATGAATTGTCCATTCGGAGATTCCATCTCATACAGCAGTCTGGGGAGGAACATCATCTGATGCAGCTTTCTGGTCTGGATGCTCATCATTTCTTATAGCACAATAGTATTCCATTTCATTCATACATCACAATTTGTTCAGCCATTCATAGGCATCTCCTCAATTTCCAATTCTTGGCCACCACAAAAAGAGCAGTACTATAAATATTTTTGTACATGTGAGTCCTTTTCTCATTTTTATGATCTTTTTGGGATATAGACCTAAAAGCAGTATTTCTGGGTCAAAGGGCATACAGTTTTATAGTCCTTTGGGCATAGTTCCAATTTTTCTCCAGAATGGTTGGATCAGTTCACAGTTCCACCAACAAAGCATTAATGTTCTAATTTTCCCACATCTTCTCTTACATTTATCATTTTCCTGCTTTGTCTTGTTAGCCAATCTGATAGGAGTGAGGTGGTGCCTCAGAGTTGTTTTGATTTGCATTTCTCTAATCAGTAGTGACTTAGAGCATTTTTTATATGATTATAGATAGTTTTAATTTTTTCCTCTGGAAACTTCCTGTTACTATTAATTGGGGAATGACTTGTATTCTTATAAATTTGCCTCAGTTCTCTATGTATTTTAGAAATGAAGCCTTCATCAGAGACACTGGTTGTAAAAATTGTTTCCCAGCTTTCTGCTTCCCTTCTAATCCTGGTTGTGTTGACTTTGTGCAAAACTTTTTCAATTTAATGTAATCAAAATTATCCATTTTGCATTTCATAGTGTTCTCTGTCTCTTGTTTGGTCATAAATTCTTCCCTTATCCATAAATCTGACAGGTAAACTATTCCTTGCTCTGCTAGTTTGATTATAGTATCAGCCTTTCTATCTAAGTCATGTACCCATTTTGACTTTATCTTGGTATAGGGTGTAAGATGTTGGTCTGTGCCTAGTTTTTGCCATACTATTTTTCAGTTTTCTGAGCAGTTTTTGTTAAATAGTGAGTTTTTATCCCAGAAGTTGGAGTCTTTGGATTTATCAAATATTACTATAGTCATTGACTACTGTGTCTTGCATTCCTAACCTATTCCACTGATCCACCACTCTATATCTTAGCCAGGACCAAGTAGCTTCAATGATTGCTGCTTTATAATACAGTTTAATATCTGGTACAAGTAGGCCACCTTCCCTTGCATTTCTTTTCATTAATTCCCTTCATATTCTGGACCTTTTGATCTTCCAGATGAACTTTGTTGTTTTTTCTACCTCTATAAAATAATTTTTGGTAGTTTGATTGGAATGGCACTGAATAAGTAAATTAATTTAGTTAGAATTATCATTTTTATTATATTAGCTCAGCCTGCCAATGAACAACTGCTATTTTTCCAATTATTTAGATTTGACTTTATTTGTGTGAAAAGTGTTTGCAATTGTGTTCATGTAGAACTGGGTAGACTACTTAATATTTTATCATATCTACAGAAACTTTAAATGAGATTTTCCTTTCTATTGGACTTTGTTATACTTTGCAATTCTTTTGAGAAATGTTTGTTCATACTCTTTGATCACTTATCTATTAGAAAATGGCTATTTGTATGAATGTTTTATTAGCCTATTTATTAATTTTTATATATCTTAGATACCAAACCCTTATCAGAGACATGAAACTAAGATTTTTTTTCCCATTTGACCACTTCCCTTCTTATCCTAGGTGCATTAATTTTGTTTGTGCAGAAGCTTTTCAGTTTCAAGTAATCAGTTATATTTTTTATCTTTTAAAATTGCCTCTATCTCTTGTTTGTTTAAGAATCTGTCTCCTACCTATAGCTGAGAGTTGTGTATGATCTGTTTCTCTTTTAATTTTTTAAATGGTGCTGTTGTTTGCCCTTCTTTTTCTAAGGGGGCCAATTATATCACAGGGTGATTTCTTGACTCTTGCTCGAATTGGATTTAAGGAAGGCAAAATTGCACAAAGTTGCATTCACTTTTCCAGAGTCATCAGAGTCCAGGATAAGACAAAAGTGAGGAAAAATGCAAATGGCCTGGAATGCAGTATATGACCTGGCATCTTCTAAGTCTGACTAAGCTCTAAGCTCTTCACAGTACCTGCTTCAGTCGCTTTCATGGCCCTTGGAATAAATTGTTCTCATCTACCCATTGCGGGGGATGGGGAAGGGGAAAGAGTCTTCACATCATTAAGGGTAGACATTCCCTTAACTTACCCATGGATTTCAGGAGTGTTGGTTACCATCCATCTGGTTTAGCCCATCACCGAGACGGTTTTACAGGTATGGTCACTGCACATGCTACAACTTCTTGGAGCTGCAGGTGAGAGTTGGGTGACTGGTTGGACAAAAAAAGTGGATGAGAAGTCCTGAAAACGGTTTGGCAAGCCCTCCCACCAGAAGTGTAGGCCTCCCTTAACAATCTATACACCTCATTTTAAAAAATATATTTTTTAATATTACTGTATTATAGAATATGGTATAAAGTGCTGGTCTAAGCCTATTTTCTACCACACTACTTTCCAGTTTTTTCTAGTATTTTTTGTCAGTTAAGGAGTTTTCCTAGGTAATTTATATTTTCCACTTTATCAATTACTGGGCAATGGATTTCTATTGTTTCTGAATCTTCCTTGTCTGGTCTATTCCATGGATCTATCTTTGTATTTTTCAAAAAATCAATACTATTTGATGATTTCTTCTTTATAATATAGTTTAAGATCTGGAAGTACTATTCCCCTTCATCTTTTCATCATTTTCCTTGATATTCTAGATCTTTTGTTTTTCAAAATGAATTTTGTTATTATTTCATCAAGTTCTATAAAGTATCCCCTTGGAAATTTAAGTGGTATAGCACTAAAAGTATATATTATATATAGTATATGACATATACTATATATAATATATACATATATAAGTATATTTGGCAGTATAGTAATTATTAGGCTATGAATATTCCTCCAGCTATTTAAATTGCTCTTATTTCTTCAAGATGCACTTTGTAATTGAATCTACACAAGTCTTTTGTGTGCTTCAGTAGGTTGGTCCCCAAGTATTTGATGCATTTTGTTGTTATATGGAATGAGATTTTTCCTTTTTTGTTGTTATTATATAAAAATTCTGTTGGTTTTTGAGGATTCTTTTGTTGTCTGCAACTTTACCAAAGCTATTATTTCATTTAGTTCAACGTTGTCCTATATCTGAGAGTTGAATTGTTACCTTAAGTGACTGTGTAGAAACTGAGGGCTCCTCTTACTCACATCTATGGAGTACTAGTCAATTATATTTGGAGATTTTTTCCGGAGTAAACTCTGAGCGGCATAATATGAGCCAAAGTATAGTTGACTTCGGGGCCAGCCCCAGGACCTCATGAGTACACAGTTTGCAGGGTACTGAGTAACAGTATATATATATACACACATATACACAAATACCTATGGTATATGGGAGGGTGTAATAATGACAAAAGAAAGACCCAAAGTGCTATGAAAATTTTAACAAGAGATTGCTAACTTTTAGTTATGGGGTAGTGAAGGTATTTTGGGAAAATGTCTGAAGGATTTGTTGTCATCTAAATTAGGCTTTGAAGGAGGGATTTCCATACTGGTAGGGGAATGAAAAAGAGTCCATTCAAGAAATGAATGAAGGATTAAGCAAAGGCAGGGATGAAAAGAAAACCAAGATTAAAAACCAGGAAAGGATCGTAGACCGATTTAATTAAAATGAAGAATATGGGAAAAGAAGTGATAGGAGTCAAGAATAGAGAGATTGAAGTTAGATTATAGAGGACCTTGAATCTCAAGCTCAAGAGTTTATACTTTGATAGGTAGGCAAAGGTAAACCACTGAAGGTTTTTTTTGAGTTCATATAGCAGGCACTTGCTATTTGTTGAAATGGAATCAAATGACCTGGGTTCAAATCCTGCCTCTGACACTAATTGTGTGATTTTGGATAAGTCACTACAATTCTCTAGGCTTGTTTCTTCATATGTAAAATGAGGGAGTTGGACTAGATTGTCTTTAAGGTCCTTTCCAGATCTAAATCTATGAGTATTTGTGCTGGAATCTAAAGAATAGATTGTAAGGGAAACAGAAGGCTGACTAGGAAATTATAACAATCCTCAAAAGAGGAAAGATGAGGATCTAAATTAATGTAGAAATGGAAAAGAATGAATTAAAAAACATATTTGTCTAGTGTGGAGATTGAATGGACTGAACATGGCACTTCTATTTCTCATACCTTGTTATATTATTTATTAATTTGCATCATCTTTTAAATAAACCTATTTAGAAAACAAACTACACTGTTGTATTCCGGTGTGTAGAAAACATAATGACAAGGAAGAAAGAGAGAACTGGATTATAGGAGAGCATTCAGATAAAGTAGCAAAGATGAATAGAAGGTGGATAATGAATGAATGAATGAGAAAGCATTTAGTCAATAGTAAAGAAACGTGCATTATGCACCAACTACATGCTAATGTTAACAATGCTAAGTCCTAAAGGCACCAAAACAAAAGTGAACTGCCTTGAAGGAGCTTAAGTTCTAAGTGTATGCAAACCAACAGCTGCACATATGATTATATGCAGAATATATTCACATTTTCTTCTATTTTTGTTCTTTTGACTTTGTTTTATTGTTTCTTGAAGTCTTATGGAGCTTCTACTTGTCCAATTCTAATTTTTAAGGAATTACTTTCTTCTATGAGATTTTGTACCTGTTTTTCCATTTGGTCAATTCTGTTTTTAAAGAAGTTCTTTTCCACAGTGAATTTTTGTACCTCTTTTACCATTAGGTCAATTCTGTCTTTTAAAGTGTTATTTTCTTTAGTATTTTTTGTGTGTGTGCCTCTGTTAATTCTCTTTTCATAACTTTCTCACATTACTCTCATTTTTTTTCTCCAAATTTTTTGTCTACCACTCTTATCTCTTTAATTCTTGGACTTGGATCCAATTAACATTTTTCTTTGAGGCTTTGGTTGTTGCTGTTTTCACGTTGTTATCTTCTTTTGAGTTTATATCTTTGTCTTCCCTGCCACCAAAGTAACCTTTTATGGTCAAATTCTTTTTTGTTGTTGCTTGCTCATTTTTCCATACTATTTCTTGACTTTGAACTTATGTTACAGTTAGGCACCTTGGAGTGAGGAGGCATTGTCTCAAACTTCAGGGTTTTTGAGCTTCTCTTTTCAGAAGTAGTGCTGGGTGTCTGAAAGTTTTTGGTGCTTTAAAGATGGTGTTATCCTGAGAGGTGTGGTCACTGCTCTCCTGTTCTGAACTGTGGTCTCTGCCCAGGAAAGGTTCATGTTCCCCTCCAGCCACAACCTCTCTTGGCCTTGGAACAGCAATCAGGGCCCCTGCTTCCAATGTTTTTCTCTACACTGGAATTTTGATTCAGAATTGCATATAGGCAAGAGTTGTCAGTACCAGCAAAGGGTCCCCCGTAATCTCTTTTTGGCCAGTTGTCTTACCCCTGTACCACTGATGCTGTGAACTTTGTTGCTGCAGCTGTTTTGTGTGCATGTGTATGTGAAGGGGTTTGCCTCTGGACAGGCTTCCACCTTGTGTGACAAACTTCGCCTCCTGACCTCCTAAGTTTTCTTAGGCTGGGAAAATGTCTCACTTTGACCTTTTGTTGGCTCTGTCTCTCCAAAATTTGATTTGAGGCATTATTTTAAAGTAATTTAGAGCAGAGTGTTGAGACAGTTCAGTTGGTTTGTCTCTAATTCACCATCTTTATACAGAACATATTCAAAATAAATGCAAGGTAGTTTGGGGGTGTGGATGTGTTTATGTGTGGGTGGGTGCCCTAGCAGCTCATGAGGAAGGTGGCACTTAAGCTGAGTTTTGAAGGAAACCAAGAATTCTAAGTGTTGGAGTCAGTCAATAAACATTTATTATGTGCCAATATATACCAGGAAGTGTGCTAAACACTGACATACAAAAGAGGCAAAAGACAGCCCTCGTCCTTGAGGAAGTTATATACAAACTGCAATAGAAATAAACAAGGGAGGGCGGACTCTAGAGTTAAAGGGGTTAAGAAAGGCTTCCTTGAGAGCAGCGGACTTGCAGATTAGGAGAGAAGTGTATTCTAGGCATGAGAGAAAGCATTGCAAGAAAAGGGCAGTGAATTTGGGGATTCATCCCTTTGGTCCAGGACAGGACAGCTGCGTGACCTTGGGCAAGTCAGAAAGTCCTCCGTGTCAGTTGCCCAGTTTCTGGAGCTGGGACAATGTTTTGCTGCCCTGATGAAATCAGTTTCTAAGCCTCAAAAGGGTTTTGAAACCCAAGTTTTTATGATGCTTTGGAAAGAACATCTCCCAGGGAACCAAGGAGCAGAAAACCAAGGCAAGGGGCTGGGCTGGAACGTCACCTAGAGTCCAATCCCGCTCAGGCACTTCTGTGCCCTTTGGCGAATCACTTCACCTGCTGGGGCCCCAGTGTCCTCACCTGTTAAATGGGTGGGACAACCGCAGAGCCAGCTCCAAGTGGAGCCCAATGTTAAATTTCCAGGGGAGCGCTTAGACCTCGGAAATCCTATAAATCGGAGCTTGATTTAGCGTTCTGTTGACTGGATGGAGAAAATGCTAAGGACGCAGATCAAAATTAAAAGTGTGTCCTCCCTCCCCACAAGCCGGACGTTAAATATGAACCAGCATGCCTCTGCTCCAAGGTCCCTCGTAGCTGTAAACCTACATTCCTATGACTACGCCTAGGACAACACCCGTGGGGTCTGTTAGTCAAGGAGCCTACTCCGGATTTTTAATCTATTCCCGGAGGTTCCGAGGGCACGGTAGGATGCTCAGCCAATCGGCTCACCGCCTTCCCCGCAGGCAAACGCGCATGCGCCAAGGCCCGCCGCGGGGTGGGACACGTATCCTGAAGAAAGTTCCCGGATCTACTCTCTCCCTCCAGTTCCCTCTATACAGCTAGTGTCCTAAGCTAGAATCTAAGAACTTTTATTGTTTTGGAACTCAGCCGCTGCAGTTTTTAAAACACAGTGGCCCTGGGCGTCGGCCATCTTGGGTGGGGGCAGAAGCGTTAACCATGGGACCGCTGCGCACAGCGCCGCCCGAAGCCCCGAGAAGGAAAGAGTCCCCCTGGTGGCCGGAAGTGGAAACGATGAGGCCCGGGCCACTTTCCATAGAGAATCCGCCTCGGACAGACCGTCGGAGGAGGAGGAGGAGACTGAGTGGACTGGGAACGACGCTCTGGCCGGCGCCTCTCCGACTCTAAAAGGGGGCTAGGCCCAGCTCCTTCCCAGGAGCTGGAGGAAGCGGGGCGGGCGGTCACCGCCTGAGGGCTTCGGAAGGAGACCCTCGGACTCCTCCCTTCCTGTTCCGACTTCGTCCCCTCCCCCCGGTCGCGTGAGCTCCCCGGGTGGATGCGGCCCGGACCTCGGCCTCAGTAGTTCTTCCTGCCTCCCCTGCGCTGGGCCGGACGATGCCCAAGAAGCTGTTGCTGCTGCCCCCGCTGTCCGTGTCCTCGACCTTTCGCGCCCTTCGCGCCCGACCCGCCGCCTTCCCCACCATGAACGCCGCCCGGACGGGATACCGGGTGTTCTCGGCCAACTCCACCGCCGCCTGCACCGAGCTGGCCAAGCGCATCACCGAGTAAGCGGGCGGGGGCGCGCATGCGCGGCGGCGGGGCGGCCGGGGCTGGTTTGGAGTATCTGGAGACGGGTTCCAATCCTGCGTGAGTTATCTCTCCGGCTGTGGGCCTCCGTTTCCCCATCTGTAAAAGAGAGGCTCTACTAAAGGGTGTCAGAGCCATTTTCCAGCTCTAAGTTCGGTATTCCAGCCTTGCGTTTGGGCTTGAGAGGGGAGGCAGATTTGCAAAAGGAGGAAGAACAGGTGCAAGGCCTACTTTGCTCGGACCCCCCGCAGTGTCTGGCTTTGGGTCTTTTTTTTTATCAGTTTTGCATGGTGACCTTTGAGGAAAGAAGGGGTTGTGTCCGCTCCGGCTGTTTCTTAGTTGGTAAACAAACGGACAAAAACCCAGGACCGACAGGAGATAGGGTGTCTGGGTACCCCGGTCAGCACCCCATTACTGTTGTTTACAGACTTTCCCTCAGCTTTTTCTTCCCCTTAGTGCTATTCCAATTCATCAAGCTGATCCAGATTCCAGTGACTCTGATTCGTAGCTCTGTTATTTTCTTAATTTCTCTGTTCTTCCCCTAAATTCTTAGTGAGGTCAGTGCCCTCAAGCTTACAATTCTATGGGGATGATTGGATCTGTGAAATGGGGACACACTGGACAAGGAAATGGCAAGCCACTCCATTATCTTTTCCAAGAAAATCCCATGGACAAAGCTCTTGGGGTTACATAGCATCAGACACAGCTGAACAACAAAGTTAATTCTCTATTCCATTCCTCCTCGTTGGGAGGAATCAGGCTGTTCCAGAGGTTGCCCTTCTCTTATCTAAGAATCTTTGATCTCACCCCTTTTCAAGCATATGGTTCCCACTATCTGCTTTCAAACACACCAAGTCTTCTTTAGATACCACCCTCCCAGCTAACTGGCATCCCATCTGGTGTTTCTACTTTATCTCCTCAGTCTCCTCTTAAGCCCATGTAATCTGACTTCCGTCACTCACCTGAGACTACTCTCTCCAGAGTTATCAATTGTCTCTTGACTTTTTCTCAGTCCTCAGTCTCCTTGATTGCCTAAACATTTGAGGTTGTTTACTGCCTTCTTTTTGTACTCTTATCTTATTTTTGTTAATACTACTCTTTCCTGGTTCACCTTCTCCCTGAGTCTCCTTTGATGATCTGTCATCCATGACACACTCCCTAACTGTGGGTGTGTACCAAGGCCTGACTTTTCTCTAGATGTGCGCCCTCACTTGATGATTTTATCAACTTCCATCAATTCTCTCATCTCTGTGCCAGTAACTCCCAAGTCCATATATCTAGCCCTAATCTCTGTCCTTAACTCCATGTACTCATAACAGACTGTCAGAATATCCCATAGGCACGTGAGTATCAGTGTGGGAGTCAAGATGGTAGGATGACAGGAAGCAGTGTATTTGGGCTTCCCTCCACAAATTCCTCCAGACAAATATAGACTGGATCTTTGTTGGGGAAATCCAGAAAAAGTCAACAGGTCATTTGTCTAGTTTATCTCCAGACATGGAGACAGGAAGATCAAGTCTATTCAGGGGCCTGTGGAGCACTCCAGCCCCTAAGGAGAGGCTGTGCACCAAGTCAAGAGGAGATCCCAACCCTATACTGAGGGAGGCACTGCATGCAGCAGGATAGGTACAAACTGGAAGCTTTGTTGCCTGCTCCCCATTTCTGAGTCACAGATTAAGGGTGGGCAGACTGAGAAAGGGACCTATGCAGGAGAGTGGCATCCCTGGGGAAGGAAGCCCTGGACTGTATCAGGGAGGGGGAGCAGGTAGAGAAAGGAAGTTCAGAAGCTGGCAGCAGCAGTGGTCTGGCTCGTACCCCAAGCTCAGAGCAGCATCTTACCTTAGTTTGCAGAGGAGTAACCAGGGCAGGAAACACACCAAAGGGGAGCCCACAATTCTTCCACTCTGAAACAGTAGAACTTTTCATCTGGCTGATAAGAGTGGAGTTCAGGAGCATACTTACTGCTCAGGACCAAATCCAGGTCAGGAACTTGCAGGGCTTAGACTAGAGTGTCCAGCAATCAGAATTTGCCCTGGATTGTACCACTTTAAAAGCCTTGAAAGCTTGCAGGTCCCTAGCCTGTCCCTCAGATCCTGGAATAAAACAGCATTCAATATCCAAGAAAACATCAACAGAATCAGGCCAGGTCTTGCTCCAGAAGTGCCTCCAAACCCAGTCTTAACATCTAGAGTGAGCAAGGAAGAATGAGAAAACTAAAAAAAAAAATCCCACCACAAAGAACTGTTATGGTGGCCAGAAACTCAGGACAGACTCAGAAGAAGAGAATGATTCAAACACAGCTTGGGCACATATCTAGAATTCCTAAAAGAAATTTAACAAGTGTTTTTTTAAAAAAAAAAGTTTAAAATATTTTTGTAAATGGAAGAAGAGCACTTGAGGAAAAAATTGGAAAAGAAATGAGAGCTATGGAAGAAAGAATTGAAAGGGGAATTAGTAGCTCTGTACAAGAAGTATAAAAATCTTTCCCAACCAGCAAGCTCCTTGAAAATGATATAAATGTGATGGAATCCTATTGTACTGAAATCTTGTCAATGTGTTGACCAATCAGGATTCTAGAGATCTAATGATATCCATCTGATAGAGGTTAAGGACAGAGAATGCAGAATGCAGCAAAAAAAAAAAGTATTCGATATATGGCCAATGCAAAAATTTGTTTTGATTAACCATACATATTTGTAATGTGTTTTGTTTTTCTTGTGTTCTCAGTTGGGGGAGGAGGAAAGTTGTAGGAGGAAAAGTAGATATTAAAGCAGATCAAAATTTTTTTTAAAACATTGTTAAATATTTTTAAACTTAAAATATTTATAAGCAAAACTCAACTTATCCCAAAAATCTACTTCCCTTTTTCTGCCAAGATCATCATCTACTTGTTGCTGAGGTTTAAAATCCTCATGTAATCCTCAACTCTATCTCACATCACAGATTCAATCCCTTGGTGAATCTTATTTGTATCTATCTCCACAACATCTTTAAAGGTCTCTTTCTCTTCACTTATAGGTACTCTGCTAATTTTGGCTCTCATCTCCTTTTACATGTACTATTCGATTAATCTGACTGGGCTCAAATCTCTTCTGTCTTCAGTCCATCTTCCACAAGGCAGCCAAATTTTCCAAAAGTGAAGGTCTTGTCCTCAATAAACTCCAGTGATTCTTTCATGTCCGTAGAGTCAGACTCCTGTTTGACTTTTAAATCCTTTTGCAACCTGTTCCCTTCTTACCTTTCCAGTTTGTAATTCAGCCATGTTGGCATACAGGACACTGTATCTACCATCTCTTGGCATTGACCATCCTCCATACCTGAAATGTGCTCCCTTCTCACCTCTTAGAATACAGCTTTCTTTCAAGGCTCAGCTCACCTTCTATGTGAAGCCTTTCTCTATCCAACTCCCTCTTAGTACCTTCTCTCCCATAACTATCTTGTATTTCATTTATATTTATACGTAAACTTGTGTTCTCTACTAAAATGGAAGCTCTTTAAGGTCAGCGATGATTTCACCTTTGGTATTTGTCTTTGTGGGTTGCCTGTGCCTGGCATATATATCCTTATAAATGTTTGTTGATTGTTGAATTGATTTGGAATAGTTGAATGATTTATAGAGTATCAGAATTAAAAGGGAACTTAGAAATAATCTAGCCCAATCCTTTCACTTTATAGAAAAGAACTGAAACTGTTGCAAGGTCATAGATCTAGGTAGGTTCCAGTCCAAGTCTTCTGACTCCCTTTTAGTTCAATTTGTTTAGCCTGCTACATGAAGGGTATTCCATTTAGGTGTTGTAGGAGGTACAGAAGTGAACAAGATAAGATCTTGCCTTCCTGGAGGAGCTGTCTGCATAAAATAAAACATAAATGCTTAAGAAAACATTTTTACTTAGTTTTTGCCTAATGTTATCTTGACCCCAGATTCTCTTAATTTTAGAGGTGAAATGGATTTTAGAGTCTAATCTAACTTTCATTTTACTTGATTGGGGAAGTGCTGACAGTAGTAGTACTGACCCTTTCTGACCTTTAAATTTTATTTTCAAAGATCAGGCTTCTCTTCCTCTTCCCACCCTATCTTTAGAAAGCAAGATAAACAAAACCCCTATCACAAACAAGTCAAGCAAAAGAAATTTTTACGTGGTCATAGATTTAAAAAAAAAAGTCATAATCTGCATTCTAAACTCTATTAGTTCTGTCAGTAATTAGCATGCTTCATTACGAGTCCTTAAGAGTTGTGATTGGTGATTTTATTGATCAGAGTGCATTGAGAAGACAAGAAAAATAAAACCCATTACAAACATGTGTAGTTCATCTAAAACAAATTTCCAGATTGATCATGTCCTAAAAAATATTAGTCTTATTTTGAATCTTTCACTTCTATCAAAGGTGGGTAGCATATTTCATCATTAGTCATCTAGAAATCATGTTTAGTCATTATGTTGATAAGATTTCAACTCAGTAGCATTCTCTCACATTTACTATAAGACATAACTTGTTTATCCATCTCCTGATTTACGGACATCCTCCAAGATTCCCATTCTTTGTCACTTTTCTTCGACAAGAAATGTAAATATTTTTCTATATCCTTAGAATTTGTTTTGTTTAGGACTTAATCTACCTTCCCCTGCCTTTCCTCTGATTTCCCTGTTGAGCGAAGTATATTTCTGTACATGTGTATTTGTATTCTTTCTTTTGACCAGTTCAGATGAGAGTGAGGTTTAAGTGTGGAGCTGCTCTCCTCATCCACTCTTTGCTATTATGTGAGGCAACATTCCCTTTCTTTACTTTGCTTTCCTCCTACCCCCTTCCCCAGTGTATTCTTTTTCCCTTCTCTTTCCATTTTTTTCTTAAGGACATCACAGCAGAAAGCTTGATTATTTTATTTTACCCTCCCATACATCAAATGGGAAAATGCTGTTGGACATTATGTCCAATTCATGTTAAGTTGTCTTTAACTTTTGGATATGACATCAAAATTATGACTTTATATTGTTCTAGCTCAGGCTGTAGGGCAATCAGGTTGGAGCATAAAAGGCTATCTAGTCTTACCCTATCATTTACAGATAAGGGATTAAGACTCAAAGAGTGCCCATGGTCACACAGCCAACGTAGGTCAAAGGTTGGATTTGACCACATGTCTTCCTGATGCTAAAGCCTGCTTTTTATCCACTGTGTTTCACGGGAATAACCATATAGTTTCTCATTTTTAGCCCTGTTTTTCAACTTATTTGGAAATTCTAGTGTCTTACTGAAAGACCTTACTTCCACCTCATAGAATCTATGTACCAATGAAATCACAGGCCATGATCCTTCTTCCCCCTCCAAAAGAAAACCAAAATTAAAGTTTCAGAATACGTTTTCTGATGTGTTTAAAGTTAAAGGGCAGACTTGTGATTGTGAGTGCAGTGAGAGGTAGTGTTAATGATCAGGTCTGTAGCGTTAGGCATGATGTGTGACCCTTAGCCTTTCCTTTCCTCACTTGAAAAATATGGGGTCAAACTTTCTCTTCTTTTGTTTCTTCTCTCTTATTGTGAGGCTTTTACAATATTGTAAAGCTCAAATTCTGACTGAAAGACTTCTTTCTGGAATGTGGGATAAAGCAGTTGGTGACCATTATGCCACTCATTAGGGTGTTTAGGCGGTGGAGCTGAAGAGATGTTGGATAGGGCTTTTGTGCCATCCAGACCCTCATGTCTGTTTTACCCTCATGTTTGTTTTCTTTGAGAATGGCTTGTGTCCACTCCATGAACAGTAATAGTTCCCTGTGTCCACTTTAGTAGAAGAACTACTTCACTACATCATTAAAACAAAAACAAAACCATGGATATCAACCACACCTGTAGTTAAGTGGTCAGTCTCTACAGCAAAGTAGCCAATCTTCACTTATCAATTGGAGGCCCCTTTAAATATAATTAGTTATAGAATTCATATATGAAATATATTCAGTTTCTGTGTATAAAGATGTGTCTGTATACACACATATTCTACTATAGTATACAGCCCTCTCCTAGCAACAGAATATCTTAACTATTGAATCTTTGGTGTTAGAAAGTAGTGATACTAATAGTGACCATTTTTTATAAGTATGGTTACCAAAAATATAAAACAAGAATCATTACACTGGTATATGGAGAATCTCATATTTCCTGACCATATGAGCCTTAAAGTAAATATGTGTGTGTGTGTGTGCGCGCGCGCGTGCGTGCGTGTGTGTGTGTGTGTGTGTGTGTGTGTGAGACAGAGAGCAGGAGTGCACGAGCACACATGCGAATGAGCACAGGTGAGGGTTATAAATTTCTATATTCATGTGTTCTCATTTGTAGTAATGGGTACTATACCTGTATCCTTTTTATAAATTGTTTTTAGGTTAAAAAAATATCCCTCTTCCATGTAACTTATATAGATTTTTATTACTAATCCAGTATATATTTAGTGTAGATATTGAACCAAATAACACTAAACCTTGGTTTTAGATTAGAATAATAGTAGAATAATAGTTTTATTAAAATATAGTAAGGCTTTTGATTGAGATGGAATCTCAGTTACCTGTAAATTTAGTTCTTAAATTGATTACTTTTGAGGAAAGCAATAGTCTCCATTTTAACTGGATGATATTTGGTATTCTTTACTTGTATGCCTTTTATATTACGTAAAAAACTAGTTGCTCATGAAACAAAAGCTTTTACATCAACAGGAAGAATACATTTTTGTAATAAAGAAAACTGGTGATGGGGGGGATCTTTTCATAAAATATCTCTAATATATCCAAAACATGTAGGAAATTAACTTAAATATGTAATATACCTAGGGCCATTTCCCAATGTGGTCAAAGGATATGAATAAATAATTCTCATAATAGTTGTAAACTAGTAACCAATCATATGAAAGATTGCTTCAGATCATTAATAGAAAAATGTTCATCAAAATAGCCCTGTGGTTTTACCTCACAACCCTACAAATTGGTAAAAATGGCAATAATGTTGAATGTACTCCAGAAAGAATGGCATACTGACAGTATAGCTGTGAATTAATTCAGCCTTATTTGGAAATACGCTTTCTTTAAAAAGTGCCTAAATTGTCTATACTCTGTGACCCAGAAATATTTCTCATACCCCAAGTTAGTTAAAGATAGAAATAAAACTCACATATATGCCAGAATACTCATAGTAGCTCTTTAGTGATAGCAAAAAACTAGAAACAAAGTAGATACTAATTGATTGGGGAATGATGTAACAAATGGTGGTACAAAAATGTAGTGGAATACTATTGTACCATACTAAGCCATAAATTATGAAAGATTCAGAGAAGCATAGAAAGACATGAATTGATGTAAAGTAATTAGGACTAGAAAAACAATGTCTTCAGTAAGTAACAATGTAAATGAAAAGCACACAAAAAAAGAAATGAATGTAGTATAACTATAATGACCACACAACTCTATAGAAGAATAAAAAGAATTAAGAAAAAATATTAATCTTCATTTTTTTCTTCCTGCAGGCGTCTTGGTGCTGAGTTGGGAAAGTCTGTTGTATACCAGGAGACAAATGGAGGTGAGAATTGTGCCTTTATTCACTAACTTAGCTTAGTTTAGGTAAGTTTGGTTAATCTAACATTTTTTAGAAGCCTTTCAGAGTCTTTTGCATACAGAGTTTTTCTTCTTTGATAATAGGGTTATCCTAGATGCTATATAGATTTATAGGATCATAGATTTAGAGCTGGAAGAGACTCTCAAGGCCAGTCCCCTCCTCATTTTAAAATTGAGGAAATTGGGTCTAGAGAGGTGAAATCTCTTATTCAAGGTCATAGACATATAAGTGGCAGAGCCTGGATTTTAGTTCTATGCTCACCTCTTGTCCTTTATGTTCTCTTTTTCCCAGTGTGTATCACTAGCCACCACTATCCAGGATCCCAGAAATATTTGCGTTTAGAAAATGTTAGCCTTTTATCGTTAATTCAACAAGCAGTTAAAAGCTGACTGTTTGATCCAATGTGCTGTGGACAGAAAGATGAAAAAAATGATACAGCTCTTGGCCTTCAAAGAGCCTTCAGTAGTGTACTCATGGTTTAAAAAAAAAATCTGGTGCATCCCACATGGGAGGAGGTTGTTTCAGTGTTACCGATTTTTATTTGAGTACCGTGTATTTCCAATGTAACAAAACTACTTTTCTTTTTTTCAGTAGAAGAAAAGCAAGCTATCAGTAACGATATGAAAAAAATACCCCAAATATCTAATTACAAATGAAACATAAGTTAATACAGCTTCAAGGTTATACCTCCCATCAAATTGTCAAAGATGACAAAAGAGAAATACAGAAGCGAAGCAATGTTTATTTTTTTATTTTTACATCACCCATATTTCCTAAGGCGTTCCACTCTCCTTTCACCCCAGAGAGCAGTCCCTGATAACAAAGGGAAAAAATAGTTCCACAAAACTAACCAATATATCAGAAAAGTCTGCCTTGATGGATCTACAGTACCCTCTTCCCCAGACAAAGAAGTGGGAGGAGACACCTTTTCGTATCCCTGAAGTCACTGTCACTTCACAGTATTCAGTTCCAATCGCTTGTTCAAATTGATGTTTCAGTTATTGTGTACATTGTTTTTTTATTTGACTGCTTCTCTGAAGTCTTCCCGTGCTCTATATTCATTGTATTCATTGTTTCTTAAACTGTAGTGATAAGCCGTTACATCCATTTTACCGCAGTTTGTTTAACCATTCCTCAGGAAATGGGTATACTTTGTTTCTAGTTCTTTTATCATTACAGAAAATGCTGCTGTAAAGAAACTAGACGTTTTGTCAGGAGTTTTGAGAGAAGAGGTACATTAGTGCTCTATTGTTGATAGAGCTCCAAATTTAATTATTCTGAATGAGTTTGGAACTATGCCCTAATGTCAGTAAACACACTACATGGCCTTTGAACTTCTGTCAGTCGTACACTCCAAGGAAGTCAAGGACAGGTAGAAAAATGATTATGTTCAAAAATATAGTTGTGTCAGAACAAAATAGATTTGTATCATTTGGAGAATAACAACAAATTGTATTATGATTTTTGTCAGAAAGGATTACATTCAAAATTATGAATGATGGGTTCAGAGAAACCTTTGTGACTTGTTTGAACTGCAACAGAGTGAAATGATCAGGCTCAGAAATTAGTTCATACCTTGAGTTCTTTATTATTGTGAAGGAAGAGAACTTTAAAAGACTGCAGAACTCTGATCAAAGTGAATTAAAAAAAATAAAAAACAGTGAACGATAGTGAATTCAGAAAGACTTGATAAAACATACTTCCTCCTTCTTTGGCAGAGGAGTGATAGGCTAGATATTTAGAATGAAATATGCCTCCTCTGTGGCCAATGTATTAATTTGTTTTGCTGAACTCTACATACTTGTTACAAGTGAGGGTTTCTATTCAGGAGAATAATGGGCATCATAGGTTAGTAGATAGTGATAGATAATATAAAAAAGCATCAATGAAACTTTTTTACTACAGAGAGGGAAAGTGTGAAAGGTATCATAAATGGCGACTTTGTTTCTACCTAATTTTAATGTATAGTTTTAAAAACCATGTAATACAAGTTCACAATGTTTTATTCAGTGCTTTCTTGTTCTTTGTATGTTGAAATATTTGTATTTGTTGACAATTAAGTTCACAATAGAAGAGGAAAAAATGAAAAAGGAATTAAAAAGAAGCAGAATAATGGATACCTACCTGCTTACCTTTCCTTTTTCTGTAGAGGCAGCACTATCCTCCCAGTCCCTCATGTCCGCCACCTAGGAGTCATCCTGAATTCATCACTGTCTCTTCCCCCCCATATCCAAGCTGTTGCTAAGGCCTGTTCACCTTTGTAACCTGTTTCAAATACATCTCCTTCTCTTCTGTGACCCTGCCACCACTGAAGTGCAGGCCCTCATCACCTCACACTTGGACTATTGTAATAGGCTACTTGTGGGTCCAACTGCCTCAGTGTCTCCCCAATTTAATCCATCCTCCATTTAGTACCTAAAGTGATTTTCCTAAAACATAGGTCTCATCATGTCACCCTCCTACTCAGTAAATTCCAGTGGCTTCCTCTTGCCTCCAAGAGCAAGTAAAAATGCTCCATTTGGCATTCAAAGCCCTTTCTTTATAACCTCCCTTCCCCCCGCCCCCTGCTATTTCAGCTTTCTTACACTTTACTCCCCAACATGTCCTCTTCAATCCAGTGATATTGGTCTTCTGGCTGTTCCAAAAACAAGACACTCATCTCTCATCTCTGAGCATTTTCTCTGGTTGTCCTCCATGCCTGGAATGCTCTCCCTCCTCTGCTCCAGTAACTGACCTCTTTGGCTTCTTAGTAAGTCTCAACTAAAATCCCATCTTCTAGAGAAAGCCTTTCCCAATCGTTCTTAATTCTAGTGCCTTCCCTCTGTAATTATTTCCTATTCATCCTGTATATAGCTTGTTTTTTATGTATTTGTTGCATGTTGTTTTCCCCATTATATTGTAAGCTCTGTGAGGACAGGGACTCTTTTGCCTCTTTTTATATCCCTGGCACATAACCACAGAACCAGGAACATAGTAGGCACTTTATAAATGTTTATTGACAAGAAAACTGCTTTTTTTAATACACTTTCAGCTATGTTATTTGAGCTACATCCTATCTGAGTTTAAAATCTTTTTTCCCTTGCTTTTCAGAAACAAGAGTTGAAATAAAAGAATCTGTTCGTGGTCAAGATATCTTCATCATACAGACAATACCAAGGTTAGAGCTCACTAATATGTCATTTTCCTTTCAAGGAACTTATGTGTAGTATTGTATAAATACTTCTTCCAAAATAGAATTTTTAGGTTCATGCAACTCTGTGTGCCCATTAATGCAAAATCTACTTCCCTGAGCAGTTCCTTCTGGTTGTAGGAATTCTGCTGTGGGGCTTTCTTGTTAAACACTGTGCCCATTTATGTATCCCCCTCTTATCAGTGGATCTCCATTTTCTCAGAACTAGCAAAACAATGCCACTTCTTCTGCCTCTCTCTTACTCCAGATCAATCCTTCTCTTCTATACCACTGAAGACAAGTGCAAGGTACAAGTGTGTGTGAATTTACATGCTGGGGATGACAACATTCCTATTGCCATTCAGGGTCATATCTCCATACTGTCTAGTGTTTTAATTTTTATTTACCCTGGAAGGCAGCATTTTCTGTAATACTATCACCAGTTGTTTAAATTTTAAAAAATTTTAAATTATAAATAAAAGTCAATAAGAAGAAATTCAGTTTAATTCAAACATTTATTAAACACTTCTTATGTATGAGGGGCTAGGAATACAAATACAACATAAAGGAGAGACAGCACCTTCTCTGAGGCAGGGGTTCTTAACCTGCAGTAAAGGAACTTGTTTTTGAAAATACTTTAATATCTGTATTTCAGAATATTTGATTCCATTGTAATCCTGTTTTATGCATTTATAAATATCATTCAGAGGGGACCGTGAAACACAAGAAAGGTTAAGAATGCATGGGCAAGATAGCAGCTGACATTTAAATAGTGATTTAGAAGACCAGACTAGATCACCTCTAACATCCCCCCCTTGCTCTGACGATTTTGATCTGTGATGCAGAGGTTATCTCTAGCTTTTTCATTTTATATACTTGTAATCAATATGTATATAGTTCTTGTTTTGCTGAGTATCTCTTCATATGTCTTTCCATGTTTCTTTCATATTTTCATTACATTAGTAATAGTAATGATGGTAACAATAGTCGCTAACATTTGTTTTGCTTACTATACGCAAGGCACTGTGCTAAACACTTCACAAATATTATCTCATTTGATCCTTACAACAACCCTGGAAGGTAAATGCTGTTATCACCCCAATTTTATAGATGAGGAAACTGAGGCAAACAGGGGTTAAGTGACTTACCCTCTGGGTAAGTGTTTGAGGGTGGATTTGAACTCAGGCCTTTCTAACTCCAGTCCCATTGCTCTTCTGTCTGCTGTACTACCAATTGTTGTGCTAAGCCTTGGTGGAGATATAAGAGATAAATACAGTCTCATAGATCTCAGTCTCTAGAGACCTTTTTTCTCCGAATGACCTTGATCAGGTTATACATTTCAGGAATATTTAATTCTTTGCCAACATGGCACCTCAGTATATTCTTTAACCAGACTACATTCCTCTGGTGGTTGAATTTGAGTGAAATGGAATTCATGCAATTGAAGGTTTCTTTACCTCATTGACCTCCCAGCTGATTGATATTCAAAGCCTTTATCATGTTTTGATTTGGTTTAAATAAATTTAAGCAGTTTTAATGCACTTACCCCCAAAACTGTACTATTTACATTAGCTATATATTATTGTTGTAATTGACATGTACAAACCTGACAACAAAACTTCTTTCCATGAACCAACCTCTTTAAATACAAGAGAAGCTCATCATCAGTAGGCTGGCCATTTGGTGATAAACTCTTGAGCCTCTACAACCCAGGGAACAAGGAACAATATAAACAGTCAGTCCTGTTCTCCAACCTTTCTTCCATTCCCACAGTGACAGTCAGTTGTGGTTGGAAAAGGGATGGAGTGTGCCAAGAATCTCACCATTTCTAGCGTCATTCACTTCCCTGTTGATACTTTAAATAGGAGATTCTTGTTCAGTGACCTTCAAGGAGATAGTGACTCAGCCATCTTGACCTTGTTGTAAAGTAAGCAAGTATAAGAAGTGATAGAGAAGATGTCATCAAAGAAATGTATGACCAGAAAAAAAAAAGAGAACCCTTAGTGAGAACATGAGATAATGAATCAGTGGACAGAACACAAGACAGAGAGTACCTGTGAAATAGGAAGAGGATACAAGGAAAGACTTTTTAATAGTTATATGAAGATGTTCTGTCATATTAACTAACATGTTACTTTGCTTAGCCACTCCCCTATTTAACTATGTATGAGGTGTTTCCAAATTTTCCACTGTTAGCATTACTGTGAATATTTTTGTATAAATTGTGTTTTTTCTTTTAGCAGCTGATATTGAGATCCAGTTTAACAAAATATTTCTCACTTTTAAGTGTACCAGATGCTGTTGAGGACTCAGAGGCTATCTCTCACTCAAAAGTTTCTTCATCTGGTCTAAAAAGTGGCAGTTAGGTAGCTCAGTGTAGAGAGCTCTGGGCCTGGAGTCAGGAAGATCTGATTTCAAATACAGTCTGACACTTAATAGCTGTGTGACCCTGGGCAAATCACTTAACCTCTATTTGCCTTAATCCATTGGAGAAGGCAATTGAAAATCACTCCAGTAATCCTTTGCCAAGAAAACCTCAAAATGGGTTCTCAAAGTCAGACATCACTCAACAACAACATAAATCCTGTAAGATTCCTAACTTTAACTGTAATTTCAGGAATATTTTGCTATTCCCAAACTGTTGAGCACCTAACAAGAGCCTTGATGACTAGATGTCAGAGACAAAATCCATCAGTGGCATTCATGGTGGGCTAGAATTTGTTTCCAACATTTTAATGCATTCTTTATTGTGCTATAATTTAACTGATTTGCCTCTTGTCACCGTTTTAAGATTTTGTCTTTTATGTATCATGATTTATTGATTCATCTGTATTCAACAAACCTTTGAATGTTTACTACATGTGAAGCACAGAATATACTATAATTCAATTAGCAGTGTGTCCCTTGGGCAATTCATTTAACTCCTCAATTTCTTTACCTGTTTGAGAGTGTGGCCTTGATAATTTCATAGTCCCTTTTTTCTCTGAAATTCTGTGATATTCATAAGGCTGCTTACTTTTATATACTAAATGGTCCCAAACTGCTTCAGTTTTTGAATTCTTAGTCTGGGTTTTTGTTTGTGGTTTACTGGTGCCTCTTGTCTTTACATCAGTTATTTCCCATTTTAGATTGAACCGTCTTGTGAGAAAAACAAAATAAGCAACAACATCTAAAAGAGTGACTATTTTTGACATCCCTCACCAACAGAATGTCAACTCTGAGTTGAGGGCAGGAACTTTTTTACTTTTGTCTTTGTTTCTGCAAGTCTTAACACATGGGTGCTTGATTTTTTTTGATTGTTTTTTAATGTTGAATGGCTCTTGCACATCTGGTATGAACCTAACTTTGTTTTGCTGAATTTGTTTTCTAAATATGTCTCTCTAGTCTTTAGTGTTTTAATTCTTTTTACATCAGTGTTCATTAGTGAATTCTATAATTTTCTTTCTCAACTTTGTTTCTCCTTGTTTTGAGTAGCAAGACTATTATTTGCCTCATAAAAGAGTTTGGTAGAATGCCTTCTGCCTCTGAAAATATTTGAAAAAAATTCACTTGCCCATGAATTTCTTTTCCTTTGGCAATTTATAGCTTGATCTTCTCTCCACCCCGCCATACACACTCCCTCCACCTCCACCCCCACCCCCAGATTGAGCTATTTAAGGTTTCTCTCAATTTTTTTAGTTTGGGTTTTTAAACTTCTATAAATACTCATCATTTTCTTTTGAATTGTGTTGTGCTGCTTCATAATTGGCTAATTGTTTCTAATCTTTCTTTTTTATTCCTTGCATTTGGGGCTTATATATATTTTTTATACTTTCCTTCTTTAATGGATGTTGTGGTTGTGCTGCTTCTGGTAGAAACATAATCTTCCTATAGGTCTTCTGCTTGTTGCTTCTAACACCCTTTAAGCTGGGAAATCAAGAAAAATAACATTTTAAACTTATATGGCAATGTAAGATTTACAAAAAATTTCTATCAACCTGTTGAGGTAGTGTAAAAAGTATAATAATTCTCACTATATAAAATAGAAAATAATAATAACTAGCTTTCTTATAGCACTTTTAGGTTTACAAAACCCTTTTATGTCTACTGTCTCAGACTCAGAGTTTGACAGCTATTTTGTATTCATAGTTTTCATGATTTTTTTTTTTGTACGTATTTGTATATGTACCTGTCTTCTCCATTGGAATGTAAGTTCTTTTCTAGTAGGGATTGTTTTATTCTTTGTCTTTTTAACTCCAGTGCCTATATTTTCTTTTCCTCCTTTGTTCATACTGTCCCCCTTGGCTGAAATGTTTTCTTTCCCTCTTTTTATCTCATGAATTCATACCCACAAGACCTCCTCTGGTCTTCCACCTGTGTTAATAACCCCTCTCCTCTTGAGTTTCACATAGTACTTTGTTTTATAGCTCTCTAAGGCATTTTGTTGTTCAGTCACTTCAGTTGTGTCTGACTCTTTATGACCCCATTTGGGGTTTTTTTTGGGCAAAGATACTACAGTAGTTTGCTCTTTCCTTCTCCAACTTGTTTTACAGATGAGGAAACTGAGACAAAGAGGGTGAAGTGAGTTTCCAGGGTCACGTAGTTAGTAAGTGTCTGAGGCCAAATTTGAACTCAGGTCTTTCTGACTTGAGACCTGGTGCTTTGTCCCCTGGACCACCTGATTGCCCCAGTGCACTTACTAATTAGTAATTAGTACCCCTAATGCACTTACCATGTAATATTGTATATGTTTGAGTCTTATCCCTCTCCTGTTACTTATGTAAATTCTATGAGTGCAAGGACTTAGTCTAGAATTAGATCTTCTGTAGCATCTTCCCCAGTAATTTACATAGAGGAGGAACAGATAATAAATATTTTTTGAATTTGATTGCTCTGGAAAGAGGGCAGTCTCATACCAACTAAAAAAGGCAGTGTCCAAAGGAAGAGGCAAAAATATATTACCAGTAGAGAAGAGGAATATGCCAAAGGGTCCCCATTCTGTTTTTCCCCTTTGAACATGAAACCAATTACAGTTGTGGTCAGCTCCTGCAGGGAGTAGCAGTCCAGAATCATTGTTAACAGGATATAAATTTCTTTGTTATCTTTGGTCTATTTTTTTCTTTTGAGAACAGATCAAAATGTATATGAAGTGACAGGGCAGATCTGAGAACTTTCTCATTCAGGACAACAGTGCAATTGGAGTTTCCCCCTGGTGGAAGCTCTGGGGGTGGCAGCTAAAGTAATGCAGTGTGGCTTGGAGAATGCCTAAACAAATTGTGGTGTGTGAATGGAATGAAATACATTCACATATATGAAATACAATGTTAGCAGTAAACAGATGGCATTCAGAGAAACATAGGAAGATCTGTATGAGCTGATAATAGAATGAGGCAAGCCAAACCAGAAGAACAGTATATACAATAACTCATTTGTATAGATGAAAACATTAGTATGTGGCAACTGAATTTTGATTCGTAACAATGTTCAATCTTAGTTCGAGAGAACTGATGATAAATCAGATCTCTCAATAAAGAGGTGGGGGACTATGGGCACAGAATTTTGCATGTGCTATCTGACTTGGTCTCTGCATCATCTGGTTTAGTGTTTCTTGTTTGTTTTTCTTAAAAGTTGGAATATGTATCAAGAAATGAAAGCTGTATAAGAAAAAAACAGATCATATTTTTCCCTTGAATTCAGAAATACACACACATACACACACACATATTTATATATATAAATGATATAGAAAGTAAGAGCTGTGCTTGACCCCAAAGGATATGTGATCATCCAGTTGGAGGCTGACTGTTCCCCCATTGTTTTGATAACCAATCATGGTTCTTATTTCCAATATAACCATACCTGTCCTTATCCCCAACACTCCCCAACTCTATGCCCACTTCTTAGCTGAATATGTACAGGTATTATTGGGCAAAATTTGTCCCTACCTCCTGTCTCCCGTATTATAATCTTTGTGGCTGCAGAGGGTATGTTTTGTGTTTGAGGACAGTGACCATTGAGTGAAGGCCCTGCTGTCCTCTTTTCATATGAGATAGGATAGGATGAGTCAAATGAATTATGGTCTGGATCACAAATGTCATTACATCCCCCAAAAACAAAACCCACTTTCAACCTTCCCATGTTAGTGTTGAGGGCACTACCATCCTTCCAGTCACCATGGTTCTCAAACCTTGTTTCTGATTCCTTATTTTCTCTTATTCCCAAACCATATATCCAGTCAGTTGCCAGGTCTTTGTTCTCCTTCCCATCTCATACATCTTATCACTTCTCTCTTTTCTTCCAGCAGTCCAAACTTTTACCATCTGAGTGTTAGAAATAAAAAAGTAAAGCTTATCCCTTAGAGAAACAGCTCTTTGAGTTCAACTGTGATAGTATTTTCCTTTTTCTTTTTGACAATTTTTTTTTTGTCCTTGGTAAAAGTAGTTCAGGTGCTATAAGATCTGAGGATTCTACAAGCAGGTGACTGTTGGTGTCACATTATAGTGACCACAGAGACTAGTGGTTGGGGTCTGAAATGATCCTCACAGTTAGATATATAAGTGCCAGAGACTGTTGGTTGTGTTGTGATGTCAAATATTCGGAAATACTTAACATGAACTGCTAGGTGGGTGGGACTGGTAAATCTTCCCTAGAAGATTTCCAAATAAACAGAAGAATTCTCATGTAATAGCTTAGCACCTGGATGCTTTGATTGGTCAGGAATTGTAATGTCTTTCAGGATTAAAAAATGAAAACTATTCTAATGGTTAGATTTTAATGTTTTAGGGATGTGAACACAGCTGTTATGGAGTTATTGATCATGGCCTATGCACTGAAGACGGCCTGTGCCAGAAATATTATTGGAGTCATCCCTTACTTTCCCTACAGCAAACAAAGCAAAATGAGAAAGAGAGGTTCCATTGTATGCAAGCTCCTAGCTTCCATGTTAGCCAAAGCAGGTAAGTACAAGCAAAAATAAAAGAATTTTATATTCCTTCATTTTGGCACACTCATTATTGAAGGTGGATCAAAAGGCAGGTATTTGGATGTGAATCTTTGGATGTTCCTCACTAACTTGTGGGTATGTGTGTCTCTCTGTCTGTAAATAAAGGAATGAATAGATAAATGAATAAAGAGAATAAAAGAAAGTGAGTTTTGCTGATCATTTGCATAGTATATCAGTCCTTTGCTGGGTTTCTGTAGAATTTGTATAGGGCTCTAGTGATAATTTTGGCACAAACTCTTCTTTTTTCTCTCCACCAATATTTCTCTTGCATAAGTCTTTAGATATTAGTCTTGTTATTCTACTAGTTTTTTTATCTTTTAGTCTGGCTGTGTATTTCTTAATTTGCTAATTCAGTTCCTGTTCAAATTGTCTTTCTTTTAATAGTTATATGACTGAACTAAAAAAAACAAAAACAGAGATGTCTTTCATTCCATATATTCCGTATTTCTGGTGTTTCTGATTCTTTTTACCAAGGTAGTTTTTTTTCCCAGCATTAATTTGGTTTCATGTTTATCAGTTAGCTTTTCTTCTATATCAGACAATCAGGAATAACAGAATTCGTGGTTAAACCTATAAATCACTTTGCTTTTGATGTTTTCACTTTGCTGTTTTATTTCCCCAGTTTGCTATTCATTCTGGCACTGCTTCACGTTCTTTCTAATTATCTTTTAGTCAAACTGTTGTCATCTACATCTCTTAGTATTTCAGTATATATTGACTCATTATTTAAATTTCTTCTTTTATCTTCTCTGTTCTTTGCTGAGTTTTCAGGAACAAGTTCAAACAAACCCTAAGTAGGAACAAACTTATTTTGCTTCTCAGTTCGGCCTGGTGCATCCTTGTGTCAGTAATTCTCATTGAGGTGTGATGTTTAAAGGACCTGTGTGTAACTGACTTGTTGAAGCCACCTTTGTTGAGCTGCCAGCATCACTCGGCCACTCTTTATGTGGATAAAGAGATCTCAGGGATCCTTAGTTAGACCAAAGGATGTTGTCCAGTGTATCGCTATTTGTAGGTGAGAACATTTTAATTTTTTGTTTTAAAATTTCAGGTTTAACACACATTATAACTATGGATCTTCATCAAAAGGAAATACAAGGCTTTTTCAGCTTTCCTGTGGACAACCTTAGAGCATCACCTTTCCTACTTCAGTATATCCAAGAAGAAGTGAGAAAATTCTCCTCTTATGCCAACAATCAAAAACATAGTAGTCCTCTTTAAAATGTTATTTTTTTTTTCTTTTTCTGGTGTAGGAGTTGAGCATCTAAAAGGCAGAACAGATAATGTTTCTCACAGAGGTGTCTTCTAATTATTTGAGTAAGGCATAAGCTATCTCAGCCTCCCTGTCAACAAGCCATGTGTGTAGCATTATGTTATTTGTAAGACAAAAAGGATTGCCTTTTCATTTCATTTGGCTATCTTTTTACTCTTTCCAAACATGAAGATTCAGAATTTTATTATTTTTATCTCAAGTGATATAATTGCAGTTTTTTTTGCTGCTTTTAAATGACCAACATGTTTTAAAAGTTCTTTAGTTGTCCTACTATGTTGCTCTCTTTTGTTTCACATGATTTTTACATCTGATTTTTTATTAAATGCTGCGACTGGTAATTTCCAGTAATATTTTTAAGATTATTTTTTTATTCCCAATTCAGATTCCAAACTACAGAAATGCAGTCATTGTGGCCAAGTCTCCTGATGCTGCCAAAAGGTAAATAAGTCAGAAATGTTTGGGGTATCTCTGTTGCTCCTTTTATCATATCTAACTATAATAGAATTCAGTGGCTCTTGTACTATAGTCAGTCAAGTTTTCAAATTGGCACCTGCTATTTCCACCCTTTAAAGAGATCATTATCTATGTGCTTTTGAGAGAGCGTTAAGTTCTTCAAAATTCTCAGAAAAAGGAAAGCAGCTGGAACAATAAGCATTTTTCTGACTTGTTTTCAGGACACTTCTGGTTGCCCACCTCTTTCCCCTGGGGGTGGTTATTGTATCATAATATTGAACAGAAATTGACAACATTACAGTTAGTGTAAGCAGAATTCGTTTAAGCATACTTTATTGAACCCACAACACTTATGTTGATATGGTTTTCCTATGCAGTACCAAAAGAATCCACCATTTTCATAAAATATGTTAAAATTGAGGGCTAGCCAGGCCATTTATTTTTGGAAGTATTGACTATGTTGGTACTTAATGTGGTGGTAAAATTCATGGGAATGTTTTCTTCATGACAAATAAATATTGATGAAGTGATTCTTAGGGTTCTTTTTCATGAATATTCTTGGATTTTCTCCTAGGGCCCAGTCATACGCTGAGAGACTTCGCCTGGGTTTAGCTGTAATACATGGAGAAGCTCAGTGTACGGAGCTCGATATGGATGATGGACGTCATTCTCCTCCAATGGTCAAAAATGCCACTGTACACCCTGGTCTTGAGTTGCCTTGTAAGATTATCTTTGTTTTTACATGTTTTGAAGGGCAGTAAAGGGTACTAAACCAAGACAGTGGGGGGCTTTAGTTGTTACTTTCCCTTGCTGGGCCTTAGTTTCCTCTTCAGTGATTTGAGAGGGTTCTGATCACTTTCCAGTTGTGTGGTTTTATCACAATGAATAGCCCTATAGTGGGAAACAGTAGCCTTCGGTTAACATGAATGCAGCCTCAATTTTACCACTATTTAATGTACATTTGAAGGAAGCATAATGACAAATGAGCCAATATAGACAGCATTTAGCACCTTAAGGGCAATATATTCAAAACTTTAAGATGAAATAATATGAGTTAGTTTTTTATTTCAGTAAAATGGGCAGTTTTTAAAAGAAGGGGAAAAATGAAATCGAAACTATGGTCTAGTGATCTGGTGACTTTTTCCTACCCCTACTTTAGTCTCTGGAAATTAGTGAATAGGTGCATGTTGCATGGTGTCCAACTAATACCTTAATATCAGTCAGCAAATAGTGACTTTGTTTCACAACTAGGTCCTAATTATTGAGACTAAGCAATCCCATGGAGTGATCATCTCATTGGAGTTCACACTATTCAAAATTGTTATTATTTACATATCAGCTTTGGTCATTAGTTTCAACCCAGGAAAAATTTGCAATAACATCAAACAAAAAGAAAAAAATGTATTTCTTCAAGTTTATTACAAAGTTATTAGAGTAATTAGAGAAAGCACAATTTTTAAAAAATTCCTCAGTATTGTACTGAAGGATGTCTGCATTGGATTGTTTGAAATATATAGCTACATAGACAAACTTGTCTTCTCTAAATTTTCATATGTATGCTGGTAGATGCAGAGAGCTTTATCTACATCTTGGCTATTTGTTCTCATGTTCTCACAAGATAGCCAGGTGTAATTGGATGACCTAGGGCATTATCTAAAATCATGAATGCTTTTCACCAATAAAGAACTGGAAGCAACCAATGAGAGCAAATGTATTTCCAGACCCTTAAGTATTCATTTTAATTTAAAATCCCCTTCAATGTTACTTCCTAATAAAAGTGTTAGGAGGTCTTTAGGCACTTTAAATCTACGTTGAACTTTTTCTTTCTTAGAAATGTAAGTTCTAGAAGGCATCCTTTCCCAGAATAAACCTGTTTTATTCATGTTAAAATGTGTTGATCAATATATCCACCTTCATTTATTTTCTTCAAAACAGTGTGGGTATTTTGCAGCTATATCCTCATCTGTGTTGGCTGCATCTCTAGGAATTTTAGCATTATTCAGTCAAAATCAACCAACCAACCAAAATAAACCAACCATAATTTAATAGTAAAAGTTTCTTCACCATCCACCTCATTTCCATTTTCTTGCACTTATTTAAATGAACTTGAAGATAAGTCTGAAGGATTGTACAACTAAGAGAAATGTATTTTTTATTGCAACCTTCAGTTACAGCTGAAAAACTGGTTGTTTGCAAACCACAAAAAAGCTGATGGATCTTTTGACCTTTTCTTTTATTACTCCTTTATGTTTTATAGTATTCCATGCTATAGATTTGAGCATTTTGATACCTTGTCCTATTTTAAAGTTACTGTGACCACATTCATGCCATTCATTTAAATCACATTTTTTGTTCTATTGTGATATGTATTCATCCGAAGTGTTCTTTTTTTGTCCATTTTGATAGGAGTTCCTTTAAAAAAAAATTAATATAACTGTTGTAAATATGATCCACAGCAGCATATTACATCTGCACAAGACTGTAGGCAGGTGTGCACTATACATTAATCATGGCCTAGCTATAGTCTTTGTCTTTTTGGAGAATGCTTAGGTAGTTCAAGTACTGATCCTAGAACATATGTGCTTTAGTAAGTACTAGCCCAAAAACCCCTACAAAAAGCCAACCAACTACATGGGAAAGAAAAACCCCAAACCAGGTAGACTTTCACTCTCAATGATACTGTTCTGCAGATCTCTGTAAAAAAAGAAGAGATAGGAAGAGAGCCAGATAGCAAGGGGGGTGGGCTGCACAGGATTCAAGGACAGTGTTAAGCACAAGTAAAACAGCTGAACAGGCAGGTGGGTGGAAGAGACAAAGTTCTCCCAGGAAGTCTCAAGCCATACTGCAGTCCGCATCCAGCAGCAGCCATCTCTCTGCTCTTCTGCTTTCACTTGAAGGGATTTTTTTTAGTTTTGTATTTTGGTGAGGGGGTGGGAGGCTGCAAGCAGAGGGGCACAAGAGCAGAGAGATAACACACAGTACTGTACAGTCAAGTTAACATAGGTGTTTTTTTTGGATTGCGGATTTCTTTCGGAATTTTCCATCTGAAGTCAGGTTGGGCTAATGCAACTTTGTAAATCGAGAATTGTCTATAGACTTTTTAGTCAAGTCTACTTAAGGTAGTTTAATAACTAGTCAGAAAAACAGGAACATAAGGAATACCCACCATCCTAATATTTTTGCCATGTAGAATTGCTTTGCCTTGACACATTCTCCACCTGGGAGAAATCTTTCATGGAAGTATAAATGAATTCATTTATAGGAAGCAAAGTTCATAGTGGTGATGGTAATAACTTTCTCCTCCTTAAAGTGACATGATTTATTACCAGGGTTATTACACATGATGGAATTTTGTTTTGACTGGGTTATTCAGGTACCAGCTTTCCAGAGCATATCATAGCTTAAAGGTGATTCTTTTTTACACATTTGCACAAATTGAAAAGGTTCCAAAAAACATTAACTTTGCAACATGTGGAATTATGCTTTCCAAAATTAAGTATGTTTCAATACCAGTTGTTATTTGGGGTGTTTCAGTGAGATGAGTTTTAATAACCAATGTATTTATTGTGATACTCCTCCCTGCGAGAAGGCAGATGATTGAAATAGTGTATGTGACATTTAGTGACAGTCACACAGTGGTTTTATCCTATTTCTTCCTACATCTGTAGACCTACCTAAGACATCACCATAGAAAAGCACTTTATTTGGAGTCAGGACTTCAAATTCAGAGACCCTTATTTTAAATCCTATTTTATGTTTTTTTTTTATTGTTGAAATGTTAAAGGCTCTGAGTCTGTGTCAGAATTATCACACGGAAAGATATTCAGCTGAGAGCTTTGTGATTACCTTTAGGTTTCTTCCATATTCCCAACCTTAATAAATCTACATTGGTAATGAGATCAGCCATTAGTTTGGCTCTAGAAAGGTTTTTTGATTCAGTGTTAAATAAATTCACCTGAAAATTTCTCTCTTCCTCCTCCCCCTCTTCTTCATTTTTTTCATTTTTTTTTTTATTTAGCTTTTAACATTCATTTTCACAAAATTTTGGGTTACAAATTTTCTCCCCTTTTCTCCCCTCCCCCCCCAAACGCCAAGCATTCTAATTGCCCCTATGACCAATCTGCTCTCTCTTCTATCATCCCTCTCTGCCCTTGTCTCTGTCTTCTCTTTTGTCCTGTAGGGCCAGATAGTTTTCTATACCCCTTTACCTGTATTTCTTATTTCCTAGTGGTAAGAACATTACAGTTAATCCTAACACTTTGAGTTCCAACTTCTTTAGCTCCCTCCCTCTCCACCCCTTCCCTTTGGAAGGCAAGCAATTCAATATAGGCCAAATCTGTGTAGTTTTGCAAATGACTTCCATAATAGTTGTGTTGTATAGGACTAACTATATTTCCCTCCATCCTATCCTGTCCCCCATTACTTCTATTCTCTTTTGATCCTATCCCTCCCCATGAGTGTTGACCTCAAATTGCACTCTCCTCCCCATGCCCTCCCTTCTATCATCCCCCCCCACTCTGCTTATCCCCTTATCCTCCACTTTCCTGTATTGTAAGATAGGTTTTCATACCAAAATGAGTAGGCATTTTATTCTTTCCTTTAGTGGAATGTGATGAGAGTAGACTTCATGTTTTTCTCTCACCTCCCCTCTTTATCCCTCCACTAATGAGTCTTTTGCTTGCCTCTTTTATGAGAGATAATTTGCCCCATTCAATTCTCCCTTTCTCCTCCCAATATCTTTCTCTCTCACTGCTTGATTTCATTTTTTTTTAAGATATGATCCCATCCTCTTCAATTCACTCTGTGCACTCTGTCTCTATGTGTGTGGGCATGTGTGCATGTGTGTGTGTGTAATCCCACCCAGTACCCAGATACTGAAATGTTTCAAGAGTTACAAATATTGTCTTTCCATGTAGGAATGCAAACAGTTCAACTTTAGTAAGTCCCTTATGACTTCTCTTTGCTGTTCACCTTTTCATGGTTCTCTTCATTCTTGTGTTTGGAAGTCAAATTTTCTTTTCAGCTCTGGTCTTTTCATCAAGAATGCTTGAAAATCCTCTATTTCATTGAAAGACCAATTTTTCCCCTGAAGTATTAGACTCAGTTTTGCTGGGTAGGTGATTCTTGGTTTTAGTCCTAGTTCCTTTGACTTCTGGAATATCCTATTCCATGCCCTTCGATCCCTTAATGTAGAAGCTGCTAGATCTTGTGTTATCCTGATTGTATTTCCACAATACTTGAATTGTTTCTTTCTAGCTGCTTGCAATATTTTCTCTTTCACCTGGGAGTTCTGGAATTTGGCCACAATGTTCCTAGGAGTTTCTCTTTTTGGATCTCTTTCATGCGGTGTTCTGTGGATTCCTTGAATATTTATTTTGCCCTCTGGTTCTAGAATCTCAGGGCAGTTTTCATTGATAATTTCATGAAAGATGATGTCTAGGCTCTTCTTCTGATCATGGCTTTCAGGTAGTCCCATAATTTTTAAATTGTCTCTCCTGGATCTATTTTCAAGGTCAGTTGTTTTTCCAATGAGATATTTCACATTATCTTCCATTTTTCCATTCCTCTGGCTTTGTTCTGTGATTTCTTGCTTTCTCATAAAGTCCTTAGCCTCCATCTGTGCCATTCTAATTTTGAAAGAACTATTTTCTTCAGTGAGCTTTTGAATCTCCTTTTCCATTTGGCTAATTCTGCTTTTGAAAGCATTCTTCTCCTCATTGGCTTTTTGAACCTCTTTTGCCAATTGAGTTAGGCTAGTTTTCAAGGTGTTATTTTCTTCAACATTTTTTTGGGTCTCCTTTAGCAGGGAGCTGATTTGCTGTTCATGCTTTGACTTCATGTCTCTCATTTCTCTTCCCAGCTTTTCCTCCACCTCTCTAACTTGATTTTCAAAATTCTTTTTAAGCTCTTCCATGGCCTGAGCCCATTGAGTGGGCTGGGACACAGAAGCCTTGATTTCTGTGTCTTTGCCTGATGGTAAGCATTGTTCTTCCTCATCAGAAAGGAAGGGAGGAAATGCCTGTTCACCAAGAAAGTAACCTTCTATAGTCTTATTTCTTTTCCCTTTTCTGGGCATTTTCCCAGCCAGTGACTTGACCTCTGAATATTTTCCTCACACCCACCTCACCTCCTGATCCTCCCAGCCAGTGTTTGGGGTCTGAGATTCAAATGCTGCTTCCAGCCTCAGGGCTTTGGGCGGGGGCAGGGCTGCTATTCAGTGTGAGATTAAATTCAGATGCTCAGGTGAGGGCAGGGCTGCCTCTCAGGCTCAGTTCCCTCAGGGAGTTTATGCACAGACCTTCAACAATGGATCCAGGCTCCTGCCTGCTTGGAGAGCCCTGGTCTGCCGCTGTCCCTCAGCTTCTGTCTCCCGAGGGGGCCCGAGCCATGAGGGCACCCCACTCCCCCCTCGACCCGCCAAAGGGACTCTCTCACCGACCCCCGTCACCTGTGGGTGGAGGTACTTGTGCGGCCGCTGGAGATCCCGTCCCTGAAGCCCGCTCGGATCTGTTCCTCTCGGTGCCGCGGCCACGGCAGGGCTGTACTCAGCTCCCAGTCCCGGCGCCCAGTCCGCAGCACGAAGGACCTTTTACGAGAGGTTTGCAGGTCTCTCCGGAACAGAAATCTCCCTCGCTCCAATGTTCTGTGGCCTCTGGGTGCAGAATTCGCCATGAGTTACTTCTTTGTAGTTGTTCTATGGGTTGTGGGTTCGGAGCTATGTGTATGTGCGTCTTTCTACTATGCCATCTTGGCTCCGCCCCTCTCCCCCTCTTCTTATTTGTTGTTTTCCCCCTCTCTTCCCCTCTTCTCCCCCTGTCCCTCTTGGGTTCTTATCATTGAACTTAAGAGAGTCATCTTTTGCTTTTGGAAGCTTTAAACTCACTGTGATCTTTTATTCTCTTAAAGAGTTAGTTGCCCCAAACTATGCTATAGTAAAAGGCTTCCAATCTTTCTGTTATTTGATGTATATACAGTCACTGGAAAAGATAGGTTATATGGCAGGCTATTCTCATCTTTGTAAACAACATTGTTGGATTATGTTTATTAATCCATTCTGGTATCTGCCTCCGTTTTATGGGAGAGTTCATCCCATTCACATTCACAGTCATGATTACTATCTGTATCTTTCTTTCCATCCTATTCTCTCCCCCCCCCTCCATTTATGCTTTTATTTCTCCCTTCTCCCTTCCCTTCCTCAAAAGAAGTTTGCTTTTGACTACCGCCTCCCCCAGTTTTCCCTCCTTTCTGTAAACCCCTTTTCTTTCCCCTCCTACTGCCTGTAGGGCAAGTTATATTTCTATACTTAACAAAGTATGTTATTCCCACCTTGAATCAAATCCGATGAGAGGAAAGCTCAAGCAGTGCTCATTTCCGTCCCTTTCCCACTACCATAATATGTTTTTGTGCTTCTTCATGTAGTGTATTTTATCCTTTTCTGCCTCCTCCTTCCCTCTTCTCCTATTACAATCTCTTTGTACCTCTTATTTAGGTTTTTTTATCATCACATCTGTTAATTTATGCCCACCCCCTCTGTCTATGTATGTCTTTAAATGACCTGATAAATACATCATTCTCACGATTAACAAGTATCATCCTCCCATATAGGGATGTAAACAGTTTGCCCTTGTTAAATAACAAGGGTTTTTTTCCCCCTATTTACCTTTTTATGCCTTTCTTGAATGTTGTATTTGAAGATCAGATTTTCCATTGAGCTCTGACCTTTTCATCAGGAAGGTCTGCAAGTTCCTTATTTCATTGAATGTCCATCTCCTTGCTTGAAAGATTATGCTCAGTTTTGCTGGGTAGTTGATCCTTGATTGTAATCCAGCCTCCTTTGCTTTTTGGAATATCATATTCCCATCCCTCTGATCTTTTAATGTAGAAGCTACAAGGTCCTGTGTGATCCTGACTGTAGTTCAGCTATATTTGAATTGTTTCTTTCTGGTTGCTTGCAGTATTTTCTCCTTGACCTGATAATTCTGGAATTTGGCTACAATATTCCTTGGAGTTTTCAGTTTAGGATCTCTTTCTGGAGGTGATCTGTGGATTCTTTAAGTGATTATTTTACCCTCTGGTTCTAGGACTTACGGGCATTTTCCTTGATGATTTCTTGGAAGATACTGTCCAGGTTTTTTTCATCATGGCTTTTGGGTAGATCAATAATTCTTTATCGCTTCTGGTTGTATTTAAAGATTTGTTTTCTTTGGTGAATTTTTTTTCCATTTTGTCCATTTTGTTTTTAAAAGAATTGGCCACTTTTTCTTCTGCCTCTTTTTGACTTTTAAAATCCTCCTTGAGCTCTTCTTCCAAGAATACCTTTTGGGCTTGAGACCTGAGTTCATATTCCCTTTTGAGGTTTCAGATGTGAGTATAGTGTCAATGCTGTCCTCTTCTGAATTTGTATTTTGTTCTTTCCTTTCCCTGTAGTAAGATTCTATGGTCTTTGCCTTTCTAGTTTGCTTCTTGTTCATTGTGATTATCTTTTTCATGGCTTTTAAAGTGGATCTTCACATCTGAAGCATGGGATCTCTGTCCCATGCTTCTTGTGCTCATGGCTGTGGGCCTGGTTACTGGCTTTGTGTGCTGTGGCCTAGAAGCAATATAATGCTGCAGCTTACCTGGTGCTGAATTGGAGCTAGCTGGTGTGTGCCACGGCCAAGGCCAGGTGAAGTTTTTCTGAAGTTTTCCCAGGGTTATATCGAAGCTCTCAGCCTGAGGTGTGGGGGAGGGGTGGTCTGCCTGCTGGAGGTCTTCTCCTTTTTCCTAGAGCACAGTCACTGGTGGAAAATGGTCCCCTTGTTTCTGCCAGATTCCTCAGTTATGCTGGTGTTGGTACTTGCTGGCTTTATGCCCCCCACCCCCGCCCCAGGGCTCAGGATCTCCTGCTGGTCCTCTAAGATGGAGCTTGCTAGACGCCTCTGGGCTTGCCCTGGTCCCCTTCAGCCACAGCAGGAGGGACCCTTCCCTTCAGTTTCCCTAGCTTCTCAAGCTAGAAGATTACTGAACTTCTTCTGCTGGCTCCACTATTCCAGAATTTTTCCTGGGGTAATATTCTCTGGGTGTTTCAAGGTCAATAAGGGGGAATGAGAGCATTTATGGTTTCCTCCGCCATCTTGACTCCTGGAAGTTCAAGTTGTTATTGTTGTGTTTGTGGGACCATGACATCAAGATGATGACATAACTTGCAGTTGACTTTGATTTGAGTGAGGGAAGGCTGTACAAGGTCACTAACCTCACTTTCTTATCCTGTGCCATCTGGGTCCATTGGCCTGATATACATCAGGATGACTGGAGGTGGCCCAGGATGCAGTGTGAGACCCTGGCCTTTTCAGGCTAAAGTCTTATAGCATTCTCACTTTAAGTGAGATACATCCATTCAATGAATAAGCTTCTTTAAGTAGTTGCTCAAGGGATGGCCCATTTAATTAAAAAAAAAAAATCAAACTGGGAGAAGACCCTCAGGGTTCCTGGGTAAAAGAGAAACAATAACTATTAAATATTTAAGTATCAAGTGGGTGACTTTCAAACAAACATTTAATCTGGGCAGAATAGCCCCAGGAGTAGCTGCTGCAGCTGCCATGGGCAGCTCACCTAGCTCTGCCAGAATCTCGTCCTGTGCTGAGAGGTTTGGGAATTGTCAGTGCACTAGTGATGCAGTCTGCCAGGACTAGCTCCAGTATAGTTGGGTGTAAACCTGCAGTGCTTTGCACTTTACCAGGCCAGATTCTCTTGGGCTGGAAACCTGCCACATTCTGTCTCCTAGTGGGTTCTGCCAATCTCAGATTTGTTCAGATTCACTTTTATCTGAAGGAATCTGAGAGAGCCCAGTTGTGTCCCTGCTTTCACTCTGCCATCTTGGCTCCACCTTCACGCTATTCTCATCCTAAAAAGATGACTTGTTCCAAAATCTGCTTCTCAGATATTGTCATGCCTTCTTGCCACCGTGACTCCCAATTTTGTATGTAGCACATATTCGGTACAAAATTTGCTTGAAATGTTTTGCTTTATAAGCAGTCTTAACAGTGCAACTACTACTTATGTGTAACAATAGTTCCTATCAAAGAGAATAAGAAATGTAAGCATTTCACCATTAATATGGATCAGTCTCAAATATATGGCAGTCATTGATTGGAAAGGCACTGCTTAGCTTTAGAACATTGTTTTGTTCAGAAAAGTTACTATTCTAGTAGCAAGTTCTGCCTAAAGAATGAATTTTTAGGTAATGGTGTGTTCATGTTTATAGAAATAGTGTCACCTCCACTTATTCCAGTTGCTTTATTCCTTTAGCATGACAGCCTTTAAAAAAATTTTTTATTGAGCATAAGTGAGACTGGAGGTCATTTCTGATTTTAAGAAAACTAAACTTGCTGTGGACTGGTCTAGTTATTATATACATACAGTGGTAAATTTTAGTTTACAGAAGGGATGATAGCTATCATTGGGGCCCATGTTTTCTGGGTTCATATATATTTTGCCTTCTTTGTCTGAAGCTATGGCTGGTTCTTTCTTCTTTTCTTTTTTTATATATTAATTACATTTTCAGTGTTCTGCAGTCACTACCATATAACTTAGATTTTTTTTCCCCGTCTCTCCCCCCTCCCTTCTCCCTGCCCCCCAGAGACAGCATACAATTTTATATAGGTTCTACACATACATTCCTATTAAATACATTTTCACCATAGTCATGCTGCGTAGAAGAATTAAAATGAATGGGAGAGATCATATAACAAGCCAAAACGTAATGCAATAGAAAATGGTCTGCTGCATTCTGCAGTTGAATTCCATAGTTCTTTCTCTGGATGTGGAAGGCATTTTGCTTCAAAAGACCATTGGGAATTTTTTTAAGTCTTTGCATTGCAATGAAGTTCCAAGTCTATCAGAAAAAACTCTTGCACACCGTGGTCATTGCTGTGCACAAAGTTCTTCTGGTTCTGCTCCTTTCATCATCAGATCATATAAGTCTTTCCAGGCCTCTCTGAAGTCTTCGTGTTCATCATTCCTTATAGCGCAATAGTATTCCATTACATTCATATACCATAATTTATTCAGCCATTCCCCAATTAATGGGCATCTCCTTGATTTCCAGTTTTTGGCCACCACAAAGAGAGCTGCTATAAATGTTTTTGTACATGTGGGACCCTTTCCCATTTTTATGGTCTCCAGAAGCAATATTGCAGGGTCAAAGGGTATGCATATTTTTGTTGTGGCTGGTTCTTGACCTGTCTGTGTTTTATCTTACTTAGCATCAGACTTTTGTTGGGTATAGTTGTCTATTAAACTATAAATGCACCAAGCTTTTCCTGTCATCTTTTAGTACACGGCTGTGCTGGTATTTCAATCAAGTTCAGTCTAATCCAACAGGCATTTATTTTGCTCTAATGAAGGAGTTGTGAATGGGTTGTTAGAGTTCTTGATCCTCTGGGTGGCTAAGTTACCCATCTGTGACTGTTACATTTTCTTGGAGTCTGGCTTACAAGTACTACCTTAAACTCTTCTAAAGAACGTTGTAGCCACTTCTGCTTATTGACTTAGTTTTAACGGTAGTTTTTGGTCAAAAATGAACCTTCAGAATTAGCTTTGTTCCTTAAAAAGCCTTGTTTTTCTGAATGAAATGGCAGGCTAGAAGAAAGCCTTAAAATAAGAGCTTCTGGTGGTTTAGTATTTTTTTGCTCATGGCATTTCTTTAATCCTATACCTTTAAAAAAACCATTAATGTCTATTTCGGTTATTAAGGAGAATTGTTTTTTAATGTGAAATGTCTATTGGTTCCCTTTTCTTTATTTCTTTTTACATTGATGCCTTTTATTTTATGCCTTTTAACAGTTATTCTTCTACCCTTTTCTAAAGGTTATTTTGAATAGTTCTTAGAATTGTCCTAACCAATTTTGTCCAGTGTTTTCTTTTAAACCATAGATGAATTGTGCTTTTGGGAAGAAGCCATTTGTTCACAGGCTTTTTCTTTATTTTGTTTCCCACTCTATTATTGAATTTCAAAAAATATATTGGGGGAAGAAGAAAAGAATATTTTTTTAGTAGAAAATTGACCACACAGTTGACTGTCATGTTTTCTGCATTACAGTGGAACAAAGTTTCACTTCTGCTGGCATTTGATGTGGTTATGGGTAGATTTTGGCCTGGAATTTCTTTTTTTTTGCAGAGAAAAAAATGGTCAAGAAAAGGGATCACATCTCTTTTAAGAAGTTGGTGGGTCAGCATAACCCCTATCTACCTGTGGTTTATCTTAAACACAGAATTAAAGGAAAGACAGTTTAACTGCTTCCTTTGATAGCTTTTCCCCTTTGAAAATAACTTTAATGTACTCTAGAACACAGGAAATAAAATTACTCTTGGCAATTTTTTCTTCCTATAAGTTGGGAAATATCTTAAATTTACCAGTAAAATGCTCATTTCTTTTCGGCTTATTTACCATCTGAGTTCAAAAGACTGAATTGTAGATTAAAATAGGCTTAGATTCAACTGTTATAATCTCTTTGGTAGTAAAAGCAGACCTCCAAAGTTTAATGACTTGTGACTATAGTAAAAATATTTCACTTAACTTTGAAATCAAAGGATTTTTCTGTCAATCTTTATGTTTTATGCAAGGTCAGAACTTATTTTAAATTTCTACACTCTTTAATTTCTATTCTAGTTATTGTTAGCCTAAGTGGAACTGATTCCTTCTCGGGGAGAACTTCAAATTCTGTTACTTGATTGACCCTTATGAGAAATCTTTTTAAAGGGTGGTAGTGTAGTTCTTATGGACTGTGACTGTGTGATTGGGAGCATGGTCATTGCCTCAAAGATGCAGTCAGGGACAATCACGTTAGTCCTTCTCCTGGCTTGTCTTCTTATTAATTTTCTGGCTTTATGTTCAAAGACAGTTTGTATATATGGTAATATTCTCAATAAATTCTCAAATTTTCAGAAATTCTTTCTCTGATGAGCTTAACCTCCCCCAGGGATAAAACCTAGAACAGGTTTCCCACCTCTGAAGAAGATACCTTCTCCTATGGGGTGCAGTTTTTTATTTCTCAGACTCAGATCATGAGTTTACAGGGTTAGTTAGAATCATTGCTAATGTCTATATAGTTTATTATTGAGGGAGGCGAGGTGGCATAATAGATAGCTGATCTCACAATACATAACTGACAGTCACTTTATCTCTCAGTGCTCCCGACAGCTCTCAGATGGGAGTTTCAGAGAAGATGGTCAGCTTTCCTGTTAGGTGAAGTTCCTCACCAGGAGCTCCCTACATTACATGCATGAAATCCCAGGGCCTTTAAAAATAATTTATGAATTGCATCAAGTAACTTAGAAATTCAGACCAGGTACAGGAGGCCACAGTGATACTTAGCTTTCTCTGCTACATTCTCCTCCCTGCTTGTCTGAGGCAAGGCTTTCAAAAACGGGGGGTAGAGATTTAAGCTCTGAGGAAAAGAGTATTGTCTGGTCTTCACTCAGCCTGGTCTCTGCTCTGTCTCCTCCTGCTGTGCACCTTGTTGTCTCATCTCTTGTTCTACGGTCTGCCCTCATAATCCATTTTTGTCTTGACCCAGGCCTCTCTGCTTCCCATATGCAGCACTACAAAACTTAGGCACTGTTCCTTTCTTTAAAGCTCTACAACCCCAGAACAAACCAAGCTCTACTGAAGGGTGGAGACCGGATTCTTTTTTCATCCTGAGAAGTCTTCCAGAGCCTCTGAACACAGGGGGGATCTTCTGAGTTTTTCTGGGTCTTAGCAGCCTGGGGCCACACTAGGTTTGACAGTGAGGAAACTTTGAGAATCTTCTTAGTGGCAAAACCATTTTATGAAGTGAATGAATTATATACGTATGTATGTATGTATGTATATTCCTTTTCTGATGTATAAATGCTAACCAAATTTTGTTTTTTCCTAGTGATGATGGCCAAAGAAAAACCACCAATCACTGTAGTTGGAGATGTTGGAGGAAGGATTGCCATCATAGTGGTATGGAATCCTCCTTATTCACAGCAAAAACATTATAAACACTTGAACTTTAAAATGTAGTTACTGCAAGATGGCATGGCTACAACATACGGGTTCATGCTTTTGATCTTCATATAATGATAAACACAGACACAAAATCTGTGTGTTGAGGTAGTCAGGGTTAAGTGACTTAATCCAGGGTCACACAGCTAGTAAGTATCAAGTATCTGAGGCCAGATCCCCTGCTCCAGGGCCTGTGCTCTATGCACTTTGCCATCTAGCTGCCCCAGGTTGATAATATTTGAAACAGTGCCTCCACTTCTTTCACCCAGTACCTCTGTTGTCCAGTAGAACAGTTTCTGAGATAATTGTCAGGGCCAGAGTGTAAACTCTACTGATGAAATGAAACAAAAAATTAAAAAAAGCTCAAAATAACCTTCAAACCCGTAATTTGTCACTGTGTTCTTAAGTACCTGAACTCACTGGCCAGAGATCCTAGCAGCACGGTGCTGAATAACAGATGTTGCCTTTATCGGAAAAATTAAGGAAGGCAGGGTCCTGAGTTCAGATTCCTCTTAGCCTTTGGATAGTGTGTTTATTTCACTTGTGCATTCACCCACGGCTCTACTTAGAATTTATTAGCTGGAGCACAGAGTCTTATTTCCTTACTGAGGATTTCTTCTGGTGTTATTCCAATGAAACTTGATTTTCAAGAGCTTGAATGAGAGATTCATAGCTACAGGTATATATAAGCTACAGCTTCTGGTACTTGGGCTAGTAAGACAGCCACATACAAGACTGTACTCACATTGTTAACTATTTCTACATGTTCATCCTTGGCTTAGGGTTGTTTTTAGTTGGAGTAGCCAGAACAGTTGTAAACTCAAATAATATACACTGTGAAGCAGTCTTCAAATAGAAATTAAAAAAAAAAACACATTTTATTCCCTTAAAAAAAAAAAAAAAGCAAAGGCTACCAACAGGAGTTAAATTGTCTTTTAATTCTGTGTTTAAGGTAAACCATAGGAGTAGGTTAAGACTGTGGGCAGCAGCTCTCTGATTCTGTTCTGTTCTCCCCCCAGGATGACATCATTGATGATGTGGAAAGTTTTGTTGCTGCTGCTGAGATTCTCAAAGAGCGAGGTGCCTACAAGATTTATGTCATGGCCACTCATGGCATCTTGTCTGCAGATGCACCCCGCCTAATTGAGGAATCATCCATTGATGAAGTATGTCTGTTCTTAAAGAGCTTGGGGCACCCTTCTTTATTTCTGAACTGGCTCAAGTCATTGCTCATTTCTCCTCTTTTCTGTGAATAGCAGAACCCACAAACCCAGTACTTAAAAGCACAAAGAATTAGAGAATACTAGAGCTAGAAAAAAGCTACAAGTTCAGCCCCTTGATTTTACAGGTAAGGAAACTGGATCCCACAGAAGTGAAGTGATTTGCCTAGGGTCACAAAGTTGTTGGGAGGATAGGTCCGGTACTAGAATCCTGGAGTTGCCTGTTTATAAGAAAATCATGTAGGTATATTTATAGTGTTGTATAGTGCAAAATGTTTCATTCACAGAAGCCCTACAGGTTGTTATTGCAAGCATGAAATTATGAATTTCCCATTTCAAACATTAGGGAAACGGAGGAGTGGGGAGGTGAAACAGTTTGCCCAAGGTCAAACAGTAAGAGATTCCCACTGGGTCTTAGTGATTCTTTCTAGGACACTAAACAGGTAGCTTTTTCTTGGTAACAGCAAGGTCAAGAATGTGTTTTGGAATAAGTGAATGATCATCAAGAGCATTAGAAAATACCAGCATGAAAGAGAACCTTAGCTTTATGAACACCTCCAGGTGTTTACTTATACATCTTTGGGAAAGTTATTTTCCCAGTTCAGGTTCTCCAGGGTAGATCAAAAACTAGCAGAATGTTTAATTAGTCAGTTTATATCAGTATTCCAGTGCTCAGACTCAAAATAATTTATATTTAGAAATGGTTTAAATACATGAGAAACAGCAGAATAACCTTTAAATCTGACATCTTCTCCACCATCTTTTTTGTTTTCTAAATTGCCATCCAGCTTTGTGTTCTCATTTCTGCTGTAGAAATTAAAATCTTTAAAGTGAAGTTTCTTTGAAGGGGACTGTGGAGAATGATTCCAAAACCTGATGACACCATTTCTTTTCTTTTACCGTGTGACTGCAGGTGGTGGTGACCAACACTGTTCCTCATGAAGTGCAGAAGCTGCAGTGTCCTAAGATAAAGACTGTTGATATCAGTTTGATTCTTTCAGAAGCAATACGGAGAATCCACAATGGGGAATCTATGGCTTACCTATTTAGAAACATTACTGTAGATGACTAGAATCTACACTTGGTTTTGTTCTGGGGCTTTCGAGAAAAAAAGGCATGGCTATCAGTTATGTACATCAAATGTTTCTTTCTGGGGAGGAGAGTGCTGGAGGTTTCTTGGAGTGATGGTGGAGAAGCAAAAAAAAATTAAATTGAGCAGTGTTTTTACCAGAAACTTTATTTTGCCACATGGAGAAGCAGCATTGTGACAGAGATGGTAGCCTGAACAATCTCCTACCAATCCATTTCTTTTTATAAAAGCTATTAAGTCCCATGCTTAAAATGAATCCATTTCAAAGTAATAAGTCTTTGTTTCATAACCCAACTAATGGATTTATTTCTTAGAAAATGGATTTGTTAAATTGAAATTGCTTCTACAAAAAGAATGCTTATCTGTAATGTTTATTAATCAAGTGTCTGTTTCCTTAAGAAAGGAGTAAGCATTCTGCCACTTAAGCAATAATGTGAGATTTCCTGGGACTAAATAAAGTTTGTCTATGGGATAAGAAGTGGTACAGTGATAGCTAGATTGGGCTGTCCAACCTGTGAATCTGGCTACCTATATACGCAGGTTTTTCTTAAGTTGCAAATTAAATAACTTAATCTTTACCTAACCCCACTATACTGAAGAAGCCCATAGTATGTGCCAAAACCCCCACCCCCACACCCCCTACACACTCTCCCCCCCCCCCCATCCCATCTAATGTCTTTTCCTATCCTACTACATGAGCAAGGAGTGTGTATGATGAGTACTTGGGACTAAAGTGATAAATTACAGCATGGCAATGTGAGATTAAAATCCCTCTTTATTAGTTCACAATAGTGGGTGCTATGTGAAACAATAGATGCATGCTTCTGCCTGTACTAACTAATCTCATCTCTTCCAATTAAAGGCCAGTCATCTGTGGGAGATGAGAGTGTGGCTTTCCTCCTAAGCAATGAACGTCACTGACCTAGAACTCATTCTATTCATGTTTGAGGTTGTTAAAAAACACAAATGGACTACTGTGCAATTGCATTTCTTTCTCCCATCGTGAAGGTTTTCTTCTCTCTTCAATAAGTTGCTTACTCTCCAGATAAAATGTTTTAGTCACTTTAATTTCATTCTTCCCAGAGCTGCCTTATACTACTGATCCCCATTGCCCTGGATAGGTAGATGAGACCCTAAGGATTTAGGAAAAGCCATACAGTTTGGGTGGAGCCCTAGATCAGGTAGGCCTTTAAAGGTCATTGTTTTATCCTTTGGGACAGATCATGCCTGCACTGTAAGACAGGAAGGTATGGTCTGGGGTTAATTCAGTTTCTAGAATCTGTTGGCCTCTTTACCACTTAAAAAATTTTGCATTTGATTCTAATACTATGTGATAAATATATTCTGTATTGAAGTACAAAATTCCCTTGTGGCCAAAATGTATTATTTCTCCACTCTTGTCAAAGTTTGATCTAGAGGGCTGGTTTCACTAATTCTGGAGAAAAATAATCAAACCATGGTTCTCCAAAGGTTATGAATGACCTGAGTTTTGTGATGCTTGCTGTCATGAATCTGCTAGGATGTAGAGTTAGTTTTGTTTTGTTTTTTTTTTTAAGTTTAAATGAATAAAACGGCAGTGGAGCACCTGTTCACTCAGTTTTCATTGACCTTTCAATTCAAGTGTGTCAGAAGTTAGCTGAGTTACCTACCATTCCTTTTTTATCATCGCTAACCTCATTTTAATGAAGTCAGCATAAAAACCTGCTCATCTGTGCCATGTTGAATAAAGAGAACTAGCTTTCATTTTACATGTTCTGAATCACCAAAGTAGTGCAAAGTTCCTTTGAGCTCTAGCTACACGTAAAGCAGAATGGATTTTTTTTTTCTGCAACTGAATTTAGCAATATCTTATAAAACTGGATTTGGAGTTTAAAAAAAAAAAAAACTTGGATTCTAATCCCACCTACCACAACTTGTTTGACCCTCAAGCAAGTCACAATTTTGCCTTGAGTCTTAGTTTTCTCATTTGCGAAGTGAAGGGATTGGGCTGGATTTTTAAGAACCTTTATCCAGGTATCATTCAGTTAAACATTGCACATGGTTAAGCTTGAAATACCAAGTTTCATCTTTCTAATTAGTAGCAGAATTGAGACTTGGCTACAAAGTGCATCTTTGATTATAGGCATTTACCACTTGTCTACCTCCATAGTGAAACACCCTCCCCACTCCCCGTGTTTGTTTTTTTTTTTTTTTTTCAACAGGAATTCCCTAACCTTTTTTGTGCCATGGCCCCCTCTGGCAGTCTGAAGACCACCGGGTGGGGGGGAGCCTTAGAATAATGTTTCTAAATTTATAAAGCAGAAACAGGATTGCAAAATAAAATAATTATGAAATACAATTGTCAAAGTATTTTTAAAATAAGTTTGGGAGCCCCAGGGTAGAGGGCTGGATCTGGAATCAGACCGGACTTAAAATCTGATTCTATACACTAGTTGTGTTACCCCTGGAGTTGTCATTTACTGCCCCGGGCTTCAGTCTCATCATCTGTAAAATGAGCATAATTATGGTACGTGCCTCCCTGGTTATTGTGAGGATAAAGTTGAGTGCTCTTGAGTGTGTAAATAAACGTATCTTGTCCTCCATGGAAGGACCTCGGCAAATGCACTCCACTGCTCTCTGTCCAGGTAAGCTGCCAGAGAGGCATTCTGAGGGGAAACCCTCTGGCAGTGGACAAGTGGGCTGTGAAGTGGGAATCTGGACATTTGGACAACAATCGTAACCGTCACGAACTAGCTCGGTGACAATCCCTCCGACCATTCTTTGGAAAGGACCAATTCCTGGAGTCAGATGGCAGTCCCAGACCAAGCTTTGCTTGTTCAGTTGCTGGGCCCGCGGGTTGATGGCATCGATAGAAAACCCTTTCGCTGCCCTGGCCAGCTCCGGGCGCGAGTAGCCAGCTTCGCCATCCCCAGCCTTTCCTCCCTAATCTGGGGAGCACCTCAGGACTGTCCTCTGAACGGCCCATTCTTCCGTAGAACTCGTAGCGAGCTGTTACCAAGCAACCACAAATACTAAAAAAATTCCCCTTCGAAGAAAACAGAACAGGTGGCACGCCGGGCATTTCGAACGTCCGAGAGAACGTGCCGAATTGGCGGAGAGCCAATGGGAGGGAGCGGGCGGGACGTCCGGGCTGGAAGACTTAGAGGTTAGATTTAGTTATTTGGCGGAGGTCTAGCAGGCAACCTAGGAATAAAGCTTTGAGACTCGCTAAATCGACGGTGGGAAGTGGGAGGGAGGGTGGGAGGGGTGGGGAGGGAGGTCTGCACGGGCAGGACTTCCAAGAGAAAAGCGAGGAGTCCTTTGCCACCTGGGCACTCGTATACCTGGACTGTATCCTTAGATTCGTGCAGGTGGGACATCGATCTGTCAGGCAGGGCTGGCCTCGGGCGCCAAGGCAGCTGGAAGCCATTGACAGGAGTTCGCCAAAGCCGCCCGCGGGGAGGGTGAGGGGGAGAGAACTGGCTTCCTTTCTGTCGAGGGAGTCCATTCCGATCCTGACCCGTTTGAATGTTGAACTGATCCAAGCGGACTCATCATGCCTACCAAAGTCACCCTGGGGGAGCTGGTGGACCTTTCAATTGGCACGCCGGAGATTGGCGCCGTCAACTTCAATGCCCTCCACACCTTGCTCCTTGCCATGCTCAAACATCTAAACCTGCAGGATGTCAAAATTGAGTTGCCACCCCAGGTCACCGAGCAGAGCCGCAGCATAGAGTCTGTCCGGTCGTCCACAGGTGGGAGCCTGAGCAAGGAAAAGAGAAAGGTCAGCATCAGCAGGCAACCTTCTTCAGGGCGACCTGCACCCCATGCAATGGAGGCTCAGATGAAGGACCTGGGGGGACAGGTACAGGATTTAGGCAAACAAGTCCAAGCCATTGGGAGTCAGGTCCAAGGAATTGAGAGCCACGTACAGGACATTGGCTCCCAGGTTGATGTGTTTGGGGAGCAAATAGCTGCTTTGGACAAGCTGCCATCCGGTACCGACCTGCTAGACAAGACTCCGAGTGGCTCTCGTGTATCAGACATGTGGCAAATGATGCAGTTGAAAAAGAAAGTGGAAGCCAACGAGGACGGCATTTCCAAGGTGAGGCAGCTTCCCTGGGGGCTGGGGGGCTGATTGTCTTCCCCGGGACTTTCCCCATGGAGTGCTTTTCAGGTTTGGTCAATAGGTCTCTCCTGTCGTTAACGGGCAGGTTCTGAGCTAGCAGATGTATTCTGGGTTCGTAGAAAGGAAGGAGCTAGCCCTCGGTGGGAGTGTATCCCTTAGCTCTAAGTATCGGGGCGGCTGAGCTTTGTGTTTCCATTCGGAGACATCGGTATTCATCAATCGAAGCAGAAGTAGAAACTTAGGGCCCTAGAAAAAGCAGGAGGTGCGACAACACTGGAAAGTAAAGGCAGATAAGGACTCTGAATGGCCAAGGGGACGTGTTAGACGGTCCAAAATTTAGGAACTAACACTCTGGTTCAAACTTCACACCTCTGCAGTCCTCATCTAGGAGATGTTGGAATAGTATCTAAGAGATCAATTAGCCAAACCACCTCATTATACGGACAGGGAAACAGGCACAAAAAAGTGAAGTCACTTGCCCCAAATCATATAGCTAAAGTTATTGGAATAGCTGGAATTAGAAACTCACTTCCCGATTCTTAGACCAGTGGCTCTTTCCAATACTGAGCTATAATCTTTTTTTTAATTTTATTTTTTTATTTTTATTTTTAATGTTCTACAATCACTACCATAAAACTTAGATTTTTCCCCCCTACCTACCCCCCACTACCCCCCTCCCTCCCCAAGATGGCACACAATTCTATATAGGATCTACACATTGAATCCTTTTGAATACGTTTTCACTATAGTCATGCTGTGTAGACGAACTAAAATATATGGAAGAAATCCTATAACAAATCAAAACATAATACACACACACACACGATCTGCTACATTCTGCGAATGAATTCCAACTTGTTTCTCTGAGTGTGGAAGGCATTTTGCCTTAGAAGACCATTGGGAATTTTTTTTTTTTAAGTTCTTGCCTTATTATGAAGTTCCAGGTCTACCAGAAAAAACTCTCGCACACTGTGGTCGTTGCTGTGCACAAAGTTCTCCTGGTTCTGCTCCTTTCACTCAGCATCAGATCATATAAGTCCTTCCAGGCCTCTCTGAAGTCTTCTTGTTCATCATTTCTTATGGCGCAATAGTACTCCATTACATTTATATACCATAATTTATTCAGCCATTTCCCAATTGGTGGGCATCCCCTTGACTTCCAGTTTTTGGCAACTACAAAGAGAGTGCTGCTATAAATATTTTTGTACATGTGGGACCCTTTCCCATTTTTATGATCTCTTGGGGATATAGTCCTAGTAGCGATATTGCTAGGTCAAAGGGTATGCGTATTTTTGTAGCCCTTCCAGCATAGTTCCAAACCGCTCTCCAGAATGGTTGGATGAACTCACACTGAGCTAGAGCTTGCCACAGAAATCTCCGGTAACATTTTCCTTTTTGAAATTACAGTATTTTGAACAGGTTACTAACAAAAACAATTCACAAAAACAATAATAGTTACAAGAACCCAAAAGAACTTTTAGGTGGTGGTGGTAAATATTAAATTTTGATCATTCCAATAGTAAAAACAATTTGACATCTTCCAATCAAGCAAGCTACACCCACACACACACCCACACACACCCACCCACCCACACACACACCCCCCCACCCACCCACACACACACCCCACACACACATACACCCACACCCTGATAAGTGGAACATCAAGCTGGCAGTTCGGAGTTCCCTGAGCACTTTCCAGTCCCAGATCGAGAGTATTCTTTGTGGCTGACTGAAGGATCCCACATAAGAGGTGATGCTAGGACTTAGGCATCCCTCATTGGCCATACAACCACTCACTCTTGTACGCAAGGGAGAAGGAGGCTAACAAGATCAAGATAACAGAGCTTTTCCCCAGCCTAAGGAAACTACCCCACTGGGTCCCAGGTAGGAGTGTACTGGTAAATGTTTAACAAGTGGATCTCAGAAAAAAAGTGTGCTCACGACATACACTTTAAAAAAAACTTCCAAGTTTAATCTACATTATTAGCATTTCCCCATCACTTTCTCATATTCAGACAATCAGTAAAACAATACATCCAACCCCGCTTTGTATTATTTGTCGATTTCCCAAGGTGCATATGTTTACACTGAAATTTTAACAGTTAGTTCCAGTGGGTTCAAGCTGGCTTCAACACACCCCTAGCCAGGTATATCATCCTTACTTCTGTTGGTTTTTCCTGCAGGCCATGGGATTGATCCAGGATGTTATGAATGAACTCAAAGAATTTAAGGCAGATCAAGAGAAGGGGCTTCTTCCAAAAGAGATTCCCCAGGTGAGAGGGAGTCTTCTCGATTATTTTCCAGGTCCCAAACATGCCAAGTGTCTCCAGGATCCCTCCCTCCAGTACACCTCAGCTGAGGCTGATACAGACTTCCAAATCTTAGCAGTGAGAAGCAAGGCTCAGGCTGGTTTGGTTCTCAAAAATCAGGGAACCATTTGGACCCTTACCTTCAGAAGCAAACGGATTTCTAGACCTTCATTACTCTGGCAACTACAGCAGTTTCCTCTGGTCCGTTGGCTACAGAGACACTGCCCAAGCTTGAAAGATTTCCACTCGTTTGGAAAACTCCATACTAGTAGGGAATATGGAGACATTCTCCAAGTTTAATTTTAACAGTTACTTTTAAGATAAAATTCCAGGAATAAGTAGATTTTGGAGGACAGAGGGCAATGTCAAGAAAAAAAAATTGAAATAACTTGAGGCAAAGACCTGAGGATGGGATTCAGCACATTCTACCCTACCCCACTGCCATAGACACATCTCCTCTGGGAACACAAGGGGGCAGTAGAGAGCAAGGATTAGACCAGAAAGCGGAAGGGGGGTCGGGGAGAACCTTTTGTTCCTGGCTTGTTCAACAAAAGCTACTGTACATATATATATATCTCCATGTTGAACCACTGAGGAAAAGCAATTTTTAATCTGGTGTGGATTTGCTTGATTTTTTTTTCCTTTTTAAAGAGAGAAGTATATATTGCTGTCACCCATTTTTTAAATGAAGAAAACAGATGTAAAATAATCATCAGTTGCATATTTTTGTAAGGAAATCCAGGGAGAGTAGGAGAAAGAGAGGCACAGAGAGGCTGGGAGATAATTATGTTTCTGGCACCTTCTCAAAAATTGACACGTATTAGGGCATAAAAACTTCACAAATGCTGAAAAGCATGTGCATTAAAAGGACCATTTGTGGGCCATAATGCAATAAAAATTATATTCAATAAAGGTTTTGGAAGCATAGATTAAAAATTAGCTGGAAAGTAAATAATCTAATTCTAAAGAATGAGAACAAATCATAGAAACCATCAACAATTTCAGTAAAGATGACAACAATGAGACAACATACCAAAATTTGTGGGATGTGGCCAAAGCAGAACTTAGAGGAAATGCTATACCTTTAAATACTTACATCACTGAGACAGAGACACAGAGAGAGAAAAAGAAAGAGATAAGATAAGATCAATGAATTGGGTCTGAAACTTAAAAACTAGAAAGAGAGAAAATTAAAAATCTCCAATTAATCATCAAAATAGAAATCCTAGAAATCAAAGGAGAAATAGATAAAACTGAAAGTTTAAAAAACTGAACCAATAAGTAAAACTACAAGCTTGTTTTATGATGGGGAAAATAGATAGACCATTGGTTAATTTGATTTAAAAAAGAAATAAGAAACGATTTTGTCTCCTTATGTCCTACTGTTCACCTGGATTTCAGGCTAAGTATTTGACAGTTTACCTAAGATTCAGAGAAGTTATAACTTATCCATGGTCCCAGAAAGAGTAAATGTCAGAGACAGGATAGTAAAACTCAGGTCCTTCTGAATTTAAGACATCTACTGGTTTTGAATTGTACCAAGGGCATATTGAGAAATTCTCCAATTAATCTCAAGATTAATTGCAACAATCATTTTACTTCTAAAAAGTAAAATTCCAGACATAAGCACATTTCTAAGGAAGTTGGGGAAAGTTAGCAATGGAAAAAAATGCCTCAAATGGCTGAGGGACTCTGTCTACTATATTGTATTTCTAAACCTAAAGTGTACATCTGAAATAAGATGTTATTTTCTCTGAGGAGTTCTGAAGGTTTTGCAGGTGAGTTGAAACTTCAGCAAAAATTTATTTATTTATTTGTCTTCAATTTTCAACAATCACTTCATAAGTTTTAAATTTTCTCCACCTCCCTCCCCCGCTTCCTAAGATGGCATACAATCTTATATGGGTTCTACACATTCTTTCCTATTAAACACATTTTCACATTAGTCATGGTGCACAGAAAAATTAAAATGAATAGGAGAAACCATAAGAAAAACAAAACAAAACAAAGGAGAAAAGAGTCTGCTTCATTCTGCATTTCAACTCCACAGTTCTTTCTCTGGATATGGATTGCATTTTGCATCATGAATACTTTGAAAATGTTTTAGGTCCTTGCACTGCTGAGAGGGGCTAAGTCTATCAGAAACAGTTCTTGCACACTGTGGCTGTTACTGTGTATAATGTTGTCCTGGTTCTGCTCATTTCACTCAGCATCAGTTCATATAAATCTTTCCAGCTTTTTCTGAAGTCCGACTGTTCATCATTTCTTATGGCACAATAGTATTCCATTACATTCATGTACCACATCTTGTTCAGCTATTCCCCAATTGATGAGCATTCCCTTGATTTCCAGTTCTTGGCCACCACAAAAAGAGCTGCTATAAATATTTTTGTACATGTGGGTCTTTTTCCCATTTTTATGATCTCTTTGGGATACAGACTTAGAAGTGGTGTATTGCTGGGTCAAAGGGAATGCACATTTTTGTAGCCCTTTCGGCATAGTTTCAAATTGCAGGCACTGGATATTAGGTACTAGAGATAAAAAGACAAAAACTGAAGTCTCTTGCCCTCAAGGAAGTTTTAGTCGAATGACAGAAAACAACTGAAATTCAATGTACACAGATCAGTAAACACACAACATATAGAAAGTAGCTAGGCAGTAAAGCAGATAGAGTGCTATTTCTGGAGTCAGGAAGACTCATCTTCCTGAGTTCAAATCTAACCTCAGATACTTACTGACTGTGTGACCCTGAAGAAATCACTTAAGCCTGTTTGCCTTAGTTTCCTCATCTGTAAAATGCTCTAGAGAAGGAAACAGCAAACCACTCCAGTATCTTTTTCAAGAAAATCCCAAATGGGGATTTGAATGGACAAAATGGATATGAATGAACAAAATTTGTTAGGAGGGAATAACATTTTTTCTTTGGATCAACAGAGATATGTATCCATTTAAATACTTGAGTTATCAACTAAAAAGAACATTTGGTACCTTAAAGCTCTTAATTGCCTGCTTAAGTTCCTGGAAAGATTAGGGTCTTCTCATTCCAAGAGGCTTTGAAAGTGTTGGTTGATTGATTGGTTTGGGGGCTGTATGAAGCCAAGGCCAGGGTGGAGGCAATAAACTGAAAAGATGTTCTGGATTTGCCCTTGCCTCTGAAGGCTCTCCTCTAGACACCTGCCTCTGAAACTAACAGAGAACAGCAGGAACTTGGTTGCCATTTTTTTGTTTGTTTGTTAGCTAGGACCCTTGGCCTCTTGGTCCCATATCTTAACACAATTCTCTTGATTCTGGTCCTTGTCCTAGAGACAGTAGGAGAGTGGGAGCTTGTATCAGTATGTCCTTTCATTCTTTGTTGCAGGCATTGAAAGACTACAAATCAGTGATTACAGATATGGAAGAACGGATTGCAGATTTGGAGAAGCTAGTCAATAATCAAGAAACTAGTCTGGTAACATTCTGCCCAATGCAGGAAAAAGGGACCATTGAACTGAGGAGATTATCCCAAATCCAGCTCTGCCTTTAGAGGTCCACTCAGGTTCCTCTCTGCAGTTTACTCATAACAGGAGTAGCAGTACCCTCTGCATTCTGGGTCTTCATCCTGGGACCCAAAGGAATGCTTTCTAAGGTGTCACTCCTTACTCCAACTTCCTGATTCTAATTCAAGGTGGAGGGTTAAGACCTATACCTGCTACAAAGAAGGGAGCTCTTTGGAGCTTGCCTGACATTTGGGGCAAGAACAGTTTGTGGGAAAACACAAGCTTACATGGATGTGACCATTTTCTCACCAGGATGCTGTAACTAGAAGGATGAGTTCGTACCCAGAAGACACTTCCATCGTTACCTGGGAGGACTTGGAGCAGGCACTAGTGTCTGGTCGAAGAAGCTCTTTGGTGATTTGGGGAAACTGGGAAAGGACTTAGGGTGGGTTCCTCTCAAAGTCAATGGAGTAGTGCAACATGTGCCTGTGCATTTTTTGAGGGGGCGTGTTCCATTTCTGAAGGAATCCTAGTCTATCTACAATCCCTGGATAATTTATCTAGTGGCCTGATATGATAGGGGTTAAACTCTTCTGTTTTATTAGATATTATATTCCACCCTGGAAATTTCCATTAAATCCTATGTAGGGGACCCACAGAGATCTGGTTCCAAAGATTCTCTCTTGACCAGTGCTCTAAATTAACATGATTAGATCTCCCCCAACACACAACCTGGGATCAGTAGAGTTGACTTTGATCACATGCTTCTGTCTTCCTCCTCTAACTAGCCAGCGGATATGCCTTCAGTTCCGGAGACAGCTCTAACCAGCGAAGATATGGCTCCTGACAAGGTGTCTGAAGACTTGAAGAAAATAAGTTCACAGAAGATGCCATCTGGCATAGAGATTCCACCCACACCTCAGGAAGCTGCTGGACCTAGGCAGATTGGCACAGAACAACATCCATTGCCCTTTGGCGGTCCACAGCAAGCCCCTCTAACTTTAGTTAGCGGCATACCCCCTTCTACACCCCTAGACATTTTCCAGTTTCCTCCAGTAGCCCCAGGCTTAGGTCAGGTACCCCCTGGGGTAGGTCAGGCACCCCCTGGGATAGGTCAGGCACTCCCTGGGGTAGGTCAGCTAGTCCCTGGAATAGGACAACCACCCCCTGGGGTAGGTCAGCCAGTCCCTGGGATAGGACAACCACCCCCTGGGGTAGGTCAGCCAGTCCCTGGGATAGGACAACCACCCCCTGGGGTAGGTCAGCCAGCCCCTGGGATAGGTCAGCCAGTCCCTGGGGTAGGTCAGCCAGTCTCTGGGGTAGGTCAGCCACCCCCTGGGGTAGGTCAGCCACCCCCTGGGGGAGGTCGGCCAGCCCCTGGAGGAGGTCAGCCAGCCCCTGGGGGAGGTCAGCCAGCCCCTGGGGGAGGTCGACCAGCCCCTGGGGTAGGTCGGCCAGCCCCTGGGGTAGGTCGGCCAGCCCCTGGGGTTGGTCAGCCATCCACTGTAGCTCCAGGAACAGGTCAGACAGATGCTGTAACCTCAGGAACAGATCAGCAAGTACCAACAGCCCTAGGTCAACCAGTTCCTGGAATCCCACCCACCTATCCTCTAGTACCTGGAACCTCACCTCAATCTGTTCCTGGAACCCCACCTACCTATCAGCCAGAACCCAGAGCTCCAGTGGCCTACCCTGGTGCTTATCCTGGAGCTCCTGGCACCTACCCTGGAGCCCCTGGAGCCTACCCTGGAGGCCCTGGTGCCTACCCTGGAGGCCCTGGAGCCCCTGGAGCCCCTGGAGCCTACCCTGGAGGCCCTGGAGCCTACCCTGGAGCCCCTGGAGCCTACCCTGGAGCCCCTGGAGCCTACCCTGGAGGCCCTGGAGCCTACCCTGGAGCCCCTGGAGCCTACCCTGGAGCCCCTGGAGCCTACCCTGGAGGCCCTGGCGCCTATCCTGGAGCCCCTGGTGCCTACCCTGGAGGCCTTGGTGCCTACCCTGGAGTCCCAGCCACCTACCGTGGAATCCCAGTCACCTACCGAGTCCCAGTCGTTTATCAGCCAAGAGCCAGACAAGTTCCAGGAACTTCACCCACCACTCAGCCAGAGCCTGGAGCCCCACCCACCACTCAGCCAGAGCCTGGAGCCCCACCCACCACTCAGCCAGAGCCTGGAGCCCCACCCACCACTCAGCCAGAGCCTGGAACCCCATCCACTTACCCACAAGTTCATGAAACCCCACCCACCTTTCAACCTGTTTCTGGAACCCCATCCACCTATCACCCGGTTCCTGAAGCCCCACCCCCTTATCTGCCAGGTCCTGGAGTCCCAAGCGCAGATCAGGCAATCCCTATTGATCCAGTTACTGGTCGGCCAATGTTGGTAGCCCCAGGTGTAGGCCAGCCAGCCCCTCCAGGTCAGCTGATCTATGGCGTCCCCCCAACATATGTGCCAGAGCCCGGAGCTCCACCTATGTATCGACCATTCCCTGGAGCCCCAGGCCAATATCCACCAAGTCCTATGCCCCCATTCATGCATCCATTTCCTGTAGCCCCAGAAACAGGTTCTCCACCTGAGATGGCCCCAACAGCTGCTCCTGGACAAAGTCAAAGATCATTTCAACCTGGAGGTGTACCCCTAACCCATGTCATTCCAGGCGATGATCAGTCTGGCTTCGTTACCTTAGGCACCACAGCAAGTGATGAACAACTTGTGGGCCAAGCTGGCACTCAGACCGAATTGACTTCTGATACCCAGCCCGGTTTTGTGCCATCCTATCCCCCCTACATGCCACCCCAGCCTCCCTACACATCCGCACATCCGCACATATGGTCGGCCCCACCGTATATGTACCCTGCACATCCATACCAGTATCGTCGAACTCCAAGCCAAAGAGACAAAGGCTCATTAGAGAGAGATAGTTTCAGCTTCCCCTTTGCCTTAGAGACTCTGCGTTTGATGGGGGAGCTTACTAACTACTACCTGATTCTGAAAGAGCAGATGGGGGCACTGGATGAGGATGCTGGCCGCTCTGACCTGGAGAAGCTACAATTCCTGATAGGGAAATTAAGTAGGTAACATTTGCCTTTGCCATCTTTCGAAAAAAGGGAATTTCTTATCTCTCTGCCTTCTGCTTTCCAGTCTCAGCTTCTAGGTCTTGAACCATTCATCCTCCCCTAAGTACCACTACTTATACACATCTGACCAAACCATCTTCCTCACTCCCTAAAACTGGGTGTCTCCTGTTCCTCTTGGAAGTACCTTCCTCCAGGGCTCTCCAGTTGTAATTTGTATTTCTGCATAGGAGGCATGAAAGGCTAGGGAGGCAACCACCAGAGGAAGTAGCAGGCTGTAGGCAGAAAGAGAAACTGGCCTGTCCTCTGCTGGCTTCCAACATATTTTAAAATATGTTTGTTTGTTTTGGCAATTTCCTCTTTTAACAATTCTTGCTAACAAGGTGTTAAGTTCACTTTCTATCTGGTAAAGAAATGGAAGAGCTTTTAGTGCCCTCTAAATTTCAGCATCCTGGGATAAAGCTCCAATCACCCTACCCTAATTATAGCTCTATAGGGCCTTTATGCCTGATTAGGTGGATAGACTGGGAGAATCAGCAAGATCTCAGGGTTGAGGCCAATGACCCAGGAGGGCAGTGAGAAGTTTCCATACCATTGTCAAGCACCCAAGTTAAGGAGCTTGATAAGGAAATTGAGAAGAGGAAAAAAAGATAGTATAGATAGTATGGAGTTGGGGTTAAATTCACTCTTCCTTCATCTATGGCTTTATAGGGTCTTGGGCCCTAAGATTTGAGGTGGGTAGGATGGACACCTCCCCAAAGCAAGTTGGGAAAATTCTCATGAGAGCTGTTTAGGAAGAATTTCTGGAGACTTAGAACAATGGTAAAGTAGAGTGTTTTTCACATGAAGGGAGGGGATTGTGGAAGCAGGTAGGCAAGAAGAATTTATTAAACTCTGGACAGTCATGGAGCTAAGTGCCAGAGACGTAAATAGAAACAAAGACAGCCCCTGCCTTCAAGGAACTTATAATTGGGAAAGATGGTCAACCAAAGGGAGATGAAAAGAGTTAGGGGAAGAGGGCTTCATGTGGGTGTGGCAGGAAAGTTGAGAGAATCCAAAGCAGAACCTACAAGGGAAGAAAGGATAACCTAACTTAGGCCCCTCCCCAAAATGGAGGCCCAGGGAGGAACTCACCAATCAGAGATAGGAGAGGTGTTTAGACCTTGACAATTTTGATTTTTCTTCTTCCATAGCCAGTAAGACCATCCCAGATGACATGCTGGAACAGCTCCGTGGTCTTAAAGCCTTAACCAAAGAAATTCAAGAGGAGAGGGAAAAAGTAAGTGGGTAAAGGGACATCCAACTTGTCCTGAAATCCACAGACAACTCACCATTCTAAGGGGATAGTCAAAAGCATTTCAGAACAAAGTCCTTGGGCTAGGTTCATGGGAGGGAGGAGAGGTAGGCAGCTAGGGGACACAGTGGATAGAGCCATCCTGCCTTAGACACTCACTAACTGTGTGATCTCAGTCAAATCTCTTAGCCTCAGTTTCCCCACCTATAAAACTGACCCTTATCTCCCGGCTATTATTATCATTATTAAGTGAGAAGCCTGGGCCAGGCTTCCAGGAGGGGGAGACTCAGACCTGAAACTGTTGAACCATTGGGATTACAGATGAAGTTAATGCAACGAATTCTGGAAGGAGAGGAGGAAGATGCTGAAGAGGAGAGAGAAAGGTCTGGCCAGCTGAGTCTGCAGCTAAGTATTCTCAGGTAAAAGCTAGACTCTCGAGGAGCTCAAGACCATTTGATGTTTGGATATATAGGAAACGGGCAAGATTGGAGGGGAAGAGATCAGTCTTCTAGGATCTTGTGCTGGTAGCCAAGGAGTTAATAATGAACGAGGCCATTCCTGGACTGATCTTCTCTTCACATCTCCATCTGTCTGGGCTGTGGGCTCTGTCTCATGCCCTGGAAGCAACGTTGCCATAGCTAATCCATAAGGCTAGGTAGCTTCAAAATGAACTTGCAAACCAAGATCCCCTAGAAGACAATGCCCAGGGGATATGAGAGAAAAGCCTCTTAGATCCTAGCCTAAATAAAGAAGCAGGGAGGTATCCATGATACTCTGTCTCTTTCAGTTCCCAGTCCTAGCAGGCTGGAGGTATCACAAGCTTGTTAGGCGTTTGTCCCAGGCATCACATTGACCAACCCAGGAGACAGTTTGATTTTCCCTACAAGTATACCAGAACTGGAGCTGGAATTTTTTAGAGGGGAGAGAAAATAAAGATACCTCCCCCAAACCTTAACTGGTTTCTGTACCCTTTGAGTAAAGCTGAGTGTTGATGCCTAGGGCTCAAGTCCCTTGGGGGGCTGCCAGTAAGTAACCCACCTCTTGGTTCTGTGGCCCAGAGTGAATGTGAATGACATAGAGAAGGAGCTGGCCCTCCTGAGGGAACGACAGGAGCAGGGCAAGGCCATCGTGGAACAGTCAGTGACCGAAGCCACACTTTATCTACAGGAACAGGTGAGGGTCCTGGGCTCTTGGCCCAGGAATGGACCAGAGAGAGGGAGAGCAGTCCTCCTTCCTGCTAAGCACCAGAGACCAAGTCTCTATTTCTCCACTATCCTTCCTGGAGAAGCCACATCTATGGGTCCTCTGGCATCTAGTTATAAGACCACCCATCTCTGGTCATGCCCCTACATCTTCTTACTGACCATAGGGCCTTCCCTAGCTTGGTCTTGTACTGACCAGCCTAGGATACAGCATCCACCCAGTGCCGGTTGTCCACTCTGCCTAGAACCTGTCATAAGCACAGTCTTGAGCTAAAGAGAGACTGTACAAAGAAAAGTTCCTTCATCAGTCATATAGGATATATGGGTTAGTGTGGTATAGGGACTGACTGGTATGTGAATGGATCTTCAGGGCCTGTTTTAAAATGGAGGGTACATTCTCCTCCAGTACCTTGGGTGATGGTCAAATAACTCACGGAAAGATTTGTCCAGTGGGGAGAGACCCTATGGAACAAGGGTACTTCTTGTGTAGCCTCCTTTCTCTGGAACAGTTGGGGGAAGTATCTGGGTGAAAGGAGGCAATTCCATTTTTACTGCCCTCCGATACCTCCCACCTCTACTGAGGCTTGTAAACCTAGACTCTCAGTTCTATTCTCAGATTTTCTAGGGTAATGAGACTCTGGAGCTCTGTCTGAAATTACCATTTATTCCCCAATAGGATCATGTGACACCTGTATGCCCTAATCCGAGAGTCTAATTCAGAATTTAGAGACCTTTCTGAGTCACAGGTTGGGCACAAAGCATTGACATGTGTCAGGAGGGCCAGTGTCTGAGTATAAAACCTAAGTGAAGAAAGTAGAGTCCACCAGCCAGCAGAGAAGGCCTGGACCCCTATAGTAAAGAACTCCACTGATTTATTTCACACCACCCTGAAAATTCTTTCTGATCTGCTTTCCTTTGATATATAGTTAGATAAGCTCAGGATGATCATAGAAAGCATGCTGACCTCATCATCCACACTATTGTCTATGAGCATGGTGCCATCTAAGACTCCGGTTCCATTGGAACCAATTGACCCACACAGCACCTGTCCGGCATGCAGCCTAGATCTGAGTCAGCAAGTCAGCAGGCTAGTACAGCGCTATGAGCAACTCCAGGATATGGTCAACAACCTGATGGTGTCTCGACCCTCGAAGAAGTATCAGCTCCCAAACCAGGTAAGTCTGGCTGGGCTACCTCCTGTACTGGGATAGGTTTGCTAGGGCGTGAGGGTCCAGGGCTGCAAATTTCAGTCCCCCAGTTTGAACTCCACAAAACTTCACCTCACCCCCTAGGGGGGAATCCAAGAAGTAGGTATCACCTAAGACTAACTGGACCATGGCTCTCCTTCCCCCCTACTCCTCAAAGGACAGGGACTGTTATTTTATTTTTTGGAAAGAGTGGAAGGTTAGCAGGGGTTTGAGAAGGAGACCCAAGATCTAGATCACCAATTGCCTGTTGGACAACATCAATGGGAACAGACATCTCAAACTCAATATGGGGGGTAGTTATGGCGTAGTGGATAGAATGCCAGCCATGGAGTCAAGAAGACTTACATTCAAATCTTGCCCCAGGCATTAGCTATGTGACCCTGGACAAGTCACTGAATCCCTCAAAAAAATAATAAAAAGAGTCAAACTCAATAAGAACTCATTATCCACCCTCCCAAAACACCCTCTTCCTAAATTGCCTATAATCTGTCAAGAACATCACCATGCTTTTAATCACTCAGGTTCAAAACCTGGAATACAGCCTCAATTCTTCACTCACCATTTTACCTCCATATTTCTTGTATCCATACCTTTCTCTCCATCCACATGGCCACCACCCTAGTTCAGACCCTCACTGAGTTCATCCCCAGACTAGTGCCACAGCTTCCCAATCGTCCTCCCTGTGTCCAGTCTTTCCCCCAGCAATGCTCCTCAACACAAATGCCAAATTAACATTTTTCAAGCACAGTTCTGACCATGTCACTACTCAACTCAAGGAGATCCAAGGGCTCCCTATTACCTCTAGGATAATAATACAAACTTTTCTGCTTGGCATTTCAATCCCTTCACAATCTAGTTCTAGACTATTTCCAGGCTTATTACACATTACTCCCTTTTATGTACTCTATGGTACAGCTAAACTGGCCTGTTCGCTGGTCTTCACACATACCATCTCCCATTTCCATTCCTTTGAGCTGTCCCTCATACCTGAAATTCAGTTCTTCTTCACCTATGCCTCTCAGAATCACTGCTTCCAAAGACAAAGCTGGAAGGGACTTCAGAGACCATTGAGTCCTACTGTCTCATTTTATAGATTTGGAAACTGAGACCATTTGGGTTCTGAGACTTGCTTAAGGTCACGCAGCTAATACACATCACAGCAGGGATTTGGACCCAAGTCCTCTGCCTCAAAAGCTAGTACTCTTTCCACTGTATGGTCTCACCACAAGGATCCTAGAAGAGGCCTATCCTGATCCTCTCAGTTATTAGGAATTCCCTCTACCCATATTACTTGATATTGACTCTGCAAATATGTTTAAAAAAAATTTTTTTTTAATTTTTGCAAGGCAATTGGGGTTAAGTGACTCGCCCAGGGTCACACAGCTAGTAAGTATGGAGTATACAAGGTCGGATTTGAATTCAAGTCCTGATTACAGGGCAGGTGCTCTATCCACTGTGCCTTCTAGCTGCCCAGCAGACATATTGTATATACTTATCTAACATGTTGTTTCCACTTATGGCAGAATATAAACATTCTGAGGGCAGGGACAATTTAATGAATACTTGTTAAATGAATGAATGAGTTGAATGAATGAATGAACTGGCACTTCCCACACCTCTCCTGCTACATTATCTGCACCGATTAATTCAGAAACCTGAGATTACATGCAATAAACAGAGCTGGTGGTAACCTACCCTCCCACCTGTAGGATACCCATTTCCATAGTGCTAGGTCGTTAGGTGGAGATAATGCCTACCTGGGGTAACTCTAGATGGGGGGGGAGATAGCGCTAAAGAAGAGCAAGGTTCATCCCCCCCAAATTACAGCAGGAAAGTACAGCCATTCAGTGTGTCTTCAGTCTATTCCCTGGGGTCACTCAGTCTTTGTAAGGATCTTATCCATTTTATATGACTTGGCTTGAGACTTTGACATATCCTGGAAGAAGGGCCTATGGATTTGTGAGGAGGGGAAGAGTCATGCCACCAACCTCTAAATGGCTTCCTTTTGTCCTCCTTTTCCTTCCCCTCTTTCTCCTCTTGCCTCAGGATGAAGAGCTACTAGGTCATATCCAGGCCACTATCCTTCAGGTGCAAGGTGACTGTGAGAAGCTTAACATCACCACAGGCAGTCTCATTGAGGATCACAGGAGAAAGCAGAAAGACATTGATGTGAGATTTGGGCTGTGTTGAGAGGAAGAGGCAGGAATGAGAAGGGGAAAAGGGTAGAAATGCATGATGTCTGCAAACCCAAGCCTGGCCCATCTGGTTCCTGGTGATGTGGGAGGAGATCTCATCTTAACCACCTTCAAAATGGCATCCGGAGTTCTCCACCTTCACCCACCACCCTGCTTCACAGTCAGACCGAGGGGTATCTTGCCTGTAGGAAAGGAGGTCTTTGTCCTAGGCCCAAACTTAACACTATTCTTGACATAGCCTCCCCTCCCCAATTTATTCCACTACATCCAAAGCTTTTATTTCTGTCTCCTTCCTTCTCAACCTCCTACCTAGATGCTGTACCAGTCCCTAGAGAAGCTAGAAAAGGAGAAAGCCAACAGGGAGCATCTGGAGATGGAGATTGATGTGGTGAGAGGTTATGCACATACAAGATACATTTGTGTTGTACCAGCTAATTCTATGAAATGCATTTGGGGTGGAGGTAGGAAGACATATGGGAGAAATATGGATCAAAGAGATGTTGGTTGGTGCCAGGGATGGTTATCAGATGGCCAGTTGGGATGGAGGAGGTTCCCAGAGAGACAAATTCAACGAACGATGCCTCCATTACCTTATCCCTATTCCTCATCTCTCCTGAGACAGAAAGCAGATAAGACTGCTCTTGCTGCCAAGGTGAGCCGAATCCAGTTTGATGCCACTACAGAGCAGCTGAACCAAATGATGCAGGAGCTGCTGACGAAGATGAGTGGACAAGAGAAGGACTGGAAGAAAGTACTGGACAAACTCCTAGTAGAGATGGATACCAAGGTGAGGGACCTTCTCTTGGGACTGGCACACTTGGATACCTACTCCTTGAGGGTACTTGGGTACTAAAAGAGATGAAGATGGTGGGGCCTCGGGAGCCCGTCCATCTTTAGATGACTTGAGGGGAAAACAAACTGGAAAAAACAATTGTGCCTAGATAGATAGGTTGTAGAGCCTTCCTCTCCATGCCAAGGTGGGGTATTATCGTATTACTGTTCCCCCACTCCTTCCCTTTTCCTTCAGGGCTAGTTACTTGTTTCTCTATTTCCTCAGACATCCCCACCTTCCTAACCATGAATCTTTGTTCTCCCCGAGTAAGCTAAATCGCCTAGAGTTAGATCCCGTGAAGAAACTGCTGGAGGAAAGGTGGAAGGCTTTACGCAAGCAGCTGAAGGAACAGTCCCCCCTGTATCAGTCTGACGAAGCTGCCGCCATGCGGAGGTGAACTGGGCGGGCACACACTGTGAGATCACACTTGGGTGGGTGGGGGGCGTGGGGGAGAGCTGGAATGACCTGGCACAAATGAAGGTAAAGAGGCCCCAGAAGAACACCCAGTCAGTGGCAAGACCACACGATGGAACAACCAACCCTGAGAGGTCAGTGGACTCCTTTGCTCTGGGGAAAGAGAGGGAGGCCATCCAACCCTGCCTTTCAGACTCCTTACCCTGTAAAACCTCTGTAAGGGTTCAGGAGAGGCCCTTCTATAAGAATAGGAGAGTTAAGACATCCAGAACCATCAAAGGCTTGGTAATATGGGGGCACAGTTCTACTTCCCTGCATCAATGGGGTTGAAGTGATAGTCTGAGAGACTATCATTTTTCCAAATCATGAATGTGATGTAGCAGAGCCCAGGTCCAGTTTCTGTATTGGAACACTAGAGGGCACTAGCAAATCACCTGTGAATCTATAGATACCCTAGGTAACCACGGTTCCCAAATATCCAGAGGGCACCTTAGGACCCAGTTGGGATGGATGAGCTAGAGCAGGACCTCTCCTATGTCAGTCTTCTTTTCCTCCTGGGAGAGAATATGTATCAATGAGAAATAAGAATTATTAGATTACCATGATCAAAGAATCTAGACATCATCTTTCAAGAAATTATAAAGGAAAACTGCCCTAATATCCTAGAACCAAAAGGTAAAATAGAAATTGAAAGAATCCACTGAAAGAAGATGCAGTACCTGCAGAGAAAAATCTGACATGTGTACATATATGAATGGAAATTTACTGGAGGGCGTAGTTGTTTATGGATATGAGAGAAATTATTATTTCTTTCTTATATTAATGACTAATTAATGAATCAGGACCAAGGTTTTCCCCCCTTTCTACTTCCTCATCCAGAAATCAAAAAGTGTGGGGAATCTTTCTCAAAGAAATTCTAAATTTGGGCTAATGGAAGGTTTCCTGCTCATTGTATTTACAAGGACATGTCTAGGGAAATGTGGCTCCTCCCTTTTGTCAGACAGGTGATATGGAAATCAATAAGTCTTTCCGACCAAGACTTGGGTGATTCAAGTCATGTAGCCCAAGACCCTCATTGGAATATAGCCTATGTTTCATTATAATATTCATTTTTTCATCAGTTGCTAACCAATCAGAATTGATTGCCCCCCTCAGGAACACCCACTCTTCTAAGGGCATATAAACTGTGAGCTTATCATCATTAGGTGTTTTTGGCATTCGAAAGTGCCACTGACCTAACTTTATTAATAAACAAGCTAGCCTTATTTTTAAAATGAGTAAATTACCCAGAAACTATGCCTTTTAGACTTTTTAAATGTCATGGATATGTGTGTACACATTTGTGTATGTGACCATCTTGTGTATGAGCAGATGCCACCTACCCTGATCCCTAGCATGTCCTCTAGGTCCTGGATCAGGGTTATTCTTATACGGATTTTATTTCCAGCTTGTCTGCTCCCTGCTTTCTTGTCCCAGGGTTCAGCACTGTTCTTGGAGTATGGATAGGAAATCCCACCAGCATTTTTTTGTCTTTCATATAATGTGATATGCAAAAGGATTTACCCTCAGCTTCTATCCCAACAGGCAGCTTTTGGCACATTTTCATTGTCTGTCATGTGACCGGCCTTTGGAAACAGCTGTACCTGGACCGTAAGTACCCGTAGACCACCACGCTTTTAGAGACTTCATTTGAGGGAAAGAGGCAGCATCTTCTCACTTCCTTAACTCTCCCTTACTCTCTTGTCTTCATTCTCTCCTGTCTCCTGGTTCTCCTTCCAACTCTCACACTGAGATAAAATATTTGTAAAGTACCTTGTAGACCTTAAAGCTCTATACAAATTACTGTCATCATTATTATTTGCCCATTTAGGTACTTGGTATAAAGACCATCTCTTCCCCTGTTCCTGGGAGGTACATTAAATAGATGGACGATGGGTATAGGGAAGGAATGACGTAGGGGATGCCAGGGTTTGTTTCTTTTTTTTAATGAAATAGGAGCTTTACTGGATATTTGTTCAAGTTCTTAGGCCAGGCCCAAATCATAAGTAACATCTCTGAGGTGGGTTATTTAGCCACTCTTACTACCATAAAATGGACAGGACAAGAAGGGAGCAGAGTGGTAAAGGCCAACTGTGCCACCATCCAAGATGGCTCTCAAGGCAGAGATGGTACCCCATTGCAGGTTAGGTTTCAGTCCCTGATCAGAAAAGACATGGCCTTTACCCATCACTATAGGCTACAAATTGTCTAGAAGAATAGATGATAGAGTTCTCACTAGCCCCCCCTCCAAGTGAACTTGCAGGGGTTGTGGGAACCATTAGTGGATTTTAGGTCATCTGGATTTCTCATGTTGTTCCCATTCTGCATGGACAGGATCATCCCCTCAGTGCCTAGTGGCCCAGGACTGCGAGCACATCGTTCTAACCGTCCTTACACCATCTATGAATTGGAGCAAGTCCGTCAGCAAAGCCGCAAGTACGGACCTCAGGCTCTGCCTGAAGAAGCAGCTTTGAACAGGGATATCAGAAATAGGGTCATTTCGAGATTGCTGAAGGAGAGTGAAGTATCTGGAATTGGGCCAAAGGATTTGTTGCTTTGTGGGGATGAGGCTTGGAGAACCAGAAATGATTGAATCATTAAATCTATTAATCCAGCTCCTACCCAGGGTTCTAGCTACAGGTCCTAATCCCAGCCTCTCTTTGTGGTCCATTCTCTGCTAAGGCTAAGTCCTACCTAGGATTCTCACACATACTCATCTGTACCCTTCAGACAACTCACCTTGAGTTAACAGAGCAAGGAATAAAACCCAGCATTTGGGGCAAGAGAGTTATGGGGAGGAAAGGAGAAATGGAGGATGGGGCAGGAGAGGTAAACAAGTATTTATAGGGATCAATTAACAAGCATTTATTAAGTACTTACTATGTGCCAAGCACTGTGCTAAGCAGTGGGTTTACAAAGAAAGGCAAAACATGATCCCTGCCCTCAAGATGTTCATATTATGTACATACATACATAGAAGACACAGGCAGTCTAAAGGACCAGGAAAGGCCTCTTGGAATAGGTATATCTTGAAGGAAGCCAGGGAAGCCATGTGAGAAGGTAGAGAGTGTTCTAGGCCTAGGCATGGAGCCCACTGGGAGATGAAATGCCACCAGTGTTAGAGGGTCACATTTTATTTTTTAGCAAGGCACTTGGGGTTAAGTGACTTGTCCAAGGTCACACAGCTAGGGAGAGTCAAGTGTCTGAAGCTAGATTTGAATGCAGGTCCTCCTGACTCCAGGGCCACTGCTCTGTCCATTGAGTCACCTAGCTACCCTTGGGTCACATGTTTTTTTCAGTCATTTTTCAGTCATGTCTGACTCTTTGTGACCCTATTTTTTTTTTTTTTGCAAAGATACTGGAGTGGTTTGTCATTTCCTTCTTTGGCTCATTATACAAATGAAAAAACTGAGAAAAAATGGTTAAGTGACTCGTCCAGGGTCACACAACTAATAAATGCTTGAGGTAGGATTTGAACTCAGGAAAATGAGCCTGGTGCTCTCTCTATTGTACCACCTAGCTGATCCTACTGGGTCACAGAGGTGTAGAGATGTAGGAAGGGGCTGGATTATGAAAGGCTTTAAAAGCCAAACAAAAGATATAAAATCAAAATAAAATTTGAACTTGGAGGTCATGGGGAGCCATCATCTCTTGTGTGGGGCCTCTGGGGCTCTATTAAAAGGTATGCTAGTCCCAGGGCTTATAACTTGGTCCCCCCCACTTCCAGAAATAAAACTAGATTGGGAGTCAGTAGGGTTAGTAGTTGGGGCTCAGTTCACAGAATTAAAATTCTGGTTAAGAAGTCACCCTTAAGTTAGCTATTGACAAGTTGAGGTAGGCTTATCCTAAGGTATGTGGAGTTTGACCATAGTCATTGACTAAACAAGGGGGGAGTAAGGAAGATTGCTAGTCATGACTAAGGCTGAAGGCTTTAAAAGATTCAGTTTAGGAGCAGCTAGATGGCATAGTAGATAGGGTAGTAGCCCCGGAATCAGGAGGATTTGGGTTCAAACCCAACTTTGGACACTTGACACTTATTAGCTGTGTGACCCTGGGCAAGTCACTTAACCCCAATTGCCTAAAAAAAAAAATTCAATCTAGTTCACACAACAGTTATTAAGTTCCTATAGGTTATTCTGTCATTGTGCTAGGTGTTCTTAGAAATTGTGGAAGTATAACACATCATCCTTCACGTCAACTTCTAATCAGCTTAGGAAAACAAAGGCACACACACACACACACACACACACACACTGAAATAATAATATTAAGTGTGATATTGAATGGTAAGGACAAAGAGAACAGAGGGGTCGTTCCTCTTGGTAAGTGATCAGGGAAGGCTTTATGGAAGAGGTGAGCCTTCATCAGAAGGAGCTGGATAAACTGAAGGGGGACAGCACACTCAGGTGAGATAGCACAAGCAAAGGTAGGGAAGACAGAGTTTTGGGGATGACGAGGAGACAATTCCAGCTGGAGTACAAAGTTGCCATTGGGAAATCTCCGTATCTCCAGCCAACACCAATCTCTCCCTCTCTGGACTCCCCAGAGCATTAATTATTTAATCATTATTACCTCACTTCATCTGTTAAATAGGTGAGAAGGATGGGTGGAATTTGGAGCAGGGTTATCAAGTTCCTTTCAGATCTAACAATCAGTAATGGTACATTAGGTTATTTGATTCCTCACAAGAATGCTATGTGAAGAAGGAAGAGTAGGTATTATTATCCCCACTTTACAGATAAGAAAACTGAGGCCCACAAAGGTAAAGTGACCATCTCAAGGTCACATAAGTGCCTTTTTTGCAGAATATACAGTGGACCTCAGTGTATTGCTTTTTTACCTTGTCTAAATCATACATACAGTCAGTTTGTTCATTCATAAACATTTATAGAATGCTCCCTATCTGCTGTGATATCTCCATGACATTAAATTTATTTTTTAAATGAAATTAAATGGTTTTTGATGAACAAAAAAAAAAAATCTATTTTCCTACTTTCATTTCCCCATTGAAAAAAGAAAGAAAGAAAGAAAGTAAAGAAAAACGTAACAAAAAAGACAAGCAAAACAATTCCTGAATTGGCCATGTCCAAAAAAATATGTTTCTTTGTCTTGAGTGTCACCTCTCTGTTAGGAAGCAAGTAGTGTGGTTCCTCCTTGGTCTTCTGGACCAGTTACATTAAATTAAGCATCCTATGGTAAGCTGTCTTGTACTATGCCCTCTCCTCTTTCTTTTGATGACAGTAAAAGTGGAAAATTGATCCCCTGCCCCATCAAATGAAGAAAATACAAGAAAGACTTCTAGGACAATGGGCAGACCTTCTACAGAGGGCTGATGGGGAAATGAGAACCAGAAATGCCCAGGAAGAGAAGTCATAGCTGAAGCAGAGGAGGATTGTCAGTGAGGCAGTAACACATCTTTCCATGTTTCAATATGTATCAGTGTCCAGCTATTTCTTCTCCAACAGAGAATATTCGAATATTGAACTAATAGCTACAACAACTCAATTTCCCTTGCATTTTAGAGAACAAAACTCTTTCCTGCATTAGCTCATTCAATCCTCACAACCATCCTGGAAGATAGTAGGAACTACCTCCTGCACTGGGTTTTGTAGGGAGGACACTTGGTAAGGAGAACCTGAAAACAGTGGAGAAATGTGAACTATTATCCTCCCTTTACCAATAAAAAAGTAGGCCCAGAAGAAGTTAAAAAGCTTTGTCCAGGGTCACACAACTGGAACCAGAGTCTTCTGCCCTTGTATGCAAAGTTCTTTCCACTCTACCATAGTGACTTTTGAGGCCACTTGTATTTCTTTTGTCTCTCTTATACTGCCAACTACAGTGCCCGGCACACGGTAGGTCTCCAATAAAGAGAATGCAATAGAATTGAATAGAGGGCTTCTGACAGAGGTTAGTTCTGTTGTCTAGAGGAACTATCTCCCTGTTCTGGGGTCTGAGTAAAATTTCAGGGAGCTGAACTAGGAAAGTGGAGTATCCAGGAATGCAACCCTATCCGAGGCTCAGAAATCACTCCCCTGGTTCCAAGTTCAGGTTAGGGATAGGGGGAAGAGACTGGACCATGTCCCACAGCTTGCATTAGAACAAAAGCTAACAACCCCTCTCTCTTCTCTACCACCCCCAGCATGAGGTTGGGCACTGCCTTCCAAAGAATGGAACTGGGACAGCTGGAACGGAGTGTGGGTCGCCTGCATTCCATGCACACCAAGATGCTGATGGACATAGAGAAGGTACAGATCCATTTTGGAGGCTCAGTCAAGGCCAGCAGCCAGATGATCAGGGAGCTGATCCAGGCCCAGTGCCTTGGTTCCTCCTACTACAAACGGTATGATGGATGATGGGAGGGCAGTGTCCCTCCCCACCTCAAGCTCTGTACGATGAGGAGCTGGGTTTAGGAAGGAGAGTGCTTAGAGATGAGACAGAAGTCCTTGTATAACTCTTACCATTGTGATAAAGTGTTTGGAATGTTCCAGACACCACAAGGGTTCTTATTCAGCCTGTGATCCCCCAGGGTTCTGCTGTTGAGTAGATGTCCAGACACACATGGTCTTACGCTGGTCACTGTGGCCTTGTTATGGCTTTCAACAATCAGGACCTCCTGCTCCCTACCATGCTGCTGGGGAAAAAATGAAAGAGGAAAAGCTGTCTATCCAGAATAACAGGGAAGATGAGAGGGATCTAGTCAGTTTTCTTTGCTCATTTTTTTCTCGTATACTGTGTGTGTGTGTGTATATGTGTGTGTATGTGTGTGTGTGTGTGTGTGTGTGTGTGTGTGTAGTTTGAATTTTTTTTGTTTGGGGTGTGTGTCACTCAACCAATTAACATTAAACACCTACGTGCCAGGCACTGTACTAAGTGTAGAAGATACAAAGAAAGTAAAAAAAAATACACACATATACATACATACATTTACACACACACACATACATGTGTATATATATATATGTATACATATACATATATATACACACATACATGTGTATATATATGTATATGTATACATATATATGTATATATACAAATAGTGTGTGTGTCCCCAGTTCGCAGTGTTTCTTGACCACAGCTCTCCTGACTGGGATATGACCCTTGTTATGCCATACGCTTGCCAATTCATGAGCCACCCCCTCCTTCCTTCTATGGAGAAGGGAGCATAGAGTAGCCATCAGTCTCCTGACTCCCCGAAGAGAGCTGTTCAACTCCTCTCTTACCACCTGTGCAGGGCAAACAGTTCATCCTGCTCCATCACTCTGGTTACGGTTCCCTTGTGACCCATGGCTGGTATCTTTTGCAGGATTCAAGATATGCCAGATTACTCCTATGTGTCAGTGCCACGTCGTTGTGGTGGTAGTCATACACTTACCTTCCCCTACCGCCGCTATGCCCGCTTGCAGCACTTGGCTCAATGTGTCTTCCCTACAGAAGATGTACAGGCCTCCTTGAAGGTACGAGGGTACTAGCTGGGCAGAACTGCACAGGAAGGGGGCAAGGGGAGACAGGACTTAACTGCCTTAGAACCACAAACCTTAAGGTATGGAAAGCACTTGTGTCTCTCAGGCTTCACTCACATTTCCCTTGTTCTCATTTCCCTTGTCACTCTGTCTTTCTAAAGCTATGTAGATGATTTTGTTCATGCAGCGGGTAGGAAGGGCGAGGAGAGAGTTGTAGGGACGTCCCTACAGTCCCTCTACCTTTCCTCTAGTCCAGGGGTTCTTAACCTAGGATCCATGAACTTATTAAAAAAAATTTATAACTATATATCACTGTTAATTAATTCCTTTGTAATCCTGTGTATTTTGTTTTGTGCACATGAAAACATTATTCCATAGAGTTTTTTGTCCATGACACAAAAATGGTTAAGAACTCCTGATGTAGATATGGATGGCTGATGTAAGGGGTCCACAGGGTTTTTTTTATATGACACAAGAATGGTTAAGTAGATGTGAGTGACTGATGCAAGTTGGCAGTGTGAGGATGGGAAATCTTAGGTACCACCATGGTAATGAAGGTATGTCTTTGCAGCATGAGGTAGACATCTTGGGCCTGGACGGACATATCTACAAGGGACGTTTGGATACAAGGTTGCCTGAAATAACAAACAAGGAAAGTGAGTATCCAGGTGGCACAGAATCACACTGTAGAGTGGGCAATCAATCACTGGGTGTAGTGTTTCTTGACCACAGCTCTTCTACTAGGAAGATTAGGCAGTACCGCGGAACACCAGATCTCTGGGAAATCAATTATTAAGCAACTACTATGTGCCAGGTACTATGCCAAGCACTAAGGATACAAAAAGAGGCAAAAGACAGTCCCTGCCCATAAGGAACTTACAATCTAACGGGGGAGACAACATGCAAACAAATGATATATGTGAGCAAGCTATATACAGAATAAATAGGAAGTAACAGAGAGAAGGCACTGGGATTAAGAGGAGTTAGGGAAAGTTTCCAGTAAAAGGTGGGAGTTTATTGGGACTTAAAGGAAGCCAAGGACGTCAGTCGTTGGAGCAAAGGAGGGAGAATGTTCCAGGCATGGGGGAACAGCCAGAGAAAATACCCAGAGCTGAGAGAGGGAGTGTCTTGTTCATAGAATAGCTAGGAGGCCAGTGTTCCTAGATGGAAGAGTACGTCAGCGAGTAAGGTGTAAGAGGACTGGGAAGGTAGGAAGGGCTTTGAATGCCAAACACAGCAATTTGCAGAGTCCTAGAAGTGATAGCTATTGGAATTTACTGGATAGGGAAATGGTGCAAGAGTTACACGAGCATATCTGCATTTAGGAAAAATCACTTTTGTGGCTGAACAGAAGATAGATTGGAGTGAGCAGGTAGACTTGAGGCAGGCCGACCCACCAGCAGCCTCTTGCATTAGGGGTGACTCTGTGAGAGGAGAGAAAGGGGTGTATTGGAGAGATGTTGTAGAAGAGAAATTGACAGAACTTGGCTTTGTCTCCTACTGCCCAGAATTATCCTCTCTCTACCCCAAACTCACACTCTCAACATACAAAAAGCGCAGATTTCCCATGGCGCAAGCACAGAGATTAATTAATAGGGACAGATCATGAAACCTCTACCTCTCCGCAAATATGGGGAAAGGCTCATATGCTGGTTTTCCATCATACAAAGTTTAGACAGTAGTACAAGTAGTACAAGAGTCAAGACTTTGAGTTGGGAGTTCAAATCCTAGTTCTGTTATGTACTAGCTGGATGACCTGGAGCAAGTCACTTCCTTGCTCAGCCTGTTTCCTTCTCTGTAAAAGGAAGTAAATGGACTAGATCTTCTCTAAGAGCCCTTCCAACTCTAAATTTATGATCCTGAGAGCCATATTCTTTGCCCTTGGGGTTACTGTCTAATGGGGCAGCTAGGTGGCATGGTGGATAAAGTGCTAGGTCTAGAGTCAGGAAGACTCATCTTCCTGAGTTCAAATCTGACCTCTGACACTTAATAGCTGTATGACCCTGGGCAAGTCACTTAACCCTGTTTGTCTCAGTTTCCTTATGTGTAAAAGGAGCTGGAGAAGGAAATGGCAAACCACTCCAGTATCTTTGCCAAGAAAACCTCAGATAAGGTCACAAAGAGTCAGACATGACTGAAAGACAACTTGTAAAAGCAATTACTAACAGGAAACAAGACAGCAGGCCCATATTCATCCGCTTCATAGCTGTCCCCTTCACCCATGGATCCCTACAGGTTACCACGCCTACCTTCATGCTTAGCCCTGACCCTCTCTTCCCTACTGCGTGTCTTCCTCATACCCTTCCTGCTACATCCAGGTCCTCTGAAGAACAAACCAAAGAATCTGTGTCCTGTTGGGCAAAGCAGGCAATCCCCTTCAAGACCGCAGAGCGCTCAGATGCTGGTGGCTTCCATGACAAGTAATTCTTTGGCTGATCCTCCTGAATTCCTTCTCCTTCTCATCCCCAGCCCTGGGCCCCTTGAGTCTGGCTCCTCCCCATGGACTCTGGCACCTTGGGGAGGGAGGGAGGCAAGGCAGGCAATGGACACTGGAAAAAGAGAGTGTTCAAGAGCTGGAGGGTCAAGATTGGGCTTGATTGGGGTAATTCCTGGTCCTGGATTCTGTAGACAATGTGCCAAATTTTGCCTCAGGACAGTTTTTTTTTTTTTTGGAGCTTGGTTGGTATAAGCTTTAAGTGGTGGTTGAGATGTGGGGATGGGGAGGGGGAATGGAGGGGTTATGGTTCCTTCCACAAGCCCCAAAACAACAAGGCACTTCCTTGTCCATAAGATTTCCCAAGAGCTTTCAGGAGCAGTGTTGTCCAGAGTAACTAAGAGTAAAGTCCAGAATTAAGAGAAAAGGAGGTGTGTGTGTGGGAGGAGGATTACAGAGGCAAACTGAGGTTTGATATAAGGAAAAACTTCCTGATTGAGTTATACCAAAGTGGAATTAACTAGCTGCCTGGAGAGGTGGTAAGTTTCTCTAACTGGAAGTGTTAACTGTAATAGGTTATGAGGGGGATTCTTACCCAGTTACAGGCTGGCTGAGAAGATTTCTGAGATCCTTTGAACTCCAAGGTTCTGAGATTCTGGGACCCAGGTGGCCCTTAAAGGAGACTCTTCCAGAAATACAGAGAGTAGTGAAAAGAACACTGGACTGGGGAACAGGGTCCCTGCATCTGCTCTGATACGAATTAGCTGTGTGTCCTTAGATGAGTTAATTCCCTTCTAGGTAAATTGAGAATGTTGGGCTAGATGAGAGAAAATGTCCTGCGGCTAGAAGTTGGGGATTGAGCAGGCCCAGTGGAGCCCACAGCCTGGGACATCTGGAGAAAGGGAATAGTAACTGACAGATGGTCAGTCATATTCCTAATTCCCAGGTCTCTAACACGGCTTTAGGCTGTGCTGATCCTCCCTAGGGAAGGTATATTTAAGGAAGAACCCTCGTGGTAGCTCAGTCATCTTCATACCCACTGGAGGTTTGTTTTTTTGTTGGGCTTTTTTGGGGGGTCAATTGGGGTTAAGTGATAGGATCACACAACTAGTAAGTGCCTGAGGCTGGATTTGAACTCAGGTCCTCCTGACTCCAGAGCTGGTGCTTTATCTACTTTGTCACCTAGCTGCCCCTCTACTGGAGTTTTAAACAACATTTAGTGGAATAGATAAAAATAAGTGAAAATAGGGCTCCACAGAAATTCCTATACCGACTAGTATAAGTTTTACCCAAAAAGAGATCTCTAAAAGAGTTGTTAGGGTCCACTGATTTTGTATTTCACAATGGATAAAGAGGTCCGTTTGACTTTTTTGTTTAAGTTAGGTAGGGGGGCTCAGAACTTAAAACTTGTACCACCATAAACAATGACTTTATCTTTACCCTAACTTTGCCTTAACCTTGAGGTTTGCCATACAACCCTGTGCTCATTTCTTCGGTCAGTATGGCCTTGGTGAGACTACTAGACAAACCAAAGTCCCTGCCCCACTGGGCCTACTAAACGGGGAATTCCTTAGCATGTGTTTCTAGTGTAATTCTTCCGGACTATGCCCCCTCTCAGAGATTAACTAGGTAGTATAGAGAAGGCGTCAGCAATCTTAACCCCTGTTGTTTCTTGTCTCTCTAGACCAGCAAACAAAGGGCAGACCCGTCTCCTCTCAGGGGCGCCTCACACAGTTTAATGCCACACATCCACCAAGCCCCACAACTGTTAACCCCAGTAACCTCCCCTAACAGTTTAGAGGATGTTTACTGAGGTGTAGATGGATCTCCTCTACTCTGCCCTGGAAGAAGATCAAGCAGTGATACCCTGGGCACATACCTTCATGCACGGTACTTGCCAATAAATGTTTGCGAAGAAGATGGCTGAGTGTTTATGTTCAGCCACAAAGGGTGGGGGATGGATGAATATATGGTAAAGGTCAAGATGGCACTTCCTTAATTCAGATAACACAAAACTATTCTGCAATCACCAGAAACCACAGAACAGAATGGTATAATAATGTATTCTGAAAAGCAAAGGAGTTCATGATGCAACCCAAAGAAATGTAGTTTGCAAACTTGAGTCTAATCAACAATAAAATAGGATGGATATTCATTAAAAAGATATCAGAAGCATCCCTACAAAAGAAAATGTAGAAATGGGCAGATTATTGGCTTTTCAAGCACATTAAAAACAGAATCAAAAAACAGCAAACAAATGTAGCAGCCAAGGGAAACACAAGAAACAAAATAAATTACTCCTGAAAAAAAGAAGGAAAATAGAAAAAAGATACCTAAGGGATTAAAAAAAAACAAACCCAAATTCTACAATACGGAAAGAAAGACTATTAAGAGATTTTTTTTTTCTTTTATTTGAGGCAATAGGGTTAGGTGACTTTCCCAAGGTCACACAGCTTGTAAGTGTCTGAGGCTGGATTTGCATTCAGGTCCTCCTGATTCCTGGGCTGGTGCTCTATCCACTGCACCACTGTCCCTATTTCTTTCTAAAAAATGCAAAGGAGACAAGAATGAAAGTGGATCCTAAATAGAAGTGATGGTAGAGGAAGAGGACTGAAACACCATAGATTAAACCTTGCCAAAAATAAAAAAATAAAGATGGCACTTCCTTGCTGCTACTCTAGCCTGAAAGTTCTAAATTTATAGTCTCTTTGAGATAGACTATCGAACCCTGAGATACATTCCTAGACAAATGCAGGGTGAGGTTCTTCGTAATGGTGGTGATAAGACGTGCCCAACCCACTTTGCACATTTCCATGTTATGGTGACCTAAATCATACTACCTAATGACCTGCAGTTATTGGAATTTGAAGTTCTTCCAGTGTGCTCAGGGTTCCCTACCTAGGAATCTATGGGTCCTAGTTCCAAGCTGGAAAGGACCTCAGAAACCATCTCATCCCTGGGTTATTTGCCCTGGTTCTAATCTTCCATTTCCATTGGGGGTGCTGACTTCCTCAAGTTGAATGAGATGGACAAGGGCAGACCCAATGTTGTGCTGCTTGTGGGCAAGATGCTGAGTGGAAGGGGAAAGAGGGCAGCTGCTGGCACTTTACTGACCATCAGCTTAGGGCCACTCAAAGCATGTGTTGATTTCCAAATTCCAAAAGTACTTGGAAGCTGCTCTCACTCTCTGCCCCTAAGTACTCTGCTCATAGGTACAGCCTACTCTGGAAGGGTATCTGGAAGGGTACCAGGTCTATTTCCCCCACAGCTCCAGCAGAGGGGCCTTAGGCTTACATTTTTAGCCTGCACTTTCTCCTCTCTGCCCTCCTCACTGTTTGTTCTCTCTACCCCTACAGCCCAGCCCTGGGTCAGAAGGAAACATTTAGGAGTGTGAACATTCCTGTCTGGACACTTCCCTTGCCCCTCACCTCCTCCCCAAAACACCTCCACTGGGACGGTGGCAGGGAGGGGCTCATAGAGTTTGTCTGACATTCACATTTCTTGGCTCCCTTGGGTCACCTTCCAGCCTCCTACCTAACAGACCTTCCATACCATGGCTGAGGAACCGCCCAGGTTAGGGGGCCATGATGAAGGATCAACTGAGTTCCATTAGATTTAATGGAGAGAGGATTCCCAAAAGAGCTGTTCCCATGAGAGGGGACTGAGGTCCTAGGCCATGACAAACTACTGTATGCGCAAGGTACCCTGCTAGATGCTGGGGATGTACAAAACTAAAACAAAATACCCTAAAGGAGAAAACACGTCCATGTAAAATGTAAGGCCATTTGAAGAAGAAACATCAGGGAAGGCTTCACAGACCCCTTTTCACCTCCAGTTATCTCCTACCATGCTGCAACTAGAGCACAGCCCACTCTATCCAGCTCTTGCTCTGAGGTGTATTCAAAATCAACTCTGCAAGGGTCTTGTCAATGACAATATGGCTCCACTCACTATCCCTGGAACTCCCAGACCAAAACACCCTTCCTTGGCCACCACCCCTCTATATGCTGTCCTCTTCCTGCTCCCCCATTAGAATGTAAGTCTCTAAGGGCAGACAGGATCGCTCTTGTACGCAGTACTCAGCACATAGTAAGTATTTTGTTGTTGTTCAGTCTTTTCAGTCATGTCTGACTCTTTGTGACCCCATTTGGAATTTTCTTGGCAAAGATACTGGAGTGGTTTGCCATTTCCTTCTTCAGCTCACTTTTACAGATAAGGAAACTGAAGCAAACTTGCTCAGGGTCACATATCTAATAAGTACCTAAGGCCAGATCTGAACTCTGGTTATGCTTCATAAATGCTTTTTATCCATTAACTAGTTTATTCATGCATAGAGGAAATGGGGATCTAGGAGCAGTTAAGTGAAAGGTAGACTCGGAGTCAGGAAGACCTGAGTTGGATCTGGACTCAAGACACTTTATGAGCTGTGTGACCTTGGGTAAATCACTTAACCTCTGTCTGTCTCTGTTTCCTTATCTGTAAAATGGGAGTACTTCAAGAGGGTTGTAAAGATCAAATGAAGTTGTCGGCATAGAGCATTTTACAAACCTTGGAGCTATGTTAATGCTAGCTATTGTTTTTCTTTTCATCTGACCTAGTCTCGGAACTAAGCATTAAAAGAAAACAAGGATTGGAGAAGCATATGTGAATTCCAGTCACTGGGACATCCTATGGAGATACGTGGCACTGGGAGACAGGGTGTAGATTCCAGGTAACTGCTGATAGCTCAGTTTGGTTGACGCAGAGTTTATGAAGGATAATTAGGAGCCAGGTAGTTAAAGGCCTTAAATTCCCAGCTGAGGAGTTTGTGGTTTATTCTAGAACCACTGGGAGCTACTGAAGACTTTTGAGCAGAATGACACCATGACCTGTTCCTTAGGAAGAGTATCTTGGCAGCTGTTTGGAGGCTAGATTAGAAAGGGTAGGTATTGGGTACATACAGAGATCCACTTGTAGATTCCTGCAATACTTCATGTGAGACATGAGTATCTGAATTAAGGGAAAAACATAGTTAAGTAGAGACAAGGGGACAGAAGTGAAGACGTAGAAGTATTACCAAGACTTGACAGTGACACAGTGAAGGAGAAAAAAGAATAGGATGAGTCAGGGGTTATGAATCTGGATGAATGGAAGCATGGTGAAGCCTCAACAGAAATAAGGAAGTTTGGAAAATGGGTAGGAGGGGGAGTTGCTTACTCCTGAAACATACTGAGTTTGAATTGCTGACAAGAAGTAACAATGAAAGGCAGCTAGGTTGCTCAATGGATAGAGTGCTGGCCCTGGAGTCAGGACAGACAAATTCAGCCTCAGACACTTACTAGCTGTGTGACCCTGGGCAAGCCACTTAATCCCATTAGGAAGAAAGAGGGAGGAAGGGGGAGAGGAAGGGGGAGGGGGAAGAGGAGGGAGAGGGGGAGAGAGAGAGAGAGAAAGAGAGGAAGGGAGGGAGGGAGGAAGAGAAATAACATTCAGTTAACAATGCAAGACTGGAGTACAGAAGAGAGCTAAGGGTGGGATGGCTGCTAAGTGGCACAGCCAATGTTTGATTTCTCATTTTCCTGGCCTCAGACATTTACTAGCTGTGTTACCCTGGGCAGCTCACTTAACCCTGTTTGACTCAGGTTTTTATTTTTCATTCTCAAGTTAAGAAATAAAATACACATTTCCAAAACAAAATAGAATGTTAAAAAAAAAAAAGGATTTCACATGAAACTGAAAATCTATTATGTACAACTTGCTTTTCCTTTTAAATATCTTTGCCAAGAAAACTCCAGATGGAGTCACAGAGTTGGACACTACTGAACCACAACAAAGGTGGGATATATAGGTGGGAGAGTCATCTACATAGAACTGATCATTGAATCCATGGGAGTTCAGAAGATTACCATGGGGAAGGCACATGTAGAGAAAAGGAAATCCCATAACACTCATACTAAGGGAACTGGAGGAAGAGAGGGCAGATGGATGATGATTAATAAGGGGAATGAGACAGAGCAGAGGGACAGATGGGGCGGAGGACCAGGAGACAGCAATGCCATGGAAGCCAAGAGAGGGAGGGTGGTAGAGATCTTTCAGGAGAAGGTAAACAATAGCACTGAAAACTGCAGAGAGACCGAGGAAGAGGAGCACTGAGAAAAGGTCATTGGATTTAGCAGGATCATTGGTTACCTTGGAGAGAGCTGTTTCAGTGGAGGGTTGGCTCAGCAGTCAGAATGTAATTGATGGAGAAGTGAGTGGGGGATGAAGCCTCTTTGAGGCTTGGGCCTTCCATACTTTCCCCTCCTCAGCAAAGGACCTCACCTCAAAACTTCACTGAGAAAACTGAGGTGATTGTTTGGTCAGCATCTCCCCCAAACTCCGTGACATCATCCCTCACTCTCTTCTTTTTTTCCTCAGTTTCTGACAATGTGGGGGCCCTTCTTCTTGCCAGCCAAACACCTCTCTGCCTTGCTCTTGACCTCATCCTCTCTGGCAAATTGCATCCTTAAATCATCCCTTTTCCTGTCTAATTTTCAGTCTCTCTCCAAGTTCCTCCCTTGTTGCCTACCAGGGCAAGGAACAAGCAGTTACTGTGCTTTACAAATATTATCTCGATTCTCTCAACTCTGGGAGGTACTTGCTATTATCCTCATTTCACAGTTAAGGAAACTGAGATTAACGGACTTGTCCAGGATCACACTGTCAGGTCTTCCTGACTTCAGCCTTAGTGTTCTATCCTCTGGGCCAGTCAGCTGCCTCGAAAAACAAATCTTTTCCACCTTTAAAAAACTTCACTAGACCCTTCAGAGCAAACTCTCTTCCTATGTCTCTGATCTCTTTTTCAGCCAAACTCTTAGAAAAAAAGCTATTTACAGTTATCCCTTCCACATCTTGACTTTCTCAATCATGGTTTCCATATAGTGTGGATCAGCATAAGAAATCAAATGGAAATTTTTTGGGAGTTTTGTGGAAGCCACAGATGACACAGAACCTATGACCAAAATACTTAACACAAATTTTACTGTACTGTAAACAGTACATAAAAGAAAAAGTAAAAATTCAGATTTCTCTGGTATGAAGGGAAGGCCAAAAAATTTTATGGGGATTTTCCAGATCTTGGGGGCACTGTGCCCTTGACCCCTACGATGTGTAAGGGATAACTGTACTTTCACTGCTCCTACTTCCTCTCCTCACTCACTTCTCAGTCTTTTGATTTTGGCTTCCCACCTCTTCATTCCTCAGAAACAGCTCTCCGAAAAGTTACAAATCACTTAACTGCTAAATCTAATCGTCTTCTCTCAGTCTCATATTTCCTGATCACTGTTTCTTCCTGGATACTCTTGCTTTATCCCATTCGATGGCCCCATCAACTCACATGGGTTTAATTATGTCTGTACACATAATACCCACATCTATATGTCCAATACCAGTCTCTCCCCTGAGCACCAATCTCACATTTATTGTTCTTCATTTGTTTCAGTCTTGTCCCCCTTTGATCTTCATGATCCCATTTGAGGTTTTCTTGGTAAACCATTTCCTTTTCTAGCTCTTTTTACAAATGAGGAAACTGAGGTAAACAGGGTTGCCTAGGGCCACACAGCCAGTAAGTGTCTGAGGTCACATTTGAACTCGGGTCTTCCTGACTCCAGGCCCAGCACTTTATCCACTGCATCATGACTATCCCCCAAACTAGCTAGCTTCCCATTATATTACCTTACATTTTTCAATAGGTACCCAATAGACATCTCAGTCTCAACATATCTAAAACAGAACTCATTATCTTCCCCTCATACTCATCCCTCTATTGAACTTTGCTATTCTATCAAGGGCACTGTCATCCTTTCAGTCTCCCAGGTTTATAACCTGAGGGTAATCCTCACTTTTTCCCCTGCTCATGCCACATAGACAATCAGCTACACGATTTCTTACTATTTCTACCTTCACATCTCTGGCAAGTATCTCCTCACTACTCATACAGCTACCACCTTCGTCTAGGTCCCCAACACCCCAGGTGGTCTTCATGCTTCAATTCTTTCCCTGCTCCAATCTATCCTTCAAGCAGCTGCCAAAGCAATTCTCCTAAAGCAGGAGTCTGATCATAATACACCCCCTCCATTTCCATGACACATTCAAGAAATTCCAATTCAATAACCTCTAGGACTAAGTATCTATTCCTCTTTTTTGGCTTTTAAACATTTTCCCAATCTGACTCCATTCAATCTTTCCACACTCATTCTACATTATTCCCCTCCAAACAGCCTAGGCATGATCCAGACAAAATGACCTTTTCCTATTCCCCAACTATGGCATTCCAACTTGCTGCCTTTTCACCAGCTATCTCCCATGTACTCCCTTTTCACCTGTGATTCATAAAATTCTTCCCTTCCTTAAAAGGCAGCTCACGTGTCACCTCTTACAGGAACTCTTCTTTAATCATCCTTCCAACGACTGGATCCTCCCTACCTTACATTTGCTGTTATTGTCAGTCATTTCAATCTTGTCTGAGTCTTTGTGACCCCATTTGAGGTTTTCTTTCTTCTTAATAATTAATTTATTTTAGTTTTCAACATTCATTTCCATAAGATTTTGAGTTTTAAATTTTCTCCCCCTTTTCCTCTTCTCCCCTCCCCAAGATGGCATGCAATCTGATATAGGCTCTACTTATATATTCATATTAAACGGAACACATTACAATGAATAAGAGGAATCATTTGGAGTTTTCTTGACAAAGATACTGGAGTAGTTTGCCATTTCCTTCTCCAGGTCATTTTACAGATGAGGAAACTCAGGCAAACAGGGTTAAAGGACTTGCCCAGGGTCACACAGATGTGTGTGCGCCTGTTGCTGGATTTGAATTCAGGCCCTCCTGATTCCAGGCCTGGTGCTTTATCCACTGTACCACCTAACTGCTCCTACCTTATATTCAACCACCATTTATTTTGCTTTCAGACTTGCATAGTCTCACTCAGGGAAGATAAACAGAGTGGAGGCAGTTCTATTGCTTTTAGCCTAGCCCAGAGCCTGGAATATATTAAAAATTAATAAACGCTTGTTGATCAATTGATTTCTAGGAGTCAGAAAATGAAAGGGAAAGATGTAGGACAGTAACCTGAGGGGATGTCAGGATTGAGGGTTGGTTTTTTTGTTTTTAAGGATGGGGGTAAACCTGAGCATATAATCATTGATTTACAGCTATAAGGAACCTCAGAAGGCAACCCATCCAAACCCTCTCATTTTGCAGATGAGGAAACTGAGGCCCAGGAAAGATAAAGTGACTAAGATCTCACAGGTAGATAAGCAGAGCCAGAATCCAAATCCATACCCTCAGATGCTATACCCAACAATACTCCTTCCACTGTCCCATCTTCCTGAATGTTGTAGGCCTCTGGGAAGAAACCAGTAGAAATGGAATGGTTGAAGAGGAATAAAAGAATCCCAGGGAAGATCTCAGAGGAGAAGGGAGAGAATGGGGATGGGAGAACAGAGCAACTGGCTTTTGAAAGGAAGAAAGGTGAAGACACAAATGAAGGGTTTTGAGGTAAGGCAATAAGACAGACAGCTGAGAACACATGGTCTTGGTTTTTTCAAAGGAGTCAAAGATATGTTCTTCTGAGGTAGCAAAGGTGATGCAGTAGAGTGCTGGGCTCGAGTTAGGAAAGCCTGCGTTCAAATTCTGCTTCAGACACTAGCTATGTTACCCTGGACAGGTCACTTAATGTGTTCCCTTATAAGTAAACTTTGTGCAACTCTGCCTCACTTAAATTCAATCCTTGGGCAAGTCAAGAAATCACTCCATGATGTCAGTTGCCCTCTTCAAAGACCAAAGTCTGAACAACAAAAGTAACAGTTCCCTACCTCCTTGGATTTTTGCAAAATGAGCTAATGTATGTACAGTGAATGAAAATAACAGATTTTCATGTGGATATGAAATATGGAAAAAAATGTGGATTTGAGGAAAGAAGTTTGGAATAATCCCCAAAGAATAGGTGAGAGAGAATCAGAGGTGTCGTTGCAAGTAAGAATCGCTAACAAATATTCATAACGGAGATAATTAACATGGTTGCCTGACTTTCTCCAATAGTACTTGGCAAATTAGGAATAAGACCAGTTGATGGTGTGGCAATAACCTTGGATTGAGAATTGAGCAAGAGTCATGGGTAAAGACCCTTGCATCGTTGAACTGGCTAACCACAGAGTCCCCGGAGGAAAGTCAGACCTGCTACGGAGATTCTAAAAGCTAAAAAGGAAGAGATGAATGTGGGCCACATGATCTTAGCCCTCTTCCCCTCTGGGAGCTGAGTATGGTCCCTACCACTTTGGTGACCTTTATTCAAGGAAGAAACACATCAGTCAAAAGCAGTGAAGGAAATCAAAACCCTGGGTTTTTCTGATCTAATTCTCATTTTTTGCTGCGAGAGACAGGTGCCTGGAACCCAAGATAGGGAGTCCCCCACCCACTCTAAACTCAGTCCCTCACATTCTCTTGGGCCTACCTTAACCCACACTTGGTGGGGCAAGAAGCCTGGGGACAACAGAAGAGTTCTTGAAAGGAAAAAGGCAATGGTTCCTAGAAGCCTCTTCTCCCTTCTACCACCCAGTGTGGGTGTTAGGAAGGGATGGGGTTGAGCTATACTATGGGTGGGCAGCAAGGTGGTGCAGTGGATAGAGTGCCAGGACTTAAGTCAGAAAGACTTAGCTCCCTGAGTTAAAACCTGGCTAAGATCCTTACTAGCCGTGTGACCCTGGGCAAATCATATAACCCCTATTGCTTCAGTTGCCATATCTGTAAAATGAGCTGGAGAAGAAAATGGTGAACCCCTGCAGTACCTCTGCTAAGAAAACCCCAAATGGTGAAACAGAGAGTCGGCCACGACTGATAATGACTGAAGAACAAAAACACAATAGGTGACAATGTGTAGTGATGTTTATCTTGATGGGTCTTCTGGGAAGTATGTAGTCCTGGGGTGTGGAAGGAGTTTTTCCCCTTCCTCTGTGATGGACCTGACAAGGTCTTAGAGCCTAGGCCAAGTTCACCTCAAGGGTCATCTTCTTGCTTAACCAGCTATGGTTTGTTCTCAATGACAGCACCAGGGGTCAAAGCAAACACACCTTCTCCTGTTCTCATTTCCCTCAGCTTCTGCCCATTCCATCAAAGGATCAAGCCAGGCCAACCTCTCCTTTTTCTGAAATCCAAATTCAAGTTCTATAGGGAAAGCAGGGATGTTGCAAATGGATAGAGGGCCTGACCTGGAGTCAAGAAGATTCATCTTCCTGAGTTCAAATCTGATCCCAGTCACTTAGACTGAACCTAGGCAAGTCACTTTACCCTGTTTGCTTTATCTGTAAAACAAGTTGGGAGAAGGAAATGGCAAATCACTCCAGTAACTTTGCCAAGAAAACCCTAAATAGGGTTACAAACTTCCATCAAGACCCAACAAGGTTAAGTAGTTGGTTTTTTCCTCATGTACCATAACCTCCCACTTAGAATGATAGGCACCCCCAAAGTTGAGCAGATTTCCAGTCACTAGAATGTAGGGATTCAGGCAGATGCTTTCTATCTTCATCACCCAGAAAAACATCAAAGCTTCAGGTTACCCTAACAAGTACTGTTCTCTGGAGGAGGTTCAGCCATTCCACTCACATATCTGACCTGGTTTGTCTTCACTACAGGGACACAATTTTTCTCACACAAAAGGGACTCTCCCTTCGACGCAGGGGAAAAGAAGAGGTGTGTGGGAGGAGCAGGTTCAATATCTTAGATCCAAAAGGGCCCAATCCCTTCATATTAGAGATGAGGTCAGAGGAAGTTAAGCGATTTAATTCAGGTTATACAGGTAGTACATGTTAGAAATGGAATTTGAACCCAGGTCTTATGACTCCAAGAGATAATGTTGTTCCACTGTACTGCATGTGGGCACCTCCTCATGAGGTATCTGGCTATCCAGGGACATCTGAGGAAACAAAACTGAAAGAGGAAAGTTGAGCATGTGAAATGTGTGTGGGAGGAGTCACATTTTCTACTCTAATTTGGTTGGGGTTACCCCTCATGTAAATATCTCTGAGGAAACTCACAGGTGAGAAAAGTTGTAGCAGGGGAAAATACTTGAATGACCTCCAAGCTCTGAATTAGAAACCAGGAAGACCTCACCTATTTGGTTTAGCTTTTTCACATGATCTTAACCTAGGCCCCTCTGTCATTTTCCAGCAAGTTTCCCCTTGACCAGAATTTTGCTTTTGGGGTTGTCATTTTAGAGGGAGTTTAGGTGGCAGTAGATATGAGTGCTGGAGTTAGTCAGACCTGAGTTCAAATCCTACGTTGCTAAGCCATTGTGTGATCCTGGGCAAATCACAAAAAAGTCCCATCTGCTTCAGTTTCATCTCTAAAATGGGGCTAATAAAGCACCTACCTCCCCAGGGTTGCTTTGAGAATTAAAAGCAAAGCACTCTGCAAACTTTGTATTATATTATAGTATTTGTATCATACAAATGCTATTGTCATTCTGCCTATTTTAGCTATCTGTAGACTTTTAAAATCTCCACTACTAAACTTAAGCTTCTGGAGATCCAGGAATTAAGTTTTGCTCATTTCAAATTCTGGTCAACATCTAGCACCTTGCCTCAGCAGGACTGGGTTTGAACAGGAGAAAAGGCTATGAAGTTATGCCAAAACTCCCAAGGAAACAAGGGTAACAGGAGTTGAGAAGACACAATACACTTATCTACACCAGCTCCCTCCTTTAGCTCTCAAGAACCTTCAGTTTCTCTTATATCCTTTCCAAAAAAAAGGTCTTTCTTGATCTTTCCCCTCTTACCCCCACATACATTATCTAGTATTTACTTGGCATCTAATCTGTGTGCCTCACACACAGGAGGTAATTCATAAATGTTCGTTGATTTAAGTTCTTCTTCATTCATTTCTCAAACTAAGCATGAGTTCTTTCTCTAGGAAACACAGATTACGAGCTCAGCTCCCCTAAGGACAACAGGGGTGTACCTAGAGAATCCAGTGAGTGGAAATAAATTCTAAGATTCTTTTATTAATAAACAGTAGGTCCACCTGTGCTCACCAATATACACAGACCCCCTCACTCCCTTCTTAGGGACCCCAGTGTTTTAACCCAGCTCTCACAATGTACACTTGCTATTCCTGGGATGCTGGATTGGGAAGGACTGAAAATAAGCCTTTACTTTGCTGACAAAACTCCCAGAAAAGCCTGGCTAGCCCCTAGAAGCTGCTACTTCAGAGTTTGGCAGATACTGAAGCTAAGTGGCAGGAAAAGTTGTGGGGTGGGATCTTGGGCAGGTACAGAGGGAAAAACCATCTAACTAAGGAGTCAGGCTTCCTATTAGATCAGATGACTCTCTCAAAGCTATTTCCTCACCCCAGCATTCACTTTGACCAGGAGTTTGCTCCCCCCTCTCCCTTGGGAGCCTAAAGACTGTAATTTGAAGGGACAAAGATCATGAAAGGATGGGAGGTGAAGGGAAGGATAAACAACTCAGGCCTCAACCTCGATTCCATCCCACCCCCTTCAACTACAATCTACACAGGAAAAAAAATGACTATCCAATAGGTCACTTAGGGGGACAGGGGATAACAAATCACTTAGATGAGTTACTGTGACCCCAAACAAGTTACTTCCTTCTCAACTCTACAAATTCATGTTTCAAGGCCCCTCACCTTTCCCCACCCAAACTCCCCTACCTCATTCAACTCAGTCTGCTTCCAGTCCCACCCCCACATCTGAGGACACTGGAGAACAGGGCAGGTTTGTTTCCAAGTAGGAAAGAGCAGTACCACAAGACACAGCAGGTTAGAAAATTCATTTTTTAAAAAAATTTTAAATTAATTAAAAAAAAACCTCAAGCTGGCATGAGCAAGATTCTGATTTAGGAACTAAACCAAGAGTTCTTGGTTGCAAACTCGTCCTGTCCCGCTCAACCAACCTTGCCACCCCCACCACTCCTGGCTCTGGTGGGAAAGGCTTAATGTCCTCCCCACCCCCATCCCTCATGTACAATAGTGCCAGGGCCCCAGCCCTGGAAGGGGGAGGAGATAAATCTTATCTGGAGGTGGGCCACCCCACCAGGGTGGAGACCCTGGGAGCATCAGCAAAAAGAGCAGTTACAGCCTCCAGGGTCTAAGCAGCAGTGATTGGGGGTGGGGGAGAAGATACCATCCAGTCTGAGCTCAGAGGAATCAGCACTTCAGAGGCAGGGTCCAGATGGGAAGGGTGCAAAGTCCTCATCGCCCCTCAAATCCGTTTTTCTGTTGCCTCTAATTCTGGGGAGTCTTAAGGAGAGAGCCTGGCTTCTTCTCTGGCCACTGCCACCATCCAGGTTCACAGCCTCAGCAATGCAGAAAATGGGGTGCACCGCCTCTTCCTATCCTCCGCTGTTACAGCTGCTCTAGACCCTCTCAGGTCATCCGAACTTGTTACCCAGAGATCTATCTGTTATTAGCCAAACACTCCACTGTGGCATAAGTGAAGCAGGGGAGAGGGGGCAGAAAAATGTTCTCCATTTTCCCCTTTCTCCAAGGCTGGCCCCATTCTCCTATACATTAGATATATCTGTATATTTATATATATTATAGTTATATATTAAAAAGAGAAAAAGACCAGTTATTGACTTTCCTGAAGAGAAATCCCCCCTGAAGGCCTCAGGAAGTTTAAAAAAAAATTATAAAATTTTCCAGTGCAATCTTCAGGAAAAACCCCACCCCAACCCACCCTACCCTTCCCTAACCTGTCCTTCTCTGCACCCACCCCTACCCCAAGCACTTCTAGCCCCTGCACCCCCAGCCCGGGCTCTAGCAGCACAAAGTCTTATCTCTGCCCATCCATTGCAGCCACAGCTTTCTGCTGGGAACCCCCCTGTTGTGCCCCGGGGGGCCACGTGGGCTGAGGATGGTGGAGATGGTGCAGACTGTGAGTTGTGGGGGAAGAGGGTGGGATCCAGGCTGCCTGATGGCTGGGTGGAGAGGAGGCCCAAAAAGGGCTGAAGTTTGCAGGGGGGGAGCAAGCCATGGCTGTCATGGGGCTGTTACTGCTCTGCAGGGTCTCCGAGGCCCGTAGCTTGGAGAACATGGCCAACGCATCCGGGAAATTGGGTGGCGTAGCAGGTGTGTTGCTAGGTGTGCACATCTGTAGAGAGAGAAAATCCAGGGTGGTGTTCAAGCCAAGCTCCGACCCAAAATAGGGACCCACATTAGCTCCCACCAACACCCCCACAAGCTTAGCAAATACCTCCTCCTTTCTCACAAAAGATTTGTGGCACCTAGCTTTTAAGAATCAGCTTTCCCAGATCATTTTCCCAACCTTGGATCACTCCCTACCTCCAGGGCTGTTCTTCAGCCCCAGAGCAACAGCAGCTGGACAAAACATAAACCACTCACCCCATCCCCTCAGGCCTGAAACAATCGAGAGAAATGAGGACAAAATCAAAGGTGGTTTCACCAGAATTCCAGCAGAGCAATGGCACTGCTTTGGTGGGAATTATCTTCACCCAACATCCACAAAAGGAGACCCTGTGGGTATTTATAACCACCATCTCACAGGTGAGAAAATGGAGGCCCAAGAGGTGATTCAGGTACTGCCCAAGGTCTCATCTGCCCCACTATCAACTCAATGTTCCACAACCCATCTTCTTTCGGGAAATCTTCCCCTTTGCTTGGGAAGGTTCTCGGAAGGAAGGGATCGATTCAGGCAAAATCTAAAACAAGCCACTGTCAAATGCACAAAAGGAAAACCATTTGTAGAGACCTCAGACCCAGTCCTGAGCAAAGGTTTTGCTATTTGCTAGCTAGTGAGTCTCTGTACAGGTTAAAGAGCTCATCTCTCCAGGCCTTAGGCTAGATAATCTCAGTGTTGAAAGGACCTTTAACATCTAACCTCAGATTAGTTCTGGAGGAATTAGGTGGCTTTTCCCCTCTAGCTTGGCACTCAGGAGGGGAAAAGTGAAGACAGCCAAGCAATAAGAATGAAGGCTCCTCCATTTCTATGGTGTTTTTATAGTTACAAAGGGCTTTCACAAACAAAATCTTAATAGATACTCATAAATGGCCCTGTGTGATATAGGGATTATAATCTCCATTTTACAGAAAAGGAAAACTGAGGATCAGTGGGGTGGTTAAGTGACTTTGCTCCAGGTCATATAACTACTTGGATATAGAGCAGCTAGCAAGGACAGGGACTCACTCGGTCAGAAGACCCACTTCTACTATCCTGGATTCAGTGAGGTGGGTTTAATAGAGAAAATGCCAGATTTGGACTCCAAGGATCTGAGCTCAAATTTAACCACTTAATTTACTACCTGTGACCTGGGGCTAGTTTAGGGGTGGGGAACCTTCTGCCTCCAGATCCTCAATCCGAACTTTTGGATTCTGTCAAAGGGCCACACTGGAAGACCTAGAGGCAAAAGGTTCCTCACCCCTGGGCTTGTCACTTAACTTCAGTAGGACGTCAAAGTAGACGACCCCTCCCCCAAAGGCCTCCTTCTAAACTTCACATCTCTGAACCGGAGACCTAGGCAAAACACCCGAACTTAGCCACACTATGGGTACTCCCTGCTCAAGGACTATTTCTATGTTTACCAGATACTAAGTATTCTAAAGGAGCTGTTCCTGGGTCCCCCTGGTCTTCTGGTCCCTTTGTGGGGCTAGAAAGAGGTTCAATGACGGGAATGAGGGAGCAAAGAGAAGAATCCAGGTCAATGAAATCTGGTCACCTTAGCAGCTTCTCCCTTTCCTCCTGGAACCTTCATTCTCTGAATGTCTCCTAATTTTAGCTGCAGCAGTGGTCCCTCCCTAGGACTCACCCCAGGAATGTGGGGAAAGGGAAGAGGAGATGGTTCTAGAAATCTATGACTCCTGATTAACTTTCCATCGCTTTCTAGTGGGAGTGAGGTCTGGCCTGAGAACAATCTTCCCCTCCCCTTTCCAAGGACAGTCCAATGTGCTTATTCAGTAAGAAGAAGGTTAAAATCTGGAGGGAACAGATCTGGTTTCAAATGCTGACTCTGTTACTTACCACCTGTGTGATGGGTAGCAAGTCACTGAACTTCTCTGGGCCTCAGTTTCCTCAACTGTATAAATGACCTCAAAGGTCCTTTCCATTTCTAAATCTATGACTGAAGAACACTCTCACATCGGCATCCCCGGGATTACAAAACTGCCCCCATCTGCATACCCAATCTAGAAGAAGGCACATTACTGGCCTCCCCAACCCAGGACTCTCCTCACCACACCCCACTTTACCCACAGCAACAAATAATACACAGGAGGAGAAAGGGGAAGGTCAGTGAATCCTATCAACAAGGATCAAATCAAACCCTCCAGTCAGGCCTAGCTCCTTCAGAAGGAATCTGGTTAAAGTCATTTCTACAAAACACCTATCTGCTGAAGCACAATGGCCACTGCATTAAATTGTTCCACTAAAATGTGGCACCGGAGTACACAGAGTGCTGGGCCTGGAGTCAGGAAGACCTGAGTTCAGACTCTTACTAGCTGTGTGACCCTGGGCAAGTCACTTTCTCTTTCTTTACTTCAGTTTCTTCAACTGTAAAATGGGATAATAAGAGTACCTACCTCCCAGGGTTGTTGTGAGGATCAAATGAGGTAACAATTATAAAGTGGTTAGCACAGTGCCTGGCACAGAGTATGTGCTATAGAAATGCTTACTCCCTTATTCCCCCACTTGGGGCTTCAGTTTCCTCATCTGCAATAAGAGGGAGTTGAACTAGGTGAGATGATCTCTTCCAGCTCTGACAGTCTGAGAAACAGGAGAAATAACAGAAGGGCTCTATATTTACATAGTCTGTATCAATCTACAGTTATCTTCATTTGTCTACTCACTATTCCCTCTCACATATTCGTAGCAGTTGACGTTTAACGCTGTCCTTTAAGGTTTATACTTTACAGGAATTTTTTTCACCAGATGCTCACAAAATACAGCCCTATGAGTATTATAAAACCCATTTCACAAATGAGCCAATGGAGATTCAAGAGTTTCAGGGACTGCCCAAAGTCTCCCTTTGACTCCAAGTTTGGCTCTACCATACCAGCTCAATGTTCCTCAACTCATCTTCTCCTTTGCTGAATTTCTCCTCTTGGTCACACACCCTCTTCTTCACTTTTCTTTCTTTTGATAATCCAATCCCAAACCATCCTTTGATGGCTCAAATCACAATCCTTCCGTCTATAGCAACCCAGTGAACTTACTGTCCTCTCAAGTCTTGCAGCATTTGTCTATACTAATGGTTTTCAAATTTTTTGGTCTCAGGACTCTTAATTACTGAAAATTCCCCCACTACCAAAGAGTTTTTATATTACTAGGTCTCTATCCATATTTGGCTTATTAGAAAATAAAATGTATTCGTATTATGAAAAATGTTTTACCTTAAGGGTAAAGAACCTGTGGTTTATACCATTCACTCAATTATCAAGTGACCATTATGTGCAAGATACTAGAAATATGAAAATGAAAAACACAGCCTTTACTCTCAAAGGGCCTGTAATCTAATTATGGAGCCAGGGGATATAATGCACACAAATAAATATAAAGCAATATCAATTATAAGGTAAAGGATTGATTCTCCAGATAAAATTTTCCAAAGAAAATTTCAAGGAAAAGCATTTTTTTGATGGAGTGATCAAGGAAGACTGCCCAGAGGAAGGGGCATCTGAGATGGGCCTTGATTGAAGAAGATTATCCACAGGCAGACAGATGTGAAGGGGGTATGTTTTACACAAAGGAAGCAGAGGGCAGCAGGACACAACTGGGAAACAGCTGGCAGTCCATTATGCCTGAAATAGGTGAAAGGGTTCGAAGGGAAGCAAGAGTGGAAAGGGCGGGTCACAGTAGGAAGGCTGAAGAGTTTTCATCTTATCCCAAGGGCCAGCAGTTTCCCAAATGGGTAGGGAGGTACAAAGGACAATTCAAACTGAGGAAGTGTGAAGATATCAAGAGTTATACGTGTTCTTTTTTTCCCATTTAAAAACAAAAGTAAGCTTCGCCATATAATATTGACTACACAGACAGACTTGGGTGTCCTCACTCACTACAGGCAGAGGGTGAAACATCCTGAGCAGAAGGCTCAAGTTCCCTAAAATGGTGGCCATCATTCTACATGCTTGCTTAATTAGATTTTACAGATCTCATCTCAACTAGCTTAAACTAAACTAACCAGCCCCAAATGGACAACTGGTATAGAGAGTCCTCTGTAGAAACCTCAGAATGAAAATAATACTAAGAGTATAAACAAGAGAATAAGAAAATGACAGAAATCACTGTTCTACTTCCACTAGGAGCTCTTCCATCATCCATGCTACAAGGTAAAAACAGGGCACTAATTAGACCCAAGTGGACCCAAAAAATTTATAAATGTTCAAGACTTTTTGAAATACAAATTCACACCCACCAGCATTAACAAAGAACCTCTTCTAAAGGAAATATCTTGCTGTGAGATCAGCTAATGATAGTATGAAGCCATCACTTTTAGCCAGACACTTAAAAAAAGCCTAAAAAATATAAACACCAACCCCTTACATACCTTACTCTGAAAACTAGAAAAAGAAATTCTTGTAAAATGCTTTAAAAAAATTCTCCCAAACAAGCGTGTCAGTGGGTTTTGAACACATTTGTTAAAAAGACATTAAAATGTTAAAACCTTGCAATTAGCATGTAAAAACTAATTTACTAGTCGAATTTCTACAAACACGTTTGTCATGATTGGTGGATGGCATCAATGAGGATGATTCAACAGGCCCAGCCAACAAAGTATTTCTTCCATTTGGACCTACTCGTCTTTTTATCATTTCCAGACATGATAACTGTTAAAATCTTTAGCATCAGAGGAAAGTGAATTTCAATCAAGACCTTTAAAAACTGCTTATATCACGAGGGGTTAGACCCAAATTTTTAAAAAGTATCTTCTACCCTGTTAATTTTTAGAGGAGCAGAAAGGTTTTGTGTACTGTTAATAAAATTATTTTATAAAGACCTAATTTCAAATCTGGCCTCTGACTCTTGCTGGGTGACTCATCACAAGTCACTTAACCCCTTTTGCCTCAGTTTCCTCATCTGTAAAATAAGCTCCAGAAGGAAATGGCAACCACTCCATTATCTTTGCCAAGAAAATCCCAAATAGGCCAAAGAGTTGGGCAGGAATAAACCGACTGAACAAAGCCATTTTTACCAATTCGGACCTGAAGCCCAAGGTCAAAGGAGAGTTAAATAGCAGCAATATGTTTGAACTCCCAGTCCTCTGATACCAAATCTAGCACTTTCCCCATTGTCAACATGTTGCCTCTGTGTTGTCTCATTTCTTGCACTGCTACACTTAAAATGCTTAGGGATCTCTTGGGACTCCCAACTCCCTTCTCCCATTTGGTTTTTTATTTCTTTAACATTTTAAACTCTTTGAGGACGAGGAATGTGCTTCATCCTACTTTATATTAGCTTGTTTGATGTTCCCTGAAAAGGGCATGTCTGTCTCTGTGGATTTTGCATGGGCTGTCCATGAGGGCTACCACTTATCTCTACCTGACTCTCTGCCTACATTCAAGACTGAGTTCATGTCACCTTCTGTGGGAAACTTAATGGACCTCCCCCCACACGTTTCCCAGCTATCACTGCTCTCCTTCCTTAAATTATATTGAATATACTTGTGTAAATATCCTTCTGCACACCTAGATTGTAACTTGCCATGCATACAGAAGGCATTTAAATGTGTATTAGATAGCATAACCTCCAGAAGTACAAGGTCATGTGTCTAATTTGAACTCCCCAGGAGGAGAGGCACCACTTCTCATTCATGCTGCCTGGCACATAGTAGGACTCATTTCACCTGAACTTTGTATCCTGAGTGCTAGTACAGGTCACTAAACTGAAATCAGCTGATTGGTATTCTTATGTGTATATATTTCAGTAGTTTGTCTTTTTGGAGAAAACTTGGCAAATGTTATTTACAATGCCAAAAGGTACATTCACTTAGCAAGGGTCAAGATCTTAGCTGGTCCTACCTTGCCTAGTGGTACAAGGAATCAGGCAGCTACTAGATAAACTTAAGAGTCTACTTCACACAGACCTGCCCTCCTCCCTTCCCTAACTGGGACACTCTACTCCCTCCCTACAGTGGGGCACAGTAGGAAAAAAAAAATGTAGTTGGGGCTGCCATGGCAGTAGGTGGCTTCCACTTGGGAGAATAATAGCTAGCATTTATATATGGCTTTAAGATTTGCAAGGTGCTTTGCATGTTTATCTCATCTGATACCTGCAAAAATCCTGAAAAGTGTTGTCTCCTTATTAAGGAAAGTGAGGCTAAAGAGGTTAATGTAGGGTCTCACAGCCAGCATATGTCAGAGGGGAGATTTGAATTCAGGCTTTTCTGGCTCCAAGGCCAACTCCACATTCATTATTACCACCTAGCTGCCTTAGACATTAAGAGAAGGGCAAGATAAAAAACAGGAACAGGTCAATTTACAGTTCCTTTCTTAAGACACACCTCCCTTATTTTATTCCAGCACACTTGCTACACTAACACAGCCATGTAAGGAGTCTCAGAATGGACACACTGAATCAAAGACAAAGGCAGTCTCAAACCCATTCTGGCCCAGCTCTTGCTTGGGGGTGGGGGAGGGGAAAGAATGCAAAGTTATCTTTTCCTGAGGACTCCACCAAAGATTACAGCCAACAAACAGTAAACACCAAAGTTGAGTTTCTGAGAAATGGGTCATCAGCAGGTCCCCAGGCTAGGGAGGGAACTGGTGAGGAAGGAGGCATGAGATAGCATCCATCTCCCTGATACCAGCATTCAAACACAAGCCTCATTTTAAAGCAGGAGTTGTTTGTGGGGGTTTTATTTAACTTTTAAATTTTTGTCATGGACCCCTTTGACAAGTCTGGTGAAGCCTAAGGATCTTTTTTTCTCAATTTTTTAAAATTTTAAATAAAATTAATCAGATCACAAAAGAAACCAATTACACTGAAATACAGTTATCAAAATATTTTTAAAAACATGTTCACAGATCCCAGCTTGAGAATCTATCCCTCTTTGTAAAAAAAAAAAAAAAAAAAAAAAAAAAACATAAAAAACTTTCAGAAGGATTTTTGAGCTCATAGTGGACAAAATTAAGAGACTAGGAAGGCTAGAATGTTATCCACTTCCCCTTAGCGCCCTACATCTCTCCACCTTCTGGGGCCTATCAGAAGATTTCTTCTTTGGAGAAAAGCAGACAGGCAGATAGACTGTTCTGCTAATTTAGACACCTAACACCTGGTCAGTAAACCTGGGGCAGGTGTTGCTGTCAGTAGCCTGTCCATTTTATTCCAAATTATTATTTTTTTAAGTCTCAGCAATTCTAAGAGAGAAGGAAGGACTTCCATTTTGTAAAGTACAATTTCAAAGCAAAGCAGATTAGGGAGAATTATTATTTTTTAAAAGTCTCAGCAATTCTAAGAGAGAAGGACTTCCATTTTCTAAAGCACAATTTAAAAGAAATTCCCATTTCTCCTTGATGACTAGATGGAATGGGAGAGCAAAGTAGATTAGGAAGATTGAATACAAAGTATTTCTTCCAGCAAACATCTGTAGATAATGTAGGGGGAAGGGAAGGCCAAGGATATAAACACTTGTGAAAAAGTTACTTCAGAAGGTAGTCAAGAGTAGATATCCAGGAGAATAACATTTGACAAGGTGGAGTCACTAGGGCATTCTCCCAACAACCCACCCTAACACACAGAGACAGACAGACATAGACACAGTCACGCAGTCACACACACACCCCCTTAGCTAATAGGTAACTAGCTAGAAAAACAGGGAAAGAATAGGCAGTTGGTGCTGGGACACCGTATTGATCAATGAAGGCTCCAGAGAAACAATGGGAAAAAAACCAAGCCTTCTTCCTTTCACCGCACAAGAGGTGGACTATGGGTGTGGAATAGAACATATGCTGTCAGACAAGGACAACATGTGGTTGGTTTTGCTAAATTATTTGTCACTTAAAAGTCTTTGTTTTAGGAGAAGGCTTACTGGGAAGGTGAGAGTGAAACAGAGGAGGTATGTAATGAAACTAATTCGATGTAAAAACACAGAAGTACAACAAAAAACAAAAGCTTTGAAGGAATTTTTCTGTCTGGATGGGGTAGAGGTACCCCTTAACCAAGAGAACAAAAGGTTCTAGAATGGGGCAGGGGCTCTAAAGGGAAGCTTTAGGGGAATGTATTATTCTGGGTCGATTATAAATACTAAGATACCCAATGCTGCAGAACGATTAAGGGGGATTCTGTGCCTCATCTTATCCCCCAATCAGGGTCAAACCTGCCCGGTTGCCAACCCTAAGTGGGCTAGGTGAGAGGGGCACACACATTGGAGGATATCACTCAATTCTCCCATTCTATGCCCATTTCCTCTGGCAGAGGGCTCATAAGAATGGATTATTCCACCCCCCCCCTTTTGTTTCCCCCTAATTCATGGCCCCCCAGAGCAGCACCAAAAAGGGACTAGGAGGTCCACTTTCAGCAACCTTCAAACCTCCATCTCTCCAGCTTCCAAGGCTTAACTATCTCTTGCACTCTATATCTCCCAGCTCCCCTCCTTCCCAGGAAGCTCAGCCAACAGGGGTGGGGAGTGGGGAGGACTCAGGCCCTAGGTCATGGTCAAGCAGCTCAGGGTCCAGGGTCACCAAGTTTGCTCTGGGCCTGTCTGAGCAGTTCTTTCCTGGAAGACATTTTGGCTTTGTTTACATTTGCAGGCAAGGCGCTCGCTCCAAGGCAACATGGCTGTCACCGGCCTAGCTCGCTGACAGCAAGCCCCCCACCTCCAGCCCCGCTAGCATCCCTGGCACCTAGACCCGGGGGGCAGCCCCCACCAAGCGCTGTCTGCTGCGGGTGGGGGGGTGGGGGGAGGCTCTGGCTCTTCCCGCCACACTAGAGGCCCCACTTCCGCACTGGCTTGCTTGCATAAGTCTAAAATCTTCGGGGATGGGGGGGGGGGGTGTAGGATTAGGTCTGTCTACTTCCTCCCCTCAACCTTCCCACCCCCCACCATAACTTACCATCTGGTGGTGATGGTGGCTGTTGGGAATGTTTGTTTCTTGGAAAAACGTGCTCAGGGCGGTCTGTGGGCAAACAGAGAGTGGCAGTTAGCCAAGCCGGGGTGGGGGAAGCAGAACCCCAACAGAAGCTGGGGCCGGCCGGGATGGCACCACTCCCGGCCTCCACCTCCAATACCCCCCCCCCCCCGGCTTGGCAACTAGGGCAGCTCCCCCTTTTCTTCCAATGGCCAGATCACCCTACCCGTCCTGCACCGAGCCCGGTGTCACTCCAGTTAAAAGTCGCCGCCGGTTCCCACGTGGAGAAATAAGCAGTAGGGCCACGGGGGGGGGGGGGGGGGGGGGCTGGGCGCGACGTGGGGGAGAAGCTAGACACTTCCGCAACCCCCACTCCTGGCTATCTCCCTTACAACTGCTCTCCCCCAGGACCACTCCCCCTCCTGCCAGGAGAGGAACCGCGTCCCTCCACTACAGCCGCCCACCCCCCTTCAGGAAGAGGGAGGCCCAGCTCCCGGAGCCTGAAGCTCGGGAGCTCCACACGCCTCCGCGATCTTGGGGGACCACGGGCTCGCCTTCTCCGGGCCCGGACACCCATAGCCACCCCTCCCCAGTCACCACGACGCGGAAAGGGGGAGGACAGGGTTTCACGCGCCCTTCTTTCCTTGGGGTCTGGGAACTCATGGGTCGGTAGCCTCCCCCCTTCCCCTAATAAACTTGGGGCGCAGACGGGGGACCGGGAAGAGGGGGGTGTGTGCGTGTGTGCGTATTCGTGGGAGCTGAACTCGCCGCTACCCACTCGTGGCCTGGTCTGGCCCCGTGGGTTATTTAAAGATACACACACTATTCTTGGATCGAGTCCGGCAGGGATAGAAATAGATGAGGTGAAGCGCAGGGGAGGCAGCGGCGTGCAGTGGAGGAGGGGGCCCGCCCGGGCCATAACGGGAAGCGTGAGCCAAGCCCCGTCCGTCCGTCAGTCTGTCCGTCCGTCCCTCCTCCCGGCGGCCGGAAAAGCACGAACGCACCTCGAACTGCCAGTGGGCCGCCTGCAGCAGCTGCTTCGCCTGGTCGGCCGCGCAGCCCGCGGCCAGCACGAACTGGTTGATCATGACCTGGTGCCTGAGCTCCTCCATATTCACCGACATGGCCGGAAGAAGCGAAGCCGGCCCCAGTCGCCCGGCGGGGAAGGAGAGTCCGAGGCTCGAGGCGCTGAGGGGAGCCGGGAGGCGTCCGCCGAGGCTGGGCTTGCTCCTTCTCTCTCGCCTTTCTCCCCGGCCTGCGCCCGCCGGCCTCCTTCCCAACCCCCAGCAGCCGCCTCCTGCGCTCCCTCCCCTCCCTTCGGCCCAAGCAGCCTGCTTCAGTCGGCCCCGACCGGACGAATGTTGTGGTTCGCCCGCTCTCCCTCCTCCCGGGGAGAACACCACAAACAACAGCGCGGGGCGGGGCCTGGGAGGGCCCCAACGTTCGAGGCCCCGCGTTCCGCGGCCTCTGATTGGACGGCGCGCCTCTCCGCCAGAGCCCCGGCGCATGTATGGATGTTCGATTCGAATCCCAGAGTCGCCGAGGCTGTTACTGTTGCTCTCTTTTTTTTTTTTTTTTTCCCTTGCCCCTCCCCCCACCCTGGCCTAGTCCATTGGAGGAGGCTTGAGCTGTCGGGCTCCCTGGGCATTGGCTGTTTGCTGTGTTTTGGCTTCTGAGGCCGGTGATTGGCTGCAATCTACCAGTCGGGGAGGAACCGCCGGTGCTGATTGGCCATTCGTGCTCCTGTTTGAACTCAAGTTGAAAACCTTGAGTGTTTGCTGATTGGCTGAGGCCCTTCTGTTTTCTGTTGTAGGAATGGGGCTGGTGTAGCCAAGTTCATTCATTACTTCATTGAAACTGAACATGCTCAGCTGGAAAAGCAAGCCTGAGTGGGTTTGACTCATTTCCTTTCGAAGATGTGGTCATCTCAAGAAACAGAATTATCAAAATAGAAAACAGACAGGGTTGTTGCAGCTGCTCAAATCACAGTTGTATAACTTTCAAGACCCCTCACTTTTTTTTTTTTTGTGCAAAATTTTGGAACTTTGGTCTCTGAAAATGTAAAACAATAAGAGTTTATAATGAATACTGTAAGCATTCCACTGATGCAGAGGAAAAAAATATATATTTCTCAGTCTTTAGAGCTGAAGTTTGTTTTGTTTTTTCTTTTCCTGGACATACTGAAGCTTTAATTTCCTTTACAAAAAAAAAAAAAACCAAAACACAGAGCAAGTTAGGTTGTGTTTGTCCTTCGTTCTCAAAGAGGACCGTGACATCAAGATGATGACATGACTTGCAGTTGACTTTGATTTGAGTCTGTGCAAGGTCACCAACCTCACTTTCTCCTTCAGAGCCATCTGAGTCTAGCGGCCTGATATTTATCAGGACAATTGGAGACGGCCCAGGATGCAGTGGGAGACCCTGGCCCTTTCGGGCTAAGTCTTATCACATTCTCACTTTGAGGGAGAAACACCCATTCAATGAATAGGCTTCTTTAAGTTACTCAAGGGATGGGTCCTTTAATCAAAAAAAAAAAAAACAAAACAAAGAAAAACAAAGAAAGAAAAGAAATCAAACTAGGAGGGGAAGACCCTCAGGGTTCCTGGGTAAAAGAGAAACAATTACGATTTAGTTATTACATTCTCACTTTGAGTGAGTAACTGTTATCCTAGCTCATTAAAAACAAAAACAAAATGAAATCCATTTGATCTTAAGGACTTTGTGTTTGGGAGTTTCTGGGCTGTCGGGAAAAGGAAAAGGAGTGTGATTACATATGTTTATTTGGTCAATAGGGGCTGGAGCCCTACCAGTATGCTCACACAGAACTGGATTCTGTCTGATCTCTAAAAAGAGGAGATCAGGTTATTCTAGCTCTCTGACTCATTCTAGCTCTCCAGAATTCCGGAGACAATTTCTCAGTTTACATTTGGCTCATTTCCAGTGTCTCACAAAGAGAAGATACTAAATGGATGAAGTGGCAGATATGAAGTATGGGATAGGTATTTATCTTCTATCACAAAAGAAATGCTTAAAACACAAAACACTCTTAAGCTGAAATTGACAAATACTTAAAACATGAAACTAGGAATGCTGGGACACTCTTCAATCAGGTGAGAAAGACCAAATGGGATAATTTAAGGTTCAGATAGCGGAAGGGAGCCCATACACATAGAAATATATTACCTATTATAATCTCCTAGGAAGTGAAAACTCCTAGGAGACCTGGGAGACTGCTGAACAGGTTTGATTTTCCTCTCCTTCTGTGCTATCTAAAGCAGCAACTCAAGGTCTAGATCTTCTAATGCATGGGTCATTTTCTTGGTGATGATCTTCTTTAAGAAGGCTGTAGTTGTAGAAAGCTGCTGCTAATCAACTTATAGGAATTCCCAACCTCCTGTCCTTATGAAGTAGCAGCCAAGGCTAGAAAGATCTATCTCAGTATTGCTGTTCACTTACATGTGTTCAGAAGAAATAAAAAGCAGAACAGGCAGCTAAGTACTAGAGATCCAGCCTCAGACTCACCCAAGCAAGTATATGTGAAGTCACTGGTATGCAGATATAGTTGCCAGACAAGGAAGAGCTTGTTGGAATCTCAACCTGTGGTAGAGCATTCCGAGCTCATATTGGTCTGATCAGCCACAGTCGGACACACTGAAATTTCACTTTATCAAATGATGTCATTTTGGTCCTCTGAGAACAAAGGAGAACAACCAACTAATTCAAAAGAAAAAAGAGAGCAGGAGTGGAAGTTGTTTCTCCCATTAAAATGGGAAGCTCTTTCTGCTCAGCCTTCTTCAACATTAACCCCTGGTGATGAGGACCAACCAGGGATGGGTCTCTGGTCATGTGTGTTTTTTTATGTGGATCTGAGTATGAGGCCTATCTCTGAGGGACCAGAATACAGGCTCAACTCCATGGAAAGTATCCAAATCTAGCAAAACATGGTGACTTCTCTGATTATATTTAGAGAAGTTATATACGGAGAGAGTCCTGGTGTGTTGTAGGAAGACGGAGAAGGAGGTGGAGAGAAAGGTATAGAGAAAAGCAGGCCTAGAGAACAGAAGACTATTGAAAGCATTTAGGTCTAGTCTAGTAGAAGGGTACTTAGATCATTTAGTCTAGCTCTTTCACTTTACAAATAAGAAAACTGATTCCCAGAGAAGTTCAGTGATTTTTCTTTAGGTAAGGTTTTTTACCTACAGTTTGTGAACTTATGTGTGTGTGTGTATATTTAAAATGTTTTATTACATTAGCTGTTTTTCAATATAATTCATTTCCTTTGTACTGTTACATATTTTATTTTATGCATTTAAAAGCATTCTGAAAAGAAATGCATCGACTTCCCCAGACAAGTGAAAAGAGAAGGGTACATGCTACAAAAAAAATTTCACAACTCCAACTCCCAGTAAATAGTAGAGCCCATATTCTGATCTGGTTCCAAACCCAGGGTTCTTTCTATTACATTCTTTAGGACTAATGTTTACAATATATGGTCTGGCCAGTCAGGTCTGTAGGGAGGGAACAAGGTGTAGTGGAGTGACCTAGATTCTAATCTGATATACTGACTAGGTGTAGGATTTTGGGGAAGCCACTTAACTTTTGAGTCTCAGTTTCCTCATCTGTTAATCAGGATAAGCAGAGGTTCCCAAATTTATTTGTCTTACCTTTTCAAAAAAAAAAAATTACTCACCTCCCCTCTCCTCAGCTGGAAATTTACTTTCTTTTAAGCCTTTAACGGTTATTTTTTAATCTGCATCATTTAAAAAATAATTTTTTTTAAAAAAATGACACATCTTAAATTTAATAATTTATTTTAAATTTGTATTTTTTTCCCCAAGATTCAAATTTACATGATGCAATATTGTGTCATGTAACTGTATAGTATTGTATTGTAAATAGGTCATTACATGAACATATTTCTTCAGATGCACTTCCTGACAATGCATGACATGCTCCCCTGACAATACTTGTTTGTTAAGACCTGTCAGTGGACTTGACCACTTGACCACTGATGGGTTATAATTTATATTTTGTGTATTTATTTGGAAAATAATGTAATCACTATGACTTTAACTATTGCACAACAGATGAAAAATGTATAAAGCGTTTTTCAAAATTTTCTTCTCTTCTTTCCTTATGCTTTCACCTCCCCCTTATTTTTATTCAGTGCCCCCCAATTGCACCAAGACTACTACTGCCCCCTTCCCATCATTCCAGCACCCCCCCGGGGGGTGGTATCACCCACTTTGGGAACCTCTGACAATAATAATACCTTTAGTAACAAATGGGAGAGATGTAAAGTGATTTTTAGACCTTAAAGTGTTATATAAAGGCCATTATTATAACAAGAGAAAAATCCATAGTCTTCTTTTGTCTCTCTCTGTCCACACACTTATCTGTGGAAATATAGCACTCTGATGAAATGATCATAGTAGACAGGATTTTCATTGTTCTGTTGTCTTTCTGTTTAGGAGAGGGATAGAACCTGTGATTTCATTGTCATTGGGAACTTCCTGCTCAGGGCAACTCCCTCGTACCATTGTACTTGGCACCTTTTCTGTCATGTATGATCTTAGAGAGTTGCTGGCAGACTTAGGGCTGAAAGACTGAATGATTTGCCCAGGAGTTACACACCTAGTACGTGTGAGACACAAGACTTGAACCCAGGTGTGTTACTTCCCATGTTTCAGGGTTGCCCTCCATCTTGCTATCTTCATTTCTTTTTAAAGGGATTGAATTTGGCTTCTCTGTTGCTGAAACTTGTGTTTCTCTGGCAGCAAACAGATTTCAGAAGCCCTGAGACACCAAGTGGGCAGGAGCACCCGAAACATAGCTGTCCTCTTCCTGTAACTGTAGGGTGAAAACAAAAGTGAGCAATTTCCAGCTTCTATTACGGAGGAACTCAGACAACCAGTGGGCAGAAGAACAAGGAAGTGTGGTAATTGAGTGAATCTAAGCTCCAGAAGAACAAGTAAACAATAAAAACACAAACGCAACGTGATCCTGCCGCCTAAGACAGGCAGTTTCAGAGGGGAAGGTGGCATTGTCCCTCCTCCCAAATAAAGAGCCCTCCAAATCTCACTCAAGATAATTTAATTTAAAAACTCCGAGAGGGGAGAGTCTGGAAAACACAAAAATCACAGGGTCGATTGTTTGCTAGGTAGCAATTGTTGCTGTTGTCTGGTCCAGCTCTTTGTGACCCTGTGGACCATCCATGGGTTTTTCTTGACAAAGATACTGGAATGATTTGCCATTTGTTTCTCTGGTGGTGGACAGAGTTAAGTGACTTGGACAAGGTCACACAGGAAGTTTCTGAAGAATTTGAAGTCAGGTCTTCTTGACACCAAGCCCAGCACTCTATCCACTGTGCCACTTAACTGCCCCAGTAGGTAGAAAGGCAGTTCAGAATTACTCAGATATGCCCAATTGTTTTAGGCCCTGAAAGGATAAGGATAGAAACTGAACCTTTGATTCCATTTATACAGGGAACTCTTTACCGAAGCAGGTTTGGATACCTTCTCTGTAATTTATAGGGTTATCTAGAGTAGTTAAGTTGTTTTTCAGTCATGTCTGACTCTCCTTGATCCCATTTGGGGGTCAAGAGATATTGGAGTGATTTTGCCATTTCCTTCTCCAGCTCATTTTACAGATGAGGAAACTGAGGCAAGCAGGGTTAAAGTGATTTGCCCACGATCCCATTGCTATTATACACACACAATAAGTGTTTGAAGCCATATTTGAACTCAGGGAGGGAGGCACTCTATCCACTGTACCACTCAGCTGCCCATTTACCTGGAGCACTGAGAATTTAAGGTATTTTTTCAGGATGACACATGGAGCATGTTATGTGCCAGAGGCAATACTTCAACCCAGGTCTTGTGGTCTTGAAGGCTTGCTTTCAGTCCAGAAGACACCTTTTCCTGATCTAGAGGACTTCACAATTTAATTGCAATCTGTGCATAATGTCACTTACTGATTCAAAAGTTTATTTATGAACTGTGTTTGCGGAAGTTTTGATCTTTTTGACTTGAGACTTTGTCCTAGGCAGTCAGAGCCACAGCAGGATTTCCCAGAAGGAGAGAGTAAGAGTGGTCTTTCTCAAAGGAGTGTTTTGAGAATGAATGATCTAATGTTTGTAGAGAACCTAGAATTATTTGGTTGGAAACAACTCCCCAAGTAGAAGGCATTATTAAATCGAGTCATTATTATTTTAATCTGAAAGGGTAATATGTGGCAGGCATAAAACAGTAATAAAAGCGTGGGCACTGATAATAAATAATAACACACCAGCAAGTCACAGAAAGAAAAACCCTCATTACATTAATGACTTTGTATGATATGTGAGGCAGCAACCTGAGGGAAGAGAGGTAGAAAGAATATTACCTTGTATTTCCTCTATGTGAGATAATAAGGGAAGTCATGAATATGAGTAATTGTCTGAATTCTGAAACAAGCACATGTTAACTGGGTATGGAATATTTGCCATCTTAGCACATCCTAAAGGAGGATGGGCCTGTTTCAAATAAGCACCATTCTATGCTATACTCCATGAGGAATATTTGAAATGAGGAAGCCTGAAAAAAAGGAAAGAAGAAAGGGTCCAGGGAAGTCTGGGCATTTTTGTCACTTCTTTCTTCCACTCTCAAAATAAGTCCAGCTGCTGTTCTATGGCACTTCAGAATTCAACAATTCAACAAACAACCTCCAGCAGCACAATGTGTATTGTCCTCCCCCAGCCTCGCTTCCGGGAGACCACAGTCTAGTAGATTTAGGAGTACACGCATAATAATCAACATGTACTCCCTATACAAATCATAACAGAAGCAGTGCTTTTAAAAAGTCTAAATAAAGTGTTGAGAGATCTGCTGAGTGAATTACTTACGCCTAGCCCTTAAGTGTCACAGAGTAATAAGAGATGGAATGAAGAAGGGAGAAGTAAGAAATTTCAAAAGGATAAAGAGAAGAGGAATATGCACTGGGAAGTGGGAGTTAAGATGAGACTGTGCCTCTTCTTAAAGACAAATAGAGGGATGAATTAAGTGAAGACTGAAAGACACCCAAAAGGGAGATGAAATCAGCTATGCAATTTGGGTCCAGTCTCGATCCCAAAGACAGATGGTAGAATTTACTTCCCTCTTCTTGGTAGAGAGAAGTAGGGATACCAGGGGTGCAAAATGTTGCATATGCCATCACAAAAAGTTGCTTTTTGGGTCAGTTTGATTTAAATGTTTTCTTCCTCTTATAGGGGTGGGATATATTGGAAAAATGTTGCTGTTTAGTCGTTTTTCAGTTGTGTCCAACTCTTTGTGACATCATTTGGGGTTTTCTTGGCAAAGATACTGAAATGGTTTGTCATTTTCCTCTCTACCTCATTTTACAGATGAGGCAACTGAGGCAAACAAGGTTAAGTGATTTTCCCAGGGTCACACAGCTAGTAAGTGTCAGAGGCTGAATTTGAGCTCAGGAGGTAGAGTCTTCCTGACTCCAGACCTGGTGTGCTGTCCACTGCACCAAGTTGCCCCAGGGTTGGTGTATGGCCAGGGCAAAGATAAAGTTGGTAGACAGAGGGTGATGTGAGGAATAGTCACAAATAAGTAAATGTGATATGGTTGGAATAATGTATAATAAAACTGGAAAGGTAGGATGAGACCAGGCTGTGAAGAGCTTTAAATACCAAACAGAGGAGTTTATATTTGGTTCTAGAGGTTCTAAGGAGCCATGGGAGCTTATTGAGCAGTGATGTGACATGGTCAGGCTTACAGTTTAGGAAAATCACTTTGCTAGCTGTGTGAAAGATGGTTTGGAGTAGGATTAAGTGGATTAAGAAGCAATTGCATTAATCCAGGTGAGAGGCAGTGAGGTACTGAAATCAGGTAGTGGCTGTGTGAGTGGAAAGAAGGGAACATAGATGAGGCATATGGAGAAAGAAATAACAAGATCTGGCAACTAACAATATGTGGGATGAGGGTGTGTGAAGGTGAGGAGTCAGGGATTGTGAATCTGATAACTGGAAGGATGGTGATGAACTTGATAGAAGTAAGGAAGTTCAGAAGAAAAGGAACTTTGGGGTAGGGGGAATAGAGTATTCTGTTTTAGACATACTGAATTTGAGATACTTATGGGACATATAGGGGCAACTAGATGGTATAGTGGATAGAGTGCCGGGTCTGGAGTTTGAAAGACCTAAGTTCAAATCTGGCTGTAGACACTTACTAGCTGTGTGACCCTGGGCAAGTAGTCCTTTAACCCTGTTTGCCTCAGTTTCCTCATCTGTAAAATGATACAGAGAAGGAATGGCAAACCACTCATCTTTGCCAAGTAAACCCCAAATGGGGTCAAGAAGATTCAATGCTGAAATGACTCAACAGTAACATGAAACATACAATTCAAAATGCCCCACAGACAGTTGGTGATGTAGAACTGTAGCTCAGGAGAAATACTGGGGCTGGATTCATAACTCTGGGAGTTACTTGCACAGAAATGATCATCAAATCTATGGGAGCTGATTTGACTACCAAGTGATAGTGTAGAGAGAAAAGAGGGTACGAGATAGGGCCTGGAGGAGTTAAGAGAAATGAAATGGACAGTGAGCCAACAAATCACTCTGAGAAGAATTAGTCAGATATGTAAGATTAGAACAGAGAGAGAGAGAGAGAGAGCAGTGTCATGAAAATCCAGAAAAGAGAGTGTATACAGAAGAGGGTAGACAACAGCAAAACAATATTATTGAGAGGTCAAGAAGAATGAAGATCAGTAAAATTAAGAAACTGTCAATTAAGAAATCATTGATAATTTCTGGAGAGCAATTTCAGCTCAGCAATCAAGTCTGAAAACAGACTGCAGAGTTTAGAAGAGAGGGAAAAGACAGTAAGTAGAGACGATACATGTAAATCGCTTTTTAAGAACTTTTAAAAATTGCGAAAAGGGGTAGATATAAAACCATAGCAGGCAGAGATGCAATGTAATGAATTATTTTTAAGGATAGAGAAAACTTGGATATATTTGTAGGTAGCAGGAGAGAAGCCAGTAAATAAAGGGAGATTGAAAATAAGAGGGAGGGATGATAATTCAATGGAAAAGACAGGAGGGTATGAAATTGAAGGTACAAGTAAAGGGGTTGGACTTGTAAAATGAAGGGTCTTCTCTTTATCAGAGAATGGAGTAAAGGAGGAACTCATAGGAGATGTCAAGGGGTTGGTTAATGAGAAGAGAAGGAGCTTGAAGTGAATAATCTCAATTTTCTCAATAAAGTATGAGGCAATGTCTTCAGTTTAGTGGGTGAGGATGGGAGTATCCCTGGAATCTTGAAGAAAGAAGGGGCAGCTGCTGTGGTGAGTAGCACAGAAAATAATTTAGAGAGGAGCAAAAGGACTGCCTTGATATGTGAAGGGTCCAGTAGAGAATAGATCATACAAATTTCTGGAGAACATTTGAATAAAGCCAACAGACACATTATATGATTCCAACAGTGTATACAACATTCCACATGAATATCTGGCCACTGGACCCAGATGGCTCAGGAGAACAAAGTGAGATTGGTGACCTTGCACAGCCCTCCCTCACTCAGATCAAAGTCAACTGCAAGTAGTGTCATCATCTTGATGTCATAGTCTTCTTTGAGAAGGATGGACAGACACAACAACAACAACAACAACAACGTTCCACAGCTGTAGTATCCCACTTTTCTACCAAAAGCTTCCTTTACTCCTACTATCTCCGTCCATTATCTCCCTAACTGGAATTTATATTATCTAAAACCTGACTTTGGGAGGGGCAGAAAGGTGATCTAATCGGAAGATTTATCTGTCTCACAAAGGACAAAGATTACACCATTCCTATCTCAGGTTATTGGTCCTTTTCCTGAAGGAGCCCTTGTTGCTTTGTACACTCTGTTCTGTACATGCCAACACAGTGATAAAGGGAAACCACACTTTTTGTTACTAGTTTATGTTCTGGTAGGTGAGGCTTTGGCAGTTATTTCAAAGAGAGGCTCAAGGTTACTGTCCAAATTGTGGTGCACAAACTGAAGGGCATCTTTCCAAAAGAAAGAACTTGTTTCTTTGGAGTCTTCAGGATCATTTTCTAGAACTTCCAAGAGAATTATTCTCTAGCAGCTTCTAGTTGGTGGAATGGGAAAGTAGCATGCCTTGTCAATCAATCAGTCAAAAAAACATTTATTAAGCACCTATTTTGAGCCAGGCATTGCTAAGCCCTGGGGATATAAAAAGACAAAAAAGAGTCCTTGCTCTCCAGGAGCTTACAATCCATTCAATGAGACAACATGAAAACAAATATACAAAGAAAGAAAGCAGTGGAATTAAGAGAGAGGAGTTAGGGAAAGTTTAGAGTAAAAGGTGAGAATTTATTGGGACTTATAGAAAGCCAGAGAGGTCAGTAGTTGGAACAGAAGAAGGAGAATGTTCTAGTCATGGGGAACAGCCAGAGAAGATGCCCAGAGCTGAAACAGGGAGTATATTGTTCATGAAACAGCTAGGGAGTCAATGTCCCTGGATTGAAGAGTACATATTGGAGAGCAAGGTGTAAGAAGACTGGAGAGTTAGGAAGGGGCTAGGTTATGAAAGGCTTTGAATGTCAAACAGAGCATTTTGTATTCCATCCTAGAGGTGATAGGGATATTGTAGGTGGCCTTTCCAACAAATTTTGCTACAAAGGGCAGAAGAGTTATAGGATGATAGATAGCAGGGATGGAAGGATCAAGTGAGGATTTTTTCAGGACAGGGAAGTATAGATAAATTTGTAGGCAGTAGAGAGAAATTGAAAATAAATGAAAGTGGAGATAGTAGCGGAGAAGATGGGATGAAAGGGGACCACCTGAACAAGTAGAGAGGTTGTCCTTGGTCAGGGTCAGGTTACTTCATCATGTGAAACAAGAATGAAGGAGAAAGTGGTAGAAGGCACTTGAGTGATGAAAGAAGAGGAAGAAGGAAGAAGGGAATTCATGATGAATGACTTCAATTTTTCCTGCAAAGTATGAGGCAAAGTTCTCTGCTTGGGGGTTGGGGAGGGGGAGAGGGAGCCACAAGAGGTTTGAGGAAGGATGAAAAAATTTAGAAGAGCTACTGTGAATAATGGGATAGGGAATTAATAAGGGAAGTACAGTAGTATTGCCTAGTGGCAGTGAGGGACTAGTAGAGGTTGTATAACATAAATTTGTAGTGGACTCAGTTGTGAGATTTTCTCCACCTTCATTCATCAGCACACATATAGACACAAAGGTAAGGAATGGTGGGAGTGATCTAAGACTAAGTCTTGGCTAAGTGTAATTGGTGATATGATAAAGGACTAAGGGATTCAAGAGAGGAGGACTGGGTAGAGTTACATTAGTTCACCAGGGAGCTAATATAGGGAGAAGAGGAGAAAGTGGCTACTGCGGGGGAAATGGCCTGACAAAGAACTGAGAGGTCAAGAAATTGACCTCTATATAGAGGATAATAGATTATCTCCACCTAAGGGGATTTCAGAATTCTTAAACATGGAGGTGGTATATTTGTGGGTGATGGCAAGATCAATAGTATGACTCTCTTTGTGTGTGTCTGAGATGGAGCAGGTCATGGGAGGTGAGTAGGTTGAGGAACTGGTTAGAGTATTTGTGGGATAATTAATGTGTATGTTGATGTCCTCTTGTATGAGGACAGGAGTTGAAAAGGAGAGAAAAATTGCAAGCCAGGAATCAAACTCATTGAGGAAGGAAGGGAAATGACCCAACAACTACCAGGATTTTAATTGGGTGGTACATATGAATAGCATGAATCTCAAAGGAAGAAAGATTACTGAGTGATAGAGGAAGGAAAAGAATCTGGAAGTAGCAATGGGGAGCAAGGAGTATTCCAAAACTCCCACCTGGACATGAGCTGAGGAGGAGAATAAGTCAAGGTACAGACTATACTGAAAAGGGTAGCCAGGGAGGCTGTGTCATCAGAAAGAAACCAGGTTCCTTTCTTTCTTTTTTAATTTAATTAATTTATTTGTTTTCAATAATGACTTCCATAAGTCTTAAATTTTCTCCCCCTCCCTCTCCTCTCCTTCCCCACGATGGTATGCAATCTTATATGGGTCCTACACATACATTCTTATTAAACACATTTTCACCTTAGTTATGTTGCATAGAATTAAAACAAATGGGAGAAACCATCAGAAAGCCAGACCAAACCAAAACATAACACAAGAGAAAATAGTCTGCTTCATTTTGTGTTCTGACTTCATAGTTCTTTCTCTGGATGTGGATGGCATTTTGCCTCGAGTCCTTTGGGAACGTTTGAGGTCCTTGCATTGCTTGAAGGGCTAAGTCTACCAGAAACAGTCCTTGCACACTATGGTTGTCACTGTGTACAATGTTCTCTTGGTTCTGCTCATTTCACTCATATAAGTTCATATTAAGTCTTTCCAGGTTTTTCTGAAGTAGGACTGTTTGTTATTTCTTATAGCACAATAGTATTCCACTACATTCATATGCCACAACTTGCTCAGCCTTTCCCTAATTGATGGGCATTCCCTTGATTTCCAGTTCTTGGCCACAAGAGTTATTAGAAATATTTTTGCACATGTGGGACCTTTTCCCATTTTTATGATCTCTCTAGGATGTAGCCCTAGAAGTGATATTGCTGGGTCAAAGGGTATGCACATTTTTGTAGCCCTTTGGACATAGTTCCAAATTGTTCTCCGGATTGGTTGGATCAGCTCACAGCTCCACCAACAATGAATTAGTGTTCCAACTCCCCCACATCTTCTCCAACATTTATCATTTTCCTGTTTTGTCAAGTTAGCCAATTTGAGAGGTGTAATGTAGTACCTCAGGCTTGTTTTGACTTGCATCTCTCTAATCAATAGTGATTTAGAGTATTTTTTTGTATGACCATAGATAATTTTAATTTCTTCCTCTGAAAACTCCAAGGTGCAATTCTTAATAAACCCAACAATTAGCTAATACCTAAGTGACACCCTTAACCCCCTCTGGGGAATACTAGAACCTTTAGTGGGAGATATAGCTTACTTGGCTCTGTGGTAGGGCTGGACCACACTCTCTCCTTACTCCCATTTTAGACATTTTATGTCTAAATAGTCAGTTAGATCATTTGCTTGGGTTACTGTGCTAGGAAGCTCAAACCCAACTTTAAGGCTGGATCTATTATTACTCATGGATTCAATTCAATCCAAGAAATTGTTTATTAAACTCCTACTATGCTGATTGCTTGGTTGGTTGGTTGTTGTCCTTTATTCTCAAAGAGGACTCAAATAACATCACCATGATAAAGTGAAATTTCAGTGTTTCTGACTGTGGCTGCTCAGAACAATACGAGCTTGGAATGCTCTACCACAGGTTGGGCACAGATAGTCCTCTGAATATTTGGGGTGGATATTCCAAATTTGCACATCCTGTGTTTACTTTGTGCTGACTCAATTCTGCTTTGCCCATAGAGCACAGCAGCCTTTATGATGTCGGCACGCCATGCTGAGCAGTCCTGGGCCAGTGTCTTCCATGTTGCACAGTCAAATCCAAAGTTCTTGAGAGAGACCTTGAGAGTGTCCTAGTGTCACTTCTTCTGACCACCATGTGATCGCCTGCCCTATGTGAGTTTTCCATAAAATAGTCTTTTTGGCAATTGTACATTTTGCATTCAAACAATGTGGACAGCCCATTGGAGTTGCACTCTCTGAAGCACAGTTTGAATACTTGGCAGTTCAGCTCGAGCAAGTACTTCAGTGTCTGGTATCTTATCCTGCCAGGGGATTCTTAGAATCTTCCTAAGATAGTTCAAATGGAAGAGATTCAGTTTCCTGGCATGGTGCTGGTAGACTGTCCATGTTTCACAGGCATAAAACAATGAGGTCAACACAATGACTCTGTAGACCTTCAGTTTGGTAGTCAGTCTAATACCTCTTCTCTCCCAAATTTGTCCCCAGACTCTCCCAAACGCTGAGTTAGCTCTGGCAGTGTGTGCATCAACCTCATTGTCAATGTGTACATCTCTGGAAAGTATACTACCAAGGCAAGTGAACTTATCCACAACATTCAAAACTTCTTCATTTGTTGTTACCAGTGGTTCCACATATGGATGGTGTGGTGGTGGCTGATGGAGCACCTGTGTTTTTTAGCTGTTAATTATTAGGTCAAAATTAGCACAGGCAACAGAAAATTGATCCGTACTTTGTTGCATGTCAGCTTTAGAGACTGCATTGAGTGTACAATCGTGGGGTGTGTTCAGGGAGGACCAGTAGGAGGGCTGCCGAGCCCTTTTCAGGGCTCTTTCCACCTTTGGTGTTCACTTGTTCCACCCAACTCTCACCTGTGGCTCCAAGAAACTGCAGCATGTGCAGTGGCCACATCCTGGTAAACTGTTTCAGCAGATGGGCCAAACGAGGTTGAGGGTAACCAAGGGTTCTCAAATCCTTGGTTTGTTAACCCAAGCATGTGAAGACTTCCTTTGGTGGAATGAGCAGATGAGAACAATTTATTCCAACAGCCATGAAGGCAGATGAAGCAGGCAACGTGGAGTGCTTAGAGCTTAGTTAGACACCAAAGACACCAAGATTATCCACTGCATCCTGAGTCATCACCAGTCATCTTGACTCTGTCCTGCCACTGGACTGTGATGACTCAGGAGGAGAGAGTGAGGCTGATGACATCATACAACTCTGCCTCACTTAAATCCAATTTGTGCATGAATCAAAAGACATCACCCATACCTACTATGCTAGGTGAAGGTACAAAGACAAAAACGAATGAAACTTTGACCTGAAGAAGGTGACATTTTACTATATTGGGGGATACACATGTTCACAGATAAGAAAATAAAAATTTTTTGTGTGTTTTTAATATTTTTATAGACAGCCTTTATTTTCACATCCTAGATTTCTTCACATACCCCTCTTCTTCTTCCCAGAAAGTCATTTCTTATGTCAAAGAATTTTTTAAAAAGGAAAGAAAAAAACTCAGTCAAACCAATCAGTGTATCAAAAATATGACATCATATACAATATTCCATACCTGTGAAACCCCCTTCCCACCCATGCAAAGGAATGGGATGGGGTGAGACATCTTCTCATACGACTTCTTTGGATCCAGGCTTGTTCTTTGTAATTTCGCAACATTCATTTTCCATTTTTTTTTTTTGTGGTTGTGGTCCTTTGCATTTACATTGTTGCTTTCATTGTGGATGTTGTTTTCTTGGTTCCACTCATTTCACCTTCATGTTAGGTTTTTCCATGCTTTTCTTATATTTCTTCTCATATGAATGATTTGCTTAGCCATTCCCCAAGGGGATAGGCATGTACTTTGTTTTCAGTCTTTACTACTACAAATAAGTTACGCTATAAGTATTTTGGTGTATATGAAGACTCTCTTTTGTTAATGACCTTGGAATATATCCTAACAGTGGAACCTCCGGGTCAAAAAGTATGCACATGTATGAAAGACTAGTACATGTATAGAATGCCTATAATGTCAGATCACCATGTGGGGGAGACTTGGGAGCCTCCTTCCTGCATAGTCAAGATGATAGGTAAGGGGAAAACATTGTAGAGATGCTACAGCATGTACTGACATTCCATAACTGGTTTGAAAAAGTTAACCACGTGGTGAAAGGAACCTCTTTGGCTGCAGAGGCCTTGGAAAAAGGCCTGGTGAGCAAAGCCCGGGTATTTTTCTTCTCTTGCTCTGCTCTTGCTAGTATTCCTTCCCTGGTGGAACCCAGTAAGAGGTAATGTTGTAAGAAGAGAGGGTTTAGGCCCTCCTCATGGAGGCTAACATTTTAGGTGAAGGGAATGGAGAGTATAACAGGGTCCTGGGGTCCCAGCATCCATGTTTGCATGGAGGAGCCAGCAGTGACTTTTTGGATCTAGGTTAGCAGTAGGTAAAAATGAGGACTCATCTGGCAGTTATGCCACATTTGGACATGAACACGAGGGCACCAATGTTATATAGGAAATAAGCTAAGCTTAAGCCTACTGTCTTTAGAGACTGAAATAGGAGAGTACTGTTCTAATGGCTATGTCTTCAAATATAAATATTGCTTGGTTAAAGTTAATAGATGTTAAGTGGTTAAATGGAATTAGGGTGCTAGTCACCAGTGGTTAATAGAGGGGTGAGCAAATAGCATTGGAGAAGAGACACTCTTAACCCCCTCAGGGGAATCCTAGAACCCTGAGCGGGAGATCTAGTTTACTTGGCTCTGAGGTGGTGAGCCTGAGCACATTCTCTCCTTACTCCCATTTTAGATATTTTATTTGCATAATTTGAAATCGCTTTCTAGAAGGATTGCACTAATTCATTGAAATGAAAAAAAATTAGGGAGACACAGAGAGAGACAGACACACACACACACACACACACACATAGACAGAGACAGAGAGAAACACTAATAACTAATTTCAGGAAGTGACCTGCTCTGATGTATGTTTTAGGAATGGTTTATTTGTGTGAAAAACAGATCAGAGAGAGGACAGACTGGATTCAAGGAAACCAATTTAAAAGACTATTAAACTAGTCAAGGAGAGACATGATGAGAACCTGAATTAGAATTGTGTGACTATGTGAGTGGAGACAAGAGAGTCATAGATCTAGAACTAGAAGAAACAGATAATTTAGATGTTATAGAAGAGTAGAAAACAAGCTGTGGCCACTATATTATGGGGGGGGAGGTAAGGCAGCTGAAAGGGTCAAGAATGATTCCAAGGTCACTACTCTGTTTGACTAGAAGAGTGAAATTGGGATGTTTAGATGAGCGATGGGCTTAGAAAGATGATTTTTATTTTGGAAAAAATGGAGATGCCCATGAAACATTCAGATGAAGGTGTCCAACAGGTAGTTGGTGATCAGAGAATCACAAAATCATCGTAATTTTAGGTTTAGAAGGTACCTCCAACAGACATTTGGTCCAACACATATCCCCAAAGGAATCCCCACTGTACCTTAGTTAAAAGAGATCCTGCTGCCCCTATGTCAAGACCTTCAAGGAGGAGTTAGCCAGTTCCACATTTGCATAGCTTTAATTATCTAGAAATTTCCTGTGAAATGAAGCCTAAATTTAGCTCTTTGTAACTTCTACCATTTGCCACTACTTCTACTCTTTGGGTCCAAACAGAACAAAACAAATCCTTCTTCCTCAATAACAATCCTTCAATTACTTGAAGACAGGTATTATGTCCTCTGAGGCCTCTTGTTTCCGGAGTAAATATCCTTAGTTCCTTGAAACGGGCATCATGTGAAATAAACTAAGTCATTTATCAACTTGGGTGCCTTCTTAGGTACAATCTCCAGCTTATTAATGTCCCTTCTAAACTAGAGTTCCCGTAATTGTACACAATATTCTGACCAAGGCAGAATATAGATGAAGTATCACTTCCTTATTCTTGGAAGTTCTCTTAAATGCAACCTCAGATCACGTTAGTTTTTTGGTTGCTATGTGTGTGTGTTCATCCTTCGTTGCTGAAGAAGACCATGCCATCAGAGAAATGATGACATGACTTGCACTTGACTTTGTTTTGAGTGAGGGAGGGCTGTGCAGGTCACCAGCCTCACTTCCATCTGAATCCAGTGACCAGATGTTTATCAGAATGACTGGACATGACCCAGGATGAGGCAATTGGGGTTAAGTGACTTGCCTAAGGTCACACAGCTATTGAGTGTCAAGTGTCTGAGGTAAGATTTGAACTCAGATCCTCCTGACTCCTGCATTGGTGCTCTATCCACTGCACCACCTAGCTGCCCCTTTTGGTTGCTATACTATATTGCTGACTCATATAGAGCTTGTAGCCCACTACAGCTCCAAGATCTTTTCAGACAAACTGCTACCTATACCTCCTCTAAATTATACTTGTGAGATCAATTTGTGTGTGCGTGCGTGTGTGTGTGTGTGTGTGTGTGTGTGCGTGTGCCCAAATGTAAGGCCAGATTGATCCCTATTCAATCTTGTCTTGTTATATTCAGCTCAAGATCCAAGCTAGTCAAGATATTTTCTGTATCTTGACTGCCATTCTCCATGTGAGGGAGTTCTCTCAGTTTTGAGTCATCAGCAAACTTGATGAACATATTAAATGTTAAGTAGCATAGAGGTAAGAACATATCTCTGGGGCAAGAACATATGTCTATTGGAGACTTCCTGAAAAGATGATACCTTTGTTGAGTGACATCTGACCAATTCTGAATCCTTCTACATCATCTTGCCCTTTCTCTCCCATTTTTTCCACAAGAATAGAAGGCAAGGCTTTACTAATATCTGAGTAAAAATCTAAGCAAAACCTATTTATAGAACTCTCCATGACCTACTTGTTTAGTAATGTTGTAAACACACACACACACACACTCTACAGTTAGTCTGCTGTGACTTGTTTTTGATAAATATATGCAGGTTCTTTGTGTGTACTGCTTTTCTTTCTAAATGTTCACTAATAACCTTTTTAAATACTCCATTTAATTTTTCTAACAATTAGCTTTCTCCCATTTACATGTAAAAGTAATTTTTGACATTTGATTTTCAAAATTTGAGTTCCAAATTCTCTCCCATCTTCCTTTTCCTCCCCTTTCCCTGAGATGGCAAGCAATTTTATATAGATTATGCATGGGAAGTCATGCAAAGCATATTTCCATTAATAATCCATTTTAAAAGTTTCCAGCACTTAGCGCAGTGCTTGGCATATAGTAGATGCTTACTAAACATTTGTTCAATGGATTGAATTAATAATCAACTCATACTCACTGGTCTATAGTTCTCAGACTCTTATGTTCCCTTCCATTTGTGAAAATCACGACTTTTATCCTTCTCTAGTCTAGCAATGTCTTTCCTATTTTCCATTTTCTTTCTGTTATCACTGACAATGTCCTGAAGTCACATCTAGCGATTCTTTTAGGACTCAAGGATATCTTTCATCTGGACCAGCTGACTTGAATTCATAAAGTATAGTCCTTACCCCAAAGAGATCAAAGAAAAAGGAAAAAGATCTATATGTACAAATATATTCATAGCAGCTCTTTTCGTGGTGGCAAAGAATTGGAAATTGAGGGGATTTTGTTAATTGGGGAATAGCTGAATAAGTTGTGGCATATGATTGTACGTAAGAAACGATGGAGTGATTTCAGAAAAAATATGGCAAGACCTATAAGAACTGACATAGAGCAAAGTAAGAAATACTGTGATGTCATTGCGCACAGTAACAGCGATGCTGTAATGATGATCAGCTGCAACAGACTTGGCTACTCTGATCAATGCCCGGGATCCAAAGACAGTTCCAAAGGACTCACGATGAAAAAATGCTATTCACCTCCAGAGAGAGAACTGATGCAAACTGAAGTATAATTTTCTCTATTTTTTTTCTTTTTTCTTTTTTTGCCATGTGTTTGATATGGAAATATGTTGACCTGGCGTCATATGTATAATTAATATTGTATTTTTTTTTTACCTTCTTAGTGGGTGGGGAAAGAGTGAGAGGGAAGGAGAGAATCTGGAACTTAAAATTTAAAAAGAAAAGAATATTGAAAAAAAATTATATATATATCATGTATGTATGTATATCTATATATCTATATCTATATCTATCTCTATATATATATATCAGTGCTCACTTTCTACCTTCTTCTTTACTATGAGAATCAACTGCCTATGATTCATTTTTGTTCTATGTCTTCCTATACAAAGATTGTTCTTTGGAGAGAAAGAAAAACAATAAGAATTAAGCAGTTGTCTTCTCCCTGTTATTAGTCATGGCAATCCCATCTACTCCCAAATAGCCTTCCTAGACTTGTTTTTATCTTTTCTTCCTTCTCTTCCCCCCCCCCCCAAGCCTTATCTTTCTGCATCAGCCTCAATTCAATCTGATTAATAATAATAATACTCAAAATACTCTGAGGAATCTGTGGTCTCTTTAATGGGAATATTCTCTCTAGGGATGAAAATTGTTATCCATCTGTGCCAGCCAATCCCTTGAGAATCAGTCTATCCATCAACATTGATTAAGTGCCTACTACTTGATGCTAAGCTAGGTATACAAAAAGAGACAAAAGGCAGTCCCTGACCTCAAGGAACTTACTACCGTCTAATGGGGGAGATAAAATGCAAACAAATACCTACTGCTAAGCTATATACAGAATAAATAAGAAATAACAGAAGGGAGGAACTAGAATTAAAAGGGGTCTAGTAAAAGAAAGTATTTTAAGTGGGACTTAAAGGAAGCTAGGGAGGTCTGTAGGCTGTGTGAAAGAGGGAGAGTATGCCAGCCCTGGGGACAGCCATAGCAAATGCTCAGAATCAAGAAATGGAGTATCTTGTTCATGGAACAGCCAGGAGTATTCTTTGGGGAGTAAGTTATAAGAAGACTTGAAAGGTAGGAGGGGGAAGGGTTATAAAGGGTTTTGAATGACAAACATCATTTTGTATTTGATCCTGCAGGTGAGAGGAAGCCATTGGAGTTTATTGAATAGGGAGGTTGACATGGTCAGACTACTTTAGGAAAATCAATCAGTGACTGAATGGATTGGAGTGGAAAGAGACTTAGGCAGGGAGACCCACCAGCAGGCAGTTGCAATAACCCAAGCACAGGGTGATGAAGTCCTGCACTGGTTTATGTCCTTGTCAAGAAATCTGTCCTGTCCTATTTTGCTGCATGGGGTCCATCCAACTGCTTTATCTCAACATCATGAGAAGACTAGAAGAACATATTGGGTGTCCATCAAATCTCTCTTGCTTTCACTACATTATCAGGCCATCTACTTTTTCACTCTTACATTTCTTAGATGACCTTTACCCTAGGCTTCTGTGTAATTGTACAGTTTTGCAACTTATTCACTCCCATCAATCTACTCCGCTACTACATCTGGGGGAGGATACACAACACATGAGAACAATTGATATACATACTAATGGCATCATTAATTAGGTTATTAATAAAGAAGCAGGTTTTTGCAAATGATGCACCACAGTAGACTACACACAGATGTGTTCAGCCATTCCCCAGTTGATGGGCATTCCCTCAATTTCCAATTCTTTGCCACCAGTAAAGAACTGCTATAAACATTTTTGTACATACAGGTCCTTTTCCTTCTTCAAATCTCTTTTGGGCTACAGACCTAGTAATGGTATTGCTAGTTCAAAGGGATAACATTATCATGGGATAACATTATACTTTAAAACCAAGTTAGTATGCAGCTATCAGGGATCGTTTTGTATGGATAGGTGGCCACAATTTCTATTTAAGTTTGACATCATTGGTCTGTATCAGTGGGTTCTGAAGTATGGTGTGGGTACCTCAGGAGTCCCTGAGGCCAAAACTATTTTCTTAATAGTACTAAGACATTCTAATTTCAAATAAGATAAATATTGATATACAAATCTCACATAAGTAAAAACTCTTTGGAGGAGAGAGCTCTTCCATAATTTTTAAGAGTGTAAAGGGGTCCTTGAGATCAAACAGTTTGAGAAACTGTTGTAAGATGCTCCTTTTTGTAGATGACACTATGCTAGTTGCTTTAAGCATTACAAAGAACATTACAAAGCCTTATCATTGCCATAATCACACAGGAGAGTTTATCCTACTTATACATATGGGAAGAACTAGAGGATTTTTGTCCAGGCAATGACAGCATTTAGATGGACAATTTATATAGTTTGTCCATGAAGATTATCTATCTATCTATCTATCTATCTATCTATCTATCTATCTATCTATCTATCTGTAGTTATTTATCCCTCATTTTCAAAGACAACCAATGACACTATGGAGTAATGTCTTGACTTGTGGATGAATCGGATTTAAATGAGGCAGAGTTGCACAGTCATCAATTTCACTTTCTCTTCCAGAGCATCAAAGTCCAATGGCAAGATAAAATTCAGGATTACTGGTAATGGCTTGGGATGCAGTGGATGATGACCTTGGTGTCTTCTATGTCTGACCAAGTTCTAAGCTCACTACAATGTCTGTCAGCTGCCTTCGTGGCTGTTAGAATAAATTATTCTCGTCTACCTGTTCTGCTGGGAGAAGTCTTCACATGCTGAGGGTAGACACTCCCCTAAACCATTAATAGGTTTAAGGCCCATCAGTTACTCTCAATCTTGTTTAATCCATTCTGCCAAGATATTTTACTGAGGTGTGGCTGTTGCACATTGCAGCTTCTTGGAGCCGCAGGTGAGAGCTGAGTGCCAGGTAGATACCAAAGGTGGATGAATAGCAGGGAAAAAGGCTTGACAAGCCCTCACACTGGAAGTGCTAGTCCTCCTTGAATACCCCATACACCCCAATAGATAATATAGATATGGATGTAAATAAAGACATTGATGATGTAGATATAGTTATAAATACAGATAGAGAAATATACATACATACATACATATATATGTTTGTATGTATATGTGGGCAGCTACGTAGCACAATGGATAGAATACCAAGCCTGAAGTCAGGAAAACTCATCTTCCTAAGTTCAAATCTGGCCTCTGATACTTACTAGCTGAGTGACTGGGCAAGTCACTTCATCCTGTTTGCCTCAGTTTCCTCATCTGTAAAATGAACTGGAAAAAGAAATCGCAAACTTCTCCAGTATGTTTGCTAAGAGAACCCCAAATGCGGTCACAAAGAATTGGACATTGCTGAAATAAGTGAACAACAAAAATACATATATATGGATATGGACATAGATACAGATGATATAGATAAAGATACACGAATGGACATTACGCACATGCACACACACACGCACACACACACACATAAATGTGGTTGATATAATATGGATCTTGAGTCAATGAATTACTCCAAGAACTAAATAGGATGAAGGGAGCAAGAACTTGTCAAGTTCTTTTAATGACCCCAAACTTTTCCCCAAAAGGCTCACTTCAAACATGCCAATATTTTCCTGTTATTGTTCTGTGGCTTCAAGTCATGGAACACTGTAGCCCTGAACAAATGAAAAATGAGCAAGAACATTAGTTGAAATTTATATTGTGCTTTAAGGTTTGCAAAAATGATTTCCATGTGTCATCTCATTTGATCCTCATAACAGCCATGTGAGGGAGTGGCTTTTATTATTCTCATTTTACAGAGATTTTTAACATCACATATGTTAAGTGACTTCCTACAGTCTCACATCTAGTGTCTGAGACAGAATTCAAACACAAGTTTTTAGACAGCAAATCTAGTGCTCTATCCACTATATACAATGCTGCCTCTTTTTAAAAAATTAATATATTTTTAGTTTTTAACATTCAATTCCACAAGCTTTTGAGTTTTAAATTTTCTCTGCCTCCCTCTCTTCCCCCTCCCCGAGATGGCATGCAGTATGATATGGGCTCTACATACATTTGTATTAAACACATTTTCACATTAGTCATGTTGCAAAGAAGAATTATAACCAATTACACAAAACACGAGAAAGAAGAAACAGAGAGAGAGAGAGAGAGAGAGAGATAGAGAGAGCGCAAATAGTAAGCTTCAATAGCATTCAGACTCCACAGTTCTTTCTCTGGATGTGGACAGCATTTTCCATTATGAGCCTTTTGGAGTTATTTTAGGTCCTTGCATTGCTGAGAAGAGCCAAGTCTATCACAGTCAGTCATTGCACAATGTGACTTACTGTGGACAGTGTTCTCCTGGTTCTGCTCACTTCCCTCAGCATCAGCTCATATAAGTCTTTCCAGGTTTTTCTGAAGTCTGCTTTTTCTTATAGTATAATAGTATTTCATTCCATTCATATACCACAACTTGTTCAGCCATTCCTCAATTGATGAGCATCTCCTCAGTTTCCAGTTCTTGGCCACCACAAAAAGAGCTGCTATAAATTTTTTTGTACATGTGGGGCCTTTTCCCATTTTTATGACAATGCTGCCTCTCTTTAGCATTGCTGAAAATATTACAGTACCGTGCCATGCTTTTGCCCACACTCCCTGTTACCTTTCATGTTCTATATCTACATTTTAAAAATATAAATTAGTTGGTGAGTTCCTTGAGCATCCACACTGGTGTCTTCAGATAACTATTTTTCCTCATCAGATTTCTTTTACTTTGTGGCTTCAGAATGTCATTCTTGAGAATTTCCCATCCGTTTGCTATTATCTTAAATACAATTTCAGTGTTGAGTACTAATCCTTCCTCTGAACCCTTTGAAATCTGATCTAAAATCTAGGGTGCCCATCAGACAGTGCCTGGTTTTCTTTCTCCATCAGAAACTGTAGGAGGAAGCTGTGGAAGAAAACAATCTATACCTTGTGTTTTAGCCATAACCTGCTAGACAATTTATTAATATAGAAATACAGGATGTCCCCAAAGTCTTAGTGTAGATTTAAGTTTTAATGTCTTAAAACCACAGAAAGATTTTAGAGACACCTGTAAAACTGACAGGAGGTGCTGGTGACCAAGGCAGGCCAAGCTATTATTCACCGCTAGGGAATCTAGGGATTCATGCTCAACCCTAGCCTTTGTAGGTTGGGTTTCCCTCGCAAACCCACTATCCTGGGGATTTAAAGATACGCATTTAACAGAGAGTTTCAATAAATGCCTTTAAAAAAGAGAGGGAGCCATCACAAAAAGAAATCCTTGCCTTCTGCTGGAAGGCAGAAAAATGTCTCTTCTAGAAAGACTTGATTAGATCTGTAATTCGGATGAAAACGAGTACTTTAGAGTAGGACGCTATCTCCCTGGCATTGATTAAATTTTCTATTTAAGGAAGACTGATTAGGTTTTTCATTCAAGTTAGATCAAGGACTACAAGAATGTCAAAATATTATTTTTAAAATTGTATAACAACTGAGACTTTAGTGCTAAATGCTTATATATTATCTTGTTTCTAGGGCTGCACTAGCTTTCATTTACCAGAACTTTCTTTTTGAGATGGCACCATCTCTTTTTGGGAGCAGCTAGGTGGCATAGTGAAAAGAGCACTGAACCTGGAGTCAGGAAGACCTGAGTTCAAATCTGACCTCAGACACTTATTAGCTGTGAGACCCTGGGCAAATCACTTAACCCTGTCTGCCTGAATTTCCTCACCTGTAAAATGGGCTAAAGAAGGAAATGGCAAACCACTCTAGTATCTTTGCCAAGAAAACCCTAAATGTGGTCAAAAAGAGTCAGACGTGACTGAATAACACCAAAAACCTTTCTTTTTTAAGTAAAAATACAATAGGTAGTTTGGGTTTATGTTGATCAAGAACTTTATGATATTGAATGGCTTAGAAGTGAAAGTAAACATAAAGAATGAAGACTAATGTTTCCTGACACCCTAAAGGAAGGAGGAACTTTAAAGATAGGAAATCCAAGATACAAAGGGGTGAGGCAAAAGTAGGTCACTTTCTCTTCTACAGGTCCAAGTTTTAGGAGCACTACAGATTTTTGCCTGGGGTCATGCTTTGAGATTGGATAACCTGAGTGCAGTAGGTTAGGAATTACCAAAGCTACTGGCAAGGCCTTGATTTCAGGAGTTTGTCCTTCCATAGCTCCTCCCAATGTCCATTTGCTTGCAATGGCCCCTCTTTCCATTTACTTGGTTTCTTGCTTCTGTTTTTCTTTTCCACAGGCCTTTAATTAATTAATTTTCAGTTTTTAGCACAAGTTCAGAAGCAGGTGAACCATGGGGGACTTGAACGATCCTGGATAAACCCCACTCCAGCCAGCAGGCCAGTTAATCTAGACTCAAGTATCTCAAATCACTCCCTGGGTGGAAGGAAAGAAGGCTAGGCTACTCAAATATTTCTTCTGGGACAGAGGTTTAGATAAGCAGAGTTCCCCCTGTTAATCAAATTACCCTCTGACCCAAGAAACTTCTAATTTACAGTTTACAGTGAATTACAATTTACAGTGAAACCAGAGAGGAGTACCTCCCTAAAGCATTGTAAAAATAAAGTGCCTAGTTCAAATTTAAGGTTTTTGATTTACAAAATAGACCACCAGTAATGTTATTCACTCCCTCTTAACAACTTCCTGTTCAATGCTGCCAACAGAAAACAAAAGGGATACCTCTCTCAATGAGATTAACCAAAAGACATTTCCACTGTTAGTTTGACCACCTCTTCTATTTAAGAGAAACTGATTAGGTCTTTGATTCAAGTGAGGCCAAGGACTTTAGACCAGGACACTGTTAAGATATTCATATTTAATTTTTATGATATAGTAAAGGCCCAAATGCTATATTTATCTGCATTTCCTGCTTCTGTGAGAAAGCTCCAACAAATCCCAATTTGCTTGAAGATTGGAACAATGTCTTGGATACAGGTTATATTTGTTGACATGGAAACATACAGAAAGTTTTGTGGAGTGAATGGAAATGATAGCTCAGTATTCAAGTTTACTGGAGTCTCCAGTTCTTTACTCTTCTGAATGGTAGCCAGAAGGCTATGAAATTCAGAGAAGGTATCTGGGCTCAGGGTGCTACAGCTAAAGGGCAAATGGAACTTAAAAGTAACATTAATCTGCTGGCTTAACTGGTCACTAGCTATTAATAGTCACTGCTTTTAAGACTAATATTCGGAACCTTTATGCTAGTTGTTTCAAAGGGAGAATGTGCTTCCTACTCGTTTTTCAACCCAACAAATCTTATGTATTATAACTGAATGAATGAAGCTTTTATTAAGCCCCTACTATGTTTAAAACACTGGGTTAAGTAGTAGGGTTACAAATAGAAAAGCAAGGCAGTTTCTTCTCTCAGGGGGTTCACATCCATATATCTGATTTTTCTATATTCACCTATCTGATTTTTGTATATACCATAGTTGGGAGTGGTTGCAGAGACCAAAAACATCTACTAATTCTCTATTCTGTACCAAATATCTGGTTATTATTCAGGAGCTATGTTCTGAATTGAAGAGACTTTCTCAAGCGCTTGATCTCTCAGACATGAAGGAGAACAACTCAGTCCCACAAGTTCCCCTCTTAGTGTCTGGATTGATAACCAGATTCTTTTGATGGGGACATAGGCATAGAAAGTATATTGTGAGTGGGTATATTCTAGAAAAAATAATAGCTAAAATTTATATAGGGTTTTAGAATTTGCAAGGTGCTCTACAATATATCATTTAATCCTCACAACAATCCTGTGAGGTAGGTGTTATTATTATCTCAGTTTTACAAAATGAGGAAATTGAGGTTGATATCAAGTGACTTGCCTACACAAATAAATAGTGTCTGAGGCCAGATTCCAGCTCAGATCTTTCTGAATCCTAAATGCAGCGATACTATGCACTCTGCCAAATAGCTCCCAAGGTGAAAATTTTCAGGCGTAAAGCTATGACCATAGGTCAAAACGGATTTATGATTCATTAAGTAAACTCTGAGACCAGCATTGATAAGTGAAGTCATTGTGAACCCAAGGCTTGTTCAAGAAATCCTGGGCTTCAGAGTATTCTCTGTCCCATTAGAATGACTCAGCTGTTTGCCAATCTCATTCATTAAAAAGTGTTATTGTATTTAATGTTCAGTAAAACCATTAGGAGAGCTCTCCAAAACCAATGGGGAGATGAGGAATATGCCTTGTTCTAAATGTACAAACTAGTAGTCCCTCAGGGCAACTAAGATAGAGCTCTAGTCCTGGAGTCAAATTTGGTGTCAGACACTTAATAGCTAGCTGTGTGACCCTGGGAAAGTCATTTAACTCTGTTTATGTTAATTTCTTCGTCTCTAAAATGAGCTGGAGAAGGACATGGGATGTCATACCAGTATCCTTACTAAGACAACCCCATATGGGGTCACAGAGAGTTGGAAATTACTGAAATGACTCAAGAACAACAAAAATAAAAAGTAATCCCTTTCTTTGTCTCCAGAGTTGGACCCATCCACTGAGTTATCATTTACTTCTCCTAGTTGTTAATATGTTCAGGTGCCTATCAAGGCTCTAAGTTATACCAATCAAGCAGCTGTCCCTTTGGATCAATGAGAGTATTGAAGAGCAATAAATTGTTAAAGAAACAGTAATTTTTTAAATAACTCCTAGCTTACTATTTACCACTAGCCATCTTCTTCCCCCACTTCTTGATTCTTTAATGAGATAGCAATATGATCCAATTCCATTCAAATCACCAGTGATTGGAACTATTTGCATATCTATTGCCTTACAAAATGAAGTGATATTATTGCCAAGAATAATACGGTCACCACTGGTAACAATTTGCATCAGTTGTTACAAACATTTTGTACAACAGCATGTGCTCATATACAATCCTTTCTTCAAGAACACATTTGTGGGCAGTGAAATAGGAAGTGGTAGATAAAGGTACGTAACAGTAAGGACAGATAGCTGCTTTAAAACCCAAATAACAATGGCGTTCACATGCCCAACTAAGCTTTTCCAAATACCCTCCAAAAGTCCCTTATCAGTACTGGACTTAAAGGTTTAATGTATAGTCTCTCTTCTGCCACGGGGCAGGGGTGGGGGCACACTCCCATAGACCACAGCTTCTTTCCTCTAGAGTGGCAAATTCTTCTTTGGGAAGAGAGGTTACTAGCACAGAAGTCCTGTCCTTTGGCTTTGAACTCCATAGGAGCAAAAGTTCTTTTCAAGGAGATACATAAAAACTCAGATTTTAAGACCCTGGCTTTCAGAAGTAGTGGTTAACTTAATTGGTGGTTAACTGTACACTGGTTACAAAGTCTTGCAACAGTTTGTTCAATTGTTTCAGCTGATGTTGTTCAACTGCTTTCGAGTAGGCTTTTTAGCAATAGGGTCAATTTTGTTTACTTCCACATGCCCCGAAACACAATGGTAGCATTAAGGGACTGGTTCTGTAGAAGAGAAAGATCTTCTACACTGTCCAATTAAGGCTGAGCAAGAGTAAAAGAGAGCTTTAATTATTTTATTTTAATGGTGTGCTATAGGCCAGGTTTTACTCGCAGGTTTTGGACTAGAATGAAATGAGGCACTCATAGACCTTCTAAGCAGTTAACCAAAGGAGAGTTACTAAGCCATACTAAGGAAAGGATATTTGGCAAGAATACAGCATTGATTCTGTTTTTACAGGCAAGGAAACTGAATTGATGATATATCCATCTCAGAACTCCAGAACGAAGAATGTGCACACCCCCCATGATAGAAAAGAGGCTATACACTTTGTACACACAAGATCCTTTTCTTTTTTCTTTCTTTGTGCAAAGCCTGAGAGAACAGCTCTTGATTCTTTGTGGGCTAGGTTTTATGCCTTCGCCGCTAGGAAGTTACATCAATGGTTCCAACCTTAACCCATAGATCACTTAAGTTTTAAGGAAAATTTAAACACCTCTTAAGAAAAAAAAAACTAACTAGCTTAGTCTGTATAGGGTATTTGTTGTTTCTACCACACACCATCATTCAGTAGCAAGATCCTAAAGGAAGAGGATTCCCCACCATTTAAATGGCCTTAGATGACCCCGATATCAGGTTGTGAGATATTTGACATAGGCAGAACTGGAGAAGGAAACAACAAAAAAACAAAAACAAAAATTGAAAGATCACAAAAAGACAAGCAATTTAACAGCTCCCTGGAGAGACAAGTGATAGAATACAGAGGAGAACAAAGACCAGAAATTTGAAGTTTCCCTTCCCCCCTTCAAAGTAACCAAATCCCAGATCTTAACAATCTAGTCCAGATCTTTGCAGTTCATAGGGGGTACCATTATGTAAAATGGTGACAATGAATGGGAGCGGTGCCAGAAACGTCATAGCCACAGAAAGATAATGGCACTTCCAGCACAGAAGCTGTGGATTAGCATCTTCTGTAGTTAAGAATCTTATACTCTTGCATGTAGCCCATTCTGGTACTAAAGTCAATGCAGTACTGACTCCATGGACATCATGCTTTTCCCTAGAATAAACTCCTTACTAGAAATCTGAGTCATCATAGAGATTGCTTCAGTTTTGGAACTCAGTACCTCCTGTACACCCTCAGCTGCCTCTCCCTCCTGACTGAAAAGCTGGAAGGTAGAGCAAAAAATTCCTCTGAAAGTCTCCCTTTTTAGGATTTCCAGCTTTCTTTTCATTTCCCAATAATTTCTCTGCTTAATTTTGATTCCAGGAACATCATGCCCCAGCACCAGGTACCCTCTGGCATGCCCCTTTCCCTTTGGTTTATTTTTGTGTATTGTTTTCCCTCATTACATTGTAAACTCCTTAAATAATTTGGTATTATGCCCAAAGGGGATACCTTTTGACTCAGCAATACTACTACTAGGTCTGTATCCTAAAGAAATCAAAGAAAAATAGGGAAAGACCTATTTGGGTTTTAAAAGTTATTTTTTTCAATTACATATAAAAACAATTTTTAACATTTATTTTAAAAATTTTTGAGTTCCAAATTCTCTTGCTCCTTCTCCTCCCCTCTCATTGAGAACTCAAGCAATTTAATATAAGTTCTATGTGTGCAGTCATGCAGAATACATTTTCATATTAGTCATGTTGTGAAATTAAAAAAAAGAAACCACAGACCTCCCCTCCAAAAAAGAAAACTAAAGAAAGTTCAACAAAAAAATATGCTTCTATATACATTCAGACTCCATCAGTTTCTTTTCTGGAGGTGGAGAGAGCATTTTTATCATAAGTCCTTTGGAATTGTCTTAGATCGTTGTGTTGCTGAAAAAAAGCTAAATCATTCACCATGGATCATTGTACAATATTGCTGTTACTGCGTCCAGTATTCTCCTGGTTCTGCTCAATTCACTTAGCATCAGTTCATGTATGTCTTTTCCAGGTTTTTCTGAAAGCATCCTGTTTGTTTCTTGTAGCACAGTAGGATTCTGTCACTATCAATTTGTTCATCCATTTCCTGATTGATGAATAATTTCCAATCCTTTCCCACCACAAAAAGAGCTACCATAAATATTTTTGTACATATAGATCCTTTTCTTTTTTAAAAATTCTTTGGGCTACAGACCTAGTAGTGGTATTGTTGGGTCAAAGGATATCCGCAATTTTATAGCCCGTTGGGCATAGTTCCAAATTGCTCTCCAGAATGATTGGATCTTCACCAACAGTGTATTAGTGCTCCAAATTTTCCACATTCCTTCCAACATTTGTTACTTTCCCTTTCTGTCATATTAGCTAATCTGATAGGTGTGAGGTAGTACCTCAGAGTTGTTTTAATTTGCATTCTCTAATCAATAGTGATTTAGATCATTTTAAAAAATATAACTAAAGATAGCTTTGATTTCTTTGTCTGAAAACCACCTGTATATCCCAAAAGACCTACTTGTATAAAAAGATTTACAGCAGCTCTTTTTGTAGTTTATATGGTTGTGATGGTATACCTTACTATAAGAAATGACAAGCAAGATGGCTTCAGAAAAACCTGGAAGGATTTACATGAATTGCAGCAATATAAAGTGAACAGAACCAGAATATTGTGTACAGTAACGGCAATATTGTAATGATACTAAGACAATGATCCAAGACAATTCCAAAAGACCCATGATGAAAATTCTATTCACCTCTAGAGAGAGAACTGATGAACTCTGAGAGCAGATTGAAGCATACTTTTTTCACTTTATTCATTTTTTTGTGCATGTTTTCTTTTGCAATATGGCTAATATAGAAATATGTTTTGTATCACTTCATATGTACAATTAAAATCATATTGCTTGCCTTCTTGAGTGGTGGGGGAAGAACTGGAGGGAAGGAGAAAATTTGGAACTCAAAATTTTAAAAAATGAAAGTTTAAAAAACTTAAAGCTGAAATTAGGAAATATATATGTGTAGATATATGTGCGCGTGTGTGTGTGTGTGTGTGTGTGTGTATTATACATTGTTAGCTCCTTGAGGGAAGAGATTATGTTGTTCTTTTTTGTATCCCCATGCACAGTACCTGGCACAGAGTAGGTACTTTTTTGTGGTTGTTCAGTTGTTTCAATTTGTCTTCATGATCCCATTTGGGGTTTTCTTGGCAAAGATGCTAGAGCGGTTTGCTGTTTATTGACTGACTACTGAACATCATCCTCTAATGCCTCTATTCAATATTCCTTGACCCACCAGCCAGGACTTCTCTATCCCTGGTAGTGGGGGGGGGGGGGAAGGGAGTGAGGGAGGTGGAGGAAAGATACTAAATCTTTGACTATTTGTATGCCTCTGCTAAAAGATTGCCCCCTTTCTTCTATAAGGTTTGGTAAGTAGTTTCATTTTTCCCTATGCTGTGGACTACTTTCACTATGAGTCCAGGCTCTCTCACTCCCTTGGACCCACACTAAAACTCACTCCTGAGCAAGGGCTAAGCACTCCTTCTCCCCTTTCCTCCCTTTTCCCTGTCCTGTGTCAAGGCCCACAGGCATTGCTTCAGCCTGTTGTTCAGGACCCTGACCATTATCCTTCGGTATCCCTTCAGTAGTAAGGTCTCATTGTTGCTGTCTTGCATAGAGGCCTAGTGATGTCCCTCTGTGCCAAGGATTGATCACCACTCTGACTAGCAATACTCTCCCCTGCCTGAGTCAGATATTAATGTTGCCTCAACAATACTGGAGCCTAGTGATTTTCCCCTGTGCCAGAGCTGTGCTACCCATTGACCCTGCCACAGGTCAAATTGTCACAGCTTCTGGCTGGTCCACAACATTCATGTAGTCAGGAATGACCACACAGGAAAAGTCAGAAAACTCCAGGAGGTTCTGATCAGTCAGGCTAGGCCTTGGGTCCTCCCTTGTGTTAGTGATCACCCCATCCAATGCATAAAATTATTGCTACCAGTTAACTTTGACTGAGGGACCCAGGAGCTCTCAGCATCTTGAAATTATAAGACTTCTGCCAATGATAGGACTGTCCATCTCAGGATCTCTCGCCAATCCTCAAGAAAAGAAATAAAAGGTGAAAGAAGCAACTGGAGACTTCTTTAAGTTTTGGACCCAAGTTTTAGCTGCCATGGGCAAGCAGTCATTAATTCTTCCAGGGTAAAAGAGAGATCCAGGAGCATGTGCTCAGACCCACTCTTCAGGCACTCATTAATTGAAATCTTATTGAAAAACAGTGATAGTTCACAGATTGATGCACCTTTTCCAGTTCTTAAAAAATCAACTGAAGTTCATTTGAGACATTTGTCTCTAGGCTACTGGAGAAGATCAACTATTTATTGTCTTTTCAAATGCCTCTCATGTTTGGAATGATTGAACAAGTGGTATATGATTGTGATGGAATAATACTAAAAAAAATGACAAGCAGGATGATTTCAGAATAAAATGGAAAGACTTACATGAACTGATGCAATGGCAAGTGAGCAGAACCAGGAGAACATTGTACACAGTGCCAGCAATATTGTATGATCTTCAACTGTGAATGGCTTAGCTTATCTCAGCAATACAATGATCTAAGACAATTCCAGAAGATTTATGAAGAAAAATATTCCCCATCTCAGAAAAAAGAACTGATGGAGTCTGAATGTAGATAGAAGCATAGGTTTATTTTAAACTTTATTTTTCTTGGGGTTTTTTTTGGTCTGTTTTCTTTCACAACATGACTAATATGGAAATATGTTTTGCATGACTGCACATGTATAACCTATATCAAATTGCTTGAGTTCTGAAAGAGAGGGGAGGAGAGGGAGGGAGATAATTTGCCATTCAAAACTAAAAAAAAAAAACTAATGTTAAAAATAGTTTTTACATGTAAAATTTTTTTAAATGCCTCCTACAGTGCCTTACACTAAAGAGTTCTTAAAATACTCACATGACACAATTCCTAATGGTTTCATAAATGACATATAAAAAGTCCCAAGAATTTCATTCAGTGCAGCTCTTATACAATCCCCAAATTCCAGTCTCTAGGAATGACCTAGGCTTACCACTGCTTCTGGGTCTGGAGATTACTATCACCCTCAGAATCAACTCTCTTCAGGGTGTGGTTCTTGAAGCTACAGAATACATTCCCATCTGTCTCTTCCATTAAATCTTTACATTTTACTTTCCAATCCTACATTATTCATTTGGGGCTGTTTCATGGCATATTGTCATAGCCAGAAGAACCACATTAAGAATCATAGAGTCCAGAGGGTGCAAGGCTCCCTTAACAGCCCGTTGGTCAAAAAGCATTTATTAAGTACTTACTATGTGCCAGGCACCATTGTAAAAGGCAAAAGATAGGCCCTGCTCTCAAGGAACTCACAGTCTAACGGGGGAGACAACTTGAAAACAACTATATACCAAAAAGATATGTACAGGATAAATTGAAGATAATTAACAGAGTGAAAGCTGATAACTAGTAGGAGAAACTGGAGACTAGAGTCATGGGAACCCAGACAGAAGAGAATATCAAGGAGAAAAGGTAATTAACTGTCAAAGGCTACAAAGAGGTAAAAAAAAAAATGAGGATTGAGGAAAAGCTCCCAGATTTGGCAGTTAGAAGATCAAGTGGTGGTGTATGGTTGTGATAGAATACTACTGTGTTATAAGAAATGATGAGCTTGATGATCTTAGAAAGGCATAGAAAGATGTGTACAAAATGGTGACGAGTGAAGTGAGCAGAACCGAGAGTGCATCATACACAGTAATGGCAATATTGTTTTAAGAACAACTTTGGGTGACTGTCACTTTAACTTTTATAAATACACAAATTAAAAATAAAAGACATGTGAAGAAAGACACTATCTTCATCCAGAGAAAGAACTGGTAAATAGGAGTATGCATAGAATAATTTTACATATATGTATGTGTGTGTGTATACCTATTTGTGTCTAATGGTAGCCATCTCTGGGGGGGGGAAGAAAAAAATTTACATGATAACTTTATTACATATTTAAAAGAAATGGCAAGTTGTACGTAATAGATTTGCAGTTTCATGTGCAATTAGCTTTTTTATTGTACTATGTTATGGCAATGCTTGTTTTATTCTGCAAATTGAAAATTAAATAAGTAAAAGAAGAAAAATGAGAAGAAAGAGGAGGAGGGGAAGGGGGGGTCATGAGGAGGAAGGGGAGGAAACATAGGATGATAGCTAGTATGGATGAGTCAATCAAATGCAAGTCTTTTTTTTTGAAGATAGGGGAAAGATGGGCATGTTTATAAAAGCAGATAAGCAGCCAGTAGACAGATTGAGAGTAGGGATGAGAGAGGACAATGTGCTGGAGGAGATGGGATGGAGTGGGATCACTTGTGCATTTAGAGGGGTTTGCCTTGGCAAGGAGAAGGAGAAGGGCCACATCATCATGAGAGACAGGGGTGGACAAGATAGTGGCAGTAGGCATCATGGTAATGTGAGATGTGTGTCTTTGTCCTTTGTTGCCGAGGAAGACCATGCCATCAGAGAGATAATGACATGACTTGCACTTGACTTTGTTTTGAGTGAGGGAGGGCTGTGCAGGTCACCAGCCTCACTTTTCCTCCAGAGCCATCTGAATCCAGTGACCAGATATTCATCAAGATGACTGGAGATGACCCAGGATGAGGCAGTTGGGGTTAAGTGACTTGCCCAAGATCACACACCTAGTGAGTGTCAAGTGTCTGAGGTGAGATCTGAACCCAGGTCCTCTTGACTCCTGCACTGGTGCTGTATCCACTGCACCACCTAGCTGCCCCCTAATGTGAGATGGGGAAAAGGAGAAAAGAAGGAGAAAGAGCTCTCTGTAAATTGTCTCAATTTTTTCAGTAAAACATGAGACAAGGCTCTCAACTGAGAGAGTAGAGAGAAGTGGAACCATGGCAGGCTTGAGGAGGGATGATAAGGTATGAAAGAGCCACTGTGTTAAGAGGGGATAGTGACTTAATTAATTTAATTCACTGCCTTGCTGCAGTGAAGACCCAGTTGAGCTTATGTAACATACATATTTGCAGTTGACTTAGGCTGTATATTTTGTTACTATCTCCAGTTCTATTCAATAGTGTGCGATTAGGCAGTGACTGATGGAAAAAAATCCAAGGCTGAGTCTTAGCAGGGTAAAATCCACAACAAGACAAGGAGGCAAGGGACTTGAGAGAAGGGGACAGTGTAGTGTTGAACTGGTTCACCAAGAGGTCAAGATGATGAGGGGAGCAGGGATAATGTGTCCAGTTCAGGAGTGGTTACCTCAGAAAGGACTAAGGGGTTCAAGGGATTAGAAGTCACGATGGTGACCTTAGAAGTGGATGAAGAACAGGGTTTAGAGTTACTAGACCTAGGAGAGGTAGAATGACAACAGATTGTGATTAGATAAGGGAATGCCAGAGTTCATGAATATAGAAGTGGTAGATTGTGGGTGATGGCAAGAAGACTATATCTGTATGTAGCTAAGGCAGGATGTAGGAGATCATGGGAAATGAATAAGTTCAGGAACCAGATTAGGGTATTTGAGGAAATATCACCATAGATGTTGAAATCCACTACTATGAGAGCAGGAATTGGGAAGGAGAGCAAGAATGTAAGCCAGGCACTAAATTAATTGAGAAAAACAGTAACATATTCAAAATCAGTAGACAACAACTACCAGAATTTTGATTGGGTAGTAGAAAACAGATTGAGAGAACTTCAAAGTAGGATAAGTCACTGAGTTCTGGTAGTGATAATGGGGAGGAAGAGGTATTCCAACTCCCTTGCCTCAACCAGTGAGTTGTCATGAATGAAAGTGTAACCAGTGCTGCAAGTATCATCAGGGGGGAACCAGATCTCAGTGAGAGCCAGAAGGTGGAAGGAGTAGGAGAGGAAAAGATTTAAAATGAAAGCAAGTTGATTCACTATGGTCAGGTTTTCCAGAGAGCACAATAACTTTACAGAGGCATATTGAAGGTGTTGGTTTGAGGATAGTGGAATAAGAGAGTGGGTGATGAGGCACAGAGAGTGGGAAGGAAGGAAGAAAACAAGCATTTATTAAGCACCTAGTACATACCATACACTGCTAAGTTCTTTTCAAATTTTATCTTGTTTGATCATCACAACAACTCTGGATGTTAGGTATCCTTCTCATCTTATCCCTATTTTATAACTAAAATTGAGGTTAAAAAAATGTGATTTGCCTACAGTCACACAGCTAGTAAATGTCTAAAGTCAAATTTAAATTCAGGTCTTGTGGACTCTGGGTTCAGCACTCTGTATACTGTGTCACCTGATTGTTTACCAAACACCATGGTAGCCACAGGTTCAGAATCCCTGTGTCAGGGAGGGTTAAAGTGGGTGGGAGTTTCTTAATCATTGAGGAATGAGTTCTGGTAGATTATTAACATCTCTTGGAGTTTGGATTCATGGGGAAGTCTTTTCAGGGCATTGGGCAGCTTAAGCAGTGGGCTGCTGGAATGACGTTTTCTCTGTCCCCTACAATCCAGAAGAGGCCAGGTTATTGGACCCATGACCAGTGGAAAGGTATCTTTCTGTCCCCTGCAGGCAGAAAAGGAACATTGCAGTCTGGAAGAGGCCAGGCTAGGAGCCTGGTGTTGGATGGAATGGCATGCGAATGTGCATGTGCATGCGTGTGTGTGTGTGTGTGTGTGTGTGCGTGTGTCTTTTCCTACAAATAAGAAGATGTCAGACATGGAAATCCATATGGTGATGGAATGGCATCCATCTCTCTGTCTGTTGTAGGTAGAGAGAGGCCAGGTCCGGAGATACACAGGTGATTGAATCTCAGGGTTCCTAGTCATTCTGTAGATCTCTTTTTTATATTGCCCATCTCTTACTTTAAGGTCATTCTAATCCAACCCTGCCAACTATTACTGAAGATATCCTACTACAATGGTAAGCCAGGCCTCACTCAGGCTGGTCTGATTGATTGCTCAGGTTTGATTTGTCTGATTGAGACAAAATGAGACACTCAAAGACCATATTCCAGTTATAAAAAGGAGGTTTACTTAGCCATAGGATGGCAAAGATTTTGGCAAGGACTATCACTGATTTGGGTGAGTATAGTTTCCCTGTATCTGTGCTGGCCATGCTGGTACATTGGCCAAAAATTTGTGCCAATTGTAATTGAATACCTCTTGACTTCTTACAGGTTGACTTTTATAATAATGTCACCAGGAAACTCTGTCAATGGTTTAGCCCACTGGACCAGTTAAGTTTTGAGGATAGTTTTAGTACCATTTAAGATAAAACTAGCTTAGCCTGCACAGATGTCTTCCTATCATGGAGTGAAAACAAAAAGACCTCGTCAGTAGTCTGCAAAAGCTTTCTGACTTTAAATTACCTGGCCATTTCCAGGAGAATAACCTTAGACTGAACTTCTAAGAAATTCTCCTATAAAGGCTTTATGAATGATACAAAAACAAAAATGATACAACAATGATACAAAAAATTGAAATTTAAAGTTTGGACTTTTTATTAACTCAACTCTCTTAAAGCAGTTTCTTTTCTCTAAAGCTTTTGTAGGCACAATAAATAGACTAAAGTTTACCTTCTATTTAGTACATTAGTTACTGAGGAGTCTTGAATCCTTGAGAGGGGTCTGTAGGCAATTGCCAGGGGCTAGACTAGGCTTTCACAAAACATAAATGAAACAAATGATCAATAATATCAGGTAAGATGATATTGTAGGCATGGTTTAACCAGATTTTAGCAAAGCTTTGGATAACATGTATCATCACTAATTTTCTGAACAAGGTGGAAAGATGTGGACTAGACCAAAAAAAAAATTACATAGATTCTGACTAATTGGATTGCTAGACTCAAGAGGAGTTATCAATGGTTTATTGTAAGTGTGACAAGAAGTCTCAAGTGGAACACTCCAGGGATCTATGAAGGGCTATGTGCTACTTAATGTTTTTATCAATGTCTTAGAAAAGGCATAGATAGCATTCTCATCAAATTTGCCAATCATACAAAGCTACAAAGGATAACTAACACAAGGGATAAAAAGATTCAGAATCCAAAAAGATCTTGCCATTCCAGACAGTGCTGATTCTAATAAGATGAGATTCATTTGTGTACAAAAAAATCTACTTTATAAGTGTAATATGTGGGAGGCATGTTCAGACAATAGTAGCAATGCAGCAGGTAGAGTGCTGGGCCTAGAGTCAGGAAGACTCATCTTCTTGAATTCAAATCTGGCTTCAGACACTTACTGACTATGTGACCCTGTACAAGTCACTTAGCCCTGTTTGCCTTAGTTTCCTCATCTGTAAAATGAGCCCAGAGAAGGAAAAGGCAAACCACTCTAGTATCTTTGTCAAGAAAACTCCAAATGGGGTCACAGAGAGACAGACTTGACTGAAAAATGAGTAATCAACAACAAGATCTTGTTCATTGAGGTCCATTAAGAAAGGCATGGCATACAGAAGTAGAGAGTCCCATTTCATTCTTGCCAGGGTTCATTTGGAGTATTCTGTTTAAAATTTTTTTTTTAGGTAATCAGGACTAAGTAATTTACCCAGGGTTACATAGTTAGTAGGTGCCTGATGCTAGATGTGAACTCAGATCCATCTGCTCTTGGGCTAGTGCACTATCCACTATACCATCTAGCTGCCCCTTTTTGCTGTAACTTAAGGAAGATATTGATAACTGAGAGTGTCCACTAGACAGAGGATGGTTAAAGATACTACTTGAGTCTATGACATATCAAGACCAGTTAAAAAAAAATTGCAGATATTTAGCTTGGAAAAGACAAGCCTGGAAGGACATGAAAGCTGTGTTCCTCAAGTATCTGAAGGGCTAATGTGTGAAAGAAGAATTAAGCTTGTTCTGTTTGTTCCGAGAGGGAATAATCAGGAGCATTGATTGGCCCTTACAAAGAAGAAAATTTAAGCTCATTGGCAGGAAAATCTTTCTAACAATTAAGAGTTGTCCAATAATGGAATGGGCTGTCTAAGAGGTGGTGGGTTCTCCCTTCTTGGAGGTCTTCATGTGGAAGTTGGATGATTGTGATAACAGGAATTCCCTTTCGGGTTTGGTTGGCACTTGAAGGCCAATAAGATCCCTTCCAACTCTCAAAACTTGTCATTCTGCAATGTCACAAAGAAAATGATACTCTTTTGAATAAATTATTGAAATACAGGTTAAATTTCTATGGAACAATCTTCAAATTATCATTTTACTATCAGCCCATTTCACATTTTAATTGCCTTCCAAATATTTCTAGTCCTTGAGACTGCCCTATTTTAAAGCTAGGCTCTCTGATAGCATTTATAGCTTTTCAAAGTGTACTGTACTGTTGGCCAAAGCCAAATAAACTCTTGACATACAAGCGTGTATGTCAAGTACTAAGTATTACTTAGAAAATAATTAACCGGTGAAAAATCAACACGCTTCCTGGACAATTTTTTCTGTCTGTGATAGCTCCAAGCCATAAATCAATTACAGTGTCCAGATCAAAGGGTCCAGCCTCCTAACGCTATATATGTATCACACACTAGATATCATCCCAAATGTAAACAATATCTCTCCATAATATTTTTTTTCAGGTGCTTACCTGAAAAGTAGACCAAGTAAAAATTAGACCAAGAGTAGACCAAGTTGCCTGAGTGGAGACCCAGCTAGTTGGGTAACTCAGCTCTCCCTCTCCCTCTCTTTCTCCTCTTCAAAGGGAGGTAAATTTCCAGTTAATTTGGGGTTTACTGTCTAGATTCCTTCCTTTCCTTCCTTCCTTCCCTTCCTTCCTTCCTTTCCTTCCTTCCTTCCCTTCCTTCCTTCCTTTCCTTCCTTCCTTCCTTTCCTTCCTTCCTTCCTTCCTTCCTTCCTTCCTTCCTTCCTTCCTTCCCTCCCTCCCTCCCTTTCCTTCCTTCCCTTCCTCCCTCCCTTCCTTCCTCCCTCCCTTCCTTCCTTCCTCCCTTCCTTCCTTCCTTCCTTCCTTCCTTCCTTCCTTCCTTCCTTCCTTCCTTCCTTCCTTCCTTCCTTCCTTCCTTCCTTCCTTCCTTCCATCTCTCCTTTCTTCCCCCCACTTCACTCTGAAGCTCATATGTTTTTTGTTTTTTTTTTTTTTTTTTTATTAAGTTTATTTATTTAACTTTTAACATTCATTTTCACAAAATTTTGGGTTACAAATTTTCTCCCCTTTTATCCCCTCCCCCCCCAAACACCAAGCATTCTAATTGCCCCTATGACCAATCTGCTCTCTCTTCTATCATCCCTCTCTGCCCTTGTCTCCATCTTCTCTTTTGTCCTGTAGGGGCAGATAGCTTTCTATACCCCTTTACCTGTTTTTCTTATTTCCTAGTGGCAAGAACATTACTCGACAGTTGATCCTAACACTTTGAGTTCCACCTTCTTTACCTCCCTCCCTCTCCACCCCTTCCCTTTGGAAGGCAAGCAATTCAATATAGGCCAAATCTGTGTAGTTTTGCAAATGACTTCCATAATAGTTGTGCTGTATAGGACTAACTATATTTCCCTCCAACCTATCCTGTCCCCCATTACTTCTATTCTCTTTTGATCCTATCCCTCCCCATGAGTGTCGACCTCGAATTGCACTCTCCTCTTCATGCCCTCCCTTCTATCATCCCCCCCACCCTGCTTGTCCCCTTATCCCCCACTTTCCTGTATTGTGAGATAGGTTTTCCTACCAAAATGAGTGTGCACTTTATTCTTTTCTTTAGTGGAATGTGATGAGAGTAGATTTCATGTTTTTCTCTCACCTCCCCTCTTTATCCCTCCACTAATGAGTCTTTTGATTGCCTCTTTTATGAGAGATAGTTTGCCCCATTCAATTTCTCCCTTTCTCTTCCCAATATATTTCTCTCTCACTGCTTGATTTCATTTTGTTTTAAGGATATGATCCCATCCTATTCAATTCATTCTGTGCACTCTGTCTCTGTGTATGTGAGCGTGTGTGCATGTGTAATCCCACCCAGTACCCAGATACTGAAATGTTTCAAGAGTTACAAATATTGTCTTTCCATGTAGGAATGTAAACAGTTCAGTGAAGCTCATATGTTTGACCACAATGGGTCCCTGGCCAAGCTCCACTTAATGGCTGTATTTTAGGCCCTTCTGGCTTTGAGTGAATTTAGAGTGAATATTAATGGTAACCGTTTCTCTTTGGAACAGTAACCCTGATGGTCTTCCTCTCCCAGCTTGATTTTTTTGTTCTGTTTTGTTTTGTTTTATTTTTAATTAAATAGGTCAACCCTAACTCACTTCTTAAAAGAGGTGAGGTCTATTCCCTGAATAGGTATCACCTCACTTTAAATGAGTACTTGAAAAGGCCTTAGCCTAAAAGGGCAAGGGTCTCCCATTGCATCCTGAGTCATCTCCAGTCATCCTGATGAATATCTGGTCACTGGATTCAGATGGCTCTGGAGGAGAAGTGAGGCTGGTGACCTTGCACAGCTCTCCCTCACTCAAATCAAAGTCAATTGAAAGTCAGGTCATCATTTCCCTGATGTCATGGTCCTCTTCGAAAACAAAGGATGAACACAACAACATTTTTTTAAAATTACAAAGCAGGGAACTTATAAATGTAGCATTAATATAAAATAATCTTACAAGCAGTTAAAATATAAAACAATTTGTTGCCATCAAATTAATAGTATTAGTTCAGTTGAAGCTTCTTTAAATTATCTATATGGGGGAAAAATAACTATTCCATGAATGTATGTATCTGATACTCTCTCCTTGACACTCCTCTCTCCTGGTTCTCCTCCTACCTATCTGACTACTCCTTCTCAGCCTACTTTCTTAGATCTTCATCTAGACCATACCTGGTAATCAGTGGTGTCCTATAAGCCTCTGTTCTGGTTCAGGGGTATGCTGGAGCCAGCTCTTACAGGCTAGTGAGAGCTAATTGGAAAATTTTCAGTGTGAGCCTTCAAAAATCAGCAAATGACATAGATTCCTGATCTGGAGCCTCTTGTTTCTATATTTTAAGCCATAGTCTAGAAATACAAATTTCATTTTCAGACATCCTCTTCTTAGACAGCTGTTTACTTCTTAGATCAATTTTTTTTCTTTAACATTTCTCGATTTCAATGATCAGCATTAAAGAAAAGGTCATCATTGTTTGTATGGTTCCTGCTCAAGACTGTAATATTTAGAAAAGCTTCTTAGGTTCCTTTTGGTAGAACCATTTGTACCCATGTGAATTACCAAAAGTGGGAAGAAATCATCAGTTTTGACAAGTATTGGGAAGTTACCTTTTTTTTTTTTGATACGTCTTGGGAGAAACTACATGTTTTCTGGGTGAAAAAAATCCCTGGTATGTGAGGTAACCACACCTCACCCCTCTTGCACAGGAAAAGTATACCCATTCTTGCTCTCTGGGCTAGGTAACTCATCTCCAATTTGCCTTTATATCAACAGATCTAGTATCCCAGAGAAAGACCACCACCACACAGCTATACTCAAACTATCTCAGAGTCTTAGGAGTAACCTTGTGGTATGTATGTGTATGGTTGAATATACTCCCCCTACTTACCATTTTCATTCTTAAGCCCCCACTGGTTTCCTTTCATGTGCACAAACAAGATGGCACTTTTAGATTTTTAATACAACCATTTACTAATAAATAAAACAAAAGAAATAATATCATAGATAATCATATACATCAAAATTCAGGAATTATAAATATATCTCACTCCCGACTAAACATGGTTCACACTGTCCCACCAACGTACCTGACAAGGAAGCAGAGGAGTGAGGAAAATTCACAGTTTTAGGATGCAAGCCTTGATGTGATTGTCTATTGGTCCATTGGAAGATCTGCAGGAGACTAAGCTACTTCTTTGATAACTACTTCTTTTTCAGCTTTCACTGCTCTAAATCTGGGCAAATCCTCTTCTTTTCAGGTCCAGTTATGAAATGTTATGTTGGCTTCCCTGATTCGATCCCTCTACCAATTTCCAGTTTTCTTCTGGACATCTTTTCAACCATTTCTGTATTTTATTGAGGGATTTATTTGTTTCTTTTTTTGTTTTCTTTATGATTATTCTTTCTAGGGTCCATTTTCAGATATTAACTTGGGTTTATGTGGGAAAGCTGGTGTTTACTATGATCTTTCATGTTTCCATTTTAAGTGGAAATTGTCTCACCTGTAGTAGGCAAAGTTCTCCTAATTGGTCTCCTTTCCTCAAGTCTTCCCTTTTCCAATCCATCTTCCACACTTCTGCCAAAATGATTTTTCATCTGACATTTGACATTTAAACTCCTTTGCCACCTGATCTCAATATACATTTCCAGTTTTAACATACATGACTCCTCAGGGGCAGGTAACATGGATATAAGGGTTCACTCCTTTCAGATTTCAAAATAGCTCATCTGCACCTTGTAAGTGGTATATCTCTTTCATAATTTCTGCTAATGTTAAGAGAGTGTGAAAAAGTTCCTCAATCAACCTAATAGAACTATCAGTTAGTTATCCACTGGCTAACTGAAGGATCAGCCATGCCCCTGCCATCCTTAAAAAACAAGAACAAATATTCCATGGAACCAGTCATCTCTGACAGTCAAGAAGAGAATAAATTATGGAGAAAAAACCCAGCTTATAAGAGAGAATTGTTCTCCACCTTTCCCCTTATATCTTTTCCAGAGTGCAATGGTATACAGGGGAGAGATTTCTGCATCTTTCTCCTCATTGCCAATGGTGTCTCACAGCAAAAGAACATAACTGTAGAAGCCTCTTTTCTCAACAGAGAACAGGTTCAGAAAGTCGAGCTGAAGAGAAAAGGCCCAGTGAGTCTAGAAGAGCAGTCATCTCAGTAGAGATGATGTATTGAGAAGAGTAACATGAGAAAAGATATTTGTACTGTATCATGCCAGAAGCATGAGTTGCCTTGATCACATGTGTCCTCTACGTCTGCATCCCTATCCTTGTTTACTGTATATAAATGTTCATTCTTTCCATTGATATTGAATGTATTTTTGAGAGAGTGTGCTACAAGGTCTATGGGGAGGAATAAATGTTTTGTCACTTCTGCTGATGCTGTGCTATCTCCAGTGATCCTGATGAATATCTGGTCACTAGATTCAGATGGCTCTGGAGAAGTGAGGCTGATGACTTGCACAGCCCTCCCTCACTCAAAACAAAGTCAAGTGTAAGTCATGTCATCATTTCTCTGATTTCTCTGATGACATGATCTTCTTGGGCAACGAAGGATGAACACATACATTATAGTAAATGTCTTTGCTTTGAGCTAAGTGTATCAACTGGCTGACCATTATAAGCGAATATAGTGATGGAGGCTCATAACCTATACTTTAGGAGTATGGACCCAAAGAATACATGGAACCTGAGGTGGTCATCCCCTCAGGTAACCAAGTTGTGAATGCAAATTAGGGAAGTAACTCAGAGGGAGCACTACACCTATGTAATCCAAGACGCAGGGTCCTAATGACCCTGGGGTCAACAGACCAGGTCTGATCCTTGGAGCTGAACCAAGAAGTCCATTTTCTCTCTTTTTGTGAGACTTACTCTAGAAAAAAAATCTCCCAACATAGCCTAAGTATAACTTGTGTCTAGCTTTCCCTAAATGTAGGCAAAAAAAAAAAAAGCCCCAACTCCCATTCAAGCACTCAAAAATACTAAATGCTAGTTGTATTTCACCCTACAGAAAATGCAAGAAGATACAAAAGACTCACAAGAATATATAAATATTAACAGAAAACATTTAAATGCTACCACCTCCCCCTCCATCTCTCCTCTCTCAGAACTATTTAACTCCCCTAGAAGCCAATTATATTTGAAGGCAGAGAATCAATTTTAAAACGAAGGACTAAATTAGCTTTGTTATCTAAAGACTGCCCTTGCTAAGTTCAGAGAGGCTTATCCCCAGGTTGACTATAGCCCCTTATAAAAATTGTAAGAGAGGGGTTTTGTGTTTGTGGAGGGAGTACTACACCTGAAATCACAGGCACTTAAAATATTGATGTAAAGAAATTCCCTCTAGTGATGCCAGTGAGCAATTCATCTGCAATATACAGTTTTAGAGAGTTGCTGAGAGTAACTGAGAAGCGAAGCTACTTGACCTTGGTCAGATAGCAAGGCAACCTTGAGTCTATGTCTTCCTGACTCTATGGCCAGTCACCTATCCATCATGACACGAGATCCCTCAGTTTTACAGTAGTCATATTTTTAACTTGTTTAATTGATATCTTCTTGTCTTTATATCAGTTATTTCCTTCCATTCCCACCCCCCTGACATTTCTGCAGCAAAGAAAAATGATAAGAAAAAAACATCTGATACCCTTGTCTGACAATATAGTCAACATTTTTCCCATAGTTCCCCTCCTTTATGTTGTGAGGTATGTTTCATTAGCTCTTTTCTAGAACCTTCACTGATTTTTATCATTATTCAAAGTTTAACTTTCTTTTGGAAATCTTTTCAGTGTACCTTAAGCATAGGAAAGCTGTTTATTTCCTCTACTTAAAAAAAGCTAAACTAATAACTATGCGTTGTTCTTCAGTCATTTTTCAGTAGTGTCTGATTCTTCGTGACCCTGTTTGGGGTTTTCTTGACAAAGATATTGCAGTGGTTTGCCATTTCCTTCTCCAGCTCACTTTACAGAAGAGGAAACTGAGGTAAACAGAGATAAACAACTTGCCTAGGGTCATATGCCTAATTAGTGTCTGAGGCCAGATTTGAACTGGAGAATAACAGTCTATCTGACTCCAGGTCTGGCCTTCTGTCCACTATGCCACCTAACTGCCTCTAATGTTGTCATAAGCATCAAATTATATTGTGTATGTAAAGTTCTTTGTAAACCTTAAAACGCCAGCTATAATTATTACATTGCCTGTGAATCACCTCTTGACTCATTATAAAATGAGTATTTTAAATCCCACCTTTATATTCAAATCATCGTACTTTCACTTTTTTGGTCTGTGATGGAGAAGTAGGACAATTATTGTATACCTATGATAGTCAAAACTCATATGTCATCAGCTTATTCCTGTTCAGTTGTTTCAGTCATGTCGGACTCTCCATGATCCCATTTTGTGTTTTCTTGGCAAAGATATTGGAGTGGTTTGCTATTTCCTACTCCAGATCATTTTACAGATGAGGAAACTGAAGTAAACAGGGTTAAGTTACTCACCCAGGGTCACTCAGTTAGTAAGTGTCTGAAGCCATATTTGAACTCAGAAAAGATGAGTCTTCCTGACTCCAGGTCTGACTCTCTATCCATTCCATCACCTAGGTGCCCCAACTATGAATGGATGAAGATTTTAAAACATGATACAGAAACTAATATCTCTTTATGCTTTTCCAGGATGCTGATAACTTAAAACTTTAAGCAGGGTATGAATTGATATAAGTATTCTGGAAATAGGTTTGGAACTAAAATGCAGCTAAAGTTTCTAACCTGTCCATATCCTTTGACCCACTGATATCACCACAAGGGCTACACTCAAAAAGTTCAAAGAAAGAGAAAAGGGTCCATACGTATAAAAATATTTCTAGCAGATTCTTTTGTATTAGCAAGAACTAGAAACTATGGGGATGTCCATCAATTCTGGAATGACTGAACTTATCACACTATATGAATGTAATGGGATACTATTATATCCCAAAAATTTATTAAAGGAATTATTTTAGTGAAACACATGTATGAACTCATGTAGAGTGAAGTGAGCAGAACAGGAACAATTTATACAATAATAATACTGTAAAAGCAGACAATTTGGCAAACCTTAAGAATTCCGATTATTGCAATAACCACCCATGACTCCAGAGGATTGATAATAAAGATGCTCCTCACCTCCTAACAGAAGGGATAGACTCAGGGTACAGAAAGAGACATATAGAAAGGGAGAGAGAGACAGATAGATAGATAGATAGGTCATGGCCGACATGGGAATTTTTGTTTTTAACTTCACTGTGTATTTGTTGTAAGGATGTTTTTCCCCTCTTTTTCTTACGAAGGTGAGAAGAGAATATCAAATTTTATCCATTGAAAAAATAACATATAATTTCAAACAATTAAGCATGGATCACTAAATGGGACAGTTGAATAAGCATTTCATCTTCACTTTAGCTTTGCATTGTCTTAACAACTCCCACAAGATCCATGGCTTCTGGCAAGCCAGACTAGGACTTGCGCTTATCCTATTGGTGATAATATTCTCTTTAAAAAGCCCTTTGTAGTAGCTGCAGGAAGTACCTCCCTCAGTGCAGCTGGAACCAAGAGAGGAACTCAGGAACTCTCCAAACCCCCCTGCCTTTAAAAATAAATAATGTGTGTATGCATCTGTGTATGTATATATATATATATATATATATATATATATATATATATATATATAAATACATATTATATACTATGTGTAACATACATACATACATACACCTACATACTACACATACATACAGGAACAAAAGAAAGTCACATATAGAAATTATTTATATTAAAAATAATACTGCTTTAGAAAAACAGAAGAACAGAAAAATGCAAATTCCTGAAATTTCTCAATAACATCATTAAACCAACAAGCATATTTTTAGGCACTTGAAAAATTGATGAAAAAGTTCACTAACAGCTAGTCTGATGAACCACTCTGTGAACCCTTTAACAGCTCTCTCAAAAGAACTAGCAAGTTTGGTTCAAAGATCCTGCATCTCCTAGTGATCTAACCTATTCTCAGTCTTCTTCATGGATCAATCCTCCTTCCTCTGAGATAAAAAGAAGCTTAATTTCACCATGCAGAGTTTCCAAATCCTAACTCCTGAAAAATTCATCTCATGATCACTGTTGGGTCACCTATACTCAGTGAAAGAAACATAAAGCAGACAAGGCAACCAGAGACCCAAGGTCAAGGTGTGATCTCATGCAGGCAACACATGCTCTAGCTGCCACATGTCAGAGTTGCCATAGGTGCCAAGAGTGGAGGGAGAGGTGTCCTTCCCTTCCCTTAGAAAAAGTCCCAGAAATAGATTTTCCTGTCACATGAGAGAAAGAGGAGAAGAAGAGTAGAAGTTTTCTCTCCTTTTAAAGTCTACTGAGTAGGGAAGGAAAGAAAAGGAATAAGCATTTATATAGCACCTACTATGGGCCAGGCACTGTGCTAAGAAATTTATGAATATCGTAACTCAGTGGCCAATCTTATTTGATGCTATCACAAGCAACAAAAGTATTGCTACATCATTCCAAAGGGCCAAGTCCTTCAGGGCTGAGCCAGAGCCCACGCGAACCATGCACAGTAGCTCAGGGGAGCCCAGCTTAGTGCCATGCATGTTGCAATGGAGTGTGCTCTAGCCACAGCTAGGGTAAGAACAACAGGGGGGTGGAGAGGCCTAGTTCCCTCCACTATGAAAGTATAAAAGACAGGACAGAGAAGGCAGAGAAGCTAAGATAAGACAACCATTCTCAGTTCTGTTTATCATCAGTAAGTTTGATGAGTACTGCTTTTCTTATGTGAGATTTTTTGGGTAGCTTACAGCTTCAAATGTTAATTCTTAGTCATCTCATACTTACTGAACACCCCTATATGCCGAGAGGTAACATAGCATGATGGACAGACATAATGGATATAATAATAGCATTTGCCTTATAGGGTTGTTGTGAGGGTCAAATGAAATCACATATTAAGTACTTTGCAAAACTTAAAAGTATCAGTTTTTATTATTCTTTTATTATTACTAACAACCTCTGTGAGATCCAGGCAATTCTTTAAAGGCAATTTGCCTCAGTGGAGGAAGCTCCCACAGAGACAAAATCGGGGCCTTTTAGAATTGGTGTATTACTATGTACAAGAAAGATCAATCAGGCAACTTTATGAATGCTCAATTGGAGAAAAGAAGACATTGCAAAAGAGACCAATTAGGAAGCTGTTGCAGTAATTCAGAAGGATGGTAATGTATGCCTGTTATAGAGCAGGGAAAGTGGAACAAATTAATTAAAGAAATATTAATGAAATAAATTGCAAAAGAGGTGGAACTGATGAGACTAGGCTCTTCTCCGTGGTGAACTGTCCCTTTCGGTTGCAAATATTTCCTTCCCTTCAGCCCCTTTTCTATTTATTTCTCTCTGCTCATTAAAGTCTCTACATTTTTGACAAACTCCTCCCCAAGAGGTTGTATGCAGATAAATTCCTGGGTGCGTTTCCTACTATCATCATATTTAGTATTTTCAGATACTCCAAAAGATCAGGTAATTCACAGTCTACAAGCCCAGTGGTCTCTCCTGCCTTACCATTGCTTTGAATTACATTGCAATCTCCTAATTCTTTGACCTTTCTTTTATGTGGTCTTGTAATGATCTTATCTTCTGGGTCAATCCCTAAAATCAGAGAATGACCATGAGTTTACAAATATAAAAAAATCACAATACTTTTCAAATAGTCAGTAGGTTGATCCATAAAAGCCATACTCATCAAATTCCTAACAGAGAAATAAAGTGGATGTGCAAAATTATCACACAATTCAAAAGCAATGCTACTTCCAAGTGGTCCTTATCAAGAAACAGCGAAGCAAATATGCAGATTAGCAGCAGTGACAATACCATTCCATTTGCACATTGACAAGTAAATAAATAGTTACTACTGTTCCAATTAGCACCATTACATAGCAGTCTTATGTATACAAATGCAACATATACAAAACAAAAATAATAGAAAAACAAAGAATAATACAAGTAGTGTTTAAAACAAAAAAAATCCTACTGGAAACTTTAGTAAGAGAAAAAGAATAGAATAAAAAAAGATACCTTAAAAGAGAATAAAGCTGATTGTCAAAATTATAAAATTCAATAGGCAACAAATCTTCCAAGTAACAGCAAAACTAGTGAGCTAAATTATATTTTAAACTCAAAAAATTAAAGAAAAAGTTAAATAATAGAAAGTACAAAAGATGAAAAATGTTTAAAATGAAAATTAAAAATTTTGTAGTACAAGTATCTCTGATGCATGTAACAATAATGCTGGAAAATTCTGCTTGAAAAGATGTGGTAAGAAGATTTACGAGAACATTTAAGCTCATAAAGTAAAAAAAAAATTTAAATCATATAGACATTATTTATAGTGGTGATATGGCAGAAGAATGGGAAAAGATTACTAGGCTTTGAATAAGGAAATCGAAATGGAACAGTACCCCATGCCAAGAGATCAATATGCCCTGGATTGTCTATCAGGCCCAGTGTCTATTAAGCACCCAGTGGCTACCTACTAGACTGTTATGGCAGAAGAAGACATGGAAAAGATCGATTTCATTGCAAAAATTGAATTTTACTAGGTTGATTTTTACCAATGCTTCTCAAGGTTACCTGTTATCTCCTGGAGCCTGGCAGAGAAAGTAGAGAGAACTATTGGTCTAGTTTGATTATATCAGGGGTGGGGAACCTGGTGCTTCAAGGCCACATGTGGCCCTTAAGGTCCTCAAGTGTGATTCTTTGACTGAATCCAAACTTCACAGAACAAATCCCCTTAATAAAAGGATTTGTTCTGTAAAACTTACTCAGTCAAACAGCTGCACTCAAGGATCTAGAAGGCCATGTGTGGCCTTGAGGCTGCACATTCCCTACCCCTGGATTATATCATTGTTTTTGAATATAAGGAGAACCTGATGGCAGCATTAGGTAGGTTAGAGGGAGATGGCAGAAAGCTACTGAAGAACTTATGCCAAATATAGTAGAACCTCGGTTTACGAATTTAATTCGTTTTGAGATCCTGTTTGTCCTATGATTTGTTTGTATTGCAAAGGGAATTTTCCCATAGGAAATAATGTAAAGTCAAATGATTGGTACCACATGCCCCAAAATATTCATATAAAAATAATAATTTTAGGTAAGTTTTTTTTTGTCCCTAATGTGCCTGAAATACAATAGCAATGATTAGTCCACAATATAAACCACAAATAAAATAAATTAACCTTCACTTTACCTTTGAGAAGAGTCGTGGCTGGCATGAGGGGGATGAGAGGAAGGAGGAGGAAGAAGGATTATTGCCTTCACTTATTTTTTTGTTTTTTAGAATCACTTTCATGTTTTGACTCACTGATATTTTTTCCTTTATGTTTGCTTCTGACTAGGAATCTATTTAACGACACTTGTTTTTGACATTTTTTCAGAATTTCATGGAAATGTGACAGTGCATCAGTGTTAAAAAAAATATTCGTGGCTCTCATTGCTATAGCCTTATTTGAGTGTTGTTTTTCAACAAAATTTCGGTATTTGTGCTACAAATTTTTGTTTATCTTGCAAGATAAATTTTTCAAAACACTTCTTCTCTTCCAACAAAGCATACATAAACCTGGTTACTTGTAAACAGTACTGTATGTACTACTGTACTACTGTATGTAAGTCTGACCCAGAGAAGACAGAAGCATTTTTGACTAGCCCTTACTGATCAAATCTTCCAGAACTGAGATTTTTCCCAGTATTTGCCAGTACGTAATCCTTTCTTTCTGCTCTGCTATGCATTTGAAAATGTTCATTTTATTTGATATTTAAATTCAGAATAAAAAAAAGCAACAATGTTGCTTTTGTGAAACCACCAAGAGGCTTCATTTGCTCATTTAAGGTTGGAGAGGCAAATTCAGAAGGGCAAGAAAGTTGTTCCTTTTTCTCATCTCTCCTTACCTTTCTCTTAAAATTTCTAGTTTCCTTCAAAGCTCAGCTCAAGTAGCACCTCTTATATTAGTTACTTCCTGATCCCCACTATACAATGTATTTGTTTTTAAAATTAAATTAAAAAAAATATTTTTTACACCTTAAGTTCTTATACGTATCCATCTCCCCATCCCACACTAGAGAAGGCCACCATTTGACAAAGATTACATATATGTGTGTATGTATACATGTACATATACATATATGCATATGTATTGTGTGCATACATGTAAATGTATACAATGCAAACTTCTATTTTTCAGTTCTTTCTCTGGAGGTGGCTAGCATCTTCCTTCACAGGTTCTTTGTAGTTGACTTGAGTATTTATAATAATCAAAATAACTTAGTTATTCACAGTCATTCTTCAGACAGACAGAATTGCTATTACTATATACAATGTTTTTCTGGTTCTGCTCATTTCACTCTTCATTATTTCATGCAAATCTTTCCATGTTTTTCTCAAATCAACTAGCTCATCATTTCTTTTAGCACAGTAGTATTCCATCATAATTGTTGTGTTTTTTAAAAAAATATTTTATATTTCCTTATATTTTGTTTTTCTAATAGAATATAAGCTCCTTGAGGGCAGGAACTTTCCTTTTTGTCTTCCCATCCCTATGACCATAATAAAAACTTGTTGATTAATTTGTAGCTTGCTATGGTTTCCTATGTTCTGGGTTCCACTGTCTAGAGACTAGAGTTTTAGTCTAATTTTGCAGTCAAGTTCATAGAGAAAAAAAATAATTCTCTAGGGCTAGTTTTAGGCTTAAAGCACAGAAACAACTGAGAGGGTTGAGAGAGACCTGGCACCTATTTTTTATTTCTCTTCCCTCATTCCCATCCCCCTCCCCCAAGCCTGTTTAGAACATCCAGGGTTCTGGTTTCCCTGTCCTTGTAGAAGAGTTCAGGAATGTCAGTCAGGCAGCCAGGAAGAGAACTGTCACATCTCCATCTAGGTCATCTGAGCTTTTAGCTACTCTTGCCTGATCCCTCTGTTTCCCAGAATGCTGTGCTGTAGGCAAACAGTCTGTCAGCTTTACACCTGCTGGCTCATATCACTCTTTTCTGTTAAAGGAATCTGGGATTGACTCTTAAAATCCAAATGGAATGTGTTACAGGGGACAAAAATGCACATCTGTGGTGAAATCAGAGCAGCCAATTTTTTTTTTTTAATGTTAAAGTACTGAAAGGGAAGAATTGTCTTTAAAAATCTTTTGTCACAGTTCCTTCCTCTCCCTCCCTCTTCGCGACCCTTTATGGTTCCCAGAGGTTTAGGAGAGAGCTGACCTGAGAGACTTAAGATATTTGGATCTTTCTTCCCTTCTATTGGGGTCTCTTAAAAACAGCCCTCAGAACGCCAAACTAACAAGCAAGTATATATTTTTCTTTCTTAAAAAACAACAGCCATATTTTATTGATGCTTTTTGTCATTTCATCACTCCAGATGGAACACCCCCTTGTAACAAAGAAAAAACAATTAAGCAAAAACATCTAATACAGTGATGGCATATGACAATGTATTCACTCATAGTAATTCCAGTCTCTCCTCACTGGGTATGAGGGGGGAAGGGAGTATAGGCTTCATTGCCTGTTCTGTACTACGACTATTCCTGGGTTTTTAGTTATTCAGAGTTTTATTTTCCTTTTAGTGATCTTTTCATTCATATCTTTGTGTATATTGTTCTTCTGCTTTATTTCAGTCTGCATCAGTTCACACAGACTTCTCGTTTTTCTAAAGTATGTAATCTGTGTTTCTTACTGCATAATAATATTCTGCTACATTCCTCTAACATGGTGGTGTTGTTTTTAAGTCCATCTCCAATCAATGAGCATCCATTATGTTTCCAGTTCTTTGCTGTTGCAGTGGGTGCCATCTCACAGAGAATGGCTATGGATCCTTGCTAACAGCAAAAGTTCCTTGTTGAGCCTTGCTTGTCCCCAAGACCAGAGTTTGTGCTGATTTGTGACTAAGTCAGGACTGTGAGTTGTAAGGAGTAAGATGAAATACATTTTGGCTTTTTTTGAGATAGCCACCTTTTGGGGACACAGACAATACCAGTTCTCCCTTGGACTTTCATGAGGGTAGAGAAAGGTTTTCATCTCCTTTTCTCTGGGCAGCAATGGTAACTGCATGCACATGGAAAGAAAAACATGGGCTTGCTTAGGTGAATGAGAGACTAGCTTTTGTTTTGTATTTCATCCTGAGAAATGGATATTTCCAGTTCTGTCAGTAACCCTGTGTCTTGAAGAAGCTGGGATTTGGTCACTCAACAGGAGGAGATTTTGTCAGTGATTCCTCTGAGGAGGAGATAACTACAACCAAGAGAATGCTAAGGCTGAAAGGAGTAAAAAAGCCAAAGTCATGCTTTGGCTTGTCAGACTTGTGAGTTCCTCTGACAGGACAGATCCAAGGAGAAACCTTAGTGTCTAAAGGGAGAATGTCAGAATTCAGATCTTATCACTGTACCAGATAGAAAGGAAAAACAAAACCATAATGATGTTGGGAGGCAGGGACTGTGGCCACACCTGACTTAATCTCTTTGCCTCTTTCTGCAGTTTTAAAGAGAAAAGGATGTAAAGACTCCAACCAATATCAAGATTATCTAACCAGGGGTTGACAGGCAGATCTGATGTAGAGCACTGAACTCTAGAGTTCCAGGGAAACAGAATCCAGGGAATCCTACTTTTTCAGCCTCTGCCTTTCCCCACACTCTCTCTAGAAAGAGATATACCAAGAGTTTGAGTGTATTTTCTTTCTCATTTTCCATTTATCTTGAATGAAACTGTTTTCTGTAAGACAAAATGGTTATTTATTGAATCACTGGTTTGTGCATGTCCTCCGAGTAATTGCCATTGATAAAGGGAGGGCAAATGGATGATAAGATACCCAGAGAGAAGAGAATGACAGGTTTTATAACTTCTGGGAGCCCTAGCACTTGGGCTTAGGGGACTTAGAGCAATAAAAAGGTTTTATTGATTCATATTTTGTAGCTTCCTCCAAAGAGAGAAAGATCAAGTGCATACAGACAAGAATTTAAGCATCAATTATGCCCTAAACTGTGCTAAGCCCTAGAGGTACAAAGAAAGGCAAAAACAATCTCCACCTTCTAGACACTCACAATCTAACAAGGGAGACAACATGCAAATAGGTATGTGCAAACCAAATATATAGAAGACACCCACAGCTATGTCTTGAACAAATTGAATGGATTCAGAAGCAGGTAGCAATTGTTATGACTCAGACCCCAGGAGCAGTGCAGGGTCTCATTTCCAAGCTCTAGACCAATCTGGTATTTCAGAAGGCAAAGGATATGAGCTTATAATAAAAAATAACTTACCCAGAAAAATATATAATCCTACAGGTGGAAAAATGGGTTTTTAATGAAGTAGAAGACTTCCAGGTATTCCTAATCAAAAGACCAGAGCAATGAAGAAATTTTGAACTGCAAACACAGTAGCCAACAAAAACAAAAAATAGCAAACATGAGCAAACAAACATAAGGGACTAAACCAAGACAAATTGCGTATGTCATATAATATAGCGAGAAGATACATGCTTTCCCTTTGAACCCTATTATAATTATTAGTTATCAAGGTAATCTAATTAGACAGAAGTTCTGGAAGTAATTCTTTTATGAAAAGGAGGTAGGGAAAGAATACATTAAAATGGGGGAAGGGAGAGGAAAGTTAGGGAAATTATCTCATCTAATCAGAGTTCACAGGCATATGTGTGTGTGTGTGCATGTACATATATATATTTGTGGTTATAGAACTTAACAGTTAACAGTTTGCTTAATCAAACTGAGGAATTGTCACTTAACTTTAAGTACATTATAGGAGAATAATCTTCCTAAAGCCATTCGGTCTCTTTTTGACCACTCACTTTAAGAATTCCCCTTTCTAACTGGTCAACAAGATGAAATAAGGAAAGAGATACATCTATTCATCATAGTAATCCTGATTATTGTGTGAATCCTTTCAGGGCAGGCAATGACATTAACTAGATTGAGGTGTTTCCCAGTTTTAAATCTGGTTAATACCCTTAATCTATTCTCATTGACTTTAGCTTTTATTCTCAACCTTTTGTACACTTCCCTAAGAGAAAATTGTTTGGTTTTAAACTAGAATAATTTTAAGATTTTCAAAAAAATATTTCCAAAATTCAAGGAGGGAGGGGGAAAGATTTAAAAAGTTTTTATAATACGAAATCACAAATCTCTTGATATATGTTTTTTTGTTTTAAAGTGCATATTAAATTAATTCCTAGAGATTTTTCTCTGGTCTTCAATTCCCTCTAGCCCTCCTGTTCTCGTTGGTTCATTTTTTAAAAAAATGATTCTTTGAAGCTCATTTTTTTATTTTTTATTTTTGCATCTCTTTCTCTGGCCCTCCTCCCCACTACCTCAATAAAAAAGCACTCACTTGTAACAAAATAGCTTAGTCAAGGAAAACATATTATATTTGTCCATGTCCAGAAAGGTGTATCTCATTCTGTAACTCTACTACATCACCTTTCTGTCAAGAGGTAGGAAACATGATTCATCCTCATTCCTTCAGGGTTATGGTTGTACATTGCATTGATCAGAGTCCTTAACTTTTTTGAAGTTTTTTTTTTTTTAACTATGTTGTAGTCTTTTTTCATCATTTTTATCAATTTTTCTTTACATTTTGGTCCCTTAATTCCACATTAGTTTATATAAGTCTCCACAGCTTTTTTTGAATTGGTCTCTTTCATCATTTCTTATGGGACAATAATATTCCATTATATTCATATAGCATAATATATTCAGGTATTTCCCAACTGATGGGCATACATTTCATTTCTAGCTTTTTGTTGCAACAAAAAGTGCTGCTTTGAATATTATTGTACATATCTTTTACTTTCTTTGATCTCTTTTAGATATAGGTCTAGTAGCAGTATTTCTGGGTCAAAGACCATACAAAATTTAGTGACTATTAGAGTATTGTTCCAAATCACTTTCCAGAATGTCTGGATCACTTTTCAGTGCCAACAAAAATACATGTGTGCCTATTTTCCCATAACCCCTCCAACAATTGTCATTTTCTTTTTTTGTTATCTGTTCTGATGGGCACAAGAAAGAACCATCATTTGTGATTCTGAACATTTTTCCATATGATGGCTGATAGTATACCTTTCTTCTTTTAGAACTGCCTATTCATACTCTTTGAAAATTGCACAGCTGGTAGCTGTTGAGAAGGGCTCCTATTCCCATATATTTACGTCAATTCCACATATATCTTGGAGACAAACAGCACAAAAATCTGTTCAGTTAGCTGTTTATTTTCCGATTTTAGCTGTATTGACTTTTGTTTGTGAAAACTTTCTCAATCTTATGTACTCAAAATTACTCATGTTATCTCTGGTGATTCTTTCTATCTCTTGTTTGATCAAGTCTTTTCCCTCTATCTATAGTTGCAAAAACTATTTCCATCCATTTTATTCTAATTTGCTTATGATGTGACCTTATATATCTAGAAAAGAAGGAAGGAAAGGAAGAAAGAAAAGAAGGGAGGGAAAGGAATAAGAAAACAATAATTTATCAGGCATCTGCTGTATGCCAGACATCCTGTTAAACATGACAACTCTATGGGGTGGGTGCTATTATTATCCTCATTTTGCAGCTAAGAAAAGTGAGGCAGACAGAAGTTATGTGACTTGCCCAAGATCACACAGCTAGTAAGTGTCTGAGGCAGGATTTGAACTCAGGTCTTTCTGACTCTAGGTCCCTATAAATTGTTCCACCTAGCTGCTTGTAGGTCACATGTCCCTTTGGAACTTACTGTAGCATATGGCATACTGGTCTAAAAATAACTTTTGGAACAGTGTTTCAATTTTCCCCACAATTTTTCCATTCCCTTTTTCTTTCTTTGTATAAAACCATCAAAACAGAACAAAATCATCTTATTTTATATGACTTATTTAATTCCCTCTATGATTTTTGAAGATATTATGAGTCTGAACAGTTATTTGTCTTTTCTTCCCTTTCTAGAATGTAAGGATTTGATCATTGTTTATACCCTCCTAATTATTCAAATATATTTACCTATCTAGGTTTCTCTTGATTACTGTGTTTGCATTTCATAATTTCTATTCAGCTCTGGGCTTTTCGTTAAGGATGATTGAAAGTCTTCCATACTTTTAATGGTCCAATGCTTTTTCTGTGTGATTATATGCAGTCTTGTAGGATAAATTAATTTTGATTGTAAACCTTAGTCTTTTGCTTTTTATAATATTGCATGATGATATAGTGGTTGTTGTCTAGTCTTGAATGATTCTCTGCATGATTCCTTGATACTTGAATTCAATCTTTATTGCAGTATTTTTTCTTTGACCTTGAAATTCTGAATTTTAGCTATGACATTCTTAAAATTTTTCACTCTGGCTTTTCTTATAGGAAGTGAAAAGTGGGTTCTTTCTATTTTTACTTTGCCCTCTGGTTCTAATAAAGTGGGGCATTTTCACTATACTATAGTATTTTCATATAGTATCAAATTTTTTTTTTTTTTAGGTTCAGGGAGTTTGATAATTCTGAATGTCTTCTTGAACTTTTTTACAGGTCAGTCATTTTGGAAAGTGGATACATTACATTTTCTTCTATTTTTTCAATATTTTGATTTTGTTTGAGTTCTATTTAGTCTATTCTACTTTACAGGAAGTTCACTATTTGGATAAGTGTTTTCACATTTTATTCTAGGTTAATTCTTCTTCTTCTTTTTCCAGAATTCTTATTTCACTTTTTTTCCTTTTGCTTCATTTCTCCTAGGTACTCTTATAGTCCTTTTGCCCAAGCTACTTTTCCCCACCTGAGGATCTACTTCTACTTGTGGAGTTATTCTCCTCTTCTCAATTTTCCTCTGGAATGCTTTTGATCCATATTTTTTTTCAAAGAGTTCATTATCTTCTCCTCTTTGCTCGTATCTCTAGCTTCAGTTTTGTTTTTTTTTTAATTTTGGACTTTTTTAGACCAGAGTCTGCCCTGTCCCACACTCTTTGATGTGATAATAAGCTTTGGTTTCCTCCTGATCTCAATTTCCTGGGCTCTTGCTGTTTCACCTCCCATGTATCTAGGCTCACAGTGCAAATAGACATCAGTATAAAAGATCAGAGTTCTGAAGCTAACTATCCTCAATCAGGGTACTGGTATGGTCTTTAATTCCCCATGGACCTTCCCTCGTTGGACTATTGCTGTAATCTTTCTGTCTATTTACCTGAGCTTGTGTTGGATTTCCCAGTGGAATTCTTTCCAGTGCTGTGGATTTTGGATATATTTTTGTGCAGTCCTGGTCTAAGAAAAGGAGCTAACTAATCTTACTCTTTGGATTTCTTCCATTTTTCAAACTGGAGCTATTTTTAGATCATTGCTGGAGCATATGGGGAAGAGTGATTTTTTCATGTCACTCTTATCTAGAATTCTCTTCTCTGGAGTTTTCTGAATAAAACATTATGTCACCTGTAAAAAAGGTCTAAGCTGACCTTCTCCTTACTAATGCTTATACTTTTCTTTCTCTCTCTTGAATATGGCTAGCATTTCTAGAACTAAATGAAATACTAGTGGGGAGAGAGTATACTTGCTTTATCACTATATTTACTGGGAAAGCTTCCAGTGTTTCTCTATTGCAAAATAATACTAGCTCATTAAAAAAAGTTGATGTTTGAAGAGGACAAGTGTCATATTACAACATTTAAAATAAATGGATGGTTCAGTGTTTTTCTGATTTATTATTACTGAAAATAAAGTGCAAATCACAGACATTTGCCTTAAAGCAGTTCTAAATTGTATACAGTAGCAAAGGATTCTTTTGTATTAAAATTTTTCATTTCCTGATACCTTAAACCCAGGGTCCTAAAGTACTTTATAAATCACAATTTCCAATGGCTTCCTATTGCCTATGAATAAAGCCAAAAATGTTTCAGTTGGCATTTAAGGACCTTTAAAACCTTGTACTTTCAACTTTTCAGTCTTATTTCATGCTAATTTTCTTCTACCAAAGTGAACAGCCATCATATCTTGTATTTTTCTAGTGCTTCTTCTACATTTTAATCTTTAGTCACATCATTCCTTATTGCTATATCTTTCTTTTCCAGTCTGCTCTACTCTTGAAATCATATCCATGTTTCAAGGTTCAACTTGGATGCTGCCTTCTCTATGAAATCTTCCCTGATATCTCAGTAGGAAATGTCTTTTTCTTCCTTCAGCCTCTCATCATAATCATTGTGAGAATTTATATAGCCCTTTAAGGTTTGTGAGGTGCTTTACAAATATTGGAACATAAATGTTATTATGATCCCCATTTAATAGATGAGGAAGCTATGGCAGGTAAGAGGTTAAATGACTTGCCTAAGGTCAGCAGCCAATAGGTGTCTGAAGTCAAATTTGAATGCAGGTCCTCCTGACTCGAAAGCCACAGTACTATTCCACCTATACCTAACTGCCTAATTTTGTTAACTTTTATATTATTTGTACCTTTCTCATGCTTTTATTTCTATTCTGCACTACAATGACCTTATTGTATATTATTATGAATTAAAGTATATATGTAAATACACTTAATACATATTATCATATAGTATTGTGATCAAATATCATACTCCCCTCCCTAGACTTTAAGTTTCATGAGAGCAGACACAGTTTTATAATCTTTGTATTTCCCCAAGCACCTAGCACATACACATACACATCAGGCACTTTATAAATCTTTCTCTGTGTTTTATTATTATTTTTCTCTTTTCCCTTTTCTTTTTAAATTAGTGCTTGGCAGTTACTTGGGAGTAAACCCCAAACAAAAACACTCTATCCTAATCCTGAATTGATCTTCTGACAGATTTGCTACAGCTGTCCTGGAAGTCCTCTAGGATAAAAGGCGCTACATGACAGTAATAATGCCCTGTGTTTTCCACCTTTCAAGCATATCACAAACATTAAATAATTAATATTAAGTATTTTGGGGTCCTATGGTTAAGGCACTAGAGAATGAGGTGTTAATACTAAGGAACCTTCTGCTCCCTGACCCCTCCAACCCCACCCCAGTCTGGAACTACTGAAACAACCCTTGCGATGATCAGGATTGTTCAGATGCTTGTCCCCTTCTCCTACCTTCCCTCTCTAACGAAGTTTCTGATTTAAGCGGTGGTTGGCACTGGGCTTGTGCCCAGTGAATTACTTATGAAAATCCTAGGAATTTGTTGAACCTGGGGAAAGGCATTAGGACATCTGGAAGCTGCGGGTGAAAGAACGCTTTGAGACCCAGTTCGTAAACTACAGGGCACGGGAAGTGCTGCACTTCTCATGTAAAGTATCATTCTGAATTGTGCTGGAATTTAAACAATTGGACAGGTTTGTAGAGAGGACTCCAAGGCTTCCTGGGGTGTGTGTGTCTGTGGGGGGGGAGAGACCCTGCAGTAAAGAGGGAATGGTCTGCCCACCTTCTTCACCTCCTGCACCATCCCTGCGCAGGATCCTCTTCTACTGCTACCCCTACCAGTTTTCCGAAGTTACCGGAACCACCCCCTTTTCATGGAAACCCTGTCACCACACAGCGTCCGTCGTTCCCACACCCACCCTCGCCCCCCGTTCTCACCATTTACCTGGTCCCCTGCTCTCCCGCTGCCTCCTGGGTGCGCTAGTCCTACCTCCGCCCCGCTTCAATCATGCACCCTCTTGGCTCGGGACCTGAGCATCCCCGGCCCTCCTCCACCTGCTCGGTCCTCCTTCTCCTCCTCCTTCTTCTCCCTTTCCCCCTTTCCTCCCTCCTGTCTTCCTCCTCTGCCCCCTCCTTGCGCTCCAGCCGGTCTACCTCCTCCCCACCCGCAGGAGTCCCCCAGGACCCCCCGGGGCCTCCCCTCCCCGCCCCAGCCCCGGGGTGGATGGGGGGGGGCAGGGACCAAGACTCCCTGCCTGGTGGCACGCGCCGCCGGCTCCCCGGCAGCATCCGCCCTCCCATTGGCTGCTGGGGTCCGGGGGCTCCCTCCCCGGCTCCCCATTGGCTGGAGCCGCCGCGGTCCTCTCCGCGCAAGCAGCCGCTGACATCACGCCGAACCTGGCCGTGGCGGCGGCGCCCCCTTCCTTCCCGCAGCCCCTTGGGCTCGGCTGAGGCCCCTCCGCGGTGCCGGGCGGAGGATGGTGCGGGGCGCCCCGGGGGCTCCCAGCCGCCAGAGCCGCCGCTCCCGGGCACAGCTCGCGGCCACGGGCAGCCGCCCCTGCCGCGCCGGGCTCCGTCTGAGGGGCCGAGGCTGAGGTTGGGCGGGCGGCGCGGGCGCCTGGGCTGGGGGGACCCGGGCCGGGGCCCCGAGCGAGACGCCCGCGGCTATGGGGGCCCTGACCAGCAGGCAGCACGCGGGCGTGGAGGAGGTGGACATCCCGTCCAATTCCGTGTACCGCTACCCGCCCAAGTCCGGTGAGAGCTGGGGGCAGCTGGGGGCCGGGCGGGGGCCGGGGCGGAGCTGGGAGTGACCTCTGCAGGCGGCTGGGGGCAAGGAAGGGCCGGGGTCCTGGGTGGGGGAAGGAACGAGGGCCTGGGCTGTGGAGAGCTGGGCCACCCCGCTGTCAGGCTCTTCCCAAGGCACGGGGAGGGGGCAGAGCCCTTCCAGCGGGGCTCAGGATGCTGAGCCCCCCCGGGAAGAGGTGGGGTCCTGATCAGGGTCCTCTTCTGCCTGTCAGTGTCACTGAATGGTGATGATTTCCAGAAACTGCAGCCGGGTCGGTGCAGTTGGATTTGGTGAATTAACGGCATCGAGGTTGTCAGCCAGCACTGAATGGGACGATAAGCATATGCCTTCCAGTCCCCTCTCTCCCCCTACCTCAGGCCCCTCACCATCCTCTCCTTTCCTTTTTTCTTTGGATGGGTTTAAGTCAGTGCATTCCTCAGGAAGACAGAGGCTACCCAGTGCTGTGCTAGTCTGTGTTACGTACAGGCTCGTCACCGATTACTGAAGGGGCACAGGTTCGGGCTAGTTTTATTCTGAAAAATCTCCGTACCTGCTGAAGGAGAGAGGTAGGACACAATTAGCAAGCCAAAGCATTTTCAAGAGACGATTTGTTAGGAGAAGCAAGGAAAAATCCTAAAAATATTTGCCTTATCCATGGACATCAAAGCCACTATGAGTGGCTTTACCCAGTGTGGTCACCTTTGTAGTAAGGAGGAGGGAGTGGTCGACAAGCATGCAAATTGTACAAATTCAAGTACTGTTTTTGTTCCATGAGACAATTAATCAACTGACATTATTTTAAGTACAGGGGGTAGAGGCCTGAGAGGATCATAGAGATACCCCTGGCTCCCTGAAGAATAGATGGGTAAGACCAATACTTTATATTAGCTCAGGGCCCCCATAATCTTCAAGGGCCAAGACTGCTACTACTATTTTTTTGGCTCAGGACTAGCTAGGACTCTTATTCATAGTCCAAGATGTTCCCCTTTTTGGTTGAATAGAGACATATTGAATTAAAGACATGGGCAAGCCAGTTTCTCAGCAATATGTTCAGTTTCTGCCTGGTGAGGGCAGGGACCAGACAATGAACCTGCATCCCTGTGGAGTGTTTTGGCAAAGCCCTAATCCTTTCTGCCTTTGTGCCAGAGAATCCTTGCAGAGATGAATATTGTTAGCAGAGAGCTGTTTTAGTCAAGGTGGAACTGTAGGTCGATGGCATGCTAACAAACTTCTGTCTAATTACTTCTTTTATAAAGAAGTATGGCTTTTAGAAGATTTAAAGGCACATATTTTTTTTTCTTTAGATAGAACAGCTGGATTTAGTGTGTTGAAACACCTGTGAATTTTTTCAGTTCACTTCTATTGCTAGAAATGATTCGATGAACTTTAAGAGTTGATGCCTCAGGGAAATAGTCACTCATTGAGTTACATATGGAAGGATTATATGTCTGTATAAGGCCTTGAAAGCAGAACATACATGTGAACTGCTGTTGGTATTTTGGGGAGTTAAAGTAGTTTCTGAGTATGTATGTCTTGAACAATATAAATATTAATGTTGGAGTGGTAATATGAAAAAGGATATTTTACCTTTATTGACCAGATTGACTCAGGACAATTAAGAGGTTCAGGGTCAGGAGTGGAATAGAAGGAATTTCTCATAGACATCCTAACATTTAACAATAGGAAGTTTACCTAGCTATAGCAGGGAAAAGATATCCAGCAAGAATATAACATCATTTCATTTCGGTGCAGTGTCACTATTTATGTGTTGGCTATGTAGATGCACTAGTTAGAAGTGTGTGGCAAACCTGAGGGAAGAGCTTATGACTCTTTCTCTGGCTTTTGTACTTAGAGCCCACTAGGAAACTATGTCAGTGACAAGAGCCTTACTCCAATTAAGTACTGAGGACAGTTTCATTACCTTTTAGGGAAAAAGATTTTTACTCCTACCATATCTCACCCCTTAGTGGAAAGATCTTAAAAGTATTCCAGGAGACCTTTCACCACATAAATGATCATAGGACCTTTATTGAAAACTCCGACTTCAGGGATGCAAAGCCTGGGACAGGCAAGGAAATGAAGATGAGGAAAAGAAAAACAAAAGATAGTAGAAAGATTACCAGCAATGTAATGGCCCCTTGAAAGAGTGACATAGTGTGGAATGAGAATGAAGACCAGAAATCCCAAGTTTTAACTTCCTTTCTTTAGGACAGAGTCCTGGATCTGGTACATGTGGTAGGTAATACTAAATTTTTACAACTTACAGTATGGCTTTTGATGGGACAATGGCAAGAGAAGCACCAAGAATATCAGAACTATAGCTTAGATGATATTTTTGGCGCATTCACCTTCCATATCATGGGTAAAGATCATTTGTATTAAGGTAACTAAGAGGTCATTACACTCTTGGACTTAGCCTATTGCAGTGTCAGAGTTAATACCAAAACTCACTGTTATTCTGGGGCCAGGTCCAAAGGAGGCTAGTGGAGTGATTCAGTCTCTGGGTTTGAATGTAATGATAGACTAGTAGACAATAAAATGCAATGAAAGTGACTTTACTAATAAAAAAAGATGTAATTCCTAAGGTTAAAAAGATGGTAATTCAGAGAAAATGGCTATTCCTCTTCTACTCTCCCCCACCATACACATTATGCATTTTCTCTGTGGAAATATCCACACTAGGTCAGAAAGATATTCTTGCAGTACAGTGGGCATTCAACTAAAACTTCTGACACTAAGTACCCATTGGCTGAGCCCTTTATACCTCAGGTGGTAAGTAAGCTGAATGACCTCCCTGCCCCCTTAAAGTATCATTCCAGTCTGAATAAACAGGTGCCTTTCCTACAACCCTCATCTTTACCACCACTCTTCCCTCCCTTTGATGTCTTCCAGCCCACTAGCTAGGACCACTACCTCCCTGGGAATCCAGAGGGGGAAGTTACCAAATCTTTGTTTTTTTAGACCAGGAGTCAGCAAATTATGGTCCATGGGCCAGATGTGGCCCATAGGCTACAGTCTGTTGACCCCTACTTTAGAAATCTCTGTCATACACTTTTATTTTCCCCCTTTGTTGATAAAAAAAATTTACCTCACAACAATTTTACCCCTCAGTCTTCAAAGCCTTTCCTAAGAAGGAGTTGTTCATTTACTACTGGATACTGTATTGGCAGGAAAATGGAAGGGCCTTATTAATTTCAGATTACAGGAAATAAAAGGGTTCAGTGAGCCTGCCTGCTCTGGGGACCTCTCCATTGCCCACTGTGCTTTGGCCATACACTACCTATCCATTTATTCTGGGGCCCGAGAGTTCTGTAGGACTGCTTGCCTCTATGTGTCAGGTTTTGAGTACTGTCCTTCCTGTACCAGGACCTGAGTGCTGCTGTGGGAACTGTCTCTGTTCTCCTGGGCAATGGCCTAGAAATACCCAGGGCCAGGGTCTGCATGCCACAATGGGCACCATTTCTCCTCTGCTGGGCCAACTGTTGCACCCTTATACTGAGGGTGCACTACCAGCTCTCAGTGCCATAGGTTGTTACTGCTCCTGAATGGTCTACCATAATTGTGAGATTAGGAATAAGCTACATAGGATGGCTTAGGCTGCTACAAGAGATTTTAGCCAGCTAGTCCAGGGCTTATACTTCTTTCTTTGTTAGTGGCAATCCTTTCTAGCAGCAGAAGGAGTAAATGAATCAATGAATGAATGAACAAATATCTTTTTCATTATTTAGCTCTTACTAAAGGCTCCAGGACCTATTGATGTCTTTTTTTATATAATTAATTTATTTGTTTTCAACAATCTCTTCTATAAGTTTTAAATTTTCTCCCCCTCCCCAAGAAGGCATGCAATCTTATATGGGTTCTCTATATACATTCTTATTAAACACATTTTCACATTAGTCATGTTGCATAGAAGAATTAAAATGAATGGGAGAAACCATGAGAAAGACAAAAACAAAACAAAATATAACAAAATAGAAAATAGTCTGCTTCATTATAAGTTCTGAATTTACAGTTGTTTCTCTGGATGTGGATGGCATTTTGCATCATGAGTCCTTTGGAAATGTTTTAGGTCCTTGCATTGCTGAGAAGGCTAAGTTTATCAGATGTAATCCTCACACACTATGGCTCTTACTAATATTCTTCTGGTTCTGCTCATTTTACACTCAGCATCAGTTCATATAAATCTTTCTAGGTTTTTCTGTAGTACTCCTGTTCGTCATTTCTTATAGCACAATAGTATTCCATTACATTCATATACCACAACTTGTTCAGCCATTCCCCAATTGATGGGTACCCCCTCGATTTCCAGTTTTTGGCTGCCACAAAAAGAGCTCCTATAAATGTGAGTCCTTTCCCCATTTTTATTATTTCTTTGGGATACAGCCCTAGAAGTGGTATTGTTGGGTCAAAGAGTATGCACATTTTTGCAGCCCTTTGGGTATAGTTCCAAATTGCTCTCCAGAATGGTTAGATCAACCCATGAGCTGTTGATGTCTTAACTAACAGTGCTGCCATGAACACCAGGAATTTCCATCTCAGGATTGCTCACCTATACTCAGAAAGAGACGCAAATCAAATAAGACAGTCAGAAACTCCTCTAGGCCAGCACATATCATCTAGCTGCTTTGTGCAAGCAGTTGTCATTTTTACAAGAGTGGGAAAAGAGCACTGGGACTTACTGAGCAGGGGCCCCTTACCCATTCCTCACTTGACTTCCCAAGGAGAAAAGGAGCTACATTTCACAGGATCTAGAGCAAAGTTGTTTCTGCTTTTAAACTGATGTAGCCACCTCCCCCCCCCCCCCAAATCCTCAGTTAACCAGCTTTGGTGTAGTTAGTACATTTTTCCCTATCCTTAATTTTGAGAAGGTCCTTGAGGTTCAGAGGAGGATTAGGCACTATTTTTTAAGTGTCTCCCCCAGTGCCTTGCACTATAGAATTCCAAAAGAGTTCTCGTGGCACAATTCCCAGTGGCCTCCCAATTACCATACAAAAAGTCCCAAACCACTCATTCATTGAAGTTCTTACACAATCCCCAAACTCTAGTCTTTAGAGAGAGTCCAGGCTTACTACAACATCTGGCTCTGATATCACTGTCACTCTCAAATAAAAATAAAATAGACAAATTCAGCTAACAACAGTTTACAACATGTATCATCTTCAGGGTATGGTTCTTAAAAATTCAGAGCACATTCATGTTTGTCTAGTTGCTGAATGCCTACAGACAGTTTACTCTCTAATTCCCCATTGTCAGTGAGGTAGGCCTCATGGAATATGGCCAGTACATAGAAGTGATGCCTGAACCCATGAAAGCCACAGGGTGCAAGACTTTTGTATAAGGGCCTCAAATTACTTATGGCTCCTCTTTTTCTGAGTCACACTTCTTCCGCTATTGCCAGATGCCTGACTCAGGCCAGTTTGATGATTCAGGTTCAGAGTCAGAATGAAATGAGACACTCACAGACTACCTAGTAGTTAACAAAAGAAAGTTTATTTAGCCATAGCATGGAAAGAATAATCAAAAGATACAGCATCAATTCATTTGGGCATAGCACCCGTGCCTCTACGTTGGCCTTGCTGGGTGCATTGGCCAAAACTGTGTCAGGCTGCTGAGAAATACCTGACTTCTGCTCTAGCTTTTTTACTTAAGCTACCAGTAAGCTATCTATGTCAATATCTGAGGATTTACTTAGTTCCATGGGCAATTGAACCTCAAGAAAAGTTTCAGTACTTTTTAGGGGAAAAGTAGTTTAGCTTATATGGTGGGGACCTTATTGTATGTTTACTTCTACAACATTTGTTGGGTTCTCCCTCTAACTCTCTTAGCCTTTTCAAGTTTACTTAATTGTAGGAGTCATTTGAGGGGAAGGTTGTATAATTAGACAAGTAGCTATAATTATGAACAGAAGTAGACTTATGAAGCTGAATTTCTTGTGTCAAGTAGGCAAAAGTCCTATGTACTCAGAAGAAAAAATGTGTGTATATATTCACATCTATTTTAGGCCTGGTAATTAAACCCATTGCTTATCTTTTGCTGATCAGCATGACTCTACCCTTTTGCCCCCAGCATGACTTTTGACTAGTCTTTACAAAATTTTGGGAAAGTTTCATCTCTTCGTGAACTTCATCACACTCTGTTGCCCATAGTTAGCTGAAACAGATGTTTGTTGAATGAAGGAAATTATATTAATGAATCATGCAGATCTTGGAAAATGGTATAAATCTGTGTCTGTATTCAGGCAAAACTTGGAGGCATTTTGACGTATTGAGGAGTCTGACCTGTAGTCCTCATGATGTCTTCTCATTCTGTACCTGATAGTGGAATGGGTGAACTTTTCTTAAGTTGACTGGAATTTTGGGATTGCAGAAGGCAGAAGAGGGGCATAACATTGCAGGTCTGGAAGATAGTCAGTGCAAAGTCACCAGGGAGATGAGAGATGGAGAGTTCTTTGTGAGAAATAGCAAGAAGCTTAGTGTGACTGGACTATAGAGGGAAGTATATAAAAATACTATAGAAGTAGAAAGGGGCCAATTTGTGAAGTTTAAAATGTCAGACAGAGGAGTTTATATTTGGTCCTATAAGTAATGAGGAGCCACTGGCATTTATTTTGGAGAGTGATGACGTGGTTAGATATGCACTTTAGGAAAATTACTTAGATTGAAGAGGGGGAGGCCCAAGGCAAGGAGATCAACTAGGAGACTGTTGTAGTTGCCTTGGTAACAAGTGATGAGGACTTGAACTGAGTTGTGCCTACATGAATAGGAGACATGCTAGGGAGGTAGAGAGAGAAACAACAATATTTGACAACTGGTTGGACCTATAGCATGAGTGAGACTGAGGTTACAAATATGGGTGACTGGAAGAATGTTAGTACCTTCAACAGTAATAGAGAGAGGTAGGTTTTATGGGAGGGGAGTTTAAGTTTGAGATGGCTACAGAACTTCTACTTCTAAATGTGTAATAGACAGTTGGTGATGTGGATAGAGTGCTGGGCCTGAAGTCAGGAAGATTCATCTTCCAGAGTTCAAATCTGTCCTCAGTCGCTGTGTAGCCCTAGACAAGTCACTTGACACCGTTTGCCTCAGCTTCCTCATCTGTAAAATGGGCTGGAGAAGGAAATATCAAACCACTCCAGTACCTTTGCCAAGAATACCCTAAATAGGGTCATGAAGAGTTGAACCTGACTGAAATGACTGAATGACAGCAAAAACAGTGATGCAGGATTGGCACTTAGGAGAAAGACTAAGGCTCAATGCATAGATCTAGGATTTTTATCTATAAAAATGTAAAAAAAAGAAGTCAGCTTGTGGTAGGGAGAATTTGGCAGTGAAGTAGTTTAAATTAAATTTAAATAGATATATTTAATTACATGTATTTTTAATCTTTATGAAGAAATGCATGAAAATAATTTTTCCAGAAACAGAAGGGTTGGTGGGAGTTAGTTTCTTCAGCATTTCTTGGATAACACAGAAAGAAGATTACAGCATTATTCTATTCTGTTTGGCTGTGGCTTTCTTTATTTTTGACCATGAAACCTTTTGATATTGTTATAGCTAGCTAACTTTGCTTTTTTTTATCATTTAAGTACATTCTGTGGGTCCTCTGTTGCTAAGTGCTTATATGCACTTTAACAAAGGCATGGCTTTGTTGAGGTGGATCCTTTTATTCAGGCATGTTCCACTTTGATAAGAGGTCCAGATGATGAAATATTATCAGATCATGTTATTTCTACCTAGGAAGAATTGGAAAATAGACCACAAGGATAATTAAAATGTGTTTTAATTCTCAGCTTAAAGAAAGGCAGTGTTTTTCTCTCTATACCCTTGAGGCTACTCATCTTTTGTTTGTTAGATGTACTAATTTTATACAAGATTTAAGTGTATAAGACTACAACTTAGTCATATGAAGTACAGATATGGGAAAGCAACTTGTGCTTGCATAGGGGTATGATATTAAAATACAAGGGTGATTGATTACCAGGTAATCATTCTATGGTACATAGAACAGATGTGCTTCTTGCATATTTGGCTTCCAAATGAGATAATTGTCTACTCCATACTCAGTAGTAGTCAACCTGCTCTGAAGCAGGCATGTGTCTCTTATTTTCCTAAAGGGATCAAAACTTCTTCACAGATCTCTGTTGTACCCACTACTGTCACTATTCACACCAGACTAAGCTTTGGTGGCTGCCAAACTTTCTTTGTTTATAATGAGACACAGGACGAGAGACAAACAGAGAGACAGAGACAGAATGTGTGTGTGTGTGTGTGTGTGTGTGTGTGTGTGTGTGTTGAGGAGGACATGAGCAGCAGGTAAACTGCACAATTGAGCACTATTTACTTACTTCTTTCTTCTGTAACTGAGCCAGGAGCAAGATAGGGCCAAGTAGCAAGCGTGGTATTGCATCAGTTTTGAGGACCTCCAACCTCCTTTAGCATCCTGCCAGAGTCCTGGAGGAGTGGGCCTGGGGAGAAAGTGTTTAAAAATCAGACACAACTCTACCCATTAGTGGTTCTTCCTCCTGCAAGGCACAAGATGAAGAATGAATTCTTCTTGTTTTCTCTTTCTTCCCTGAAGCCTCTAAAGCCAAGTTCAAAGAAATGTCACCAAACTAATGAATTCTGGAAAAGCATCTGCTTGAGTCTCCTATCTCCATAGCAACCCTATCTGGGCAGGGAGCCCAAAAAGCTAGAGTTACATTCCTCCCTCTGGTCAGGAATTTTGAAGTCCCTTGTTAAAAACAAATGAGCCAGGGTATACTTGAAATCTGCAATTATACAACATTAGCATAAAAACAAGTATCAGTACTTTAAAATAACAAGGATAATTTTCCTAGTGTCCTAGGTAATCGTTCCATGCTTTACGGAGCAAATGCAACAGATGTGCACTAACAATACATGCAGTATATATCCTTTGACCCAGCAATACTGCTCCTAGGTCTGTACCCCACAAAGAGATCAAAGAAAAAGAAAAAGGACCCATATGTAAAAGATATTTATAGCAGCTCTTTTTGTGGTGGTGAAGATTTGGAAACTGAGGGAATGCCCATTAATTGGAGAATGGCTAGACAAGCTGAAGTATATGGTTGTGATGAAATACTGTTGGTCTGGAAGGAATAACAAAGAGGATGGTTTCAGAAGAAAACCTGTGGAGGCTTAGAAGAGCTGATAGGAAATAAAATAAGCCCAACTGGGAGAACAGTGTATATAGTAACAGCAATATTGGAACAGTGATCAATTATAAAAGACTAAGCTACTGTAATCAGTACAGTGATCCTCAACAATCAAAGGACTCACCTCCAGAGAGAGAACTCTGAATGCATGTTAAAGCATATTTTTTCCTCTTTCTTTGTTTTTCTTGCTTCTCCCCCCTTCCTACAACATGGTGAATGTGGAAATGTATTTTGCACGATTACATATGTAAGATTGTTGTCATTCAGTCATTTTCAGTAGTGGTCAGCTCTTCATGATTCCATTTGGGGTTTTCTGGGCAAAGATCCTGGAGTGATTTGCCATTTCCTTCTTTAGCTCATTTTATAGATGAGGAGTTGAGGCAAACAGTGTTAAGTGACTTGCTCAGGGTCATACAGGTAGGAAGTGCCCGAGGTCAGATTTGAACTCAGGAAGGTAAATCTTCCTGACTCCAGGCCCAGTACTCTCTCCACTGCACCACCTAGCTAACCATGATCTATATATATCATATATATGTATGATGGATGTAATATTTCTTGCCTTCTCAATGGGTGGAGGAGGGGATGAAGGGAGAGAGAATTTGAAACTGAAAAAAAAATAAAAATAAAATACATGCAATAAACATAGCACAATAAAAGCACTGTACAATACTTCAGTGACTAAATATCTGAATTATATGTACAACACATTGCATGCATATCCTTAGATTACATGTGAGTACTCAAGCAAATAATCTTTTTGTTTGTTTGTTTAAACAAAGCAGATGGATTGCATTGGGCCCATGGACTGCAGTTTACTGATCCCTTCTCTATATAGCTAACATTTTAAGCAAGAAAGGAATTACTTTTAGGTTCAGTCATCTCATTCTGTGTGAACTCAGGTTCCCTTCAGTTTGAGATAAGGTTGTTGAGTAAGAGTACGCAATGTCTCCTTTACTAGAAGTTTCACTTTTAGAGCCAGTACCTGTTTCAGATAGTTTTTATATGATTGATAGGTGGTCTCCTTTCCCCAGGCTGCTGAAGTGTTTGTTTTCTCCGGCTGCTCGTTACACTGTCCGACTAACTTTTCTTTACAATAAGTGGTTGCAAGCAATTGTATTTTACAGAATCCCCTCCATTTTCTGAGGCTATTCCGCAAACATTTAGGTTATTCAGTTTATCAGCAACTTTGTACGGTGTAGTTTCCATTGATTTTATAACTTCTCTTTCTCTTGATTTCCATATTTTCTTAACTTTTTCTTTGATGGAGGTCTTGACAGACCAAGACACTTGGGCATCAAACTGGTGTTTGTTTCTATTAGAGCTGTTTTGACCTGAAGTTGTAGGTAGTTGATAAGCTTCTTTCACCTTCCTTCTCAGATGAGAGATGTACTTTGTGCCATCTTCATTCTTAGAAATTCCAGGAAGCATAAATCATCAGGTAAGTGTGACTCTCACCCAAGCATCAGCACCTATGGTGAAAAGCCTGTGGATTCATTCCTGGTTCAGTTAAATACATGTGGTAGACGTGCCACATGTTGACTCCTGTGAGATTTTTGTTCCGGTTTTAGAGTTCCCTATGATTTTATCAGTGTGTGATTGAAACACTCAGGCTGCGGGTCTCCTGTGGATGGTAAGGTATAGTTCTGGACTTCTTGATATCCTTTTAAGATAATATTTCTTTGGATAACTTGTTTTTAAAATCTTTACCTTGGTCAGAATGGATCCTGGCAGGGAATCCATATGCTGAGGCATTCTTCCACAATATTTTAGCAACTGTGGAATATTTCTTGTTCTTCGTTGGGCATATTTTTACATACCTGGTGAAATGTTCATTCAAGACTTATAGGACTTATGTTTACTATCTCCTTCTAAAGATAAAAAGTCAGTACAAAAGATTTACATGAACCAATGCAAAGTGAATTGAGCAGAACCAAGACAATATTGTATAGAGTAATAGTAATACTGCATAATGATCAATTGTGAATAACTTAGCTGTTCTCAGCAATACAATGATCTAACCCTTTTCTGAAGGACTTAGTATGAAAAATGCTATCAGTCTCCAGAGAAAGAATTGATGGAGTCTGGATGCAGATTGAAGTACACTTTTTCTTTACTTTCTTCATTTTTCTTAGCTTTTTTTGTCTGTTTTCTTTCACAGCATGACTTATATGGAAATGTTTTGCATGACCATACATGTATAACCTATGTCAAATTGCTTGCCTTCTCAGTGGGAGAGGAGAAAGGGAAGGAGAGAATTTGGAACTCAAAATCTGAAAAAAAAAGTTAAATTTTTTTCAATGTGTAATTGGCGGAAAATAAAATATTTTTTTAAAAAAAAAGTCAGTGCAGACAAATTCCCAAGGTTTTTTTTTTTATTTTCCAAACATGGAGCACAGTTTATCAGTGTTCTTCTTCATACACATTGCACAAGTTTCACACTTCTTAGTGACATCTGTTGCCATCTTAAGTAAAATCTGTTTCTTACTAGCTGCAAGGTCTTCTCTTGACCCATATGTTTGAAGTCATCATGCCGTGCTTTCATGGCTTATAGAGCATTGTGTGACAGCAACTGCTTTCTCATATTATGCATTGGATCAGTCACAGTTCAATACTAAATTCCATTGGAGAGCTGAAGTTTCTGCTATTGTCTCAACAGTAAGTTGCCTTTTAGTGACTAGAACTAGACTAGCATCACTTTGTTCCTTGGCTTGTATGATTTCTGTTAGTCTGTCATCATCCATCTGTACATACTGCCAATTAGTCACAAATAAATGGAACAAAGAAAGTTGCTTAATGGACATAAGATTCACCTATGCTGTTGCCATACCATCAGGTAGAAAACCCAAGCTCTCAGTTACACTTCCACTTCATTTTAGCCTTGGTCCCTGGATATTACATATAGCTTTTATATGTGCTTTTGGTGTTACTGTAACTTTACTGTTATGTGGCCTTTGAAACTGAGCATTTGCATCCATATTAGTCTTCCTTGGCCCATGGCATATACTGAATTCATAATTGGATAGTGCTGCTACCTATATATGGCATGCAGCATCCAGTTGGTCAGTGGTCTGACTATAAATGAATGGGTTGTTGTTCATCCATACTTGGGGTTTTGTTCTATACACATAGTCCTTGACCTTTTTACTGACAATCTAGTCTAAAGAGCCAGCATTTCTTCATCGAGAACAGATCATGCTAAATTAACTTCATTTCCCATTTTTTTGATAGGATTACTAAACCAGTAGACAAGGGAAAATTATTTATGTAGTTTACCTAGATTTTAACAAAGCTTTTGCTAAAGCATTTCATGTTATTCTTGTGGAAAAGATGGAGAGATATGGACTAGACAGTGATATAATCAGATGGATTTAGAACTGGTTGGATGGCTGAATTAAAAGAGCAGTTGGTACTGCTTCAGTGTTAACATGGCAGAAAGACTTCTTGGAGTGCCCCTGGGGTCTGTGCTTGGCCCTGTGCTGTTGTAACATTTTTATCAACATTTTTGTTTATTCCTCAGATAAAGGCAGAGATGGTATGCTCTTCAGATTTACCAGTGACGTAAAGCTGAGAAGAATAGCTAACACAGTGGATCTGAAAGGAAGAATCCAGTAAGGATCCAAAAGAACCTTAAACCCTAAAGCATTAGGAGATACCTTATCTCAGGAGAGCTCCCAGTGTTCAGTGCAGGTCCTTATCCTTGGAGGTTAGCCTCTAGGTTGGTTTCCACATATTATTTGCTATTAGCATTACTTCATGAGTGTTTAAATGTCCAAATGTTTCAGATAATTCACAGAGCACTTCCAGAGTGACTCATCTGACTTTATACTACTATAAATTAATTACTCAGCAATCCTCCAAGTGTTTCGCATTTCTTTTCAGTATTTAAATAATAGTGTCAGTAGTCTTGTGATCTGCAGCTTCTAATGTTAGGAGGCCTCTATGAGTTTTAATACCTACAATGTAACCACACATTTTAACCACTTCAGCATCCATCTTTTTAAAAATTAAATTATTTTATTTGTTTTCAGTGTTCTACAATCACTTCCACATATCTCAGATTTTTTTTCCCACCCTCCGCTCCTTCCCCACTCCCTCCCTGAGACAAGATACAATTTTATATAGGATGAACCAGCCCTGGACGGAAACAGAACAGGGCAAATTTTCTGGGCCAATCAGGATTGTCATCAGGCCCATGAGTGACTGGTCTGGGTATGATAGGTAAACCAAGTCTCAAAAAGTTAAAACTAAAAGTGGGAGTAGGTGTCACACATGTATCATAGCCATGTGTAGGAAAGTGTCATAATCTGTAAAAGGAATATGAATGGAAGCCCTAGTTCTGTAGAGCACAATAGAAAATCCCTCTTAGAAATCTGTTTCTGTCCAGGATCAGCTCCTGATTTCTTCAAGGACTTCTCTTTGTTAGTTCTAGGGGTCTGTGTAGATACCTTTATCTAGATCATCTGTCAGTATTAATGTATATATTGATATAGATGACAAGTACATAGATATGTGTATAGATTGTGTATATATGGGTGATATATATATGTATACACATGCATATATACATATATCTACACACATAGTATGTTGTGTTTTTCAGCCATGTCCAACTCTTAATGACTCCATTTGGGGTTTTCTGGGCAAAGATACTGGAGTGGCTTGCCATTTCCTTCTTCAGGTTATTTTACAGATGAGGAAACTGAGGCAAATAGGGTTAAGTGACTTGCCTGGCGCCACAGAGTTACTATGTGTCTGAGGACAGATTTGAACTCAGGAAGAGGAGTGTTCCTGACTTCAAGCCTGTTATTCTATCCACTAAGTCACCTAGATGCCGTACATATGTGTGGGGTAGGGGGAGGAGAGAGAGAGAGAGAGAGAGAGAGAGAGAGAGAGAGAGAGAGAGAGAGAGCAGATTTATGATGACAAGATCCCCAGATGGAACAGGGTTACACAGGCTCAAAGGTTGATCACACTCCCTCAGCTTACTACTTTACCTATACTCATTTTTTATTTAATAAACTGGAGAAAATTCCATTCCCATAAGTAGTTACTCATTTTCTCTATATTGAACTCAATAATCTAGGATTAAATATATATTAAATTAATAAATATGCAATTTATTAACAATGAGATCAATAATAGCATAGACAAAAATAATTATTTACAGTGTTTTATCTATGAGGGATCAGGGCCAGAGTCATTTCAAACCATTACTTTGTAAGACAGAAGAAGAGACAGAGATCAAAACTCCTTATTACTTTTGCTTACTTTTTGGTCAGATCTTCCCCTCCCCTCCACCACACACCTATATTGTCTATCCCATTCAGTTAATTCAGGACCACAAAAATCTCTTCACAAGTTAGAGGTTGCAGTAGTTTCATAAAGAAAAATACCTCTTCTTTATCTTTTTCTTTTTCAACTTATCTCCAGTCATGACAGGAAATAATTTCTTCAACTTCTCTTAAGCCTTCTCTTAACACTTTCCAGTCTCATTCTTCATAAATTTCTTTTTATAGTGTTTCTTCATAAAATAAGAGCTAAAACACTTCTTTGAAGAATGAAGTTTTTCCTGATTCTCTTTTTCTTTTTTCATAATTTCTGTCAAATAACCCCTATTAACTCTCTTCTTTTTTCTCAAAAACTGCCAAGTATTAAACATTCTGTTTAGTTCTTAAAGCTATATTACATGTAACTATAACTTTTGTAGGAGATAGCTTTTGAAACAGGTGTTATAAATGCAATTATATCTCTACTAATAGGCTCTCCTCTTTGGGGGGAGGTTGAGATATCCTTATTTTAGATGAAATTAATACATCTCTCTTGCATGTAGGACTTCCAGATGGAATCAGCGTATACTGCTTACCTCTGGCAGTGGGGCTGGGATGTTTTTCATGTCTCCCTAAAAGGATCAAAACCATTTCCCAAATCTCTTCCTGCTGCCGTCATTAATCTCATCAGCCCTGGATTTGGCCACTGCCAGCTTCCCTCCACTTATAAATGAACACAGGACATGCATGATAATGTCATGTGTGTGTGTGTCTGCGTGTCTGCAGACCTGATTATGAGGCAAACAGGATAAATGAACACTGATGCTTTAGCTGCAGCTAGAGGTTTCTCTCCTGTCATTTCCTCTTTCTCTAGCTGAGCAGGAAGCCAGGTAGGGCCAGTAGCAAATATCACATCAGTTCCATGTGTCACCATTCTGCCAGAATCCTGGAAGGAGAGGAAGGAGGAGGAGGAGGAGAAAGGATCCAGCAGCTAGACATCAGATAAGAGACCCTAAAAATGACCCTTCCTTTTCCATGACCAATCAGAAGAATTAACTCTTCTGGCTTCCTCTTCCCAGAAATCATCAAATTCAGAGACATCACCAAACTAGTGAAATATGCTTGAGTTTCTCATCTGCATAGCCAGTAGCCTGGCATGCCAGTGTTACAGACTGGTCTAATTAGGCATGAAAAAGGCTGTAGAAGCTGTTAGAATACTATGACTAAAAATGGATTCTGGAATTCATAATGAATATATACTTACTACACTAAAAATTGACATCAAATGGAGCAATGTTCATTTTTAAAAAAAAAATCCATCTTGTTATTTCATTTCATTTTTGTTTTTAAATATTTGTTTTTCCAATTACATGCAAAACAATTTTTAATATTCATTTTTTGAAATTTAGAGTTCCCAAGTTCTCCTGGTTCTGCTCACTTCACTTTGCATCAGTTCATGTAAGTCTGTCTACATGTTTCTGAAAGCATTCTGCTCATCATTTATTGTAGCACAATAGTATTCCATCACAATTAGGTACCACAACTTGTTCAACCATTTCCCAATTGATGAGCATCCCCTCAATTTGCTACTACAAAAACAACTACTATGAATATTTTTGTACATATTGGTCCTTTTCCTTTTCCAGAGGGTGGCAGGATCTCTTTGGGATACAGACCTATTAGTAGCATTGCTGGGTCAAAGGGTCAAATCCACAGTGTTAAAATACTTTGGGCATAGTTCCACATTGCTTTCCAGAATGGTTGGATCAGTTCTCAACTCCACCAACAGCGCATTAGCATCCCAATTTTCCCACATCCCCTCCAACATTTGTCATTTTCCTTTTCTGTCATATTAGCCAGTCTTATAGGTATCAAGTGATACCTTAGAGTTGTTTTAATTTACATTTTTCTAATCAATAGTGAATTAGAGCATTTTTCCATATGACGATAGATAGGTTTGATTTCTTCATCTGAAAACTGCCTGTTGATATCCTTTGATCATTAATCAGTTGGGGAAAGTCTTGTGTTCTTACAAATTTGACTCTGTTCTCTATATATTGCTATAAAAATTTCCTTCCAGTTTTCTGCTTTCCTTCTAGTCTTAACTCTATTGGTTTTGTGTGTGCAAAAAACTTTAATGTAATCAAAATTATCCATTTTATATCCCATAATGTCCTCTATCCCTTGTTTGGTCATAAATTCTTCCCTTATCTATAGATCTGACAGGTAAACTATTCCATGTCTCCCTAGTTTGCTTATGGTATCACACTTTATGTCTAAATCACATACCCATTTTCACCTTATCTTGGTATATGGTGTGAGATGTTGGTCTCTACCTAGTTTTTGCTAAACTGCTTTCCAGTTTTCCCAGTAGTTTTTGTCAAATAGTGAGTTTTTGTCCCAAAAGCTGGGATCATTGCATTTGTTAAACGCTAATTTACTATAGTCATTCCACCACTCTATCTCTTAGCCAGTACCAAATTTGTTTTGATGATTACTGCTTTGACATACAGTTTGAAGCCAGGCTAAGCCTTTGTTTCCTCATTGCCTATTCTAATTCCTTCAACTTCTTTTTGTGTCTTTTATTGCTATAGCTAGCATTTATATCACTATATTAAATAATAGTACTGATAATGAGCATTCTTGCTTTATCACTGATTTTAATGAGAAGGCATCTAGCTTATCCCTATTACAGAAAATGCTTGCTGATGTCTTTAGATAGATACTATTTATTTTAAGAAAAGCTCAATTTATTCCTATGCTTTCTGGTGTTTTTAATAGGAATGAGTATTGTATTTTGTCAAAAGCTTATTTGTATCTATTGAGATAGTCATATGATTTCTCTTGGTTTTGTTATTGATATATTCAACTATGCTGATGTATTTCTGGTATAAATCCCATCTGGTCATAGTGTATGAGCTTTGTGATACATTACAGTAGCCTTGTTACTATTTTATTTAAAATTTTTACATCAATATTCATGAAGGAAATTGGCCTGTAGTTTTCTTTCTCTGTTTTTGCTCTTCCTGTTTAGGCATCATATTTGTGCCATAAGATGAATTTGGTAGGATGCCTTCTTTTCCTGTCTAAATAGTTTATGTATTATTTGAATTAATTGTTCTTTAAATATTTGGTAGAATTCATTTGTGAAGCCATCTAGTCCTAGAGATTTTTTTCTTAGGGAGCTCATTGATGGCTCATTCAATTTCTTTTTCTAAGATGAGATTATTTAAATATTCAATTACTCTTCTATTAACCTGGACAATTTATATTTTAGTAAATATTCATTCATTTCACTTAGATTGTCAGATTTCTTGGCATATAATACAGCAAAATAGCTCCAAATAATTGCTTTAATTTCCTTTTCACTGGTGGTGAATTTACCCTTCTCGTTTTTGATACTGGTAATGTAGTTTGCTTCTTTCATTTTATTTTTTTTGTTTTTCATTTTAAACACAGTTCATATCACATAGCACAATTCCATCTTTTGATCAGATGATATTTCTTTTAAGGCATTTACAATATAGACCAAAAATGGATTTTTTTTTAACATTAACCAACTGAGACACAAATAGTAACTATGTAATGCTAACTTTATAAGCCCTAATTGTCTCCACACTATTGCTAAGAATTAAAGGACCCTTACTTATTGTTGTTGGTGTAAAGTCCTAAGCCTAATGACTTGACCTCAGATGTTCCGCTACCAACCATCTATAATTTAATAGATCTGATATTAAGCTTACAAACTTTTTGACTATAGGAAATTGCCACTAAGAGTAGGAATATTGCAGGGAAACAATATCTCCCCAATTTCATGTCAGTTCCAGGCAGGAGTAGATAGTCAACTTGCATTCAGTGAGGCTTAGAGTCTGCCAGGTGTCAGTGGGAAAATTGAGTCAGGAGAATCCTACCTCAGCTCTGGCTGAACAGCCGCTCTCCCATCCTTCCCATGAGATCACCTTTTTCAGTTCATACCAGCATCTCACAGGCTTACTGGCATCATGGATTGGAGGCTCAGACCGCCTTTGTTGCTATCCATACCTGGAGTTAGACTCAGAAGTATAGTCACTTAATAGTTCCATAGCATCTTAAAATAGCAAGTTCCAATAACCAGGTTTCAAATATGACTATAATTTCACGTTGGCTAAGGAACATCTTTTGAGGCAAGTCTTAAGTGGCTTACATGCCTTTCTATGCTTGTTCTAGTTCCTGCTTAAATAACAATCCTAAAATCAAATTTACCATTAAAACCTTAAGTTTTCCATCAATGCCAAATTTTACCTGAAATTACCTTCCCCTAGAAAACTTAGACTAAGATTCATTTCCCCAAGCTAAAGATGCCTCTGATTTAGTCTCAGTAATTGATTCAGTCAATTGTTTTGATACTAATTGCTTTTACATCACTTTGTAACATGTCCAATTTTTCTCTCCATCTCTCCCCTCCCCCTACCCCCTAATACCTTGAATTCTGATTACCCTTTCCCTCAATGAGCCCTCCCTTCTATCACACCCCACCCTTCTCTTATCCTCATCTTCTCTCTTTTCCTATAGAGAAAGATAAATTTCTATACCCCATTACCTGTGTTTCTTATTTCCTGGTTATATGCAATAATAATTCTCAACATTCGATTCGAATACTTTGAATTCCACCTTCTTTCCCTCCCTCCCTCCCTACGCATCCCCACTGAGAAGGCAAGCAATTCAGTATAGGCTATATATGTGTCCTTTTGCAAAAGACTTCCACAATAATCATGTTGTATAATGCTAGCTATATTTCCCTCTATCCTACTCTATCCTCCCTTATTTTTTTATTCCCTCAATTGAACTTGTCCCTTCCAAAAGTGTTTATTTCTAGTTACTCCCTTCTTCCATTTGCCCTCCCTTCTATCATTCCCCTCACCCCACTTGTCACCTCCTCCCCTACTTTCCTGTAGTATAAGTATAGGTTTTCATACCAAATTTAGTGAGCATGTTATTCCCTCCTTAAGCCATATGTGGAGAGAGTAGCTTCACTTTTCCCCTTTCCCCTTCTCCCTTTTCTCCTCCATTGAACAAGGTTTTTCTCTTTTATGAGTTATAGCCTGCCCCATTCCATTTCTCCCTTTCTCCTCCCAGTATTTTCCTCCCTCATGCCTTAATTTTCATTTTATATCTTTTTTTTGTGGATATCATCTCTTCTGATTCAACGCAGCCTGTACTCTGTGTGTGTGTGTGTGTGTGTGTGTATGTGTGAATGTACAATCCCTCCACCTACCCAAATACTGAGAAAAGTCTCAAGAGTTATATTTTCTTTCCATGTAGGAATGTAAACAGTTCAGCTTTAGAAAGTCTTTTATGATTTCTCTTTCCTGTTTACCTTTTCAAGCTTCTCTTGATTCTTGTATTTGAAAGTCAAATTTTCTGTACAGTTCTGGTCTTTTCAACATGAATGCTTGAAAGTCCTCTATATCATTGAATGATCATTTATTCCCTTGAAGTATTATACTCAGTTTTACTGGGTAGGTGATTCTTGGTTTTAATCCCAGTTCCTTTGACTTCTGAAATATCCTATTCCAAGCCCTTCGATCCCTTAATGTTGAAGCTGCCAGATCTTGTGTTATCCTGATTGTATTTCCACAATACTCGAATTGTTTCTTTCTAGCTGCTTGCAGTATTTTCTCCTTGACCTTGGAACTCTGAAATTTGGCCACAGTATTCCTAGGAATTTCTCTTTTCAGGCCTCTTTAAGGAGGTGATCAGTGGACTCTTTCAATATTTATTTTTACCTCTGGTTCTAGAATATCAGGACAATATTCCTCGATAATTTCATGAAAGATGATGTCTAGGCTCTTTTTTTGATCATGGCTTTCAGGTAGTTCCATAATTTTTAAATTGTCTCTCCTGGATCTATTTTCCAGGTCAGTTGTTTTTCCAATGAGTTGTTTCACATTATCTTCTATTTTTTCAAACTTCTGGTTTTGTTTTCTAACTGTTTGGTTTATCTCATAGTCATTCATTTCCCTGAACTCAGTTCTCTCTTTCAGAGAACTATTTTGTTCAGTGAGTTTTGAACCTTCTCCTCCATTTGGCTAATTCTGTTTTTTAATACCTCCTTCTCCTCATTGGCTTTTTGGACCTCTTTTTCCAATTGAGTTAGCCCCTTTTTAAAGGTATTATTTTCCTCAGCATTTTTTTGGTTCTTCTTTAGCAAGCTGCTAACTCGCTTTTCAAGCTCTTCTATTGCCTGAGCCAAGTTTAAGTTCACTTTGGAGGCCCTGGAGGCAGGGGTCTTAACTTCTTGTGACAGTAAGCCTTGTTCTTCCTCATCTGAAAGGATAGAAGAAGACACCTGTTCACCAAGAAAGTACCCTTCTATGGTCTTTTTTTTTTCCCCCTTTTTTGGGCATTTTCCAGCCAGTTACTTGACTTCTGAATCCTTTGTCAAGAGATTAGACTCAGCTGCTCAGTTCCCCTGGGCTTTGGGTGGGAGCGGGGCTCTCACTCAGGGCAGGGGTTTAGATCCACTGCTCTCTACAGACAGAGGCTTTAAGCTGAGCCGCCTGAACAATGGATCCAGGTTGCTTCCTGGCCTCCATAGCTGCCTGTAGTCTGCTGCCGAGGCCTCTACCAGGTTGTGCTCAGATCCGCTCAGTGTCCTGTGAAATAGACCTTTCCTGTCAGCCTTCCAGGTTACCTTTGACTGGAAACCTCTTTTGCTCTGTTGTTCGGTGGCTTCTGCTGCTCTAGAATTTGTTGAGAGTCATTTTTTCAGGTATTTTGTGGGCTGTGGGGGAAGCACTACATCTTTCTGCTCCACCATCTTGACTCCGCCCCTGCTTCTTCCATTTTTAAAATCAAATTAGCCAGTGATATATTTATTTTATTTTTTTTTCATAAAACCAGCTGTAAGTTTTATTTGTTAGTTCAATTGTTTTCTTTCAGTTTTATTAATCTCACCTTTGATTTTTAGGATTTCCAATTGGTATTGAATTGGGGATTTTTAATTTGTTCTTTTTCTAGGATTTTAGTTACGTGCCAAATTCATTGATCTGCTCTTTCTCTATTTTATTGTTGGTTGTGTTTAGAGATATAAATTTTCCCTAAGTCCTGCTTTGACTATATCCCACAAATTTTGGTATATTGTTAATTGTTGTCATTCTCTTTAAAGAAATTATTGATTATTTCTATGATTTGTTCTTTGACCCACTCATTCTTTAGGATTAAGTTGATTAGTTTACAATAAATTTTTCATCAGTTTTCCATGGCCTTTTACTTAATGTAATTTTTATTGCATTATGATCTAAAAAGTATACATTTACTATTTCTGCTTTTTTTCTTTTGGTTGTGAGGTTTTTATGCCCTAATGCGTGGTCAGTTTTTGTGTAGGTGCCATGTACTGTTGAGAAAAACGGTATGTTCCTTTCTATCCCACTCATTTTTCTTCAGAGGTGTTTCATATTAAATTTTTCTAAAATTTTATTCATCTTAAGTTCTTTCTTATTAGTTTTTTTTTTGGTTATATTTATCCTGTTCTGAGATGGGAAAGTTGAGTTCTCCCACTAGTATAGTTTTACTATTCCTCCTATAACTCATTTAACTTTTAAGAATTTAGATGCTAGACTTTTTGGTACATATATGTTCAGTGTTGATATTACTTCATTGTCCATGGTACCTTTTTAGCAAGATGTAGTTTCCTTGATTATCTCTTTTAATTAGATCTATTTTTGCTTTTGCTTTTTCTGAGATCCTGTTGCTACCCCTTTATTTAATTCAGCTGAAGCAAACTAAATTCTGCTGTAGCTCCTTGCCTTTATCCCACATTTGTCTCTCTGTTTCAAGTGTGTTTCTTGTAAATAACATATTGAAAGATTCTGGTTTTTAATCCACTCTGCTATCCACTTCCATTTTATGAGTGATTCATCCCATCCCCATTCACAGTTATAATTACTTTTCTCTCTCTCTCCCTCCTTTCACCTTGTTCTTTCTCAGAAGTGTTTTGCTTCTGATCACTACCTCCCCTAAGCTGCCCTCCCTTCTATTAATACCATACCTTTATCTTATTCCCACTCCCCTCTTATTTCCCTGTAGGGTAAGATCAATTTCTTTATCCAATCAAATGTATATGTTTCCCCCTCTTTCAGTTAATTGCAATGAGAGTAAAGCTCAAGTATTGTCCACCTTCCCCCTCCTCCATCTTCCCCTCTTTTGTAAAAGTTCTTTCACACCTCTTTTCTGTGAGATAATTCATTCCATTCTACCTTTTCCTTTCCTCTTCTCCCAGTGCATCCCTCTTTCTCATCCCTCAATTTTGTTGTTTTTTTTTTTTTGGATATCATCTCATCATAGTCACTTTATATCCATGCTCTCTCTCTTTCTCCTTTGAACAAGTATATCTTCCCTTGCAGGAATGTAAACAGTTTTACTTTATTAAATCTCTTATGATTTCTTTTTCCTATTTACCTTTTTTATGAATCTCTTGAGTCTTGTATTTGAAAATCAGATTTTCTGTTCAGCCCTGATCTTTTCATTGGGGATATTTAAAAAGTCCTCTATTCCATCAAATATCATTTTTTTTCCCCGAAGGTTTGAGGGAATGCCAACATATATATTGAAGTCCTAAGTTAGAAACAAAGATTGTAAAGTAGGCACTGAATTCATGGAGAAAAATAATAGCTACCAGGATCTGGCTTATATAAAAAAATTGGATAGCATGAAGTTCAAGAAGTTAAATTGCTAATTGATGGTGGCAATGGAAAGTGATAAATATTTGGACTACCCTTTTAGAACCAGAGAAGCAGGAGGCATGAGAAGTGTAACTAGTAATAAAAAAGATGAAATGTGATAGGATGGGGTGAGGAGATAGTGGGGGGAGACAGTTTTGTGAGTGCCAGAAGATGGAAGGAGCATGAGAAGAGGTCTAAAAAGAAAGGAAATTTGTTGATTATGGAACAGGAGTTCCAGAGTACAGTGGCAGGGTGGGGGAGAGGATGCTGGAAAGATGGTAGAGTAGGTTAGAAAATTCTAAGCTCTCCAAATTTCCTCCACAAATAAGACAAAATAGAACCTCAAGATCAGCATAGAGCAGCAGAAATAAACGAGCTGAGGCAGAACTGTGGTCCTCCTAAGACAACCAGAGAAGATCTGAAGAAAGATCCCGGGAGGGAGGTTTAGCCTGAGTGAAGTGTAAACACCTCCAGGCTGACTCTTGAAACAGCAAGCATAGAGCCCTGGGGGCAGCTGAATTGGGAGGTAGCTTCTGCCACAGGAATTTTCACCTCCCAGACAGTGGGGGGAGTCAGGTGTCTGAGTAGGGAAGTCTGAGGGAGTCTTTGCTGATGAGAGTTGCCAGGCTCAACAATACTTCTGAGATGTGGTCTTAGATGAGAAGCAACCAGCACATGCCTGGTGAGTGCAGAAGCAGGGGGGACAGGATACTGCTGGCTCTGGGCACTTACAGGAGAGCTGTCTTGGTCCCAGTTGCAGGCCAGAGAGGAGAACTGAAGATCATAGCCACTGGAGGGTTTTCAGGGAGCAAGAATATTTCCAGTATAGTGTGCTGGGAGGCCTAGCTGTGGCTTGGAGGAGAAAAGTAGTGCAGAGGTTAGGTCCAGGACAAAATATAACAGTAAGAAGAACCTGAGGCACCATTCCCCACAGCCCAGGATTAGAAGTGATTATGATAACAGTCTGCTAAAATTTTTTTTTAAATGAGCAGGCAAAGGAGAAAAAACCCAACCATAGATAGCCACTATGGGAATAAAGAAGACTGGGGTTCATCTTCAGAGAAGAATACTGAAGCAAAAAAAAAGCCTCTTCTACCCAAAGAGTAACATCAAATGGTCACCTGCCCAAAAAGAATTCATAGAACTCAGAAAAAGACTTCAAAAATCAAATAAGAGAGATTGAAGAAAATTTTTTTTAAAGTGATAACAATCCAAGAAAAACAAGGTTATTAAAAGAAAGTCAGTTAACTAGAAAAAGAGATTCAGAATCTTATGGAAGAAAACAGTTCCTTGAAAATTGGAATATCAAAGGATATGAACAGGCAGTTTTCAGAGGAAGAAATTAAAGCTGTCTATAGTCATATGAAAAAATGCTCTAAATCACTATTGATTAGAGACATGCAAATCAAAACCACTCTGAGGCACTACATCCCACCTATCAGATTGACTAACATGACAAAACAGGAAGATGATAAATGTTGGAGAAGATGTGGGAGAGTTGGAACACTAATTCTTTGTTGGTGGAGCTGTGAGCTGATTCAACCATTCTGGAGAGCAATTTGGAACTATGCCCAAAGGGCTACAAAAATGTGCATACCCTTTGACCCAGCAATACTGCTTCTAGGACTCTATCCCAAAGAGATCATAAAAATGGGAAAAGGTCCCACATTTACAAAAATATTTATAGCAGCTTTCTTTGTGGTGGCCAAGAACTGGAAATTGAGGGGATGCCCATCAATTGGGGAATGGCTGAACAAGCTGTGGTATATGAATGTAATGGAATACTATTGTGTTATAAGAAATGACGAACAGGAAGACTTCAGAGAGGCCTGGAAGGACTTACATGAACTGATGCTGAGTGAAATGAGCAGAACCAGGAGAACATTGTAAACAGTAACAGCCACAGGGTGTGAGGACTGTTTCTGATAGACTTAGCCCTTCACAGCAGTGCAAAGACCTAAAACATTCCCAAAGGACTCTTGAGGCAAAATGCCATCCACATCCAAAGAAATAACTATGGAACTGGAATGCAGAACGAAGCCAACTGTTTTCTCTTGGGTTGTGTTTTGTTCTGGTTTTTCTCATGGTTTCTCTCATTCATTTTAATTCTTCTATGTAACATGACTAATGTGAAAATATATTTAATAAGAACGTATGTGTAGAACACATATAAGATCGCATGACGTCTTGGGGAGAGGGGAAGGAGGGAGAGGGAGAAAATTTAAGACTTATGGAAGTGATAGTTGAAAACAGAAAACAAATAAATTAACTTAAAAAAATGAAGTTCTATTGCTAACTAAAAAGAAAAAGAAAAAAAGAAAATTGGAATTGGACAAGGTGAAGCCAGCAAAGTTATAAGAGACCAAAAAATAATAAAACAGAATATAAAGAATGAAAAAATAGATGGGAATGTGAAACATCTTGTAAGAAAAAACAACTGATTGGAGAATAGATCAAGAAGAGAAAACATAAGAATAATTAGATTGCCCAAAAGTTATAATCAAAAAAAGAATCTTGATACATTAATAAAAGAAATAATTAAAGAAAATTGTCTTGAAGTGTTAGAACAAGAGAGGAAAGTAGAAATAGAAAAAATTCACTGATTGCCACCTGAAAGAGGTCCTCAGAGAAAAACCTATAGAAACACTATAGCCAAATTCCCAAATCCTCAAGTTAAGGAGAAAATATTATGAACAACAAGAAAAAATTATTCAAATATGACAGAGCCACAGTTAGAATTACACAAGACCTAGCAGCGGCTACACGCTGTATATCAGAGAGCAAAAGAATTGGGGTTGTGGCCAAAAATACCATATTCAGCAAAGTTAGATACAGTCCTAAACAGAAAAAAAAAGGACATTCAGTGAATTGACAGATTTTCGGGATTTTATTGCAAAAAGACCAGAACCAAATAGAAAATTTGACATATAAGATCCAAGAGAAATATAAGGTAAACATTAAATACTAATTACAATGGACTCAATAAAGACAAATTGTTTACTTTTTACATGTGGAAATGTAAACCATGTGTACGATTGTAATTAGTAATTGGGTAGTTCCAAAGAAAGTGGGGAAGAGCTAAGTGTGATGTGATTTTAAAAAGGAAAATGATGTAGGAAAAGGTAAAAAGAGTACATCATACAAATGAAGTATGAGAGGAAGAACTGATACAGAAGAATTAGATGCGGGATAAAGGCAGGTAGTTCTGGAGCCCTACTCTTATTGGGAATGGATTAGAGAGAGAATAATATATATGTATTTAGAAGGGCACAAAAGTCTTCTAAATTCAGGAAGAAGTGGGTAAGGGTGGAGGGAGAGTGTAAAGGAGGGATTCTTGGGGGGGTGGAGTAGGAGGGCAAGGTAGTGGGTAGAAGTAAAGCTGAATAAAGAGGGTTAAGAATAATGAGAGAAGAGCAGTGAGGAAAAATTAGAAAGGAGGCAGATATACAACAGGTAATTATAGCTTAGAATGTGAATAGGATAAATTTACCCATAAGTGGAAACTGATAGCAGATTAAAAATTTGAAGTCAGCAATATGTTGCTTTTAGAAAATGCTGTAAAAATGAGAGATACATGCAAAAATAAAATAAAGGTCAGGAGCGGAATTTATTATGTAAAAAAGCAAGCATAGTAATCGTAATCTCAGATAAAGTTAAAGCTTAAATAAGATTTTTTCCAATGATTAATTTATTTCTTTTCACTTTTCAACAATCACTTCCATAAGTTCCAAATTTTCTCCCCTTCCCTTCCCAAGACAGCATGCAATCTTATATAGGTTCTACAATACATTCCTATTAAACATATTTTCACTTTAGTCATATTGCAAAGAAGAATTAAAGTGAATGGGAGAAACCATGAGAAAAACAAAACATAACAAAGGAGAAAATAGTCTGCTTCATTCTGCATTCCAATTCCATAGTTCTTTCTCTGGAAGGGGATAGCATTTTGCATCAAAAGTCCTTTGAAAATGTTTGAGGTCCTTGCATTACTGTCAAGGGTGAAATCTATCAGAAACAATCCTTCCACACTGTGGCTGTTACTGTGTATAATGTTCTCCTGACTCTGCTCACTTCACTCAGCATCAGTTCTTTTAAGTCTGGGTTTTTCTGAAGTCCACCTGTTCTAAAATAAGATTTAATAAAAAGAGAAAAAAAGGGAAACTACACTATCAGCCATATTAACCACTAGTTTTAGACTATATAAAGTAACTATACAGAACAAAAAATATGAGAATATACCTGCTAAAACAGACACAGGGGTCTATACAAATATAATACAAAATACCTTTTATGCAAACAAAGTTAGATCTAAATAATTGAAGCAGTATTTATTGTCCATAGGTAAGTAAAGCTAATATAATTTTTTAAATGACAATTTTACCTGATTTATTTATGTAATACCATCCCAATTAAATTAGTAAAGAAATTATCTTACTGAGTCAGAAAAAATAATAACAGTATTCACTTTGAAGAGTGAGGGTCAGGAATTCCAAGGAAAGCAGGGGAAAAAGATGTGAAGGAACTAGATTCAGTAATATTAGACTTTAAACCATATTATAAGGTGAAAGCAAGGTTGAAGTGTAAAATGGATAATTTTGATTACTTTAAATTAAAATTTTTATGTATAAATAAAACCTATGTAGCCAAGAATAGAGGAAATGCAGAAAAATTAGGGGAAAAAACTCTCATAGATAATCTCCCAGATAGAATGTGACTAGGTCAGACTATTGTTGTGCGTTAGGAAATGATGAGCTGGTGGATTTAGAAAAATATGGAAAGACAGAATACAGTGGAAGGGGTAGACAAATCTGAGTGAGGCATTGAGGGGGAGAGTTGACATAGACAGAGATGAGAGAATGAGGAATGGGGGTTGGATCGTATCACTGAGATTAGAAGAATAAAAAGGGTTGGGAGTTTATTGACCATTGGGGAATGTGTCTAGGCAGAAAATTAACAGATAGAAACAGCTCCTTTGATGAAGTGACTCAGGTGAGTCAAATGTTCCAGGTCACAGTTTCTCCTCACAGTCTTGGCAAAGATCCTGGATTTGAACCCAGTGCTTCTGATACCAAATCTTTTGCTCTTTCCACCACTAAACCAAACTGCCTCTCTTTCTGATTGTGCTTTGGATGTTATACAGTTACTGTGTGTGCATGTTTAATGAACTGCATATTTAAAATTTTTTACACGAGTCCAGAGGCAGTTTGGCTTTGGTTACACTTTAGAATTCGAAAAATAAATAAAACAGAAAAATGTGTTCCAAATGCTGTTTTGAATGATTTTTTTTAAACCCATGTGTTTTGTGCCTCCGTGAGAGACTACAAAAGTTTTATTTAATATTCTGAATGTGAAAGGTATACAACTAACCAATAATAAGAACCTTTCTGGTTTGGCCAGTGATGTTTTCTGTCTAATAATCAAGCAAAGAATTTTTTTCAGATTTTCTTTCCTGTTCCCCCCTTTTCTGTTTCTCTCCTTCCTCTTTCTCTCTCTCTTTCCTCTCTGTTCTCTCTCCTCCCTCTCTCTTTTTTTCTCCCCTTTCCCCCCTCTCTTCCTCTTTTCTCTCTCTCCCTCTCCTCCCTTCTTACAAGGCAGTTCATGTTGTGGAGATAAATAATGGGAGCATTATATAAATATTTAAGTATATAAATTGGCAATCGAGGCATCTGCTATATGAATAATTAAAGTTTCTGGTATCAGGTGTTATTGATATGGGATAGCAGTACCACATAACTTTTTGATCCTGTTGATGGCATTTATTTCATTCTCCTTAAAGAGTTTTTCAGAAGTGACCCCCACCCCCACCCCCACCCTGTTGGCAGTGAGTTTTTTTCAAGTTGGAAACAGATAATTTTATTTTTCTCTCAGTCAGTTAAAGGAAGGTTATTAGGGGATAAAGTAATCAAGCTATTGGCTTCATTATGAAAGGAAAAATAAAGTTCTCACTGTCTTAAACTTATTTATCTCAATAACTATTTAAGTAACCTTTTGTTTTAATTCATGATGTTTTCTACTTTTAATGTCTTTCCCTTTCTTTAAATGCTTGCTAGAATATTAAAGATGGGTAGTGACGTAGAGTTAACTGAGTGATTGAATAATAATCAGAGGTGGGGAACCTGCAGCCTTAATGCCACATGTGGCTTTAAGACCTCAGATATCCCACCCCTGGGATAAAAGTTCAAGTTAGCTTAATTAGAAACTGACACCTTTATCAATAATGTGTGAAATGATGAGTAAAACTCATGCCAATTGACAGCAATGTAGAGACATGGCATCATAGTAATTTTTTGGTTTGGACTTGTGATTTTATAAGTATAGGAAATTCCTTATGCCAGTGTAAATGACCAACTGTTCTTCAACTTTAAGCCTTAAGAGAGTTTCTTGAAGTGTTGAGAAGTTGTATTTCCCAGGGTCACACAGGGAATATGTGTTAGAAGCAGGTTTCGAACTCAGGCCATCCTAACTTCAAGCCCCCAGGTATCCACTATACCAAGAAACCTTTCATAGAATGTTAGAATTAGAAGGGACCCTAGAGATCATCTAGTCCAAATCACTTATTTAATACATGAGGAGCCTGGGGCTAGGTATTAAACAAAAAATACTGAAGTAATATGCAGAGGGTATCATTAGAAGTGCAGCATTTTACACAATTGATCATCCTGTGTCAGTAACTTTGGAGAGAGAAGTTTCAATCGAGTGACAAAGTTAAAAGCCAGATCTCAAAGAGTTGAGGAGCAAGGAAAGGAAGCCCGGGCAGTATGAGTAGAAAGGCTGATCAAGAAGACTCAGATGTAGGGGTGGTGTTTTGTTATATTGTTATTTGTCAGTAATACAAAGCTGTTCATTGCTCTGACAATGTTGTCCGGTTCACTGAGGCCATTTGTTTTGGACAACTCAGAGCTATCTGGTCAGACCTGCTTCCAGGGTGGGATCTTCTGGGCCTTTATTAAGAGCCCTGACTAGTTAGAATCAGTCTGGTTCTCTTGAAAATGAGGAATCTTTCTCATCCATCTAAGATTCATATCTAATGGTAAAGTCATCTCTTTGGGGCATTTTTTCAGTAATTGTTTGCTAATGTCTCAAGGAGTTAAAGAAATTGAATATTTATACATGAGAGGTAATATCTCATATTTCTGCTTGACTTTATATGATGAGTTTGTTGCTAAAAAAAGTTACATATAAATTGAATATTGGTAATTTAAATTATGTATTAAATGTATACAAAGAGATTGCTATTTAAAAGAAGTATAACATCCTCCCTGGGCTTTTCCCCTAACTTTCACTCACACTTAGGAAAGGGGTTGTTACTTTGTGTTCTTGGGTTCCTGATGGGTCTGCACTTCGGATATTCTCTCTCTTGGCCTCTATTGTTATGCTTCTCATTAACCATCAGTCACAATTTAGCTCTAAGATGGCTTAAAAGAACAGTAATATTTCCCTCTATGAACCTAGAGTGCATTGTCCTGCAAATATAGCTTTCACGGGAAGAGTGGACTCAAATTTAAATACATCCATGCTATATATGTGACAGTAGCACCTTACAACTCCTGTTACTTTGCAGATTAGAAGTACTTTCTCTCTGTAGATTGTTAACATAACTCCTTTTTGCTTCCTAGGGCCTTTCTTCTCCCTAGCTCAACTTTCACTGAGTTCATAGCCAGCTCTCTTTTCTGTTGCCAGGTTTCCCATTTCTTGAAGCTGCTTCTTTTCTGGGGTTATTGCCTGCCTTTATCACTGTCTGTTTGGTGTCTATGTTTCTGTCCCTTCAGTTATATCCTGAACTTTCTAAAACTGACAAACTCTTGAACTTCTGATTAGAGTATCTCCCACTGGGCAAATTGCTGCTAGACATCATAGTCAATGTGGATATGGAGAGGAGAGAGGAATCCTTTCACCCCTCCTTCAGGGGTCTCATTTACAAAGTCTTGCTAAACCTGCATTTCCCTGAAATTCATCCAGGGTTTAGATATTTAAAAACCTGTGAAGGCATGGCCAACTTTTTTTCCCCTTCAGTGAAGTTGCTCTCTTTAATTCCGCCAATGAGAAGGATTCACACTTCATAAAGGGATCTTGGTGGTGCGTGACTGAAATTTGTAGTTAGTTTAATACCATGTTAGCATTAAAACCTTGTCATCTGTGACTAATCCTGTGACTTCATCAACTGAGTGGTGAAGGCAGATTGGGAAGATTAAATACCCTCCCTCACAGAGGCTTATTGTGAAACCTGTTATAAAGTTAGGAGTCAAGCAAAGAATCATCTCCACATTTAATTTTTATGTAAATTCAGGTTTTATTATATTTTATAACCATTTATAATGTCAGAGAATCATAGCATGTTAGGACTTAGAAGAACCCTTAGAAATTATTTAGTCCAAATCTTTCATTTAAAAAAAAAATTTGTTATACTGAAATTGACAAATGCAAAAAATGAACATTTTTGTACATAAAGAACAGAAAAAGAACAGTGTGTGAAATAGCCAATTTCTATATATAAAGCTTGTTTTTAAAAAAAGCTAAATTCAGCATGCTAACTTCAAAGCTGTCTTACTTGTCTGTGTTTGCCACTTAGCTTCTTTTCTGTGGATTTAAAAAAATGCTTAACTGATATTCTTTTCCTTTTTTTTATAATCAACATAACTTGCCTGCTTCTCCTTTCCAGTTCTACCCCTCCCATCATCACCTTCAAAATTCAAAAACAACTTTCCCTTGTAACAAGTTAGCATAGTTAAACAAAATAAATCCACACGTTGACCACATCTGAAAGTGTTACTCTTTCTGCACCTCTCTGTTAAGAGGTGGGAGCATGCTTTGTTATTGGTCCTCTGGAGGTAGGGTTAATTATTGCATTGATCAAAATTCTTTCAAAAGACTGTCAAAGTTGCTTTTTTGATTGATTACAGATCTCATTTTGGAATCTCTACAGTGTTGCATGACCTGGTAATGCCTCTGCCTAAAGGCTGGTATTATCTCTTAGGAAGGAAATAGAAATGAGTACATAGGAGGAATGAGATCACAGGATATGAACTAGGAAAAAAAGAGAAATGTTTTCTTGATAGTTGAAGAGGGTTGGTAGGCTACTGGTAAAGATGGCATTCACCAATAGAGGCCACAAGTCCACTTGAGATATTGGCCTGCAAATGTCATCTGCAAACAGCAGTGGTTGAAAGACCTCAGAATACATAGGGAAACTCTTCAATTTCCACTTTGCTTTGGAAATCCAACATGGCATGATAAATGGTCAAAGAATAAGAAAAGACAGTTTTCAAATGAAGACATTAAAGCTATCCATAATCATATGAAAAAATACTCTAAATCATTATTGATTAGAGAAATGCAAATTAAAACAACTCACACCTATCAGATTGGCTAATATGACAGAAAAGAAAAATGATAAATATTGCAGAAGATGTGGGAATATTGGGACACTAATGCACTGTTGGAGTTTTAAACTGATCTAATCATCCTGGAGAGCAATTTGGAACTATGCCCAAAGGGTTGTAAAAATGTGCATATCCTTTGATCCACCAGTACCACTACATCTGTATCCCAAAGAGATCATAAAAAAGGAAAAAGGACTTACAAGTACAAAAATATAACAGCTCTTTTTGTGGTGACTAAGAATTGGAAGTTGAGGGAATACCCATCAGTTGATGAATGGCTAAACAAGTTGTGTTATAATGGAATGGAATACTATTGCATATATAATAGAATTGATGAGCAGGTGGATTTCAGAAAAACATGAAATACTTACATGAATTGATGCTGAGTGAAGTGAGCAGAACCAGGAGAGCATTGTACACAGTAACAGTAACATGGTGTATTGATCAGCTATGATTAACTTAGCTCTTCTTTGCAATACAGTGATCCAAGACAATCCCAAAAGACTCATGACAGAAAATTCTATTCCCATCCAGAGAAAGAACTATGGAATCTGAATGTAGATTGATGCATATTATTTTCACTTTTTTTGGTTTTTTGTTTATTGTGGCTTTTCCTTTTTGTTTCTTCTTTCACAATATGACTAATGTGGAAATATGTTTCCATGACTGCACATGTATAACCTATATCAGATGGCTTGCAGAATTGGGGAGTGGGGATGGAAGGGAGAGGGAGAAGGGATGGAGAGAGAGAGCTTTTTTGAGTTCCAAAAAGTTGGAACTCAATATTTTATAAAATTGAATGTTGAAAACTATCTTTACATGTAATTGGAAAAATAAAATATAGTCATATAAATTGTGCTCCTGGCTCTTCTCACTTCTGTATCTGTTCATATGAGTTTTCTCAACTTTCTCTGAATCTCTCCCTTTGTCATTTCTTATCATGCTGTATAATACTCCATCATATTCACACACAATACTCTGTCCACCCATTCCCCAGTTTATGGGCACCGACTTGTTTTCTAGTTCTTTTTGACAATAAAAAGTGCTGATATGAATATTTTTGTACTTAGGGGTCTTTCCCTCCTTTGGTTTCTTTGAACTATATGTCTAGAAGATTTGTTACTGGGTCAAAGTATATGTATATCTTAGTGATTTTGGAATACAATTTCAAATTGCTTTCTAGATTGGCTGGAGTATTTCATGACTCCAACAGTGGAACAGTATTCCTGTCTTTCCACAATGTTCTAACAATGATCGTTTTCCAATTTTATCATCTTTGCCAATATGATGAATGTGTCATAAAACCTTTGAGTTGTTTTAGTTTGCATTTCTGTTATTAATTCTTTGGAGCATTTTTTCATATGGTTATTAATAGCCTATAATTCTTCTTTTGAGAAATGCTTCTTCATAGCCTTTATTTATTGGGGAATGGCACTTGGATCTTCTATATTGGATCAATTCCCTAAATATTTTTAATATCAAATTTTTATCAGAAATTTTTTACAAATTTTTTTCCCTCAATTAGCTATTTATGCCCTTCTTATTTTAACTATAATGATTTTATTGAGAGATAGCATAGCACTGTGTATAGAGAGGTTGCCTCAGAGTCAGGGAGTAGTACTGAGTTCAAGTGCTGCCTCTGACACACATGGTCTGAGTGAGTCTTGTCAAAACACTTGACTTCTTAGTGCTCTTTGCAGGCCTCCTGTACTCTTAGTCATAGAGGGAGGTACCTATTTATGTTAATAGATGGAGTTTCCTCCATTGGCAGTTCCTTGTACTAATGAAATCACATTTCTTGCCCCTATCCCTGATTTTGCAAGTTTGAAAACTTTTAATTTTATCTAATTAAAATTACCCTTTTTTCCCTTACTGTAATCCTTTCTATCCCTTGTTTGATCAAGATATCTTCCAGTATTCATAGTTGTGAAAGGTATCACTTTTCCCACTCTTCTAATTTATGACTTTTTAATATCTAGGTTATGTGTCTATTTGAAACTTATTGTGCTATATAACATAAAGATAGTTAAAACCTATTTTCTCCCAGACTTCTTTCTAATTTCCCCAGAATTTTTTGTTAAATGTTTTTTTCCTGTAGGGCAAGATAGATTTCTATACCCCATTACCTGTATTTCTTATTTCCCAGTTGCATGCAAGAACAATTCTCAACATTCGTTCCTAAAACTTAGAGTTCCAACTTTGCTCCCTCCCTCCCTCCCCATTCCCACTGGGAAGGCAAGCAATTCAATAAAGGCTATATATGTGTAGCTTTGCAAAAGACTTCCATAATAGTCATGTTGTGAAAAACTAATTATAGTTCCCTCCATCCTATCCTGCCCCCCATTAATTCTATTCTCTCTTTTGACCTTGTCCCTCCCCAACAGTGTTTACTTCTAATTACTCCCTCCTCCCATTTGCCTTCCCTTCTATTATCCTCCCATCCCACTTATCCCCTACTTTCCTGTAGTGTAAAATAGATTTTCATACCAAATTGAGTATGCATGCTATTCCCTCCTTAAGCCAGATGTGATGAGAGTAAGCTTCACTTTTTCTCTCTCACCTCCCTTTTTCCCCTTCATTGAAAAAGCTTTTTCTTGCCTCTTTTATGAGAGATAGTTTGCCCCATTCCATTTCTCCCTTTCTGCTCTCAATATATTCCTCTCTCACCCTTTAATTTGATTTTTTTTTAGATATCATCCCTTCCTATTCAACTCACCTGTGCCCTCTGTCGATATATATGTGTATAATCCCTCCAACTACCCAAATACTGAGAAAAGTTTCAAGAGTTACAAATATTAGCTTTCCATGTAGGAATGTAAACAGTTCAACTTTAGTAAGTCCCTTATGACTTCTCTTTGCTGTTTACCTTTTCATGCTTCTCTTGATTCTTGTGTTTAAAAATCAAATTTTCTATTCAGCTCGTCTTTTCATCAAGAATGCTTGAAAGTCCTCCATTTCATTGCCTCAACATTTTTCGCCAGAACTATCATACTCAGTTTTGCTGGGTAGGTGATTTTTGGTTTTAATCCTAACTCCTTTGACTTCTGGAATATCATATTCCAAGCCCTTTGATCCCTTAATGAGGAAGCTGCTAGATCTTGTGTTACCCTGATTGTATTTCCACAATATTCCAATTGTCTCTTTCTAGCTGCCTGCAATATTTTCTCCTTGACCTGGGAACTCTGGAATTTGGCTACAATATTCCTAGGAGTTTCTCTTTTAGGATTTCTTTCAGGAGGTGATAGGTGGATTCTTTCAATATTTATTTTACCCTCTGGTTCTAGATTTTGTTAAATTTTTAACCCAGTAGTTGGAGATTTTTGGTTTTATCAAACATCATGTCTGTGTGCAACTAGGTGGTGCAGTGGGTGGAACATTTGGTGGGCCTGAGTTCAAACATAGCCTTAGACAGTTAACTCTGTTTGCCTCAGTTTTTTTTTTCTGTTAAAGTGAGCTGGAGAAGGAAATGGCAGAACACTCCAGTGTCTTTGCCAAGAAAACCCCAAATGAGGTTACAAAGAATCAGATGCAACTGAAACAACCAAACAATAAGTGTTTACAAGTCAACAAATATTTATTGTTTATTATGTGCCATATAACTATGTTTACTTTTGGATCTTGTTTTCCTAATGTGACCCACTGGACAACTTTTATTGTCTTTTTTTTAAAAATAAGTATCAAATAGTTTTGATGATTACAGCTTCGTGGTGTAGTTTTCCCATCTGATACTGTTAGGCCCCCTTCCTTTCAACATTTTTTTCGTTATTTCCTTTGAGATTCTTGAGGTTTTGTTTCAGATGAATTTTATTATCTTTTCTAATTATAAAATAATTCTTTGATAGTTTGATCAGTATGGCACAAAATAAATTAATTAATTTAGGCAGCATTGTCATTTTAATTATATTGATACCAACCATGGGCAGTTGATATATTTCTGTTATTTAAGTCTGTCCTTATTCCTGTAAAAAATTTTTCTGTATCATATGTCTTAGTAATTGGACTCCCAAATGTTTTATATGTTCTATAATTATTTTGAGTGGAATTTTTCTCTCTAGATTTACTATATTTAGGCCAAGAGGACATAAGTAGAAGTAAGTAGAAGATGGAAAGAGAAATATTTAGGCTTGATACAGTAAAAAACTTTCAAACAATTAGCTTTGTCTAAAAATAGAATGAAACTGACACAGCCAAAATTAGAAAGAAAGCAGAAAACTGGGGAAATTGGTTAAAAGTTTTTTTGATGAAAGGCCTCATTTCTCAAATATATAGAGAACTTAAATTTATAAGACTGCAAGACATTCCTCAGTAGATAGTCAAAGGATATGTACAGGCAGTTTTCAGATGAGGAAATCAAAGCTATCTATAGTCATATGAAAAAATGCTCTAAATTAGGGCTTCTTAAACTTCTTCCTCTCTTGACCCCTTCAGCAACCCATATGGGGTCACAACCCACAATTTAAGAAGCACTGCATCATTTTTGATTAGAGAAATGGAAATTAAAACAATTCTGCGGTACCACTAAAAGGAAAATTACAAATGCTGGAATGTGGGAAATTGGAACACTAATGAATTATTGGTAGAGTTGTGAATTGATCCAACCATTCCGGAGAGTAATTTGAAACTATGCCCAAAGGGCAATTGAACTGTGAATACTTTATGACCCACCAACTATCTCTACTAGGTCTGTACCCTAAGAGATAAAAAAAAAAAAATCAGAAAAACGACCTATATGTACAAAAATATTTCTAGCAGTTCTTTATATGGTAGCAAAGAATTGGAAATTGAGGGGATGCTCATCAATTGGGGATTGGCTAAACAAGTTGGGGTACATGATTGTGATGGAATACTATTATGCTGAAAGAAATGATGAGTAGGATACTTTCAGAAATGCATGGAAAAGTTAAATGAACTGATGCAAAGTGAAGCAAGCAGAACCGGGAGAATATTGTACACAGTAACAGCAATATTGTATGCTGATCAACTATGAATGACTTAGCTATTCTCAGCAATACAAATATCCAAGACAATTCTGAAGGACTTTTGATGAAAAAGTTATCCTCCTCCAGAGATAGAGCTGATAGTCTTAATGCAGATAGAAGCATACTTTTTTTTAGACTTTATTTCTCTTGTGGTTTTCTTGGGGGGAAAGGGTCTGTATTTTCTTTCACAACAAGACTGATGTGGAAATATGTTTTGCATGACCACATATGTGTAATCCTTGTCAAATTGCTCATTTTTTAATGAGGGGAGAGAGAAAGAAGGGAGAGAATTTGGAACTCAATTTCTAAAAAAGAATGTTAAAAATTGTTTTTCCATGTAATTGGAAAAAATATTTAAAACAACAAAAAAAAGTAGAATGGAATGCCTTGCCAGTGAGTTTATTTCCCCCTGCTAGGCCCACAATTGGAGGTCTTCAAGCAAAAACTAGATTATTTGTTGAGTGTGCTAGAGTCAAGATTTTTCATTGATATGAGTTAGATTAGATGACCAATGAATTTCCTTCTAGCTCTGAAATTCTGTGATTCTTGAGCAAGTCAGCTTTGTGTTATTTTATATCTGCTCTTATCTGGAAAATAGAAATGATATTTTATTATTGATATTATTTATTAATATTGTTTAAGCTATTAGATCCATATACACATGTTTATGTTTATATATACATATGCACACGTGTGTGTGTGTGTGTGTGTGTGTGTGTGTGTGTGTGTGTGTGTATCTAGGCAGCTAGGAGTCAGGAAATCCTGAATTCAGATCCAGCCTCAAATACTTACTATCATATGACCCAGGGCAAGTCACTTAACTTCTGTCTGCTGCATTTCACTCGTCTGTAAAATAGGGATTACATTAGCATCCAGCTCCTAAGACCACTGTGAGGATCAAATGAGATGGTATTTATAAAGTGCTTTGCAAACTTTAAAGCACTATATACATGTTGGATATTAACACACATATAGTTAAATTACTACGTATATGCTTACATATTGTGTATTACTCTTCTCTTTCTCTACATACATGTATATAGAAATATACCTATATTTTTGTAGTATACGTATGTAGAACACTATAACAGGACAAAGTCAAGAATATTCTATGTTGATGCTAGGTACCTTTCTTTGCCTACCTCCAACACGGAGACATAATGCTGGTCTTCAGCACTCTATTACAACTTTCCAGCACTATGATAATGGACTAGGATTCACAGTTGAATAAAGCTGTGTGTTATTCTTTTAGACAGATTACTTTTTTGTAGTAGTTTCTTTTTAATTAATAAATTTTTAATTTTCAACACTCACCTCCTGAAGATTTTTGAGTTTTAACTGTTCTCACCCTCCTTTCCCTTCCTTCTCCTCTCCTCAAGGAAGTATGAAATCTGATATAGGTTCTACATTCTACATTCATATTAAACATATTTTCACATTAGTCATGGTGTAAAAAAGAATTAGGTAGATCACTTTGTGTTGGGTTGCTCCCTTTTTAAAAATTCCTCTTGCACTTATATTCCAGATGTTATTATTTGAGCTTAAATTGTTTTCTAATTGTTTCATATATCTTAATTTTCTTTCCCCAGTTAGAATGCATTGTGAAAGCAGAGAAGGAAATATGTCTTACACACAGCAAATGGCAGAGTGCTCATAGTAATGTGTATAATCCCTAGTAAGTGTTTAGTAAATAATAATTGATTGGCTTAGTGTATAGGTGATGATTTGAATTTGAGATTTTTAACCATGTAGTTACAAAAAGTAAAATAAAAAACAAAACAAAACTTATACTTTAATTAAAAATGCGGTATTTAACTCTACCCCTTCATTTGTTTTTAGTGCAATGGGAAATCATAATTACAGGTTTAATTTACTGTTGTTAGTTACTCTTCAGAAAAAAAGTCAATCCTATCAAGGTGAAACATATAAATGATTTTATTTTTCGTACAATTTAAGTATATATAGTGAATCATTTTTATTGAGGTCTGTTGGTAACTCACTACTGCTCTTTGAAATAGCTGCTTTCACTCAAGGCTTCTAGACAGAACTATTTTCCTTATAAATTATGCACGTGGAAAATAGGACTGGTGAAGTGATAGTCATTCATGATTGATAACTTTGAAGTTTGAAGATGATGAATTGTATTTTTGTATCACTGCAGATTTTTATTCTTTATGGTTACTAGTTGTGATGTACAACTGGGTGAACTTCTTGGTTTTGCCAGTTAGACTAGATGAGATAAAGCATCTATTAAGTTTATAGTATGCAAGGCACTGTGCTAAGCACTGAGAAGATGTAAGCAAAAAAGAGAGTCCTTGCCCTCAAGGAGCTTACATTCTAAGGAAGGAAGACAGTATATAAAAGGGAGCTGGAAAGTGGAGGCAGGAGGCAGGGAAGGAAAGCACCCTATCTGGGAGCAGGTGGAAAAATAGTCTGGGTGGTGTGGGCTCAGTGGATTATAAATGAGAATGAGTGGTGTGGGTTCTTCCAGGGAGTAATTGTTAGCCAGAACTACTGTCAAATATTTATTTTTGAGTGATATTTAAAAAGAAGGAAATCAACATTTTAAGGACAATACTACATGTGCTGTTTGTACAAAATAATAGTTCCGTTTTGTTAAACTTAATATTTTTTTCAGTTAATAAGCATTGATTTTCTCATCTCACTTCCCTCCATTGAGAAAAAAAAGAAAAATCATACCTTTTTTTTAAAACAAATATACTTAGTCAAGCAAAACGAATTCCCATGTTAGCCATGTCCCAAAATGCATATTTCCTTCTTATTAAGTCATTTATATATAGTGCTTTACAGTTTACCTTCATTTAAAAGCAATGTTTGATTTGTGATTTGTTACATTAGTTAATCCCTTTTAAAACAAAAATCTACCTTTTATTGTTTATGGTTTTATATAACCTTTCTCTCTGAACAGATCCTTCTTTTCTCTCCAACTCAGCATGTTGCAGCCATCTCTTTTAACAAAGATTTAAAAAGAAGGGGGTAAAAAGGGTTTAGCAAAACCAACCAGTATGTTAGCCATATCTGATAGTAAATGCAATATTTCTCATCCATAGTCTCACACTTAAGCAAAAAGGGGAGTGTATTTTCTTACCCCTTCTCTAGGACCAAGTTTGGTTAGTTAGCTGTTAAGTGTCCAGTTTCATTTTTTTTCTACTTACAAAGTTGTAGTCTTTGTGAATTCACATATATATATATATCTTTCTAAGTATCTCTGGATTCTTCATATTCATTGTTTATTATGGTGTCATAATATCCCACTACATTCACATATCAAATTTGTTTTTCCTTAATGGTCAAACACCTACTTTGTTTCCAGTTCTTGGCTACCACAGTAACTATTACTGTGAACATTTTGGTACAAATTTCTTTCTTTGGCCTTCTTGGGGTTGATGCTTAATAAGGGGATTCTGGATCAAAGAATATAGATATGTAAATAATTTTTCAATATAATTCCAAGTTTCTAACCAGAAATATTGGACAATTTACAGTTCTAACAGTAGTGTATATATTAAGGTTCCTATTCTTAACTCTTCCAATAATGATTATTCCCATCTTTTGTACCTGGTATATACCTATTTATGTACATATTGTCACTCCCCTGTTAGAATCACAGAATCACAAAATTTGAGAGCTGGCCATCTAGTCTAACCTCTGCACAGAAAGATTTCCTACTATAACCTACTGGTCAAGTGTTGTCTAGCCTCTCACTATTTCAGTATCTGTAAGGAGGGGCTACTCACCACTTTTTGAAGCAGCTCATTCCACTTTTGGATAGCTCCAGGGGTTGACAAGGGTGGAAACCCTGTGACCTCAAGGTTACATGTGACCCTCTAGATCCTCAAGTGTTCTTTGGTCCTTTGACTGAATCCGAACTTCACAGAACAAATCCCCTTAATAAAAAGATTTGTTCTGTAAAACCTAATCTCAGTCAAACTTTTACCCTTTCTGCCCTCTGGAGGTAAACATAACAAGTCTAATCTTTCCTCTACAAGAAAGTCCTTCAAATACCATGCAGCTATGATGTCGACTGAGTCTAAACATACCCAATTCCTTCAACCATTCCTCATGTCTTGGAATCAAGACCTTGCACCACCCTTGTTGTCTTGCTAGACATTCTAGCTTCTCAATGACCTTTTAAAACTCTGGTCCCCAGAACTGAACACACCACTCCAAGTGACATCTGATGAGGGCAGAGTACAGTGAGACTGTTCCTGGAAACGATGCTCCTCTTAAAGCAGCCCAAGATAGCATCAGCTTTTTTGGCTGACATATCATACTGCTATCTCATATTGAATTTAGAATCTGCTAAAACCCTGCAATCTTTTCCAGAATAAATATTGTTTCTTCATGCCTCTCCTATCTTATAAAGTTGATTTTTTTTTGTACCAAGAGTGAGACTTTACATTGAATTTCATCTTATTCTTTTCAGTCCAATGCTCTAAACTATTCAACATACAATTTTATCCTGAATCTTATTGTCCACTGTATTAACTATACCTCCTAGTTCTGTGTCATCTGTAGACTTGTTGAACATATGGTCTATGCCTTTATCTAGGTGTTTGGTAAAAATGTGAAATAGCATAGGACCAAGCATCTTGGATACCTCCTTGAAGACCTTTTGCCATATTGATGCTGACCCATCAGCCTCTTCTCTTTGAGTGTGAACTAGTTCTGAATCATTATGATTATGTTGGCATCAAATCCATATCTCTCCATTTTCTCTACAAGAATAGTATGAGGTTCTTTATCAAAAGTTTGCTAAAGCCTAGGTAAACTATATCAATAGCATGTCCCTCATCTGTTAATTTAATCTTGTAAAAAATCCTACTAATATCAGTCTTGTAAAATACAAAGGAAAAGAGATTAGTTAATAAGGTATGACCTGCTCAATTGATGAAACCATATAATCACTGCTTTCCCTTCTAAGTATTTGCCAGTAATCTCCTTTAATTATGCTTTCTAGGATTTCCTCAGGATTAAAGTTAAACTCATTGATTTTTAGTTTGGAGACTCTCTTTTTTTCCTTTTTTTGAAAATCAGGACATTTGCCCTTCTCTAACCTTGTGGTTGGATAGCTAGGTGGCACAGATGATAGCTGAAATCAGGAAAACCTGAATTCAAATCTGCCAAAAAAAATCCCAGATGATGTCATGAAGAGTCAGACATGACTAAAAATGACTGAAGAATAACAAAAAACTCTTGTGGTACCTCTCCTGTTTTCCATGATCTTTGAGATATCATTGACAGTGGCTCAGCAGCTATACTTGGGCCAAGTAAGTTGAATTCATCTAGGCTAGATAGGTGATCTCTTACTCTTTCCTTACTTATCTTGGGCATAAATCTTCTGTTGGTTATTTTTCTACTGTCATTCCCTATATAAAAATCATTCTTCTTTTTACAGAAAACAGAAACAAAGCTGGAATTAAGTAGCTCTGTTGCCAGTTGTCATTGTCCCATCTCTCCCCAGCCAAGGTTCTATCTATTCTTGGATCCTCCTTTTCTTTCTAGAATGTCTTAAAAACAAAACAAAATAAATGAAAAAACTAACAAACTCTTCTTTTATTTTACTTCTCCTCCCTAGACTCAGCTCATTCAGAGCTTTAACATTCTTGACACTATTTTTATAGGACTTTGCCATGCATTTATATTAATCTTCTGTTACCTGGACTTGCCTCCATTTTTTTGTATATTTCTTTTTTTAAAAAAAAACCTAAAGTGGTAGGTGAGTTCCTTGTCCATCCACATTTGTCTCTTTGGATATATCTTGTGGTATTTTTTTCCTTGCTTGAAATTGTTTCCTTTTAGGCCTTCAGAATTTTATACTTGAACATCACCCATCCCTCCTGGGCAGACTTCCCTTAAAGCATTTCAATTCATGGGATCCTATCTACCTTTCCTCTGAACTCTTTGAAATCTCTTTTCATAAAACCTAGGGTGCATGTCAGATATCCTCTACTTCCTTATCATGAACTCTACATCACGGTCCTCTTTGAGAATGAAGGACAAACACAGTAACAACAACAACAGCATAGAGTGGTTATTTCCCCTCATTTCCCATCATTTCTGCCCCACCGACAAGATCTTCTCAGTGAAAATCAGATTCAGAATAGAATTTCCCTTTGTTGGTTCCAGTAGCTACTCTGCTTTTAGCAGAGAGGGAGACCTCTAGTAAATGGCCAGTTATTTGAAGTTCCCCATCACTACTATGTCATACTTCTGTGTCTGGCTTGTGATCTGTTTCCCCAAACCCTCATCCATTCTCTCTTTCTGTCTAGGTAGCCTGTAGTATACTTCAGTGACAAAATCACCTGTGTCTCCATCCTTTGATCTTCACCTAAAATATTCTCCATAATGCTTCCTTCTTCTGGTTCCTGGATTTCTTCATATACTCTGATATATTTTTTATATAGAATGTTACCCTGCTCCCAGTCCTTTTTACTTGTCCTATTTGTTTCAAAGAAGGTATATGCATCCAGAACCATTATCCAAAAATAGGTTTCATTCCACCAAATCTCGATGATACCTATGAGGTCAAATATGCCCCCTTGAATTAAAACTTATTATTCCTCGTTTGTTGCCTAAAGTGTGAGCATTTGTATATAGACATTTGATTCTTAAATTTTGTCTCCTGTGAATTTCAGGGAATATCAACTGTTTCCTTCCTTCTTTGTGGCTACTCTCTATAGGTCTAAAATCACATACAAATTCTTCTTTTTTGTATTTAAAACCCTTCACAACCCAAAACCTTCTCACTTCAGCAGTTTTCTTATACATAACTTTTCTCCGTGTTCTTTATGGTCCATCTATACTAGCCACCTTGTTCTTTCTTATACATGATGGTCCATCTCTTGTCTCGCTCATGCCTTGGCACTAGCTGTACTTCCATACCTGGATTACCACCCCCCACTTTCGTCTCTTAGAATCCATAGTTTACTTCAAGACTCAACTCAAGTACTACCTTCTATTTAAGCTTTTCCTAATTCCTCTAGCTTCTACTATTTTCCTTCCCATAAGCATTTTGTATTCATAATATATATATGTATATGTATGCATATACTTATATATCTGCATGCTGTGTCCCACTTTAGAATATAAGCTCCTTGAGGGAAAAGACTGGTTTCCCACTTTAAGGGATAGTATGTTAGCCTAGGGCAATTGTTCTCAAAAGGGTGGTGCACAGATCTTTGGAGGAGGAAGTGGGGTGGAGACAGGAATAAGCATTTATATAGAGCCTACTATATGCCATGTGTTGTGCTAAGCACCATACATATATTATTATATTTGATCCTCACAATAACTCTGCAAGGTAGGTGCTATTATTATTCTCATTTTACAGTTGAGGAAACTGAGGCATGTAGAGGTTAAATGACTTGCCCAGGGTCACACAGCTAGTAAATATCTGAGTCTGGATTTTAATTCAAATCTTCCTGATTTAAGGTCCAGGGCTTTATCCTCTGTACCACCTAGCTGCATATGGTTCCCAAGACTCTTTCAGAGGGTCTGTGAGTTTGACTCTATTTTCATAATAATTTGAAGATGCTATTTGCCTAATAAAATACTCCTCCCTTTTCTGTGTATCTAGTAAGGCTGGATTTTTTTCAACTAAAGTGACATATTACATCAGATTGAATGGAGATGTAGATATGAGAATCCAGCTGTTTTTTATTAAGCCAGCTGTTAAAGAGATTTGCAGAAATATGTAAAGCAGTGCCATTCATCACTCAATTTTTTTATTTTGGAAAATATGTTTTTCATGAAAATGTTATGTTGACATGTAATGAGTTTGTTATTGTTATTTTGAAATGAATAGTTATTTTCATATTTTGTTATTTTTAATTTCTAATATGGTAAATAATGATAAATATAACCCACACAAAAAAAAAGCTCTTTGGAGTCCTCAGCAATTTTTAAGAGTATAAAGGGATCCTTAGACCAAAAATTTTAAGAACTGTTGCCTTAGAATAAGGATATATTTTCCCCTTTAAAATGTGTGTTTCTTGGATTCAGGGACAGTGTTTTTTGCTTTTCTTTTGTTTCGTCAGGCTTAGCATAGTGCCTGGCACATAATGAACCTTAATAAATGCTTGTTGATTAAATGGTTGATTGACTATATTGCCCATCTAGTGCCCTTCTTATTACCTCTAGGATCAAATACAAACCACTCTGTTGTTTAATGCTCATTGCCACTCAGCCCCATCCTCTTTTTCAACATTCTTATGTATTATTTATTCCCTTCCATGAACTCTACAGTTTATCCATACCAACATCCTTGCTGTTCCCCACAATGGACACTTTGCCCCTGCCTTATCTGAACCTTAGAACCAACTGGTCCCCATGCCTCAAATATACCCCAGCCTGACTTCTGACCTTTTACTTCTTGAGATCCTTGGTTTTCTTCATGATTTGGTTGAGTACCACCTTCTGGATGAGGCCTTTTCTGGTTCCATTAACTCTTGGTGTCTTCTTTTCAAAGACTGTCTTGTATCTTTGTGTGTGTCTTGTGTGTGTGTGTGTGTGTGTGTGTGTGTGTGTGTGTGTACATGTACTTGTTACCTTACCCATTAGAATCTAAGCTCCTGTGAGGGAAACGATTGTTTCATTTTGTGTTTGAGTCCTCTACACCTAATACAGTGCTTGGCATATTGCCACATTATAGATGTTCAATACATTTTTATGAATTGAAAAATCTTGCATGACACTGTGGTCACCTTGACACACCACAATTTCTCCCTCCTCCTAATCAGTTATAATCTTTTTCTTAGTTTGAGGTTTGGGAATGTCTGACTGAATTGTGGTAAGCATAAGGGCATTTGAATGGGAACTCTGCATTTCTTGAGTTAGCTGTTCATAGAAACTTAGTAGTAATTGGCATTCATCTTTTTAAACTAAAAGGAGTAACTTCTTGGGATTCCTAGTTGTTTTCACAGTATCCTTTTGTGACTTTGAAGTATCCCTTTATCTTTTCTGAGCCATCACAGTCTGGCAGTGTTTCCTGGTTTATCTGAATGCGTTCCTGACAATTCTGAGCTCTGTTTTCATTCTTCTGATTATTTCAGTGTCTGTTGGAAATATCTGGTTTCTGGTTGTCAGGATAGGAGTGGGGTAGGTGAGGGCCTTTCATTTATTGATTTCTCTCATTTTGTGCTGTTTTGCTAAATTAAGAAAGAAAAAAATTTCTCTTATTGGAATTTGCTCTTTTTTTTTTAATCAACAGTTTGCCTCTGCTTGACTTTTTTCTTTTAAATATTTGTCTCTATTTAGGAAGCTATTTTGCTAGCCACTTCATTATGGGAGGAGAAAAGTTCGACTCTACTCACCCTGAAGGATATCTATTTGGAGAGAACAGTGATTTGAACTTCCTGGGGAACAGGCCAGTAGCGGTATGTTACCTAGATGTAACTCACATTTGTTGGGTGTTTCAGTAACGAGTAGAGTCATTTACATTAGTGAGATTGCAAAGATTAGTCTCTAATTTTTTTGTTTGACATGAAGCTAAAACATTCAGACATTTAGCTGTGCATCTAAACTGTTTTTGTTTGACTTTCATTCACTGATGAATGTATTGGGATAAAAAGCAAATACCACAAATAAAAGCTTTTTTTACTAGATCACATGAAAATCTTTAATAGTTCTATAAGCTTTTCTTTTGAATTCATGTTTTTCAGCTTCCATTCATTTGTTCAACAAATAATTATTGAGCACCTTTGCTGAGGATATAGGTGATGTATACTGTATATCTTTCTACCCTCAAGAAACCTATAGTTCAGCTGGAGAAACAAAACAAATAAACGTGTAACATTTAAAAATAATAATAATAAATAATATTTACATTTAAGACATAACCTGACGCCTCATCGTGGTATAGAAAAGGCCCTGGCTTTTTGAAAGTTTTTAGTAGCAAATAAACTGTAGAAGGCAAGCAGAAGGTACTGTCATATGTGATCTGCAGCAGAAACAACCTAGTTAAGTATAGAGGGACTCATCTCCATAAGGCTACACATGAGGTAATATTTTTTCATTCATTTCTTTAAATAACCTACTTAGGAATGGAGGAGTTGTGACCTATCTTGGTGGAGGGAGCATCTGTATTGATGACTCTTGAAGTTTTGAAGTATAAGATAGCATGTGATTAAACAATGTAAGAATGTAGAGGATGGAGAGATTAAGGAGCTGCTGCAATATAAACAAAGTAGGACTTAAAGCAAGTTTTGGAGGGTGATTTCCTAATGAAGATGACATGAAAGATCTAAACTCAGCCTAGATCCCTACGAAACTGCCCCGTAAAGGGTGATAGAGGAAACAATGATCCATAAAATCAAGAAGTATGGAGTAATAAGAGTCAGTCGCTCCATTCAGTCCAGGACTGCATAAGTAGACAGCCAGAAACCAATGAGGGGCTCTGACCAGGGGATGTGCCCAGAGGATCTTCATCTTAGCTTGACAGAGCTGTAGCAAGAGACAAAACAAACTTCCTTGTGGGACTAGGCAGCAAAGAAAGGGAAAAAAAGTAAAAGGATGATATCATGAAGGGAAAAGAAACACCGCTAACAATCATAACTATGAATATGAATCAGATAAACTCCCCTATAAAATGAAGAAGGGAAGCATACTGGATTAGAAAGCAGAATCCAACAATATGTTTTTAACAGGAAATACATTTTAGAATCAACGACAACCAAAAAAATCACATAGAGTTAAAGCAAAGTTTACACCCTAAAAAGCAAGAGTAGCAATCATTATCTTAGACAAGACACCAGCAAAAATAGTGGTGGCTAAAAGAGATGTACAGAGAAAGTATACATTAAACAAACTATAGGGAAGAAATATATCATAAAACTTTTGATAGTTGGAGACTTCAGTTGCTTTTTTCAGAACTAGAAAGCCTAAGAAAAAGATAAGTAAGAAAGAAGAGATCTGAATAGAATTTAAGTAAAGAATTTTATGAAAAGATGTGATAGATGTCTGAAAATTAGTGAATGGGAATAGAAAACAATATCCATATTCCAGGCATGCAGTGGCACTTGTGCGAAAACTGACCACGTATTAGATCAGATTAAAGAATAAGATGAAAAAAAAGCAGATATATTAAACACTTCTTTGACTACAGCACAAAAATATTATGATCAACAAAAGGCTTTTAAAGAAAGATTTTAAATTAATTGGAAACTAAGTGATTGAATCCTAAAGAATTGCTGGGGAAAAACAGGAATAATAGATCTTTTCATTTTCTTTAAAGAAATTCATGAGATAACATACCAAAAACTTTTGGGATGCAAACAAAGGGATCCTATACAGTAAATTTTGTACCTCCAAACACTTGAATCAGCAAAAGAGAGAGAGAGAACAAAAGCGAATTAGATATACAACTAAAAAAAGCAGCTAGAAAAGCAACTTATCAAACAACAAAAACGAAGAAACAAAATAAAATTTTTTTATACTTTTTGGCTTTTTAATACATAAAAACAATTTCTAGCATTCTTTTTTATATTTTTTGAGTTTTAAGTTGTCTCCCTCCTACCCTCTCCTTTTCCCAATCTCTCTTTGAGAAGGCAAGCAATGTGATATAGGTTATACATGTGCAGTCATGCAAAACGTATTTCTATGTTAGTCATGTTGTGAAAGAAAACAGACCAAAAAAAATTCAAGAATAATGAAGATAGTAAAGAAAAATTATGCTTTGATCTGTATTCAGAGTCAGTTCTTTCTCTGAAGATGAGTATAATTTTTCATCGTAAGTCCTTCAGAATTGTCTTAGATCATTGTATTGTTGAGAATAGCTAAGTCATTCACAGTTGATCATTACACAATATTGCTATTACTGTATATAGTCTTCTCCTGGTTCTGCTCCTTTCACTTTGCAAAAGTTCATGCGGGTCTTTCCATGTTTTTTCAAAGCATCCTGCTCATCATTTCTTATAGCCCAATAATATTCCATTACAATCACATACAACTGTAGTGGACGACCTGTGTCCCCACATGGCTCAGTGATGTGGTGAAGAAGAAAGACACGGGAGGCAGGAGAAGAAAGACCAACTCTGTTTATTGATCTGAGGGTGAGGGTATTTATAGACAGAAAGTGCAAGCCTACATGTGACATTCTGCTTGTCTCCTGCCCTAGGGATTTAATCAGTCTTATCTTAAAGACTGTGAGCCTAGAGCATCTATTTTACATATCCCTTGTATTCTGTAATTCTGTTGTTTGTCTCACAGAGACAGCAACATCTGGGGGGCATGGAGAGCCATTCTGGATGATAATGAGCACAGTCTCAAAGAACAGCTTCCCCGAAGGTCTATCCTGATCTTGTCAACTGCACTCCACCCTGACCCTCAACAGCCATTTACCAATTGATGGACATCCCCTCAATTTCCAATTCTTTGAAAAGAGTTGCTATAAATATTTTTGTACATATAGGTCCTTTTCCAAAATAATTTTTTAATTAAAAGGCATTGAAATAAAAGTACCAATTCTTAATATAATAAATAGGATTTCTCCCATTCAAGAGCCTGCATTATTTGTAATGGAGAAATGCTAGGGGTATTTCAGTATGATCGGGAATTAGGGAGAAAGCAAAGATGTCTGTTGTTATCACTATTATTTTATATTGTTCTGTAAATATGAACTTTAGCAATAAGAAAAGAAGAAATTGAATAAATTAGCATATATAAAGAGAAAACAAAATTATCATTTTTCATAGATGTTATTGATGAGTCACTCAGTCATACCCAACGCTTTGGGATCCTATGAACCATACTGTCCATGTGGTTTACTTGGCAAAGATGCTGGAATATTTCCTTCTCCAGTGAATTAAGGGTTAAATGACATGCCCAGTGTCACACCCCTAGTAATTACCTGAGGCGAGATTTGAATTCAGGTCTTTCCGATGCCAGGTGCAGCACTCTAGCCACTGAGCTATCTCAGCTGAAAGATTAGGTAAAACAATAACCTCTAAGAAGTAGTTCTGTGTAAACCTGACAGGTAGGTACAGTGAATACAGTGCAGGACCTGGAGACAGGTAGACCTGAGTTCAAATTTGGCCTCAGACACTTGTAGCTGTATGACCCTGGGCAAGTCACTTAACCTGTTTACCTCAGTTTCTTCATGTATAAAATGAAAAGGAAATGGCAAACCATTCCAGTATCTTTGCCAAGAAAATTTCAAATTGGGTCATGAAGAGTTAGACTCTACTAAAACGACTGAACAACAATAACAAAATATAAACCTACAGAATTCATCAACCTTTCTATTACCAACAAAACCCAGCAGGAAGAAAAAGAGATTCCATTCAGAATGACTATGGAATGTAAAAATATCTGGAAGTCCATTTACTAAGACATATGGGAATTAGAGGAATACACTACAAAATATCTTTACAGAAATTATGACATACTTAATTACATATTAGTTGATCATGATCAAGTTAGCCCACTCTAATAAAAATGACATTACTGTTTATATTAGTTTATAGAGTTAGTGCCATGCCAATCAAACTACCAAAGGATTATTTTATAGAATTAGGAAAAATAATACCAAAGTTTATCTAGAAGAACAAAAGGTCAAGGTCTAAAAGAACAGAGGTCAAGAAAATATCCAGGGGAAACAATGAAAAATGAAAAAAATTAGAAGGGAAGGAGTGTGCCAGATCTCAAACTATAATACAAAGAATAATCATCAGAATTAATGCAGTTAGAATTAGAGGGAAATAAGTTAACTGGGAAAAAAAATCTTTGCAGCAGACTTCTTTGATAAAGGTCTAATATCGAAGACATATAGGAAATTGATACAAATATATAAAAACTAGGATATGAATAATAAATCAAGTCAGGCTGGAAGAATGATTATGACCTTTAAGATAATGGAAAATTTTAACACAAGAGTGTTTGATGGGGGTGGAGTGGCTGGGTAGGGGGAGCTGACGAGTCTTATTTCAGATATATTGAGTTTAAGATGCCTATAAGACATCCAGTTTAAAGGTGGAAAGTGATAAGATCAGAGAGAGCCTAAGATTGGATCTATAGAAGGAGTGATATGCATAGATACTAATTAAATTCATGGGAGCAGATGAAGGTACCAAGTGAGAGTATGGAGAGAAAAATAAAGAGGGACCAGGACAGAGACTTGGGATAGCTACAGTTAATGGGCTTGAGATTTCATATATACATATATATGTATATGTATATATATATATATATATATATATATATATATATATATATATATATATACACACACATATATATCTGCACATACACACACATATATGTATATGTATGTAAATTCAGCCAAAGGCACAGTTAGACAGGTGGGAGGAAAACCAAAGAGAGAAAAGTCATGAAAACTCAAGGAAGAGAAAATGTCCAGGAGGAGAAGGTGATTAACAGAGTGAAGTAATACAGGAAAGTCAAGAAGGATGAGGACTGAGAAGAGACCAAAAGAAGAAATGCAAACTGTCTACCACCATGGGCAGCTAGGTGGCACAGTGGATAGAGCACCAGGCCTAGAGTCAGGAAGACCTGAATTCAAATCGTGCCTTAGATACTCACTAGCTGTGTGACCCTGGGCAAGTCACTTAACCCTGTTTGCCTCAGTTTCCTCATCTATCAAATGAGCTAGAGAGGGAAATAGCAAACCACTCCAGTATCTTTGCCAAGAAAATCCCAGATGGGGTCATGAAGAGTCAGACACAACTGAAATGACTGAACAACAAGATTTGCTATCATATGAAAAAAGAAATCACCAATAGTAAGAGAAAAGGAAATTAAAAGAATTCTGAGGTTCTTTTAATGACCCCAAAATGACCCCCCAAGAAACCCAATTAGAACTATTAGAGGGGCTGTAGGAGGAAAGACACACTAATGCACTGTTGTTCAAATTGTGAATTGGTCCTGTCATTCCAGAAATCAATTTGGAACTATACCTCCAAAAGTCACTAAACTCCACATACCCTTTAACCTGGAGATACTACCACTAGATACAAACGGCCCATGCTGGTTAATGTTAAACAACTGGCTCTCAAAAGAAAACAATCAAAAAACACAAAAAGCTCACCACACTTTTAAGTTTAATCTGCATTACATTTTCTCTCTTACTCTTTCTTTCATTCTAGACAATAAACAAAACAACAAATCAAGCCTTGATATGTAGTATTTACCTATTTCTGAGGTATAAATGTTCACACTGAAAATTTAACACTTAGATACATTCCTACAGAACTTTCCTGGGCCCCATTTTAACATGCTTTGGAAACATATCATCTTTGCAGTGGTTGGAATTCAAGGCCTGGTATCCCATAAACCAATGATGAATGAATGAATGAAAAGCATTTGTTAGGCATTTACTATGTGCCAAACATTATGCTATATCCTGGGAATACCGATGAAAAAGCAACACAATCTTTTGTTCTGAAGGAACTCATCTTCTAATAAAGGGAGATGACATAGTGGGATATAGCTACAGGGTAAATGGAAAGATTCAGTGGTTCTTGGGGTACAATTAAATTGATTGGTTGATATATCTCTAAAACATGGGATTCTGGAAACCACATTTTAGAAGGAACATTGACTAACTGCAGTTCATCCAAAGGAGGATGACCCAGGTGGTAAGGAACACTCCAAACTGTACCATGTGGGGAGCGGTTGACAGAATTGAGAATGTTTAGGCAGAATAAGAGAAAGAGGAAGGAAGGAAGAGGGGCAGCTTGGTAGCCTAGAAGCAGTACATGATATAGCTTTCTTTTAGCATTTAAAAAATTACAGTTAGATCCCTATTGGTGTAAATAAAGAACTCCCTCAACTGGTCACATGATTTGAACTTGCTGTGCATGTTTCCGTTGGACTTGGACCAGTGATCATATTTTACACAATTATAACTTTGAATAGTCTGGGTTCAGTTGCACGAAAGCACTGAGAGTATGAAGGAATTCAGGTCTTTCTAATTCCAAGTTCCTCACTTTCTCCATTGTACCACCCAGATGCTTTAGGAAGCTTCAGTTGTTTTAGAAAGGTTAAGTTGTTCTCTGTCTTCTTTTCTAAATTTCCATTTTTATCCACTGTTCTCTTGAAAGTGCTTGACAGTACTTACCCTTGAAACTTGTTGTAGTTATGTTAATTTCAGAATACTTCATGCTTTTGAAACGTCTCTGCTACTTCCGATTAACAAAATGGGCACAGCATAGTACTCAGTGTTTTCTGCTCTTTTTCTTCTAACCTAGATATAACATTTAATTGAACCCCCTGTTTTCCCTCCTTTAATGTGCAATTGGCTTACATACTCCTTTAAATCTGTTTTATTCATTTTAGGCAGTAAAGACTACTTTAAAACAAGTAAATTATCCAGTTAGAATCATAGATTTAGAATTGGGAGGAACTTCAGGGTTCGTTGAATTAACTCCTTCATTTTACAGATGAAGGAACTGAGACCTAGAGAGCTGAAATGATTTATACAGGTCACGCAGATAGTAAGTAGCTATGGGACTATATTTGAACCTGAGTCCTTGGACTCCAAATATTCCTTCTGCTTCCCCACAGTTCAACTTAAAGGTTGTGCTACTGTTGTGTCATTTTACTTTGGACTTTGTGCCAGTCTGCAAAGTTTAATGGCCTGCTTTTTCCACATCCCATTTTGTAAATAAATAAGATGGTGCTGTGCTTGGAATCAAGATTGGAGTTCAAACCCAGACTCAGACACTTACTGTGTGACCCTGGACAAGTCACTGCATCTCTGCTTCAGTTTCCTCATCTGTAAAATGAGAATAAGAATAACACAACCTCACAAGGTTGTTGTAAAGATTAAATGAGATAAGACATATAAAATGCTTTACTTAAAGTTCTTTATAAATATTAGCTAGTTTGTTTCTTTAGAGACTGATATTCTATTACTCATAGTCATATAATATCAGTGGAAGGATATTGATGTTTAAAAGACAAACTGAAGGGCAGAGCCAAGATAGTGAAATAAAAGGAGTATTTTTTCCAGGCTTTCCCAACAGTCCCCTCTGAACAACTTTTAAAAAGAGCATCAAATCAAATTTTAAGTTATGTAACCAACAAAAACTCATTTTTCCAGGCTTGGATAATTTAGGACAGAAAAGAGAGATCTGTAGCACTGGGGTGAGGTTTGGCTGAGATTGCAGCCTGGTGAAAGCTACTCCATCTGTGGGCATTGGAAAAGATGGCAGCAGCAGGAAGCATTACTGGGAGAGCTTAATTTCCAGAAAGTGTAAGGGGATTGAACACTTGGTCAGAAAAAGATTACAGGGGATTCTAGAGCTAGCACTAGGCATTAGGACCATGTGCCATCTGGCAACTCCATTGCCCATTACTCAGTTATGGGTTATAGTTTGAGGATAGAGAGAAGTTGGGGTTGCAAGAGAGAAAGGGCCCTACTTGTATATGGACCAGAGTGTAGACCAGGAAAGCAGTAATGACCTGTCTTCCCATATTACACCACTTTGGAAGCATTAAAAACTTATGGGCCTCAAGGGCTAGCTGTGAAAACAACAAGACATAAAAACAGTCACATCCCTCCTCATCCCTATCCAGGTAAGCAGAGCCCAATTCTATTAACATAAAGTTCAGAATAAATAAAATAGACTGGAAAAATGAACAAATAACAACAAAAAAGAACCTGACCATAAAAACTACTATAGTGACGGGGAAGCTCAAGACACAAACTCAAAAGAGAATGATTTAAAAACATCTACAAGCAACCCTCTCTCCCCCCTCCCAAAGAAAAATGCACATTGCACACAGGCACAACAAGAATTCCTAAAAAGAGCCAAAGAAAGCCATTTTTTTAAAAAGAACAAAAACCTGTTTTTAAAATCAAGTAAGAGGGGTAGAAGAAATATTAAGAAAAGAAATGAGAGCAATACAAGAAAATTATGAAAAGATAATTGCTTAGTAAAATAAAATTGGCCAAATGGTAAAAGAGGTACCAAACCTCACTGAAGAAAATAACTCCTTAAAAATCAGAATTGGTCAAGTGGAAACTAATGATTACACAAGACATCAAGATACAATAGAATAAAGTCACAAAAATGAAAAAAGCATAAGAAAATGGGAAATATCTTATAGTAAAAACAACTAATCTAGAAAATAGATGGAAGAGAAATAACAAGAATTACTGGATAAAAAAAGAGGTGAGAGTAAGAAGTCAGAGATAACCATCGGGCTACAAACTTGGATGAGTGGACAAATGGTACCTTCAATAGAAATACTGAAGTTTGGAAGATTAGGGGAAAAATAACAGATTCTGTTTTGGAAATGTTGATTTTTGAGATGTTGTTTGGACAGTTTGAAATGTCCAATAGATGATTGGGAATGCAGGATTGGGACTGGATATATAATGATGAGAGTGATCACCATAGTGATGTTAAAAGTGTGTGTAGAGAGAGAAGAGAGAAGAATAGAGCAGAGCCCTGGAGAATATCTACAGTTGGGGTCATGATTTGGATGGTGAACCAGCCAAGGAGACTGAGAAAGAATAGTTAGGTGGCAGCAGGAGAATTAGGAGACAGTAGTTTCATGAAAGCCCAAAGAAGATTGAGTATTAAGAAAGTGGTCAATAGTGTTAAATACAATAGATAGATTGATAGGGATAAGGACTAACAAAGATCATCAGATTTTACAGGAGATCATTGGTAACTTTAGAGAGAATGGCTTTAGTCAAGTGATGTCATTGGAAACCAGATGGCAGATGGTTGAGGAATGAGTGAGAGGAGAAGAAATGAAGGCAGGGAATGTAGACCAAAACAGATTTTCCCAGAAGTTTGGCTGAAAAGGGGACACCAGAAATAGGATGATTATCTTCAGGGAATGATCTGGTCTGGTGAAAGTTTAAGGATGGGGGAAGATGGGTGTGTTTGAAGTGATGGGACCAGTAGATAGGGAAAGGTTAAAAGTTCCCAAAGGGAGAAAGATTAGAGGAGAGGTAATAATTAAGGTTGTAATCAGCTGGAGAAGGCAAGAGGTGATAGGATTAAGGGCACATATAGAGGGCTCTGGCAAGGAGAAAGCCACTTCATTGTCAAAGCCTAGGGAAAAGGAGGAGAAAGTGGGGAATGATGTCAAGGGAATTTGAGATGAAGAAAAGGGGATAAGAAAAATCTCATGTCAAATGGCATCAACTTTTTCAGTAAAGTAAAAGTCAAGGTCCTTCAATGAGACAGAAAGGTGAGGGGAGGTGTGAGACTGACAAAAGAAGAGGTTTAGAAAAGCTCAACTAGAGAGTGATATTAGGAGTGATTAAGGAAGGTTATAAGTATTACCTTGCTGTAGTGAAGGTTCAGTCAAAATTGGGTAGCATAAATCCAGCTTCAGACACTTACTAGTTATGTTTCCTTGGGCAAGTCGTTTAACCTCTGTTTGCTTCAGTTTCCTCAACTGTAAAATGTGGATAATAACAGCACCCTACCTATTATTAAATGAGATAATATTTGTAAAGTACTTAGCATAGTGCCTGGCATATAGTAGGTGCTATATAAATGTTTATTCTCTTCCCTTTCTTTCCCCCTATTAAGCATGGTCACTGACTTCCATCAGCTTGGTTAAGCAAAGGTGAGTAAGAGCAAAGGAAAGTAATTTGAGGAGTAATCCAAGGCAGAAATTTTGCAAGAGAAGAGCAGTGATAGTACAGGAGGCAAAGGACTAGAAAGTACAGGGCAATATTGAGTTGAATTGGCTAATCATAGAGGCATAGTTGGAGATGGAAGGAAGTGAATTAAGTTTGATTAGAGATAATGAACAGAAGTACTCTGGGGTAAAGGAATTGGAAATCTTGAAGAATGGATTTAGGAAAAGTGAAGGGTAGGGAGAGATGCAATGATAAGAACTTATGGTTAGACAGGAATCTCATTTTTTTTTTTTTATTAAAGAAATAGAAAGAATTCTTGTAGGTAATGATGAGATGCATTGTGTGAGTGACCATCCCTAGTGTGGCTGAGGTGAAGTAAAGGAGTAAGCCATGGAATTTAAAAAGATTGAGGAATTAGGAATGTAAGGAATTTGAGGGAGCAGCAGCAGTATGGCTGTTGAGGTCTCTCAGTATGAAGGCAGGAGTTGAGGAAAAGAGGACTGAGTCAAGTGCTGAACTCCTTGAGTAAAGAGGGTGAGTGATTTGAGAGTTGGTATAGAACAGACACCATAATCTGGATTTGGGAATAGATTGTTTTGTAGAAATAAGGTAGACTATGATGAAAATGAAAGTTTTTTATATCCAGAATCCCAATGGCTTTGCTGCTTAAAAATTAATTTATATTGTTGAATAATTAGAATACTAGGAAGGATTGTTGTGTTTTAGTACCCTACCTTTTCCAAATGAGATAGGGTTACTCTTAGGGTTGTAGAAAACAGTTGAGAGGAGGACTGATTAGATTCTTTCTACATTTAGTCGTAGTTGCCTTCTAAGTAAGTGATTTGTGATCAATTAATCACTATTCCCAGGGGAGAGAGAAACAGGACACACATAAACTTAGAGATTTATCGAAGGATACTCTCTGTAGCCAGTAGAGATTCCGTGAGGTGTGATGCTTCTCAGCTCTTCATCTTGAAGTCTTGAGTCTCTACTGTCTGAGACCACAAAGGTTTGTGGCCAGTAGAGGATAAAATGGATGGGAGAGGGGAAAGTTAGTGGAGATGAGGTAAATAGTAACCCCCAGGGGTCTCAGAGAGTTTCAGACCAGGAATGTTCTCCCACCAGCCATCTAAGTAATACAGAGGCTTGCTGCCTTGCATTATAAGCACAGGGTGTGAGGTTGGAGGGATGAGGGGAGTGGGGGATTGGGGAGAGGTAGATGGGGAGAGGAAGTTAGGAAGCAGTTCAAAAGATCTTCCCTTTATATCCAAAAAGAGTCCCATTTCTGATACATTAGATATATTACAGTTTTTCTAGTTCCCAGAGATTTTAGGACAGCAATTGACTGAATGGATCAGAGGCTCATCCTTCTTATCTCTGCTTACAATAGGAAATCTGTTACCTACAAGAACTAGGCTGTTATAAAGAAACTTGGGCTGAGTTGAGCATTATCCCAATTTTGGAAATGGGGAAAGCTCTGCATAGCAATTTAGAGATATAAGGTAAAATAGGAGAGTTGCCTAGATGAATGGATAATAGTCACAATGTCCTAAGAAGCTTTTCCTTGACTAATGTCAGGGAGAAAGATCTTAAGCCTCCTTCTCTGGGGAGAACAATAGTCCTTGCATTAAGGGAGAGGGGAGCTAACTTAAGGGGTGTTTGTATGTGTATGTGTATGTCTCTAGCGGGATATAAGAAGCTTATCAAAAGAGGCATGGGAATATTTGATAAGTCACTGTTGATTAATATTAAATTCTTTTTTCTTGTGTGTATATTATTAGTAAACTCTAGAATTTATTTTTTTAATATTGAATCAAGGTGTGGAAAAGTTTACTAAAAGCCCAGGGGTATGGAAACTGAAGAGGTTGGGAACTCCTGCTTTAAGGAATTGCAGCTTCCCCCTTGGATTCTATATATAAATGCTGACCTAGATAGGGGATGAGGGAAAATTTTCATGAGTGCTTGCAAGGATATTAAGAAGAAAAAGCCTTACCCCAGCAGTATAGTTAGTATACCAGCTCCTATAGCATACAGCAATATATAATTTCATATATACTTTCATTTTTGTTTATAGAAGAAAGTTGACACTTGTAATTACAAAAATCCTGAAGAGCAAATGCATCCTTATTTGCATCATTAAAAGGACTGTCAGAGCAGACATTCTAGAATATAGAGAAGTTAAAGAATCATGTTTGGTTCTGCCACAGGCTACCCTCAGAGTAACATTTTTTGGTTCATCTTTCCTTGCCTTCCTCCTGTATTCCTTTTCTGCCAATAAGGGTAAATACAGTCAGGCAGTCCTTTTGCATCCTATCCAAGGTTCAGTTGTTGTATGTCCTCAAATGCTCATTGTGAGATTGGAGTAAATATATTCATCTGAGGACAAAGAGCAAGGATATGACATCTTGGAGTATATCTGCAGTGAATTAATCTTGGCTGGGTAATTCCACTCTGCTGAACCAGCTCCTGGGCCATACCCTTCATCGACCTCGTACTTGTTTGGTGGAAGAAGCTGTAATTTAAGGGAACATACTGCTTGATCTCTGAAGAAGCATCTCCAGTATCAGTCAGTGACTCTCCTGCTGAAGGGAAGGCAATGGTGACAGATTTCATACAGTATTGGAGCAAGATTGGCACATGTTCCCAGGGAAATTTAACCCAGTATACATTTGGAATAAGTTTGGTAATAAATTTGCCTTCTTAAAACAGAAGTGCAGTAGGCCTCTTGGTTCCTGGCTCTTCTTATAGCTGTTGCTATTGAGTGGTGGAACCAAGAAAAGGTCACTTGACTAAGCTGTCATTCGACTTTTAGTTTTTCATGAGTAATATTAAAATTAGATAAATCCATTACCCTATTCTAAAAGCTGGTATAATGTATAGAATGAGGTAGATGGTTGAGTGTTGAAGGTCAAGACTTAGGAGTTTTATGATCCACTTATAAAAAGTGTCTGTAACCTTGGACAATCATTCTGCTTCTCACATTGCCCATTTGTAAAGTGGGGATATCACTGGCTTTGTAGGAATATGAAGTTTAATTCTTGGAAAGTTCCTTGAGATTGTTGGATAAAAGTAACACAGAGTAATGTTGGCTGCTGACCATTAATTTTCCAAACTGGTCGTTTCTGCAGCTGCTGGCAGCTTGGAGTGGGTTATGCACCTGTTTGCAACTCAACCTCTTCACAGTTCCAGGCCAAAGTTTTCATTGCTAATAAAGTCTCTCCTAATCAGAGTTCTCTGATGCTACCCTTCCCTTATAATTTGGGGTTGCTTTCTTCATGCCCTTCAGGATCCTCAGCCTGAAAATGGACATCAGAAGGTCTGTGCTCCCAGAGACATAGTTTTTTTATTATTGCTGATGCTATAAGTCTTAGGAGGGGGAGCAGTCACATTTATAAATAATGGGAATATCTTTAATAACTTTAAACATATGCCCTGCTTTTCTTTCCAGGTGGCACAGGATCTGTTGCTGCCTTTTACTTTTGATATATTTGGATTATTTGTTATGTTGGTGTAAATTAATACTAAGGTTTATAGTTTCTTTAGGTTTAGTGGACTGAGGACTGACAGTGCCAGCTGCCTCCTTGGCCACATGCCTTTCATGGCAAGGCATTCCAACCTTTCCCCTGGTCACAAAGGGAGAGTTGTTGAACTTGATCCTAGAGCCTTCTGGCTTATGTTTCCAGCCAGGGGCCTTCTTCTATAACCAAGCACTATTAGCAAGTTGTCCATTTTTCTCACGCCCCTGGGTGGAGCTAATGTAGCAGTGATACTGCTGGTCACAGTTAAGACGAATAGAGGAAAATTTTGCTTTCTGAATAAATATGTTCTTGAAAAGTTGTGTAAATTGATTTTTTTTAAGGAGAGCCATTATATTCATGTGTGAAATGGGGAAACTGTTATTTAAAGGAGTCTGTCAATGAATCCATTTATAGATAGTGGTAGAGAGTTGTATGACAAGAAGGCATCTTGGCCTGCCTTTTATGATGCCAACTTTAAGTATTTCCTTTTTTTTGTTTTAGGTTCAGTGACTGATGTGGCCTTTTTTTTTTTTTTTTAAACCCCATATGGAAAACTCCAGACTTGTAAAACATAAAATAGGAGGCAAGTGCTCAAACTTTAAAAAGAATGTCATGTTTTACAGAAGGTTCCATTGGCAGGCTAGTTCCTTTTAAATACAAGCTCTCTACATGGAAAGACAATATTTGTAACTCTTGAAACATTTCAGTATCTGGGTACTGGGTGGGATTACACACACACACATGCACACACGCACACACACATAGAGACAGAGTGCACAGAGTGAATTGAAGAGGATGGGATCATATCTTAAAAAAAAAATGAAATCAAGCAGTGAGAGAGAAAGATATTGGGAGGAGAAAGGGAGAATTGAATGGGGCAAATTATCTCTCATAAAAGAGGCAAGCAAAAGACTCATTAGTGGAGGGATAAAGAGGGGAGGTGAGAGAAAAACATGAAGTCTACTCTCATCACATTCCACTAAAGGAAAGAATAAAATGCCTACTCATCTTGGTATGAAAACCTATCTTACAATACAGGAAAGTGGAGGATAAGGGGATAAGCAGAGTGGGGGGGGATGATAGAAGGGAGGGCATGGGGAGGAGAGTGCAATTTGAGGTCAACACTCATGGGGAGGGATAGGATCAAAAGAGAATAGAAGTAATGGGGGACAGGATAGGATGGAGGGAAATATAGTTAGTCCTATACAACACAACTATTATGGAAGTCATTTGCAAAACTACACAGATTTGGCCTATATTGAATTGCTTGCCTTCCAAAGGGAAGGGGTGGAGAGGGAGGGAGCTAAAGAAGTTGGAACTCAAAGTGTTAGGATCAACTGTAATGTTCTTACCAGTAGGAAATAAGAAATACAGGTAAAGGAGTATAGAAAGCTATCTGGCCCTACAGGACAAAAGAGAAGACAGAGACAAGGGCAGAGAGGGATGATAGAAGAGAGAGCAGATTGGTCATAGGGGCAATTAGAATGCTTGGCGTTTGGGGGGGGAGGGGAGAAAAGGGGAAAAATTTGTAACCCAAAATTTTGTGAAAATGAATGTTAAAAGCTAAATAAAAAAAAAAATAAATAAAAATAAAAATAAAAAAATAAATAAATACAAGCTCTCCTATTGCATTACAGTATGATTTTGGATTATGCATATTGTATTTATAAAATATGATGCCGTATGTATGAGATGCAGTGTGTTGTCAAGGATAAAGAGTGATCTTGGAGTCAGGAAGACCCTTGTTCAAGCCCTACCTTGCATTCATCCTGACTTTGTGACCTTGGGCAAGGCACTTAACCTCTCATTTCCCCAGACAAGTAGCTAAGATAATGTTCTAAGTGGCAGAACAAGTGCCAGTCTGTAGAAGGTAGAAGGTCTTCACTGGGAGCTTTCTATGCTCTAAAAAAATTGTCATCTATGATTATCTGTGTTTGGGGCACAGGGTGAAAGAAACTGTTTAGTAGGAGTTTTTTATAGCATGCAAATGACATTTTTTGGTCTTCATATTTGAAATTTAACTTCTTATTTTTGACTGTGCTTTTTTTTTGTTTTTGAACATACAGAAAAACTGGATTGGACAGACATATTCCATTCCATTTGTCTTACCTTTTGTCCTTTCCGAAGAAGAGGAAAAAATTTTTAAATGACTTTCTCCTTGGGGAACTGATTTCCTGACACTTAACTGACAGAAATGTGTAAATAAATCCCAAATATATAAACAGAAGATCTTTCACAATATCCAGATAACAACACAATTACATAATTATTTCTGTAAATAGAAACTAGAATCTAACCCTACAAATTAGCACTTTTACTAAATTGTTTTTTGATCCCTGAAACAGCATTGAAAGCTTATTCACAATTTTTTAAGACTGGGTTTTCCTATTTCATCCAAGCTGAAAGTGCAGTGACAACTCTTGGATTCAGTCCAAGAAGTAGGATACAGGGTGGGGTGCGGGTGGGGGGAACTTTGACTTGCTCTGTTTCTAACCTGATCAGCTTTGCTTTTCCATAGTCAGCCTAGTTTCTCCCTCCCTCTTCCCTCCTCCCCTAGGGCTAGCATGACTATCAGTTTAGCCTACTGGAGCTCAGAACTTTAGAGCTCGTCTTCTGCAGTAGCAGGGATTATAGGTGAGTACCACCTCATGAAGCAACTAGAGCACATTTTGCAAGAGTTAGAGGACTGATTTTTTTTCCAGGATATGAGAATACATAAAACATGATGCCTTCTAGTTGACATAAAATGTAGTGCACCTTTGGAAAATGAGGAACAACAGGAATAAAATGGTTGCAGCCTTGTGAGAGAAATTGTGGGTGGGTAGAAGTTTTCATATTTGATATTTGGCCTTGACAGGGATTTTTGAAATTATTTATTATATATTGAATACCACTAATCAAATTTATTTAGAAACTATTTACATTTAATTGATTTCATTGTATAAAATCATTTTTTAGTCACTCTAACTCTCCATCTGGATTCTTTTTTAGTTCATTGTCATTTACTTTTCCTCTTATGATTGTAATTAGTTATTCTGCTTCTAGTTGTACTTTTTTTCTTTTTGTTTTATCTCATAAAGAATTTTCTGTAATTATAATATTTAAATTTAGCCTTAAATAAGAGAAAATGCATCTCCCTCTGTTCTTTGCAGAGGTCAGGGTGTGGAACATTGCACAAGGTGTCAAGCGCCATTGATGTGCTGGCTGATTTTTCTGAACTGTTTTAGAACTCCCCCCCCTTTTAATTTTTTATTATTCTCTGGGGAGAGAAAAGAAAAGAGAGATGTTGGAGTATAGTTATTTTTGAAATTCTTTTCACATTTTGCCAAATTGCTCTTCAAAAATAATTCACAGATTTGCATTTCCAAGCAATAAATGAGTCCTGCCACCATTGAGTCGTGTTACTCTTAAATATTTTTTTACCAATTCAGTGGGTATGAGGTGGTACCTTAAAATTAGACTTTTAAAAAAAACTTATATTTAGTTCTAGGAAATTTATCTGGAATTGGATCTTTGTATTAGGAATTATTTTCAGATGAATAAACTTTCCTTTGAGAGCAGTGGGTCACTGAGTGGAATATATTCAATCATACTGATTAGATCTCTTCAAATTCTACCACCATTTAAAGTATTCCTTATCATCATTTATATTGAGGAGTAGTGATAGGGAGAGCAGTTGAAGTGAGTTGTTTTCTCAGGTTTTTTGCATTACAAACAGAAGAAACCCCCAGAAATATAGCTTTTTAAAAAATATTCTTTATACTCTGTTTCTAATACTGCAGGGATTTATTTATTCAAAAATAGTCACAAAGTATTATCCTCTCTACAATTAAGATTGCTGCATTGGCAGAATACAGCCAGGAAAAGGCCCAATAAAAGCTTATTAAAAGGTTAAGTGTCTGGATCATGGGTTAAGATGGTGACACAAAAAGTCAGGAGAAGAGCCTGTCTCATCCACATATATTCTTAAAGATTTTAAAAGGGTACCAGATTGAATAGTGATAAATAATTCCAAAGTTAAACAACCGTAAGCCCTGTCATCTGCCCCAGGCTGCACAAAATGAAAGCCAGAAGCCTGATTGATCTGTAGTGGGGGATGGGGACACCAGGAGGGGAGAGAGAGACAACCAGAGAACCTATTGAGAGCTCAGATAAACAGCCCTGAAACCTGCCAGCACTCTGATGGGAGATGACCCACAGGGTCCCAGAGCCTGCACTGTGACTGAACATGTTTTAGCAGGGCCTGAAACCTGTCCTCACACTGAATGCAGGCAAAGCAGAAGAGGTGGAAGCCATTGACAGAACTAGACACTGGGGACAGGACCAATCTGGCCTCACCACTCCATCTGAAAGTGCAAGAAGAAATGGAGCCTGGAACTAGCACAAAGACTCTGTATAAGAAGCTAAAGACAAACTAAGCTGCTAAAGAAATAAAGAGATAGAAGAAAACGGCTTATATAATGAAGAATATAGTGGGTTGAGAGATGCCCCAGAGGTAAATCCAGAACAGCATATGAGAGTGTAAATGATTCTAGCCCCAATACCTTATTGTTGAAAATACCTCTTTTGACTCAGTGCTAATAGACACATCCTATAGGTTTTGTATAAAATAAGAGCAAACTAGCTTGGAACCTGGGCATTCAAGTATCTAGCAAGAGTTCCAGCCAAGTCCCTGAGGGGAAGGGAATCACCTGGGGAGGATAGGGGTCAGGGCTGTGGGAGTATCAGAACTTGTATAGTTTTCATTGAGGTCCTAGTAGTGTCCCTAAACAGCTGACAGCAGTGTCTGCATCAGGAGCAAAGGTTAAGCCAGGTACACTGAGGAAAGGCACATGAGAAAAGACTCTACATGGAGCCTAACAGGAAGTGACTGCATGCCAAGGAGAACAATGATGCCAGCAAAAGATCTTCAGGAGCTGTGGTACTTTACCATAAACTGGTTTACCCTCAAGCCTACATTCCTCTGGACTTTGTTTGTGTTCCCCTTGTTTTGGGGGCACTATTTTGTATCAATTGCCCTTACTATGCCACCTTAATAAATAGCCATTTCCAAAAGCTAATTAAGTCTGGTTGTCTAATTGATATCAACTAATTAATAATCAATGAGGAAATTTTGCATAATTTCACATGTATAATTGATATCACATTTCTTACTTTTGCAGTGGGTGGGGAGGGTTGGGGAGGAGGGAGAGAATTCAGAATTCAAAAAAAGTTTTAAATGAATGTTAAAAACAAATAAATGATAAATTTGGAATTTTTAAAAATCAGTGGGAAATATTCCAGTGGGTCTTTTGAGGTTTTAAAAAATGAAGTGTCCAAAGGTAAAGAAAGTCCTTTTTCAAAGTAAGAGGGAAAGAAATTTTCTTCATTGAAAACATAAAGAAAAGCAGAACATATATATATATATATATATATATGTATATATATATATATATATATATATATATATATATATATATATATATATAAAAACAACTAGCATCAGATTTCCTTATTTTAAAGTCTGTTTTAAGCATTTCCTCTGAAAAGCCCATTGAGATTAGATGGACTACTTCCTATGGGGACTTGAACTAGTTTAATCTCTCTCCTGCTCGGTTAAGTTTATCCACTTACTGGATTGTTTTTTATCCAGAATATGGTAAACCAATTTGTTTACCCTGTCTGGATTATCCCATGGAAATGTCCTTAGATTGTTCTATTAAGAGTGTGTGTAATTGTTAGGGACCCTGCAACTTGATCAAACTAGGGGGAAATTAAGTTGACCAGGTCATATTTAGAAATCTAATTCCAGGTAGACTGCCCATTCAATGTGAATTCAAATCAAACATTTATTAAGCCTCACTTGTGTGCAAAGTACTATGTTTGATCCTTGAAGGAGGCAGAAATATCAAATGAGATGGTTATGGCGAGCATCATATTCTACTGCTATCCCTCAGCTATTAGGGGAGGGGATGCAGTATGTACCTAAATAATTATAATTTGTAAGCATACTAAAGAGGTGCAAACAGTGCTTGTAGTGTGAGGCCCTGGAGTGGAAGGGTTCTGACTGAGGTGATCCAGGGATCTTTCTTGGAGAGTAGTGTCATTCTGAGTTGGACTGAGGGTTGAACAGACATGTACATAGGCAGTAGGAAAATGTGCTTTGTGAGAGATGTCTCAGGGACAGTGAGTAATCCAATTTAGCTGGATAGTAACATATGTGAAGGGTTAGGTAATAGACAAGCTGTCAAGAAGTTAGTCTTTGAAGTCATGATTCAATGTTACATTAATCAGCATCCTCTTAAATCTGGAAATTAAAATTTGTATTCCTGAATTATCTTTCAACCTTAAATAGGTATTTAATTTTTCAGCTTTTCTATTTTCCCACTTTAAATATGGAAATGATAAACTTCTTTCCTTTTCTCTAGAAGATTTTCAAGTCCTAAAATTGACAGTGCTAGACAACATAGCAGGTGCTTAATAACAGTGGTTGAATGCAATTTAATTCAGTTATTTTATTAAATGTCCAAAGAACCCCCAACTATGTATGTGTCTATAGAGCCATTGAATGTTAGAGCTAGAAGGGTGCTTAGAAACCAACACTCATCCTTTGCAATTTCAGTATGGGGAATTGATTCTTGCAACTCTTTGGCAAAGGAATTGGATACCTATTTAGTTTTCATATATCCAGTCAAGATTGGGGAGATGAGAGCTTTAACAGCATGGGAGAGAGGCCTCGATTTAATTTGTGAATTGAACACCTATTTCAGGAAGTATCAAAGTTTTACAGAACAAAAAATATTTTGCATGATTACACATGTAATATATATGAAATATCTATTATATTATATATCAAATATTACATATTTGATATATCTATATCAGATTGCTTACTTTTTCAAGGAGGAGGTAGAGAAAGGACGGTGGGAGAGAATTGGAAGCTCAAAATTTTTAAAAATGGATTTAAAAATTTTTGTTTACTTATAATCAAGAAAAACAATGAAAATTAAATGTAATAAAACACTTTAGAAAGTCAATACCCTTGTCAATAGTATGAAATTTTAAGGTAAAATAAAATGTTACTATATTCTTTTCCCCTCGGTATTTCCATGATTTATTTCTTTTATCTCTTTCTTCTCCCCATAGCTTCTTGGCACATAATTGCCTGAGATTACACATTCCCTGAGATTTGATTGAAAGAGCAGTGTTTAATAGAGACCTGAAAGAGATCACGTCACCATGAATTTATTAATTAAATTCTGACTGTGTGCCAGGTACAGGTGTTCTGTCTGCTTTTTCTTCTGAGTCTCACATAGACTGAGAGACACAGAGAGAGAGAGTAACCAGGGAAATGTGAAGTACCATTTATCCCAAGCGTTTCTACTTATTGCCCTCTTGCTGAATTTTAGCAAAATTTCAAACTAGTCTGTGGTCCTCAAGCACCTATTGTAAGTAGTCTGCTATAGAAGACAGGATAAATTGGGATCATTTCTGTATTCATAGGGCTTAGCTTCATCAAGGAGAAGGATCATCTCTTCATGTGAGATTGGTGAAGGAGGAGATGTAGTGGAAGGCAACTGAATGATGTGAGATGAGAAGGTGAAAAGAGGAAGCTCTTGACCAATGGCCTCATTTTTTGTCCCCCCAGGGAAATGTGATACAGGGTTTTTAGCTGAGAGGGGAAAAGGGAAAGCCATGGGAAGTTTGAAGGGGAATGAAAAGAATTGAAAAGCTTCTCTGGTCAGTGGAATAGTGAGTTAATTAGGGAGGTGCAAAAGGGTTGCCTTACTTCAGTGAGGGCCCAGTTGGGATTATGTAGCATAAATTTGTAATCAACGTAGTCTTGTGCTTTTTCTCCAGCTTTGCTCAGCATTAAGTAAGAATGAAACAGCAGATGGTGAGAATGACCTAAGGCTTGACAGAGCAAGATCAGTGATAGGATAAGGGAGTTGAACCGATTTTCCAAAGGATCAAGATGGTGAAGGGAGGTAGAGTGTAGCCAGTATAGGAGGATCTGAGGGTGGGTAAAGGTCACATTGTAGACCAAGAACAAAGTTTAGGGTTGCAAGGCAGAGGAAGAGTTAGAATGACAGTGAATTGTGATCAAATAAAGAAATTTCAAAGTTCAGTAATATAGAAGTGGTGCATTGGTGAGTAACATGGCAAGATCAAGAGTATGGCCATTTTTATGTGCATCTGCAGTGGGGTGGAGGAATAGGTCATGGGAAATGGATAAGTTAAAAAGCCAGGAGGTTAAGGCATTTGAACAAATACCAATATGTTTGTTGAAGTCTCTCCAGAATTTGGGCAGGAGTTGGGGAGGAAAGAATTTGAGCCAGGCACTAAAGTCATTGAAGAAAGAAATAGAATGTCCTAGAGGTTGGTAAACAACAACCACCAGAATCTTAATTAGGTGAAAAATATGGACTAAACAAACCTCAAAGAGAGAGAGGTTACTTAGTGATTGTGCTAGAGAGCCTGGAAGTGGCAGTAAGGAGCAAGGAGTATTCAGACTACCTCACCAGGACCACTGAGTCTGGGGGAGTGATTAAAAGTAACCAGTTCTGGAAAGGGTGGTCAGAGGAATTGTCATCATAATTCCTGTTCTCAGTAAGTGTAAGAAGTTGGAAGAATTGAGAAAGGAAAAGGTTTCAAATGAAAACTAGTTCATTTCCTTATGGAAAAGATATCTCAGAAAACACAGTGGAGTAGGACCTTGTTGGAAATGGGTTGAAGGAGATGGGGAAAAGGGTGTAGTCAGTGGAGGACAGAACAAGGTTTGAACAACTGCAAGAGGGCATTCAGAATCACTTTGATAGGTAATAATGAGAGTATGTTAATGTAACAAAAAATAAAAATATATCTGAAGGTTTCAATAATCTCTGGAAGTAGAAAATGATCACAGTCTCGTCTTACCATCAGTAGCAACTGCCAACTTCTTGATTCTGGAAACACAGTCCTACCATTCAGCATTTTCAGGATGGCTCTCGAAGCCTCTTAAGAACTCTTTTTAGGCTATTTTTTCCACAGCATAAGAATTAAACCCAGTTTTCTCAGGAAATATTTCTTAATTTCAGGAAATATTTCTTAATTTCAGGAATGATAATTACTTACCTCAGTCTCTCAGAAAAAAGTTTTCTTCATTTTTTCTCTACGTATCTTACATAATCTTTCTCAGGCATTCACAGTTTAACCATTTCCAGAATGACAGTTAAATGTTTGCTGTCTCAAAATTTGATTTCCTCTTAAAGATACAGTAACAATATCCATGGTCTTTGTGGGAAGGGCTCTTAAGACTGGGCTATGATAAAATGTAAGATCCTTGAGGGCAGTTTGTTTGACTTTATCTTTGTATCCCCAATACCTAGCACAGTGACTAACACATAGATACTCAATAAATGCCTGTTACTGATGATGATGGTATGGAGTGTTGGGAAAGCATTTCCATAGTGAGGATATTAAGCATAAATTCTTTGTCTTTGAGTTTAGGCAATAGCTTAACTAATTAAAATTTTAAAATCTTTAATTTAGGTACCTGAGTGCTTTCAGTGGAGCTTGAAATCAATCTTATATCAGTTTAATTATCAATGATACTTTATAACACTATAAAGCTATATTTTCTAAACTTATTGCCTCTGCTAGGGCCTCATGCAGAAATCCATGTGTAGTCCTAAGAAATGAAAAGCATTTTGTTGCAACTGAGCTCCCTGTGTTCCATACAACTTGAATCAACAAGCCCTGTTTGTATTATAAATGGTAGGAGTCCTAGGTTCCTTTAGTCAAGCATTGTTTGAAAAAAAGTAGAGAATTTTGGGAACCAAAAGATGAAGTTAATGGAAACACTACTGCTTTCTTCAAGGGCTTATTTTTATTTTTGTTGCTATCTTTAATTTTACGTTGCCTATACTTTCCCCATACCTCATTTCTCTCCCCCTCTCAGAGATCAATCGTTTTAAAAAAAAAATTAAAAAGGAGAAAAAAACCAGTTCAGCAAGATTTACCAACACATCATAAAAGTCTCATGTTGTGATGTCTGATGCTTTCCACCCACAATGGAAAGCAGTGGGTAAAAGAGACACTTTCTCATACTTCTAAAAGCAACAATATATACTGCGTAAATGTAAAGCTAATAAATACAAATATATAAGGTAGTTTGGGAAAGAGGGCAGCAGCGATTGGAGGAATCAGTAAAGGCTTTATACAGAAGATGGTGATTGAACTGTGTCTTAAAGAAAGACAAGATCTCTATGAGGCAGAGGCAAGGAGGGAGTGCATTTCAGTCATGTGAGACAGCCAGTACAAGGGTATGGAGAAGTGATATGGATTGTACAGCGTAAGGAACAGAAAGGCCTGTTTGGCTTAATCACAGAGTTAGAGGGACTTTAAAAGTTAAACAGAGGAGTTCATATTTTATCTTACAGGCAATAGGAGGCCTCTACTGTTTATTGAATAGGAAAGTAACATGATGAGATATGTGTTTAAGGAAAATTACTTTAGTAGTAGTACTACTTTAGTAGTAGTATATAGAATAGATTGGAGACACTTAAGGCAGGTTGTCCAATTACAAGACTGTTATAGTAATCTTGGTGAAAGATGATGAGGGTCTGACCTATCTGGGGAAAAGCTATTGGAAATGAGAAATGATATAAAAGTAGAAATGGCCAGATTTGTCAATTAATTGAATATCTAGAATGAGAAAAAGTGGGGATTCCAAGATAATACTGAATTTACAAACCTAAGAAACTGGAAGAAGGATGGTGCCTTTGACAGGATTAGGGAAATTTGAAAGTGGAATGGATTTGGAGGAAAATAATGAATTCTGGACATGTTGAGTTTGAGATGTCTCTGGAACATGGAGTTTGAAAGGTCTAATAGACATTTGGTGATTTGGGACTGAAGCTCGGGAAAGAAACTGAGTTTGAATATATATGTCTAGGAATCAATATCCTAGAGATAAATAAGTCCATAGGAGCTGATGAAGTCACCAAGGGAGAGAGTATAGAGAAAGAAGAGAAGATGATCTAGGACAGAACCGTCGGGATCACCCAGAATTATGGGTTGTGATATGGATGGATGAACCAACAAAGGAAACTGAGAAAGAGCAGTCAGATAGGAGAACCAAGAGCCCAGAAAGGAAAGATAATGAGGTAAACAATATCAAATGTCATGGGTCAAGGAGAATTAAGACTGAGAAAAGACTATCCTGGCATTTAAGAGGTCACTGGTGGTACGTAACTCAGTGAAGTCACTGACAAAAGGAAAGGCTTTGGGTATATACCCAAAGACCTGTAACAGCACTTTTTGTGATAGTAAAGAAATGGAAACAAACCTTATACCCATCAGTTGGAGAATGACTTAATAGTGGGACATGCATATAATGGAATATTACTGTACTTTAGGAAGTGATGAATGTAGAGAAGCAAAGAAAAATCTGCATGAACTGATGCAAAGTGAAATAAGCAGAAAGAGGAAAACCATATACATAATGATTACAGTAATGTAAATGGAAAGATCAATAACCACAATACAATTGAAAACAAATGTTGCAAAATTTTAGAAACACAGTCTTGGCCCTACCTCCCCTATTCCTTTGCAGAGGCGAGGGGTGCCTGTGGATGTGTAATACTGCAAACATCAGACTTTTCCCCCATATCTTGATTGGTTTTGCTAATTTTTAAAATCTTTTTACATTTTTCTTTCTTTTAAAAAATTGTTATAAGAAATGTCTCTGGAAGAGGATAGCTCAGGGAATTCGGGAAAAAAACCTAAGTGATGTAAAAACCAAAATATTTCCATTTTTAGAAAGAGATAATTGGAAGTTTTGGAGAGAAATAAAACAGTACAGCAGAATTAATCATCATATTTTAAAAAAAAGGTCTTACTTACATATGTAATATTCCATAGTCCTCTATTCCTGCAGAGAAAACAGAGGAGGTGCCTTTTTTGGAACCAAGCTTGGTCACTATAATTTTTAAGCATTCATTTCCATTGTTTTGTTGTTATTGTTTCCATTTACATTGTTGGGGTCATGCTGTTTTCCTGGTTCTGGTTACTCCTCTTTGCATCAATTTTTATAAGTCTTCCCATACTTCTCTGTATTCATCAAATACATTGTTTCCTAATGCCAGTGCATTCATATGCTGTAATTTGTTTCTCCATTTCCCAATTAATGACTTTGTTTCCATTTCTTTGCTACTACAAAAAGTACTGCTATAAATATTTTGGTATCTTTTTATCACTAACCTCCTTGGAGTATATGACAGTATATATACATATAAAGGGTTTAGACATTGTAGTCACTTTCATAGCATAATTCCAAATTACTTTCCAGAACGGTTGAACCAATTCACACATTCTTTTGTTTGCCACTCTGCATCCCCTCCAACGTTGACTATTCCTATCTTTTGTCATCTGCACCAATTTTCTGAACTTGAGGTAAAACCTCAGGGTTATTTTGATTTGCATTTCATTAGTAGTGTCTTAGAGTAATGTTTCATATGGCTAATAGTGTGCAATTATTTGGAAAATTGTTTCTTCACATATTTTTGTCTACTTATCTCTTGGGGAATGATTTTTGGTCTTATTTATTTCTGTTAATTGCCTGTGTATTTTGGATATCAGATACTTATTAGAGATATTTGATAGAAAGTTTTTAAAATTTAAATTAACTACTCTTTTTGTCTAAGTTTTATTAATTTTGTTTGTGCAAAAGCTTTTCAAATTTATGTAACTGAGGTATGCATTCCATCATCACTTCTATCCCTTGTATATTAATTAAGAACTCACCCTTCCCTAGCCATAGCTGTGATGTGAATGGTAGGCGATATGGTTCTCTCCTAATTTGTTTTAATGGTATGACAGTTGATATTCAGGCCATTTATCTGCTTTAAGTTTATTGTATATGATATAAGAAGTTCATATAAATCTGATTTCTGACAGACTGCTTTCCAGTTTTCCTGGTAATTTTTGCCAAATAGTGATTGAGTTCTCCTCCAGGTAATTTGTGTTTTTGGGTTTTTCAGTTCATTTGCTTTTGATTGAATGAATGAATAAATGGGGGGAAATGTTTTAAGTATTTTCTGTGTGTTAGACAACTCTGTGCTAAGGTATAGGGATACAAATATAATAGGAAGACAACCTAAGCCTGCAGGAAGCTTACATTCTAATAGAAGACTCTGTGTGTATGTGCGTGTGTGTGCGTGTGTGAATGGTGGCCAGGAAAGAGTGTTTTAGTCTAGGAAGTTATAGGAATAAATACTAGAACAGTAGGGTAGTAGACAGATTGGCAGCTCTTTCTAGAAGCAATGGTAATGTTCGTTTGATTAAAATTTTCAGAACGAGATGGAAGATTTAGATAGCATGCCTTGAATGTGCCTTAGTGGATTGTCTCCTAGATATTTTATGCATTTTTAAAGTTATTTTGAATGGAACTTTCTTTTATTTTCTCCTCTTAGATATTGTTATTACTATATAGAAATACTGTCAAGTTTTGTGAGTTTATTTTGTACTTTGCTATTTTTACTGAAGGTATAGTTTTAATAAGAAAGCTGATTTCTGTCACTTACTGAGAGAGGTGATAGAAATGTCAGCCAGATGTTGCTCTGCCCACGCTGTGGATGTGGCAGCCGGATGGGTTTCCAGATCTACATTGCTCATGCCACCATCAGCACTTATCTCTGCTCTCTAGCTACAGTTTAATCTCACTCAGTCCAAGCTAACTCAGCAGGAAATTGGTCACATTGAATTTGTGAACTTTAGCCATTGGCCTGAATGAATACAGACTTATGATCTGATTAGCAAAGATCACAGGCCATAATACCTTCACAGGATCTAGAAATGCCAGAGGTCTTAGGGACCATCTCTTTATTGTATTTTTATTTTCATGTTTTATTGATGTTCTTTGTGTTTTTATATCTGTCGCTTTCTAATAACCATCCTTCTTCTACATAGAACTCTACCATATAAAAAGAGAAACAGTTAAGCAAAAACAAGGGACACATTGACCCCATCTGATAGTTTATTTAGCATTCTACACATATAGAAAGGAGATGTTTTATCAGTATTTCTTAGGAACTGGACATTACGTGCTCACTTTGGCAGCACATATACTAAAATAAGAATTGGACATTACATTAATCTAAATTCTTATATTTCTTACTGTTGTTTTTCTTTACATTACATTACAATGGTCATTATCCATATTGTTATCTTAAATTATTTTTTATTCACCCTATATCAATGTGTACAAGTCTACCCAAGATGATGCAATAATATTCCATTATATTCATGTACTAAAATTTTTTCATTATTCTTTTATCAATGAGTACCTACTGTTTCCAGTATTATGCCACCACAAAAAGTGCTTTGATGAATATTTTGGTATGAGGGTTGTCAAGGAAGTTATTTTATAAAGGGGAAATCCAAGACATAAAGAAGGAAGAGTGACTTGCCCAAGATCACATAAGTAAGAAGTTGTTCAGTTGTGTCAGGTTCTTTGTGACTCCATTTGGGGTTTTCTTGGCAAAGGTACTGGAGGGGTTTGCTATTTCCTTCTCCAGCTGATTTTGCAGATGAGGAAACTGAGGTAAAAAGGGTTAAATGACTTGCCAAAGGACACACAGGTAGTAAGTGGTGAGGCCAGATTTCAAGTCAGGAAGAAGAGTCTTCCCGACTCCAGACCCTGCACTCTATCCATTGCACCATCTACCGCCCTTGGGTAAAAAGTAGCAGAGCCAAAATTTGAACCTCTGAATAGAAATCTCCTATTCTTTCCATTATCAAGGCCTTCATCCTAATGCCTGTGAACTCTTTCTTTAATGTTTAATTTTCAGTGTTAATAATGGCATTTTAATGTATTTGTTTTCCTTTGTAATCTGATTTTTAAAAAAAACATTAATTTTAGGAGGGGTCCACAAGCTTTATCAGAATGTCCCCAAAGGGGCTTATAACATAAAAAAAGTTTAAGAACTCATCCACTACACTCTACTGCCTTCCTAGTCTCTTAGAGGCATATTTGGATTTGCACTAGACCACCATGGTCACTGCAGACAAAAGGAAAGCTTTCTTAGCTGTATGTTAATCCAGATCATGACATCTACTTCTCTAAACATGAAGTATTAGTCTGCTTTCCCAGTCGCCATAGCAGGAATGCAAGCTACCATGAGAGGTCTGCTGTTTAGAGAGATTAAATTCCAGATGAATCTGTAGTAGATTTACAATAATATCATGTGACTCAACAAAGTTAGACTTGTTCCAGTTGTTATTACTATCTAGTGCTTTGAAAATTTTCCAATAATAGCTGCTTAATTAAGTGCTAAGATTACATTTATAGGACTTTCCATCCAGTATTCTAAGGAGTTATAGAATTCCCTTTGTTTCAAGAAAGGGACAGAGCAAAGTTTACATCTTCTTCCTTCCTTCCTTCTTTCCTCCCTCCCTCCCTGCCTCTTTCTTTCCCCTCATTATGTTGTTCAAGCTGGCCCAGTTCTCCTGCTGATCAGTAGGGGAACTTTGACCTGCTCCATTTTCAACCTGGGTTACCTTGCTTCTTCTTAGGCAGGTTGGTGAACTCTTACTCCTGAGGTCTTACCATATTGGAATCCGACTTTGTGTCAACACCCAGTTGGCTTAGCCCTCTGCATCTCAGATCTCCCAAACTCTAGTAATCCTTAGCCTCCCCAGTAACAGAGATTAAAGGTGTGTGCCAGCATGTCCTATATTACATTTTGTTTCACAAATAGTTCATTGGCTTGGCCAGGGATTCTTAGCTCCTGACATCTAAAAGAACATTTATTAAGAATCTACTGGGTATACTGTACTAGGAAAAGGAATTTAGAAAGTTTACATAAGATAGGTTCCCTACCTTTGTGGAGTTTATAGTGTAGTAGTGCTATTTATACCCATTTTACAGATGAGGAAGCATGTATGTGGACTTAATTGATTTGACCAGAATCAGCATTTTTGGGCTATTTAGGGTAGGAGGCAAAAGGAGAACTCATGTCTTCTGGGTCTAAAACCAGGTATTTTACTTTATACCTCAGCAACTTCTAAAAAAATCACCATTCCTCTTACTCTTTCCCCTGCCGCATTAAAAGAAGGTGATATTTGGAGGATTTGGGTTATTATTCTAGGTTGATTATATGTTATACATATAATGTTCCAGGCAAACTGACCTATTGGCTGTTGCCCATACGGTATTTGCTGTCTTGATAGGGTTTCACTACTCTCCCATATCACCTCTGCCTTTTAGAACCCCTGGTTCCCTTCAAGGCTCAGCCTACATGCTACCTCCCACAATAGGCCTGTCTTTATTCTTCCAGTTGTTAGTGCCCTTCCCAATCATTGAGTATTTATTTTGTTTCTACATGTTAATATCCCTCTAGTAAGATGTCAGCTCCTCAAGGGCAAGGGCAAGGTCTGTCTCACTTCTGTACACCTCTCCCAAGTACCCAGTATTTCAGTGCTTGTTGGTTGATTTAATGACCATGTTGCCCAACTGCTAGTTGGTTGTAGTTAGGCAGAGAGTTTGGCTGGATTAATAATTTCATAGGCATAAAAAAGCTCCTAGTGAGGAAATCCCTTCTACTAGTGCAGATGTTATTCATCTTGTAGCCTTAGAGACTTTTCTGAGGGGTGCTCAGAGGTTAAGCCACAACAAGTATGTTTCAGAGGCTGGACTCAAACCTAGCTATGTCCTCCTGTTGGAAAACCTGACCTTCTTCTCCACTGGACCATAATGTTGCTTACTTTACATATCAAACAGGTTCTTATAGTATATGTCACTCATCTCCTGAACTTCTGGCTTACTAAAAATGTTCACATAGTTATTAAATGCTATTTCTTAGCAGCTTTCTGTCCCTGGTTTACTTTTAGTTCAGCCGAAGTACCCCTATACTATAAGAATTTCCTAGAAAATTCTTTGAAATGTATTGAAACCAAAGGTTCACACATTCAACTCTCGTTTCCTGTTGTCATTGTACAACCCCTGGGCTTACGGGAAGGATGTACTTATTAGTGGCATATTTCAAAAGAAAATTTGGTTAACTTCTCAGCCTTCAAAGAGATGCACAGTGGCCCAGTTCTGTTGAAAATATTTCTGCAAAAAAAACTGTAAAAAGGTTAGAACATTGTCAGATAGTTTTGTTCTTGTCTGTATGCAAATTGTATCTTCAAACTCCTCACATTCATTTCATTTTCTAAAATTATTTTACCAGAGCCAGTTAGGGGAAATTTTGACCCCCATTGTTAGGAGAATTAGGGCTACATGGAGAAGATATACTAACTTTTGGGAAGTAGGGGTACTAGGCCATGGTATTAAAGCTCATATGCCCCATTTTCAGATTTTAGTACATTACTAAAAAATAAAATCAGTAAAAAGTAAATTTTATTGTTAAAAAACATTCCCACAATTTCAGGTCAAAGTGGAAGTTCTAGCTGTCTCTTCTATGAGAAGTTCTGAAATGTTGATGGCTGCAAACAGTACTGATTTTTAAATATTGCTGGTAGATCCAATAATTTGACATCTTTTGCTAATCCTGATCACATAATATGCAGTTTTTGAAAAGAGAGATTACTTAAAGCTCCCCTGTTTCCCCTCTGTACTTTATTTCCCATTGAATTCTTTACTATTTCACTGTTGATGATTTATTTGTAACAGTTCAAAGAATCTACATGTTAAAATAGTCATCAATAGAATTGAGACATCAAAAGGCAATCTAAGTATGTTTAAGTGAGAAAGTAACCCCAGTATTGCTTTTTGCAGGTTATATTATATTGCTGTCATATTCTGTTACATCATCTTTGTCCAAACTTTGTTGAAATTGGAACTTTCAGAAGCAGGACATTTATTCAGATTGGTTTATATAACATTGGCTCACCATTGCTGTTGTATAGTGACTCAGGCATAGATCAGCTCTCCAAGCTTCTTGGAAGCTGAGCAATGCAGGGTGGAACAGATGTCCAATTGCCTTGTTAAATTAACTGCAGAATAGCCTCCCACCCCAACACCCCATCATGGTTTTCAGAGATCTTAATATTAATAGCTTGGAAATTGGAAATGCCAGTCACATGCCACAGGATTGTGCTTTATACCATTTTGTTCTAAGTGAAATGAATAGCTGGGCAGAGTTTCAATTTATTTCTCATGATTCATTTAAAAGAACAAAACCCCCTTATAGTTAATGATTTATTAAACTGTTTCTTCTTCAGGGCTGCAAACTGATTTTTTTTAATATGACCTTATTCTTATTAGATTACTTCATGAGCTCAGTGCCCTGGAGTCTAAACTATAGCAATTTTCTCACTCACACCAGAGGTGAGAATCATTGTTCAACAAAAAGCTAGAATTTTTTTGGTCTGGTTTTGCTTCCAGGGATGTGAGAGGAATTGCTCTCAGAGACAAGTCATATTTTAAAATTGTATTTCTTATGAACTAGAAAATCAGCAAACAGGAGCATTTCCTAAAAAGAAGCAAAAAAAATATGTATGAAACCATGAATCTTAAAATGAATTTTAAAATGTGTCTACATGCACACACACGTATATAAAAACTACCAACATTGGTTTGCTTGTTTCTGCCCCCTCTGATGGACTTCCTTCTGCTATATGTTTCTAAATATTTTATTAATGTACTCTTCTTTCTTTCTTTTTTTTTTTGCCTCACTGTCTCTCCCACCCTGATAATACCACTTCCCAAAAGCTTTTCCTTGTTGTAAATAGACATAGTAAATCAAAACAAACGTAATATTGTTCATATCTGAAAATGTCTATCTAAGCATCTGTAGTCCATCACTTCTTGACTAAGTGGTGGGAGACATGTTTCATCATCACTCTTCTGGAGTTGTTAACTAGCATTGTTAAGTTTTTCAAAGTTATTTTCCCTGATAGTTCTGTAGGTATCATATAAATAGTTATCCTGGTTCTTCTGCTCACTTCACTGTGCATCGTTCATACAAGTCTTCCCAGGTTCTTCTGAAATGTTTCTTCTCATTATTTCTTGTGGCACAATAATATTCCATGACATTCATATACCATAATTTGTTCAGTCATTCCCGAGTTGATGGGCATCAAGTTTTTTCAAGTTCTTTTCTACTGCAAAAGAAGTGCTCCCATGAATTTTTTATACTTATAGGTAATTTCCCTCTGTCTTTGATCTCGTTGGAGCATATGTTTAATAGGGATATCTCTGAACCAAAGGGCATGCACAATTTGGGGAATTTTTAAAAAAATGTAGTTACAAATTGCTTTCCAGGTTTATTGGACCAATTCACACTTGTGTTAGTATGCCTATCTTCCCACAGCCTTTGCAACAATTGTCCAGTTCCATTTTTGTCATCTTTGTCACTCTGTAGGGTGTGGGGTAGAACTTTAGAGTGGTTTTGATTTGCATTTTTCTTGTTAATGATTCTAGACATATTTTTTTCATAGGATCGTTAATAACTTTGATTTCTTCCTAAGAGAACTTGCTTGTTCCTATCTTTTGACCATTTATCTATTGAAGAAAGACTTTTATTTTTATATATTTACATCACTTCTACACATGTGTGTAAACATGCAGTATACATGTACACATATATGTTTGTGTACATATTTGTACATATAGATGTATATTTACACATACATACATACATACATAGGGAAGAGGGATATCAGACCTTTACCAGAGATACTTGTTGCAAAGTTTTATTTTCCCCAAATTAACTGCTTTTTTTTCCCCCCCTAATTCTAACTGCATTTCTTTTGTGCAAAAACCGTTCAGTTTTAGGATTAGGCAGGAACTGGACAGGACATTCTGGTGAGGAACTTTCTCAAGCAATTCAAGTCTATACCTTCTCTGCAACTTCAAGTCTCAGATGTCTAGAATATTGAGAGGTCTTAATGAGGATCACAAAGTCAATATTTGTTAGAAGTGAAACTTAAACCACTGATCTTCCTGGTTCTGAAGCCAGCTCTCTGTTCAGTATACCATGCTGCCTCTTTTACAGTTTTATTTCATTAAAATTGTCCATTTTATCTTTATGTAGAGATAGCTAGGTAAATAGAGCACTGACTTTGGAGTCAGGAACACCTGAATTTAAATCCTTCACCCTTTTGATAATGGCTTCTCCCAGAATCCCCATTTAAGGAGGACTCTCAGGCCAGCTATCTTCATTTCTCATCAGGTTGCATCCCAGAATTCTCTATCATGCCCAGCTCAGAAAATGTTCCTGGCTTCCCTCTTCCTTTAAGGTATTGTCTTCCCACGTTAGAATGTCAGCTCCCTAAGGTTAGGGATCACTTTTATTTTTGCTTATAGTTGTATTTCCAGCGCTTACCACAGTGCCCGGTACATAGTAAGTACTTAATAAATGCTTGTTGACTGACTGAGAGTAGCTGTGCGATCCTGGGCAAATCACTTAACTTCTTTCTGTCTCAATTTCTTCATCTGCAAAATGAGAGGTTAGACTCAATGGACTCTAAAGTCCTTTCTAGCTCTAAATCTGCGACTGTGACCTCTCTATCTGCTGCTTGGTCAGAAACTCTTCCTTTATCTGTAGGAAACCACTCATAATTAATACAGGAGCTTGTCCATTTGGATAGTTTTAGAAATAAAGTTAGGCACTATGATTCCAGATGACTAACGATGAAGCATGTCTCCCTCCTCTTTAAGGATGATTGACTCAGGATGCAGAATGAGATGTGCATTTTGGGACATAGTCAATGTGGGGATTTGTTTTTCCTGATTTTTTATATATATAATATTTATTTATTTATTTATAAGAGCTTTGTTTTTCTTCTCTGATGGTAAGGGTGGGGATGGGGGGGGTGAATGAGTTAGAGTAGTAAAAAAAAAGAGGAAAAGAAAAGAACATCATTGAGGCACATGTATATAGATAGATAGATAGATATAGATAGATAGATATGGACAGATAGATACAAATATGGTTATTTGTGTGTATACATATATATGAGACATTTACTAGCTATGTGACCCTGGGCAAGTCACATAATCCTGTTTGCCTCAGTTTCCTCATCTGTAAAATGAGCAGGAAAAGGAAATGGCAAACTACTCTAGTATCTTTGCCAAGAAAACTCCAAAGTGGGTCATGAAGAATCACACATGACTAAAAATGACTGAAGAACAAGTTTTGTATATCTTATATGTATAAATGTGTGTGTGTGTGTGTGTGTGTGTGTGTGTGTGTTTAATGCAGAGAAGAGGTTGGAAGGAAGACCAGAAGAAGCTCAGACAAGCAGGATAGGCTGAACGTTGTCTATACCTTAAAAGAAAGGCAAGCCATGCACAAGGGAGATCCACAGTTTCATGGATAATCCTCTTCTTCCACTTTACCATGTAGCTGTAGATGTCCATTCTGTTTGGTGTTCAGTAGGCACAACATTTTTTTAAAATTTTTAAATGAAGAGAAAGGAAAGTTGGCATGTTCTTTTGTTATTTGTCCTTCATTTTCCAAGAGGAACAGTGATGATTGCCAGTGATGTCTTGACTTGCAAGTGAATTGGATTTAACTGAGGCAGAGTTGTGCCAAGTTATAAGCCTCATTCTCTCTTCCAGAGTCAGCAAAGTCCAGCGTCAGGACGGAACTCAAGATATAGTCCACTGGTTATGACTTCAATAGATTAAAAAAAAAACAACCCACTTATATGCTTGAATCCTCAATTTAATATCTCAGTTAAACTTTTAGTTTTGCAAATTGAATGGGGAAGATTGGTTTGCTCTGAGACGATTGATCTCCTTGTTGCCTCCTTGTCATTCCATATATCCTGATAAAACCATCTCCGACTTAAAATTACAAGCCTTCACCTCTCGGGTGTCATCAGAACAGACAAAATGCTTCCTTAAATAAAGGCTATATTGGATACTTAATGGTACATATCTAACATGATAATTGGTATTTTCAAGGATGAGCCTTTCCTTCATGTAACAGCCAGCAGGAATCCCAAAATAGCACAAAAGTAGGGCCTTGTTTCTAGACCCACAGTAATGATTCTCGTGACCAGATGAAACCAGAAAGTCTAAATTGTAGAATGTGAAGTTTGTCTGAAAGGGAACAATTTTTGTAGCCTTGCTTATGATGTACTCAATTACTAGAGAAAAAGAGTTATTATTTCTCCTTTACTAAAAAGCAATAATATTTATTTTATTTTCTTCAGAAGTGTCTGACTTTGGAGAAGACCCTCTGTGATCTGAGAGTCGCTTTTATTTTAGGAAGCACAGAATTTGAAAATGTGGTGTTTTCTGTGTTGATTATTCTATAGTGTACCTATCCTATCCCAGTCTCTCTGCTGGTGTGGGATCTCACATCTCCAAGTGCCTTTCAGACATCTTGAACTAGATGTCCAATAGGCACCTTAAACTCAGCATGTCCAAAAAGGAACTCATTCTCTTTCTCCCTAAACCTCCCTGCCCCCTATCCTTCCCTGTTACTGAAGAAACAAACACTATGCTCCCAATCCTCAGACCTGAAACCAGGAGTTGTCCTGGATTTCTCTCTCTCTCTCTCACTCCCCGTATCTAAACTGTTGCCAAGGCCTGTTGATTTTATGTTTGCAACATCTTTTTGAATATACCCGCTTCTCTCCTCTGAAATTGCTACCACTCTAATGCAAGTCCTCATCACCTCATACCTCAATTACTACCTGCCTCAGTCTTTCTCTCCACTCTCGTCTGTCTTCTAGTCAGCCACCAAGGTGATTTTCCTAAAGTTCAGGTCTGATCGTGTCATTCTCACACTTCACAAACTCCAGTGGCCTCTTATTGCCTCCAGGAACAAATACGAAATGCTCTGTTTGGGATTCAAAGCCCTTCATAACCTAGCCCCCGCCTACCTTTCCAGTCTCTTATTTTACTTACTTACCCTAGCCCCCTGACATATTCTTTGATCCAGTAACACTGGCTTCCTGGCTATTCCATGCTCTCCCTCCTCCATTCTGATACTGACCTCCCTGGCTTCCTTTAAGTCCCAACTAAAATCCCCCCTTCTATAGGAAGCCTTCCCTAACTCCTCTTAAGGAGGAGGGCAGGGGCTATCTTTTTCCCTTTTTGTATCCCCTGTGCTTAGCACAGTATCTAGCACATAGCAGGTGCTTAATAAATGTTCATTGATTTATTGATTTAATCCTGGTGGGAGTGGGGAAAGGGCAGTTCAACATAGTTTGAGTACTCTTTAAATTGAAGACCTAAAATCAGGTGGGTACAAATGGAAGTGTGAGCAGTATGTAACTGTATGGAAAGTTTTGTTCTTCAGTCATTAAGCATTTATTAAGCATCTATTATGTACCAGGCACTCTGGATACAGAGACCAAAAATAAAGCAGTCCTTACTCTCAAAAATCTAACGTTCTCTCAGATAGATATATATAAATATACCTATGAAATAAATTGAAAGGTAATGGGGGAGGGGAAAGGGACCAGCATATAATAACCGTTGGAGGTGGTTACTGCCTTTATCCCCATTTTACAGTTGGGGAAACTGAGGCAGACAGCAGTTAAATGACTTGCTCGGGCTCATACAGTAAGTATGTGAGGCAGAATTTGAACTGAGTGTTCATCAGTCCAGGCTCATCTCCCTTACACTGCAGTACCGCCTAGCTGCCAAGAGGCCAGATTTAGGTGAGAGAGAATGCAGCATTAATTGCCAGCATCTATAAAATATGTTAAGGTTGACAAAGCTCTTTTCATATGTTATATCATTTGAACCTCCTGTGGGTGTTATCCCTGTTTTACACAGGAAAAAAATGAGGCCTAGAAAATGAACTGACTTACTCGTGATCACCTAGCCGATAAATGCTAGGTTGGGGCTCACACTCCACCCAGGAACAGCCACTTAGCACTTCCATGATGTGCCTTTCCCATGGTCAGTTAACACAAACCACTTGAAACTCACCAGTTAGACAGACTCATATCCTGATATTTTTTTTTAAATAATTAGAGACTTTCCAGGTGCTCTAATTCTTACAGTTAGAGGCAGGCAGCTTGATAAAGGAAATAGAATGATGACCTTGTAATCAGGAGGACCTGCTTCCCAGTCCTGCTTCTGATATTTACTAGCTGTGTGAGGATTTGGGCAAGTTTATTAAACTCTCTAAGCCTTTCACTAAGAGGTTACAGATTTGACCTTGGTCACGCCTTTGGTTACAGCTGAGCTGCTGAATATATCAACCTGCATTAGTGGAGAGTTTCCATATTGGGATTTCCCTAGGATTGAATCAAAAGTTGTTGTTGCATTTTTCTTTTCAAATCTCTTATGAAGGTTATGTTTCAGATTTCAACCTGAAAATATAGCACTTTTGTATTCAGGGTCATCTCAAGGCATCATCTCAGTGTATCCTTCATAGCTTTGATCACAGGTGAAAGGGGAATGTCATGTTATCTTGTCAGCTTTTTGGATGGTCAGTCTTTCTTGTCTCCTTTGGTTGTTTGAGATCATCGCTGCCTCCTTCACTTACCCATGGGGAGAATTAGATGAGAAATCAATGGAAAAGGACTTCAGTGTTGTTCTGTGGAGATAATGGAGGTTCTGGAATACAATAAGCATAATCCAGGCTATCTCAGGACTGCAGCTGGTTAAATAAGCAAATTTGTATTCATTCCATAGCAGCTAGGCAGAGAATAACTCTTCTCCCCTGATACTGATCTGAGAAAATGTTCTGAAGCATCAACAATCTAAAAATATCCACTATTAGGCCCCTGGCTGCATTGCATTTCTGAGAATGGAAAAAGAGAAAAAAGAATCTAGAGTTTTATCCAGGCATCAGAATGAACCAGAAATTAAATGCAAAAAAATTAAATTTAGGTAGTACTATAAGTGTTGGTCTTTGCATAACCCTAATTATTGGTTTCCACAGCAACAGTGAATTGGTTCCTTGGTGCAAATACTATGCACCTGTGGAAATAATAAAATTAGATCTTTTCCATTTTAGTTATATATGCTGTACCAAAAGGCTTCATGTCCTATTGGAAACAGAATTTTTTTCCCCTACTTTTTGTGAGTAAAATTGCCAAATGTATTTTGCAGTTGCTTTCTTCTGCCATCTACCTCCACTCTATGCCATCCCCACCCCACTCCCTTTAAGGTGGACGATTGTTCTAGTTTAGAGGCTCAGATTTCTGTGAATTTGTGTGAGCATTAATAAGCTATGTGTAATACAGTGTAAAGTTAAGCAGGTAAGCCATAGACAGACAGGAAGAAGTGCCGTTTCACTTATGTAATCATGAACTAAGAGAAACTTTCCTTCTTGTTTCTCTGTCTTGATGCTTTTCATCATTTTTGGCATTATCTAAATCCTAGAACCAGATTAATAATGATAACCTTAGATAAATTCAGTATTTTTAAAAGTCTTTTTGAAAAAAGAAAATGAGTCCTTGTATAAATGCTAATTAACACCATCCAAATATAGTAACATTTTATGTAGGATAGATATGGCAAGGAACCCTTTGCTGGGGTACTGAGTTTTAAATATATGGTACTATAATACAAAATAGAATTAACCAGCAATGTTATCTCCATGTAGATATCTTTCCAGGACCTCAAACTCAAAGTACTCAAGACCAAACCTCCCACCTTTCCTTCCCAAACCTGCCCTTCCTTCAAACTTATTATTGAAGAAGTAGCATTTTCTCTGTTATCCAGGGTAAAAACATTGAAGACATCTTTAATTCTTTTCCCTCCTGCACCATCCACATCCATTTAGTTGCCAAGGCCTATCTCTACCATATTATTTCCACCCATCCATCCTTGCCATTCGCATTGCCACAATTTTAATTCAGGCTCTCATTACCCCTTTTCTTGGCTTTTGTAATCCTAACTTGTATCCCTGTACTCCATTTGTACTAATGTAATTTTTTTTAAATTAAATTAAAAAATTTTAAATTGATATAAATCTATATCTCCTTCTCACCTCCCTCCAACCCATTGAAACAAATATGCAGAGTAAAACAAAAAAAAATTTGGCCCTATCTAAAAAATATGTATTTCATCCTGCACCCTAAGAGCATCACCTCTTTCAGGAGGTAGATGCACATTTCATCTTGAGTCCTCTGGAATCATGGTTGGCCATTGCATTGATCAATGTTCTTAAGTGTTTCAAAATTGTTTGCTTTTATAGTTTTTGTTATATAAATTGTTCTCCTGGTTCTGCTCATGTTACATCAGTTCATACAAGTATCCCCAGGTTTCTCTGAAGCCACCTCCTTCACCATTTCTTATAATGCAATAGTATTTTATTCCATTCATATACCATACTTTGTTCATTTTTTCCCCAACAGGCACCCTTTTACTTTCCAGTTCTTTACCATTCTCCAAAAAAGCCTTTACAAACATTTTTTATATCCATGTAATATTGAGAGATCTGGACCCTGATATCTTGGGTGAACCTAATGTGAAGGATTTAGAAGAAGTCACAGATGGGAGTGGAACAGGAGAAGATGTGGATGAATTACCATCTGTACCACTGTAGCATAATAATCTACACTGATAAAATGACCAACTCCTGTTGCTGGGGACAGACTCTGGCCCTTTCTTCAGTACACCCCAAAACTTAAACAGCTGTTGCTATGTAAGAAAGCTGGTGCCCCTACCCTTGGGAAAAGCTGGAGGTCAGGACTAAATAGATCTGTTCTCTACTGGACAGGTTGGATAGTTGACAAGGCTGTCTTTTAGGGTCAACCTGATTTAATTTGAGTTTTTCTGGAAGCTTTTTCTGACCTCAAAATCTCCCCTTCATGTCTGCCATTGATGCCTTAAAATTCTACTGTTAAGGATGAATTTTTGAGTAAAGCTTGTCCTCTATTCTTCATGGTTAGCATGACTTACGTGCTACCTAGAACTTTGCTCCACATAACAGTGACAGATGAATACAATGCCCTCAGGTTTTGGTAGAGGGCACCCCTTCATAGCTAGTATATCTGAGTGGAGATAGAATAGAAAAATTACTTTCTTTCCCACCTCTTTAATTACCCTGGTACTTATTCATATTAAATGATAGGATTGGGGTTAGAAGGCTAGACAATCATATCAGATTCCACGGAGTATTAGGGTGTAGCCCTATATGCCATTGGCAATTTCTTCATTCAGGGCTGAAGGGGCAAAGGCCTGTGTCACTTGTCATAGTGTTTACAGGGCTGTTAGAAAACCAAGGTTCTTCCTGTCTCTTTGTAGGGGAAGGGAGAGGAAAGATGGAAGCTTGAGAGGGTGAGGGAGAAAAAGATGCTTCTTACCCTATTTGGATGACATGGTAGAGGCCTACTTCCTTTGACTATTCAATGGCTTGTCTTCAAGTCTTTCTGTCTTTCCCAAAGAAACTAGGAATACTGTTTTCAAATACATCTCAAACTCATTGAGCATTTGCCTCAGCATGACACTGGGATTGTTCCCAGAATTCATATGCTGAGTAAAGGGCAAACTCATCACACAGCCTTTGCTTTTAAGAGACATCATCAAGGAGAGGCATGACTGAAATGAGACACAAGTCAGCTTTGTGGGAAGAGAGGAATGACAAGTGAACAGCCTTGAGTGTTTCAGCCTTAGTAGCCACAAAATATTAAGAGATTTAGAGGAAAGCTTCCTGTGTATTGGAATTTATGGAAGTTCATGAACAAGTATTGCAAAGGATGAGAAGGCATGGATAAACAGTTTGTGACAGGCATTGGTGATGGGAATGCATGTACCACATGATCAAGGACTATGGCACATCCCTGAAAACCAGGCAGTGTGATCTAGCAGATAACACACTGGACATGGAATCAGGAGAACTTGAGTTCAGATTCTAGACAAGGCACATAACCTGAGACTTAGTTTTCTCATCTGTAAAATGGTGATACCTCAGTTTTTGTGAAGCTTAAATGAGGTGATGCCTATAAGGTATTCTGACACCAGCCTCCTTGTTGGTTGTCCTCTATCCTGCTCCATCTCCTGACTCTAGGCTTACTTTATTTTTTCTTCCTCCCTCCTTCCTTCCTCCCTCCCTCCCTCGTTCCCTCCCTTCCTTCCTTCCTTTTTTTTCCTCCCTGCCTCACTTCCTTCCTCACAGAAATATTTATTTACAATATACAAACTTACTCCCCCAACAAGTGGGAGGCATGATCTCCACCCCTGCCCCTCCACCTTGCACCCCCTCAGTCTCTGGAGAGGGAAAGGGGATTACTTTCAAAGCTTAGATCAGTTCCTATAGATCATAGTCCTAATTCCAAATCCAAAACTCCCCCTTGAGCTCAAGTCCCAGGCACCTTGGCTTTTCAGGGCTTCCCTGTCAGACTAGCTGGCTGCGCCCGTTCCTCCTGCAGTACTCACTCCAAAGTTGTCATCATGGCTTGAACTTCTGGGTCCGATGGTGATCACCCCTAGAATCTCAGACTGAAGAGGGCAAACAACATATAACAGAAATGGACAGTCCCAGGGCCATCCCCCATAACTGAGGTAGAAGAGGGAGAGCAAAGGAAGGAAGTACTTCCTTCCCTTCTCACCATTTCAGTTCTTGTCATTTATGCTGTGTACATATGAACTGTGCTCCTCACTCTCTGGACATGAGATAAAAATGGCCCCAGAAAAGCAAATGGGCATTTTCACTGGCATTCCCCCATGCCTGGGGCTCTCTCTCTCCTCATCTACTCCTCCTGGATTTCCTGGCTTCCTTCAAGTTTCAGATTTTTCAAGTCTCACATTTTTCAAGAATCCTTTCCTGATCCCCCTTAATGCTTGTGCTTCTTTCTTTCTGTGATTATCTCCAATTTATCATGTATCTATCTTGATTGTACATAGTTGTTTGCATGTTGTCTCCTCATTCAACTCTGAGCTTCTTGAGGGCAGGGGCAATTTTCCTCTATGCAGAAGATTCTCAGATCTGTTTGTCCATTCCTAACTTTCCTCCTCTCTTCCAGTCTCACATCTCTAGTTGCCTGTTGGACATCTTGAACTAGATGTCTTACAGACATCTTAAACTCAATATGTCAAAAACTAAACTCAGTGTCTTTACCCCTGAAACACTTTCCTTTTCCTAACTTTTCTATTATTATCAAAGGTAGCAGTTCTCTCACCCAGGCTTGCCACCTAGGTACCATCCTTGACGACTATCATCCCTCCCTCCCCTCTTTTCCTATCTGTTGCCCAGTCCTGTGGATTCTAACTTTGAAATCTTTCTTGTATGTACCCTCTTTTCTCCTCATACCACTGCCCCGGTACAGGCGTTCATCACTTCACCTATAGACTATTATAATAGCCTATTGCTTGGTCTCCTTACTCAAGGCTCTTTCCTCACTCCACTCCACCTTCCACTCAGCTGTCAAATTGATCTTCTCGAACTCCAGTGGATCTCTATTACCTTCAGTACCAAATATAAAACCCTCTGTTTGACTTCTAAAGCCCTTCAGAGCCTGGCCCCTTCTGCCTGTGTAGTCTTCTTACACCTTACTATCCTTTATGTACTTTTCAATCCAGTGACACTTACTTTCCTGCTGTTTCTCAAACAAGAGACTCATCTCTTGACTTCAGACATTTTCCCTGGCTGTCGCCCATGCCTGGAACACTCTTCCTCCTCTTCTCCACCTTCAAATTTCATCTGCAAGAAGCCTGGTTAGTCCCTTAGTCATAGTGCCTCCCCTCTGTTGCTTATCTTCAGCTTGTCTACTAATATGTATTGCTTTTTATACGTAGTTGTTTATAGATTATCTCCCCCATTAGATGGTGAGCTCTGTGAGCGCAGGGACTGCTTTTGTTTTTTGTTTTGCTGTTTGCCTTTTCTGTTTTCAGTTCTCAGCACCCTGTCTGACACCCAGTCAGTGCTTAACAAATGCTTGTTGACTTTGTATGAGTTTAGTTCCTGGCATATAGTAGGTGCTTAATTTAAATCACTATAAGTGTGAGTTGCTATGATGATGATAATAATGATTAAGTATAGACCTGCCTCTATACTTTGGGGCACTAGATGGCTCTCTTGAGTCAGTCAAAAATGTGCTTCTTTGGACTAATCTACTGGCTTGGGCCTACCTGAGTGTTGGGCTGGGCCTTTTGCCAGTATAGACAGGGCATTATAGCCCCAGGAGAGGGCTGTACTGAAACATGCTATTGACCAGATGCCGAGTTCTCTACTATAACCCTGGCTTCCCTTTCTAAGTAGAACTAAGACTTGTACTTTGAAAATGAAGTCGTAGAGATGATCTGGGAGACCTAGAAACATCTACCTGTAAAACAGATTTGAGTATCTTTGGCAGAGTTTGAACTACAAGCAGCAGCTCTTCAATTCTCTTTGCCCCTGCTAGAAGTTGTTCTCTTGATATATCTGTGTCCCCCAAAGACTAGAAGTACATTTGTTCCTTCTTTGCAGTTGCTAGTTAGTAGAGCTCAGTGCTTAAGTATAGAGAAAATCAGGTGCATGTGTTAGATGACTGTCAGTAATTCTACAGTCCTTGGCCTTCCTACTCAAATATATAGAGGGAAAAAGAAAGGTTTTACTGTGTGCTGTTATAAGAACAATTGTAGCTGAAGCTGGATGTGATTGTTTGAGTCAGAATGGTTCTGGAAGCGTAACTCAACTTTTGCAGTTGCATGTGGTCCATAGCCATTTAGTCACAGAAAAGGGTAGGGATACCCAAGTACCTTCAGAAGCTGAACCACGTTTTTTCCTCTTGATTTAAGTCATACAGGTAGTTGAACACTCTGTGTTCCTACCATACTGTTTCTTAGAATACCACCTGTGGTCAGAACCTCCTGTAAGATCTCTGCAACGATCTGGGTAAGGCTGTCTGTTTATTTTCTCTGAAAGAGCAGAGGGTTTTGGTTTTCGTAGATAGGCACTGGCAGGTCTTAGGTTAGCAATGACTCGAATTTCTCTAAGCCAGCAAGGCTACCTTTGACACCTTTCCCTGCTCCTGGGTCTATAAAATGGGACTGACCCAATAGTCTCTCCAAAATGACCCAAGTGTCTCTCCAAAATGAAGGGACTGATCCAAAGGATTTGGTCCACAAGCCACTAAGCGCTGGAGTTTGTCCATCTTGTTCAGTAGTCTTCACATGAAGGCTGACCCTATTATGAAAAATGAGGTTAACACTGAAGAACTCCAGAAGCTGTATATAGTTTGTTTTTTTCAACATTCTTATAGCTTATTCACCTCCAGCCAGATGCATAGGAAGCAGAAGGAGGCATCCTATAAATCTGCATACAGCTGATTGGGAGAGATTGGGGCTTGTCCCTTTCTTTTCCTGGGTTCTTTGTACTCATCTGTGGGCATAATGGCATATTTCATAAAGGATTAAGAGAAGAGGAATGCTTCCCCATTACTAACCTAGGTCTCAAGACATTTGTGCTAGCACCAGAGAGTTTATATTTGTCTAAACTCATTACCATCTGTTCCCTTACTCTGTACACTTAGGACTGGTGAAATCATAATGTCTAAACTATAAAAATGAAAGCCGAAAAATCTATGAATGTGGGTTGAGAAAATATATTTGTTAAATGTTGACTCTACTGGAGGAATGATTATATTGTATTTCCTACTATGACAGTTTCTTGGGTATCCTACTCCTAAAGTATCTTCTCCTAAAACTACAGTTCATAACCCCCCACCAATGTGTTTCTAATTAACAATCAGCCAGGAGACATTTACTGTGAGGGATACTTCATTTACTGTCTACTTTGTCACTAGAAGGAGGGAGCAGCTTTCAGAACAGGACAGCCGGCAGCAGAGGGTAGGGCTAGCTTGAGAGAGCTAGCCCCTGGCAATCTAGAGTAGAATTTTAGAAAGAAGCATAACCTGGGAGTCTCACTAAGCACCCTGCTGAGCAAAGATGCTACATCCAGGGCAGACCTGGGTGAGGACTTAACGAAGGGAGAAAGGACATTGAGGCCTTGTTAACGTCCCAATGGGGCAGTGCCAGTTTTAAGTTGTGTAGGCCATATGTGTTACCTTTATGTCTGCCTGACTACCATTTTAATCCCTTGTGCTCACTATTCCTATAGATGCTCTGTGTATTTGTGGAGAACACACTCCAGGATTATGGGGGAAATGCTTTATAGATCTTAATAAAAACCTTTACTAAGAGCTCTCTTTGAGTGTGTAGCTGGCTGCGTGCCCTACTTCTGGAAGCTAGTGACAGAGTAGATAGTGAATGGAGAAATAGGTGTTTCAATTCATTTTTCAGCCTTGGATAGCCCCATCTCTAGTCTAATCTCTGTCAAGGAGAACATTTGAGAAAAGTGGACAGGTTCAGTGAGCAGTAATAGGGCATTCAGGTGATGGTAATATGCTTAATTGGATGTGGAGAAGTAAAGAGCATTTGCCTCTGTCAAGAAATTTTATTCAAGATTGATTCATTTAGGCAAGATAGCTGCTATATAGAGTGCATTGTGCTAAGCACTGGGGAGGATATATAAGTATGTCTAAGACAAGATCCCTGCTGTTAGGGGTTTATAATCTAGCAATCTCCTTTATAGTCACATAAGGAGATCTTGTCCCTCATCACCTTCACCCCCCAAAAAAGGTGGCAGACAGGATCAGGGAATTTTGAGCAGATTCTCATCTGAGAACCTATTTTTATTTTCTTTTGGGGCCTGGAATGAAAGATCACCTGTCTGAAAGTATATCTAAATTTTACAGAATTTAGTAGAAATTATCCACATATTATGCCCTTCCTGAGAAGCTGAGTAACTTGAGAGACTCTGTCAGTTATTTATCACTTCTCTTAATCCTCAAAAGGGAAAAACCAACCTGGCTTGGGGGAGGGGAGGAATTTTTAAATTCTTTACTTTTTTTAGACCTTTATTCTTGTTTAAAAACTCAGGTAGCAATTGCCCATAAATATTTCTTTTGCAGGATGCTCCCTATTAAGCTGTGTTAAAATGGAGATTTGTAATGTGAATGTCAGTCACCTTCTGCTGCCCTCCCCCAAAGAGGATAATACAAAAGTTATTCCTGTGACTTCAGCGTATAATGTTTTTAGTGCAGTATTATGTTTTACCTGCTTAATCATGTTCTGCTTGAGCATTGTTGTGAGTTCTCTGAGAACATTATTATTATTATTTGTTGATAGAACATTGGGAAATTGAGAAAAAAATCTCTTCTCAGGGGTATTACTGTGAAATTAGATTGAGGATTAAAAGATTGTAGTATAACCCACAGAGTCCAAAATCCAAGATTGAGAGTTGATTATCAGGGGTATCCATTAGGATTTTCTGTAGGTACTAATGAAATATAATAGATACAAAAAAATTTTTTAGAGAATTTTATTAGATTTGAATACCTTATAGCCTCTCCCCTAAAATGAATAAAAGATGAATATAAAACATATTCCCTATTATCAGTGGTTATGGAGGAAGTATGGTCCCCTAAACTTAGGAATTCTACTTAACACATGCACAGCTATGAATATTGACGTACTTTTGTGTTCAATTTTAAATAAATTTATCATTTTGGCTTCCTATTTTCCTTTCTTCTTTTTCATCTACTGTCACTGATCCAGATCTCCAACATTAGAGGTCAAGGTCAGCAGAAGATAGATAGTTAAGGGAATAGTGAAAGGAAATGATGAAGACCACCACAACCCTTTGCCTCCTCCAAAAATAGCTACTGGCCCACATTTTTGAAGAACATAGCTTTTTTATAGTCAGCTGACACCAAAACCTTTACTTCACTATTTGAAAAAGCCCCAGCTTTGCACACATGATATGGTTCCCTTTATTTGTGGTTCTTAAAATCCTAAACCACCATGTGGCATCTCTGAAAGAAAAGACATACATGTCTGGCTGTCTGACATCTAAGGTCAGATTGAAAAAGCCTTTCATGATTAACCCAGCCATAGTGTTTCACTAAGGCATTTGGAACTTCAGAAGACAGTTTTGATTAATTCTCCAAGTTTTGAACTAATGCACAGTGACCCAGATAAGCTTTGTAACCAGACTTTTTCTCTCTTGTTTTGTCTTCAATCCAGTTTCCTTATGCAGCCCCACCTCCCCAAGAGCCCGTGAAGACACTGAGAAGCCTAATCAACATCCGCAAAGATACTCTAAGGCTAGTAAAGTAAGTTCTAAGATAATGTAATAGAGTTTGAGATCTAAGTCATAAGATGGGCACTGATGGTTCACACAAAAGATTCAGAGAGGTGCTTTTGCACTGACCCAAAACTTGTTCTCTGTCTTCATAAGTGTGTTCTGGCCCCAGTACAGGCAGCAACCATTTAGTATTGTGATCAGGCACCTTTGTAACTAAGGTTTTCAGTATTTCATTTTATGAAGCACTTCACAAGGACTTATTAATAAATGAATACCTTCCTGCACTTCTAAAAAAAATAGGTTAGTGTTATTCCATTTTACAGGTGAGAAAACTGAGTTAGGTGACTTGTTCAGAGCTCTCACAGAGAGTTGGAAATGAGAGCTTGAAGTTCTAAGTCTTTAGTTTTTATTTTAGTGTATGTGTACGTGAGATTTTCTTTTATTACATATGTTTTTCCTCTGAGAAAATTGATGTTCTGTGTAGGCTATTTAAATCATCATCATCATTAATATTATTATTTAACTTCTTTCACTCTGACGTCCATGAGAGCACAATTGCTAAAGTGAAACTGCTCCCAGTGCATCTTGTATGCTATGGCTGAACCACCCCAGGGCCAGCTCTGCCTCACTCGATCCTTGAGGATTATCATCTGGTGACAGCAAAAACAGAATTATCAGAACTGCCTGACTCTGATTATGGGTTTGGAATATTGGTCATCCTTATTATCATGAGGTAGATATATTTCTTTTTATCTCTTTAAGGACAATGTTTCACCCTTAAGCACATTGCCAGCTGCTTCTCTATCTTCAGATCTCTCTTAGTTCCATCCCCAGAGTCAACTCCAGGGATGAAGCAACCAAGGCCGTGCTTCAGAACAAACTGTAGCAGGGCTTCCAAAGTACACAGGGGAATTAGTTGCAGGAACACACTGGGCTGAGATATATAATAAAGCCTCAGGAGCCTATCAGCTATCAGCTACTCAGTTTATAGAATGATAAAATCTCAGAGTCAGAAGGGACCTTGCAGATCATCTTGGCCAACCCATTCCTGGGCAGCACATTACTTCTACAGCATTTCTGACAAGTAGCCATCTAGCTTCTAAGTAAAGCCCTCCAGTAGTGGAGAACTCTATCTGCTCAGGCTCTGCCTTCCCACTTTGGGATAGCTCTAAGTTGGAAGTTTTTCAAGTCTAATCTCTCTGCCTAACATTCTAGCCCTTTGAAAAAGTTCTGTAAGAAAACAATCCTGGTCTTCAACTAAGTTTTCTCTTCTCCAGACTAGATATGTCTAATTATTTCAATTATTACTTAGTTTTGAGTTATCATCATCATCTTGATTATGCTTCTCTGTGCTTTTCAATGCCCTTTCAAAAACGGGACACTCTCAAAATATAAAGAAGAAAGGACTTATCTGTACTAAATTGTTCAGGGTTGTTCTGTTGGTAAGAGCAAAACATTGGAAGCAACTCACACACACACATATAGAGAGAGAGCAGTTGGAGAATGACTGAATTCATCATGATGTTTCTTTTCTTTTTTTAGTATTTTCTTTCCCCCATTACATATAAAAAGAATTTTCAGCATTGATTTTTAAAACTGAGTTCCAAATTCTTTCCCTCCCTCCCTGCTCCCCTCATTGAGAAGCAATTTTATATGTTACACATATGTAGTCATGCAAAACAGATTTCCATATTAGTCATGTTGTTAAAAAAAGACATAGACCAAAATAAAAACCCAAGAACAATAAAGTAAAAAATGTATGCTTCAATACGTATTTAGACTCCATCCGTTCTTTCTCTGGGGATAGGTAGCATTTTTCATCAGAAGTCCTTTATAATTGTTTCAGATCACTGTATTGATCAGAATAGCTAAGTTATTCATGGTCAATCATCTTACAGTATTGTTATTACTGTGCACAATGTTCTCCTCTTTTCATTTTACATCAGTTTATGTAAGACTTCCCAAGTTTTTCTGGGAGCATTTCACTCATCATTTTTTATAGCACAATAGTATTCCATCACCGTCATATACTTCAACTTGTTCAGCCATTCCCCAATCATGGGGCATCTCATCAATTTCCAATTCTTTACCACCAGAAAAGAGCTACTTTAAGTATTTTTGCAAATGTAGTTCCTTTTCCTTTTTGGTTTTTATCTCTTTTGGGATACAAACCTAGCAGTGGTATTTCTAGGTCAATACATCATGATATATTTTGTTATTGTTATTATGAATTTATGAAACATCAGTAAACATGACTATTTCCTTATAAAATGAAGTACAGAAAAAGTGGAATATATACAATCCCTTGAAAAGATATACGTTAAATTTAACTTGGTATTTCCAACACTGCTTTGATTGTCTCTGTCCCCTTTTGCTCTTTATTCTATATTTTAATGTGTCATTGATACTGCATTCTTTTTCCTTTTTAGTCACTGTCATTACGTCCCAACTCCTCTTTTAATTGTTCTCCCTCCCCCTTAAAGGTCCTCCCTTGTAACAAATAAGTAAAAATGAATCCACACACTGGTCTCTGAAAACTGAAAATGCACACGCTGAAAATGTATACCACATTCTGCCCCTCTCACCCAGCAATTCTCTGCCAAGAGTCAGCAAGCTGGAACCATCACCAGTCATCTAGAGTTATGAGCGGTCGTTATATTGATGGTAGTTCTAAAGTCTTTCACAGTTGTTTTTCTTTACAGTCTTGTTCTTCTGGTTTTGCTAAATTGACTCTGCATCAGTTCACACATAAGTCTTCCCAGGTTTCTCTGAAACTGCCCCTTTTGTCATTTCTTAAGGCACAATAATATTCTGTCACATTTGTACACTGTAATTGCTTTGATTCCAGTTATTTTGGTGCAGTAAAAAGGATTATTATAAATATTTCTGTACACATGGGTTCTTTCCCTTTTGGTTTTTTTTGGGTATATCTGTAGTAGTGATGCTTTTGGGTCAAAGGTCTTACACAGTTTAGTTGATTTTGGGGGAATAGTTCCAAACAGCTTTCTAGAATGGCAGGATTATCTCAGCTCCACCAACAATATATTAATGTCTCTGTTCTCCTATATTTTCACCAACAAATATCACAGTTTTGCCAATATATTAGGTGTGAGGTAGAACTTTTGGGTTGGTTTAATTTGCATTTTTGAAATGAATGATTTGGAGAATTTTTTTATGTGTTCTTTGATAACTTTGATAGTTTTTGATAGAGACTTGCCTTTGAGAATTGCCTTTGACTATTTGTCTGTTTGGGAATGCTTCATGTTACAATATATTTGCATCAATTCTTTACGTATCTTGGTTAGGGATAGGGATTGAATCTGTGATTTCACTGGTATAGGGAACTCTTGGGTGAAGAAACTCTAGCAATGCAGATCCATACCTTCTCTGTATATAGTCTTAGAGTTGTCTAATAATATCTTGATAGCTTACATATCAGAACTTTTTAAGAAAAATTTACTGTGAAGTTTTTTCCCCCAAGTATGCTATTTTCCTTCTAATTATCACTGCATTGTGCATTTAAAAATTTTTAATCAAAATTTTCCAGTTTATCATCTCTGATCTTCTTTATTCATTGTTTTGCCAAACATATAACTTTCCCTCTCAGTACTTATGAAAGAGTCTCTTTCTCTGCCCCTCTATTTCACTTATTATATATCCTTTTATATTTAGGCAATGTATCCATTTGAAGTTTATTGTGATACATGGTATGAGATGTTGGTCTAAGCCTAATTTCTCCCATATTGCTTTTCAGTTTTCTCAGCAGTTTTTGTTAAATGCTGAGTGCTTACTTACCCCAGTAGTTTCAGTCCTTGGATTTAATAACACTAAACTCAGTTGCCTCTGGGTCTTAAACCAATCTGTCCGGTGTTTACCTTTTCTATTTGTTTTAACCAATACCTATTGTTTTGATTATTACTGCTTTGAAATAAAGTTAAAGATTTGATGAAACCCCTTACTTTCAACATTTTTTTTCAATTATTTTCCCTTGCGATAGATTCTTGTTCTTTTTTTCTTCCAAACTAATTTCATTATTTTTTTTCTAGTTCTACAAAGTACTCTGATTAGTATGGCACTAAATCTGCAAGTTAATTTAGGTAGTACTCTTATTTTTATTATATTGGCACAGCCTAAACATGAATAATTAATATCTTTTCAATTATTTACATCTGTCTTTATTTCTGGAAAGAATGTTTTGTAGTTGTATCCATATAATTCCTTTGTGTGTATTGGTAGGGGGTCTTCCAGATATTTTACACATTCTGTGATTATTTTGGAGGGAATTTTTTCTTTCTGTCTGTTCCTGCTGGGTTTTGTTGATAATATACAGAAAGGCTGATGATGTGTGCATGTTTACATTATATTTTGCTACTTTACTTAAGTTATAGCTTCATTTAATTTTAGCAGAATGTTTAGAATTCTCTAAGTAAACCACATCTTCTGCAAAAGTGATCATTTTCTCTCCTCTTTGCCTTTTCCTATTTCCTCAGTTTCTTTATTTTTTTTACTATAACAAGCATTTCTTTTTTTAAAAAAAATAAATCTGTTGATCTAGGTATAAAGATTGATACTATAAACAAATTAAGTGAGCAAAGAATAGTGTATTTGTCAGATTTATGGAGAAATTTATGACCAAACAAGAGATAGAGAACATTATGAAGTGCAAAATGGATAATTTTGATTACATTAAATTGAAAAGTTTTTGCACAGACAAACCCAATGCAACCAAGATTAGGAGGGAAGCAGAAAGCTGGGAAAGAATCTTTGCAACTAGAGTCTGTGATAAAGGCCTCATTTCTAAAATATATAGAGAAATGAGTCAAATGTACAAGAATACATCATTCCCCAATTAATAGATAGTCAAAGGATATGAACAGACAGTTTTCAGAGGAAGAAATTAAAGCCATCTATAGTCATATGAAAAACTGCTATTGATTAGAGAGATGCAAATCAAAACAACTCTGAGGTACCACATCACACCTGTCAGATTGGCTAACATGACATAACAGGAAGATGATAAATGTTGGAGAAGATGTGGGAGAGTTGGAGTACTAGTTCATTGTTGATGGAGCTGTGAGCTGATCCAGCCATTCTGGAGAGCAATTTGGAACTATGCCCAAAGGGCAACAAAAATGTGCAAACCCTGTGACCCAGCAATATCACTTCTAGGGTTCTATCCCAAAGAGATCATAAAAATGGGAAAGGGCCCCACATGTACCAAAATATTTGTAGCAGCTGTATTTGTGGTGGACAAGAATTGGAAATTGAGGGGATGCCCAACAATTGGGGAATGGCTGAACAAGTTGTGGTATATGAATGTAATGGAATACTATTGTGCTATAAGAAATGATGAACAGGAAGACTTCAGAGAGGCCTGGAAAGACGTATATGAACTGATGCTGAGTGAAAGGAGCAGAACCAGGAGAACTTTGTACACAGCAACAACCACAGTGTGCGAGGCATTTTTCTGGTAGACTTAGTCCTTCACAGCAAGGCAAGAACCTAAAAAATTCCCAATGAACTCTTGAGACAAAATGCCTTCCACATCCAGAGAAAGTACTGTGGAACTGGATTGTAGAATGAAGCAGAATATTTTCTCTTGTGTTATGTTTTGTTTTGTTATGGTTTTTCTCATGGTTTCTCTCATTCATTTTAATTCTTCTATGCAACATGACCAATGTGAATATGTGTTTAATAAGAAAAAAAAATAAATTTATTAAGGACCTCTAGATGGTGCAGTGGATAGAGCACTGGCCCTGAAGTCAGGAGGACCATAGTTCAAATTTGGCCTCAGACACTTGACACTTACTAAGTATGTGACGCTGGGCAAGTTATTTAATCCTGATTGCCTTGCAAAACAAAAACAAAAATCTTTTATTTATTTTCAACATTAAAAAAAAAATTGAGTTCTGAATTTTCTCATTCCCTCAGTGCCCCTTCCCACCCATTGAGAAGGCAAGAAATGTGACATCAGATATACTTATGAAATCATGTAAAACATATTTCCATATTAGCCATATTGCAAAAAAGCAAGAAAAATAAAGAAAATGAAAAAAATTATGCTTTAATCTGCCCTTAGATCCCATCAGTTCTTTTTCTGGAGGTAGTTTATAGCTCACATTTCTAAAACTATGTAAAGTAATAGTAATAGACACTTTTATTTTACATCTGATCTTGTTGGAAAAGCCTCTATAAGTTTCTCTATTATATTGATAATGTTTGCTCTGTTTCTAATATTTCTTATTATATAATAGAATCAATGAGTTCAAACAAATACTATTTACCATGTTAAGCAATTTTCATTTTATTCCTATATTTTTAACATAAATGGGTATTGCATTTTGTCAAAAGTTTTTTGTGCATCTCTTAGTATTACCATGTGTTTCTTCTTATTACTATAATCTAAAATGTTTAAAATTTTCCTCATATTGAACCAACCTTGAAATCTTGTTATAAATCCAATCTTGTAAGAATATATGATATTTTTAATTTGTTGTAGCAATATGAGGTTCCACTTCACACCAATTAAATTGGCAAAGATGACAGAAAAGGAAAATTATAACTGTTGGGGTGAGTATGGGAAACAGCATTCTTTCTGGAACTGTGAAATGATCCAATCATCCAATTTGCAATTATATCAGAATTCACTAAACTGTGACTTGGGGAATTGAGAGGAGGTTGAAGTTAACACTTTCTCTGGAAAAAAAAAAATTTACATATACAAAGTGGATAGAGTAAGGATATCATACATGAAACTGCACAGCTCTAAAATGTACAGATTTTCCTTTTAAGGTATATAAAAAATTCAGGTATAACTTTCAAAGCAGTATTGCTTCTCTTTCTTCTGGTTTTCCTTTTATTTTCCTCTGTGCATTTTTAAAAGATGTTTTATTGACCTCCTTTTCTTTTTATTTCTATTTTTGCCAGCCTTTTCCTCCCCCCAGATTTCAAAAAGAAAAAAAATCCTTATAACAAATATGGATAATTAAGCAACATAAATTTCAGTATGTCTCATTCCTCATTGATCTGTTGACCAATCCTTTGATTCAACAATATAGCTACTAGGTCTATAATCCCCAAAAGATGAAAGAACTCATATATACAAAAATACCGATAGCATTGTAACATGCCTTGTTGTGGCAAAAGCATTGGAAACAAATCAGTGATGGTAAAATAGATGATTACATTATTGAACATGAATGGAACGGCATATTATTGTGCTGTAGGAAATGACAGAAGGTAGAGTTTCAGAAAAACCTGGAAAGATTTGACTGAACTGATGCAAAGTGAAGAAAATAGAGAAAGGAAGGGAGCAAGCCTTTATAGCGTTGAAGGCGCTGTGCTAAACACTTTGCAGATCTTGTTTCGTTTGATTCTTATAACACCTTTGTGAGGTAGGTACTGTTATTTTCCCCATTTTTCAATTGAGGAAACTGAGGCAAACAGAAGTTAAGTGGCTTTCTCAAGGTCACACAGCTAGTGGGTGTCTGAGACTGAATTTGAACTCAGGTCTTTCTGACTTTAGGCCCAAGTTTCTATCCGCTGCACTACCTGGCTGCCTCAGAGCAGAGGTTCAGGAGATTGTTTTGTGGTCTTTGAGTTGTTTCAGTCATATCTGACTTTTCGTGACCCCATTCAAAGTTTTCTTGGCAGAGATACTGGGGTGGTTCCTTTCCAGATCATTTTATACATGAGAAATGGAGGCAAACGGTTAAGTGACTTTCCCAGGATGGCACAGCTAGTAAACTGAGCTCACATTTGAAGTCTTGAGATGGTCTTCCTGATTCCAAGCCCAGTGCTCTGTTTACAGTGCCATCTAGTGGCAGAATCAGGAAAACTTCATTTAATGACAACATTGTAAAGGATAACACTTTTGAAAAACTTAGGAGCTACAATTTTGACAATGGCCAGTCATGATTTCAAAACACCAAGGTTAAAGCATTCTTCCAGCTGTCTGGTGGAGAGGTGCTAGAGTAGACAGTAGCTGCATAATGAGATGTACATTTTCAAATGAGAGATTAGTATTATTATTATTTTTGCTGCAAAGATGTGCTTTACTGGTAAGGGATAGGAAGAAGTTGTAGAGAAGAGTGAAGAGGTAGTAATAGTGATGTTAAAAAAAAGAAAAAAGGTCAATGAAACATTTATAAAATACACAGAAGGGATTAGAAGTACAGAGAAGAAAGAAATATTAGTACTCATATGGTGAAATTTAACATATCTTTTTTTAAAAAACTAATAGATTCATGATTTCATAGACAATCCTCTTTATAGTCTTTTTGAATGGAAGTGCTCATCTTTGGTGATGATGTTCTAAATTTATGTCTAATCTTTTGCTAATAGTTTATTGATTATTTTTGCATTTATATTCATTAAAGATAGTGTTTTACTGTTTTCTTTCTCTGCTTTATCTCTTCATGGTTAGGTTTCAGGATGATGTTTATCTTATAAAAATATTTTGGTAGGATCTGTTCTTTCCCTATTTTTGCACATGATTTTTAAAATATTAGAATTGTTCTTTCTGTTTCAGCAGAAACCTCTGGATCTTGTCTGAGACATTCCTGGATATTTTCAATTGGGTTTTCTTTTAGGAGGGTATCAGTGGATTCTTTCTTCTTTCTAGTTACCTCTTGGCTCTAATAGATCTGGGTAGTTTACTTTCATGATTTCTTCAAATTTTTTATTTCTTTTTTTTTAAGGAGTCCAATGATTCTTAAGTTATCTCTCCTAGACCTGTTTTACATGTCAGTTGTTTTTGATAGTAAATGACTTATATTTTCTTCTATTTTTTCCATTTTTTCACTTTGTTTCTAATATTTTTTATTATATAATAGAATCAATGAGTTCTGATTGTAGTATTCTGTTTTCTAAGGTGTTACTTCAGTGAAGTTCTCTCCTTTCTGTTTTAAGCAATTCTCCTTATAGCTTTTTCCTTCAGAGTTCTTATATCAATTCTAATTAATTTGTATCTATTATTTCCTTTTCCTGCCATTCTTGTCCTTTTTTCCCTCTGTGGCACTATTTGTGCTTCTTGTAAAGTTACTCTCTTCAGCTTACCTTTTAGACTTCTTTTAGTCCAACATATTTATTGATTTTGTTTGATATTTTCTTCTATTTACTCACATTTTCTTGGGTGCAGTCTCTCTCCCAGCACTTGTAGGTTTCAGGTCTATTTACTTGGTTTGGGATTGATGTTCCTGGATAACCCCTCTCTCAGCCACTGCTGCTTCCGGCTGTCTTTTTGTGAAGTTATGAATTGAATGTAGTGACTGACTTGTGCTTCTCTATTCAGGATGATTTTTAGACATTCACTCTAATGTCTATGGGAGATTTGGGTTCTTCTACATCCTCTCACATTATCATCCTAACACTAAGTATAAATTGAATTGCTTTGCTTTTAGTGTTGGGGCAAAACTGAGGAATTTGTACGTTGGCTACCAGCTGCTCTTCTGGGAGGAAAGGGTGGAAGGCTGGGTTTGCAACCCAAAAGAAAAAGCTTCTTCTGGGACTTTGTCATCCTAGGGGCAAGACATTGGTAGAAGGTTCTTTGTGGTCCCCAGGAGTGTTCTTCTTTTAAGGGGTCTGAAGAGGGTTACTACAGTCCTGACTTGTAACTTCTCTCCAGACAGGGTGGTGGTAGAGGTGGGGAGGCAAGAAGAAGACATGTTCTACTCCTGAGGCAGTCTCCTCACCAGACCCTAAATCATGGTATATGAATATAGTAGAACATTGAAGTGCCATAAAAATGGTAAAAATTAATCCTCTAGGGAAATATGTTTCTAGTTTTATCATATAAGGTTGTTGTAGTATGAAATCAACAGGACCAGATGTTTTCTAAAACTATAGAAGAAAATGAAAAGAAGGAAGCAGCCAGTTCTGGAACACAGAACAAGAGCATGTTATTTGCTTACTGATTGTTTGTTCATTCTTTCAATTCTTCCTCATTAAAGGCTGAGAGTAAAGGAGGAGGATGTAAATTTTTGTTCCTTGTTTTGTATGTGTATTCATTTGTTTCCATGGATTGTTACTTTTATAATTAAAGAAGTTTTAAATAAGATGTTGTTCCCACAACCAAAAACAGTATTCCAGATGTGGCCGGCCTAACCTGTCCAGAATACATAAAAGTCATCTTCCTTATGTTGGGCTTATGTCAGTGCAGGCTAATATCTGATTACCACTTTTGGTTGTCGTGATCCACTATTAACTCCTCTGATTATAGTAAAAATCAAATTAGTTCTATTGTTTTACCCCTTCTCCATCAACTTGTAAAGTTGATTTTTTGAACCTGTGTGTTGGGCTTTACATTTACTTTAGCAATTTATTCAGATTCCTCATTGTTGTATAAGGGTAATTCTAGGTTTTTAGAGACAGTGCTAACAGAGACCAAGCTCTCCATGATTTCTGCCAAACTGGAAAGATTTTCAGTATGGATATAACAGTAGACTGTATGCCATTTGTCAAAAGGTCAGCTTCCCTAAGTTTGGAGAGGCTCAGAGTGATGAATTTTTTTTAGCCCCAACAGCTCATCAGCCTGATCTGTGAAAGCCTAGAGTCGAGTTATGGTGGCAAAACCTACACTAACAAATCAGGGATCCTTAAAGTAGGACTTTATGTTTATCCCTGTTGAATTTCATTTTAAATAATTTTGGTTGTTTTTCTAGTTGCACATGACTTATTTACTGAACTGAGATATTCTGTGAGTCCTGGACTATAATTTAGGAAGCATGTAGCACAGGATTTTCTGGGGTTTGGGAACACAGTAAGTTCTTATTCTCTGAGGTCTTCTAGGTGCACCGAGGAAGTGAAAACCCCTGGAGAAGAGGTCAGCAAAGCCAAAGTCCACTACAATGTGGAGTTCACATTTGACACCGATGCCCGGGTGGCAATCACCATCTATTATCAGGCCACTGAAGAGTTCCAGAATGGCATAGCCAGGTAAAAAAGTGATGAAGACCAAATAAGCCCCTTCCTCTAGAGACAAATTAGATATAGCCCAACGCTTAAACTATTACCAGTGAACATTTTCCTTCCCGACTAAGATCTACTTTCTGAACTGGCAGACCTGCTCTTTTATTTTTTACCTTTTTCAGTACCTTCTTAGTTCAGTGCAAGGTAGGCAGGTTCTGTCTTTTTATTTTCCATGGCTTGGGACTGAACATCACCAAGAGCAAGAATGAAAGAGAGGGAGATGTCAGGTGTATTTGGACAAGATGCTAACTTAACCCCCTCCTCTTATCTGTAGCTACATCCCAAAAGACAATAGCCTTCAGTCAGAGACTGTGCACTATAAGCGAGGAGTGTGTCAACAGTTCTGCCTGCCCTCCCATACTGTTGACCCCTCTGAGTGGGCTGAAGAGGAGGTAAGCTGTTTCTTGTTTGCATGTTTTGGGTACATCAGCCACAGGGGAGAATATAAGGCTAGCATTTCCTAATGAAGACTCATGAGCACCCAAGAGCCAACTTAAGCACTGTCTTCTTCAAGTAAGGCATATCATGTCTTTGGATGTGTTTGATTCTGTCATACTACTTACATACCCAAAGGCATATGTATCATATTCTTTTATTGTATCATAACATTCCATCATTCCATCTCTCCCTATGCCTTTCCTTTTAAAAAATAAAACTTTTATTTTATTTTTTACATAACTCAAAATTTTCCCCATATCCATTTCCCTCTCCTTCGCAGAGAGTTTCCCCATATCTTTCTTACCTCTTTTTAACCTATTCTTCAATCTCACAACCTTCAAACTCTCTGTCTCCCATTACCTTTCCAGGCCATCACCCATACTCTAACCTCACTTTCATCTTTCTTTTATGTCAAGCCTGTAGTTAACCAGTTCAACTCCAGGCTGTCCACTGTTCTCAAATCCCTATGGCCACTTTTGCATTGCCAGACTTTGGATAAGTTCCACTGTCTACCCGCCCACGTTCCTAATCATGTGTTGCTGAATGGAGCTAGAGGAAATTAGGCAACCAAACCAACTGGGCCCAGTACAAGTTGAAGTGATCTAATCTCATTTGGGCCCTCACCACAGCGAGATAATCCTTTCATTCCTCCCTGATTAATTATCTTTCCCATTCCCACAAAGGCTGTTCCAAACCTCTTTTCTCCTCAGGTTTCCCATGCTGTTCCTCTCTTTTACTGAGAAAATAGACTATTTGCAATGAATCCTCTCTTCTCCCCTTCTCTACATTTTGAAATCCCTAGAATCATTCCTCATCCTTCTCTCCTTTACCCTTTCTCTGATAAAGAAGTGACCTTTCGTCTCTCCAAGGCCAACCTATTTACATTCACCCTTCTTCTCATTCTGTCTTCTCCAATAAATTGCCCCCAATAATTATCCCTTTTTAGATCTTAAATCTCTCCATAGCCACTACTTCTCTCCCTACTACCTACAAACACAGTCACATCTCCAAGCTTGGAAAATCCCTCACTAGATCTTTCCATCTCCTCAAACCATCACTTTAGATTTTTCTTCCATTTCTTAGACAAATTTCTAGAAAAATCTCTCTTCCTATACTTATCTCAATATCCTCTCCTCTCACTCATTTTGCAAATCTCTGCAATCTAGCTTCACCACTCAACTGAAATAACTTTCCAGAATTACCAGTAGTCTCTTAATTGTCTAATGTTATGCATGACCTTTTCTTAATCCTCTTGCTTTATCACCTCTTTGTAGCGTTTGGCATTCTCTCTAGATTCTTTCTAGGGATCCACTGGATCTTTATGACATTGCTCTCTTGGGTCTCCTCTCTGTCTGACCATGTTTTCTGTCTCTTTTGCTGGATCATCATTCATATCACACCCCGTAATTCTGGCTATATCCTCACCGCTTTATTCAAAGTCTTCTTCCTTTCTTTCTCTCTACATTTTCTCATTCAGTGACCCACATCAGTTGCCATTGGCTTAATTATCTTCTCTATGTCAATGATCTCCATACTTCTACTCAGCCTTAGTCTCCTAAATTCTAAGTTGGTAGAAAGCATGGTGAATATTTCAAACTGGGTTTCTCGTATCTCAAACTCAGCATGTCCATTAACGAATTAATATATCTTTTCTCTAAAATCCACTTCCCTTTCAAACTTCCTTTTCTAGAGCACCATGGTTCTTCCAGTCACCCAGGTTGGCAATCCCAGTGTGTTACGGTTAACTCCTTACTCTCTTTCACCCTACATATCAGTCAGTTGCTAAATCTTGTCATTTTCACTTCCAGAGCATATTTCACATATATCCCTTTCTTTCTGTTTATCACTTCTGACCCAGCTATTACAGTACTCTCTTAATTAGTCTCTCTACCTCAAGTTTGTCCCCTTTCCACTCCACATTTCACAAAACTGCCAAAGTGATTTTCCTAAAATGCAGGTCTGACCATGTCCTTCCCATGATCAAAACCCATCTCCATTGGTTTCCTGTTTTTCCTCTGATCAGATACAAGCACCTCTGCTTAACTCATAAGGCCTTTACATCCTGACCCCAACCTATCTTTCCTTATTATGTATTACTCCTTCCTCATGAACTTGGGGGTCCATTAGATTGTAAGCCCATGAGGTTACTGTCTTTGGCTCTTTTTGTAACCCCAGCATTTAGCACAGTGCCAGGCACATAGTAGGTGCTTAATAAATGTTGACTGAATGAATAATGGCCAAACAGACCTTGTTGTTCCTCACACAGAGCACTTCATTTCACATCTCTACATGCTTATAGTGAATGTCCCCCGTGCCTGGAATGCTCTCCCACTTCACTTGTGCCTCAGAGAATCCTTTGTTTATTTCAAGACTCTGCTCAAGCACCATCTTCTAAATAAAGCCTTCACTGATTCCCTCCAGCTAATAGTGCCCTTACTCCCTCCTCAAAATTTACCTTGTATAGATTTTGTGTATCCTTCTAGGTACATGTGGTCTCACTTGATAAGATCCTTAGAACAGGGGCTATTGCATTTTTCTCTTTGAATCTCTAGTGCCTAACATAGTGCTTAGCACATGGTAGGTATTTAATATATGCTTGTTGATTGATTAATTGATTGATGTATCTTTTTCACTGCAGCATAATCTTTTGATCAGTATGTTTTAAGATAGCAATGCCCTGACAGAGTCGAGGATGGGGCTTAAATTCTAATGGGCTTAAGTCAGAAAGGAATTTTAAAAAGAGCTCTCTTTGAAATAGCTAAATTGACTTGTACATGGTATTAGGGTATATTGAATCCCTGGAGAACAGGGACTTATTCTGAATGATGACGCTTAAGGCTTCTTGATGGGATGTCCCTTTATGACTTATTGTAAGAGTATTTGGCCAAATGTTACACAAGACTAGCACATTTAAGTGTCTCATTCCTTTACTCTGCTCACTCTGCAGCTGGGTTTTGACCTGGACCGAGAAGTCTACCCAATGGTTGTCCATGCTGTAGTGGATGAAGGCGATGGTACGATGGGACGTGGATTCTTTCTCTGTATAGTGAGAGCTCTCTTGTGGTGGGTGCTGCTCACCACAGCTGATGCTGCCCCAGGGTAGCGTGCCTTTTTTTAAGTCATGCGATCAGAGTTTTCTTTACCCTCACTGTCAGAATTGTAAAGGTCCTTGGACTGAGGTGACTTGCGTTGTCATATATTAGTCTCTCCCCCACCCCACCATCACATGATCCCTTAGCAGGTTCTGGGTTGGGAGCATCATTAGTGAGATAGGGATGTCTGGGTGTGGAATCTAACTTTTCTTTCTTCACCTTATGCTTTTGTGTCTTGCAGAGCATTTTGGACACTGCCATGTACTTCTTGCTACATTTGAAAAGGTAAGTAAACCAGCAAGACCTCTCCCCTTCTTGGATTAAGCTAAGTATTAACAACTCATTTTCCTGCCCCTCCACAAAGAAGGCCCGTGTTCAGGCTATCTGAACTTCAGTAGACCTAATTCTGGGGCTGGCTCTGTTGTTTTCTGTGTTGTGTTGACTGTTTTATTTTTATCCTGATGCTTCAAGTGCTTGGGACAGTGTCATAGACCTAGTAGGTTCTTAAATATTTGGGCATTTAGTCTCATTTTATTGATATATTTGGTTTAAACACCACTTTCATTTCTGAGTATACACCTCCTCTCCCCACCCTAATTTTTGTTTTCCTTAAAACAAAGATTTTAAAAGAAAGGACGGTAAAGAGAAAAGCAGTTTAGCAGAACCAGTCACCACATCACGGCTAACAGTATTTGCTGTCCTCTACATCCAGGGCTCTTCTGCAAAGAAGGAGGGTGGTACATCTTCTTAGCTCTTCTCTACGGCCCAACTTGGTTGTTTTAATTACAGTTTAGGATTTTTTTTGTTCTTTCTATTTACATTGTAGTACATATGACTAGTCATATTGTTCTCCTCATTCTGTTTACTTGACTCTGTATCAGTTCGTCTAGATCGAGGTGGAGGACCTGTAGCTCGAGGCCACCTGTAACCCTCTAGGTCCTCAAGTGCAGCCCTTTGACTGAATCCAAACTTCACTGAACAAGTCAAAATCAAACAAAATCAAAATATTTGTTCTTTGAAGTTTAGTTTCAGTCTAAGGGCCTCATTTGAGGACCTAGAGGGCCACTTCACTTCTGATCTAGGTCTTTCCAAGTTTCTCTGGATTCTTTATATTCTTATTTCTTTACGATGAATTTTCCATTATATTTTTGTAACCTTCACAAATATGTATTGCATCAAATATGTAAGAATATGTAAGAGTAAATAAAGGAATATCTGCTAGTACTCTTCCCCCCTCAAAACCCCACCTACTTTGCATTTATAAATTCCGGAGTGTTTGTTTTCTATTTATTCTCTCTATATATTTAATCTGTACAAGTGTTGTAGTGGATAGAAGCCAGGAAGACCTGGCTTCAAGTCCTGCCTCTAACGCAGACTGGTTGAATGACTCCTTTAGCAAGTCATTTAACCTCTCAATGCTTCAAGCAACTCTTTAAGACTCTGAAGTTTCAGAAAAGGTACTGATGGTTACCAGTACCAAAGAAATCACAAGACTCATCTCCATACCTCTGTTTTTTCTTAATATACTCACATATGCACGTGGCATCTCTTCCTACTAAAACGGAAACTCCTCAAGAGTCAGGGTGATTTTAATCTTTGTGTTTGTGTCCCCAGCACAGTCCCTGACACATAAGAGGCCTTTATTTATATGTTAGATTGATTGACCTCTTCTTGCCTTCTCTTCCCTGTCATGATAATAATCTTTTCATTTCAGCACACAGATGGCACTTTCTGCGTAAAGCCCCTGAAACAGAAGCAGGTGGTAAGTATTTGAAGGCCAGGACTTTTTGTTAGACCTCTTCACCAAATAAGAACAAAAAAGTAGAGGAGAGGGATTCAGGTTCTTGGATGTCAAAGCTGGCGTCAAAGAGATTCTGATTTTAGCATCTTTATGGACTCAGAATTATTGAATCTGAGACAACAAATTCAGAGAATGGAAGGGTTGGAAGAAGTTTCTGCTTTAGGCTTTTGGCACCAAGGGGGTGTGTGGGAAGGGAAAGAAGTACAAATCCTCAAGCCATGCTTGATTCCAGAGACTAAAGGGCAGTTTCAGCAAGTAAGAGGAAAATTTCTTGGTAGAACAGAGACTGGGAACTGCCAGCCTGATAGTTTTTCCCCAGTGTTAAAAAATGAAATGTTTGTTGCTTGCCAGGATCCCTTACCATTAAGCTCAATAAATACAACTACATATATACATATATGTGTGTGTGTGTGTGTGTGTGTGTGTGTGTGTGTGTGTATGAAAGAGAAAGAAAACCCAATGTTCTATTCTCCTATAGGTCTAATAATCTGAAACTAAATCATTAGGGAGATTCATTTTTTTGAGTTAAGTATTTTCCCTGGATAAAAATACAAATACTTCTGGGAATGAAATGCATTGAGGCTTAGTTAGTTAGAAAACATTTTAGTGTGACTTAGTTTGAGATCCTTTCAAAGAGGACAACTAAAATCAAGTTTTGGAAGAGGATTTGTTGAATTGATCTGAACTGAATGCAGTGGGCATGGCCAGTTTGGCTAGAACTGTTGCGGTGGGGCAATAGTATGAAATGTGTTGGGAGTGGCGAGTAGAAGCCAAATCACAAAAAGCCTGGAATGCCAGCATGTGAAAGATTCTAGGCAGATAATAATAATAATAATAATAATTCCTCATTTTACACATGAGGAAGCAGACTGAGAGAAGGGTGACTTGCCTGACTGTATTTTTGTAAGTGACAAAGCAAAGATTATGACCAATATCTCCCGCCTACAAGTCTACAATCTTCCCAGTATACTATGAATCTAGTTCATAGTTTTGCCTAAGACCAGTCAAAGTGGAAGTAAATATTGGCCAGCTAGGAAATGAAAATGTGTCAGGCCAGCCTATAGGATTATAGAGATTAAATGGGGCAGGCACAATTTACTACTCAGCATCAGAGTGACAGGAAGTAGGATCACTTTGTCAATGGTCATTGTCAATGGGCATCCTTTGTAGTTGAGGTTTTAAGAAGGGGACTCATAAAGGAGGATTTGGGCCAGATATTAGATGGGAGGATAGATTGTAACTAGTTTAGACTAAAGGGAACAAAGACTTCATAGGTATTTTGAATTTATTTAATTAATATTTAACAAGTACTCAACTATTACCACATCACAGTGATTCTAGTCAGAAGTTTTCTTCTGAATAGATACTATAATACATGATAAATAATGTAAACTTTACATATATATATATATAAAATCAGTATCTGTAACATAAAAACAGTAAGTTCAGTATTGTAAAAGGAAGGTAGTACAAGATTTTAAACTTCTTGCTTGGCCTTTGCTGATGTCTGTTTCTTTATACCTATCTTCTTTTCTGCTTTGCTGTTGTTTTTTCTGTCCTTCTAGGCAAGTCTTCTTTAACTGACTATAATATAGGCCTGGAATCGACTTTCAAATATGTGTTTTATTTTCCCTCTTGAATATAGAGGATCAAATAATCCACCAAAGGAAAAGCTCCTCTTAATTAGTTTGTAGAGTTTCTGGATTTTCCACTCTATGGATCAGTGATCTTTTGTAGGAAAAAAAAAAAGCTTTTTCTCTGCTGTAGTAGAACCGAACCCATCCATTGTTCACAAATATTGTCTCTTTGAATTTTTCTCCTTCTGGTTTTCAGGTAGATGGGGTCAGTTACCTCCTTCAAGAAATCTATGGGATTGAAAACAAGTACAACACACAGGATTCCAAGGTAAAGCTTCATGCCTAAGATCAGAAGGCACATTTCCCAGAGAGAGGTAGGAGCTTAATAGCCCAAGCTAAGAACTTGGGTCTGAGGATGGCATTTTCTCCTTTTATAGTTTATATGTTTGCCTTTATGCTAACTTTAAATTTGCTTGTATTACTTTAGTTTTAGCTTCACTGCAAAAGGAAGTTGAAAGAAAATGGGTGCTTTGTATTATTCTCTCACTGTGCTGTGTAGCAAATTCTCCTCCAGCCACATAGTTTAATGTTCTTCCCTATTTTACATACTTAGTTCCCTGCAATAGCTCTGACTTTGCTGACTTCTGTCATCTTCTGTCTCCTAAGCTCAGAATGCTATTCTAGGCCAAGTAAGATAGTTAGCCAGCAGTTTCATGACATAACAAGGCTCAGTCCTTTTGCTTAATCATCCTGTAATACCCTCTGGGACTACTCCTTCAAACTTTAACTCATACCCCAAAGTCCCCAAAGAATAGTCCTATTGGACTGTACTTCTAACATTATAGCTCAAGAGCCCCCACCGATAGTCTCCCCATTAACAAGCAAGCAGCAGACTTAATTAGCTTTTAGCAAAGACATTTTACTGTGTTGGTAGAGTAAAAACAGTTGGTACAAAACATTTCCCACCAATACCTGGAGTTCACTCTCCTGCATAACATACAACATTCATGGAAAGGGTAAGTTTAAACTTAATAGACAGTGGTAGTGAGACATATATGCACTATGTGTGTGCAGCAGAGGACAACTTACTGGCACTTTATGAGCTAGAAGTCCTTTCTTTAGTCTATTATTGCTGGCATTTTTCTCTGGCGTATGAGGTCATTCTTTGAAGCTATTTCTTCTCTTGGGTGACTCTTTGTTTCAGGATCCATATCTGTCCTTGATATGTTTCTCTTCTCACAGTTATATGCACTTTTTCTTGCTAGTCCATTTTCTCTGATAACATGACCACTGGTGGTATGGAGGGAGGGGAAAGGGGAAGGATTAGGGAAAATCCTAAAGTCCCCTCCTCCTTCAAAGAGCAGTTCCCTCTCAGGGGACTGTTTTTTTCTTCCACTTCTGACTCAAACTCTGCAGCTAACTCTAAACTGAAGCTCTCCTTTTGCTAGACTGGCCAGATGTTGGAATTCTTCTAAAGTCCCTAAATGTATAGTTATCTTGTTTGGTTAAGCCAGTCATGCTGTTTCCTTCATGATACAAAGAGGTCTGTACCTCATAAAGTGATCATAAGCTACATAAACTCCTTTTGTTTACATATTTAAAATCTCCTTGTTGCTTACATGTGATTTTATATTATTTTGGGGAGGGGTGGTGGTGGTGGAATCAGTAAGGTATATGAGACCAAGGTTCTTGTGCTCTCAGCTCAGCAGTTTTATCCCCCTTGGCCAGGTGGCTGAGGATGAAGTAAATGATAACAGTGCTGAGTGTGTGGTGTGTCTCTCTGATGTCCGGGATACCTTGATTTTACCCTGCCGTCACCTCTGCCTCTGTAACACCTGTGCAGACACCCTTCGCTACCAAGCCAATAACTGCCCTATCTGCCGACTGCGTAAGTCCCAACTTGGAGGGAAAGGTATCATCAGTAGGTGGGGGCAAAAGAATTTGATGTATGAAAAATCAAAGTGCATGCTGTGTCTGAGATATGATAAATACATGGGACATGTGGGAAAAAGGCAAGAGAAATCTTTGTCTTCCCTGGGTAGGGAAGATATGCCCTCTCTCCCCCATCAAGATAGTCTAACTAGTCATCTTTTCTCTTCACAGCATTTCGGGCTCTGCTTCAGATCCGGGCCATGAGGAAGAAATTGGGCCCCTTGTCCCCAACCAACTTTAACCCCATCATCTCTTCTCAAACATCTGACTCTGAAGAGCACTCAGTAAGTTGGCCCATGGTCTAAAACAGGAGCCCTCAGACTGGGGAACAGATGATTTAGAGGATCCCTAATGACTTCTGATTTCCACTGTCATTTTCTTTACCACCCTGGCACTATAGCAATTAAATTACACTCTAATATGTCTTATGTATCCTTTGAATAAGTCCCCACCAAAATTAAGTTGTTCTGAAGCCAGCAAAATCAACATTTGAGTCCCATAGTAAATAAAATCACTTTTCTTCCTGGATATCTATTTCATAATTTTCTAATACCACTTCAGAGAGCTCTAACTCTGGAATTAACTATGAGAGGGGGCAGGTCAGATAAGTTATTATTATTATATTATTTTAGTAAATAATTATTTTGTTATTCATTCCTCTTTACTTGTCAGTCTTCTAAAAGTTGAGTGCTTATCTTTCTCCCATTTCATAGATGAATATAATAACAAAGTCCAGGAAGATAAATTAATCTAACAGAGTTTCATAGTGGAAGACAGAAGTTTAGGGACAGTCTCCCAACTTTTCAGTTCTTCTCTTTTTACTTAGACACTATCTCTCTTAAAATTAACTCATTGGCAGGCTCCGGATAGAATTGCTACATAGGTCAGCCCTCCCTCACTCAAAGCAAAGTCAAGTGCAAGTCATGTCATCATTTCTCTGATGTCATGGTCCTCTTCGAAAACGAAGGATGAACACAGCAACAACTATATAGGTAGCCCTCCTTTCCTGAAGCTGTGTGGCATATGAATCTCTCCTCCCTCAATAGTATTGAAATTATTTTTACTAAACTGTCAAAGCAAATCTGCAAGGAATATGTCATGTGGAGCCAGAAATAAGATCCTCTTGTAAGAAATGAACCAAACTTCTGTTTCCACAAGAAAATATGAAATATACTAGAAGTCTTGTACTTGCTGGGAAATCAGAGAAACAAATGAAGTAGAAATTAGGAATCCATAAGGATGTGGGTGCCTGCTTATTAACATACGCAAAGACCATCAACTCTTTAGATAAAATCCACAACTTCAAAGAGAAGAATTTCATTACTCTTCTTATGTAAATGGTGAAGGAGCCTAAAACATCCTGGATTTGGGCCTCTTTATCAATTAAGGGAATTCCTTTAAAAGAACTTACAACATGTCATTCTATGAAGAAAATGAGGAATGTGACCCACGTGAGTGGGTGAACCCTGAAGTACCTAGCCAATGGGAGGCAGGAGGGAAATTTGAATTGAAAGCAGAGCATATAAACCTTGCATTTCTCTGAAGCAAGTGTAGCAATCCATTAGGAACTACCCATTCATTCAGGAGGGAATGAACATAAAAATTAATAAAAGCTTTCCTGATGTCACAACAGTATTATTCTTCGTTTAGGGTAAGTATGTTTCTCACATTGTCATGAAACTAGGATTTACTTTGAAATGAGGATGCCTAGTCACCTGCTGTGGACTCCTACCATTTTTAGAGTTTAACAACCTGTCTCTGGTTCGTTCTCCTAGTCCTCAGAGAACATTCCCTTGGGTTACGAAGTGGTATCTCTACTGGAGGCCCTAAATGGGCCCCTCACTCCTTCCCCAGCTGCTCCCCCGCTTCACGTGCTTGGAGACACCCACCTGTCAGGGATGCTGCCTTCTTATGGCAGTGACGGACATCTGCCCCCCATCAGAACTGTCTCCCCTCTCGATCGCCTCTCTGACTGCAGCAGCCAAGACCTCAAGCTCAAGAACAGCCTCTCCAAGTGAGTATCCAGTGTTTGATCACAATATCTCTAAGATACTGGGAGAGATGGCTGTTGCCAGCGTTCTTTTCCTTTTTTATTTTAGTGCCTTATCAATACTTTTAAAAACCACCATTGGCATTTCTTAATACTCATCATACTCCTAGTCACAGTCATAGTAATAGCATTTCTGTGGCACTTTAAGGATTTCAAAGCACTTAGGTTATCTCAGTCCTTACAATAACCTTGTGAGGTAGGTGCTTTTATTTTCTCCGTTTTAAAGATGAGGAAACTGAGGCAGTCACACAGGAAATAAACGCCCCCTCCTTAGTAACAGGAAGTACAGTGAAACCCCACAGATTGTCACAAGGACTGAGTCTGATAGCATAGGAGTCATTCTTCTACTGCCTCTATACTGAGGATTGGAATCCGGTGGAGCCAGGATTAATCATCACATTGATCCAAGCTCTTCCAACACTTTTCTCCCCTGCCTAGTGACAGTGAAAGCTTTTCTCTTGGCTCCCTAGAAAAACTGACCCTCTGAGACTTTTCTAGAATTTAACAATCCCTGCAAACACCTGAGGTGCCTTCAGAACATGAAGGAAGGGACTAATTGATTCTGTGAGATTCAGACAGAGCAGCCTAAGGTGGTAGTAGTAGTGTTTGGAAATAAAAAATGTATGCTGAAGGGCTCCCTGTATGCTCTTCTGAGAACATGTCAGGGCTTCCAGACCTAAACAATAAGTGGTATTGATTGGTTCGAGGAAGTCTAGATCAGAATAATAATGACACACTCTAATTTTGTAACAATTAAAAAAAGCTGTACTAGTCATTAGTATTTGCAAGATGTTTATGGTAGAGTGGGGGAAGTGGCATTTTTTGGTGTCTGTCCTGGAGCCCCTGGAGAGTATGTGAAGATAGAAGCACGAAAGACCACAAACAGATCATCATCAGTGGAGCCAAATCAAAACTGTGAACACATGGTGTAGTTCTCAGGCCGCAGCCTCGTTCTTCATCCAAGAGCTGCCTCTAACAAAGGTCACTCATGATCTTTCTCACTCACTCTTCTGTGTCCAGAATTTGGTTGATTTGAGTGCAGAGTTTGTTTCTTCCAGCTTATATTTGGGTCACAAGTATTTCCTTTAAACTTACCCAGGTCTGTCTCCCAGAATTCATCCATGTTGCACAAAGAAGATGATGAGCAGTCCTGCAGCGAGTCTGAAATGCACCTCTCCCACAGGCAGTCTCCTCATCAGCTTGAAGAGGTGATGGGCTCTCTGCTCCCCCTCTTCTGTGGGGACACGGGACCCTGCTTCTAAGTACCTACTGTCCTCTTGCCCTTTCCTGCACTCCGTACCCCAATAACACACCCCTCCCTTTTGGCTCCATTGCTCTTTGGGGCTCATGGAAGAGGCATTTTGGAGGAGCAGAGCAGCCTATCCTGTGTCTGTTGTGCAGACTTAGACTCCCGTCTTGAGGATGGAAGGACTTGTTGATAAGCATGAGTGCCAAGGCTTTCTCATGGAACAGCTGCTAGGTGACCTGTGTCACTTGAGCCATGGCTGTGTACAATTCCAGCAGATGCTGTGCCCTGGGCAGGCTGAGATGACTGGAGTTTTCCCTCCTCCCTTGGGAGGGAGTTGTCATTCTAGGCTAAGGTTGAAGAGAAGTGATGACAAAAGAGACGCTAGCACTAGTATTACCTGCTACCTCCCTTTTCTGAGGACATGAAGCCTCAGCTTCCAAGTTGCCGGTTTCCCCTTTCACACACACACACGCACATGCATGCACGCACGCATGTGTGCGCACACACGCGCGCACACACACACACACACACACACACACTTCCTTTCCCTCAGTTTTCCTTTCCCTCTATACTGCTATCAACCGTGGCTGCTTTGAGCTCACTTGGCCTTCCCTTTGTTGCTTTTCCAGGAGTGTGGTGCGACTCCAGAGAGTGAGAACCTCACTTTATCTTCATCAGGAGCCATTGGCCAGTCATCTTGCACTGGGACCCCACTCTCTTCCACTATTTCTTCCCCAGAAGGTACTTAAGGGAATAGGAGTCACTGTTGCTCTGCACCTTCCCTCCATGGGGGGGGGACTCATAGGGACTCAAATTTTTCCTTAGGGCTGTAATCAGTTAACACTCAAGCATGGTAAATGCAGTCCCTGGTTGGGGGGTGGACAGGAGACTTCCACCTCCACTGTGAGGAGAGTACTTAGTGACAGCAGCTGCATTGTCTCCTGGGCCAGGGAGCTAATTTCCATTAGCCTCTTCTGATTTCCTTCTCTGAGACCTTCTGTTTTTTGTTTTTTTAGCTTTAATACTAGTTTTATTCTAAGTCTTGGGGGAAAATCCCTCTCTTTAAAAAACAAAAACAAAAAAACCAAAAACCTTAATACTTGTTCGTAGGATTATATGTAGATTTGGAACTGAAGGGGACATTAGAGGCCATAGAGTGTAAGTCCCTTCATTTTACAAATGGGGAAAATTAAGCACAGAAATAGTAAGTGATTTTCCCATGGTTACCTATCTGAGGCAGGATTTAAACTCAGGGCTTCCTAACTCCAAGTCCACCCCTTCATGAACAAGGTTCTGATTTAAAGTAGTCTCCTTTTCTTCTAGTCCCTGAAACTAAATTCTGAACTCTAGCCCTTAAATAAGGCAAAAGCCCAGTAAACCCTACTTCCAACACTTTTTTTAGTTGAGCAAAAGGAAAGGTTCCTGTGGTATTCGCTGCCTAGGGGATAGGGAAGAAGAGTCCCCCTCCCCTTTTTTTTTTAACTGTTGAAGTCCATTTCTTTCCTTTCCTGTGTTCACTGTAACTAAGGTGGCTGAGTCTCTCTCATCTATTCTCCCTGTAGACCCTGTCAGCAGCAGTCTGGCACAGTCTGTCATGTCCATAGCCTCTTCTCAAAGCCAGAACTCCCAGATCAGCACTGACACAGTCTCCTCTATGTCTGGTTCCTATATTGCCCCTGGCACTGAAGAAGAGGGAGATGCTCTCCCTTCCCCACTTGCCGCCAGTGGAGCCCCATCAGAAGAAGGCGAGGTAGGGAGAAAGCCACTGGAATCGTTGTTGCACCTCAAGATAAACACACTTGGGAAAGCAGCTTGAGATGAGTGGGATCTGGTCTCACCCCAAGAAAAGATTCAACAATTCAATTCAAAAAGCTTTTATTAAGTGCCTTTGAAGTATGTAGGCCCTTATAGGTCGTACAAAGACAACCATAAATCCCTTACATTCTATGGAGGAAATTGCATGTATATGAAATAAATACAAAGTAATTTTGAGAGGGGACTCAAGGGACAGTTAATACCTCAGGAGACCAGGAAAAGCCTCACGTGGGGGGTGGCATTGGCTATGCCTTAAAGGGACCTAGGGATTCTAAGATGCAGATTTGGATGGAGAGAGAGAGAAAGATGAGGCAGGGACTGAGAGGACTCTACAGAACCCTGTGAACTCCTTGGGAAAAAAATGCCATGGAGGAGCACAGTTACTGTCACATGCTACTGTCCTCTGTCTGAAATGTCTTTGGCCTTTATTTCATATCTCCCACTTTATAATCGAAGCATACTTGGGCCTTGAGTTTTCCATAATTCTTGAGACAGAGCAAGAAGAGGTCAACAAGCTTGTCACTTACTCATTTGTTATTTTTCAGGTAATGCCTGTTGAGTCCCCAGATACTGACTTTGTTGGTGTGCCAGCAGAAGAGCAGGATGCAGAGGTAACGTGCTCAACAGCGGTGAACCCTTTTCCTGTAGTTAGTGAAGCTGCTTGAACTGAAAAACCAATAATCGAAGGCTTTGAGGATGGGTCTCAGTCCAGTTTTGGAAACTGCTTCAGATTCAAGTGAGGACTCAGACTCAGAGGGGAGATGTGATGTCACGCTCATCTTTGTACTCTCACAAACGTTTAATGGGGTGGAGAGCTCAAAGAGGGGACTGTTGCAGAATCTTGAGCTTTCATCACATTACCCATTAAGAAGGGCAGATGATTGTAGCCCCTTCCATTGAGCTGGATCTTCAGACTTCACACTGTAGTTGAGGTGTCAGTCCTCTAGAGATCCCTCAGCCAGAGATCCACGTACACTTGTCCTTTGTCTTGTGTCTCATTTATTGCTCTTGTGATTTCAGTCCAGGAGAGAAAAAAAACTAATCAAAGGCACTCCCAATAAAAACCTCCTCTCCATAGGTCACATTGGTGTAAAATTGCTCAGACCCAGACCCCTATAGACTAACTAAGCAGAATTTCCCTGGTCAGCACAACAGGGAGAATGGGACATGATAGGGTACAGGGTCAGAAGGGGGCACATGAGCCTTGAGCAGAGTGAGAGAAATTCCTGAGGGATATTCCCACTGTCAAGTCATTACAAGGAGCCAATGGATAGAGTGGGAGGGAGCCTGTTGGTGCTGACCCTTCCACAAGGGGTAGCAGCTGATTGGGTATGTAGGGATGTTATCTAGTGAGAACAGAGAATGGTGTTTGGACCAGCTTCCATGTGGTAATGAGCAAAATACATATTGAAAGTATAATTGGAGACTAACCAGGAAAAGCTGAAAGGAGCGTTGTAATCCTAGCCACACCAAGAGTATCCTTGGTTTTTTCTAGCTCTGTGTCTTCATTATGGTAAGTGCAGGGATTTGTAGGTGTTTATCTTGGTCTGGGGTCGTGACTCGTTCTTTCAACATTCATAGCCTCTTTGCTATATCCTAGGGGAACGATGTGTTGGAAGAAGAGGATGGATCACCTACACAGGAAGATGGTAACAGACTGGCCCTTTGCCTTCTTTTACTTTCATTTTCTTTCCAGGGTGGTGATATCAAGGCAAAGAAAAGAGGGCCAGTTGGCTTGGTGGCATTATTTGGTTGTATGGTTGATAAAAAGAAAGTTATGAATATAATGTATGCAAGATAGTGGGAGGGGGCAGGAGGATCCCAGTGCATCTTCCTGACTTTTCAGGGAGAAGGAAGGAAGGAAGGAAGGAAGGAAGGAAGGAAGGAAGGAAGGAAGGAAGGAAGGAAGGAAGGAAGGAAGGAAGGAAGGAAAAGAAGGAAGGAAGGAAAAAAAGGAAGAAAGAAAGAAAAATGGATGGATGAAGTTCCCACTATGTGTCAGGCACTGGGCTAAGGGCTGGGGTGTTAGGCTAAGGACTCTACTTAAGACAGATCATGTTTTTGTGTGTCGTTGTAACCTCCAGAGGTTGCTGGACAGTTGCCTGATCTGTTTCTCCCCCCCTAGCTCCTCAGCCAAGTGCCACAGGGCCATTCAGGCTGCACCTCTGTGGTAGAAACAGCAACAGTGCTTTACAGTAATTTCTCTATCCCAGGGAGAGGGCCTTGGTTTGATTCACCTTAATTCAAAAGATTACTCTCCTTCCTATAAAAGAAAGACCTTGAGAAGATATAGCTGATACATTAAGAGAATTGTCAAGAAAGTAGAGACACAAGTTTTCCTTAACAATACCATGTAGGCATGTATTTCATTACAATGACATTCATTAACAACGTTCGAGACTTTAATGCTCTCTTCTTGAAATGGAAAGGGCATTCTTTCCTCCTCCTTTCCCTCTCCCCACTAAAAATTAGATTATTGGTTAGTAAAAGATGGGAATGGTCTAGGGCAAAAATAGACACCAAGTGTCTCAGGGTTGAGAATCTGTTCTCTCCATGTCATGTAAAAGGATCAAAGCACACACCAGGTCAAAGCCAGCCCCCACCCCCAGCCTGACTATAGACCTCTCAGCCTCCATCATTCCGGTTGCTTTTGCTTGAGTGCTGACCACTGCTTGGAAAACTTCACAGGATGTGCATGCACACGGCCAGCCCAGCCCAGTCCAAGAGCCTCGCAGGCAGACTGATGACCCCCGCTTAGAGCTGTGCCTCTCATCACCCCTTGCACACTAGCTGGAGAGACAAACCATGAACTCAAACCATGTTGGTAGGACTTCAGGTTACCCAAGTAATTGCTTGCTCTTTCCAAAAAAATACAGATTTGCTTTAATATCTTAGCTTTTCATAAATTTGTCTTCCTTGACAACGCAGGGTTGCCAGATCCCTGGTTGTTCCTTTAACGTGCAGGGTTGTGTTTCTTCCTGATGTCCTGTAGCCCATTTGGCAAACTCATGATTTCCTTTCTCCTTTTCATCAAGGAACGGGGGGCTTTAAAGAATTACTTCTATAACTCCTCTTGCCCCCTTACATGTCTGTAGGTTTCTGGTCAGTCATTTAAATGATGCTCCAAACAATAAAACAAATATTCATCAGCAAAATCTTGATTTTGTTAATGTGGCAATTTGGATTTGACATGCAAAATAATGGAACCTGGAATCTTTAATTTTTGCTTATTATTTACTCATTTTACAGAACCCACTCCCCTATGGTCATAAACGCACCTGACACGGACCAGAGACAGACACAAGCATGAGCAGGGGGTAACTTTCCCAGTCGCTTTCTTTAGCTTTTCCCAGCTACTCTTTTGTCTGCCTTTTACCTGCATATTTACTGCACTTCCTAGTTGTTCTCTTCAAAATCCCTGTGTATTCCTTTGCCCTCCTCCTCAGCGATCTGAAAAGTTACTGAACGTGAATTGAGAAGAAACTGGTCGGGAATTCAGAGAAGGATAGCTTTGAGAACAGACACTCACACCCCTACACAGTGTGACTCCTTTATTGTCCACTCTCTACCCACTTAGTTATTGTCTTTTTTTAATATATAATTTGATTTTTTTTTGTCTCCATCTTTACGATTTTCGTTTTCAAAGACAGTAAAGCAAACCAAACAAAGAACACCTCTCTAACTGCATTAACTCCATTACAGGCCAGAGGACTTGCGCATTCCTAGGTATGGAGTGTGACAATAACAATGATATTGACATCGAAGTCGCGAAAACACTCGACAATAAGCTGTGCTCTGAGGTCTGCTTACCCGGTGAGTGGCAGTCTGCTGAACATGAACTTGGGAGGAGAACCCCCTTCACCCTTGCTCTCACCCTTTTACACACCCATCTCCTGTCCTGCAGTTTCCTGCAAAAGAAGGCATGGGGTGTGCACTGAGATACTGGGAACAGGCAAGACAGCCTTTCTTTTAAGTAAAAGGTACCCACTTGGAGGGTAGAAGAGAAAAGGAGCAGAAGTTCTCCGTTTGTACCTATGCCCGTTCCTTTAGGACCTCATAAATGCTCTGTCGGGATACATGGGATTTTTAATCCAACAGTATCAAGAAACCTGAAGCAGTGGCCACATTCCCTCCTAGCTGGGTCACCAAAAGCCAGCCCAGGTCCTTTAAAAATCAACCTGCAAATTCTTAAGAAGGAAATTTGAAAAGCTAGGGTTAACTGCATTCCCTGGGGCCCTAACTTAGAGTTCCAGATATTTGATCAATTTGTTGTTCCTTCCTTCTGGAGATAATTAACTGAAAATAGAATAACTGTTTAGATGGGAACTTTTCTAATCATATTTTCAGCCTGGACTTCCGCCTACCCTGCAAAGCCATTTAAGCGTTCCTTGAACTATTTCTTTAGAGCTGGGGATTGCCCAAGTAATCTTGGCAAACACTTCCCCTCCCTAGATGGTCCATGTGCCTTCCCTGTTAACTTTTTCCCAGGGATTGCCCCTTCCATTGCATTGTTGTTTGTGACCTATGAGATCTGCTATAAAGATTCTTTCAAGCTGTAGAGTCCTGGGATATACTTATCTGTTCAAACTACGTGGATATCTTTGTGGGTCCAGTGCTTCACTTATTCTATGAAGCAACTGGAGTAGTAGAAAAGGGAACCCTTCCAGTGGATTGCCACTCTCCATTAAACTCTAGGAGAAAAAATGGTTAAAAAGACACTCTAGCCCCATGCAGCCATGTATACAGAAGAGAAAAGATCTCCCAGCAGAAACATTCACCTGGCTTTCAAAAAAGCTTTTAAGTAATTTCCTGTTGAGTTTAGCCTGTTATTCACCAAGGCCTCTTAATCTCCAGTGAGACCAGTTGAGATAACGTCATTTCACCTGCTTCTCCTGCACTAGACTTGAGAAGCATCTGCTAAAAGAAAGACATTATGGAGGAACATTGAATTAAGTGGCCAATCCCTCAATTAATTTAGAACTGGTGCTGTGAGGGGCCCAAAATACACCTCCTGCCTTTCCACTTATTAACTTGCTTCTGTCTGTCCATTTGTTTTTGTGTCTTTTTGCCAAGTTCTGATCTGTCTGTCTGGTTTGTTTATTTTAAAACATTTATTTTACATGGGTTCAGTCGGTATGAAGTTCATGTTCACTCTGTGCCAACACTGTCCTTTTTGGCTGTGCTCAGTCCCTTACACCAGGGTTGCTGGATATGCACAGATTTATTGGTGCTCCCTTGCTATACAAAGCCATACAAGGGGTTTTAGTATTTGATTGGCAAAGGCTTCTATTGAATTTGAGGCCATCTTTCCCTACCCCTAAGAAAAATATTTGCGGTCAGCTAACTCTGCTGTTATCGAGCTTTTATAAAGAACAATTTAACAGAAGTAAAGAGTTCATTTGTGATAATTCTATACTATGGGGAAGCTTGTTCTCCATTGCATTCTTTGGTCAGCCAATTGGTAAAGCAAGCACTGACCATCCTGCCTGGCTTTCCACTGAAGACTTTGGCAACTCCACACCTGATGAGAATAAGGGTCAAGATGGAGTGTCCTGCTTCCCTTCAGGAGATGCAGTTTAACGTTCCATTTTTGAGGGAGAGTTTCTTAGCCAACAACTCTGATGCAAATTGAGCTTTTCCCAGGGCTTCCTCCTCACCTCCCAACCCTTTCCCAGCTAACATGCATCTGTTGACATTTATTCCACTTGTGGGATTAGTGGAGGCGGTTAGACACAAAGCTTCTCAGGTAGAAGTCAGTTTACTCCCAGAGCCCCTTATGATGAGGGCTATAGCCAGAGGATACACTTCAGGATTAAGTTACCGTCACAGTTTAAGAAGGACATAAAGTCAAATCACTGTCAGTAGGAAGGGGTTGGGTTGGACCCTTTGAAAATTGTATGCTCAGTACCAGAAAAGTCTATGGAGTCCCAACCAAAAATTTCCCTGAACCATTATGGGAGATGTGGAGGAGAGGAGGGCCAGCCCTTCTGCGGTTATTCTGCCCAGAAGTGCCAGGGACATGTCTGGAATGCCTTGTGACTGGATTGATGACTGGAGAAGCTATTCAAAGGGGAAATCAGTGTGGAATAAATTGAGCCTCTTCGTGACCATAAGATAAGACCTCCTTCTTATGGTTGGGACATATGTTTGATGGCTTGGCTGTTTGTAAGCCCAGTGACAGGCAGGGCATCTCCTCCATCAAAGCAGCACCTGCTCCCTGGGCATTCCATTGTCTGTTCAAGTTCATTCTTCCACCTTAAAGCAGATGCTGCTTTTTTCATGGAGGGCAGATGAAGAGTAAGACCTTCTGACAGAGCCTAAAATGTTCTGTCAGAAGGGGATACTCAACCACCCTTTCCCAAGCACAGGTGGTGCAGGTCAGTGGTACCAAATTCAGATAGAAGGAGATCCCCGTGGGTTGCATATTAACTTAGGAAAATCACAAATTAGCACTATATTGTATTTTTGTTTATTTTGCTAAACATTTCCTAATTATATTTTAATCTGGTTCTTTTGTGGAGTGGGGAGTTTTGAGAGGGCCTGCTCTGCTCTGGGGGAGATGAACTCATGAAAAAAAAGTTGCCCCGGTTCCAATATTAGTCACCTCTCCTGTACTTTTTAAGATAACTTTTCAATAGCCTGCATCCATTCTAAGCCCTCTCTTGGCAGAAGAACCTGAACCCCACTCTTGAATGCTGACTCTCACGTATGCTTTGGGCATATGTTCTGAGGTTTTGTCTGAAAGTAGCCCCCTGGGCAAAAATCTAAGTGGAAAAGGCATGAATGGGAAGAAACTTAGAACAGTAAGATTATAGTAGCTTGATGTGGTGCTCAGGGATTTGATGCTGAGGGATTTGATGGATAACTAAATAGGTTGCAGGTTAGAGGTCAGGTGACAGTTGACAGCCTACCTAGAATCCAGGTGTGAGTCGGAATTTGGGGGCAGTATCTTTATGGAAAGAGATGGAGGCAAATTTGGGTCTGTTGGTGGAAATGCAAACATATTTTCAGTGAAAGCACTGTGCTATAGAGAATATCATAAAGAACTGAAATAAACCATTCTTAACCAGTCACTGAGCATTTAGTAAATGTCTACTGTGTGCCAGCCACTTCTTGGGCTCCCATTCCTGGAGACTACAATCATATCAGATCAGGTCAGGAAATCTTTGGTGTTTTTTCTTTTGGGAGAAACTATACAAAAAGAATCATATGTATTCTGGGATTCAAGCCCTGGACCCATATATTTCTGTAGCCCTTCAACTTAATTAAGTTGTAGATTTGTAGAGAGGTCAAAGTTTTAAAAGCTTATGTTTATGTGTAAAGAAAATGAATCCTCGGAATTTATTTCCTTAAGTGTACTTCCCAAGTTCACCTCTAGAGGTCACTTTGCCTTCCCACTTCTAATTCAGAAAACAGAAGGTGGCTGGTAAGCACCCCAGGTTATTGTTCCCCCCCATTCTTCCCAGTCTGTGATGGGCTAAAGGAAATGAGTGTCAGCCAGAGAAAAATGAGCACGCTTTTTATTAAGAGAGTTCCTCATCAGCCTCCAAGACTTAATTTCTGTAGGTGTCCCTCTGTCTGAGTGAGTTTAAAGAGAAAGCCATTGGGGAAAGTAGTGGTGGAGACCAGGTGCTGCAGGAATGGTCCCCATAAATCTTTCCTCCTCATATTAGGGTATAATGAGGGTCTGGGGAAGACAAACATCATAATTTTCAACCCTAATACTTTAATACTGCTGTAAAAATCTTGCCTCCCCCCTTCCCTTCTCCTTTCCCTAGGAAAACCATAGATTTGGTTTTTTAAGGGCCTGTTCAAAGACTGAAATTTGTCACTAAGGCTCATGAAGATGCCCAGTCCCAACTAAGTGGTCTTTTCCTCTTTAGCCTCTGAGCCCACGCCTCTCCTAGTGTGGTGGTGGTGTTACTGCTGGTATTTTTATTTTGTGCATGCTTGTGTGTCTTCTCTCTTGTTTACCATTTGCTCTTGGTCTTTCCTACTGAACAGCCGAGGTTCCGGAATCCTGCCCCATAAACATTGAGGAATAGGTATGAAATCCACCAAGTCATATATCTGAACAAGCATAACTAATAACTAACTCATTGTTGGGCTGTTAAGTTTCTCCAAAGGCAACATGGTCCTGTTCTTGTTCTGCCACCTAACTAGGGACACACACACGCACATGCACACGTATCCCCCAGGGAACAAAGATCCCCAAATCTAGCTGTGAAGAGTCCTTAAGGATTCCCTTTACTTCCTGTCTCTCTTTCCATGGGATGCACCAGCCTAAGCTGTAGAACACTTTAGATCAATATCCAGGGAATTCTGTGGGAAATGGAACTAGATATGTAATTTCTTGAATATAGGGAATTCCTGAATGAAGAAACTCTTTAAGCAGGTCAAAGTTCAAGCCTTGGAGCACTGCCTAGACTACTGAGAGGTTGTGACTTGCCCCTGTCTCAGGAGCCAGCGTGTGGAGCAGTAAACCTGGGCCTTCTGGCTTTGAAACCTGCACAGTGTCTACTGTGCAACACAGCCTTTGTGGGAAATAAAGAAAACCATGTTCCTCTTGGGTTGAAATGGATCACAGCTGCCCCTAAAAGTCTACAGCTCGATCCTAACGTTCTCTGGCTAGGGTCATCTTGAGGACTTGCCTGAATTTTTTGGCATAACCCCTTAAGTCAGACTTAGCAAGCCCCTTTTAGACTTTAGTTTCAAGGACAGCAGCTGACATTTACAAAGCCTTTTCCCATACATAATCTCATTTTGTCCTCACAATCCTGGGAGGTAGATGGGGTATTCTCCCTTCCTTACCCCTTTTACAGATAAATAAACTGACGCAGCTTCAGTCAGTCAATAAACAAGCATTTATTTAGCACTTACTATGTGCCAGGTACTGTACTAAGGGATACAAAGGGGGAACTTAAATTCTAATGGAGGAGATAACTCATAAATGACTACATACATGCTAAATATGCAGCAGAGGTGGAAAGTTATGGGGGGGGGAGAAAAAGAGGAAAAGCAGCTTGGTGCGGCAGCTGAAAAGGTAGCCCTAGGGTTAAAAAAAATAACAACTGTGTTTTACGTTCTGCCTTTGACACATACTGTCTTTGTGATCCTGAACCAGTCATAGCCTTTGTATGCTTGAACCTCCACCCCACTCCCCATACCTCAACTCTGTAACAAGTTAGGGGGAAAAGAAATGAAAGCAGATGTGGATTTGGGGAGGGAATTTCTTCATTGGGAGGAATGAAGTCACAGGTCCAGTCCAAACAAACAAAATCCCTGAGGCTCACAGAGATTAAGGTCACATGCAAGTGTCAGTCAGAACCTAGGCCATCTTCCTAAACCCAGTGTTCTTTCTGTCTCAGGTTTTCTGAACTCACATAAGCCCCACACCAGTGTCCCTCTACTTAACTAGGTTCAATAGGCTGGTGTCCCCAGAGCTGCTTCAGTGGAGGGGTAGAGAGTACACCATGCCGTGAACAGCAGACTCTGATCTGCTCTCAGAGTGGTGTGAGGCAAAGCCATGTCAGTGGGAACCCTGGAAGCCATTTAGCTGTCTTCCTGCAAGAACTTACTGACACCATCCTGTCTCTGACACCCTCCATGGTTACTTAGCACTTCCTTCCCCACTTGTGCCTTCTTTGCAAACAATAACACCTCAGGCCCAAATTAACATACACATCTCACTCTCCTCTCATCCTTCCTACCTACCCTGAATGGAAATCTCAGCTCCCAGAGTTTCATTCCTCTGACCCACAAGTAGAAGACATCTTTTAGATATCAGATTGTTATTCCAGGGGATCTGGGGTAAATGTACCAAACTTAAGGGATTTTCTATATTCCTGTTAGCTTGTTCCTCAGTAGACAGTAGCAGAGACCATTCCCATAGGGGGCAAGTCCTACTCCTGTCTTCTTTCTTACTCCTGATTTTCCCTGCCTCTCCTTCAATCACTGTTGGCTTGTTAATTGGAAGGGGCACACCTCCACCTCCACTGTTCCAACAATTGGAGCTTCAGGTAATGCCCGCTTTCCCCTTAGTGCTGCACTCCTGTGCTGCCCATGTTGGAGAATCCCTGTGGACCCTGCCAAAGGCTTGGTTCCAGTAACCCTCCTTTTCTCTCCCCTAGGCACCTGGCAGGTGGACAACAATGCTATCAGTTGCAGGAACAGTCAATGCTGGCACTTGTCATCAAAGCAGCCTGGAGGACCCTGAGAACAAGCCTTGTGTAAGGAGGCTGTCTGAAGAGTCCTAGTCCCTGTCATTACAGGGCCTTTTTCCATCCTCACATTCCAATGTGTCCCCCACTGGACTGCTGACCTCATGGGTATTCCCACTAAGACCTGTGCTGACTTTTTATATCTGTGTGTAAAACTGGATGTCAAAGTCATTCTACACCTTGTCCACCTTCTCCTACTCCCTGGATCTCCACTTGGAACAGACTGGAAGTCCCTCTACCTGGAGCTAAAGTCAAGTTGATGAACTATGGTTCATCATTGCCTTTTCACAGACTTCTGCCCCATCTGCCCTCTTAGGTAGAACAGCTCGTTGTGTGCTGCCTGCCTGGTCTCCATTTTTTTTCCTTATGGTTACAGCAGGAAGGCTCAGAAAATTGGCTGCTTCACTTTCCTTTACCCATGTTACATTATCTGACCTCCAGCACAATTAAACTACCTTGGCAACTCTTCTTTTGGGTTAGCCCTCATCCATGGCAGAGCAAACCAGGCATCGGGTACTAAGCTATCTTGAAGCAGTTTCTCTACCCACTCTGAAAAGTAGTATCCAGTGGGATGGTTAAATCTTTCTTACCATAGAATTCTAGCTTTTGCCTCTTTGTGCTCTGTCCTGGAGACAGGACCACTCTCTTTATGGGGAACCTTGACACTAAGTTCTCAACTGTTTGTGCTCTGGACAATATACATGAATGAAGGTCTGCCATCCTTCTTCCAGATGTGTGTAGTACTTACCAATGGTTCTCACATTAGTGTCCAGGGACCCTGGGGAAAGGAATGAGGGTCTGAAGTAGAGCCTCAAATAGCTGGAGGGGAGGGGAGGGGAGGCATGTGGCATCAGTGAACTCACTGAGCTATATGAAGGGAGTGAGCAGGCCTCCTCCACCTCCAGGGCTTCCCCCTTACATTCCTTCCTGCTTAGCCTTAGCTAATACTAAGAGGTTCAGTGGAGGAGCAGATCTGTTACTACATAGAACTTGGATTACAATATAGTTCAGGTCAAATGAGGTGCTTTGAAACATAAGTGCATACAATAAAATCCTGAACCAAAAAGGCTAGCCTCTAAGTCAGGTATCATTCCTATCCCCCCATCAGGGTTATTTGGAGGAGTTCTGGATACTGTTTAGTTAATAGCATTTAAAAGGGAGATCATAGGCTTTTGTGGAGGGGCGGGGAGTGGTCAGGGAATGTGGAAAAGTGAAGCTTCCAGTGACTGGGTACAGGCGTCCTTGAGGAATATATTTATTTTCCAGGAGGAGCTCTCCTGTATTCCTGTGTTAGAAAGCCTATGTAAGTCCATGCTCTAAAGACCTATGACCTAAAGACCCTGAGAACTCCCCTCTACCTTTCCCCATGGTTTCCCACCCCAGAAGAGGTCTTGTGTACAACCTAGTGGTCTAACTGTACATTCCCTGAGGTGTAAGAAGCCTATCCAGGTGCAGATCCAAAACAAGTTTTTGTTTTTTCTCTACTATTCCTGGTTATGGCTTGACAACTCAAAAGCTTAATAACTAAGGCAGTCTTTTGAATCAGTAATTCTTAACATCCCAAGAAAGACCCTTGGTCCTTTATCTGTCCCACAATCACTCTTTCCTAAAGCAAAAATTAAAATAAGCATAGTTAAGCAATAATCCCTTTCCTTGGGCCTCTGTAATCTGGGTGGTTACATCAGTGAGCATGCAGACCTACCTCTAGCAGTCACTGGGTAGTGTTAAACAGGATGCTTGGGGGAGGAGATGGGCTAATGGAGACCACAGTTAAACAGTAGCCAAGGCGGCCAGGAACCTTAAACCAAAATAAATATCCTCATTCCCTTTACTGATTACCTGTGTCTTTTGATGCTGGGGTGTCAGAACCTACAACTCATCCCTCTGCCTCAAATAGCCAGCAAGAAATTGAAGGCTGAGACCCAGAAGAAAGGTGGTAGTAATCCTTTTCTTGTTTCAAAACTGTCTCCTCACCCCCCACTGCGAAGATGTAAATGTGGTGGAAACAGCTCCTTAGCCCCTTTTTTCTTAAGATAGTTCCTCTTTTTTTTTTTTTTCCTATTTAGATACTTCGCAGGTAATTATCCCATTCAGCAGGACCTGACAAAACCCATGCTATTAAGACGTGAGGCACTTACTTGCCAGCCTGGCTTTGAAATGACCACCCCACCCCCAAATGACAATACCAACCATGGTCTGCTTTGACCCTATCAGGTTAAGAAAACACATCAGGGATAAAGCCACAATGTTTCTAAGAGAGAGAGTGAAAAAGGCAGGTCCAGAAGCATCAGTAGAGGAAGGCCACCTCCCTCTTCTGTAGTGGATCCAAATGGGGGAAGAAGAGAGGTCTGGTGGGAGCTGTGGGATAAGGAAGGACTTGAATAGGATGAGCTGTAACACCAAATCGCTCCTTTGCCACACCTTGTTCTGTTCCCGTCCTATTATTTTCCAAGGATGGGATGGTTTTGATTTCCTCACTAAGACATTTTCTTCCTCCTCCCATTCCCCGAGCCAGTTCTATTCCACCTGGAATCCCCACCATCCTGGGAGCTTTTAGTGCATGTAGAGCACTCATAACCAAGAAAGTATCTTATTTCAAACTGATGCTGGGACTGGTGCAGAAGTGGCATGATGTTTCCCAGAGACTTTGCACACTTTGTGTGTGTGTGTTTATGTGCTTACTGTTGGTGACAGTGTATGTGTGCATCCCCTGCTACCTTTGGGGTGCACACATAGGTAATGCTGCAGGTGCCACGTCAACAATGCAATGTTTATGGATTTCTGCATGGCTCTCAAAAGTAAATAAAACTGTTTACAAGAGGAAGGGGCAGCTGGTGACTGAGAATTTGGCCTGCTTTTGAGAGATTCTGTACCAATTTCCCCCAAAACATCCTGCAGTTACTAAAGAGGTTCCCTGGAGGTAGGGGATGTGGAAGAGTAAGAGGTCAAGGTGGAGGGGGGAGGGAATGCTTCTTGGTGGGAGTTGACATGCCTTTCCCAGAGCTTCCGCACCAACCTCCTGGGCAACAGCTCCCCTTTCCCTCCCCCAGATGACCCCAGTTCTCCCTGTACAGGCCTGTGTGATGAACTCCCCTCCCCAGCCCTTGATTCTGCTAAGGCAAACTGGAGAACTTCTAAGTACTCTGAGGCCTTTAATAATTAAACATCAGGAACGTTAGTGACTAGGGGGAAGCCAGAGAAATGGAGGAGAGGGGGGAGGGGGCTCCTTTCTGCCAAAAGGTAAGAAACTACAGGTCCATCGGAGTTTCTCACCTTGCTCTTTGAGGTTTGCTGTCTTGTGCCCCCCTTCCCTCTAATATATTAGGGGAGAGGGGGGATGGAGAGAAGGTATTCAGTGAAAAGTGGCTTTCCCTAGCTGGCTGGCCATGGCACAAAGAAGGATAATGTCCCTGAGCTGTGCTCCGGTCTGCTCCAGACTTTCGCTTGGCTCCCGGGCGGTGGCATCGGACAGACAGACAGACCTGCCAGCGACCTTGGATGACCCTGGGGATCAGGGGTCAGGGAACACAAAGAGAACCAGGGCCGCAGCAAAGGCTGCAGGAACTTGACGGAGTGCCTCGCACGGCCCCGAGAAGGCCCCCAGCCCGCCCGGAGCTCAGTCCCGGGAGCTTCCCGTCAGTCAAGCAGGGCGGGGACGGGGGCAACCGGTGAGAAGGTCGAGCCGCCTCCCGGGAGCTGCGCGGGTCTGCGGCTCTCAGCGCGGGGCCCGCGGCGCTGGGCGCGGGAATGCGCGGAGCGAAGGGGGCGGGGTGAGGACCAGACCAAGCGCGGAGTTCGAAGCGATGCAGCGGGCTGGAGAGTGGCAAGGCCCGCGGTCTCCATGGAGACGCGCGGACCAATGGCCGCCGCGGAAGCTGTTTATGGGGGTGGGGCGTCGCCATGGCAGCGGGAGAAGCCTTCCCGAGCAGCTACTTAATGCCGGTCCCAGGGCCGCCAGCGCTCAGAGAAGCTCAGCCGGGAGGGGGGGGTGGGACGAGGGGCGCTGGCGGGGCCACGAGCTGGGGGCGGAGAGTGGCGGGGGGCGGGGGGGCCCTTTCCTTCCAGAACCTTCCTCGGGCCGGGGCCGCGCTCTGAGCCAGGTAAGGGGCGGGAGCGGGGAGGGAAGACTACAGGGGGAAGAAGGCGGGAGGGAGGACTGGGGCAGGAGCCAGAGGGGGCAGCCAGTCCGGAGCGGGCTTCCTCGTCCCGGGCGGACGCCCCCACGGGTTCGGGGGGCCGAGTCCTCCTGCCCGCCTCTGCTCCAGTCCCCAGCCGTCCCTGCGGCTTCTTCGGTCTTGCCTTCTCGGTTTTCCGCCCTCCCTCCCTGTACAGCTGGCCCCCTGCTCCCCTGTCCCCCATTCCTGCTGTGGTTTGGGGGCGAACCCTCCGGACGCCGGTTCTTCCAAGAAAGCGGGAGAGCTCAGGGGCCCCGAACCGCTGCACCCGGACTTTGGGGGCTAGGAGAGCCCACCCTAGCACGAGAAGGCGAGACAAACAGGGTGGGCTTTCCGAAATTGGGACCGGACTCGTCCTGGACCCGACGTGTTCCGCGTCTCGCTCAGGACACCTTGCTACCCCTACCTCCCTACTCCCTACCCCGCTCCCGACCCCGTCCCACCCTGGCAAGGCCATTTAACAAGAACCCGCGCCTCCCCGGGGCTGAGGGGTGCCTTCAGTCTTAACTCTGCCCCTTCCACCCCGACCCCCCAGGCTCGGCTGTCCCGACGTGTTTGCTGGAGGCAGCCCCGGGATGGATCTAAGCACCGCCGCCCGGGACCCCCTGTGAGTGGAGCTGCGGTCGCTGAGTCAGAGAACGCAGGAGGACGGTCCCCGCGCTCAGCACTTGGATGCTGAGCTCACCCGCGGGGAGGACCCCCCAGACATGGCAGAGAATTGGCTGCGTCTCTCCGGAGCAGGGGCGGTGGAGGAGGGCGCTCTGGAGGAGCCCAGCGGCCTGGATGACAGCCTGACCAGTCTGCAGTGGCTGCAGGAATTCTCCATCCTCAACGCCAAGGCCCCCTCCCTGCCCCCTGCGGGGACTGACCCCCATGGCTACCACCAGGTGCCAGGCTCAGCAGCCCCTGGCTCACCCCTGGCTGCAGATCCCGCCTGCCTGGGACAGCCACACACCCCAGGCAAGCCCACCTCCTCCTGTACTTCTCGGAGTGCTCCCGCTGGGCTGCAGGCCCCACCCTCCGACGACGTGGACTATGCCACCAACCCCCATGTGAAGCCACCCTACTCCTACGCCACGCTCATTTGCATGGCCATGCAGGCCAGCAAGGCTACCAAGATCACTCTTTCCGCCATCTACAAGTGGATCACAGATAACTTCTGCTACTTTCGCCATGCTGACCCCACATGGCAGGTAGGGGAGGGCACACAGGCAGGGATATTCTCCCCCTACCCCCATTTCCCCTCCACTCTAGGGACTAAACCCAACCCTTTTGTGTTACCAACTCAACATCCATCCTTCATCCTACTCTCCCTCTCTCCTCTTCCCCAAATCCAGAGTGGTCAGGAAAGCTGTCACCAGGCACATTCTCCTAGTTAGGACAGACACCTTGAAGTGTGCAGTCCCCAGTATCTGATTTGGGTTTGGATCTTTGTTCCAGGTGCTTGGAAGGTAGGGTTGCCCAGATTTCTGATCTGGAAATTTGATCAGAATTGGGACAGTGTGTGGTCCCCTGGTGGTCTAGTGGTAGGGAAAGTGGACCAGAAAAAGAAACAGAACAGTGCCTCCTTAGAGAACATGGGAAGTGTGAACTTTGCCATCCTTTAGATTCTCCAAGTCACTTGGTATGTTTAATTGGGAAAAGTCAGTGTGTGTGCTGAGATTATTCCAAGGATGGGCGGAAGTTTTATCCAAGGCACTAGAACCTTGTTTCAAGGTCACATGAGTGTCTGCGGATTCCAAGAACTTAAAGGCTGAGGTTTAAGAATCCCCAGTCCTGACCAACACCTTTTTTTTTTTGTTTTTGGCCACTATCTTCCCCAAGCTGCATTTTGAAATGGACAAGCTGAACTTTTGGGGGTGTTTGTTCAGGGAAGGGAGGAAACAGTGAGGTGTGACAAACAGCTACGACTCCCTTCTGGGATGTGTATATATGCACCCTTCCTGGCTGTGTGAATGTGTGTCCTTCCTGTAGCTACAGACCCCCCCTGGAGGCCTCTCCCCAGTTTCCTGACTCAGCTCCTCCCATTTTTCTCTTCCTACTCTCCCTAGGGGAGCAATTACCTGGGCCAGATGCTCCCCACAGGGGATCTGCCCATGGCTCTTATTAACTGTTCCAAGGCTCTGGAACTTGACATAGCACAGCCAAGGGGCCAAGGCCACCATGTAAACAGCTTTGCCAGGACAGCCACTTCTCCCCCGCTTTTGGAAAATGGAATGAGCTGGCTTAAAGGGTACTGAGTTCCCTGATGACTTCAACTACTTGTCTAGGATGTTACAGAGGTGGGGGTGGGGGTGGGGGTTCATGCCTCCTGTGGAAATAGGTGACTTCCAAGTTCCCTTCCATCTCTGAGGTTCTTTGTGACTGTGTAACCCCCTACCTTCCAACAGAGGCAGGCCTGGGTCCTACTTCCCTAAGTGGAACACCATGGTTTAGAGGTGCACCTGAGCTCTATGGAGGGGGGAATCCAAGGAAGGATGATAGAAGAAGGATCAAGTCAGACTACCAGTGCAGGACCAGGGCCCTAGAGGCAACAATGGTCCCAAGAGAACTCTTCCCCCACCAAGGCAGGGATAGGTCCCTTCCCAACAGTCTCTGTAAGGGACTCTGAATCTCCTTCCCCAAAAGCACTGTTGATACTCCCAAGTCTGGGAGAAAGTGGATGTTGGAAGTAAGGGGGTGAGGGGCAGATAACAGATTCCTAATCCCAAACCATTCACACTTGGCTGAAGTTTGAACCCTGACTTCCGGGCAATTGCTACCTAAAGAATTGGAGTTTTGACAGAGGAGGGGAGGTAGGAGAGTTTGAGACAGAGCCCCAACCCTATTGCATGGAGAGGCTGGGGCACTAGGAATGAGAGCTATGTTTCTAGCTGGATAATAATCAACTGAGGCTGGTGGGTGGGAGGAAGGGGGCTCTGGAGGCTAAGGACCTGGGCCAGCCCTCAGGCTTAACAAATAGTGAAAGTTCCTGGGTCCCCAGGCCTGCCCTGCCCCCCCACCCCCGCCCCTCACCACACACACACACACACACACACACACACACACACACACACACACACACACACACACACACACACACACACACACACACACACACACACACACTGTCTGTTAAGCAGCTATGTCTTCATTCTCCCAGCCTCCAAGCTCCATAAACAGGCTGGTCCTGCCAGCTGTAGGCAGAGGGTGACAGCAGGTCCAGGCCCTGGGGGAGCTGAGAGTTTTGGCCAAGGGCCTGAACGGCAAAGGGAGGGAGTGGGATTGGAGGCGGGTGGCACTCAGAGCCACCCTGTGGCTCAGAGCTCAGATGGCTGAGCAGGCAGATATCCCAGCAACAGGAAACAAAAGCCCCCGATAGTGTCCCAGCTCCCAGTGTCCCACAGCTGGGGTCTGGGAGCGGGGAGCCAGGGAGTCAGGCCAAAGGGCTCCCCTTCCCTGGCTCTTATTGCTTTACGGAGACCATAGCAGAAAGGAGGGTGCCTGTTACCTCTCCTCTCCCCTGCTTGCTTTCCTGTACCCAGACTAGTCTGGTTGCTTTCCCTTCCCCCAGTGACCCTTGATCCTTCTCTCTCTGCCCAGAATTCCATCCGCCACAACCTGTCCCTCAACAAGTGCTTCATCAAAGTGCCTCGGGAGAAGGATGAGCCAGGCAAGGGTGGCTTCTGGCGCATTGACCCCCAGTATGCAGAGCGGCTACTGAGTGGGGCTTTTAAGAAGCGGCGGCTGACCCCAGTCCACATCCACCCAGCCTTTGCCCGCCAAACCCCCCAAGAGCCCGAGACAGGCACCTGGGCGGGCCCCCTGGCCATAAACCCTGAGGCCCAGCAGCTGTTGCGAGAATTTGAGGAGGCCACTGGTGGTGAGACGGGCTGGGGAGCAGGCGAGGTCCGGGCCGGACACAAGCGCAAGCAGCCTCTGCCCAAGAGAGTAGCCAAGGCCCCACGGCCTGCCAGCACCACCCTGCTGAGCCAGGAGGAGCAGGGGGAGCTAGAGCCTCTCAAGGGAGACTTCGACTGGGAGGCCATTTTTGATGCGGGCACGCTGGGTGGGGAGCTGGGCACCCTTGAGGCCCTGGATCTGAGCCCACCGCTGAGCCCAGCCAACCGCAGCAATGTCGACCTGACAGTACATGGTCACCACATCGACTGCCCCACCACCTGGGGCCCCTCAACTGAGCCAGCCACGGATGGGCTGGACTTTGATGAGACCTTCTTGGCCACCTCCTTCCTACAGCATCCCTGGGATGAGAGCCATGGGAGCTGCCTGCCCCCGGAGCCCCTCTTTGAGGCTGGTGATGCCACCCTGGCTGTTGACCTAAACGAGTGGGCCAATGTGGGCGCCTTCTTGTAAAAGGCTGGAACCCCTCCTCCCCTCACCTCTGGACATAAACCGCCTCAGAATCAGGGCCCAGAACTCCCCCAAACAGGAGCCTCAAGGACGTGCCTCCTCTTCCTAGGTAGGGGCTAATACTGAGGATGGGACAACTTCCAGGCTCATGCTGCCCCTAGGCAAGATTGCCCTTGGGACCAATCCCAACTGAGAACCTGGAGGAACCAGGAATCCCCTTATACACAGTGTTGCTGTCCCCAGATTCCTTCCTATCCCCACTACCTCCAGCAAGCAAGCCCCGAGGACTGGACGGCCCAGCTCTCAGTGTGCGTCTCTGCCTCTGCCTCTTTCTCGCTTCCCCAGGTCTCTATCCAGGGAAAGTTCCCAGGTACAACAGATGCTAATTAGGTGAAAGCAAATTAAATCCCTGGAGGCTTCTCCCAGTAAGGCCTTCCTGGAGATGGAGACCTGGCCAAGGACTGTGGAGGAGCCCGAGGAAGGCTAAAATTGCAGGGAGGGGCTATGAGACTAGAACCAGAAGTAAGGGAAGGGGGTCCTAAAGAGATTTTGAGGCCAGTGGGTCCAGCAGTGGCCTCCTTTTAGTTTGGGCCCCAAACCCTTGAGGCAGAAACAGAGAGTGCAGATTGTACACTTTCTGAATCAGAGGCTTGTCCCTAGATCCAGGAGGCAATTGGGATTCACAAGCAAGTCCCCTCTTCCTGGGGGGTGTGGGGGCAGCTGAGCTGCAGGGCTGGGGAGCAGACTTATGTAGTGAGTGTAGCTGTAGCTAAGAAAGAGTAGGCTGATTTAACTGGGAATGGGACCCCCTGACTCAGTGCAGTCACTGCTACTGGAGCTCAGAGGGGTATAGGAATTGGGTGTGGGGGAGGGTGGGGTCCCTGCAGCTCCCCAGAGGTGAGGCTGTCCCAGCCTGGGTCCCAGTGGACTGCAGCCCCACACCCACCCTTCGGGGACAATTTAACTTTTTTCATGGAAAGTTATTTACAATAAAAGAACTGAAAACAGATATTGCCCTTTCCTTTCTTTAGGGGTAGTAAAGGAGGGGAGGGGTTCAAGGTTTTGTTGGGAAAGTGGCTTCATGTTACTAATAGCCTTCCTGCTGGGGGCTGGGGAGCCTTTTCTAGGGCCTTGAGAAGCAGGAAATCTTACACAAACCCCCCACCCCCACTCCCCGCAACATGAAGATACACACACACATACATATGCACGTGTGCACACACACACATATATATAATACACACACATATATAATGCACACACACATATATAATACACACACACATATATAATACACACACATATATAATGCACACACACATATATAATGCACATACACATATATAATACACACACACATATATAACACGCACACATTTATATATAATACACACATTTATATATATAATACACACACATATATATAATACACACACACACACACACACACACACACACACATATACACCTTTTCCTCTGGGGGAAAGCTGAACTTTGAAGAATGGGGAGGGAGCAGGGTACTCAGGCTAGAACTTCCCCTCCTCCTCCTCCTAAGCCTCTCTGCAGGACTTGAGCTCTGGGATTTATACAGCACTGCCTGCAAGGCCAGGTGAACTGATAAATGCATCTCCAGAAAAGAGAAGGAGCAGAAAGCCCTTTCACTCTGGAGTCCAGGTATAAGTGGCCCCTCCATCATCGCAGTGGTGAGAACTGCTCTGGCAGCCCCTAGGGAAGGCATTACGGTGGGGCTCCCAAGGAAAGATGAGAAGAGAGGAAGGAGCTCCTCTGCCTTGCCCTGCCTTGCCATGGTCCTCTCCTCCCACTGGCATACAAAGGCTTCGTGTGTGCCCAGGCCATAGCCAGAACCCCCACTCCCCTGCTGAGCTGGCCTGCCTGGACTTGCCCAAGTCAGTCAGGCCCTGGGTCTAGGCCTTCAGGGTAGACCTGCCTCTCCATCCCCCTCCTCCAACTTGTTGAGAAAAGAGGACTAATCATCTGGTCTGGGAATCAATCAGTCAGGCTCTGGCCCCTCACCCCCGTCACTCTCCATCCTCCCTTCCAGTGCCTCCCTCCCAGAGATTCAGCACTTGATAGAGAAGAACCTGTCCCTCTCATTGCCAGTGAGTGCCCACTGACCACCCCAGACCAATATCATTCCATGGAAACTAAGGCACAAGAGCTGGGAAGCTATCAATCAACCCTTTCCATTCCATTCTCTTTCAGACTAAACCATGAACAATGAGAGTCATTCTCCACCCACCCACCATGGGGTACTGCAAAATCTCATAGATGTGGAGGCCATGACATCAATATCCCTGCACATCTGGATCCCATGTACACAGTCACACACACACACACACACACACCCTTTCTCTGCATTCCACCTAGGCAGAAGGCCAACCTGGCAAGCTATTGCTCCCTGTTGCTGCAACTGACTTGCTAATCATTCCAAATACCAGTCCTCCCAGGTGGGTCAGAATTTGTCACAGGGAAGCCAACCCCTTACTTCATCCTCACTTTCTGTCTCTTGAAGTGAGCTGAGTGAGATAACCGACTCTTTCCACAATCTGGGGCAGCTGACAGTGCATGGACTCAGGAAGATCCGAGTTCAAATCCAACCTCAGATGCTCGCCTCTGTTTGCCTCAGTTTCCTCGTCTATAAAATGGGGATAATAATAGCATCTGGCTCCCAGGACTGTTGTGAGGATCACATGACATAATAACTGTACAGTGCTTGGTGCAGTGTGTGTCTGGCACATGTTTGTTGTTGTTTCAGTTGGGTCTGACCTTTCATGACTCCATTTAGGGTTTTCTTGGCAAAGATGCTGAAGCGGTTTACATTTCCTTCTCCAGCTCATTTTACAGGTGAGGAAACTGAGGCAAACAGGGTTAAGTGAGTTGCCCAGGGTCCCACAGCTACTAAGTGTGTCTGAGGCCAGATTTGAATTCAGGTCTTCCTGACTCTAGGCCTGGCGCTCTATCGTCTGTGCCACCTAGTTGCCCCTGGTACATAGTAAGAACTTTATAAATGTTAACTGTTCTTATCTCCTGGAGAACTCCAAGTAGAACTCCGAAGTCTGAGACCACTTAGGTTCACAAACCAGCTCCGGCCCACATGCTGTCTGGGACCTAACTGACCTCCACTTACTGGATACGCCTTGGACAGTGGGCCTTCCTTCCTAGGGACAAGGGTATAGACAGAATGTAAACACAGATTTGACCAGATTCCTGTCCAAATACAGTCTTTCTCTTCCGTCTCTACCTTCTCCTTCTCCCACAACACATACACATTTTTATTTGCATAGTTATTGTTCTGTCTGACTCTTCATGAGTTTGGACTCTTCAGGGTTTGGAACAAAGATACTAAAGTAGTTTATCATTTCCTTCTCCAGCTCATTTTACAGATGAGGAAACTGAGGTAAGCAGGGGTAAATGATTTGCCCAGGGTCACACAGCTAGTAAGTGTCTGAGGCCCGATTTGAACTCAGGAAGATGATCCTTCCTGACCTAAAGCCCTGCAATCTATCCACTGTGCCACCTAGCTGCCCCATCTGTTTGCATAGGGCCCCTTCCAAATCCATGCCTGGCTTGCTATCCAGTTTTGACTTCTTCTGGAAGGCCTTGATGTCAGGGGCCACCCTGGTGCCTCTGAATTCAAGGAGTGAGCTTGGAGCATCCCAGGGCCCACCATATGACTTATTCATGAACAGGAAGAGGCAGGCCAGGATTGCTGAGGTTGGTCCTTTCCATTCCTCATATTAAGTTCTCTTTCTCTTCCTTTCTTCATTCTCAATTCCCAAACCTTTTATCCTAGAGTCCCTAGTAGGTACAGTTCTTTCCAATGAGTAATTGATGGCTCTAGATATCTTACTTACATCTTTAAAATCCCCTATTTCCTAGTACTACTCTGCCTGATTACCCTCTCTACACCTCACCCCATACACTTGCCTTTCCCCTGCTCTGCTTATGGCTAACGTCACAAGGGTCAAACCCTTAGCATGACTTTGCTGATACCCTTTGATCTAGTTCAGAATTAAGAAACCATGAGAAAGAAGTCACTGGTTGCCAACCCCCAAAGCTTACAACATAGCTACCCATTTGGGTAAGGAGGACATAATCAACCAGCATTTAATAAGGGCTTACTATATACTGCACATTATACTAAGCTCTGGGGCTACAAAGAAAAAAACAAAAAATGATTCCTGCTTACAAGAAGCTTATATTCTAATGGGGGAAAAGCATGTCCATATACAAATACATACAAATGACAAGATTATCCTAGGGGGATTTTATTATTATATTATACTAGCAGCTGAGGAGGGGGAAACAAAAGGGAAAATACTTTTGGAGAGGGTGTCATTTTAAGGAAGCCAGAGTTTCTAAGAGGCAGGCTTGTGCAAAGACACAGGAGAGACAAGAGATGGAACACAGGACATGAGGATCAGTACGTAGGTGGTACAGTGGATAGAGCATGGGGCCTGGAGTCTGGGTTCAAAGCTGGCCTCAGGCACTTATTAGCTGTGTGACCCTAGGCAAGTCACTTAAGCCTAATTGACTAGAAACAACTACAGCAAGTGGGCCAGTAAAATGGGCCTATTCAGTGTATAGTGGAGAATAACATTTTACAAGATTGTTAAGGCAGTGTAATAGGGACTGAGCAGGGCATGCTCAGAGATGCCCCTGATTCCTTGATCGAGTGTGTTAGCTCATCAGTTGGGCACGGTTGGAGAAGATGAAGCCTCAACACCAAACAGAGCAGTTAATATTTAATCCTAAAGCCCCAGGAGTTTAGGATAGGGAGAAGGGACATGGCCAGACCTTGGCTCAAGGACATCACTTTGTCTTTGTCCCTCTATTTTCAAAGGAGACCAGTGACATCACAATTTGAGTGACATCTTGACTTGCACTTAAATTGGATTTAAGGGAGGCAGAGTTGAGCAAAGTTGTCAGTCTCACTATCTCTCCCACAGTCTGATATCAAAGTCCGTTGGTAAGACAAAAATCAAGACAACCCATAAATGGCCCAAGATGCAGTGGATTGATGTCTGACCACTCCACAGTGCCTACTTCGGCCACCTCATGGCCATTGGAACTAATTGTTCTCATCTGCCCATTCCATCAGAGAAAGTCTTTACATGCCAGGAGGTGGACATCACCCTAACTCACTGACAGTACTGAGGTCTGTTAGTTACCCTCAACCTGGTTTAGCCCATCTGCTGAGTTGGTTTTTGTGGGGTGTGGTCAATGCACACACTACAGCTTCTTGGAGTCGTAGTGAGAGCTGGGTGGCAGTGGACTCCAAAGGTGGAGGAGCAATCCGAAAAAGGGCTCCACAAGCCTTCACACCAGAGGGGCTAATCCTCTCTGAGTACTCCACACGCTGGACATCACTTTACTGACTGTATGGAGGATGGATTGGAGTTGGAAAAGAACTGAATCAGGGAGACCAGTTAGAAAGATGAGAGATATCATTGTCCAGTGGAGAGGTGATAAGGGTTTGAATTAGAGGGGATGGCTATGAGGGGAGAGGGGGAGATGGTCGTGAAAGATCTGGAGATGGAAATCGGATTTGGCAACTTGTTTCATGTATAGGGTGAATGAGAAGCAAAGAGAAAAAGATGACAGGAGATTGTAAATCTGAATCAAGTTGAGGCCTTGTACAGTAGTAAGGGAGGTTTGAAGAAGTGGGACTTGGGGAGAAAGACAATGAGTTCTAGATTGGGCACATGAAGTAAGTTTGATATATGCCTACAGATCATGTAGTTCAAAATGTAAGTAGGCAATTTATGATGTGAGACCCAAGATAGGAGGATTTATAGATCTGGGATAGTTAAATCCATTGGAGCTAATGAGATCACCTAGTTTTCAGTCTAAGTAGGCATGTGACACAGGAGCAGGGGAGGATTTGGCGGGGGAGGGTGAGAGGATAGAGGCAAAATGATCCTTGTTTTACCCCCTCCCTCTTACACTCTCTTACCCAGATAGTACCTGTACCTTCATTTAAAACAGGGAGGTAAACAGGTGAATGTGGCCTCCATGGCAATGAGGGTGAGACTGACCCCATGTGGCAAGCCTGGGCCTGCCTGAGATAGGGTTGCGGGGAGAGGTAGGGGACGGGGGAAAAGAGTAGGACTGCATTAACAATGGAAGGAGGAGGCAGCAGCAGCAATCCAGAGACCTGACTGACGCATTGAGACATTCTTGATGGAGGAAGAAGAAAAATTAGATGGCAGCAGAATGGGGATGGGAGTGGGGGATGGGAGTGGGAGATGGATAGGTGGAAACAAGAGAGGCAGCAGTGTCAGGGGAGAGACAGGCATGCCAGGCCCCATATGGGATGGATGGTCCCCTGTGAGTCCAGACTTGAAAATAAACTGGTGAGGTTCCTACATTGGTCCTCTATAAATTGTGTCTTCCCCTTTCCAATTCCAGGGCCCCAAGGTTGGTCAGGTCAGTGCTTCTGGATCAGGTGAGCTGGAACCTGAATTTTCCTTGGGAAACTAAAGGTAGCTTGGGAAAAGAGTAGAAGACAGCTAGATGGATGCTATTAAATAGATATGATTTTCCTTTTCCAAGTTAACAGGGCCTACACTGGATAGATGAGAGTGTTGGAGGTGGGGGAATACAATAGAGACACATTAACCCAGAAGAATGTGATTTCATCTGAAGGTCATTCCTACTCAGGTTATCAGCTTCAGCCTCCCTTCCCAGACCTGACTTAACTCCCCCCAGTCCCCTCCCCAATCCTCTATACTGGGATGGGGGGCGGGGCAGGGCCCTGCTCTCTCCTGACTCTGTCACATTAGTTCTGAAACTCTATCCAGGGAGAAGGGATGACAATGAGGCAAGGCTATTTATTCATCCCGGACAAACCAGACACTCTTCAAAGAGCAACCACAGTTATATCTCCAAGGAAGACAAGAACTGCATGGAGAAAGAATTGAAGGGGGCCATATAATTTCCACTGACTTTACTTACTTCTACCCCACCCTCAAATCCCAAGGCCCTTTTAAGCTACCTGAAGCTTCCAGTATTGGGCTGGGCTGGGCAGATTTCCAGGGCTGCTGTTTGCCCAAGGAATTATGTTGAAACTGGGAAAAGGACAAACCAATTTTTTTTCCTTCCCCTACCTGCCTAGCCAGTCCTCACTGCCCCCATCCACCAACTGTAGGCCTCTTCTCTGAAACCTTTTCTCCCTTCCTGCCTTGTTCCTAGATCTTAGGAAGCCACTTCTCTTTGTTCCCACTCATCATCACTATAGCTGTCAACAAACATGAACTAAGCATTGTACTATGTGCTGGGGGTACAGAGAGGAGTATAGCATGTGTCTTTAGTTTATTGTTTCATAATTGGCTTATTATGTCATAGCTCAGACCAGGTATGAAATTCCCCATCCAAAGTACAAAAGTCATCATTGCCCCAAGACAAGGACTTTGTCTTGACATTGAGGAAGGCTTCTTAACTGGGGGTAAGGAGTGAGGGGATGATGGGATAACATTTGTGGAAAGAGCACTGGACTTTCAGTCAAGAAAATATGCATTCTAATCCTGCCTGAGACACTCATTAGCTATGTGACCCTGGTCAACTCACTCAGACTCTCCCAGCATCAGTTTCCTTATTTGTATAATGGGGATAATAACAGCACTCACCTACCTCAGAGCGCCATTGTGATGATCAGTTGAAATAACCCATGAAGTGCTGTGGAAAGCTTTAAAGAGACCTAATGTTAGGTCTCATTATCAATAAGGTGTGAGCTCCCCTAGCCTTAGGTACCAATATCTAATGATGCCTTATTGCTCACAGAGCTGATTCCTAAGCTATGCTCTTAGATTTGGACAGAGTTGGGCAATGAGGACAGTGAAGGGATTTAAGTTCACATTAAATGGTGGCGGTTGTTGTCTTTCGTTCTCAAAGAGGACCAAAATGATGTCACCACGATAAATTCAAGTTTCAATGTGTGTGACTGTGGCTGATGAGATCAATATAAGCTCAGAATGCTCTACCACAGATTGGGCACAGATAATTCGCGTGAATATTTGGGGTGGATACTCCAAATTTGCACATCCTACGTTTTCTTTGTGCTGTTTCAATTTTGCTTTGCTCATAGACCATAGTACCCTTTCTGATGTGGGCACCCCATGCTAAGTGGTCCTGTACCAGTGTCTCCCATGTTGCACAATCAAATCCAAAGTTCTTGAGAGAGACCTTGAGAGTAACCTTGTATCGCTTCTTCTGACCACCATGTGATTGCCTGACCCATACTAGTTCTCCATAAAACAGTCTTTTTGGCAAGTGCATATTTTGTATTTGAACAACATGACCAGCCCATCAGAGTTATGCTCTCTAAAGTAGAGTGCGAATGCTTGACAGTTCAGTTTGAGCAAGGACCTCAGTGTCTGGTACCTTATCCTGATAGGTGATTTTCAGAATCTTCCTAAGATAGTTCAAATAGAAGTGATTCAGTTTCCTGGCATGGCGCTGATAGACTGTCCATGTTTCATAGGCATACAACAATGAGGTCAGCACAACAACTCTGTAGACCTTCAGTTTGGTAGTCAATCTAATACCTCTTGTCTCCCAAACCTTTCTTCAGAGCCTCTCAAACACTGAACTAGCTCTGGCAACGCATGCATCAGCCTCATTGTCAATGTGTAATCCCTAGAAAGCACACTACCAAGGTGAGTGAACTTATCCACAGCATTCAAAACTTCTCCATTTGTTGTAACTGATGGTTCCACGTATGGATGATGTAGACATGGCTGATGGAGCACTTATGTTTTCTTGGTGTTAATTATTAGGCCAAAATTAGCACAGACAGCAGAGAATTGATCCATGCTTTCTTACATCTCAGCTTCAGAGGCTGCATTGAGTGCACAATCATCTGCAAACAGAAAATCATGCACCAACACTCCCTCCACTTTGGTCTTGGCTTGTAACCTTTTCAAATTGAAGAACTTACCATCAGTACAGCAGTTGACCTTGATGCCATGTTCATCCTCATTGGAAGCATTGGACAACATGGATAAAAATATCATGCTAAAAAGCATGGGAGCAAGCACGCAGCCCTGTTTCACTCCATTGGTGACTGGGAAGGCACGGGAGTATTGTCCATTATCCAGAACCTGGGCAAACATGCCATCATGAAATTGACGTACTATACTGATGAACTTCTCTGGGCAAACAAATTTTGACATCATTTTCCATAAGCCCTCACGACTAACGGTGTCAAAGACTTTGGTCATATCTACAAATGTTGTGTACAGACCACATTAAATAAGGATGGGTTGAAGGCACTGGAGCTAATGGAATTATCTGGAGAAGAGATCTGTCTTTAAGAATCTGAAGTGCTATCACCTGGAAAAGGGAATTGTTCTGTGTGGCTCCAGAGGGCAGAACCAGGAGCGATGATTGGGTGTTTCAAAGAGATAAGCTTAGGTTTAATGTCAAGAAAAACCTCCTAACAATTAGATCTGTCTAAAAGTAAAATGGACCGTCCTAAGAGGTGGTGGATGCATTCTCCATCCCTGGAGACCTTCCAATAGAGCCTGAGTGATCATTTGTCAGGTATGTTCGATTTGTTCAATCATTTTTCAGTCATGTCCAACTCTCCATCACCCCATTTGGGGTTTTCTTGGCAAAGATGCTGCAGCGGTTTGTTGTTTCCTTCTTCAGCTCATTTTACAGATGAGGAAATGGAGACAAATAGGGATAAGTGACTTGCCCAAGGTCACACAGCGAGGAAGTATCTGAGGCCAGATTTGAACTCAGGAACACAAGTCTTCTTGACTCCAGACCAGGCACTCTATGTACTGTACAACCTAGCTGCCCCAAGGTTAGATTAGGGATTTCCTTTGGGGTATCATTGGGAATAGATGGCCACTAGGGTTCTTCAAAACTTTCAGATTCTGTGCTTCTAAAGAAAATATCTTGATGTAGCTATCATAATGGCAGTTCAGTGGAGAGGTGCCCTTCTCATCTTCTAAATAATAAAGTACACTGGTAACTTGGTAATAGCAAAAATCTTGGTAAAGTGGAGGGAATGTGGAATGGAGAGTCAGAAGACCTCGATTTTATTCTTGGCTCCACCATTAACACTGAAGATGGTAGTTAGGTAGTATGGTAGATAGGTAGCATGTCAGACTTGGAGTCAGGAACACCTGAGTTCAAGTTCTGCTTTGGACACTTATTAGCTATGTGACCCTGGACAAGTCACTTTAACTGTGTTTGTCTCTGTTCCCTCATCTATAAAATGGAGATAATAGCCTACCTCACAGAGATGTTGTGGGGACCAAATGATCCAGTATGTAAACACTTTTGAAATTTTTAAATGTAATATTAATGCTAGCTGTGTGACCCTGAGTGAGACATCACAATTCTCTGTTTCCTCTGTAGATGTATTCTGGATGATTCTAAAGATCTCATCTGGCCCTAAAGTTCTAAGACTGTGATCAGCTGAGACAGACAGGACCCAAGGGAAGACTCCAGACTTTATGAAGGATCTCAAAGGAAGCAAGCAGTGAAGAGTTAGTCCCAGGAAGAACCTGACTGGTTTAGGAACATCAGACCAAATTTGAAGGCACATTGGAGAAGGGGATTTGTGAACAAGCTGTAAAATCTTAGCTCCAATTATTTGGCTAAAGATTAAATAGGCCCTGCAAGAGAGGAGGGGGATAAAGCACTGTCTATGTCTCTGAGTCTGGTATGAAGGAGTTGGGGCCTCGGGGGTGGGCACAGTTCCCACACAGTCTGGTATTGTCAGGACCCCCAAGGTCAAGCCCTCTGATGGAGGAAGGGGGTGGATGGGCATACTCACCAGGGATGCCCCTTGATAGAGTGTGTAAAGGGAAGATTTTGTAGGGGTGATCAGCGCTGGGAATCTTATACTAATCCAGGCCACTTGGAGAATCAAAGAACTGAGTCCAACCATTACTGGCTCATAGATGCACAGATTTAAAGCTGAAAGGGACATTAGAAGTAAATCGCTTCAACCCTCTTGTTTTTTACAAATGAGGAAAGAGAGGTCTAAAGGGAGTGAGAAAGTAACTTGCCCAAGGTTGTAGAGGTAGTAAACAACTGAACTGGGATTTTAACCCAGGTTCTCTGATTTCAAGGACAGGCAGAATATTTTCGTATAGGATGCTACCTGCCCAGCCTCCAGCACCCAGCACCCAGCTCTAAGTTCCTGTAGGAATCTAACTCTATTGCTGAGCTATGATATAATCAAACCCTGAAGACTGAGGGTGGTAAGGTGGAAAGAACACTATGTAGGAAGACAGCTATGTCTCCAGGAGGCTAAGGCCACTAGGTAGAATGTCCAGTGAGTAAACCACTGCTAGTCCCATCTCCATCACTGAGCATGCCCCTTCCCCTGGGACATACTTTATTGTCCCCTACCTCTTGAGGCTTTTGCAATATAAATGGGTGAAATTCAGAGAAAGAACTATGGAGTCTGAATGTAGATTGAAGCACACTATTTTCACTTTTTCTGTATATTTTTTTCTTTCTCAGGGTTTTCCCCTTTGGATCTGATTCCTCTTTCATAGCTGTGGAAATATGTTTAGCATGATTGTATATATATAACCTAGATCAGATTCCTTGCTGTTTTGGGAAGAGGGAGGGAGAAAAATTTAACTCAAACTTTTACAAAAATGAATGTTGAAAACTATTTTTACATGTAATTGGAAAAAAATACTATTAAAGAAAAAAGGAATAAATGAATGGAGAAAGGAGGAGATGAGAGGACAGGGGCATGGTGAGATAATACCTTTGGTTTGGCATCTAGTCCTTGAATTGCAGAACCCCAGAAAGCTAAAGTTGTGTCTTTCTGTTAGGCAGGTTCCCGTCAGTGGTGGTTGAACATGGTTCTCACTAAGTGGTATTTTAGAGATCACTAGTCCATTTTTGAAAATAACAGTGATAAGAGCTTAACATTGTATGTAAACTATAGTACTACAAAGCCCTTTCATGTATGTTATTGCATTAGAGCTTCACAACAGCTTCACAGAATATTGTATTTTCCCTATATTTTCTGGACTTTCTTCATTTTGCAGAGCTTTTGTATTTCTGTTGAGATCACCACCATCTTTCCAGTCATTCAAGCTTACAACCTTCAAGTTACCCTCCACTAGCCACTCTCTCTCACCCCCTCTACACAATCATTTGCCAAGTCTTGTTGATTCTTCCACTACCTTCGTGAACTTCTTACATCCATTCCCTTCTCTGTCCACTCACATGGTCACCAACCTAGATCAGGCCCTCATTGCCTCTGACCTGGACTATTGCAATAGCATTCCAATGTCTCCCCTGCTTCCATTCTTTCCCCTCTCCAAACCATCCTCTACCTGGATGCCAAAATATTTTTTCTAAAGCACATGAATAACTTGTAGAATTTAGGAACCTGAGTCCTGCTGTCAATGGCTCATAAGCACATCATTTTAGAGCAGAAAGGAATATTAGATATCCATTGGTGTAATCTCTCATTTTAAAGATGGAGAAACGGAGGGTTAGAGAGAGAGATTAAGTAACTTGCCCAAGGTCATAGAGGTAATAAGCAGTGAAACTGGGATTTTAAGCCAGGTCCTCTGACTTCAAAGACAGGCAGAATATTCTCATATAGGAAGCTACCTGCCCAGCACCCAGCTCCTGTAGGAATGTAGCACTACTACTGAGCTGTGTTGCTCAGTTTTCGAAGAGGTATTTCGAAGATACCCAGGTGATATCTTGACTGTGCATGAATTGAATTTAATTGACCTGTGCATGAATTGGATTATGCAGAGCTGCACAAAGTTGTCAGCCTCACTGTCTTCTCCAGAGTCATTGACTGAACTATGGGATAACTATGGAATAGCCTGAAGATAGAGAGTGATAAGGTTGAAAGAACCTTATGTAGAAGGACAGCCATATCTCCAGGAGGCTAAAGCCAATGACCATGTCATTCTCCTGCTTAGAGTCTTTAGTGACTTCCTATTGCTTTTAGGATAAACAAGACAAGCCCCAGAGATAATTTTCCTTTTCTGATCATACTCTGTTATCATTGTATCTTTCCCTCTGCTTTACAGACCCAAATCCTTTTCTTCATTCTCACTGTGATCTCCAATTCCTCTGTTTCTCAATTCTCTCCCAGGTCATCACCCCTTCACTGGCTCCATTTTCGACCCTTCCCCATTTTGACTGTTTCACGAATCAGCTCAAATACATACTGTCCCCTTCTCTCAAATTCTTGTCCCCTTGTCTTATCTTGTCCCACCATGCCTCAGCCTTTAATTACTCCCACTATCCACTGCCTACTCAGGTGTTATTAAATAGAGCTGAAGAAAATCACAAGACCATGCTGACTAGGTCCACTGCATATTTGTTACCTAATCTCAACTGGGCCCTCACTGCTGCAAGGCAATCCTTATCCCACTCACCACAATGACTCTTCCAAATCTTTTTATTCTTTCTCATACCTTCATGGCTCTCCTTTCCCCACCTTGTCAGCTGAGAACCTTGCCTTCTATTTCACTGAAAAGATTGCTAAGGGCTCGTTTACCCTTCCTCTTAATCTCACATCACTCAGATGCCTTCTACAATTCCCTCTTTCTCTCTCACATAGAGGTAGCCCTTCTCCTTGCCAAGACAAATCCGTGCTACATGTGCAAGTGATCTCATTCCATCCTATCTTCACCAGAAGATTGCCCTCTCTATCATCCCCATTCCCTCACTTTTCTTCCTTTCTACAGGCTGCTTCTGTACTGCTTATAAACACACCCATGTCTCCCCTATGCTCCAAAAACCACTTGTTTTCTCCATCTTCACCAACCATCATCCTACATATCTCCTTTTTATGGGTAAACTCCTTATGAAGGCTATATACAAACTATAAATGAGCTTTCTAAGAAAAAAATCAGGACCAGATAGATTTGCAAGTGAATTCTACCAAATATTGAAAGGTCAACTAGTCCTAATATTAAATAAATTATTTGGAATAATAAGCAAAGAAGGAGTCCTTTCAAATTCCTTTTGTGAAACAAATATAGTGCTGATACCTAAATATAGCAAAAACAGAGAAAGAAAATTATAGAACAAAATCACTAATGAATATGGATGCAAAAATCCTAAAAAAAAATCACAAAGATTAGACAATGTGACCAAGTGGGACTTATAATAGGAATGTGGGGTTGATTCAATATAAGGAAAGCTATTAACATGACTGATTATATCAATAACAAAAGCAACAAAGGTCATATGGTTACATCAATAGATGCAAAAAATTTTTTTGACAAAATATAATACACGTTCCTATTAAAAACATAGGTTTTCAAAAATCCTAAGGATTTTTCCTTAAAATGATAAGAAACATCTACTTAAGATCATTATTAGTAAGCATTATGTATGATGGGGATAAACTAGAAGTCATCCTAGTAAGATCAGGAGTGAAACAAAAATGTTCATCATCACCAGTATTATTCAATATTGTACTAAAATGCTAGCAATAGCGATAAGAAAAAGAAATTGAGGAAATGAGAATGGTCAATGAGGAAATAAAACTATCACTTTTTGCAGACAATATGATGATACACTTGGAAAATCTTGGAAATTCAACTAAAAATTAATTGAAACAATAATTTTAGCAAAGTAGCAGAACACAAAATAAACCCACATAAATCATTGGCATATCTATATATCATCCACAAAACCCTGCAAGAAGAGAAAATAAGAAGTACTTCTTTTAAAATAACCATAGACAATATAAAATCCCTGGGAGTATACCTGCCAAGACAAACCCAGGAACTATAGTTGTAAAACACTTTTTATACAAATAAACTCACATTTAAGTAGTTAGAGAAATAATTGTTCATGATGGGCTGAGCCAACATAATAAAAATGACAATTCTACCTAATCTACTTATTCAGTACCATTTCAATTAAAATACCAAAAATTATTTCATTGAGCTAGAAAAAAAAAGAATAGCAAAATTAATTTGAAAGAACAAAAGATCAAGAATATCAAAGAAATTAATTAAAAATGTAAAGGAAAGAGGTCTAGCAGTATTAGACTGTATTATATTAAATTGTATTTTAAGGTAGTAATTATCAAAATTATCTAGTACTGGGTAAGAAATAGAATGGTGAATCAGTGGAATAGAGTAGGTTGCACAATATATATAGTAGTAAACATCGTAGTCACCTTGTGTTTGATAAATATAAAAATCTAGGCTTTTGAGATAAGAACTCACTTTTTGGTTAAAAAAATATTGGGAAAACTGGAAAGCAGTTTGGCAGAAACTAGATATAGACTGATATCTTACACCATTTATCAAGATAAGGTCAAAATAGATATGTGACCTCAACATAAAGGGAGATATCATAAGTAAATTATAAGAATGTGTAATACATTACCTACCAGATTTATGGAAAAGAGAAGAATTTATGAATTAAATAAGAGATATAGAGCATTGTGGCACATAAAATGGATAATTTTTATTACATTGAACTAAGAAGTTTTTGCCCAAATAAAACCAATGTAGCCAATATTAGAAGGGAAGCAGAAAATTTTGGGGAGATGTTATAGACATTTTCTTGGAGGAAGATCTCATCTCAAATATATAGAAAACTCCAAAAAATTTATAAAAATATGAGTAATTCCTCAATTGATTAATGGCCAAAGGATACAAACAGGTAGTTTTCAGATGAAGAAATTAAAGATATCTATAGTCGTACGAAAAAATACTTGATTTAAATCATTATTGATTAGATAATTGCAAATTAAAGCAACATTGAGGTACTATCTCACACCTACCAGATTGGCTAAAATGCTAGAAGGAGAAAATGACAAATGTTGGAAAGCATGTAGAAAAATTGGAACCTTAATATGCTGATGATGGAACCATGAACTCATCCAATCATTTTGGAGAGCAATCTGGAATTATGTGCAAAGAGTTATATAACTGTGTATACCTTTTGACCCAGAAATATTACTAATAGCTCTGTTTCTCAAGGTCATCAGGGAAAAAGGAAGAGAACCCATAAACTCTAAAATATTTATAGCAGCTCTCTTTGTAGTATCAAAGAACTGAAAACTGAGGCGATGGCCTTCAGTTGGGGAATGGCTGAATAAGTTGTGTCTATGATTGTGATAGAAATGATGAACAGGCTAATTTTAGAAAAATGTGGAAAGACTTACAAGGAATAATGCAGAGAGAAAAGAGCAGAATCAAGAGAATATTATATACAGTGACAGCAATATTGTTAAAAGAGTAACTGTGAAGTACTAAACCATTCTTAGTAATAGGATCATTAAAATCAATTTTGAAGGAAGATGCTTTCTATCTCCAGAGAAAGAACTGATATATGGAAGTATGCATTGTATGGTTAAACATATGTATCTAAGGGGCCTATTCATTGAATGGGTGTAAATCTGATAAGATCTTAGCCTAAAATGGCCAGTGTCTCTCACTGCATCCTGGCTCATCTTCAGTCATCCTGATGAATACCTGGCCACTGGACCCAGATGACTCAGGAGGAGAAAGTGAGGCTGGTGATCTTGCACAGCCCTCCCTCACTCAAATCAAAGTCTACTGCAAGTCATGTCATCATCTTGACTTCATGGTCCTCTTCGAGAATGAAGGATAAACACAACCTGTATCAAATGTTGACCTTCTCTAATGCAGGGTTGAGAGGGAAGGAGAGAAACAACTTGGAACTCAAAATGTAACAAAAATAAGTAAATAAAATGCATTTTTTTTTAAAAAAGGCTGTCTACAGTGTCTCTAGTTCCCTTCCTTACACTGTCATTTTAACTCTCTATAGGACATCCTCATTCAACTGAAACTGCTCTCTTGAAAGTTAACAATGATCTCTTAAATGCCAGATCTAATGGCTTTTTTCAATATGGGTCCTTTTCAGTCTCCTGGGAGCCTTTGATATCATTAGCTACCCTTTTCTCTTTTATACTCTCTTCTCTCTAGGTTTTTGTAACTGTTCTCTCTTGGTTCTCCTCCCTGTTTGATCACTCCTTCTCACTCTCTCTTGGTTTTTCATTAAGGCCACACCTATCAACCATGTGTGTTCCCCACTGCTCTGTCATGGGCCCTCTTCTCTTCTCCCTTTATAGTTTCTCCTTTTGTAACCTAATCAGGTCCCTAGGATTCAACTATCATCTCCATGCATATGGTTCTCAGATCTATTTATCTAGCCCTAATCTCTCTCCTGACCTCTAGTCTAACATTTCAAATTCTATTAGATTCATTTCCCAATTGATAAATGGTCAAAGGATACAAACGGGCAATTTTTAGAAGAAGAAATAAAACTATCTATCATCATATAAAAAAAGCTCTAAATCACTATTGATTAGAGAAATAAAAATTAAAACAACACTGAGGTACCACCTCACATCTATCAGAAATGACAAATGCTAGAGAGGATAAGGGGAAAATAGGTACACTAATAAACTGCTGGTGGATTAGTGAACTGGTCCAACCATTCTGGAGAACAATCTGGAATTATGTCCAAAGAGCTATAAAACTCTGCATACTCTTTGGCCCATCATATTCAATCAGTTCCCCAATCTTGTAGATCCTAACTTCACAACATCTCTCCTATAAGCCTTCTTCTTTCCTCTGACACTGCCACTACCCTGGTGCAGGCTCCCCATCGCCTCAGGCCTGGACTATTACAATAGATTGCTGATTGGTCTCCTTATGGCAAAGCTTTCCCACTGTAATCCATCTCTATCCCCCTGTTAAACCGATCTGCCTAAAATGCAGCTCTGACCATCTCACTTCTATATTCAATAAACTCCAGAGATTTTCTTTTACATCCAAGATCAAATACGAAATCTTGTGTGGCATCCAAAGACCTTTATAACCTGGACCCTTCGTACCTTTCCAATTATCTTATACCTGCTGCTCTCCATGTTGTCTTCAATCCAGTAACACTAGCCTCCTTATGTAAGACACACTCATTCCTGACTAGGCATTTTCATCACTGGTCCCCCATGCCAAGAATTCTTTCCCTCCTCATTTCCCTCTCCTTGCTTTCCCGGGTTTGTTCAAGTCCCAGTTAAAACCTCACTTTTCACAAACAACCTTTTCTGATACTTCTTATTGCTAGTGTCCTCCCTATGAGATCATCTCAAATTTATTATTTATGTATGTTTATATATATATATAATATATGAACATATAAATATAATTTAAATATAGGTTTTTTATGATCTCTTGCTGACTTGACTCAGTTTGGTATTTAAAATCCTTTACAGTTGGATCCTAGCCTACCTTTCCAAAGTTTTATCACAGTGCTCACTTCCATCTACTCTACATCTATTTTCCTTTGGGAGTTTTCTCCGCAGATGGACTCTCAATTGCCAAGGCTAGTTCTCTCTCAATTCCATGGATGGTTCTTTTCTCTGCCTCCAGGGGTCATACTCCTTGAAGCTGACACCTCCTGTGAGTGATTACTTCTCTATGTCAAATTCTATCTAGAGAGTAAGTCTCTCTGCTCAGTTCTTGGATGCAACATCTCCTACTGAGTAAGAAACTATTACTAGATGTCATGATGGATAAGGGAAGAGGAGAAAAGATGCCCTCCTCTCTGACCCCTCTGCCCTCTGGTATAGATACAGGGATCACGCTCCACAAAGCTTTTCTGAACCTGTGTTTATTAGAACTCTCAAAACTCATACACATCAAATGACTCCAGAGTTGGCAGGTATTGGGTCATTTAAAAGCCTGGGGGAGGGCCATTTTCAGTCAGCCAATCTAAATTCACTCAGAGAAATATTTTTACATTTCTTAAGGGGACACAGGTATAGAAGTATCTTTATAGTTAGGTTAATACATCACTGACATAGCCATACCTCATTACCTTTGATAGATACTATTTTGTGTGTGTGTATCTACATTAATCCAATGTGTAGGGGAGTGTCAGGGCATGGCAGTAAGAATCAACTGTCCAAAGATAAACCACTTCTTTACCCTCAAATACTTACTAGATACATGTTCTCTAAGCAGAGTTCTAATCTGACATTCAACTTGAATACGAAAGTAAGCAGTTGCTTTACTAAGGTAAAATATAACCCTAAAAGGACAGCTAGGGAGCACAGTGGATAGAGTACTGAGGCTGAATTCAGGAAGATTCATCTTCTTGATTTCAAATCTGACCTCAGACACTTACCAGCTGTGTGACCCTGGGCAAGTCCCATAATTCTGCTTGCCTCAGTTTCCTCATATGTAAAATGAGCTGGAGAAGGAAAATGGCAAACCACTCCGGTACCTTTGCCAAGAAAATCCCAAATGGGATCATGAAGAGTAGAATGTGACTGAGACAACTCAACAACAATAGTTCTTAAAAAGCTTCTTCATAGTCTTCCTATGCTCAAGTAAAAGCAACCTGCCTGGAACCAGAGATTCCTCCGTCAGGTCTGAGAAGCCCCCTGGTGACAGCTCAGAAAGTTTTTATGTGCTATTTGGAAGGCTAGTAGCACTTGTGGGAAAAGTTCTTTATTAGCTTGACCTGCACCATAGCTTAACTCAGCTATCAGTTTACAATATTGTGACCATGGACAAGTCCCTTAAGCTCTTAGAACTCAGTTTCCTCACCTACAAAATGGAGATAAAGATGCTTTCACTTTTATTCCCAGAGTTTTTGTGAGGAAAATCTTTTTGAAGTTTACACTTATCTACTGTAGGCCAAGACTGACTCAAGCTAGGTTGGTAGTTCAAATTTAAGACTGAAATAAAATGGAATATCTGTAGATGATGTGTGTTTGTTGCCGAAGAAGACCACGCCATCAGAGAAATGATGACATGACTTGCATTTGACTTTGTTTTGAGTGAGGGAGGGCTGTGCAGGTCACCAGCCTCACTCCTCCTCCAGAGCCATCTGAATCCAGTGACCACATATTCATCAGGATGACTGGAGATGACTCAGGATGAGGCACTTCGGGTTAAGTGACTTGTCCAAGGTCACACAGCTAGTGAGGGTCAAGTGTCTGAGGTGAGATTTGAACTCAGGTCCTCCTGACTCCTGCACTGGTGCTCTATGCACTGTATCACCTAGCTGCCCCTATAGATGATGTGACATTTATCAAAAGGAGGATAACTTAGCAATAGTATAGAAAGGATACTCAGCAAGGATACAGCACTGGTTCAGTTGCCATCTCCCCTGACCCCCAATTCCATGTAGCCAGGCATAGTCGACAGGGTGCAGTGACTCCTAGAATAATGCAATATCCACCAAATCTGAGATGATGGCTTGTGGACTGGCTAGTGTACAGGAAGCCCAAGAATGTAAACTGTGGCCTCTGGACCAGTCAAGTTCAGGGACAATTTCCTTGTCTTTCAGGCAGGAAAAAACAAAAACAAAATATTAACCTGATCAGTACATCAGGGATCTTATCACATCATCTACATCTGTCCATCCCGTTTGGTTCTTGTTCAGGTCTTCCTATTAATTTGCTGCGGTAAATTTACTGAGGTAGAATAGAGCCCTTAAAAGGGCACCTAGGTAGAGCAGTGGATAGAGTACTGAGCCTGAGTTCAGGAGGATTCATCTTCCTGAGTTCAAATCTGATCTCAGACATTTCCCAGCTGCATGACCCTGGGCAAGTCACATAACCTTTCTTGCCTCTGCCTTTGTCAAGTTCTTTTCCTTGTCTTTAGTACCTATGAAGAGTACAGGTTGACCATTAGCTATCCCTTGATCTTATCATTTGAGCATCCCATCTTTTTTTTTTATCTTGTTGGGGAACATACCTTTCTCTGATGACTGTCCTTTATCTGGCTTCCCCTGTATAATTCCTTATTTACAATATGTTGAATCCTGTTCATGGTGATCATCTGACGCACAATTACCTTTGGATGATGTTCAAATTCAAATTGTCAGAGACTGAGGTAATCCATGACTCAACTACACAAAAGCAGCAGAAGAATATTGGCATTACAAGGGTTTGATTTTTCTTTTTATTTAGTGTGGAGTTGGAGGATATAAAGGTAGATGGGAGAGAGAATGTAATAAATGCTTGTTAATTTTTAAAAATAAGATAAATTAAAATTATTAAATAAATACATTGTGAATAATAAATAGAATAAATTAAATAAAAACAAATAAAATTTTAAAAAATATTGGTACTAAAAAGATGGCCCTGGGACTGAGGCTGAAGCCTCAGAGGTCATGGTGGTGCTACCACTGATGGGCTGCAATTGACTTGTCAGTGAACCCAAACCCCTTCAGATGTCCAGCTTCTTTCTTTTCTCCACAACACCCACTCTAATTTTGGGGAATTCCACAAAGTTATGGGAGCTGGGTGAAAGAACTGGAGCAGGAGCAACACTTGCTAGCAGAGACATTGGGAACAGAGAGGTGTTTCTGCTGGGCTAGAATAGCTGCACATATACCCAGGCCTCCCCAGTTCTATCCCCATCCCATGTCTATATACCAACTGTACAAATAAACCCTTCTCTGACTTCCCAGGTCTCTCTTTGAGGCTTGTGTTTGCCATCACAAGCACCATGGGAGCCTAGGACTTCTTACTCTGCCTCCTACTCTCTCCAATCCAGCTTTCTTCAGTTCCTGGGGTATTTGGGAAGAAATTGAGGATATCTTCCCAGGTACCATCCATACTACATGGATGGCCCCCAAACCTGAGCTCTCTTTGGTAACTGTCCCAGACATTCAAGGACAGTTTTTACTATGATGGAGGAGCCAGCTCTTTGGTTCATCCTCATAGAGTTCAGGTCTTTGCTTCCTCCAGCTATGTGGGCACTCTGGTAGATGGACCTTCTGTGGAAAAATTATATAAAGAAATGAACAAAAACCAAATAGAATCAGGTGCATGGAGGAAAATATCCACAATAATGAATCTGTTAATAATCTATTATTATATCAAGTTTGGACTTGGGAAAAAACAAAGGAGGATTTTATTTCCAGAAAAAGTTCGATACAATTTCCCAGAGGCTTTTCTCCTCCTGCTCAATTGTGAACCCAGCTCCTTGTCGTTGGCAAAGGCTATTCAAGATAAGCATCCTACTGGATGAGTTCTATAGGTTATCCATTCAATTACATATCATAATCTGAAAAATAAATATTTTTCATCTACTTGCTTTTTTATGTATAGATAGTGAGGTTGATTTCTTCAGAATGTTAAAACACCTCATGTAAAAGATTTGATAATGTTCTAGGGTTTTACACATATGCAAGTCTTAAGATACAATAGAAATGTGAGTTACATTCTGTCTTCTCCATCTAAGCATATTGCTATCCCTTCATCCTTCGTTCAATCTTAGAAGACCATGACCACACATACACTAGACTCATTCCCTTCCTACCTTCTCTAGACCTCACTCTCCTTCCAGCTTCAGTTTCCTGACCATGTAAGTAAACCAACACTCAGTCCTTTGCTCTCCATTCTTTCTCTATGCTCCATCCCTCAGAAATTTCATTCCATATCAAACATCTCCTTCCTCAAGGTTCTTTTCCATCCATTTCAAACTCAGACTTCTTCTATCTTACAAAATATTCATTTGATCCTGTGACCCATTCTAGCTATGATACAAATTCCCTCTTTCCTTTAGTTACCAAAGTCCTTGAGTATGTAGTCTTTACCTGTTGACCTTACTTCTTGGTCATCTCCATGCCATGAGTTGTGTGGTCTCCACTGGGGCTCTTCTCATCATTTCCTCCCCATTATAACTTTGGAGTCTGCTCTTGTATTCCAATAGCCTAGTTTGGGACTATCTTGCCTGGTTCCAGGCCTCCTCTGCACTTCTCAGTCATCTCCATGCCATGTTGCACTGTGTGTATCCCTAACCTCCAGCTCCCCTTAATATGTCTTTTTTTTTCCATTAGTATGTAAACTTCTCAGAACCGGGAGAATATTGTACACAGTAGCAGCAACCTTGTGTAGTGATCAGCTATGATAGTTTCTCTTAGCAATACAATGATCCAAGACAATTTCAAAAGAATACTATCCAGAGAAAGAGCTATGGGGTCTGAATGCAGATCGAAGCCTATTATTTTCAAGCATACTATTTTCACTGTTTTTTGCTTCATTGTTTTTTCTTTCTTGTGGTTTTTCCCTTTTGTTCTGATTCTTCTTTCACAACATGAGTAATGTGGAAATATGTTTAACATGATTGTGCATGTATAACCTATATCAGATTGCTTGCTATCTTGGTGGGGGGAGGGAACAGAAGGAGGGAGAAAAATTTCGAATTCAAAATCTTTCAAAAATGAATGTTGAAAACTATCTTTACATATAATTGGAAAAAATACTATTAAGTGCAAAAATGAAATAAAAATTTAATTTAATTTAGAAAAAGAATTAAATTTCTTGAAAGTAGGAACTATATATAATCACATCTATCTGCATATATGTATATATACAAGTGTGTGTGTGTGTATGTGTGTATGTGTATACATACTGATGGGGACTGCATGGCTCATGGCATGGAGATGGTCAAGAAGTGAGATCAACACAGACCACATACTCAAGGACTTTGATAACTAAAGAAAGACAGAATTTACACCATAGTTAGAATGGATCCCAGGATGTCCATCCAACATGCACATCATAACATTTTTCATCCACTTTGTTTTTATCCTGTGTAGATGGTTAAGTTCTTTTAAGTAATTACGAATCTCTTCCAGAAGGCACCAAAGTGTTCCAGGGCTTGATGGGCACAGTATCATCTTTGAACAGGAACATCTCAAGTACTTTAATATCCATAGGGAATCCCTCTGCAACTTGCATTCTGTATTGAATCTCCATCATAGTGCAAACATCTTTATTGAATTTCCCTGTTTTATGTCTTCCCTTATGTTTATGAACAGAGAATTTTCAACAACATTATTTCTGTTGTCATATCTTTCAAGGACTCTTAGATGATTTTGTTATAAGGCTGGAATATACCTTGCTGGAAAAAAATAGCCTTTATGGCGATATGTTGCATTTAGAAGCAGGTGGTAGTTCAATAGATAAGAGTTCTGGGCCTAAAGTCAAGAAAATCTGGATTCAAAATTGGCCTCAGACATCTGGTAGTTGTGTGACTCTGGGCAAGTCATTTAACCTCTGTTTGCCTCGGTTTCCTCAACTGTAAAATGGGGATAATAATAGCACCTGCTTCACAGGGTTATTTTGAGGATCAAGTGAGATATTTGTAAAAAGAAAACGCATTCCGCTGACACGTGGTAGATGCCATATATGCGCTTATTTTCTTTCCCTTTCCCACTTATCACTGAAGCAACCAACAAGCATTTATTAAGTGCTTCCTACATGGCAGACACAGTGCTAAGCAATGAGAATATGAAGAAAAAAGAAAAAAACAGTTGCCCTGCCCTCAAGGAACTTACATTTTATAGAGGAAGACAAGATGTTGTGTGCAATATACATGAAGATTAGATTGAAGGTAATCTTAAAGGGTCAAGCACTAGCAATTAGAGGACTGGGAAAGGTTTCCTGCAGAAGATAGCATTTGAGCTTACTCTTGGTGGAAGTTATGTCATCATTTCTCTGATGGCATGGTCTTCTTCGGCAACCAAGGACAAACATAATCCAGTGAGTAGATGCAGCTGGTTGAATGGGGACCCAGCTAGCTGGGTAACTCAACTCCTCCTCTCCTGTCTGCCTCCCCCTCCCCTTCCTTCTCCTCTCCAAAGAAATGTAAATTTGGATGGTCAAAGAATGCTCAGTTGACTTGGGTTTTACTGACTTTTTCCTTTCCTTTGCTTTCCTTTGCTTTCCTTTGCTTTCCTTTCCTTTCCTTTCCTTTCCTTTCCTTTCCTTTCCTTTCCTTTCCTTTCCTTTCCTTTCCTTTCCTTTCCTTTCCTTTCCTTTCCTTTCCTTTCCTTTCCTTTCCTTTCCTTTCCTTTCCTTTCCTTTCCTTTCCTTTCCTTTCCTTTCCTGTGAGGCTGGTGACCTGCACAGCCCTCCCTCACTCAAAACAAAGTCAAGTGCAAGTCATGTCATCATTTCTGTGATAACATGGTCTTCTTCAGCAATGAAGGACAAACACAATAAGGAACAGTAAGCTAATCTGTGTGGGGAAGGGAAAATCATGAAGGAAGATTAAAAAAGCAGGAAGAAGTCAGGCTGTGAAAAACCTTACTGAGTCAAATGCTTCATAATCAACAGATGATTAACACAGTAGGATCTGGAATTTGCTAAATGTTTCATTCAGTTGTGTGATGGTGGTAAATATGCAATCTATTGTGGAACAGCTTGTGAAAGTCTGCCTGTCTCCTACTATTCCCTTAATAAGGATACACTTAATGTGAGTATAAATGATTCTCATAAAAATTTTTATATCGATGGGAAAGTAAACATATAAATTGGTAATTACTAACATTATCTCGGTCACATTTTTTTGTTAGTAATAAGGTCAAAACATTTTTCCACCCCTTGGCATCTTCCCTTCTTTCAAATACTTTGAAAATCAGTCCCTCAATATCCTCACAATTTTGTTGCCCCCAGCACAAATCTCCTCTATGCCATTTATTCTCATTGGAATACTTTTCCCATTTTAATTTTCTTTGATGTCATTTCTGTTGTCTCTGTCCTTGACGGTGAAGATGGTTTGTCATCAAAATTGGAGCAAATCTTCTGTCCTCTTCATTTTGCTGTCCTTGCCTTTTCATCCTTAACTGGCCACAAGATGACTTGGCTTGGTTAGGCTTCCCTCCAAACTTTCTTTAACCTGTTGTTTTTTTTGTTTTGTTCTTTACTGCTTCTCTCTGGTTTATGAACCTACAATGCTCACAATCTTCCATTATTCTTCTTAGAAGTTTTTACAAACAAGTTTATATTCTAAACTGCCTTTGACTGCCAACCTTCTCCTCTTGAAAAGTAAGTCAAGTGTTTGCCAGCTAAGATGCTTTTTAATCTCTTCTGTACTCCTTATGGTAACTGACGACCTATACAAAGGTTGATGATGGTCAGTGTCAATGTCCTTTCTTCTGTATAACCATTTTTCATTACCAATAACTTGTTTGAATAGATCAGGTTGAGTTGTTTCAATTGCATGCCATATAGTTTTTTATTCTTTCTTTTAAATTTTATACTCATCGTGATCTTTGCTCTAACAAGTCAATGTTCTGATTATACACATGGAGTTATATTAGTAACAAGTTGTTTATGGTCTTTTAAAATATAACCAGTTTGACTTTTTCTTATTTTATTCAGTGTTTTCCATGTCCACCATCTACTAACTCTTTTCTCAAAGGAAATATTCATGATGTGAAGGCATGAGGGATCTGTGTAGTCTACAAACCTTTGGCCTTTCTTATGTCTTATTCCTGATATGTTTTCCAATACATTTCTCACCTTCCTCACCCATTTCCACCTTTGCATTGAAGATGTCAGTATCAGAGTGTGTGTTTAATTTGGAGAGTCTTGTTGAGTTCTTCAAAGGATTTTTGTACTTCTTTCATCTTTATCACTCTAATTTAAATATGTCCAAAATTACAAATCTTCTCCGTCACCAACCTTGTTCCTCTTAATTTGTTTAGCAAGTGTTTAATGAGTGTCTCTCATACTACCAACCAAGCAGTAAGCAATAATTATGCACCTACTATGTGCCAGGTCCTGTGTTAGGTTCTGGGACACAAATACAAAAAATGAAACAATTCCCACTCTCAAGGAGCTTACATTCTAACAAGTGAAACAAGTGTTTCACATATGTAAGAATATGAATAAATGTGAAGAGAATAAAGACTAATTGTTGTTGATGTTCAGTTGTGTCCAACTCTTCCTGAACCCATTCGGGGTTTTCTTGACAAAGATATTGGAGTAGTTTACCATTTCTTCTTCCAGCTCATTTTACAGATGAGGAAAATGAGGCAAACGGGGTTATGTGATTTGCCCAGGGTCACACAGCTAGTAGGTATCTGAAGCCAGATTCGATCTCAGAGTCTTCCTGATTCCAGGCCTGACACCCTACCCACTGTGACACCTGTCTGCCCATACAAATAAATAAAAAGTGGTTAAATAAGGTAGTTTGGGAGAGTCAGTGGTAGCATTTGGAGGCATCAGGGAAGGTTTCATATAGAAGATGGGGTTTAAGCTTGGGTCTTAAAGGAAGAGAAAGATTCTATAAGGCAGAGGGGAGGAAAGAATGTATTCCAGACATGAAGGCTGTCCAGAATGAAGATATGGAGGTAGAAGATAGAAAACCCTTTGTGAGAAACAGAGAAAAGGTCAGTTTTCCTCAAATTTCATTCAGATGTCTTCTGCCACTCTCTCTTCCTTCACTCCTATCTCACATGACCTTCCCCCTTACCTGTTACTTGTTCAGATTCCATGCTATCTTCTCCAACAGATTGCCCCTTCTTTTCATCCCCACTCATCCACTTATTTAATTTCTCCCTCTCTACTAACTCATTTCCTACTGTGTGCAAACCCATTTCTCTCCATCCTGAAAAAAAGCACAGCTCTCACTTGACCCTTCCCATCCTTGCTATCATTCTTTATCTCTTATTGTCTTTGTGACTAAACTCCTTCAAAAGACTGTCTACAATAGGTTCTCCACTTTCTTCTCACAATCTGGCTTCTGACCTATTATTCCACCAATATTTCTCTCTCTAAAGTTACCAGTGATCTCTTAATTGTCAAATCAATGACTTTCGTCAATTTTCATTCTCCTTGACCTCTCTGTAGCCTTTGACACCAATGATCAATCTTCCCTCGCTGATACTCTTGTCTCTTTAGGTTTTCAGGGCAGTACTCTCTCCTAGTTCTCCTCCTACCTATCAGACTGCTCCTTCTCTGTCTCCTTTGCTGGATCATCACCCATATCATGCCTTATAACTGTAGGTGTCCTACAGGATTTTGACCTGCACCTTCTTCTTTTCTCTCTCTATACTACTTCTTAATAGTATATGGAGAAACAAAAGCATCCTGTTACCAAGGAGGCATTCCTGAGAGTGAACCTGGAATTACAATCTGGACAAATGAACCTTCTCCTGGAGCTTGGCTAAAGCAATTCCAAATTGATTGTGGATGTTCTGGAGAGAAAAATGCCCATTTGATTTGGAGCCAAACTGGAGCAAGGTGTTCTGGGGAATCATGGAAGGAGGATCTTATTGTTTCTTCTCTTGAAATGTTTTATGGATTTACCCTGCTTCTTTTTCCTTCCCTCTACCTTATTTGGTCCCTTATTATCTGATTTTTAAAAAATGACCTTCAACCTTTGACACCCAGCGTAGCTGTAGTCAAGACATGGACTCATTCAACAGTCATGCCATGTTTGTCCATGAATTTGGGACCATGTAGAACCTATTTTTCATCAAAGTCCACTCTCCACAGAGACCAAAGTGATATAAGGAGGAAGATGCCCTCTATATTAGGCAGGTAAAGTGATTTTTAAAAAATCTTGTAAACCATTCCCAGGGTGGAATATTTCTCAGTCCCTTTTTGATGAATTGAACCTAGGCTAAGGTCACTGGTGAACTAGATAAAATATGTGGTGAGTTGGGGAGACACAGGAATGGGTGGTGGGGTGCTTGAAATGGTAGGATACCAAGAAATGGTAGCAGCAGATACTTTGGGTATTTAAGCCCACTATTTTAGTTCAGATGGCTTTTGGTCCAGTTCCATAGAACCAGAGATAAGTGACTTTAATTTATTGCTGTGGTAGGAGAAAAATTTGTTTCATGTAGGCCAGGCTGTTTTCCTTTTAAGAATCAAGAAGACCATTCTTGGGATTTGGTTGGCCCAAGGTACTGGAGTCTGAGTCATTGACATGGCTTCCTTTTTGGGAGTGTCTATTTGGATGAATAATTAGTCATTGTTATTGGAAGTAACAATATGGAAGAGCAGGTAGGTGGCATAGTGGATAGAGAGCTGAGCTTGGAGTTAGGAAGTATCATCTTCTTGAGTCAATCTGGCCTCAGATACCTACTACCTATGTGACCCTGGGCAAGTCACTTAACCCCTTTTGCCTCAGTTTTCTCATCTGTAAAATGAGCTGGAGAAGGAAAGCACAGACCGCTCTACTATCTTTGCCAAGAAAACACCAAATGGGGTCACAAGAGTCAGACATGACTGAAATGCATGAGCAGCAGCAGCAGCAGCATGGAAAGTAAATGCATTCTAACTGAGAGTTTCACTGATGTAACCCCAAGTCTGAACCATTGAATTGAGTTTTAGCCTGACCCAGAACATTTGGTGTCAGCAAGATTGCATAGGTATCATGGTTGCTCTCCTAATAATATGCCTTAAGTGGGACTAGAGGGCCCTTGTGGCTGCCTTAGATCTCATCACATATTGGGAGTCTCCTCAATGGAAAAAGAAGGGGACCCTCCACTGACCCTATAAGATTAGTCCAACAGTGTGCTTAAGGAACTTGATAAAAAGAGTAAACATAACAGGGCACCTAGTATTCACTGGCTCTTGCTAAAGATTTTAGAAAGTTGCTTTTCAAGCTTTAAAAATAGTCTTTACACTTTTGGCAAGTAGAGACAAGAGGAAAAAAGTTTTTAAAAAAAACAAAAAACCCTGCCCCAAAGGCAGACAGGCAATTTCTGAATTTTGTAAAAACACTGGTGAAAATGGCCATGAAGAGGGGGGCAAGCCTGCAAGCAGGAAGTGTGGCCTCTGAACCAGAGGTCTAGATGGAGAATGGCATGAATCCCTTGGAATTAGGTTTTATCAGGGAAAAGAGTTGGGAGCAGGATTGAGGATAAGAGCTGGGAATCCTCACTAGTGGTAAGGAGCTTCAGCTTACCCTATTACTACCCCCTATGGGGTGATTTCTTCCACAGGGGATTGGAAGGGAGGAGGGCTTTAACCACCAAGGAACCTGGAAGGCTGCAGAAGTTTAAATAGCAATCTAATTAGCCATTAGAACAATGGTTGCTGAGAGGATGGTCTAATGGGACCAATGAGGAGCTTCTCCCAACTAGAGTTCTGTGAGCTTGGGAAATTCACAAAAGATTTTCATTTGAAAAACCAGTTAGAGGCTCCAGATGGGGAACTGCTCTTCATCCTTTTTTTTTTTTTGTTGGATACCCTAGGGAGTTCTGCATACTTAGCTCTATAAATTCCTTCTGCAGCCAATTCCCTAATATGGGTCAGCAAAGGAAAAGATGAAATTCCTAAGAGACATAGGTTGGGTAAGCCCATAGCTGTAAGCTTGAAGCAACTCAAAAGGGATTCTACCCAATAGAGAAGGGGAGTCTAACTTCTTCTGACACAAGCTGGTCATAGGGAATGGAGGCCTGTTGGTGAGGGGGTGGTGTTTAAAAGCAATCCATCCTTATCATGTAAGTCTTCTGGAAGAGGGATCTAAAAACAAACAAATAAAATCACTGGTCTGAAGCATCTATTGGGTGGAATCCCTTTTGAGTTGCCTCAGGCTTATAGCTATGGGCCTCCACCACCACCACACCACTATATGGGCCTGGGTGATCAACTGAAGAAATGTTAGTAGGGGACTTCCCTAGTAGCTCTCTGGGCAAATAGGGCTGCCTACACAAACAGGCCTTCTGGGGATTATGGGAGGAGGTACAGTGACACCCTCTCTATTAAGGAACTTTGGAGGTGGCTCTTGAAATGTTGGGGTGAAAAGATCATGAATCAATCTAAAACTATCATTCTATACAGAATAAAGAGCTTTTTGCCCTATTCAAACTTAGGACAGCTCCAAAATCCAGACTGGCATTTGGATGTTCTGTACCACCCAAATTTTTGACTTGAGGGCAAATCACACTAGGATTAAGACGGAGATTCCCACAGGACTCAGGGCCAGGAGTGGAGCAGACTCTATATGCCCAAGCCATAGTATCTTGGAAATGAGAGGCGAAGCTGCTATGTAGATGAAGGAATGCTAAATACTGGCAGTCCTGGTACTATTATACCAAGTAACCCTCAATGAGTCCAGAGGAATAGACTTGTTTTCATTGGGGTTATGGGGTATAATTATTGTTGTTCATCCTTCATTTGCAAAAGGAACTAATAACATCACAGATAATGACTTTTATGTGAACTGGATTCAAGTAAGGCAGAGTTGGCCAGCCTTATTCTCTCCTCCAGCATCATCAAGGTTCAGTAGCATAACAAAACTCAAGATGACTTGGTGATGGCCTGGAATGCAGTAGATGACCTTGGGAGTCTTCCCATGCTTGGGGTAGACATTATTGGGGGTAATATCATAAGGGAAAGGGACATTGTTCCTCAGATAACACACACCTGTCTGGGTCACAGTTGCTGTAGCTAATCTAGGTGGATATATTGTGAGAATGAAATTCAGTAAGGATAAATATAAACTTTCACTTGGGTATAAATTATCAACTTCACAGATATGAGATGGGAGAGGCACAGATACATAATTGTTCTGAAAAAGACTCAGGGATTTTGATGGACTGCAAACTCAGTATGAGTCACTGGTATGATGAGGTAGCCTGAAAGCAGTCATGCAATCTAAAGGGGAATACCTTCCAGAAATAGAGAGATGGTTGATCTACTGTATTCTGTTCTTGTAATAGCTCATTTGAAGTAACACAGTCTAAGCAAAAAGATATTGATAAGGTAGAAAGTGTCCAGAGGAAAGCAACCAAGATTAATCTATGACATCTGAGGATGGGTTGAAGGAATTGAGTGAGTTTATCCTGGAGAAGACTCACGGATGAAGATAGATGATAATTATCTCAAAATATCTGAAGTACTGTCACATGGGAAAAGGCTTAGACTTGTTCTGTTTGGTCCCAGTTGGCAGGACGATATGACATGAGTGGAAGTTACAAAGATGCAAATTTGGGTTCTAAACACAAAGAAAATTTCCTAACCTTTAGAACTGTCTAGAGGTAGAATAAGTCACCTCAAAGGTCGCGGGTTCTGAATTCTAGGTGGTAACCATGGGTCTGCCTGAGCGATCTGAGGTTTGAATAAAATAGGACTGGATAAATGAAGATTCTCCCATTTGGGATCTGGACAAAAGGAAGAGTTTTGCTGGTGCCTTCCACCACATACTTCTGCCTATGGGGCATATTAATGTCTCTCAGAAAAATCATATGCCTCTGTTGAACTGAATAACCAATGTGACACTTTTATGAAAGTGGTAGAGATTGAGGGCTATAACTGATCTGGCTGTGATGTTATGTTATGGTGGCCATGAGACCAAGTGATCCCCTTAAGGACAAAAGACAAAGCAGATACTTTGGTTCAATGGTGCTCATTGAGCCAACCTGAACATTTGCCTCTAAAAGACCAGGACTGTATGATCCCAAATGATTCTTGATTTGCCTTGGATTGGTAATTTGGTTATACTGACCCTCTTCCCCCACTTTAGGGCAAATAGTTTGCCTTTACTGCGGTTTGATATTTATTCAGGATACAGAATTGCCATGCCAGTCAAGTTCACTGTCATGACGGCTACCACCAAAGCTCTTACAGAACAGTCTTCTTCCTTATGGGCCTCCCTCTGATGAGGGCATGTGAAGGATGTCTAAGATTGCCACCCCCGCATTCTTTTGGTTTTCCATTTCTGGTACCATTCTCAGGCAGCTGTCATTGTTGAATTCTAGAATGGACCATTGAAATGACAGCTTAGATGTTCCATCTCCCAGAAGCTGCCTATGACAATTTAGCACTGCCCTAGGAAAGAGGGAGGGGGAGGAGGAGGGATGTTTCAGTCCAGTGATTTTGTTTGTTTGTTTTTAGATCCCTCCTCCAGAAGACCTGCATGATAAGGATGGATTGCTTTTAAACATAGTCGCATTTGAACGCCTCCATCCCTTCCTTCTTCCATCACCCAGGACTTGAGGATTATTGCCCCTCAGAATATTCTACATCTGGGAGAAAGGATTAAGGGCCCCTTTATTTGGCAAGTGTCATTTCCCTCAGGACAGTACAGATAATTCCTTCCTAGAAAGTGCTTTTGGGGAACTAGGGGACAGAATTATTGAGAGATACTTTGCTTTACTTTACAATTTTTAATTTTAATTTTGTTCTTATTGATATCTTTTTTATATCATCATAATTTCCCTCAGTATCCTCCTTACCCCTCCCAGAAAAAAATGTAGTATAACTACATAACAAGTAGTATTTTAAAAGACAAAAGAAAAACCAAAAAATCAGCAGAATTGATTAATATACTGGAAAAAGTCTAACTATATGTGGAATGTGCAAAACTATGGATCTCCCATTTCCATGAAAGGGTTGGCAGTGTTGAGAAGTGCCTTACTTTCTACTAGCTTGGGGGAAGTGAAGCGAGGAGGAGGAGTCAAGGGAGATTTGAAGAGGGATGACAAGGTTTGGTGAGTAGGATGGTGGATCAATTAGGAAGGTATCAAAAGACTACCTTGCTAGAGTGAGGGCCCAGTTGAGATCATGTAGCATAAATTTGTAATGGGTCCAATCAGCATGGTTTCATTATTTTCTCCAGCTCTGTTCAACAGCTTTGAGCAGGAATGAAGGTAGCAAATGATAGGTCACCCCCATCCTTCAATAAACTCCAGAGGGAATATGTTTTTATAAATTCATAACTACAACAGATATGCAATAGATTTTGGGGGCGATTTTTATATGTATTTCCTTGTAACCTGGTTGTCATTCATCTAAATACCTAATGCTTTATTGTGAACGTTATATGTAGTATGGGCTTCCTTTAAGAAGGTACATAGTTGTTTCTGTTCTGATTAACTCTAAATTGGGATACTTTAGGAATTCTATGAAAAAAGGTTTGTTTTAATGTATAGTTGGGAATAAATTCACTCTGGCAATTCATGTGATCATGAACTTGTAACAATTGAAAATTATACATTGAAGAACTGAGAACTTTTTAAAATAACTCTTCAATTAGAATTTGCAAAAGTACAATTCAAACATTAAAAGGGTTTTGTTTTCAGTTTTACTGAACTCAAAATAGATGAAAACATATTTATACATACACATACATGTTTGTTTATATACACAAGTACATTTCCATATGTGTATGTGTGTGTATGTATGCCCCTCAACTTTCTCCTCAGATGATTCAGACTTCCCTAGGCATTCAGCTCTCTTCACAAAATGGCGAAAACGGGGCTGAGGAAGGAAAACAGAATGAACTGTCATGCTTCTTCTGCTTTGTCCGTTGCTCTGGTTTATTCCTTTCTTCAAGACTGTCCCAAACACTATGATGTGACATAGGCTCATGCATTAAACGTCAAACTGATGGCATCGATGTATTTGAACTGTTGGTTTTGACTTTTCCAAGGTGCTGTGGGAAATTAAAATAACACAAAATTAGAAAGAAAAAAAGTAAAGCTGATTTAGAAACAAAATAGATAAATAAATAAACTCCAGAGGACCCCCATTACCTCCTTGATCAAATATAAAATCTCCTATTTAGCTTTTAAATCTCTTCAGAACCTAGACCCGTCCTGGTCTTCTTAAACTTTACTCGCTTTCACATACTCTGAGATCTAACAACACTGGACTCCATATAAGGTAATTTCCTATTTATCCTGTATATAGCTTGTGTGTACTTAACTGTTTATTGTCTCCCTCATTTGACTCAAAGCTCCTTGGAGGCAGGGACTGTCTTTTCCCTCTTTCTGTATCCCCAGAATTTAGCACAGTACCTAGCACATAGTAGGCACTTCTTTTTGTTGTTCAGTTTTCAGTTATATCTGACTCTTCATGACCCCATTTGGGGTTTTCTTGGCAAAGATACTGAAGTGGTTGGCCATCTCCTTCTCCAGCTCATTTTACAGATGAGGGAACTGAGGCAAATGGGGTGAGGTGACTTGCCCAGGGTTACACAATTAGTAAGTGTCTAAGGCTGGATTTGAATTCAGGTCTTCCTCACTCCAGGACTGGCACTCTATCCACTTAGACTCCTAGTTGCCCTCTCTCTTCCACTCCATGCCTTTTCACCAATTGCCCCCATGGCTGAAATGCCCTCCTCTTCTCCACTTCTGCCTTTCCTAGCTTCCTTCAGTTTCTGCTTAAATCTCTCCTGCTGGAAGCCTTTCCCACCTCCCCCCACTATTGTTGCCTACTCTCTGAGATTACTCCAGTTTATCCTGTACGTCTTGTTTGTATATCTTTGTTTAACTGTCACGTATCCCCCTTAGACTATCTTTGAGGCCAGACTGTTTTGGCCTTTCTTTGTATCCCCAGAGTTTGCCTGGGTCATGTCACACAGTAAGCACTTAATAAATGCTTGTTGATTTATATCAATAAAACATTTAAAAAGAAAAAAAAAATCAAATACAATAATGTAGGTCAAGCCCTCTGGAAACTACAGAGCAGTTTTTGTAACAGTAAAGTGTTAGAACATGCCAGTCAACAAGCGTCTATCAAGCATTGACCAGGAGCACAGTAATTGTTCCACCAAAAAGTAAATATTGCACAATGAGAAGGTGGGGAGGGAGAGAGGAATGTCCTTCCAGCTAGAATGGCAATCTGGTAGAAAGAAAATCTGGACTTAGAGTCAGGAGACACCTGGCTTTGTCTCAACATGTATGACTGTGTGACGCAGAACACTGAACTTCTCTGAGATTCAGTTTCCCAAACTATATAATGGGAGTAATGATACTTCTACTACTTATCTCACAATGTTCTACAATAAGTGAAATTTTACTCGGCAAACCCTAAACACCAGAGAAATGTGACCTATTCATATGTTGGTTAGTGGCCTATAAAGAGGGGAATTTACCCCCACCTGCTTTTGGGAAGGTCTTCCCTCCCCTATAGGAGATCAAGGAAAGATTGATTTGGGTTGCAGTGAACTGGGAGTCTCTTTCCAAGGAAAGGGTGATAAACCTCTTGTCCACATTGTTATCACTACTAGCCCTAGGGCAGCTAGAAGGCATATAGTGCACAGAGCTCCAAGTCGAGTCAGGAGGATCCATCTTTCTGACTCTCCCTTACTAGTTGTGTGATCCTGGGCAAGTCACTTAACTCTTTTGCCTGTTTCCTCATTTGTAAAATGAACTGGAGAAGGAAATGGTACACCACTCTAGTATCTCTGCCAAGAAAACCCCAAATGGGATTACAAAGAGTTGGACACAACGGAAAATGACTGAACAACGACACAGTTAAAAGACTAATGAAATTCAAGAGATCCATTTTATCACTTACACTGCAGGCTTCATTAGATCCACTGGTCTCTCTTTCTGCTTTGTGGTGCTGGACATTGAACAAGGAGGATCACATAAGCTGGTCACTGTCCTTTACAAATTTAATAATGATAATAGTAGCTAACATTTACATGGTACTTACAGGTTTGCCAAGCACTTTATAGATATGATCTCATATGATCCTCACAACAACCCTGGATGCCAGGTGCTATTATGATTCCCATTTTTAGAGATGAGGAAAATGAGGCAGGCAAAGGTTAAGTGACATACCCAGGTCACATAATTAGCAAGTTCTATGTTCATTGCCTCTAAGTGTGTGAGGTAGAATTTGAACTCTAGTATTCTTGACTCCAAGTTCGGTACTTCGTCCATTGTACCACGTAGCTACTCCTCTATAGACACATGAACACTAATATATATGTAATTTAGATGTATATATCATATTCATATGAATATATATCTATATATTACAGATATGTATGTTTGTATATGTATATGTGTGTATGTATATATACATATATGTGTGTGTGTGTGTATATATACCTAGGATTGAGTGGGGAAAAGACAGAATTTGGAACTGAAAATAAAATAAAATTGAATTTAAAAAACAAATAAATCAGTAAACATTTATTAAGTGCCTGCTTTGTGCCAGGCATTGTGCTAAGTGCTGGGAATATTTTTTTAAAAAGGTAAAACACAGTCCCTGCCCTAGAGGAGACTACACGGAAAAGATGATATATAAACAAATACGTAGAAAGCAAGCTAAACAGGAAATAATTAACAGAAGGAAGGCACTGAAATTAAGAGGGGTTAGGGAAGGCTTCCACTAAAAGACAGGATTTAATTGGGACTTAAAGGAAGCCAGGGAGGTCAGTAGTCAGAACAGAGGAGGAAGAATGTTTTAAGAATGGAAGATAGCCAGAGAAAATGCCCAGAGCAAAGAGGTAGAGTGTCTTGTTCATGGAACAGATAGGAGGCCAGTGTCACTGGAAGGAAGAATACACATGTAAGAAGACAGGAAAGGTAGGAGGGGGCTGGGTTATGACAGGCCAGAGCATTTTGTATTTGATCCTGGAGGCGATAGGGAACCACTGCAGTGTATTGGGGTGGTGGGGAGACATAGTAAGATCTGTACTTTAGGAAAATCGCTTTAGTAGCTGAATGGAGAATGGATTCAAATAAAAAGGGATCCCCCAGCAGTCTCACAAGAGGCTTCTCCCAGAACTTGACCTATCATTAAACCAACCTTCCAAAGGCATCCCTGTGTCCATCTTCACTCCATGTATCAGGCAAGTGCAAGATGCTCCAGGATCAGGTCAATTCAGGCTTTACAGAAAGAATGGAATCTTGCTAGGGAGAGTTGATTGATTTTCCAGGTCTGAGCGAGGAGGGAACCACTCCAGCTATGAAACTGAAAGGTTTCAGACATAGAAGTTTCCAGAAGTAGGGTCTAAGGAAGGGGCAGAGCAGATAGAACCTCCTCCAAGAAAGGAGTTACAAGCAAGAGGGGGAGTTTGTCCTTAGGGTATAGAAAAGCCTTAATATAGTCTAGGGCATAGACAAGATGAAGAACGGATAGGCTGGTTTTTAAAAAAAAGAGATCTTTGCAGACTATTTGCTCCTAGTTCTGTATTTTGGGGACCCTCCTGGCTACCACATACTAGCAGTGTTACTATAGAAATGTTTTTTTCTCTTCTACTTTTATTGCCCCTCACCTCCCTACCCTTCAGGAGTCACCAGAGAACTCTCTGCAAACCCCAGGTCCCATGGGCAAGGCATGTTCCAGGAAAATGCTGACTTATTGTTCCAGAGGGTCCCCGGAGCCAGATATCCCCATAGCTTCCCTCATTTCAGGGTTTGGCAGAAAGATTAGAAGGACAGGGGAAGAATGGGAATGGGGAGAGGAAAGGATGCTTCCTGGTCATTCATCCCCCTTATCTAGCTAGACCAGGGTGAGATTTTGATGGGGACTTTGCTTATCACCTGCTTCTTCCTGCTGTGGGACCAGGAATCTCCAGGCCTAGTTTGGCCTGATCCTAAGCCTTGGGCACTAGGATATGGAAGGGCTTTTCTTTTCTTTCTGCCATCCTGCCCAGGGGGGGCTCCTCACCACTACCCACTACCCACCTCCCCAGGGCCTAAGTCCCCTCTCTCTGAGCAGGCAGGCCAACTGCTTAGTGGCTGGAGAGGAGTGCAGGGTTGAAGCTGGCCAAGCTGGCTCTCTGCTCAGTTTTACAAACAACAGCTAGCAAAGCCAGGGCCTGATGACCAAGTAAGCGCTGACCAGACATTGTCCTCTGAAAAGGGCAGCTCCCTGCTGGAAGCAGCATTCTTGGTTGCTAGGAGCCCCAGAACCAAAAATGTGGCTGGTGCCAGCAGCATGACATCATCGCGGGTCCGTCCTAACCAACTCCTCTGCCTGGCACTCTCTGCCCAATACTCCCCCTCCCGTTTACAAAATCTCCCCCCAGCCCCATCCTTTCTGGGAAATGAGGGATGTGAGGAGGGTGAGAACTATACATTAATTTCCAGGATCATTTTAGGAAAATGGGACTGAGGAGGGTTGGGAAAGGGAGGGGATGGATGGTCCAGAAGGCACAAGAAAGGAAACTCAGAGAAAGACTAAATACTGGGTAACAAACAAACACCTTTAAGTTGGTCCAAAGCAAAGATGTTTTCAGTCTGGTTTCGCGGATGGAGTGACTCCCTCTCCTCCACCCCCTTTCTCCTTCCCTTAATACCCTTCCACGCACAGAGACACCCTTTATCTTCTCCTTATCTCTTCTCAGTTTCTTCTCTTCCCCAATAACGTTCTCTGCATTTTTGTCCCCTTTATTTCTCTTATTTCCCATGTCTTTCCTCTCCACCTCATTTCTTTTCTCTGTTTATCTCTCACTCATTTCTTTTCCCTTCCTTCTCCTTCACTTCTTTCTCCTTTCCCTATTACCTTCTCTCTTTCTCCTATTGACCTTCTACCTTTTTCTCTCCTCCCCCTCCTACCTTCACTCTCCTCTCACTTTTATCTTTTCTTTCTCTCTCCTTCCTTCTCTCTCTCCTCTCCTGCCTTCTTTTTCTTTATGTCTTCTCCTCCCTTCTTTCTTTTTCTCTTCTTTCTCTCCCTCCTCTGCCTCATCCTTTCTTCCCTCTTATCTTTAAAGTAAAAGGGATGGGCTACATAAATGTCCACCTCTTACATTCTATGATTTTCTCCCCTCTCTCTATCGAATCCACTATTTTTCTTTAGGTTTTTCTCCTTCCCTTTCCCTTTTCTTTCTATCTTCACTCTGTCTCCACTGTGTCCGTTTGTCTGTCTCTGTTCTGAGTCATCCCTAAGGTCTAGGGAACACTATTAAGGTCTTAACTCCTTGGGTGCCATTTAAGAGTTCTAGGATGGTGCCTGAGGCCCTCTTGTGGCTCCAGAGGGTGTGCATCTGCAGAATTCTAGTGCGTCTGGACTTCCTCTGGAGAGGGGAACTGAAAGCAGTCAGCCCTGTAGTCACTGGAGGAGGATCAATATCTTCCCACCCACCACTCCTCACCCAAAACTCCCCCACTGTAGAGTCATTTCTTTTGACTAATGCATCTCCTACAGTTTAAATTTTTTTTTTTAATTTTTGATCCTAAATGAAAATGTAGCATGATAGAAAGAAAACTGGGCCTGAAATCAACCAGACGGAGGTTCAGTTCTAGGTTCTGATCCTTACAAGATGGGAAAATCTGTGCCTTAGTGTCCTCATCTGTAAAATGAAGATAATAATATTTATACTACCTACCTTGTAAAGTGGCTATAAGGAAAATGACTTGTAAACTTTAAAGCATGGAGAGGCAGTGTCCAACAGTGGAAAGAATCCTGGGCTAGGAGTCAGGGGAGACCTAGGTTCACTTCCCATGTTTGGCACTTAACTGTGATCATGGGCAAAGCCAATTAATTGTTCTGAACCTCAGTTTCCTCATCTGTAGGTTGTAGCTGGGGCAGCAAGGTGGCAAAATGGATAGAGCATCAGGCCTAGAGTCAGGAAGACTTATGTTTTCTGAGTTCAAATCTGGCCTCAGATACTTACTAGCTGTGTGACTCTGGGTAAGTCACTTAACCCTGTTTGCCTCAATTTCCTCATCAGTAAAATGAGTTGGAAAAGGAAATGGTGAACCACTCCTGTATTTTGGCCCAGAAAATCCCAAATGGGGTCATGAAGAATCTGAAACAACTGAACCACAGCAAAAAAACACTGTTACTTAACCTTGTGTGACTATTGTAGGGATCAGATAAAATAATATATGTGTGATGCTTATTGTGTGTTGAGGGTGAATGTGGAATCCTTTGATTCCTACACAGGAGCATTTGGTCCCATGTGGGCCTTGTCAGTTGAAGCAGCTTGGAGAATCAGGACTGTTATATCCATGCAAACCATCGGGTGGCGATCAAAACTTGAACTACATCAGCTCACTTTGACTGGATATTGGGCAAAAAAATACCTGGTCTTAACTTAGTGCCCCCAGGTTCTGTGTTCAGTGTCTAAGAGAATGGATTAATTCTGAAAAATAACTCATAACTCTCTTGGCTCATGCACCCCATCTACTTGAATCATTTATTTAGCTTTTGGCTAAATGCGTTTACTATAATGAAAAATGAAAATAAAATGTAACAGTAGACTCCAAAGCAGCAGAGCAAAGTTCTCCTACTAAGGTTTAATTTTCAACTCCGTCCCTGGTTTTTACCATGGAAATAAGCATGTCCAAGGACCATTTGTAGAAATAGGCTTTCAAGGAGTCTCAGTTTCATTTGGTCAAAGGGTCCTTCACCATTTTCCAGCTAGCTGGACATTCTTTGTGTTTCTGGAGCAATTGACGGGCTACCAGGTGCCTACAGGACAAATCTGACTGTTAGCGACTTCCACAGAGTAGTTCTGGGTAGGCTACCCTAGAAGTGCCTGCCTAGCTTTGTCTAGGTGTATTCTCCTTTGTATTTCTTCCCATTGATAAATTGGCACCCTCCACCAGTCAAAAGAGAAAGCAAATTCTGCAAAGTCCCATGTCTTCTCTTTCAAAAGTCCCACTGGATAACATGACCAGTTGTAACACCAATGTGATACCCATAGCAGCCACTATGGATATGCATGCATATTTCCAGGGTAATTTTGCAAAATATAAACTCTCTTTCCCAAAGACTAAACCAAGATATTTATTCAGATACCAGAAAGTCAATTTCACCACAGTAACAACATCTATACACATTATCAAAGCAGGGAGCACATTCATCCCCAAGCCTTCCCTCCATCAGGCCTCTCCCCAAACAAACTCCCTTAGGCAAAATCATTCCCTCTCTCACTCACACTAGCTGCTCTGTTCTGCTCTGCTCTGCCTGCTCTCTCCCAGCTCTGTCTCATTCTCAGCTGCACCATTCCTGCTATGCCTATTTGGCAAGCTCCTCCCACCCTCAGCTCCATGTGACTCAAGCTGTGGGCTGGGTTAGAGAACAAAGCTTGTCACATGGGCCTATTAAGGGGCAGGGAAGATCTTCAAATTCCCTTAACATTATACCAGCATGACCAGCAAGCTCAGAGAATGAGGTTTTTTTGCATGTGTAAGGGGCTTTGCAAACCTTAAGGCACTGCCCTAAAGGACTATGTGTAAACTGGGCTTCTCTGGGCATGCCTACCATTGAGGGGCCTTTTGAGCATACCCACTTTACCCAACACAGAGCTCAGTGCGCACAAGTGGAGGTAACATCTGCCCTGTCTCTAAAACTGTTGAAATTGAGTTGATCAATCCTTTTCGGCTACCTTCTTTTCGTCATCCTCTTTCTGCTGCTCTTTTTATCAATTATCTGCTGTGCTCAGAGTGGATTACAGGAATTAAACTGGTGAGAAAGGAAGTATTCTCCTTACTCTGCTTCCTCTCTTATCCTGTCTCCTAGAAATGGACCTGGGACTATCTGTTTCTATTCTGTATTGTTTGTCTTCAGTTTCAGGAACTGGAGGCCCTGGAGTTGAGTCTAGGCAACCTTGAAGCTAAGATTTGCAGGTGAGGTAGATAAACATGCCAACTTGGCATGGAAGGCCTGATTTTTATCTCATGTCAGTAAATGCATACAGTTCAAACACACACACACACACAAAATCCATGTTCAAAAAATAAATAAAGAAAATTTGGATATCACAATATTATTCCATATCTACTAGAAACTGCAAAAAGGAATGGAATAGTATATCCTGAAAAGCCAAGGAGCTCAAGCTGCAACCCAAAATAACATCCTACAAACCTGAGCCTAATCAACAAAAAAAATTACAATTGTTCGGCATAAGAAATGTTGGAGGGATTCCTGCTTCTCCAAAACAGATGCACAGGAGATTCAATTTGCAAACAGCATAAACAGCTGAAATAGAAGAAAAGTAAATAAGTACAATGGCCAAGGAAAGAATACCTAATAAAATCAATTATGCCATGTTTAGAAGTTATTTTTAAAAGAGAGGAAGACTGACCTGGGTACAAAAAACAACAGCAACAACAATAATAAAAATTGTCAAGACAAAAAAAAACACATAAGGAGAAAAAGATGGAAGAGGAATTTAAAGAAATAGATGTGAAAATGAAGGAGCAGAATTAAATCCCACAATCCCCCTTCAAGAGAATCAAGATATTTTGTCAGACACAACTGCAGAGTAGGAGAATGTATAAATGGCGAGAGTAGAGGTTTCAAGCATTGGGGAATGGATTCTATATCCTTATCAGTCCATGTGTGAACAAACAAGGCTCCTCTGGTGTGTCAACAAGAAGAGAAGCTGCAGGAGAATAGGAGAGGCAGCAGAAAAGCAGGGACTGAAATTGGGGGAATGAAAGGGGGGTGTAGGGGAGCCCAAAGAAAAGCACTTGAGAGAATAAATGTATACATGTAATGAGATACAGGGACCCTCTAATGAATTTAATCTGGGCAGAATTGACTCACTAGGAGACCATTTTCTTTTTTCCACTTTATTATATTTTCCAATTAATAAGCATTTTTTCTCTATCAACCTCATTTTTTCTTTTTTTTAGCAAATTAATTTACTTATTTTTAGTTTTCAACACTCACTTCCATAAGTTTTAAGTTTTCTCCACCACCTTCCTCCCTTTTCCCCTCCTCAAGATGTCATAAAATCCAACATAGTCTATACATGTACATTCTTATTAAACACATTTTCACATTAGTTATATTGTATAGAATTAGAATGAATGGGAGGGTGAAGCCAAGATGATGGAGTAGAAAGACACACATACTCTAGCTCTTCCCCCACAACCCATGAAATACCTGTAAAGAAAGGCTCTCAACAAATTCTAGAGCAGCAGAAGCCACAGAACAAAGGAATGGAGGAGATTTCCAGCCCAGGGTGACCTGGAAAGCTGATAGTAAAGGTCTGTCGCATCAAATGCAGAACTGAACACCACCTGGCCTTGGCCATGTGGGCACCGGGAGGAGCAGGGCTGAAGCAGGCCTCAGGGGGTGGAATCCCCACATCAGCAGTGGAGGCTCACAGGTCCCTCAACCCACAGGCGACAAAAATCCTTCAAAGGTCAGTGAGAGAGCTTTTTCACCTCCATGAAAAGGGAGCAGGGTCTTCCCCTAGCCCCAGCCAGAGGCTGCAGTAGTGGCAAGCATTGTTGGAGCCTCAGCTTAAAGCCCCTGGGGGAATTGAGCAGCTGATCTGAATCTCAGCCAAGAGCCAGGCCAGGGAGTAAACTCCTCTCCCATGAATGTGCCATCTTGGAGGAACTGAGAACTTACAGGTCCCCAGAGTATACCCTAATCTTGACAAAGGACTCAAAAGTCAAGTAGCTGGTTGGGAAAATGCCTCAAAAATGGAAAAAAAGTAATACTATAGAAGGTTACTTTCTTTGTGAACAGGTATTCTCTCCCATCCTTTTGGATGAGAAAGAAAAGTCAAAGCTTCTGCATCCAAAACCTCCAAAACAAATATGCAATGATCCCAGGCCATGGAAGAGTTCGAAAAGGATTTTGAAAATCAAGTAAGAGACGTAGAGGAAAAATTGGGAAGAGAAATGAGAGCAATGCAAGAAAACCATGAAAAACAAGTCAACAGCTTGCTAAAGGAGACTCCCAAAAAAATGCTGAAGAAAATAACACCCTTAAAAATAGGCTAACTCAACTGGAAAAAGAGGTCCAAAAAGCCAATGAGGAGAAGAATACTTTAAAAAGCAGAATTAGCCAAATGGAAAAGGAGGTTCAAAAGCTCGCTGAAGAAAATAGTTTTTTTAAAAATTAGAATGGAACAGATGGAAGCTCATGACTTTATGAGAAACCAAGAAATTACAAAACAAAACCAAAAGAATGAAAAAAATGGAAGATAATGTGAAACATCTCATTGGAAAAACAACTGACCTGGAAAATAGATCCAGGAGAGACAATTTAAAAATTATGGAACTATCTGAAAACCATGATCTAAAAAAGAGCCTAGATATCATCTTTCATGAAATTATCAAGGAAAACTTCCCTGATATTCTAGAACTAGAAAGTAGAATAGATACTGAAAGAATCCACCGATCACCTCCTGAAAGAGATTTAAAAAGAGAAACTCCTAGGAATATTGTAGTCAAATTCCAGAGTTCTCAGGTCAAGGAGAAAATATTGTAAGCAGCTAGAAAGAAACAATTTGAGTATTGTGGAAATACAATCAGGATAACACAAGAGCTAGCAGCTTCTGCATTAAGGGATTGAAGGGCTTGGAATGTGATATTCCAGAAGTTAAAGGAACTAGGATTAAAACCAAGAATGACCTACCCAAAAAAAATACTTCAGGGGAAAAAAATGATCATTCAATGAAATAAAGGACTTTCAAGCATTCTTGATGAAAAGACCAGAGTTGAAAAGAAAATTTGACTTTCAAACACAAGAATCAAGAGAATTATGAAAAGGTAAACAGGAAAGAGAAATCACAAGGGACTTACTAAAGTTGAATTGTTTATATTCCAAAATGAAAAGATAATATTTGTAACTCTTGAAACTTTTCTCAGTATCTGTACTCAGTATGGGTAGTTAGAGGGATTATACACACACACACACACACACACACACACACACACACACACACAGAGAGACAGAGAGACAGAGAGCACAGGGTGAATGGAATAGGAAGAGATCATATCTTAAAAAATTAAATTAAGGAGTGAGAGAGGAATATATTGGAAGGAGAAAGGGAGAAATGGAATGGGGCAAATTATTGCTCATAGAAGAGGCAAGAAAAAGTTTTTCCAATGGAGGGGAAAAGAGGGAAGGTGAGAGGGGAAAAGTGAAGCTTACTCTCATCACATTTGGCTCAAGGAAAGAATAACATGCACACTCAATTTGGTATGAAAATCTATCTTACACTACAGGAAAGTAGGGGAGAAGGGGATAAGCAGGGTCAGGGGGATGATGGAAGAGAGGACAAATGGGAGGAGGGAGCAATTAGAAGTAAACACTCTTGGGGAGGGACAATGTCAAAAGAGAGAATAGAAGAAATGGAGGGCAGGATAGAATGGAGGGAAATATAGTTAGTCTTACATAACATGACTATTATGAAAGTCATTTGCAAAACTACACATGTATAGTCTATATTGAATTGTTTGCCTTCTCAGTGGGGATGGGTGGGGAGGGAGGAAGGAAGAGAAGTTGCAACTCAAAGTTTTAGGAACAAATATTGAGAATTGTTTTTGCGTACAAATGAGAAATAAGAAATATAGGTAATGGGGTATAGAAATTTATCTTGCCCTACAGGACAAGAGAGAAAATGGGGATAAGGGAAGGGAGAGATGTTAGAAGGGAGGGCACATTGGTGGAAGGGGCAATCAGAATGCAAAGCATTTTGGGGTGAGGGGAAAGAAGAGATGGGAAGAAAATTTGGAAATCAAAATTTTGTGAAAATGAATGTTGAAAACTTAAAATAAATTTAAAAAAAATTAGAACGAATGGGAGGAACCATGAGAAAAAAAAGCAAGACAAAAAAAGAGAGCAAATAGTATTCTTTGATCTTCATTCAGACATCATAGTTCTTTCTGTGGATGTGGATAACATTTTCCATCATGAGTCTTTTGGAGTTGTCTTAGATCCTTGCATTGCTGAGAAGAGCTAAATCTATCAAAGTCAGTCATTGAACAACGTGACTGTTACTATGTAACAATAACCATGTTCTCCTGGTTCTGTTCATTTCCCTCAGCATCAGTTCATATAAATCTTTCCAAGTTTTTCTGATGTCTGCCTGCTCATCATTTCTTATAGCACAATAGTATTCCATTCATTCATATACTGCAACTTGTTCAGCCATTCCCCAAATGATGGCATCCCCACAATTTCCAGTTCTTGGCTACCACAAAAAGGGCTGCTATAAATATTTATGTACATGTGAGTCCTTTGGGACATAGACCTAGTGGCATTGCTGGGTCAAAGGGTATGCATATTTTTATAGCCCTATGGGCTTAGTTCCAAATTGCTCTCCAGAATGGTTCTCAACTCCATTTTTAAAGAAATAAAGAAAATAAAGTCCTAGTAACAAATACACATGGTCAAGCAAAACAAATTCTCTGACAAAAGAGCACTATGTCTCCATAGGTAACATCCTGCTTCTAGTTAAAAAGGTCAAGCTCTCCCATTGCATCCTGGGCCATCTCCAGTCATCCTGATGAATATCTGGTCACTGGATCCAGATGGCTCAGGAGGAGAAAGTGAGATTGGTGACCTTGCACAGCCTTCCTTCACTCAAAGCAAAGTCAAGTGCAAGTCATGTCGTTATCATTTCTCTGATGTCATGGTCTCCTTTGAAAATGAAGGATGAACACAACCTGCTTCCAGTAGAAGGAAAAAGCTAACTCCTAGGGGCAGCTGGCAACCAGAAGAATTCACCCTAAATGCTATAGCCTTGAGGTAGGGAAGCTGTAGCCCTCTAGATCCTTAAGTATGGCCTTTTGACTGAATCCAAATTTTCTGTAAAATTTCTGTAAAATGGAGAATAATTATATGGAGGGCCAGGGAATAGAATTCAGTCTTAAAACAAGGAGCCATCAAAGGGGGAAAGAAAAAAAATTTCTTTCAAATGGATTTAGAGAATTCTATCAAACTTCTTTTTTTTTAAATTAATGCCTAGGCTACACAAGTTATTATAAAACAAATATACTGTGACTTCCAAAACTAAGGAAGAATAAAACAAAGAAAGAGAATTTTAGACTATTGAGTATTCATTCAAAATTTTTAAATAAAATCCCAACAAAAAGATCACAGTAATTTATTTTCAAGAACTATGATCAAATTGCATTTATACCAGAGATGCAAGGATGACTCAACATTAGAAAAACTATTAACATAAATATTAAAAACAAAAGCTTCCAAAACTATATGATTACATCAAGAGAAGCAAAGAAAACCTTTGATAAAACAACATTCATAGATGCTAAAAACATAGGTATAAAGGAGAACATCATACACAGTAAGAGCAATATTGAACAATGAAATACTATGAATGACTTATCTATCTTCTGCAATACAATGACCTAAGATAATCCCAAAGGACTCATAAGGAAAAATGCTATCTACCTGAAGTGAAAGAAGTGGTGGAGGCTGAATGCAAATTGAAATATATTATTTTTCTCTTTTCTTCTTTTTTGGTTTTAGTTTTATTCCACAAAATGACTAATACGGAAATATGCTTTCCATCAGACCTGCACAACTTGGCAGTAGGTAGGGCCCCAAATTAAAATAAGCTAAACTTCTTCAAGCCACAGATAGGTTAGACTTGAGACACACTGATGATGGTTGGTTACATCAGGTCACATGACAAACAGAAGAGTGCACAGTGATCAACTCTACATTTTTTGCTGGCTGCCAGAAATTCTTTGCTGGTCCCCAAGTGGCCCTAGGGTCTTATGTTATACAGACCTGTTTTATATAATTACATAGATTATAACTTACATCAGATTGCTTACTGTTTTAGGAAGGGGACAGGGGAGAGAAGGAGAGAATTTGGAAGTGAAAAGTTTTTTTTAAATGAATGCTGAGGGTAACATGGAAATTGTTTTGCATGACTGCACATGTATAACCTATATTATATTGCTAGTCTTCTCAATGAAGGGGGAGGGAAAGGGAGAAGAAGAAAATTTAAAACTCAAAATAAAATTTTAAATGAATGTAAAAAATTGTTTTTACATGTAATTGGGGGAATAAGATGTTAAATTTTTAAAAATAAAAATGAATGTTAAAAATTGTTTCATATGTAATTGGGAGAAAATATTAATAATAGAATAAAAAGTGTCTAAAGAAAAAGCTAACAGAGAAGCACTAGAAACTTTTATAGCAATTACTAAACAAGGATGCCCTCTTTTTCCACAATTATCTGACATACTTCTAGAAATACTAGCAAAAGTAGCAAAATAAAAAGTAAATTCAAGGCATAAAGATAGGCAAAAAGGAGACAAAACTATTCTTATTTGCTTATGACTTGATTATTTATTTAAAAAACCAGAGAATCAGGAAAGAAACTAATCAAGATAATCAATAGTTCCTGAAAAATTTCCAACTTACAAAATAAACCTATAAAAATCAATACCACTTCAATACATATAAATATCAAAATATATAGTAATACCAAAATCCAGGAGGCAATAATAGAGAAGTCCCATTTAAAATACCTCTAAAATGTACAAAATATTCAGGAGTTAATCTGTTAATGTACACTCAATTGTCAATACAATTACAAGATGTTCCTTAAGAAAATAAAGAATAAATTAAATAGCTGGATGAATGTTCAGGGCATGTGGCAGAGCTGTACCAAGATAACAAAATGAATTGTATTGAATATGTCCTGAGTTCACTACAACAGAGTCAGGCTGCAGCATCTCCCCTTCTAGATGTCCTCAAGAATCCTTGAGGATGTTTTCTCTACTACTGTCAATTCAAGCTCCAGCTAGTTATATTAGGTGCCAGTAACTGACTAAAGTAACTGGTTTATTTAGCCAATTAATATTTACAAAGGGATATTTACTTAGAAGACATATAATAATGACAGAAGCATAAACCTTTCCCTAGCACCTTGAGATATATACTCCTATACTTTCTTCATCTGAGGTAGGTGGGCTTAGCACAATTCCTACATAGCACTGATCCCACCAAATTCATGCCCAACTATGGCATTACTGTGGGAAAAGTTCTCATCTCAGCTATTACCTGATTGGGTCCCTAACGGTCCTTGCTCTGTGGGACATTGATGCTGGGTTGGCTGAAAAACTAGCATTGACTCCAACTCCAACTTCCAGACTTCTGAACTTGAGTGGCTCACTCTTTTGACCTTTTGAAATTCATAAACAGGGGTATGTTGGAGCCTACTCTTATGGCTTAAAAAAGTAGATTGTTAAGTTTTCAGTGTGAACATTTATACCTTAGAAATTGGCAAATGCTATTATTAATACCAACAGCAGCAACAACAACTTTTTGTTGTTGAGTCATTGCAGTCATGTCTGACCCTTCATGAACCCATTTGGGGTTTTCTTGGCAAAGATCCTGGAATGGTTTGTCATTTCCTTCCCCAGTTCATTTTATAGATGAGGAAACTGAGACAAACAGGGTTAAGTGACTTGCCCAGCATAACTAGTAAGACTCTGAGGTCACATTTGAACTCAGGTCCTCCTGACTTTAGGCTTGGCACTCCATTGAGCCACCTTCTACACACATGTATATGTACATGCATGTATAGATAAGTATGTACAAACATATGTACATATATGAGTGTGTGTACCCACACACACACATATGTAACAACAGAAATAATCTTTTTTTAACAATGCTCTAATAATAAAATGGAAGATATCTTTGCTCACCAAAGTTATTCGCTATTGTGATGGAAGAGATCCAGTGCAAAGCTGGGTCAAGGAGGGATTCACTGAGGATGATGAAGGCCATCAAATGTTCCCATCGGTGGTTGATTTGTGCTAATTGCACCAAGCCCCACAGCTTGAACCTCCTAGAAGAGATCTGCAATGCCTCAAAGGAATCTGGCTTTTGGAAAGGACAAGTAGAATATCTATTGCCCAGATTTCAATATGAAATTGGATGGGCACCCTAGAGAACTTGTCCAACGTTTTGTGTATCTAGGGCAAATAGTACAGATGGACTGGGAGCTGGGCCCAGAGCTGAAAAGGAAGCAAAGAGAAGGCTGGAATGCCTTTTGAAAATATCAAAGTGCCAGGCTGCCTAAGGAGGTGCAGGCTATCCCAAGTCAGAAGCAGTGAGGTCAAAGCTTCCATGACAAACAGTAATGAGATTTGGCCTATGAGTGGTTAATGCACTCCCAGTCTAGATAGGATAGAAGGATAGAGAGATCCAGTTTCTTCCTCCTGGTATCTCCTTCTCCCCTAATCTTCTCTCCCCCACCCCTGCCAAAAGGAAATTGCCAAGCTCTTTTACTGACCCCAAGCTTCCCATGAAAGGAAAGGCCAAGTTTTAAAATACTAACATTTTACTATTGGCATTACAGGACAACAAGTGAGAATTTAAAATGAATATCACACAAATGTAAATGAAGAGGTATAGTGAAAATAAGCCTCCAGCACTTTGGATAGACCCCCTGTAGTAAGTTTTTGGGAGAAAGAAGACAAAAGTCAAGAAGAATGGATGGGTTGCAATCTATATGCTGGAGGGAACTTGTGCATGGATGAGATCACAGATTCATTCGTGTTGTCTTTTCCCAATATGATACAAACTCCTTGAGGGTAGGGACTGCTTCACCTTCGCCTCTGCAACCCCAGAACCTAACACAATACCTGGCACATAAATGCTTGTTGATATATCAATTATTCCCCCAAGAATTCATAACTAGTGATTGGCTCAATAGGAGGGATATCCTTTTTTAAACAGTTGACCAAACGCTGAGAAGTGCCCCTTAGTTTATTATAGACTGAGGTGTTTCCCATACAAAGGGGTAGTTGGGTGAAACCATGGATAGAGTGCTGAACCTTCCGTCAGGAAAATCTGAGTTCAAAGCTGGCCTCAGATACTTGTTATTCTGTGACCCTGAGCAAGTCACTTAACCTCCATTTGTCTCCCTTTCCTCAGCTGTAAAGTGGGGATAATAAATCGCACCTGTTGTGAAATCTAATGAGATAATTTTTGAAGGACTTGGCCCGGTGCTGGCACACAGTAGGTACTTAATAAAGATTTGTTTCCTTCCTTCTAAAACAGGAAGGAGAGTTTTAGTTGTTGGTTTTATTTATTTTGTTTTGTTCTCAATACCTGGGGATCATTGGAGAGAAATGTCTTTTGGAAGACAGAAATTCCTCACTGCCCATCCATTTGAATCCCTGGGAGCCATGGAACTACAATGTCTTGAGAAGGTGGCACTATCCCAGTCCTGTGAAAGAGGAGAGAACTGAAATCTCAGGAAAACTGAGATATGGGCAAGCATGATGAGTGGAAATCATCAAGAGGCACAGATGGTCATGTGATAAGGGAAGCTGACCACACTGGGAGGTCTCCCTATCACTGCTGTCACCACCATCACCCCCACCGGCGCTGCTGCTGCTGCTGCTGCTGTCCAAAATGAGAACAAGGTGCAAAGAACAAAGACTTTAACTGCACTGGGCAGAATCAGCTGGGAGTGGATGCATGGAGATTGTCATTATCCCTGATGCCAAGAATGAAATTGATTATGTTCTCACTTCCCTGTCCTTCCTCTGGCTTCAGCTCTGACTATACACTCAGTCTTTATTCTTTAAGAATCTGTTTACTTTCTACATTTGCCATATGAATTAAAAAAAAGAAACCATTTTCTCTAAGATATCAGTCATTGTTTGTGTACCTGGGGAATTAACAGCAGGTGAGAGGGAGGCAATTGTTGACCAGGCAAACAGAGGAAGAGAAAAGAATAGATTCTCTCTCTGATCACTAGGGTTATTATTTGGGAGCTGGAGCTGAACAAAAGCTATCTTATGGATACATGCTATTATAGCTCAACAAAAGCAGAGACAATTCAGACTGTCCTAGAGAGAAGAGGAATCAGCAATTTGCTCAGGGAGATTTGATATATGAATAATATTCAGACCACTATGAAGAAGCCCACTCAGGCAACTTCTCTTCCTTCCATTGTCTCTCCCAAGCAAGGTTTCAAAAGACCTCATCTCTCCTGAGAGGCGGAATGAGGAGGTTGACACAGGGAAATTCAAACCCAATGGTAATGTCTGAAAGTCAAAGATGGGAATGAGTACCACAAGAATAGGGACCTGAGAAAGAAGGAGTAGCTAAGTTCTCTTTCTCAGTCAAATACCTTTTAACCCCAAACACTGGTATAAGAGAAAGGCTCTTCAGTCAATGATAGATCATATTTCACTCCACCCACCCTCAGCTTCCCACCCCTCACTCTAGTTCTTTCAGGGACAAATGATAGTTATTTATTTCTAACTCAACCCAGACCCAGCATGCTGCTCACAAGTCATCTTCATGCCAGCTTCTCCTCCCAACCTCCTACCTCGATTCTTTCCATCTCTACCTCTGGGGTCAACCATCAAATCATGCTACAATTCTTGAAAAGGATGTGTTTAAAAAAAAAAAGAAGAAGAAGAAACCTTATAACTCTACTCATAAAACCTGTGATTTCCCAGACTGAAACACTCCTCCATGATGACTATTACCCTATATGTGTCCCCCCACAATAAAATATAAGTTCCTTGAGGACAGGGATTGATTCATTTTTATACTTAAATCCCCAGTGTTTGGTATAGAGTAAGTGCTTGATAAATACTTTTCATTAACTCACTTATTTATTCATTCAGAGAGTAGTTGAAGAACAGAAGACTATAAACTTAAAAGAATGGGTAGGGATTAGGGGTAAAGAAGGAATTAGAGGAGATAGAAGAAAGAAGTAGATTACAGAAGGCTTTGACTGCTAGGTTATAAACTTTATCCTAAAGGCAATTGTTGTTCAGTTGTGTCCAATTCTTAGTGACCCCATTTGGAGTTTTCTTGGCAAAGATATCTAAAATGGTTTGCTATTTCCTTCTCCAGATCATTTTACAGATAAGAAAACTGAGGCAAGCAGGGTTAAGTGACTTGCCCAGGATCACACAGCTAGTGAGTATCTGAGGTCAGATTTGAATTCAGGTCTTCCTGATTCCAAGCCTGGCACTTTGTCCACTGTGCCACCTAGCTGTCCTCTAAAGGCAATGGGGAATCCCTCTATAGGCTATGAGGGTAGCTAGGTGGTACAGTAGATAGAGCACAGGGTCTGGAGACAGGAAGATCTGAGTTCAAAAAATGGGGACACACTTGAGAAGGAAATGGTAAATCACTCCAGCATCTTAGCCAAGAAAACACCATGGACAAGTCCATGGGATTATAAAGAGACAGATGTGACTGAACAACTCAACAACAAAAGGACTATGGTATAAGGAAAGAGGTGTTACAGGAGTGGCAATAGTGGGTTTAAAAAGATTACCGTCACAATGATGCTTAACACTTTACAATGCTTTATCATTTATTAAGCACTTTCACATATATAATTGATCGATTAGAGGTAGGTTACTGGCATCCCAATTCAGACACTGGTCATTGATATCACCTTCTTCCAGTTATGAAGGTCACTAATATTGGGTATTATGTGTTGAGGATAGGGAGTGGGGAGAGTTGTATATAGCTATTTCTTCTGGATCGCTTGGAACATCATAAATTAATCTGGTCATGGGTTGGATGAATCTAATTCTTCTTTGACCTGCTGATCTCTTTGCCCCTATACTTAAACTCACAGATGGTATGGGCCAGGGGGTGGGGAACCTGCCTTTTTGGACATTGGGTATGGCCTTTTGACTGAGTCCAAGTTTTACAGAATTTGTTCAGTGAAGTCTGGATTCAGTCAAAAGGCTGCACTTGAGGACCTAGAGGGTCACTAGTGGCCTCAAGGCCAAAGGTTCCCCACTCTGGTATTGACTCTTCATCACTACCTTCACTATAGGTCTGCTTCCTTAAACCTGAACTTGTAGGTTGGTTGACTGTATTGCCATGTTCTATGAGTTATCTCTGTGCCCTAGGAGCCTCTAATAGCTAAAGTTCTAAGCAAGAATGAGATTAACACTGGGTTCAATTATCTCACCGTATCTGAACAGATGCTCCCTTTTGTTCACAGCAAGGTTGTTACTCATTGTACTTTACGTCTCCTCCAGTGGAAATGTCATTTTCAGAGCCTATATATGATTCAAATAGTCTTTGTGCAATGGTCGTCTCTCTTGGTCAGGTTTTGCTAAGATATGTGCCCACCATTTCTTGCCACCTGAGAAAATAGCACAAATTCTCCTTTGGGCAATTGGTTGTGGTAAAGTGTCTTTACAGGGCTACCTCCATTCTCTGGGGCTATTCTGCAAACAGACGAGTTTCACTTTTACTCAATAGCTCTGCATGAATTACCTTTCCACTAATTTGCAAGTCAAGAGGTATATGCAGCTCTCCCTGAAACATAAGTATGATGGAAAGCCTGTGACACCATTGCCCGCTGGAGGTATATCTGTGTACTAGAAATGCCATGTTAACTCCACTGAGATTTTTGTTTTGGCCTCCTAGCTCCTAACATGTTGATCAATGTGTGGTTGAAATATTCAGGCTGGGGATCTCCTTGTGGTTGGTAAGGTGCTGTCCCAGACTTCTTTATGCCTGCCAAAGCTAACATTACCCTGAGAAGCTTACTTCAAAAAATCTTTGCCCTAGTCAGAATGGAGTCTGGGAGGGAATCCATACACTGAGAACTGCTCCTCCCACAAAGTTTTGGCAATCATAGATCTTTTGGTTCTCAGTTGACCATGTGTTTGCACACCTGGTAAAATGATCATCCACCACAACATTATGATTTATGTCTATCTCCTTCTAGAAATTAAAAAGTCAATTTAAAAAGTCAATAAATAGAAAAGTTCCAAAGGTTTACTAGTTTCCCAGCAAGCAGCCTTCTTACCCTAGCCTAGAAGGTGCCTCTGCCCCTGAGGTCTCCTCTGATTGGTCAGTTCCTCTTGGAATCTCCATTTTAAAGAAGTGTCCAGGCTATTCTTCTCTTAAATTCCGCTTCTGACTGTCTAGACTTCTTTCTCCACCATGCCCCCAAACAGGTACCTTCTTTCCCTTTCCTTACTTTTCAGATTCCTTTTATGTATTGTCTTCCCCCAGTAGAATATAAATAACTGGAGGGCAGAGTCTGTCTTTCTTCTTTGCTTTTATTTGTATCCTCTGGGATTAGGATAATACCTCTCAGTAAATGCTTATTGACGCGTAGCCTAATGTTTACAATCTCCAAACATGTAGGATAAGTTAATAAAGCGTTATACAAATTGGGAACAAGTTTTACACTTCCAAGTGAGATCTAGTGATATTATGGGCCAGTAAAATGTATTTCTTAATAGCTCCAGAGTCCTTGATGAATTCATATATCCAAAGATATCATGGAGTATTTTCATGGCCATAGAGATTTACTTTGGGTAACACCACCAGCATCCTGATACCATGCATGGCATTGGTCATTAGGCCAGTACAAGTCAAATGAGGGCAAATCAATAAACATTTATTAAATACCTACTATCATATGTCAGGCAACATGCAAAGCGATAGAAATACAAAGATGGACAAAAACCGTCCCCTTTCTCAAGGATCTCACAGTGTAATGGGAGAGACAACATGAAAACAACTGTGCACAAATAAAATATACACAGAATAAATTAACCAAATAAATCAGTATAATTCAACAGAGGGAAGGCAATAGAATTAAGAAGAATTGAGAAAGACTTCCAGGAAAAGAAGGGATTTTGGCTGACACTTGAAAGAAATAAGGAGGCAGAGATGAGGAGGAAGAGCATTCCAGTCATGGGGAAAAAAGTCAATCAGGAGATTGATCACCTTGTGCAAGGAATGAAGAGAAGGTCAGAATCACTGGCTTGTTGAGTACATGGAGAGGAGTAAGATATAAGAAAACTCAAAAGGTAGAAATGGTCCAGGTTATGAGGGGTTTTAAATTCCAGAGGAATTTAATGTTAACAAGGAGCAACAGACATTTTGTGTTTTTAAATGGGGGAGGGACACCATCATACCTGCGCTTCAGGAAGATCATTTTGGCAGCTAAGTGGAGGATGGGCTGGAGATTGTTGGGGCAAGGAGACCAACCAGCCAGCTATTGCAATAGTACAGGCATAGGCTGATTAGGGTCGGGGCAGTGTCAGAGGAGAGAAAGGGACATAAAGAAGATGCTATGAAAGTAACATCAATGAGATCTGGCAGCAGATTGGGGGAGAGGGTATGGTGAGAGAAAAAGAGTTGAAGATGATATCAAGGTTGCCACTCTGGGTGGCTGGGATAATGGCAATGCCCTCAAGAATTAGGAAAGTTAGAAAGCATGGAGGGATTTAGTGAAAAGATAACAAACTTAGTTTTGGATATGTTGAGTTTAAGATGTCTATGAAACATCCAATCTGAGATGTCCAATAGACGGTTGGAGATGTGAGACTGGAGGTCAAGAGAGAAGTGTTGCTGTTGCTTAGTTATTTGCAGTCCTGTCTGACCCTTCATGACGCCCGCTGGAGTTTTCTTGGCAAAGATACTGGAGTAGTTTGCCATTTTCTTCTCCAGCTCATTTTACAGATGAGGAAACTGAGGCAAACAGGGTTAAGTGACTTGCCCAGGGTCACACAGCTTATAAGTGTCAGGTCAGATTTGAACACAGGAAGATGAGCCTTCCTGACTCCAGGTCTGGAGTTCTATCCACTGTGCCACCTAAGACAGAGTTGGATAAATTGATTTGAAATTCATCTGCATAGAGGTGATGGCTGAATCCATAAGGGTAGAGCTCCAATTTTTGCCGTTGTGGTATGACGCTTTCAAGCGACTAGAACTTGAGTCTTTAGCATCATTTCCTTGCTTTTTAGTTTCTGCTATTGCTCTTACTCCGTCATCAGCTATCTGCACTCATTGCCAGTCATTTACACATAACTGAGGCAAAGAAGACTGGTTCATTGAAACAAAGTTCATATACACTGCTAGCCTGTTGTTGGTATTCATCCTAAGCTTTTAGTTATATTTGCATTTAATTGGAATCCAAATCCTTGGGTAGGACATACAGCTTTCATACCATTTTTCAAGAGTCACTATAGGTTCATTGTCACATGGTCTTTGGGACACCCTCTGCATTCACATTAGTCTTCCCTGGCCTATAGGGGAAGTTTAATGTATAACTAGATAACAATATTAATACAACTTAGCACTGGTGAGAATATATCAGTGAATGTTATCCATACACACTTGGAATTTTTATTCTATATGTAACCTTTGAACTTTTCAGTTACAGTCTGCTTCCAGGCTAAGAACTACAGCTTTTGAATGGGATATGATTATTGCTGTCAGTCAAACCTCTCCTGGAGCTGTTAGGTGGCCCAGTGGATAGAGTGGCAGGTTGGGAGTCAGGAATACTCATCCTCCTGAGTCTAAATCTGGCCTCAGACAATTACTAACTGTGTGACCCTGGGCAAGCCTCAGTTATCTCATCTGTAAGGTAAGCTGGAGAAGGAAATGGCAAACTTCTCCAGTATCTTTGCCTAGAAAACTCCAAATGGAATCACGAAGAGTTGAACACAAAAGAATAACAACCAAAAAAACCTCTCCTGATGAATGAAAGTTATTTTTAGTGATCACAGCTATCTTAGTACAAAACTGTTCCCAAGTCCTCCAGGTTGGCATCTGTGTGCAAGACGAAAGATTTGCTTGGATCTGCATAGGTCTATACCAGGTGCATGGGTAAAGCAGATGACTAGGTCTTTGAAAGTAAATTTATCTGTCCATTTATCTCCAAATGACTTTGTAGGTCTTGGGCAAATTTGGCTTTCTTTTCTTTCTATTCCTGAGTCTCTTTGGTCATATTTGAATGAATTAAGTTATTCAGTGGTTTCAGAATAGCAGTTTGATTCTGAACAAATTTTCAATAATAAATCATCAAATAATGGAATAGTCCTTAAATCTCAAAGTTTCTGTCAATCTAAATTATTTTCTCTGGCTCACTCATACTTAACAGAAGCTCTGGCACATCTCACCTGACAGTTATATATCAGCTTTCACGCAATACTTTCATTATCACTCCTCATGTTCTTCCATTGTTTTTCTTTTTTTTTCTTCTTTTTGTCCCCACTGTTTTTCTAAAGACAATAAGGTCATCTGAAACCACCAACAACTTCCATATAATTCACATCTCTGCCTACTTTTTTCATTGTAGGGTTAATGGAATATAGATCTTCCCCGTCTATTCATAGGCCTATGTGACCACATATGTCCCCTTTTCCCTTGGAACAAGAGCCATGTTCCCAAGTCTAAAGGTACACAGGTATTTCAATCACAAATGTCTTACTGCTTTGAACTCTGACCCAGTTCACAGCTGTGATATATTCTGAGTCACATAGAGCCCTGACAGATGCTGAGCCAATTAGGCACTAAGCACATTGGCTTTCAAGCGTTTTGACCAGTCAGGGGCCCAGTCTTTGATATATATTCTGGGAGTTTGGCATTTTGCTTTGGGACTCACTCATAGAAAGAATGGTCTTTGTGATTTTCAGACCAGACTCTGTTTAGCCATTGTTAAGGCTGGCTATAGATGTAAATAAATATACACCCTGATGCTGGTGCTCCCTGATCTGGTAATGTAAATCATTCTATTATTTGATTAGACAGTTGGAGACCTGTCTATTGGGTTCTTTCCTGGATACTCACTTCTTTCTACTTATATATCTTTATCTTTTTGCATTGTTTAATTAAAGTAAGCTTATTAACCCCTTTGAAGCTATCTTTCCTTTAAAAAAGCAGATCAAAAACCTGTATTAGCAGCCCTCCTGCGTGCTGATGTTATTGGTCTTATACCTCCACAACAGCTGCTAGTATCCTTATTGATACATTCATCAGATGTTGGAAAGTGATAAATGTCCTTGACATACTTTGGGACACATGCTCCAATTTTTAAAATCTAGTTGGTCATATGAAAGTAGTTTTTTCTTGGTCTTTCTCAGGCATTTTGTTGTTGTTCAAAAACCATGGGATTTTCCTGGCAAAGATATTGGAGTGGTTTGCCATTTCTTTCTCCAGCTCATTTTACAGATGAAGAAACTGAGGTAAGTAGTGTTAAGTGACTTGTCCAAGGTCACACAACTAGTAAATGCTTGAGGTCAAATTTGAAATTGGGTCTCCCTGACTTTAGGCCCCATACTTTATCCATTGTTCCACATAGCTGCCAGGGATAGGAATCTGATAACACCCACTAGAAACTAAGACTGAAAATCTACTATTTGCCTACCAGATAGTCCAGATATCTTGAATCTATAAAATAGTAGGCTAGCCCACTTTATTCAATGGACCATCATTCATATCTTTCCATTCTTCTTTGATACCAATACTCTAAGATGATGCCTATGAGCTTCTAGACTCTGTGATGATACCTTTGACCAGCAATTCTTTCATCTGGTTTCTGAAGCCTTCTCCCAGATATAAGAGCATCTTCCTAGATCGTTTCTGGAACATTGGGAATGGGTAAGTTGGATTCTATGGGTCACTCCTTGAGCACATCCCACATCCCACTCATGCATTGAGGATAAACTTGTCTTCTTGCTAAGCCTTTGATTCACCTGATCCCTACATTTTTTCCACAATGAAGTCAAATACTTCAGACCCCATTTCTGAACTTGAAAAGCCAGTGTTGTCATGATGTACAGTGCTACAGTTTTTCCACTATTTTCCTGTAGGCTGCTGCACAGGTTACATGAATGGCAAAAATGTATGGGTATTGGATGCCAGCTTATTGCTTTTAGCATCCTGTTAATATTTCAAATAGGCTAGGATTGGGTTCCACCCCATGCTGATCCTTCAATGTAAGTTTCTGGGTCTAAATTCACCAGAGCCATGATGTCCACCTGCCTGTTGAGAATTTCCAGCTCATTGGGAGGTATCTCAGATATGGATAGTCATTATCTGTAAAAGCAAGGGCCCTGAAATACACAGGAGAGCCTGCTGTATGGGTTCTTTGATCTGCTTTTCTAAAAGGAAAGCAACTTTTTGAGGAGTCAACAATCATTTTAATCAAGCACATATATCATTCACTTAGTTCAGAGGAAAAAGTCAGCACCCTGAACTTCAGAGAATATATAGAGAAACCAAAATCAACAGACAGGGCTTCCAGCTGTCTGACAGATAACTGTCTGACCATACATACATAGTTATCAGAGAGAGAAGCACCAACATCTATCTGGGTTTTCAAAGCTTGGGGGGGGCTCCTTAGTGGCTGCCCAGAGACTGGTCTGGCCAAACAAACACTTCCAATAAGTAAACCCCAAAGTAAAACCTCACCTCAGAGTATTTATACATTTTTCAGAGCCAGAGGGCATCACAACCCTTGAGAACTAGTGTCTCATTAGAAAATTAACCAAAGGTGTGGGCCTCTCCTAATAAAGCTTCCCTTTATTGGGCAGGCCCATTAATTCGTGGAGAAGATCTTTAATTCATTAGCATTACATTATCATTCAGTGTACGAAGTCTAAGCCCAAGGTACTTTCCTCAAATATCTCATAGATTTATCGGAATATGATTATAATTTGAGTTCTAGTCAGTCAACAGGCTTTTATTAAGCACTTATTCCATGCTGGTTATTGACACTGGAAATACAAAGAAAAGGCAAAAATAGTTCTTTAGCTCAAGGAGCACACACCCTGGAGGGGAAAACAAAAAAGCAAATATACTATGTCAATATGAGATACATATACCGGGCAAGGAAGAGAGAATTTTAGAAAGAAGTGACTAGCAGCAGAGAAGACACCTCTTGTGCACGGTCAAACATGAGCTGAAGTGTGAAAGAAGCCAGGGATGCTAAGAGGCTGAAGTTAGAAGAGAGTTTTTTAGAAATGAGGAACCACCAGTTAAGAGATAAACTGTATGTGAGGGGAATGTAAGGCAGTTCTCACTTTGCATAAAGTAGACCATTCAACAGCATTCCATAAACCTTTACAATCTAGTAAGAAGGCCAATCAGCATCATTAACACGAAACAAGACAAGGAGATTGTGAGCAGGTGCCACTAAAACAACTAAATCAAGAAGTCCAAAAAAAAGGTTAGATAATTCTGGAGCTAAGAATAATGCTAAGGATTAGAGATTAAGGTTTGAATGTTGTCCTCATGGGTGGTTATCGAAGATATTTGGGAGTAGGTCACGTCTCATCTCTCATTTCTCCACTCCTCTCACTGCTTGCTATATACTTGGTAAATAGCTATTGAATTGAAGAGGGAGCAAAGAAAATAATGTAGGGGATGGTGGAGAAGGTTAATGATTTGGAATGGGACAGAATTGGAGAAACAACTGAACTCTTAGTAAGCTGCCACTTGTTCTTAAATTACTTAAAACCAATGGTTTCTTTAAGATCTTAAGCATCTGTATTGTTTGTTCTTCTTTCTCTTCTTAGGACAATTACTACTCTTCTCCTGCCTACCAACTCTGGGCATAGGTCAGCCTGAGGTAGAGTTTCAAGTCCAATGTTGAGTTTAGCAGATGAGAAGCAGGTAGCTGTTGAGTTTCATGTGGAATTTCAGATGAAATCCTGGCCCATGTTAGTATTTGCTTGTCATCCTACCAACACTGGTTTCTGAAACTACTTAATCTTTATAGTCAGATGACTGGATTTATAAAATGGAAAAGGAGAACAGACAGGGATATTGTTATTCTAGGACAAGGGTATTTCATGTGTGGTCCATGAACTTAAAAAAATTTTTTTTGATTACTGTATTTCAGTATAATTGGTTTCCTTTGTGATCTTATGTATTTTATTTAATGCACTTAAAAACATCCTGACAATGGGTCCCATGGTCTTCCCTGGAGTGCCTCAGTCCCCATGTGTAGTTCTTACCACTTGGTTACTACTCCTGGCTATTAAGCAGTCTCTAGGTACTGTCCTCTCCCCAAATCTCTTTAGGGCTGGAAAAAGGTATCAACAAACCAAGATATCTTGGATCTTAGGATCTTTATTTCTTATCCTAATGATCATTCTCAAGGGAGATAACTGCTTCCTGTTCTTAACTCTGCTGCCTTGAAAAAGGGATCAATTTTTAGGTGTGTCTGTGGTTTTTTTTCCTGTCTCGAGTGGTATCCTGGGTGATATGGCTAACATACTGTTATACTTTTCCCTTTTTGCTTGTGAGTACCCGAAAGAGCCTTAGCCTAAAAGGCCAAGGTCTCCCCTGGGCTCTTTCCAGTCAACCTGATGAATATCTGGTCAATGGATCCAGTTGGTTCAGGAAGAGAAAGTGAGGCTAGTGACCTTGCACAGCCCTCCCTCACTCAAAACAAAGTCAAGTGCAAGTCATGTTATCATTTCTCTGATGTCATGGTCCTCTTGGAAAACAAAGGACAAAGACTCATAACACAATAAGCCTTTACATTACAGCAATTTTTATGTAATGCTAATTTTCCTGTAAATGTGAAGGAAGGAGGGAGAGAGGGAGACAGGAAGGGAGCCACCCACAAATGGAGTGAGGGAGCTGGTACACAATTCAAGGACACACAGGAGTTGGGAACAGAGAATGGAGGGCAGGAGAAGGAACAGGCAGGGGCAGGGACAGACTCTAAGTTCTTCAGCTCAGAAAGGTGGAAAAAAGACATGGGGGGCTGCATACACTAGGTCTTCTCTCTCTAGACACTGGAGATCTGGAGCCAATTCCAAGATCTGGTGGTGGCAGCCTCTCTTCTGCTTTCACTTGGAGGGGTTTTTTAGGGTTTTTTGTTATTGTTATTGTTGTTGGGGGTGGGGAGTGACAGGCTGTGGAGCATAGAGCCAAGGGGCTTAAGTGGAGAGAGACTGAGCACAGTACTGTGCAGTAAAGTTAACAGAGGTGGGGGGTTTTTCTTTTTGTTTTTTGGTGTTCTTTCAGAATTCTTACTGTAAAGTTAAATTTGCATAATACAAATTTACATTGATATAAAGCAAAAGCCATCTGTAGTTTGATAGTAGAGTGTATGGAGGGGAGTAAAGTATAAGAAGATTGGAAAGGTTCCCACTTTTCCTTTACTGGGTTGTGAAGACCTTTAAAAGACAAACAGATTTTATACTTGATCCTAAAGGTAATAGGGAGTTACTGCAGTTTATTGAGTAAGGAGGTGACAGAGTCAGATGACTTCAGTAGCTGAGTGATAGATGCCTAGAGAGGGGAAAGACTTAAGTCGGAGAAACCAGTTACAAAAGCTTTGGCAATGATCTAGGCAAGAGGTAATGACCTGTACTAGAATGGCACCAGTGCCAGAGAGAAGAGGATGTAGATGAGAGATGCTATAAGGATAAAGTAACATTAGATTTGATATGCAAGGGGAGTGAAAGTGAGGAGCTGAGAAAGACAGTGAGATTGTGAGCCTGCAAGATAGGAAAAACAGTGATAAAGTAAAGAGCAGAGGGTTTGGAGAAAAGACGATAAATTCTGTTCTGGACATGCTGAGTTTGTGATACTTCGGCATCAAATCTGGGGCACCTAATTCAAGATATCTTAAAATGTCCTTGGTAAGCAACAACCACAGAGTGCAAGGATTTTTTCTGGTAGACTTAGAATTTCATTGCCATGCAAGGACTTAAAAAATTCCCACTGGTCTTTTAAGGCAAAATGCCTCCACATCCAGAGAAAGAACTATGGAATTCAATCGCAGAATGTAGCAGATCATTTTTTTTTTCATTACATTTTGGTTTGTTATATGATTTCTCCCATTCATTTTAATTCTTCTATGCAACATGACTATGGTGAAAATGTATTTAATAGGAATGTATGTGTAGAACCTATATAAAATTGTATGCTGTCTCAGGGAGGGAGTGGAGAGGGAGGGAAAAAAATCTAGGTTATATGGTAGTGCTTGTAGAACACTGAAAATAAATTTTAAAAATATATAAAATGTCCTTGGTAATGCAGGACTAAAGCTCAGAAGAAAGATAAGATATAGATTGAAAAATCATGTGTTTAAATATGATTATTGAACCACTGTCCAGTACAGTATTACTGTCCACATCCTCATCACCATCACCTCTGCACAAGATCCCAGGAGTCCAGATGGAATAGATCCATAAGGAATCAATGATTCAGTCAATGACATGTTCTCAGGCTTCAGTCAATATGAACTCTTTCCCTTACCCCCTGTCCTTTTAACTTTTTCAGTACCAAGATTGCATTCTCTTCACTAGCCTATCAAACATATGCATAACATGACTAGCCACAATTATAAATATTGGGTTACTTAGTACATATGTTAGAGGCAATAGATTCTTGAGAGACTGTCATTAACAGTCACTCCAAAGAGACTTTTTCTGTCTGACTGAAGAGATATAGAGAGAAAAGGGATGAAGAAAACATATTTCCTGAGAGAATTAATTAGCATCTGTTACATAGTAAGTGCTTGTAAATCCTTGTTAATTGACTGAGTTTATAAAAAAGCATGATAAAGAAGATTCTAGAACAACTGACTCTTGTCCTGAGAGCTATTTTTTAAAATATTTTATTATTTTTCCCAATTACATGTAAAAAACCATTGTTAACATTTTTTTTTTATTTCAAATTCCAAATTATCTCTCTTCCTCCCTCCCCTCTCCCTTCCCTGAGATGGTAAGCAATTTGATATGGGTTATATATGTGCAATCATGTAAAACATATTTACATATGAGTCATGTTATAAAAGAAAAAACAGATCAAAAAAAACTACCACAAAAAATAAAGTGAAAAACCATATGCTTTGATCTGCATTCAGACTTCTTCCTCTGGAGGTAGCCAGCATTTTTCAACCTTTGGAATTGTCTTGGTTCATTGTATTGCTGAGAATAGCTAAGTCACTCACAGTTGATCATCATACGATATTACTGTTACTGTGTTCAATGCTCTCCTGGTTCTACTCATTTCACTTTGCATCAGTTCATGTAAATCTTTCCAGGTTTTTCTGAAATCACCCTGATCATCATTTCTTATAGCACAATTATCCTGAGAGTTATTGAATGGTGGAATTGTTTCAAAAATGAGAAACAAAGAAAAGTAGTAGTAAAGGTGATTCTGGATGTGATTTTTCTTATAGCTAAAATATTACAAATAATTATTTATTTCTTCATTTTATTATTGTTACATTGTTAAGCTATATCTAGTAACTGATATTATTTCGAACCTGGAAGATTAACAGTTTTTATAAAGATATGAACAATGACTTATGGGAAAATGTTTCACCAGTTTACTAAATATTACATAATTTAATTACTTAAATTACTAAATAATTCATTTACTTATGTCATTTAATTATTAAGTAAATAATATTTAATATACTGAGGTAGAGACCGAAATCAGCCTAGTTAAATAATGAAAAATTATAAAGGAAATATCCAAATTTGCCTCTGGATTACCTTAAAACCTGGGATGATGGGAATAAATACAGTAATAGATCAGGGAGCAGACTGAGGGGTGAACACCCTATTTAGGTTACACATGAGTGTGATCACACCCTAAAACCATACTAGATATATCTAGCTATCTAATCCACAACTATAACAGAAAATGGGTCTATTTCTCTGGTATGTCCTAATAGAAGTATTCTTAGATCAGGCTGTAATGGTAAGGGAAATTGAAGATCTTCCCTGACCCTTAATAGACTCATGTGACCTGCTTTGAGCTCTGGCCCAGTCCACAACCTGGGTCACCTGGAGCTGATGGTGGGAAGAATTTGCCAAATGGGTGGAGCAGGAAAAGAGAGTGAGGTAGAGCTGAGAGAGAGGAGACAGAGCCGAGACAGAGCAGAGCAGGGAGCATGACAGTGTAATAGAAGGCATCTCAACATACATAGGGGAGGGTCTGCTATCACAAGTTCTTTGATCGCCTTTCCTAAAAGGAAAGGCAACTTTTGAGGGGTTAACAATCTCCTTTAATCAAGCACATATACCATTCATTTAGTTCAGGAAATCAACAGACAGTTCTTCCAAACTGTCTGACATAAGCAAAAAATATATCACAAATCAACAGACAGGTTTAACTGTCTGACCATAGTTGCCAGAGAGGGAAGCACCAACATCTGGGTTTTCAAAGCTGGAGGGTTCCTTAGTGGCTTCCCAGAGTCTCGTCTGGCACACAAAGCTTCTTCCAAACACTAAGTCCAAAAATAAAACCTCAACTCAGAGTATTTATACCTTTTTTAGAGCCAGAGGACCTTCCTACAAATCTCCCCCAATCAAATTCCCATTAATGGGCAGGCCCATTAATGGATGGGGAAGATCTTTAATCACATATACATATACATATACATATACACATATACAAATACATACTATTTCTAGTTAAAGAAACTCTTGTTTCTGTACTTTATTACTCGTGAAGATTCTTGGTTGATAAAGGCAAGATTCAATCAGAGGCACTTGATTATACTAAAACAAAAACAGCAAAAAATCCTATTTTGCTTGCCTTTACACTGAGAGAGGGAATGATTTTGCCTAAGGGAGTTTGTTTGTGGGGAGGTTTGATGGAGGGAAACTCAGAGATGGTCATGCTCCCTGCATTGATAATGTATATAGATTTCTTTGTTACTATGATGGATTTGGCTTTCTGATATTTGAATAAATGTCTTGGTTTCATCTTTGAGGAAGAGAGTTTATATTTTGCAAATTTACCCTGGAAATACAGATGCATATCCATAATGGCTGCTATGGGTGTTGCATTGGTGTTACACAGGTCTTCTTCATGGCCTTCATTCTCTTGGTCCTTTATCTTTCTAAGGAAGAATGTCCACTATTCCATATCTTGTGAGATCTTCTGTGGTCTTTTGGCTTTGGTTTTGCGTTTTCAGAGTAGCTTTCTCAATTTGCTTCCATTGACATTCAAGAAGATATTCCTACCTCAATGAAAGTTGAGCTCTTCTTAGCATAGATACCACAGTCCTCCATGTCTATTAGCATTTGCCTCACCTCAACTCACTATGGTGACACCAGCCAAGATTCAATACCAGTCATGAGTGGATAAAGCTCAGAGCTATGTATTACCTTTTTCTGGTTACTGCAGACTAATCTTATCCTCTTTCTTAGATACTACCATACTTCTCTGAATTATTCTCTGTAATTGAGAATGTACTTTGACTCTAAAGTCAGGAGGTTTATTTTCTTTATGCTGATCAATAGAACATGTAAATGTAGCATATGCTTCCTGAAGAGTTTCACCACCGCCATATTGCATCTCTAGGTTTTGGATACATATTAGTCATGTGATTTTAAGCAATCTAGTCTTTAGGACCTGTACAGAGCAAAGAACTATTACAGGAAGGAGCTTGTAGTCCCCTGGACCTCAGTGGCCTTTTCAGTAGCAGGGGCTACCTTTATTAGATCTATGGGCATATATTACTCTCTCTCTGCTTAAAAGTTCTCTTATTTGTGGAAACTTGCACTTGACTAAAATGAAGTCAACGTCTCTTCCTCCTTTCACACCTCCACTGAAGTGAATATGGAATGTATCTCCTGCCCTTTAAAGACATCTAAATCTCTTGCCTAATCTGATGTGCACCTGCATTAATTTTATTAGGATTTAGTAGCCATTGTCTTTTCTTTAATGTGAAAGAGAAATTGATAGGTAGGTACATAGATAGAGATAGCACATTTATAAGGGGCTGACCATGTGCCCACTGTGCTAAAACCATTGGAGATACAGAAACAAGCAAGCAAAATAATCGCTGCCTTCCTTACATTCCAATTGAGGAAGATACTAATGAGGGCTGGAGAGATAGAGATATAGGAATTCCAAAACTGTAGTTGCCTGTGTGGGCCATTTGGAAAAAAATTCCCAAACTCAAGCATTATTAAGGTCAAGGTGGTAAAGATTTATTACACTTTTCAGCGGGCAAGAGTTCTTAGGGAACCTGCAACCTTGGAGGGGTATAGGTAAAGTTTATATAGGATATTCTATAGTAAAACATGTGCCAAATATGCTAACTAGGTGATTCAGGGCAGAATTAAGGAGTGATTAAGGAGTGGTTAGTTCTTAAAAGGAACATGCACTTTTGGTATCTACTGCACAGGTATTTTACCCAGAGTTCTTTGGGAACTAGCCCAAGGAGGGAGTTTTAGGCCTGAAATGCCACTAAGTCAACTAACAGACAGGACTGACTAAGTAATAAAAGGCTGCTCTCATCAATGTCTTGTTAGACAAGATAAATGTGAAGGAGTATACGTATGTCTAAATCTAGGATAATGGTGAGTAGTAAATGTCATTATGACCCAGTACACAGCCGATTCAAACTAATAAATTCTACAGCTGGCTACTGCAGCAGGAAGGGAGACAGCCATTTTTGCTGGAGCAGGCTGTTGTTGGGCTGGGAGGCTAAGGAGAAATTTGATTTTTAAAGAGAAATGTGATTTTAGAATTGGGGTCCAAGCACATGTACCCAAGCACCCCATCAATACCTTAAAGGGGAGCTGTAAAGCATGAAGAGGTGGGGTAAAGAAACATAGTGAGGCATGTGAATGTTCAGAAGTAGAGATGAAACCTAGCTCCAGGAAATATAAGGTGAAAGGTCATCAATTAGAAGCCAGGGTGATTCCAGGGAGGAAGTGAGGTTGATGAAAGGAGTAATGAAGGGGGTAGGGGGAGAGAGAAGAGAGGGAATGATGCATTGACTTGGGTTGTTAGCTACAGAGGCAGAATCAGCTTTTCCTCACAGGAAGGGAAAAGATAAACTTAGATGAATTTGGCAATTAATGGGAAACTGATCTCTCACCTGGAAAAAGAAAGAATAGGGAGCTATCCCTTGTGATGCTTGGCATCACCAACTGTTAACTCTCAGCTCTTGGGAATTTATAATTGCAATCACGTTATATAGCAATATCCACCCATCAAAGTGTCAAAAGATGGGAGTGGAGGGGTAGGAAAGGGAGGAAGACAGCAGGCAACAGGACATTAGCCACTTTGCTCAATTCTGCCCACCCACATCATAGAAGATAAAAAACAAACTCTTCTTCCAGCTTTTTTTCCCCAAAATTCTATAACATATAAAGTCCTATAAAGCCAAGTTCAAAAAACCTCAGCAGTTGGTGAACTCTTGGGGAACATCTGCTTGAGTCTCTTGTCTCTGTAGCAGGGATAACTGGGCTAGGTGTCCATGACCCCAGGGCTACGTTCAATACTACAAAAAGTGCTGCTATGAATATTTTGGCATCTATGGGATCCCTCTTTCTGTCATTGACTTCCCTGAGCTATACACCTAACAAAGAGATCTCTAGGTTAAGGGGCATGCTGATTTTCATCACTTTTTTAAAAGCATAATCAATAAATCAAATATTCATTAAGTGGTTACTAAGTACCAGATGCAGTGCTAAGGGCTAAGGTTAAAAAAGACAAAAGTGAAACAGTTCCTGTTCTCAAAAAGTTTGCATTCTAAACACTGTATTCTATACCAACAGAAAGGTTGGACCAATTCAAGGCTCTGTATGTATTAGAACACCTCTCTTTCCACAGTCCCTCAGTTTCAGTGTTTCATAGAGACAGTTTCCTTCCCAACTTGTGAAGAGTTTGGGGAGGTCTTCCATATGTTTGAATTGGACAGGGTTATGCTGACCTGAAAACTACCAAATAACAATTTTGAGTACCTAGTTGGTAAAGTGGATAAAATGTTGGCCCTGGAGTCAGGAGGACCTGAGTTCAAATCCTGCCTTAGACACTAGCTGTTTGCCCCGGGGCAAGTCACTTAACCCTGTTTGCCTCAGTTTCCTCCTCTGTAAAATGAGCTGGAAAAGGAAATGGCAAATCACTGTCATTGCCAAGAAAACCCCAAATGGAGTCATAAAGAGCAAACAAACAAAAACCAACAACACAAAAACCAAAAAACCATGATTGAACAAAAACAAAATGCTGAACAGGGATGCTGAAACTGGTCTCCAAAGGGGACTTTAAAGATCTGAGCAGGACCATTAGTGGAGATGTTGACATTCTCCCTCCACTCCCCAGATCAAGAGGACTCTTAGGATGGGTGCTAAAAGGCTAGAGGAGGGAGGCACCCAGACAGCTAAAAAGTCCTGTGTAAAATTGCCAAAAGGTTTAAATTTCCTCTCCTCAACTCTGTCTCCTTGTGCTAGCTATGCTAAGAGGCACTGTAAAAAATAGAGATACGTAATAAATACTGCCATTCTTTTAAAATTTCTTCCTTATTCTGATTTCCTTTCTCTTTACTTAAGGCCTGTGCTCCATCATTAAAGCTCTGTATTGCACTGTCTGTATATTGGTGTATAAAGGAGTATAAAGGAGAGGACTAGCAGCCACCTGAATACATTTTTTAAATAAATCAAAGATTCTTTGATGACACATAGATTTTTATAAACGGAACTTCTTTGGTCTGGTGACCAGAGCCGCCTCTCTTGGTGAACTTCAGGCTTTTTATTAACAATCTGTATTTTAAAAGCGAACTTCCCAAAGACGAGTGTAAACTGGATCAAGACTGGTTTTGCTTCTGCTAGTCAGCGCCTGCAGCAGACGGGTTCACTAATAACTCAAGCGGCCCACCTTCAGAAGCACCTGGACCCACACCTGGGGAAAGGGGAAGGCTCCGCCCCCCAGCCGAGCCCCCAGGGCGGAGGCGGAGACAAAAGCGGAGATTGCCCCGCCCCTTTCTGTTGGGAGGAGGCAAGTCCTCCTCTGCCAAACTCTGGCTGCCCCCGTGACCCCCGCTGTCTACACTGATTTGTGTTAGTTCCCAAGAGATCTTGGACATAAAAACTTTATTTTACGCAATGATGTTTTTCCCTTCGAAAGAAGGCTTCCCTGCTAGAGGAAACCACTTCCTAGGAGATACACTTGTCACGCCCAGCAGTGATTTGCCCAGGAGCGAGAATTTTGTGCGCATGCTCCATCTCAGCGAGGCGGGGGTGGGGGGGTTGGGGGAGAAAGAGAGGAGGAGTGTGCGCATGCGCCGTCCTAGCTCCATCTCCGAGAGTGGGTAGGCCCGCAGCAGACGGAAGTGGGTGTGCCGGAGACGGTGGCCGAAGAGGGCCGCTCCGGAAAGGGCCGATGGAGTGAGGGCCGCAGGCCGGAGGGGGTCGCGGGTTCCCTAGGCCGGTCCCGCTCGGAGCGGCTATGATTCCTCCACAGGAGGCGTCCGTGCGGCGGCGGGAGATAGAGGACAAATTGAAGCAGGTGAGGCCGAGGCGACGGGAAGGGGAAGGACTGCTTGGGAGATGGAGGAGGGCTTGGGGGGCGCGGAGGTGGGGAGAAGGAAGGGGATGGGACCCGCGGCCGGCGGGGCGGCGGAATCGCCCCCTCTCCGGCCCACCCCACGGGGTGACTAACGCCGCCCTCCTCTATCATCCATCCGTCCATCCCCCAGGAGGAGGAGACGCTCTCCTTCATCCGAGACAGCCTGGAGAAGAGCGACCAGCTCACCAAGAACATGGTGAGTGTGGGGCACGGCCCCCGACCCTGCCCTGTCACCCGGCAGGCCTTTATGGAGCGCCTCCTCGGTGCTCGGCGCGTCGCTAACCGCGGGGGACGCAGACAGGCCGGAGGCAGTGCCTGCCCTTCTACGACCCAACGGGAGACCCGTCGTGCAGACAAACACAGATAGGAGAAAGTAGAGTGTGCGTGATTGCAGAGAACCTGGTGGGTGTTGTGTGGCCGCAGTTTCCCCGTCGGTAACCCGAGGGGGTCGGACTCATTGATCCCTAAGGCCCTTGTCGGTTTTGGCTCTCTGTGCTCCGGATGATTGTATCCTTCTCCGATTCTGTGATGTTCCCCTCATGTTCGGTTCTGTGGGCCACGGGCTGATTGCAGGGTTTTCGGTCTACCCAGCTCTGCCCCCGCTGCCTCTCTTGAGTTAGGACCCAGAAGCTGGTTACTCTTCTTATGTCATGTTTGCCTTACTAGTTCCTTGTCAGGTACCCCAAATAAATACTGATTGGGCATCCACCTGCATGTTACACTGTGTACAGGCTCTGTGGAATATAGAAGAGGTGGTTTCTAAGCTTATTTTCTGAAAAGGAGATTAGATGAGCACAAAGGAGTAGATTTAACTGTGATCGTGTACAGGTACATTAAGCACCAGGATGGTAATAAAGGTACAATATGTATGGAAAGCAATAACTATGTGCCTTTATACTTCCAAATTTCAGTTTAGACATTTATTAAGCACTCATTGTGTACAAGGCACTCTGTTAGGTAGTGGAGATACAAAAACAAAGAGAAACTGCCTTCCTTCAAGAAGCCACCAAGTGGCTGTAAGAAATGAGCCACATGTATAACCTTAAAAAAAAATGATAGAAATGATAAATATGTGTAGATAAGATAATTTGAAGAGACTATGTGCTAACAATTGGGGAAGTGAAAAGAAGCTTCATAGAGGGAAAAGGCACTGAGTGGATCCTTGAGGGAAGATAAGAATTTTGAAAGGCAGAATTGAATAGGAAGTATATACTAGATATGGAGTATAGTTTGTGCAAATGCATGGAGACAAAATATGGAATACCTAATTAAGATAGGTAATGCACTTAGTAAGCACTTGCTGTGTACAGAAACAGTGTAGCATGCTAAGAATGCAAATGTGTGAAGGGGAATAATATGAATTGAAGTTACAAAGTTAGGTAAGAGATAGACTATGGAAAATTTTAAATTTTAGAAAATTGTACTTTATTTTAGAGACAGTAGGGAGCCACTGAAGATATTTGAGCTGGGGAAGGACATAGATGTACCTGTTCTTTAGAAGGATTATTTTGGCAACTCTGTTGAAGGATTGGAGATGAGAGACTAGAAGTTAGGAAACCGGTTAGGAAGTTATTACAATAATAGTTCTAGCAAATGATGAGAGCCTGAACTGGGGTGAAAGTGTGAATGGAAAGAAGATTCCACATTTTGAAGGTGGAATCAACAGGACTAGGCAACTGATTGAAGTTTGTGGGGAAGAGAGAGAGGGAAAAGTTTAGGATAACTCCAAAGGTCCATACTTGGGTGACTAGGATGAGGGCAGAGAAACCAAAATAGAGACATTACTTTCATCAGTGTGAGTAATCTCTCCACCTGTGCACATCAAAACTTCTACATCCCCTCGTGCGGTTTCGTGAGTTGCTGGGGCCAAAAAACTTCATCTTCTAATAACCAAACATTTGGTGGTGAGTTTCTTTGAACTTAACTAGACTGGTTCTCAGATGACATTTTGTCACCGATTCAGTGTCTCAGTGTGGAACCTACCAGAGTTTGCTTTTCTTTCTAACAGACTTCACGATTCCCACTACAACATGATGAGGCACTGAAGCAGAGCTTTTGTGAAGGAATATCTGTGTGCATGTAGTTATTTATAATAGCCATACACATATATAACAAGAGGCAGTGGAATTTGATGGATAGAAAACTGGTCTTGAAACTGAGAAGACCTGTCATACATTGCAAGTCACTCAACCTGTCAGTGTTCTAGACCATCACTTCTTAAATTGTGGGTCACAACAGTGGGGCTTTGAAAATGTTGGCAACAGTAAACAGCGAAACAATCAAAAACTAATTAAAAATCAACCAAGTAATGAATGCCAGGTGTTTTCTGGCAGTACTTGCCCATGTTGCTTCTTGCAGCTTCACTTCAGCCTTGGTTCTGAACACAAAGCATGCACAGGTTACACTGTACATGCTCTCAGGCCATACACCAAGGAACACTGCCAAAACATGAAAAGGGGTCCCAAGTGGAAAAAGTTTGAGAAGCCCTATTCTAAATAACTCTCTATGAAGCCCTATTCTAGACAACTCTCTAAGTTGCAGAAAAGATGCTGATCTGTATTGGTAGAGGGAGTTCCCACACCTTGATCTTCCCCTTGCCTGCCACTTATAGTATAAATGTTTATTGACTGACTGACTTGACTTATTCTTGTGTACATACAGACAGACATATATATTTCATGTAGATAGAAGCAAAGAGTAGGTTTTGAAAGATTGTCAGGACATCTGGAGCAAATGTTTTATGTGCAACCTTGTATTCAATCCAAACAGGCCTCATAGAGGAGAGGAAATTAAAATGATTTTAAAGGATGCAGGAGAAGTTATTCTAGGAATAGGAAACAGCTTGTGCAGGTGCTTAAAGAGAATAAAGAACACATAAAGGAGTTGGGCTTGCTTTTATAGAGCAGAGGCTGTAGGTAAAAAAGAAAGAAATAGAGCTCTTAAATTAGGGAGAGGAAACTGTCAGAGAGCCTTAAAAACTACAGAGGATTTAGAACTAGAGGAGATCTTACAGATCATCGAGTCCAGTTCCCTCATTTTATAGAAAAGTGAAGTAGGTCATTTGTCCAAGGTCGTAGAAAGTTGGTTTCAAACTTAAATTTTATGGTTCCAAATTCAGCTTTTTCCCCCCTAGATCATTATCTTACTGCCAGTGGTCTAACTTAAGCCAGTTTCCTAATACTTGTATTGCCAGCCTCCTGGGGTTGTTGTGAGGAAAGTGCTGTATAAACTTTAAAGCACTATAAGCCATGATCAGTCTAAAAGTTTCCTCCTTTCCTGCAGGTTTCTATCCTGTCATCTTTTGAGAGCCGACTTATGAAGCTAGAGAACTCCATCATCCCTGTGCATAAGCAAACAGAGAACCTGCAGCGATTACAGGAGAATGTGGAGAAGACCCTATCCTGTCTAGACCATGTCATCAGTTATTACCATGTGGCCAGTGACACGGAGAAGATAATTAGGGAAGGGTGAGCCAAGCCCAGCTTTCTGCACCATTATTCCTATTTGGACCAGAGAATCTGGGCCATGTGATGGGGATATTTACAATATTGAATCCCTTCTCAGAACATGACATCTTGAATCCCTTTTCTCTTAATCCCAGCAGAGCACAGTCCTTCCCTGGTTTGCCACAGTATCAGGACTGCTGAGTGTTACAAGGTGTCCACAATTACCCTCCCCAGCTGACCAGGGTGGTTTTCTTTTATAGCCCCACAGGAAGACTAGAGGAGTACCTGGGATGTATGGCCAAAATCCAGAAAGCAGTGGAGTACTTTCAGGACAACAATCCTGACAGCCCAGAGCTGAACCGTGTGGTAAGAGGGCTTCTCTCTGCTCAGTTCACTAGTATTGATCAAGAAACAAGAGAAGAAATAGTTCTTGCTTTCAAGGGTTAAATATGAAGTATCTAGTGAGCCATGCCCAGCCATTCCTGTCCAGAACCAGCATAATTACCAACATTTGGACCTGTCTGTCACTAATTTAGGTGTGCCAGGTTATACCCAAGTGCAGAATGATTGGTGTGACCCAGAACTAGGCTGGAATGGATTTGGAAACATTTCCTGGAGGACCTGATTTGAAGAAAGTAAAGATTGTAGAAAAGAGTGGAAATGGTATTTTAGAAAGCAGTGATTAATAGAGCATCATAGTAGCACAAAGTAACTTCAAGGTCAGTTAGTCCATCCCTTCATTTTACAGGTGAGGAAATTGAGGCCCAAATGACTTACCTAAAGTCATAAAGCTAGTAAGTGCCTAAGGTAGCACTTGAACCCAGATTTTCCTGACTCCAAATGCATCAGTCTATCCACTACACTGTGCTACCTGTAAATGTTGTCAATATGCATTCAACATGTGTTCATTGATACCAGCAACATGCTAGGTCCTGTGCTCAGTGCTGAGCAAAAGCCCAGAAACTGATAAGGATGAGTTTGTTGCTGAGATAGTGAATAGTTTTAAAGTCAGAGCAGTACAGAGAGAAGGTATGAGCCAGAATATAGCATATTCAAGGAAGACCTTAAAACCCCTAATTAGGAATTGCAGAATGTGTGACCTGGCCTTGTTGCCGAACTGCTTACTTTGCTATTTAGATATATCCATATTTTCCTCAGTGTTGATTCCTCCCCCCACCTATGTCATTTTTTTTCTTAAAAAAAATGCGATAGACTGAAAAGCTGGAACTAGGGAACTGTATCTTCTTTTCCCAAACAGGAAATTCCTTCATGAGAAATTAGGATCAGATACAGAAGTAAATCAAAATTTAAAATGTTAGTCAAGAATGTATTTTGATCACAATGTATGGTCTTGTACTTAGGTTGGTGTCGGGCAGATGGAGCTTCCTTCCCTTGTTTTATCAGGGATACAGATCACAACAATGCCATGTCTTCTGAGTGATTTTTGTCCCTGAAAGAATATGGATTTGAACTCAGGAGACCTGAGTTCTAATCTTGGCTTTGTTATTTTCTATCTGTTTGACTTTGATCTGGTCGTTTAACTTTTCAGTCTGTTATTCAGTTTATTAATCAAATGAAGGGAGATTTGGACTAGATCAAGGGTTCTTAACTTTTTTTAGTTATCATAGGCTCTTCTATTCTCATGAAGCCTAGAAGACCCCTTCTTGCAATGGTTTGTTGCCATTTATAATTGGAGGAATTGCTAAATTTTCCTTAGAAGGTAGTGGAAAAAAATATTTTTTTTCTTATCCAAGTAACAGACACTCCCCCGCTCCTAATTTTAGCCATGAATCTCTGGGGTCCTTTCTGGCTCTGAACCTAGGGTCTTTTCATCCTTCTGTAAAGTCTTTGTGTATGCTGTAGAGCAGAGCTATCAAACTCAGCTCTACAAAAAAAAACGCAAAACTCAGATTAAAATGTAGTTGGGAAATGTTTAGCAAAATAAATAAAAATACAATAGAAAACAGGTGATGCTGATAGGTAGTTTTTCTGAGTGATACATGGCCACAGGATCCCAGTTCTATTTGAGTTTAACACCACTGTCAAGAGGAGCTTCCGCTAGATCTTTTAGGATTTTGTCAATACTGATACTAAGATATTACAGTAGTAGTTATGGTAGAGAGGTAGAAAAAGCATCTCCTAAAACCAGGAGATTTGGTCCCTGCTCTTAAGGGGCTTCCCAGGAAAATCCATTTGTGAGAATATGAATAAAACAACATAGGGTGAAGATAAGAAATGAGATAGAAGGCTGGGTTGAAGTTTTGGGCTAACCAACAAACCCTACAACAATGTGAGATAGTATTTTATAAAACTTAAAGTACTATATAAGTGGGAGATATTGCTGTCTCTCCAAAATCTATTGCCATAGGAATGGTAAAAGGGACTCTTTCAGATTGCTAGGGAGCAATTTGACCTTCTGGAGTAGTTAGTAGGGGCAAGAAATACAGAAATCTGACCTCCAGACAGTAAGAATATCATTGAGTCCCTGCTGTGTCTGACTTTTATATGTGAATGGAAACTCTGAGGAGCCGTGAAAGAGGAAAGAGTCATCTGGGCTGGTTGGATGTGGGGGTATCTGAGTCAGTTTGAAGCTCTCTGTAGTGAGTGTGAGAGGAAGGGGAGAGACTTGAATTTGCAGAGTAATGGGGAAAGAATATAAATGGCCTATGTGAAGGCCTCAATGTAAAAGCAAGGGTAGCTGACTTTACCCATAGGGGATTATATATTCTCTTTCCTGTAGAAGTTCCTTTTTGAGCGTGGAAAGGAGTCCCTAGAATCCGAGTTCCGAAGTTTGATGACTCGGCACAGTAAGGTTGTTTCCCCTGTGCTCATTCTGGACCTGATCGGTGGGGAAGATGATATGGAGGGTCAGGATGACATGACCCTGGAGCACCTCTCTGAGAGTGTGCTCCATGACGTGATTCGAATTTCCCGCTGGCTGGTGGAATATGGGAGGAACCAAGGTGAGTGAGCCTGTCCAGACCCTGCCTGTAGACTCGAGATGCTGCAGAGCCTTCTGCATTGGGGGGGCTGAAGTCACCAGGGCTGTACTTGGGGTTGTGTGAGCCCTCAGAGAAGCAGATGGCAACAGATTGGCCTTGAGAGATTTAACCATCTGGCCAGAAAGACAAGAAGATACCGTTTGAAAAAAACCCTGAAAGGATCCCTAAAGACGATGCCTCTGTTTGCTTTGTCTCTCCTCAGATTTCATGAATGTTTACTATCAGATCCGTTCCAGTCAGCTGGACCGCTCAATCAAGGGCCTGAAAGAACACTTTCGGAAAAGCAGCTCCTCTTCTGGTGTTCCCTACTCCCCTGCTATTCCCAATAAGAGGAAAGATACACCCACCAAAAAACCAGTCAAACGACCAGGTGAGCCCCTGTTGTGACTCATCTAACAGGACAAGGCCTCAGTTTCCCTACTCTACTGGGATAGGAATTCCTTCTGAAATATTGCTGGCTAGTAGAGGTGACTTAGCTGCTATGACAACCCTAGGGAGATTGTCTTTGTGTTGGGTCCTAGGTACCTGTGGAAAAGGAGCAAAAGGATTAGAGCCACCTACTCCCTCCCACAGAAATATTTGATTTTACATAAGACTTCTTCAGTGGGGAAGTCAGAAGATCTCTGGGAATCTAGAGAGTCCTAGGAACTCTGAAGAGAGTGGAACATAATGTTAGTTATGGGCCATCTTCCTCGTTCTCTCTTCAACCATTGTCTGCTTGGTGTTTTTAGCGACATTTTCATTTCTAGAGCTGGACATTTCTCTCTGGACATCTGTGGAGCTATTGCTCTATGGACATGCTCTTGGGAACAGAGCATCCTGAGGTCCTTGGAGAGGGAGTAGGTTTAACTTTTGGGTTTCATTTCAGTGTCAGTCCTGGGTCCTGAGCTATTCTGGGGGAAGATAGTTAGGGTAAAGACTAGCACATGGAGTTGCTGGTATCTTAGGTGATCAGTTTACTCTTTTGGGTTTTTTTTCCTCCGTTTTCTCCTTATCATTCCTGTGTCCCAGGCAGTCTACATTCCAGTCTCCAGGGAATCAGTGCTTCTGTGTGTTAGCCACAGCTTGCTAGGCCTTGTCGTTTCTGACACAGGAAACTTTTCTTTGAGTGAGAGGCTGTTCAACACAGTCCAAAGTGGGGCTGGGATATTTCAGAACGAGGATTCTTCTGTACCATCAGGGCCCAGGGAGCCAGACTTCTGTATTTCCTGGCCCTACTAACTACTCCAGAAGGTCACATTGCCCCCTAGCAATCCCAAAGAGTCTCTCTTACCATTCCCACAATAATAGATTATGGAGAGACAGCAATACCTCCCATTTATGTAATACTTCAGGTTTTATAAAATGCTACCTTCACAACAGCTTTGTGTTTGTGCAGAGTTTGTTGATTAACCCAAAACGTCAACTCAGCCTTCAGTCTCATGGCTTATCTTCAACCTTATCTCCATACTGAGTGTGAGTTCTCACACTTGATAGTGTCATGCTGCTGAGTCTGAACTAAGTAAACTGACTCAAGGCAACGCCCAGGATTTGTGCCCTAGAACTGACCTGAAGAATTAGGAAACTGCAGCTTGGTACCCTGTTTCCCATATAACTGTCCCAGGCCAACCCCCTCAGGGTGCCTGCTGCAAACAGTAAAGCAGCGTACCAATGGCATATTGCAGCCATGTCTCTGACGGCATTGAATCAAGTGTCTCAGGCAGAGGTCACATCTCCATTCTTTTCCCCACAAAGATGTACTTAGTTGGGGGGTATAAAATCTCAGCCTTTTGTGTCACTTGTGTCCTCCATCTGTCTCCCCCCATCCCCCCAGTGTATTTTGCTCTTGCATTCTTTGCCAGACCCTTAGAACCCTGATTTTGCTGATTGTGGACAGCTCTCCATCCTTCTTGGAGACAGACTCTCTCAGGAAGTAGTGACCTGAACCCATTGCCAGAGTGAGAACATTACCTGCCCTTGGCTTGTAAACATGAGAGGAGAAACTCCAGATAATGCCTAGGAGCCAAGAGCCAACCTCAGGTGTTCTAACCTATGAGGAGGGGAACTAAGGAGGTCATGAGACAGAACAATCACTGACACCACCACTTGTGGATCTAACTGTATGCCCAGCTTAAGAGGAGCTGGAACAAGGAACTGGCCTGATGTTCTTATGTAGCCCTGATAGACTTGATGGATGCTCTAATAAGGTCCTGGTTTCCTGGTCCATGCTGATGTATCAGTTAATTTCCCAAATGGTTCTTTTGCTTGTGGATACTAGACTTGATTCTTATTGGCTCATTAGCATGGCTGTTTGGGAGAAGGATGGGGCAAAGGCAAGAGATGCTGAGCATGGGCAGCAGAGTTCATCTTTTAATAACTAAGTGTATTGCTGAGATTCAAGGAAGAGCAGAGCTGCTTAAAACCCCGAAAGCGGGGAGTGGCCAGTACCTCGGAGTCTGCTGGACAGAGCATTTTGATTCCAGAGGGTGTCGGGGTTTGGAGGGAGGAACAGGAGTCCCTAGGGGAGAAAGAAGAAAAATGTCGAAGACATAGGAATTGAGCCTTTCTCCTTCCCCACCTACTCATATACACGTTGTGTTCATCAGTGTGCTTTGTTCATTTAAACATTTTATTTGACTTTTCCAAAGTTTTCTTTTTGGAGTGTCGTGTTCTCACAGCAATGTCTGACTCAGGAAACTCCTGGCTTCATGATATTGTTTGTGTTGTTTTAACTTGACACTAACTGTTGTTTTTTTTTCCTCCCATGCCAAGAATGTGTACCCCATTTCTCAGTCCTTTCTCTATTTCCCATGTTGTGGCTTCTGTTTGATTCGTTCTTGGCTTTCAGGTTTTTTCCAAGTTCCTTTGGGCAGTTTCAGTGACTTGCTGCTCCCGGGAAGCCCATTGCCAGTGTTAGATTGGCCTTTGGGCCTCTCTGCCTTCAACCTTGGGCTTCCCTCTCCCAAGGTTGCTTGGACCCTTTTCACTAACTCCTAGATTCTGCTTCCCTTTTTCTGTTTGAATCTTGAGGACTAGCACTGAGCATGCTCACAGAACCCTCTCCAGAGTGTGGGGATTAAGCCATGTGTCTGCTGGCTTCAAGTAGAGCCTGCTCCTGGATCTTCAGGAGGGCCTCCTCTGGGAGATCAAGCAAACGGCCTCTCTGCTGTGGGCAGGCAGGAGGGTAGCACTTCTCTTCCAGGCACCATGCCTGTTCTGGTTAAAGTGCCACACAGTGAGTGGCATCTTGTTCTCTGCCTCTTGTGATGGAACTCTGCCTAGATCCTCTCCCTTACCTGTTCTACTTCCTAAGATTTACCCAGTTTCAAGAGGATCTGGGATCAAGGAACACTTTAAATAATATCTGCTCCTAAGACTCCAGGGACTTGACTTTGGGACAGAGTGTTTCCTTTCCCTTATCTCACACCCTAAGCTACAGGTGCCACCCTGGAAAGTGGCAGGGACACTCTGGGCATGCTTACTGTTGTCAAGCTGGGTGTTGTGGGCCTTTGGGACTGGTGGAGGGCTGCTGCTGTTTTCTCTCACTCATTTCCTAGGTCTTCTTGTCTCCTCTCTGTATGGCTCTGGTGACAGGGACGATTCGTAAGGCTCAGAACCTTCTGAAACAGTATTCTCAGCATGGTCTAGATGGGAAAAAGGGGGGTTCTAACCTCATTCCTCTGGAAGGTAATCACCCTGTATTTCCATCTCCTTTCTACCCACTCCTTGACTGTGTATCCTGTGCATTTGGTAGGGCAGAGCCTCCGACCATTCTGGGGTCCCCAACCCTTCCCTGGGCTGTGGGGGTAACTCTTCTTTCTGTAGCTGTGAGAGAGGAACATGGGTGGGAATTGCAGTGTACTGGCATTACACTGGCTTCAGCTGGCATGGTGGCATTTTCCCTGTTGCTTGGTCTAGCCCTGTCTGGCTGACGGCAGCTCTGCCCTCCCGGAGGACACCCTGCCCCTTCCCTCCTTGTCTGTTCCTGTTTCCTTCTGTTTGAACTCAAGAAAAAGTTTTCTGCCAGTGGAGCAGCCCTTTCACATTCAGATTGACAATGCAGGACTCAACTACCCCAGACCCCTTTGGGAAGTGAATGGGAAATGAAGATGAATGTGACCAGTTCACTGGACAGGGCTTTTCTCCCCACTTCCACCTGGTTAGCTGGTCTTAGCAGAATTGACTCTGTCCCAAAAAGTGGAGGCACTTCTGCCAAGGAGGCACCAAGAAGGCTTTTGTGCCTGTTCAAACTAGCAGCAACGTTATTGGATAGTGGAGTTTTCTCTCACTCTGTTTGTAAAGGCCTTGGGGTTAGAGATGATGAAGCTCCCTTAAACTCTGAGTGTTAGAATACCTCCAGCTTCTCTAATCCCCTTTTTTCTCATGCTTGGATTTTCCCTCTTAGCCTCCAGGCTAGGAGTGAAATGGGAAAGATGTAACTGTTAGAGGGGATTCCCTGGGGCACTGCTGGTCAGAGTTGAAAAGGCTGTTCCAATGGCAATTTGAGACATCGGAGGGGCTTAGAGCCTTCTCCCAAGTCTCCCTATTCCCTGTCCCCCTATGAAATGTTGCTCTGCTGGAGACTGAGGGGTTCCCACCCCTAAGAAACAGCCCACTCAGTCCCCTGGATAAACCGCTGCTTGTGTTTGTGCGGCCAACATCTCGCTAGGTCACGAGCATGATTTCCGAGTTAAGCATCTGTCCGAGGCCCTGAACGACAAGCACGGGCCACTGGCTGGTGAGTACTGTGGCATAACCCCATAACCAGCTGCCAATGGCTTCCTTTGCAGCATCTCCCACTATGGGGCCAACTTCTCGACTGGACCCCTTGGCTTTCGTTGGCCACTATCCTGCATTATCATCTCTCTTTGGCTGTAGTTCTTGTTTGCCATCCTCCAGATGAGGGTACTGCTGCCTCAGGAGAGTGGAAAGATACATCTCAGTGACCAGATGGAGATGGAGAAGAAGCCAGAGCTGCAGGGAGGCTAGGCAGCAGGAAGAGAGTGGGATGACAGCTGCTCTCCACCTGACCATAGCCCCTTGGCTCTGGCAGCAGCCCAACTCTGAATCCTGTGCACTTCTGCCTCCCTCTCTCAGGCTTAGTGCCCAGGGCTTCTGCCAGGCTGGCTGCTGATATTGAGACCCCTTCTCTTCTCCCTTGGGGTGCTGGCTTCAAGGGCTCCCTCGCTCTCCATCGTATTTGGATGAAGGGCAGAGCTAATGTGTTTTCTCAGGTTTTGGCCACCAGGCTGCTTGGCTCACTGGGGCAACATGTTTGCCTCTGTCTCCATTCCTTCCGGTAGTGTTGCTGAGGGGAGCCATGCCAGGGCTCTCCCTGAAGCTTGTTCTATTGGTAACTATGCTATGTGGGGATCAGCCTATGGAAGGAAATACCATTTCTTCAGGAGGAAAAAGAAGCTGTGTTCAATTCTCCTATAGTGAATGTTGCACCCTACTATATTCTAGGGCTTCCTCCTGGCCAAGACCACTCATGAACCTTAGCACTTGGCAGGTGGGTAGGACCTGGCCTAGCCTTTCTGAGAAAAGAGATTGAGGGATCTCTTCCTTCCTGCACCTTTAAGGGATGTATATGTTTTAGGTATACACACTTCATTCTGTGGTCATAATTAACAGGCTAGAGAATAGGCTCCCCATTTTCTTTTTGTTCCTTTACACCCAGCACCTACACATTTTCCAGATATAGGGACAAGCTAATTCTACTTTTCCACGTTGCTGGTCTGGGCAGCAGGCAGAAGCCAGGGGGGTAACTCACTCCAGAGTGGAACACTGGGCTGGGAGTGAAGTTGCTCCCCAAACCAGTGACTCAGGTCACACTATCCCCACAGGGAGGGATGATATGCTGGATATGGAAATTGATGCCTACATCCACTGCGTCAGTGCCTTTGTCAAGTTGGCACAGAGCGAGTACCAGTTGCTGACGGATATCATCCCTGAGCATCATCAAAAAAAGACGTTTGACTCCCTTATCCAGGTCCTAGCTTTGCTTCTACATGAATTATCTGGGCCCCTGCTCACCAGTCTCATTCATACCTGCTTACAGTCAGAGCCATGTCTAGATCTTCTGGGGTTGTTTTTCATAGCCCTTTTTACTTGAGCCATCATTGAGCCCTCAGAGAACCTGTGTTGAATTCTGTACTTTCTATATCTTAAAAGTATGGCCCCCAGCCCCACTCCCTGAGAAGATATACCCCACCTCCCACTTTACCCATCATCTCCTTCTCACCTGGAGGCCTGTCTTTCTCCAGGGAATCCTACTGAATTACCTCCTTCTGGCCCCCTCCTCTTAGGATGCATTGGATGGACTAATGATGGAGGGGGAGAACATTGTGTCAGTTGCTCGGAAGGCCATCATCCGACATGACTACTCAGCTGTGCTCACAGTCTTCCCCATCCTACGGCACCTTAAACAAACCAAGCCCGAGTTTGATCAAGTACTGCAGGTATGTGGCAAGGAGATGATTATGCGGGGGAAGCAAGGAAGGCGGGGATGTTACACTCAGCCTCAGCTTTGCCTTGCCCATATTTCTTTTTCCTTAAGCCTTCTCTGTATAATTCTATAAGCCAAGTCAGCAAACATATATTAAGTGCCTACTGTGTGCTAATCTGAGGAGACAAGGATAAGCAAAAAGCTCTTGAGGAACTCCTGGTCTAATGGGAAACATGCCATGAAAACAACCACATGCAAACAAGATGATGCAGGATGATTTGGGGGAGGGGCTCAGAGTGGTTAATTTGTCCAAGGTCATACCACTACTTGAGTGACAAAACTAGGATTTGAACCCAGGTCTTCTTATTCTAAATCTAGCATTCTTGCCATTCTGTCATTCCCCACTAGGGACCAGCCCCCACCCATCTTCTGCATGGCCCTGGGCAGGTGGGAGCAGGTAGCCTGTTATCAGTGCAGAAGGGCAAAGTGCATATGCCATCCCAGCCCAGAGGAAATAAGGGTAGAACTGGGAGTCTCCTGCCTAGCCAGGCCTCCAGAGAAGGGAAAGAGACATGCTCAGCTGCAGGAGGGCAGTGAGCTCTTTCTGATTGTCCAGAGTTTCCCCATAGGGCACAGCTGCCAGCACGAAGAACAAGCTGCCAGGACTCATTACCTCCATGGAGACCACTGGTGCCAAAGCCCTGGAGGACTTTGCTGATAACATCAAGGTACTTTTTCTTCTCAACCAGGGTCGAAGCCATGAGTGGGGAGTTGGCTAAGGATATCTGAATGTCCTTATGGAGGACATTCAGATGGAGACAGTTCAACTGAGTTCAGAGTTGAAGGAGAGATATGCCTGCAGAATTAAATGAAGGCAGAAGGAGATGGGGTTCTGTGCTGCCAGTTTGGAACATATTACCACATGCTTTCCTTTTTTTCTCAGGACTGGCTTCCTAATCCCTTTGGGGGCTAGGAAGTACTTGTCTAACATTTCCCTGCCCTTTATTTTTGTTGTGGCTTCAGGGCCCCAGCTCAAGGAATTGGGGTGGACTTTCCCAGCTCCTTCAGGCCTAGTTGCTGTCTGCCAGCAGGGGGTCCAGGGGGAGATATCCATGGTAGAAAACCGCTGTGGGAAGCAGTCCAAAGAGGTCTCAGTCACTCTTTTAATTGAGTGGTGGAATCCTTCTTTCCACAGAATGACCCAGACAAGGAGTACAACATGCCCAAGGATGGCACTGTGCACGAGCTCACAAGCAATGTAGGTGCTGCTGAGATAATCCTTGTGGTTGGGAATGAACGGACTATAAGAAACATCAAGGCTGAATCTAATCCTAGGGCATCCAGAACATTTGGCTTGGTGGGCCCTGCTTTTATGCCTCCGAAGTATTTGGTAGGGTTGGGGATGAATAGCCATGGTTCTCACAGCCCTTAAATGAACTGCGTCCCTTTGCATGGCAAGCCACAGAGTGCGTCATTCAAATCTTTGCAGCCTATACCTTTCTTTCTCAAGGTAGGCAGGGCCTTGGGCTTTGCAGGGTTGTGCCAGTATTAATGTTGGTTAGTCTTGTGAGGGGAGCAGTAACTGCCCTCTTCCTCGGCCTAGGGGGATGGAGAGGATAGCCAGTGGGGATTTTGAACCCTTATCCATCCAAATCTTATTTCTGAATTTATTCTCTCTCCACTTAGGCCATCCTTTTCCTCCAGCAGCTTCTAGACTTCCAGGAAACAGCTGGTGCCATGCTAGCCTCACAAGGTACCATTCTCAATCCTCATTCATAGCCTTCCTGCTGGTCACCCCTCCCTCTGTTCTTGGCCTCAGGCTCTGTCCACCAGGGAGCTTTCATCTCTAGGCAGCTCTGGGTTGAGGGAAAGGGCAGGAGGGGATGTTTTCTCCGTAGCTACAGTCTAAAAAATCCTGAGAGGCCCAGTCAAATAATTCTAATGGAGACTAAGAAGCCAGAAAAGCCTGGAAGATTGTGAAATGGGAGGTGTGACTGAGTGTCCTGTTCTGACTCCACCACTCTGACATTCTGTCCTGATGCTCCTTTAGCTTTCTTGGCTTTTAGCAATAATAATCACATGTCCTCAGGAAGGTTTCATGTGGTCCCACCTGCCTCCATGTTTTTCCACCTCTTCTCCTTACTCTTCCCTCTGTCTTGTCCACCTGTTCTGCTTATAAGAGCTTCAGACAGTTTCAGTGCCTAAGGAGTTGGGCTTCCTCAGCATCTATTTCCACGTCCGCCAAGCCAGAACCAGGCTAAAGACCATGACAGGCCCAGAGCTTGGGAAGCAGGGGTGGTGGGCAAGCTTTTGGGGGTCATCAGAGCCCAGTGAGTGTGTCCCCCAGATGTTCCCCTATTCTCAGAGTGGAGGTGTGCCAAGTTCCATTTTATTCCCTGGGTTAAAGAAAGTACATTCTGACCTGTATGCTCAGGCTTTCTTGGGGTAATAAATGTCTGCTTGCTTCTGGATGAGATCGCTGTTTCTAACCTATTTTTTTTTTTGCACTTTGCATCTTTCTGTTTTCTCTTTTTTCTCCTTTGCCTCCCTTTTCTGTCTGCTCTGCCTCTAACTCCGTAGTCCTTGGGGACACATACAATATTCCTTTAGACCCCCGAGGTAAGCAGTGGGGATCTGGCTCCTCATCCTTTCTCCTCCCTGTAGGGGCAATTGGAGTTCTGAATTGATCAACAGGACAGAGTTTGGGATGGTTTGGGGGGGTTTCGGGTGGAAGTTGGAGAGGGAAGTTCTTTTCAGGGGAAGTTCTAGATATTGTTTCCTTCTTTCCTTTGGTTGGGTTGGAGCTCATCCTGAGAGCAGCCTTGCTGTTTTTCCCCTGCCTAGTAACTGTACCTACTTTCTAGTCTGCCTGTGGCCTCACCACTTCCAACCCACACTCTTCTTCTGTCCCTTGAATCTTATGAAATCTGCAGGAGGGGTTGGATGAAGAGGGGGGTGTGAGGAAGGCACGGTGGGGAGGCAGGAAGGAACCTGTTTCCACATTTTCCCATTGGGATCCAGGACTAATGGGATGAGTGAGTCTTTCCTACTTTGCCCAGTGGAGGGGATGTACTCAGAAGGTATTTTCACATCCCTGCTTTGCCAGCATTTACACTTGCCACATTCTCTGGAGGTAGTAGCTTACTTGTTCCTGGGGCTCATTTCTTTTCCCCATCATCCCTGATGAAGGGCCTAGCTTAGCAGGGGAGAGTTGAACCTTCCCTTTGAAGTTCTTGCCTGACCCTTGTAAACTGACAGGCTCATTGTTTGCCAATCTGGACAGCATTGTTCTCTGCTGTCCATCAGGATAACTTGTCCAGGGTTTTTTGTTTTTTTTTTTTACAGAGACAAGCTCCTCTGCCACCAGCTATAACTCTGAATTCAGCAAGCGACTACTAAGCACCTATATCTGTGAGTGTTTTGTCAGACCTGCCCAGCTCCCGCCAGCTCCTGGGCCCTTAACTTCACAGGCCTCTAAGTCTTCCCTTCTATACTCTTCACCTGTTCCTCCAGCCCCTCTAAAGAGGGTTGCACCCTGACTTCTGATTCCAAGACCTAAAGGAAGCCAGATAAATCCTGATGCCTCAAGTCCCAGGGTCATGATACTCAGAATAGCAAGGTCTGAGATGTGACAGGGAGGGGGACCATGGTAGCCTCTAACCCTGCCAGGTAATCATGGGTGGGTCTTTGGTTTGGGGTTCCCCTGGCTTGCTGCTAGACAGACTCCCTGAGCTTGACCCCATCCCTTTCTGTGCAGGTAAAGTTCTCGGTAACCTACAGCTAAACCTGCTCAGCAAGTCCAAGGTGTATGAGGACCCAGCTCTAAGTGCCATTTTCCTGCACAATAACTACAACTACATCCTCAAGTCCCTGGAGAAGTAAGTGTGTCACCACCCCCACCCCCAGACATTACTTACATGGCTCTGGGCTTCTCATGTCTGCTCCCTCTAGCCCCTTATCTTCCTGAGTTTTTTCTTCTCCTTTAAATAAGGTTTTTGAAGCCTTCTTTACCATATGTATGAGTGAGGAGAAGGACGAGGAGGAGAATCGTCTACTGGACAGAACTGACTGTGTTGAAGGCTTTTCCTTTTAAATTCTGAACTGGGTCCCCAAGACTGTTTTTAGCTCTTCCCACCTGGCTGTTGTGACAAGGCTTCATAGGACTTTTCCCCTTTGCTCTAAAGGTCTGAGCTCATCCACCTGGTGGCAGTGACCCAGAAGACAGCTGAACGCTCATACAGAGATCACATTGAGCAGCAGATCCAGACGTACCAGCGCAGGTCAGACAAGTCAGGTCCCTTACCCCTACTTCATCCCATCCCCTTATTCTATGCTGTCCTTTCCCATCACTCTTTATGCTCCCTCTTCAGCTCTTGTCCTAAAGCAGTATGTGGGGAACTACAGCCACTCTGGAGTGGGGCCTATCAGCCCTGTCTCAGTCATTGCTTTATTTCACTCTGCTTTGTGAGTGATACTTGACCATGGATGCTGAAATATCATTTTCCCTCTAGCCAAATGGACTAATGTACTTTGGCTGTTCTACTCAGAGCTTAACCTTATTTAAGAATAAGAGTAGTTGAAGTAGTTCTGTAAATAGAAGTAAATCAACTAATTAGCATTTTAGAGGGCTGGGATAATTTACAGGCCAAGTGACTAACAAAGTGTGACAAAAAGTTTACTGATACACAGTTCATATTAGAGTTCTTATACAGTACACAGAAACAAAGACAAAAGGTGGGTCAAAGAATCTTCTGAACCTCTATCTCATTCTCTTCCCTAATTCTGTCTCTCCTTCCTCTTTTACCTTTTCTGTAGGTCTCTTTCCCTTTCCCGCATCTCTTTCTTCTCTCTCCCATCTTGTGTATTTCTGTACTTTAATTAGCTGTAATTTAGAATTATATTCTGTAGTATTTATTGAGAATTTTATATTCCTTGTTCTTTATAATTCCAAGGGGAAAATAGCCCCCATAATTGCTTTTTGATTTTGTTTGTGCCAAGATTAAAAAAAAAAGAATGAGAAGAGACCATTCTCCCTACTGTCCACCCCTACTCTTACCTCTCCCCACACACACCTGGTTTAGAGGAAGAAAGAGATTAAGGGCTATGAGTGTGTGTCTCCATAGCCTTCTCTTGCTCTTATATTTCTGCTCTGTTGTCTTCCAGCTGGCTAAAGGTAACTGACTACATTTCTGAAAAGAACTTACCTGTATTCCAGCCAGGAGTCAAGGTAAGCAGGACAGAAAGCCAGAGAGTATGTTCAGTTGATATGACACCTTGTCTCTCTGCAGAAACTTAGAAAGAAGGATTTCTTTTTTATCCCTTTTCCCCAAGCTTGAGAGTAAAATGGGCATGTGATTGAGGCTGTCTGGACATACTGGATTTTTTCTGCCAGAGAAAATTCTGGAAAGGGAGCTTGAGCGACCAGTTCAGCACTAGGTGTGGCCACTGAGTAGAGGAATTATACCAGTCCTTACTTGACTCACATTGTGGAACATTAAGAGATGCTTAGAGTCTGGATTAGTGCATTTTCATTTATTTTTGTTTCTTTAAATCTTTATTGCTATCTTTTGAATGTATGCCTTCAAAATCACTTTCATTTACAAATATGCCTTCCAAGCTTTCCTGGCCAGAGAACTATTGCTTGTAATAATAAAAAAGAGGGGGAAAGAAAGCCAAGCCTGACTGTACACACAGTGTTCCGTCCCCGTGGTTCCCCCCTCTTCTAGGCCACATGTCACCGTGACCATTTTGTTTGGCTTAGTTTCTCTTGCTTGTTCCACTTATATTGTCCTTGTGTAGATGATTTTCCTGCTCATCTCACTCTACCCAGGGCATGTGCTTTTCTCTGTTCATCATGTTTCTCATTACTTACAGTGCAGTCATATTCCATTACAGTTACAGACCACAGTTTGATTCTTTATTCCCTAGTTCATGAGCAATTACTTTGTTTCTGGTTCTGTGCTACTACAAAAAATGCTGCTCTAAATACTTAAGTGAATCTTGGATTTTTTGTCTTTGACCTTCCTGGGGCCCTGCCTAGCAGTTGGACTTTGCTAGGTGGATATTTTAGTGGCTTTCTTAGTATAACTCCAAATTCCAGAATGGTTATACTGATTTACAACTCCACCAGCAATTGCTTTAGTATGCCTGTGTCCACAACCCCTCCAACATTGACTATTCCCATCTTTTGTCATCTTTACCAGTTTGCTGGGAGTGAAGCAAATTCACTAATTTTTATTTGCATTTCTCATTAGTGATTTGGAACAACCTTTCCTAAGCCAATAATTTGCAACTATTCTTTTGAGAATTGTGTGTATTGCTTGACCACTTACTCAAGGGGAAAGATTCCTGGTCTTATGTATTTGGGTTAGTGCTATATGTATTTTGGATATCAGACCCTTGTCAGAAATGTTTGATGCTAAGATTAATGCATTTTAAAGGGCATCAGCTGTCATTATTTGCTCCTAAGAATAAAACAATGTGATATCCAGTGTTGAGGATGCACTCTGGTCAATCTCTAATTCTGGCAGATCTGGCCAACATCTGGTTGGACTTCACATGTCCTATGGCATGTACCAGATCAGAACAAAAGATGCCTATTGTGAACTCTCGCAATCGCAGTTTCCAGGGCTTCTTTCACCTTGTGAAAATTAGCCTTGACCTCTAGGCTAATGGGTTAAAGAGAATGGACCTTGTCATAGAGCCTTGACCTCAGCTTTGGAAAACCGCACTGGGTGACTATTACAGGATGACATCTTTCCTGATATATCCCTTTTTTTCATTGCAATAAATTCTAACTAAGTAATGGGCGCTAAGAGTTTTCATCAGGATGGGAACTTGGACCAAGAAAGGAAGTTGGAGGAATGATTATTTTGGGAGTGATCAAACAGGACAGGGAAGATAATCTGTTTGTACAGTGAAACAAGTTCATCTGTCTTCTCTCTTCTCTGTGTCCTCAGCTCCGGGACAAGGAGCGGCAGATGATCAAGGAGCGCTTTAAGGTGAGCTATGACCCAGCCCTCTCTTTTCCCAGTTGGTGCTGCCACATGGTCACTGTTCCATTTCTCAGCTGACTCCTCTCCCCATATCACCTGAAGGGCTTCAATGATGGCCTTGAGGAGCTCTGCAAGATCCAGAAGGCCTGGGCCATCCCAGACACTGAGCAGAGGGACAAGATCCGCCAGGCTCAGAAAACCATTGTCAAGGAGAACTACGGGGCCTTCCTGCATAGGTATAACCCCTTTTCACCCCTCCTTAGCTCAACCAGCCTGTGTCCTCAACAAAGAGGATAGGGAGATGGGCTGGGATTGGACAACCAGTGTCCCTGCCTTCTGCCCTGGGGTGTTTGGTGATCACACCACAGTGCTGAACCCCAAACCTGGAAATTCCCAGCACAGAATCCTAAGATCCTAGACTGGGGGGGGTGGGGGGTGGAATTCTACAGGTGCCCTTTCCCTTCTTGATTATCCTATACCTGGGCAGGTATGCCAGCGTACCCTTCACCAAGAATCCTGAGAAGTACATCAAATACCGCGTGGAGCAGGTGGCAGACATGATCGAGCGCCTGTTTGACACATCAGCCTGATTCTGCCATGTCACTGTGGCATCTCCATGGCCCCTACCAGGCCTTAACCCATTTATCAGATAGATAAACCAGGGTTCATACTGCTCTTCAGCTTGAGTGAGTTTGAAGTCCTTTGGGGCAGGGACCTCTCTTTAGAGTTCTCTTTCTCCATCTCTGCTTCCTCCTGACAGCCCTGCTTTAATTAGACCCATGACCCCTCCTTTCTCCCTTGGTCTCTGGGGAAGGAGGAAGGAAGGCAAAGGGCATCAGAGTACCAGCTGCTTGTTGAGAGCTTTGTATACATGAAGAATGACCCATCTCTCACTGGCTTAGGTAGAATCCCTGAGCTATGGGTTCAGATCCTCTCCTCAGCTCTCAGACTTTTGGTGCATATGTGGTTGAAGGGTAGAACCAAGGTCAGCCTGCCCAGTTGTCCTCTCCTTGAGCGAATCAAGAGCAATTAGTGGAAGAGAGAGGACTGTGATCCCAAGCTGAGGCCCTCTGTAGCCCTTGGATCAGAAGGAGCTCTCATCACCCTTTTCCTTCTCCTTAGCAATAAGCATTAGGAGGTGGCAGGTGTCATCCTTACTCTCCACTTCTCCATTCTCTTGGCATTACCTTTAGTTGCCATAGGCACCCTGGGACATTCTGTCTGTCAGTACCATACTGCTTTCCCCCTAGCAAGAGGACATACAGAGAACCCTTATTTCTCCCCAACCCTGCATTCCATATGGTTTTTCCCCATGTACTTTACAGACTGAACATGTCATTGTGCATGGTGTTCTTGTTTTCTTGTTGCCATAGTGTAAATACCCCATAATTCAGGATCAGGCAGACAACCTGGGCAGAGAGGGCACAGAGGGTGAGGAGGCAGGGGCAGGAAGAGAGATTAGACAATGTCAAGGATTCCAAGGCTAATGTAACCGAACTAGGAGAGCTGTCCTTGGGGAGAGAGGAATCTGGGTGAAAGAAGCCCTGGAAACTGCGATTGCGAGAGTTCACAAAAGGCCCTGTGAAGAGGGGAGGTGGGGGCAAGATGCAGCAGCTTCTCACCAATAGGAAACAGATTGTTTAGCCCTGTCACCCTTGTTCTGAAACTGCTCCAGGCCAATTTCCCTTAGACGTTATAACCAGATGAGGTCCAGGGCTGACAGAGAAATGAGCAGAAGGGAGGTCTGTCCTGAGGAGAATGGCCACAAGAGTGTGGAGCTACACTCAGTCTCAGCAGAATGGTTTATTTCTCTAGTCATTTGCATGCTGACAGAGGGAAAGGTTCAGGGATACTCTAGGCTAATGGGTTAAAGAGAATGGACCTTGTCATAGAGCCTTGACCTCAGCTTTGGAAAACCGCACTCAATATGTCTAGACTCTAAGTTCTCGAGAATCTTGAATCCAATTTCTGGTGTTACTCTTTAGATCTTGGGCTTTCCTCCATGGGGAATATTCTTAGCGGGAGGTGGGTCAGATTTGCATTCCCACCAGACCCAGACTATGACAAATATGATTTGACTGCATCCAATGATGGCTACATATGTCAGCAAGAAGATGTGATCCATAGCCTCAACCCAAGTCTTCCTTTGCTCTTCAGTTGTCCTTTGGGGCTCTGTGGGAGAAATACTAAGAATGGAGGCTGCCCTTCATGTGGCAGTACCCTCCCCTAAAACGAAGATGAGCACTGGGGATCAGCTGCTCTCTTGACCCTGGAATCCTTTTTTTGGTGGGGGAGGGGGGTGGTGGCTGGGCTACAGAATTAAATCACTTTCCAGGATCTAAAACATGCATACATGAGTAAAAAATTCCTGCCACAGATGTCCTTCTGAATCTAAGTGTTTGTGTCTGGACTAGAAAGCCCTTATTCCTGATTTTAGAGAACTTCCTTAAGGAAGCTACTTTAGGTATGCCCCAGAAGTGTGAATTCACTCTGATATCCAAGGATACAAAGTTCTCTCCCTCTCTAGGCTGAACTGAGCTATCCAGATGTAGTCTATTTCATTACTAGAAAGAGAATCAGCTGTTTTGGTTGGGGTTGGTATTTGATTTTAAGGGAAACTAAAGATGCCAGGCTTCTTCCTGCTTAGACTGGAGTGGAGTCCAAGGGCTGCAGCCAGAACAACGTCATCCCTATGCCTTTGTAACTATTCCCAAAATATGCTGCTAAGGATTCCTTGTTTTCTTTTCTGGTGGGTTGCCTCTACCTACCTTCATATCTGGGCCCTGCATTTGTAGTGTCTAACCCTTCCTGTCTCGGAGCTGGATTTGGACTGATCTTTGGGCTGAAGTTGCCTCGAGCCAGCAAGCCATACATTAGCACCGTCTCCATGGTGCTGAGGGAGAGTAGTATCAGTAGCAGTGTGAAGTACGAAACTGGAAGGAGGGGAAACAATACAGTCAAAGGGGACAAGAATCTCCAGAACATCCATTCCAACCTGTACCTGCCCAAGAGTTTCATCTATAATATCCCCAACGAATGATCGTCCAAACTGTCCTTGAAGATCTCTAGTGAAGGAGAATCTACTACCTCCTGAGGTAGCCCATTAACTTCTTGGATGGCTCTGTTTGTTAGAAAGTGTTATATTGAGTCTCAGTATGCCTCTGCAACAATCTTCCTTTCCTAATGGAGGCAAATTTCTGGACCAGACTTACTAGACACTGGGGAAGAACAACAAAGGGATAGATGATAATGCAGATATTCTAATTTGGTCCTCAGGAAGACAGGGTTAGATGTGAGACCTTTGGACAGTGGAGTAAGGAAGGAAAGGAGCTAGGGATGAGTCGGGAGGCCAGAGAAGATGGAATCCCCTTACTTGATGAAGGTGCTTACTTAGGAGAGGACTGCAGGAGGAAGAGCTGGGGAGGGCCTGCACCAGTGATGAATGGAAAACAAGGTAGCTAAGCAGCAGGGTCACCTTGTAAGAGATCCGTTCAGTAGCCTTCAGAGGCAGGAGACTACCACATACATCTGCCAAGAGTACTGCCACACCTGGCACCACCAAGGCCATTGTTGTCTTCACAGCTGTGTTCTCTAGGCTTAGCTGGAGGAAAAAAACTTGTGCTTTTCAAGAAACTCTAAAGAACCTGCCCCAGGTAAATGATCCAGTTTTCCTCCCCTTAAGCATTGATCCTCCCAGGTATTCCAGACCAGTAAATGCCTGGGAGGGTACGCTAAAGGAATGGTTTCATTGTCACTCTACTTCCCTCTTTTCCGTGTCCCTAGTTTGGTATGCTCCTACTCACCGTCACCTGGAAACAAGGCACCAACTGCTGGTGTGGGACCTGAGCTTTTAAGCCTCGAACTGTATATTCCCGCTTCACACTCACAATCTCATTCACTGCGTGGGGATGAAACCTTAATTCTTCAGCTGGATAGGAGTTGGAAAGAGGAGTGAGAAGGGGAATGGTAAACCAAAAGGAAGGGAATGCCTTGTCCCTCTGTCCTAATAGACCCTTGCTTTGAAGGATAGGTCAAGTTTGAGAACAGAGGTGGAAGGGACCCAAGGCCATGGACATAAGGAAAAACTTCTGTAGAGAGTAGGAGTTACACACAAGAATCAGCCAAGTTTTTTAAGGGGATATGTGTAAAGTGGGGATGATAATAGCACCTACCTCACTTTGCTGCTGATAATAGAAGTAACATGTAAAGTGCTTTGGAAACCTTAAAATGCTATGTAAATGCTAGCTGCTATGACCATATTACTATAATTACTTAAAAGATTTTTTTGAGTTCTTGAAGCTATTACAGTTCTTTTGAATGACCATTGTTACCATCTTAAATCATAGCACTGGAATAATTTCTAACCAAAAAAATTATATTGGAGATGACTGTTAAGAATCAATTACCCTCCTCTCCAGATCCTCTTGACCAAGGCAATAGTTTTTGGTTGTTGTTTGTTTTTGTTTTTCGTAGAAATGGGTAAAAGTGGTATCTTGATGGTGTTCTTTAAAATTTAAAACCTTGATGGGGGAAGGGGGACAGAAATGACCAGGAAGATAGTGGAACACAGGTGGATACCAGGCATACAGCTAGACGTGGAACTGACAAAACATGGTTTTGTGATTAGACCAGAAGGAAACTAGGATTGGACCTGAATCAAATGGAAGATTACGGGTAGATTGATATTGGAGAGTTAAAAGAGTGGGTTGTTTTTAGCTGGAAAGTCTAAGCAGAACCTAGGGAAACCAAGGAAAATACTGTGCAAGATTGAAGAACTCTAGAACTAATAGGAATTACGGGTTAAGTGAGAATAGAATTGGTGCAGGAGTAAATACCTGTTCTTGTACTCCTATCCACTTCGCCATACCTGTGTTGCTGAAAGCATAGAAACTGATGCTGCAGTCACTTTTGTCACTGGGGAAGCGGAGAAGTTCAAAATCGCAGTTAGTCCTGGTGGTGAGCGCAGCGTAGAGCTCTACGAAACCCTCTCTGCTTATCCGTGCCCGTGGGCTTTGTTCCCTCCAGTCTACCCAGAGGCTATGGAAAGAGGAACCCAACACTAAGGTACCAGTCTCTTCTTTTGCTGCTTCCATCCTGACTCCATGGCTCAAAGCAGTAGGTTGGGAGGTTGGAAAGATCCAAGTGGCCTTACTCCTCCCTCCATCTACTCCTTAGAAGCCACAGCCGGAAACGCGCTAAGCATAGGTGACAGACTCCAGGGAAGATCATCAGGAAAAGCCTTAGAGACCGTCTAGGGAATATGTAAAGTCTAGGGAGTGGAGCTTTGGGGAAGAGCCAGGAATCACCTGGGGCGCACTTACGCCTCTTGAATGGTGAGGTCTGGAGTCCACAACAAATCTGAGGACAAAGTGATGAAGTTCCGTGGATATGTATTCTCATGCCAGGACAGCTTAGGGTCAAACCACGACTAGGAAAACAGGGATAAGGCTGAGCTGCCCACCTCCCTGGGTGGCAGAGAGAGACTATTGTACGCGAAGACAAAGCAAAGTGCCTGGCAGGAACCCTGCACTCCTGGTTTGCGTTCTAAAACACAATGTAGCAACCAGGGTAGCTTTCCGTCCCTTCCTTTCCCTGTTAAATGGCTCACCCCACCCCTTGTTTGCACTCACCATTTTCAGTAGCATCGAGGAGGACACCGTGTACTGCAGGATATCCTATTAGGGAAAGGGAGAAAAAAGGTGGCGTCATCACCTCAGGTGCAAGGAGGCTATAAAGCAAAAAGGGCACATCCTAGACTTCTGCCGCCTTCCCTCTCAGTGTCACGGCCCTCCTCACCACATCGAAGACATTGGACACAAACACGTGCACGTTAACGATCAGAGGCGCACTCCCATTATCTGGGATCTGAGGACAGATATCAGTAGTCATGAGCAAGTCCAGGCAGGAGAGGGGCTTCCAAGCTGTGGAAATGGGAAGACAAGGACAGTAGTGGGGGATGGGGGGTGGAGAGAAGGCTTGATAGTATTAACCTGGCCACCCTGAGGTAGTAATCCCTCAATATCTGATCCCACCCTCCTCTCCAAGTACCCACATCTTCAGGATGTAGTCGGGAGCGGGACGGGGGCGGGGGGGAGAGGAATGGGAGGAGGGATGATGGCCCGAGCAAGGATAATCTAGTCTGGGAGAAGGACGGAGAAGAAGGGGTGCTGAACTTAACCATACCGGACCCGAGAAGGAAGAGCTCAAGCAGCAGTCTCAGAATCGCCATCAGGAATGTTCTGCAAAGACATGACAGGGACACGTCTAACCTGATCCGTGCCCAGGACTAGAACCGGGAGACGGGGTCTTGACGCCAATTTGGTCTCCCCCTACCCTTAGCTCCAAAGTCGTGCTAGCTCTTATTCGGGGTAGCCAGTTGTGGGGAAAGTCTGGACTGCAGAACAGCCGACTGCTCAGTGCAAGAGATAAGAACTGCTCCGAGTTTGGGGCTCATCTGTCCTCCCTCAGTTCCGCAAATAGCGGAAAACAAAGCCTAGAGCAGGTCACGCCCGCCCCTGCAGCTGTCCCTATGCCTAAACTCCCCCGCTACCCTACCCTCCACCTGGCGCCTAATATAACGTTCAAGAACTGAGGCTGATCTTGGACATCAGGCACTCACATATTTTTTGGCCTCTACGAATTTGTTCTGGCTCCATGGAGCCACACGGAGAACCCTGGTAGACAAAAAGGTAGCCTACACTGCTTGGAGATCGTGCACACATTTCCTGCACACAATTAACATTATGAGAGTGGGCACAAGAAGTCAAGGAGGTTGGGAGAGACGAGGGTAGAAGGCAAGCTTCAGGAGGTTGTTTCTGCTTCTCTGATAACGCAGTTCCTACATTACGACTACTCATAGCTTTCGCTCCAGACCAGTGCAGACTTTGCAGAAGAATTGGATTTCACATGAAACTCTCTGAACCCTGGAGAGAAAGGGACTTGCTGAAAATGACCTTAAGAACCGCACAAATCTTGGCCTGAGACTCCTCTGGGATCCTTAGTGATATGTGACCTGCCCAGTGATTTCCAACAGTTGGAGGGAAAGGTAGGGTATAGTTAGGACATCTCAGTTCAAGCAAGGATCACAAGGAGTGTAAATGCCTCTCTTACTAATTAACTCAAGCGCTCTTCAATACTAGTATCTTCGAAGTCCTGCACACTTATTCTCAAATAGCTCCATAAGACGCAAGTGGTGCGCAAAGACCAGTCAAGTGTCAAAAGTGGCCTCTCCTTCCATATCTGGTCCAGCTCTCCCAGCCTCAGACTCCCTGACAGCTGGACTGGCTGTTAGTCTTTTGTTTTGCCAGACCTAATTTCTCAGGTCCCACACAGTTGCTAGCGTCTCAGTTCCAAAGTTCCAGAACTCCATCCGTTGAGGAGTGGAGCAAAACAAGGGTAGAATGGGGCGAGGATGGGCAACCCTCTTTATAATTCCTCGGATTCCTTCTATACAGTTCCTAAACCCCAGAGGGCCCCCACCCACCCCACATTGACAATGGCGGGATACACAGCATTTTAGGCAGTTTAAGCATTTTAATTAAATCTCAAAGACCACTATTTCCCCACTGCTCCTGCCCTCCAACTCCCTCCAAAACAACATTCTTTTTTCTTTAGTAGTTTATTTTCCCCCAGTTACATCTAAAAATACTTAACACTAGTTTTTAAAACAGTTCCCAATTCTCTCCCTTCCTCCCCATCCCTCCCACCCCCACTGAGAAGGGAAGCAGTTCCATATAGGTTATACATGTATAGTCATGCAAAACATTTCCGTATTAGTTATGTTGTGAAAGAAAACATAGACCAAAAAAAAAAAAACTCAAGAAAAATAATGTTTCAATCTACAGTCAGACATCCTCAGTTCTTTCTCTGGGGAGGGATAGCATTTTTCATCCTAAGTCCTTGAGTTGTCTTGGATCATTGTATGGCTGAGAATGGCTAAGTTATTCGCAGCTTATTATCTTACAACTTTGCTATTACTTTGTACACAGTACATTTCACTTTGCATCAGCCTATGTAAGCCTTTCCAGGGAAAATGACATTCGTAAACTACTCGTTCTACAGGTTCAGCTCTCATCTCATTGAAGGGGTACAGGGGTCTCTACTCTCCAGGATGAGCCTGGTAAGGGACTCAGATCTGAGTCTCTCAGAGGAGGATGTTCAGGAGCCAGAATGGTGGGATCCGCTACCTTACCAACGGGGATCATAGCTACGGAGTCGTGAACTAGCAGGCTACCCCTGCAAGTGCTTGTTGGGACTACTCGAACGCGACGGGAGACGAGCTGCGGAGCTCGGCACAGCAGCCCCTCACAGATCTTGCGGAAGCCCTTGCAGAAGTGTCTGGAGACTAGCGCATAGACAATAGGGTTGACGCAGGAGTTGGCATAGGAGACTAGATGGGAGAGAATGCGTAGCACATAGTTGGCTCGAGTGAGAAGGAAGTGGCCAAACCAGACGGAAAGGATGAGAGCGTGATGGGGCATCCAACACAGGCAGAAAAGAGTGGCCACGATGACAATCATGCGCGTCACTTTGCACTTGGAGCGCTTGGATACTGAAACAGCGGCGACTGGATCAACAGCCCTCCAGAGATAGCGCAGGGTTCGAGCATAGGTCAGGCCAAGCACGATAACCGGCAGCAAGTAGCTGAAGACTAAGGTGCAGAGATCCATGGTTCGACGCCGCTGTGCGCTCCAAGCGGGATGACACACAGTCAGGTTAGCCAATTCAGACTGACTATAGTAACTTGAGGTAGGGCCCCGAGAAAATCAGCGCCAGTGTCCAGATGAGGCCTATGGCCGCCAGTCCATTCCGAGGAGTCCGCAACTCCCGGGAGTGCAATGGGTAGCGGATAGCCAGATACCTTCGGGGGATAGAAAGACAAGTCAGTGTAGGGGACTGCTGAAGGCTGGGAGTGGGGATTGAGGAGCACGGTCACCGACGTGAAGGTAAGGAACCGCTGATTGTGTACAGTATTCAGAAAAATAGAACCCGCATTCTCATTTCTACAATAACCTTCCCAAAGACAGATTAAGACAGATCTATTTGAGGTCTCAGACCTCTTATAAATTTTTTCTAGGTCCCCTTAGAAGGAATGAACATAATTCTTGTAGAATCCTGACTAGAACAAGTGATTCTTGTCAACCAATTGTCCCCAAGGCTACAAAAAAGCATTTCCCACCCTGGAAGAGTAAAGAATGGGAAATGGAACCCAAGTTCCTATTTATAGCTCTTCCAATCAACTGACAGATTCCTAAGAAACAAATTCCAGACTCTACGTGCTATGTTAATTACCGGAATATCTAAGTCAGCCTCCTATAATATAGCAGGCACCCTCTCTAAGTCTAGTGAAACTCATGGAGCCTGGAGCGCCGTTCCAGAAGGACCCTTGACTCTCGCCTTTGTGAAATTGAGCTGTGTAATATGGCAGCCAGCGATATTTCTGGGAATCTATCCTAAGGACAGTAATAGACCCGAGAAGAGGGAAGACTGAGCCTCAGACTGGGTTTCCTTGTCAAGAATTCCTGGAGTATCTAATTCTTTTGCCAACACTTTTCCCCTTCCTTTGATTCATTTTGCAGATGAGGTCCTAGGTGAGTATGTCTCAGCTTCCCTCCAGGATATAGACAGAAGGAACCCCTCCGTGCCGCTCCCTCGCTCAGCCCAGAGCACAGCGCTGGGAAACAACACACAGAACTTGATGGAGAATCTGCTCTCTGCTACTATGCAATACCTGTGTGGCAACTCACGTCTGGGCTCTTCCGCTACAGCTCCAGTCAGTCCTGGCCCAAAGGACTTTGCGAAACGGTTTCAGGGCCACAGCCCAAACTGGAGAATTATGAACACACTCGAAGTTCACCAGATGTTCTGGAGCCGTGCCTTCTTTTGCATCAACCTTAGGTCTTGCACCTGCGGAGACCACTTAGGGTTCTGGAAGCAGCCTACTTCCTGAACTGGGACTCTTGTACCCAGGCCCAGATCCATATCTACTCTAAACTGATCTTTCCATCTTCCTCTGTATTCTCCCTCCTCCCTGTTTCTGTTTTTTCCACCTTCTTGGTCTTGGTCCCCCACCTCCCGAGGGTTTCATGAGGAAGGAAAGGGCTCTTGAGATTTCCTCTCCCTCTACCCACTCGCAACCCCTGTAACTCACCTATCTAGAGAGACAGTAGCCAGCGTGAAGCTGCTGGCGTACATGGTGAGGAAGATGAGAAAGTGTACTGTTTTGCAAAGCAGCGCGCCGAACACCCACCCGTCCAGGGTGTAAATGGTAGCCTGGAAGGGCACGCAGCAAACGATGAAACAGAGATCGGCCACACCCAGGTTGAGAATGAACAGGTTGGTGGGGCGGCTCATTTGGCCGCTGCGCAGCAGCACCGCTAGGACCAGCGAATTACCCACGGTGCCCACGAGGAAGATGAGAGCGAAGAGCACTGGAACGATGATTGCCTCGGGCTGCCAACCCTCCCAGCTGCCGCTCACCTCACTGGCGTTTTCTGGGGCAGCCGAGACATTCATGTTGCAGGGGAAACCTTGGAATACGTCGACACCTCGTTCCATTCCGCTCCTTGGTCTGGGGTGACTACCTATTCCAGCCCCTTTGAGCTAGCTCCGGGCCCCAAGTTGCAGCTACTTCTCATGCAACATCTTAACCTCTCCACAGCCCAGCTGCTGCAGAAGCCTCTCCAGCTGGAGAGAAAAGGATGGAGGCAATCAGGGAAAACGACTTGGGGGGAAAGTGGGAGGAGCAAAGGAAGCTGACTTTGAGCCAGGGGAACTGTAGGCTGAGTGGGGAAGCTGGAAAACCAAGGAATGACCCCCGGTCTCCAAGGAGATTTGGCATTGATGGAAACATCCTTACAGAGTGATGTTTCTCACTACCCCAAGGGAGGTGAATGCAAGTTGGGGTGTCTACTATAGTCAAAGGGCTATGTCATTTTTCTTCTCCTTCTCCCCATTCAAGGATCTTCAGTTCTCAGGAGACACCAGCCTCAGGTTCTGCTGAGGTTAGAGAGGTTTGCTTCTTTTTATGGTGGCCCAAGGAAAATGCCAGCAGGGAGAAATTCTGAGCCAACAGAGCAGAAGCTACAAGCCCCTGCCCACAATTAGGTCTCCCACTCCCCACCTCCTCTTGCCTGGGTTGCAAGGTGAATTCTCTCTTGGGTGTTTTGCTAATTCTACCTGCAGGAGTCTTCCAGATCCCAGCAGCTCAGGCCTGAAAAATGTCCCTTGATGCAGAATGTTTAAAAAGAGACAATAGGACGTCGCTGGAATTTTTAGTGACCCTAAAATGAACACTCATGGAAGAGAAAGAGATGCTGCATCAGTAGAACAGCTAGGTGGCTCAGTGGATAAGATGTTATAGACTCAGGAAGACCTGAGTTCAAATATGACCTCCCATACTTATTAGCTGTGTGACCCTGGGCAAATCATTTTACCTTTGCCTTAGTTTCCACAACTGTAAATGAGAATCGTAATACCAACTACCTAAGAGAGTTGGTGTGAAGGTCAAATAAGATAATTTCTGTAAAGTGCCTGGCACATAGTAGACACTAAATAAATACTAGTTCCCTCCCCCTTAGGTGGGGCTTCCTCCTTCTGAATCTGAGTCTGGAAGGCAAGGGGTGTGACTCTGGAAATGGGTTTGTTTATGTGTCCATGTTCATAAGTAGGTGAACTCTTACTAGTTTCTTATCTGCCTTTCCCCTCATCCCAGTCACCATCTTATCCTTCCTTTTTTGTTAGTTCTCAAAATGCCACTTATTTTTCACCTGTTTCCTGTGTTGATGTGTGTGTGCTTGGGTGTGTGTTCTCTATACATAGATACACATTCTCATACATAGATAAACATTCTTTATATATACACACATATATACATTCTCTATATAATCTATAAGACTTTAGTAGGCAAGCCATTTCTCTTCTCTGTACTTCATTTTCTTCATGTGTAAAATAAGAGTATTGGACTAAATTGTGGAAGTCTCTTCTACTTTCTCTCTTCCTGGATTGGGGTATGCCAGTATGCCAGTTGTTGCCTTTTATGACCTAATCATCAAACTACAAACAGCTAGGTGAGAGGGACAGCTACTTTCTGGGTTGTTCCTCTTTAATGAATAGCTCAGAACCATTAACATTGGGTTCTGAATATTTGTTTCTGCTCTCTTGAATATTGAAGCATCAGGTAAAGTAGCGAGAAGTAGTAGAAAGAGTCCTGAAGTCAGCAGACTGGGTTTACAATTTATAGACAATCTTTATGAGTTTCAACATCCTCATCTATAAAATGCATTATCCCATTTCCTAATTACATTACTACATAAATGGTCAAAGAATATGAACAAACCAACTGCAAAGTATTTGCAATCGTATGAAACAATGTTCCAAATCACTAATAATGAAATACTAATCAAAACAACCCTGAGGTCTCAGTTCACATCTTGCCAATGGCAAAAATAACCAAAAAATTGGCAACAGTCAATATTGGAGGGGTTGTGGAAGGATGGACACACTAATACATTATTGGGGGAACTGTGAAATGGTACAACCATTTTGGAAAGTATTTTGAAATTGTGTAAATAAAGTGACTAAAATGTCCATGCTCTTTGAACCAGAGACTCCACTACTGGGCTCATACCCAAAGGAATCCATTGATAAGAGAAAGTCTCCATATACTCCAAAATATTTAGAGCAGCACATTTTATGATAGCTAAGAATTGTGGCATATGAATGTAATGGAATATTATTGTGCTACAAGAAATGACATATGATGAATAGAGAAAAACATGGAAAGACCTATATGAACTGATGCATAGTGAAGTAGGCTGAGCAAAGAAAACAATTTACATGGTAACTGTAATACTGTAAACAGAAAGGACAACTACACACACCAAAAAACCAAAAGTAAATGTAAGGTAAATATAAAGACCAAGTTGGACTTGAATGAAGAGATATAAGAAGACATCCCCAATCTACCCTTTTCTGGATGTGGGGGTTCCACAGGTATTACACATTGTACATGTTTTTGGACTTTTTCAATGTTATCATTCAGTTGTACTAGGTATTTTTCTCTCTAAAAATTACTATTTGTTACAGGGGACTGCTCTCCGGGAAGGGTAGTGTGTGGAATATTTGGAATAACCTCAGTGATGTAAGACAAAATATCAATAAAAACTTATAAAAAATAAATAAAAATATTGCACTGCCTATCTCACAGGTCTGCTGTGAGGAAAAGTGCTTTCTAAACTTTAGAATGATTTAATTGCCATTATTACTGTTGCCCCAATAGATTAGTCCAGCTCTAGTCAGTAGCCATTGAGTTGCTGTGGAATTGACTCAGTACTCTATATTTCTTTGCTTATCCAAAGCAAAGCTTTATTTCTTACAGCCATGAGGGAAAAAATCAGACCATAGACATTCTATTAGGTGCTATAGCTAAGTTCTTTGAGTGCATAAAAGGGTGCTCAGTGTATAATTAATCTTACAGCTGAATTGAGAAGATACAGGATGAATAAGATGGTAGAGAATGGAAAGATAGACAAGAGTAATGCAGAACACAGTGCCACTGGAACATTCCAGGAAAGAATATAACAAATTAAATGGATAATTAAGCAGCATGCTGAGAAGGTACTTTTTATTGTTCTGCCTAGAGGTAGAAAGGATTCTTATAAGAAAAGGCAATTTTCCCATAGTACATCAAGTTAATAATGTCTAATTTGCTTATAGCCCCCTTTTCAGTTATGTCAAGATCTAGAAGTACTACAGAAAGGAACAGGCTTTCATGCTTACACATTCCTCCCCCCCCCCACCTTTGTACTTTCAGAACACAAGAATCATCATCCTGAAATTGAAGACTTTTTCTCATAATCAATGAGGATGAAAAAGTTATTATCTTTAGCTATGCACAAGTGACCCTTATAGGAGTCAAGGATCATGATGTAGATCTCATTCGTTTGAGAGGCATTATAAGTGCTGGTTGCTTGGCACACAGGCTTTTTTTTTCCTAAATCATGACCAAAATGATTCCAGTAAAAGACATAGATATGATTCCCACTGCCTATTCTCTAATCTCACTAAAGCCTAGTCAACCATTCAAAAAAGCAGAAGATACACCTCCTTGTTCAAGGTTATCATGCAATCTATTAACTATGTTTGTATATAGTTAATCTTATTTGTAAGGTTTCTAGTATAGTTGAGGATATAGATGTTGTACTTCCCTAGATTCATTCTTTCAACCCCCACTCATATTAGAGTGAGTTGATACCTCAGAGGGTGATTCACTATTACTCCCTTCAGAATTCTAGGAATAAGTCTGAGGGGTTCCTATTGCTCATGAGCCTTCATCTGGTGTATTATTCCCAATATCCACCAATTGGCATCAGTTAGCTTTTATAAAGGAATATTTACCAAGAAAGTACAGAATGAAAAGAGATTGCAAAAATATTACCCAAACTGGGATTTGTACCTTCTCACTCTCCATGGGGAGAGTGAGTCAAAGTTTAAAGTGGTTGGTCTTAAACACTCCCTCTTCCCACACCCTAGGGATAAACTCTTCCTCCCTCACCAACACAATATCCCTGAGGAGAGTGGGCTCAGACTTGAAGCAAACAGTACTGAGATACACATAGAAAGAATGTATAGGGTGAAAGGGTACCTCATGACTCAGCCCTAGGAGATCTTTTATTCCCTCAAAATTCACTTCTGGCTGTGGTGTTGCTAATAAAAAAGTTGTTCTCTTTTCCAACTAAGTTGGTTCCTTATAGATGCAGTGTCTCAGCTGATAAATCAATCTAGTTCTGGGTTGAGTCAAGGCAATCTGTCCTTAAGGCTGGTTTCTTGATAAGTTCATCTACTGTTATTATAGTCTCTTTTGGTCTCTGCTACTTACTGTAGTTGCTGAGGGAACCTCTGATGACTCTTCCAACCTTTTGAGCCACACACAGTCATAATCTGTTCCATTCCATCTTTGGACCATTAAGTAAAGAGACTATTCACTTAAGACCAGGAAAGAAAAAACAAAATAAACAGGCACCACATATTCAGGGATGCATAACTTATAGGTGAGGAGATATGACAGCCTCCATTCCCTATCTGTAATGCCAATGTGATACCCATCGCAGCTGTTATGAATATGCATGAGTATTTCCAGGGTAAATTCACAAAATATAATAAACTCTCTTCCTCAAAGCAAAACCAAAATATTTATTTGGGACATCACTAGAATACCAGGAGGCAAGATTTAACAGCTTGCTTCTCTCTCTGTGCTCTGCCTGCTCTCGCTCTCTGTGCTCTCTCTCTCTTTCTCTTTCCTTCTTGGGCAAGCTCCTCCCAGTCTGAGCTCCAGGTGACCCAGGCTCCATGTGATCGCAGGCTCCATCTGTTAGGCCTATTAATGGGCGAGGAAGATCTTCCTATTCTATTACCATTACACTACCCCATTCAAGGGCTTTCAGAAGCTCACTTGAAAGCCATGAGTGAGGATAAAGAGATTGTCCACTTGAACCCTTTATATGCCCAATTTATTCCAGCTCAGTCTGAATCATCAGTTCTCAATTAACCAAAATGCTTTTCATCACCCCACAGTATTAGCCCCTCAGTGACTCATAGCTGGAATAAGACTCACAAAAACTCCATGTGTTAGATTGAAACCAGGTAGGGAATACTACCATGTGCTCTGAGAACTAAAGCATTCATTGATCTGTCCCATCACACTAGAAGATGACAGGTAGAGTTGTGTTCGTTTAACCTACTATCCTATTGCCTTTCTGAATGAACATGTGGGAGCTAACATCCAATTTCTCCTATTACTGTTAGATTTCTTGCAGCCATTTATAGTAGCAGCAATATCCCTATCCTTTACTCATGCAGGTTAGGCTAGTTTTTCCTTAAAAAAATATTGAGCCATTCTTCAAGACTTTATTGGCTCAGGGGACTAAGGCCTCAGGCTTTTGATGTGGCTTTCTTATTGGCTGAGTAAAAGCAGAGAAAAGGAGTGCCAGGAACCTCTGAGGCTTGGTCCCTAACTCAGGCAAGAGAACCTCACTCAGATTAATTAACTTCAGGCATATTCAATGTTTATCCTTGTTAGATATCCTATGCCTGCTATGGATAAATAAATCTCTTTTTGTTTACTGTTGAACTATTTGTGAGTTTCTCGTTTTATCCCAATATTGAACCTAAACTATCAGGAGACTAGCCTGAGCGCATTTAGGGTTTAAGGCCCAGCCTACCACACCATTTTATTTAATTATAGAGAAAAAAATATAATGGCCTATTTTACTGACTTTTTTCCCTCGAAGCAGAAAACTTCTTGCTTTAGTTATAAAGAAGCAAGTACATAATAATATTTGATTTCTCTTTCATATATTATGTCTAAACATTTAATTGTTTTCAGTTATACAAATAAATGCCTTTACAACAACATTGCTAACTAGGACATAATCTGTCTAATCTGTATGCTATTTACAGGTATAAAATGGAGACGGATTACCTTATAATTGTGCAAGAGCTCATGCCAACAGTCCCAAGCAGTGAGTTTGTTCATTGGCAGTTTGATGAATGAAAGTTACAAAGGTGTTATCAGTCCCAGGTCCGCCAATTTCCTTATCTCTAAAATGGGAAACTCTGCAAGTTTGTTCATACTATCCCCCTTGGATGGCTTAAGTAAAACTCTATTAAAGCAATAAAGGGTCACCCAGATCAGCCTTCTGAGAAACAGACAAAGGATTGCTAGCCATGCTCAATTTGGGAATTTGGTGCTAGAAAGTATCTTTGTTCCATTTAAAGAGGGTGTGAATGTTGAATGTTGGATATCCTCTTCATTCTGGACTGGTGAATCCTCTTGACCAGTGGTCAGTTTATCTATATGTGACTTATCTTTTTGTGCTCTACAAATGAAGGTTCAAAAAACCCAAAGAGAAGTGATGGTAGGGTTAGGAACATTAGGAAGAACTATTGTGAATGTGGAGCAATTATTGACAGATATCCAAAAGATATGAACAAGCAGTTTTCAGATAAATACATCAAAGCCATCTATGAGATATGAGAAAATCAAAGCATATCTATAGTCATATTATTTATTAGCAAAATGCAAATTAAAACAACTCTGAGGTACCTCCTCATACCTATCAGATTGGCTAACATGACAGAAAAGGAAAATGACAAATGTTGGAGGGGAATGTGGGAAAATTGGGACTCTAAGGCACTGTTGGTGGAATTGTGAGCTGAACCAACCATTCTGGAGAATAATTTGGAACTATGCCTAAAGGGTTATAAAACTGTGCATATACCCGTTGATCCAGAAATATTATTGCTAGTTCTGTATCCCAAAGAAATAAAAAAGATTGTACAAAAATATTTATAGCAGCTCTTTTTGTGATGGCACAGAATTGGAAATTAAGGGGATATTCATCAACTGGGGAAAGTTGTAGTATATAATTGTAATGGAATATTACTTTGCTATAAGAAATGATAAGCAGGATGATTTCAGAAAAATCAGGATAGACTTATATGAACTGACACAAAGTGAAGGGAGTAAAATCAGGAGAACATTGTATACAGTAACAGCAATATTGTATGATGATCAACTGTGAATGATTTAGCTTTTCTCAACAATACAAAGATCCAAGAGAGTTCCAAGTACTCATCATGAAAAATGCTATGCACCTCTAGAGAAAGAACTGATGGACTCTGAATGCAGATCAGAGCATACTATTTTTCACCTTCTTTATTTCTTTGTGTGTGTGTTTTTCTTCTGGGTTTGTATCTTCTTTCACAACATGACAAATATGGTATGATTGAACAAGTATAACCTATAACAAATTGCTTACTGTCTCAGGGAAGGAGGAGCTAAGGGAAGGAAAGAGAAAATTTGGAACTCAGAATTTTTTAAAATATCTTTTATGTCTTTTTAAAATTGTCTTTACATGTAACATATTTTTTTTAAAGAGAGACATTGAAAATGAAAATCCAAAAGGAGAGAGGAACTCAAACAAATATAAGAAGAGCCCCAGAGGGAAATGGTTTGTCTACAAAGATGATAAAAGTACCTGGAAAAAAATGAAACAAGAGATAAAAATGAAATAAGACCTCTAGTGGAAAAAAAACTGGAAGAACAAATAGCTTTAGAAGAGAAGATAAAAACTGTTACTCAAGCAACAGACTCCATAAAAATCAGAATCAATAAAATAAAATTCAATGACATGAGACAAGAAATATTAAAACCAAATTAAAATTTTGAAAAATGTTAAAGAAAATGAAAGGTATCTTCTATCAAAAATAATTGACCTAAAACATGTCAAAGAAAAAGAATTTAAGAATTATTGGATTTGCTGAAAACCATTATTTTAAAAAACCTGTATCCCATATATCAGGAAGTAATAAATGAAAATTGCCTAGATTTTTTAATATCAGAGGATACTAAAAGTAAAAATAGAAATAATCTACCCATAATATCCTGAAAAAAACCATATGATTAAAACTCCCAGGAATATCAAAATCAAAATCCATAGTTTCCTGACCAAAGAAAAAATATTGCAAGTTGTCAAAAAAAAAATTCAAGAACCAGTCAAGATCACACAAGACATGGCAACAACTACTGTAATGTAGATAATCTTGTATTCAAAAAAGAAGTTAAAAGTCAAGAATAATTTACCCTACCTAAGTGAGTATACTCTTACTAGGAGGAAAATAGGTCTTTAAAGGAATAGAGGATGTTCAAGCATTCTTGATGAAAAGACCAGAGCTGAATAAAAATTTTGAAATGCAAAACCATGAGGTAAATATGTTTGTGTAATTGAGAGGCATCTGTTGAAGTGTGTACATTCTCTGAAAGAAATTCTCTTCAGAACTGTAATGTCTTCAAAGGTCGTGGAAGGAATTAAATAACCAAAACAGAGAGACTAAGAGTAGTTTTGCTCTGAGTTAATGTTCTTAAAAAAGAAAGAAATGGATAGGTGAAAGGAATACACTAGGGAAGAACTGAGGAAGGAGATGAGATTATTTCCCATTATTTTTGTGAGACAAGTATACAAACATAGAGGTGGGAACACCAATACTTGAACCTCTCATCCAAATCAGACAAAGGAAGGTTGAGCACTCACACACACATACAAGGAGTTTGGTGTAGTAATACATTATACTTAAGAGGAAGACAGGTGAGTATAGAGTCAAGAGAGAGGGTAGAATTGGGAAGGAAATAGTTACAAGTAAAACAAATGTCTTGTGGATTAAAAGAAGGGGGGATTAACAGAAAAGAAACAAAGTGCAAGAATCAGGGATTACAGTCTGATCAAGGGCAAAAGAGGAGAGGCATTCAAGTGGAAATAGATCATTTAAAGATCTCTACTTTTGGTCACATTCCTTTTCTTTCACCACCTTTTATGTAAAGAAGGAGCTAGTGGCAAAGGGAGGGAAATGTATGGAAATATGATGGATATGATGCATTCAAACATGCTCAAGTCTCCCCTGTCCTCAAAAACCTTCATTTGCCTTACCCTCATTTCAAGCTATCATCCTCCATCTCCACCCCATCTCCCAGCCAAACTCCCAGAAAAAGCTTTCTACATTTGATGCCTCTGCTTGTTCTCTCACTCACTTTTCCATCCTTCGAAATCTGGCTTCCAACTTCATCGCTCAGTTGAAGCTGTTCTCTCCAAAGTTACCAATAATCTCTTAAAATGGCCTTTTCCAGCCCTCATTCTTTTTTGAGTCATCTGTTAACCACCTGCTCAGCATCATTGGACATGGTTAACCACCCCCTCTTCCAGCATCCTCTCTCCTTTGGTGTTTTTGTGCTATTGCTTTCTCATGATTCCCCTCCTATCTGACTAATTGCTCAGTCCCATTGCTGGTTAATCCTCCATCTCACACCCCCTAATTGAGAATGTTCCCCAAGATTTTGTGTTAGGATCTCTACTCACTGTCTCTCTCTCTCTCTCTCTCTCTCTCTTTCTCTTTCATTCACTCTTATTCCCTCACTCTCCTTCCATATGTAATCTTATCATTGATATGCTGAAGAATCAGAGTTCCATATCTAGCACCCGTCTCTCTTCCAAGCTTCAGGTCCACACTCACAATTGCCTGTTGGACATTTCAAACTGAATATCTAGATTGTATATAATAGATTCAGACCTATTCAAACTAGAGATATCAAAACTCAATATATCCCAAATAAAATTCATTATATCCTTCCCTGCCCCCAACCCACCACTCTTCCAAATTTTCCTATTACTAAGGGCACCATCGTTCTTCCAGTCTCCCAGATTCATGATCTCTGTGTTACTCTCAATCTCCTTCAGCCCACATATCCAACTGATTACCAAATCTTGTCATTTTTACCTTCACACATCTCTCCTATCCAACCTCTTCTCTCTACTCACACATCCACAACTTTATTTCAGGCCCTCATCACCTCTCACCTAGACTTTTGAAACTCCCTCATGACCTGTCTCCTTGTCTCAGGTCTATTTTCACTTAACTACATCCTATACATTTTGCCCAAGTAATTTTCCTTAAGTACAGATCTGACCATATCACTCCCTTCCTCAATGAACCCTAGTGGCTGCCAATTGCCTTGAGGATAAAATGAGAAGTACTTTGTTTAGCTTGTAAGGTCTTTAGCAACCTGGCCTTAACCTATCTTTCTGGTCTCATTGTACCTTACTTCTCCCACACTTTGTGATCTAGACAAACTGACATCTCTTTTCCATCTCAGTTCTTTCACACTGGCCATCCCCCATGTCTGGAATACACTTACTCCCCACCTTCACATCAAAATTTTTTTTCTTCAAGATTCAGCCCAAAAACTACCTTCCACCTGAAACCTTTCTTGATCCTCCCAATTGCTAAACCACCTTGTAATTAATTGCTTTGCATTGATTTTCTTTGTATTTTTCTGTATATATTTATGAAGATATTCATTTCCCCTCATTAGAATGTAAGCTCTTTTAAAGTAGGGATTGTATCATTCCTTATATTTGAACCTTAGTGCTTAACACAGTGCCTTGTCCATTAAAGGTGATAAATAAATATTTTTTGATTGATTGGAAGGATATAAACAATTAACAATCATAACCGTGAACCTGAAAGAGATGAACTCACCCATAAAATACAGGAGGAAAACAGAATGGGTTAGAAAGTAGAAAACAATATGTTATTTATAAGAAACATACTTGAAATTGAAACATAAAGATATACGCAGCTAAAATGGAGGGCTGGGAAAAATCTATTATATTTCAAGAAAATTTAAAATAAGGAGATCTAGCAAGAATGATCTCAGTCAAAGCAACAGTAAAAACTGACATTAAAGAAATAAGCTAGAAAACTATATTGTGCTTAAAGTTATCATAGATGATGAAATAATATCAATACTTAAAATAAATGTACCAAATAAGTACTTAAAGGAAAAGTTGAGTGAATTATATGGAGGAATAGATAGCAAAACAGTGATAGTTGGGACCTCAATGAATCCTCTTATACATATACCTAGATAAATACAACAAAAAGATAAACTAGAAAGAACTTGATTTCAATAAAACTTTAAAGAAGATGCATAAGATAGATCTCTGGTGATAACCAAATGGGAATAGAAAGGAATATATACATTTGTATCTATATATATATGTATATATATATATACATGTATGTATATATATATGCATATATATATATATATATATATATATATATATACACACACACACACACACACACATATATACACTTGTGTATATATGGGTGGAGAGAGGGAGGGGGTGGAAAGAAAGAGACAGCACATGGCACCTTGGCAAAAACTGACCATATGATAAGATATAAAAATCTCAAAAACAAATTTCAAAAAAACAGAAATAATAAACACATCCCTTAGCACACTACAATAAAAAATTATAATCAATAGAGAGCCTTTGAAGGAGGGATTCAAACCAAATTGGAGAAAAAATAATTTCATCTTCAATAATTCATGGGTCAAAGAATAAATCATAGAAGAAATAGATAATTTCATTTACCAAAAAATAGTAATAATGAAAATACATACCAAAATGTTTGGCATGTAGTCAAAGTAATCTTTAGGGCAAAATTTAATCATGAAGCACTTTCATCAACCAAAGGGAAAAGAGACTGATCAAAGAATGCAAGTAAAAAAATAACAACTAGAAATGCAACAAATACCTCCCTCCTACAGCTAAACATACAAAGAGAAATTCTGAAAAAATTGAAAAGAGTTAACAAAATTAAAAGAAAACATCCCATATTGAACTGATGAATAAAACTAGGATTTTTTAAAAATACTATAAAATTGATGAACCATTATCTCATCTGATTTTTACCAAATTACCAACATCAAAAATGAAAAAAAATATTCACAACAAAGGAAGAGGAAATAAAGTAAACTATTAGGAATTATTTTGTCAAGTTATATGCCAAAATAATTGATACTGAATCAAAGGATGAATCTTTACAAAAAGTGTAATTTATCCTGATTGATAAACCAAAAAAAAAAAAAATAGATAATTTAAATAATGTAGTCTCTACACAGTCTTACTCCAATGTTTCTTTATAGTGCAGAAGTTGATCTTGGGTTCTCCAAGACTATATTAGTACATGCCATGTTCTGTCATGTACCATGCTGGAAAGGCTTTAAGTATTGTCTAGGAACAGATCAATCTGTTTCCAAGGAACACCTGAGCTTATCACAGAGAACCACAGTGGGACTGTTACCAAGGGATAAAGTGGTCATGGCATCCCATGAAACAAAATTTTAAAATATATCTCAGACCTATGTGGCCCCCTTCCACTTTTACAATGATTGTGGAGGAGAGCAAGAGGAATAAAATATCAAAAATCTCAAGGAAAATAATTTTTTAAGTGGTAAGAAAGAGGGCCCAGCAGTACTATAACTCTACACTACAAAGTAGAAATTATCAAAAAAAATTTTAGTACTGGTTAGAAAATAGAAAAATTGGCTAGATACCCAAGACCCAGAATCAACTGAATATAGTAACATAGTTTTCAATAAACCCAACTACTTCAAGTACTTGGATAAGGACCCACAATATTCTACAGAAACTACTAGAAAAATTAGAAAGCAGCCTGGCAGAAATTCGGTTTAGGGTAATATCTTGCAACATATACCACAATATGCCACAAATGAATACATGACCTAAACACAAAAGGTCACATATAAAAAAAATAGAGGATCATAGGAAAAGAACTCTGAGTAAACAAGGGATAGAGAGGATCACAGAAGAAAAAAATGGAAAATTTTCATTACATAAAATCATAAAGTGTTAGCCTAAAATCAATGGAGCTTACAATTAGAGAGGAAATAATAAAATGGAGGAAGAATCTTTATATTATGTTTCTCTAATAAAAGTCTGGTACAAGATTGGATAATATGAGAGACAAAGAAATTGATGGTTGTTGGAGCAGTTTTAGGAAAACTGGGACAATAATGCGTTGTGGGTGGAATTGTGAACTGATCCAACCATTCTGGAGAGCAATTTGGAACAATGCCCACAGGGCAAACAAACTGTGCATACCCATCAATACAGCAGTACGACTATTAGATCTATATCCCAAAGAAATCATAAAAAGGGAAAAGGATCCACATGTACAGAAATATTCATAGCAACTCTTTTTGTGGTGGCAAAGAATTGGAAAATGAGGGGATGCCCATCAGTTGGGGAATAGACAAACAAGTTGGGGTATATGAATGTAATGGCATACTATTGTGCTATAAGAAATGATGAGCAAGCAGATTTCAGAAAAACCTTGAAAGACTTACGTGAACTGATGCTGAGTGAAGTGAGCAGAACTAGAGGAACATTGTATGTAGTAAGAGCAACATTGTGTGATGATCAACTTTGATAGACTTGGTTCTTCTCAGCAATATAATGATCTAAGACAATTCCAAAAGACTCATGATGGAAAGTACTCTCCACATCCAGAAAAGAACTATGGAGTATGAATGCAGATAGAAGTATACTGTTTTCACCTTTTATTTTCTTTCTCTTGGTTTTTCCCTTTTGCTCTGCTTCTTCTCTCACAACATGACTATTGTGGAAATATATATGATTGTACATGTATAGCCTATATCAGATTACTTGACATCTTGGGGAGAGAGGGACAAGGAAAGGGAAAGAGGAGTAAGGGGAGGGAGGGAGAAAAAAGTTTGGAACTCAATTTCTTATAAAAGCAAATACTGAAATCTTTCTTTACACATAATTGGAAAAATAAAATACTATTAAAAAGTGAAAGTCTGGCATATAAAACATATTGGGAATTAATAGAAATATATAAACATAAGTCCATCAGCCAATAAATCAAAGACCATTAACAGACAGTTCTCAAAAAATCAAAGGCAAGTTATCAACATCCATGGGGGAAATGCTCCAAATAACAATAATAAGAGAAACACCAAAAAAACCCCAACAACTCAGAAGTTCTATCTTACCAATTAGAAGGACAGAGGACAAAAAAAAAAAAAAAGAAAATTACCGTTATTGGAAGGGATGTAGGAGGAGAATCACACTAATGAACTGTTGGTGGAGCTGTGAATGAATCCAACTATTAGGGAAAGCATATTGAAACTATTTTTAAAGCATTTAATTGGTGCATACCCTTTAACCTAGCAATACCACTACTAGTCATAGACTCCAAAAAGATCAGTGAAAGAAGAAAAAGACCCATATACACAAAACTATCTATGGTAGGATTATTTCTCTAGGTAAGAACTGGAAGCAAAATGTGTATCTTGGGTAATGGCTAAACAGATTATACCATATGAATGTGATAGAATATCATTCCACCTATAAGAGATTATAAAAGGGACAGACTGAAACCTAGGAAGACTTGTATGAAGTGAACAAAACCAGGACTGTTTTTACAAGTATAGCACCCTAAGGAAAACAACAATGAAAGATTTAAGTACCATGATGAAAGCAATGACCAGTCATGACTCTAGAAAACTGGTGATGAGTTATGCTTGCCATCTTTTGGCAGAGAAGTGATAGAGTAGAGTTACTGAATGAAGCATCATTTCCAGGCATGGAAAATGTGTGTAGTTTTTTTGCTTGACAATATTTATTTTTAGCAAGGGGAGGAGTGTTGGAGGAGACTTATGGGAGGAAGATTGGAATGATAGTGATTCCCTCCTCCAAAAAATGGATGAAGAAGAAATGAAAGAAGAAAACATCAATGAAATGTTTAAAAATACACAGAAGGGAGAAGAAGATTCAGAAGTAAACACAGAAAAGCAGTAGTAGTGTTGGAACTACAGAGCTAAAATTAATATATACTTTAAAAGAAAAACCAAAATGTATGTAATGGAAACCCACAGTGTTACATACAAATATTTGTTCTCATTATAAGAAAATGTTCATGTTTGTTCATATTTGTCAAAGCCTTCTACACACACTGTTGATCTCATCCCATCCTGTCTTGTCAACCAAATTACCCCACCTTCATCTCCACTCTTTAATCTTCAGACTCTCCCAATCTTCTGGCTCCTTTCCTCTTGCCTACAAACACATTTACCTCCCTCCCATCCTTAAAAAAAAATCTCATTTTATCCACCCATCCTAATAGATATTATCCTATATCTCTTCTTTTGAGGCTAATCTCTTTGAGAAGCTGGTTTAAAAAAAGTTACCTTAATATGAATATAATAGTTTCCGTTAAATCAAAGGATTGAAAAACTCATCAGGCTGGCTATCCATGAAAACAACATAGCCCAGTCAGATATTCATTCATGCTGATGCTACACTGGCTAAGCAAAACATAGTTCTCAGCAAACATTCTCAGGGTAGGACAAACTAGCCAGAAAGCTCTTCTTGTACAGCAAAGCAACAGCAATGCCAAACTTTTCTTCCTTTCTACTATTCCATCTCAGAAAGGGACAAAAAGGAAAACACTCTTCTGAGAAGCTTCTCCCTTGGAAGAGCAATAACTACAATTTCCATTAAGCCAATCAGGAACAAGCAGCCAAAGCTTTCTTGTCACCTGTCTGCTGTTGCTACTGTCCTCTTCAGTCTCCTCTTATATCCTATGTAATTTAGGAGTTTAAATTATAGTGTCTCCATGACTCCTTTTTCATTTAAAAGGTAACAATTTACTAAATTTTCCCTATTAAATCAATAGTCCTTTTAAAAATCATCCCTCAATATTTGGTTTAGTTATATGATTTCTTTTTAAAATAATTTTTTCTAATTTTACCACTGAAATAATCAGATTGATTCCATGTCTTTTTTAAATTGACCCTATAACTGTCTAAGTCATGGTTCTTTGCCTGTGAACTTAGTTCAGAAATTCAGCTGACTTGTAATGAGTCAAGTTTAGAAAACTAGTTCTCTTGTTAATCACTGTTCCAGTCTTGTGTCAAGAAAATCTGTTACCCTTGAAGGAGGCAGGTGCACATCAGAGTTTTGGTCTAGTATTCTTTACACCATCAACTCATCCTTCAAGGATACCTAATTTGTTATCCAAATAAGTCTGGTCCTCTATATCTAACCCTGCAGGTGGACTTAAACAATGAACATTCTTAATCACAGGAGGGAAAATGGGGTTGTTGCTAGTTTCTCCTTACCATTTTAAAAATAATCATATTGCCTCCCATGCTTCAGCTCTGTAACTAATCATTTTGATTTCCTAATTCATGATGTTGAACACTTTTCACCAAGTATAACTTGTTTCTTGACTACAAAATCTGTTCTTTGTTCTGTTGTAGTTGTGGCATTTCAGCTGTACTCTTTGTGACCCCATTTGGGGTTTTCTTGGCAAAGATATTGGAGTGATTTGCCATTTCCTTCTCCAGCTCATTTTACAGATGAGGAAGGTTAAGTGACTCACCCAGGGTCACACACCTAGTAATTGTCTGAGGCCAGATTTGAACTCAGGGAGATGAGTCTTCCTGACTTCAGGCCTGGTGCTCTATCCAATGTGCCACTTAGCTTCCTCTTTGTTTTGAACTCCCCAAAATTATCAAAGAAAACTGTCCCTCTCATTTAGGGTCTTAACTTGGCTGAGGAAGCTGAGATTCTACTCATCAGTAAATTCGTGTTTTACTAATAAATTGATCATCTTTGGAATTTTTTTGCTTTAGTCTTTTAACTATTATACCACCTTTAACTTTTAAAATAGCAACATATAAATGATCTAGGAGACTATAACACCTGGTTGCTCTAAATCCTTCAGCAAGGTCCAACATGATGCTTTGTGCCCTTAAAACAATTTCTTTGTACTCATATTTTTCAGTTTTTAATAAGTAAAAATTATTTTGTCCTCCCTTTAAGATATCACAGAATTCGTATAAAAGTGAGGTGTCATCTTACATGTTTTACAAGGTGATTTAATTATATATTCACATAGCAGTTCATTTTCTGTCCAAAACTACTCAAAAATTATATAAAAGCTATTTCTTCAGAATACAATTGAAATATGTGTATTTTTAAATTTTGTCAATTGTTATTAAACCAAAGTTCTTTCCTACTCCTTTCAGGCATCAAAATTTTCAGTAGTAATAACAGTAATGATATCTTACATCTTTTGCAGTTGACAAATATTTTCCTTTATAAAAAATGACTTTTTCTGACCTTTTCTTTGATAAACCGCTCCATAGGAAAAGGACTTTAAAGGGACAGCACATTACATTACTTATATTTTTAATTCCCCAATAGAGAAGTGACCTTTGTACCAGGGCACAGAGGTGTGTGTGGGGGCATCTCCTCCCTGAAACCAGTTCTTGTACTTCACATTATAGTTCACCCTAGCCTGTGGAACAACCCCTCTCAGACTACCATTTTCAGGGATCTGTGAATGTGGCACCCCATCCCATGATTCCCCAGCCTCTAAGGGAATACAGGTTGAACTTTCTAGAGAAAATTACTCCATCTCCTAGTGAAGCTAGTTGTCCTCTCTATAGCTCCAATGGCTATCACCTCCTAACTGAATTTGCTTTAGGCACAAGAGTTCTTAGTAAGGTCTCCCCCTAAAACAGTACTCATGGGATCATAGGAGCATAGATCTTCAGCTGAAAGCAGCCTCAGAGGTCATCTAGTTCAATACCCTAATCCTCATTTTATAGGTGAGGAAACTGAGACCCAAGGAAGTTAAGTAATTTGTCTATGATCATATGCATAGTCATTTTTCAAATAGGATTTGAATCTAGGTTCTCTTTTGCCTAAAGCAGTGCTCTTCCCACTGGGCAAGTCATTCCCTTCCCATGACCCTACCCTGTAAGAACACTTTACAAAGCCTAAAAAGATCCCAGTTGACTTCAAAGCCCAGATGACCAGAAGTTAGATGACTTAAGACTTGGATAAAATGGGTTTAGAAATCCTCTCCTCCTCTAGTTTTTATGGCCTTGAGGTGCCTCCAGTACTAGAATATAATGAACATTTGTTGTTCAGACTCTTTGTGACCCCATTTGAAATTTTCTTGGCAGAGATACTGGAGTGGTTTGCAATTTTCTTCTCCAGCTCATTTTACAAATGAAGAAATTGAGGCAAACAGAACTAAATGACTTGCTCAGGGTCATACAGCTAGTAAGAGTGTGAGGCCAGATTTGAATTCTGGAAGATATCTTCCTAACTCCAGACCCAGCACTCTATTCACTCAGCTGCTCCATAATGAATTTCTCTGATGTCATGTTCTTCTTTGAAAACTAAGGATGAACACATAACAATCCATAATGAACATAGAACATGTTAAGTAAACTTATAGGTTGTTAGAATAGAAAGAAATCAGAGAGAGAATATCTTGTCTAATACCTATATTATGCAGAGTAAGAAACTGAAGCCCAGAGTTGGGATATAGCCTGCTATCCTTTGTTGTGTATCTGCATTCATGGGGTGTTCAGGGAGGACTAGCACCTCTGGTATGAGGGCTTGCTGAACCCTTTTCAGGTCTGTTTATCCACGTTTAGTGTCCGCTTGCTACCTAACTCTCGACTATGGCTTCAAGAAGCTGTGGCACGGGTAGTAGCCACACCATCTCAGCAGATGAGCTAAGCCAACTTGAGGGTAACGACAGACCTCAACTCACCCTCAGGGAGTTAAGAAACTGTTTACCCAAAGTATGTGAAGACTTCCTCCAGTGAAATGGGTGAATGAGAACAATTTGTTCCAATGGCCATGAAGGCAGTTGAGCTTAGAGCTTAGATCTTGGTCAGATATTTGGTCAAACATGGGAGATGTCAAGGTCATCCACTGCATCCTGGGCCATCACCAGTCATCTTGACTCTTGTCTTGCCACTAGACTTGGATGACTCTGGAAGAGAAAGTGAGGCTTGATAACTTTGTGCAACTCTGCTTTACTTAAATTCACTTCATAAGCAAGTCAAGACATCATCTGTCCTCTTCAAAAACAAAGGACAAATAGCAACAATCTTCATTTTCTGTACTATTGATACTGCTGATAAATTATTATATGGTCATGAATAGTGTCTAGTACAAACCTATGCATTTGTGGCTTGAAATTGAGAGGGGGAAGCCAGTCCAAAAGAGGAGAAATTTCTTTGGCTCCTAGTCTGGGGCAGAGGCAAGGAGTATATTTGAGAAAGTGTTCAGTTTGTACAATTTTGGTAATCTATGAGCCTATTTCAGGGTATGCCAGCTAGAATATTTTTGTTCTGGAGGAAGAGTTAATAAAGGGCTGAGACGGAGAGTGAAAAAAATGGAAATTGATCATGTGGTTTTTCCCCATGAACCTCTTGGCACTGCTACTGGCATGTAGCCTTGCTTGGTATTAGATGACCCTTCATATAAACTTTCAGTCTTTGCCTCACATGGGGGATATCCTGGGCTCTGAGGGAGATACAAAGTTATTTAAACTTTAAGTAAAACCCGAAACTTATTCTCTTACTTTTGGAGTTCAGCTCATATGAGAAGAGGTGAATACGGTTGTAAACTACAATGTTACATGATAAGGTAATTTATAGAGATAGGCAAAATAAAATTCTGTAGGGACAAGAGGAAGCCTCTGACTGACTGGTCCCCAGGAAGATTTTGTGGAGAAGGGGGGCACTGGAGTTAGGTTTTAAATAGGTAGGAATTCAACAGGCAAAGGGGAGGAATTTGAGTCAATGCTGCTTCCAAAGTTTACTTCCAGCATGACCTTGGTCAAATCACTTAGCTTTTGGGGGCCTCAGTTTCCTCATCTGTAAAAGGAGGGGGTTAGAATAGACAGCCTTTGAGATGCCTTCCGACTCCAGTTCTGGACGCATTTCATCCTTCTATAAAAGGCAGATGAAATTCCAGGGATAGGGAAAAGAATGAGGTGCGGAGATAGAGACTACTGAGAGAGTGGTCCTCTACACCAAGACTGTTTGCCTCAGTTTCCTCATCTGTACAAAGAGTTGGAGAAAATGGCAAGTCACTCCTGTACCTTTGCCCAAAAAAACCTCAGAAAGGATCAGGAAGACTCGGAAACGGCTGGAAAACGACTAAACGCACCAAAAAAGGTGAATGAATGAACGAATGAATGAACGAACGAATGAATGAATGAACGAATGTTGCTCCAAGCGAGCGCCTGTCTTCATTTGGAAGCAGGTTGTGAGTTTGAAGAACGCGCCGCCCCTTAGCCTGGACAAGCAGCGAGTCGAGCCAGCCTTCGCGGAGGTACCCACCCCGGCCCTCTAGGATACACTACGAACGCACGGCGCCTGCGCAGAGGTAGCGGCAGGCGCAACGGCGGCGGTTCATGGACAGTACTACGCCACGCCCTCCGCCAACTGGTCCGCCACGATCCCGTCAGCCCCTAGCAAGCTGAACTCCGATTCTCCTCGCCTCCTCTTTCCCGTCCTCCTTTGCGGCACAGCGGCTAGATGGCAGCGGAGAAGCAGGTCCCGGGCGGTGGCGGAGGTGGTGGCGGCGGGAGCGGGGGACGCGGCGGCGGGGAGGAGAACAAGGAGAATGAGCTTCCTCCCGCCGGGTCGAAGGGGAACCGACGGTTCGGGGACAGCCTGGGCCTGGAGAGTATCCTGGCCGGCGTGGGCTCAGCCGGGCCCCGGGCCGCAGTGACGACGTGTCTCTCCGACGGGCCGGGGGGCGGGGGAGGAGGTGCCGAGGGGAGCCTGGGCTCGGCGGGAAGGACCCGAGGGCCTCCTCGTCTCCCCCCAACCCCGGGTCTTCCGTTCTGCCAACCGCCCGGCGATCGCGGGGGTGGGAGGTGAGGACGAGATAGATGAAGGCTTGGGGGGGGGCGCCCTAAAAGTCCCCCTTCTCTGCCCCAGGCCCTGGAGGGGAGCTGTGCCCGCGCACACTCTTTCCTCTTTTCCTGCCCCCTTCCCACCTTCCGCATCTGAACGCCACCCTTTCAGCCCCTTTGTCATTGAACGGGCCTTTTGCCCACCTAGGCCCTGGTTCAGTGAGCCTTGTCCTCAGAAAACAGACTTTGTTGGTTCGGTGCCCCCTCCCCCTAAATTGAGGCAGGGTGTGGTCCTGCGTAGCTCTCGGTGGACAGCCTCTTAACTAGTTTTTAAAGCCTTCTAAAAGGATGATCTGTGTATGTTGGTGGGGAGGGGGGAAAGCTCGGATGTGCTTGGTAAAAAAAAAAAAAAAACATTTTCCCGTTTTCTTTGAAGTGTTAGGTTTGAATTGGTGTATGATAATTAGTTTGTAGCCTTTTATAAACTATTTGAAAGAGTAACGATTTCTCGATCACCTCCAGTGTGATAACTGAAAGTTGACATATGGTCTGAAGGCATACGTTGTCGTCTCTCTCCTGGCCCTATGGTGCTGACAGGAACTAAGGCCTTTTCTTCTTTTTTTAAGAAGTATAGCTGTACATTTAAATTCAGTGAAAGGCATGTGTAGATAGTATAAAGAACTTGAAATTCATTGGCTTAGAAGCCAGTTAAATCTTCTGGGGAGATAAGCATCTTGTTTTTGTTTTCTTTTTCATTTTTAAGATTGTACTTTAAGAGTGTTCATTTGTTCATAATCTTTACTTGGATTTGTGGGGATTGAGGGAATTTCTTGAAAAATATGAAATAAATGAGACTAGGAAAAAGTTGTCAAGAAGATCAATATATAAACTCAGATGCTTGGACATTTTTAATTTAAAAGGATTGTCCAGAGAGATCTTTTTAGAGAGGGAAATTTTGGATGTTGTAATATGTGTAATATTATTACTTGTATTAGTTGTGTATGGTGCAACTTCAAATCTGAGGAAAATCACCTTCCCAGTTGAGTAAGAAATGTGAATAGAAGACAGAGGACAAATCATGATAACATAAGGATCAGCTTGAAGAAATTGGGTATCTGGGTCCACTTTCAAATTAATGGCAGCAGACAGAACTGGATATTTTAGCATACCGGCACGTATGGTTTGGATACCAAGCATTAGCCTAATAGATCAATTAATTTTTTTTTTTTACGTGCTTACTGTATGTCGGGCACTGGGCTAATTGCTGGGGATACAAAAAGAGGCAAAAGTCCCTGCCCTCAGAGAGCTTACCATCCAACTGGGGAGACATCATACAAATATGTACAAAGGAAGCTATATAGAAGACAAATAGAAAATAAATAACAGAAGACATTGGAATTTAAAGGGGTTGGGGAAGAAGATGGGATTTTAGTTGGGACTTAAAGGAAGCCAGGGATGTCAGTAATCAGGAGCAGAGGATGGGGAACATTCCAGGCATGCGGGACATCCAGAGAAAATGCTTAGAGCTGAGAGATGAGTTTCTTTTTTCATGGAACAGCCAGGAGGCCTATGTCATTAGAGTGTCTGGGAGTAAGGTGTAAGAAGAAGGGAAAGGTAGGAGGGGGTTAGGTTATGAAGGGCTTTGAAAGCCAAACAGGGCATTTTGGATTTGCTTCCAGAGGTAATAGGAAGCCACTGGAGTTTAAGTAGGGTAGTGCCATGATCAGACCTGTGCTTTAGGAAAAATCACTTTAGTAGCTGAATGGAGTATGGATTGGAATGAGGAAAGACTTGAGGCAGGCTTATATACCAGCAGACTATTGTAGTAAACCAGATGTGAGGTAATGGTGCTTGGACTAGTGGTGGCAGCCAGAGGAGAGAAGGGGATGTATTCTACAGGTGTTCCAAAGGTGAAATTGATTGACATTGGCAACAGCTTGGAGATAGCGGTGAGAGATAGTGAGGAATCCAGGATGGCCCCTACATTGCAAACCTGAGGGGCTGGGAGAGTACTGTTTCACTCTACAGTAATATGAAAAATGGGGGTAGGAGGAGAGAGGGTTTAGGGAGAAAGATAACGAGTTCTGTTTTAGGTGTGTAGAGTTTAAGATGTCTTGTGGATGTCCAGTCCAAGAAGTCTGGAAAGCAGCTGGAGATGGAAGAATGGAGGTCAACAGAGAGATTGGGACAGAAAGGTAGATTTCAGAATCATCAGCACAGAGATAGTCATTAAATCCATAAGAGATGATGAGATCACCAAGTGAAGCTGTACAGAGAGAGAAGAAAAGAGGGCCCCAGATAGAACAGTTAGGGGGCATGATCTGGAAGAGAATCTAGCAAAGGAGACACAGAAGGAGCATGTTTTTAGACAGAGGGAAGTGAGCCAGTAGAGGGGAAGAAATTGAAAATAAGTGAAAGAGAAATCTGCTGGAGGAGATAGGATTGAATTGAATCACTTGAACAACTAGATGGGTTAACTTTTGTAAGGAATAAGTCATGTCAGATGGGTGAAGGAGGAGATGGTGGCAGAAGGCATTTGAATGATAGGATAGAGGAAAAGGGAGTTTATAGAGAGTGGCTTCAATTTTTCTGTACAATACGAGGCAAGATTCTCTCTTGGGGGGAGGTTTGAGGAGGGATAAAGAGGTTTGGAAGACCCTTTGTGGAGAGTGGGATATTGCCATTTGAAGTTGTGTAACATAAGCTTGTGAACTAAGAATAATTTCATGATTTTGTCCACCTCCAACATCCTATGTGTAGGAGCAAAGGTGAGGAATGATGCAAGACTGAGACTTGATTGGGCATAATTGACAATAATATGATAAGGAGGCTAGGGGATATAAGAGTGGAACACAGTATAGAGTTAAATTGGTTCACCAGGGGTTCAAGAAGAGAAGAGGAAAAAGTTGCTAGTGTAGGGGGAGATGGCTTGGAAAGAATGGATCATTTCCCTGAGCATCTGACCAGCCTGATTTTTTTCCACATCTTTAGACCTGCTCTTCGAGACTAGGGTGGATATGCATGTAGCATTAGAATAGGTTTCCTTTTGTCTTGTTGAAATATTTTAAATAAACCCTACCAATCTTTAGGCAATTGTCTAAACTGGACATTTACTCCAAGTGTTATGTGGGAAAGTGGGGTGGAAGGGAGGGCAAGAAGGGTAGGGAGTGGGGAATGAGTTTTTAGGAAATCCCAGTCATCTGCCTCAGTGGAGTTCCGTTTGTTTGGTAAACAAAAGGAAAACAAATGAGTAAATAAGTTTCTGATTTGGAAAGTAACTACACAGAGTCATATAAATGTAAATATTTAGCTGAGTTCACGTCCCAGCTTTGTTTCCTACTACCTGTACAACCTTGGGCAAGTCACTTAGTTTTGCTCAGCTCTCTCATTTGTAAAATGAAGTTGGTCCCTTCCAGTTCTCAATCTGTAGTCCTAGTGCATACAGCACTGGTTCTGAGTGGGAAGTTGGATATGTTTGGGTTTTGTTCAGGATCCTCTTAAAAAGTAGTCTTCAGTTCTTGGTATGCATATTTAAGCTATTTTGTGAAGTGATTCTTTGTGTAAAATAAAGAGCTCTTTTTTAAAGTTACAGAGTAGCATTTCAGTGGTTGATTGTGCTAAGGAAGCTTTTAGCTTACTCTTGAGTATTAAATTTAAAGAGGATGAACAAAATGAACAGTTAATTCATAGTAAGAATATTTAACAGAAATAAAAATCTGCTGGCTCATTTGTATTCATTGTTTTATAGAATCATTGGATTGAGAAGGACCTTCTAGATTATCTAGTCCTGCACAGCTTGTGACCCAAGGGTAGGCTTATGGCCCAAGGGCACCTCAAAGGATTTCCAGTGGCTAGTGTAAAATGTAGATGTTTTCCTCTACATTTTTCAAGGGCAGCCTGAAATCTTTTAGCAGGCCATACAGGTTGTCCAGGCCTGATCTAGGCCAACTCCTATAGATAAATGAATCTTCCCATCTTCCTGGGTTCAAATCTTGACTTTAATTACCTGTGTGACTTTGGTCAAGTCACTTAACTTCATCTGTAAAATAAAGGGATGAGAATAGGTGGCTTTTAATATCCCTTTTGATCTTTGACAAGTGACTTGCCTCTCCTTGACTGCTGAAGTCCCTTCTAGCCCCAAATCAATGATCCTGTGACTTCCAGTGACAGCAAATTCAGTATATCATTCTATTCTCCATTCTATTTTTGAACAGCTCTAATTAAAGGAGACTCAGCAAACATCTATTAAATATGTACTATATGCAAAATACTGTATTAGGGTTACAAAACTAAATATGACTTAAATTGTGCCTGCAAGGAGCCTAAAATCTGAAGGAGGTGGGAAAAGGAATGAAGACATGTACCAATAACTCATACAGAGGGGATTGAAATCATAAAAGAGAAGTCTGAGCAAAGTGAAATGAAAAATCTGAGGTAAAAAAGATGATCACTTTCTGCTGGGATGGGGAAATGTTGGGGACTGCTGTCTGGGAAGGCCTCGTAGGAGAATATGGATACCTAAATTGTTTGTTGAAGGAAGGGACTTCAGATCTAGATAGGGTGGTAAGATTTAAAAGGCATTTATGGATATGGAAGTAGCAACGTGATAGAAAGGGAGAGGCCATGTCAAGAATGTAGAATTGATTCTACAAGCTTTACTTGAGCTATTCTGTCAGGCATTATGCTAGACGTGGGGAAATGCAGATGAAAGCAGTAGTCCTTGCCTTGAAGAAACTTCGTGAGCTTTGAAGAAAACAAGGGATTCTAAGAGGTAGCCGTGAGAAGGTAATGCATTACAGGCATTGGGAGAGGGGGGACAGGGAAGAGCCCATGTAAAGGTATGCAAATGAGGTATGGAATATCTTGTTAGGGAGCAGCAAAAAGAGCAGGTTGGCTGGAATGTAGAATGTAAAGGATGGTAATATGAAATCAGTGTAGAAAAGCTGTTTGGAGCTAGACTGTGAAAGGCTTTAGAAGCCAGTCAGAGGTGTTTGCATATTATCCTAGTGGAAATAGGGAGTTGTTGGAGTTCCTTGGGTGTGTTAAGGAGGGAGAGTAACACAGTCAGGACAGTGGCTTAGGAAAATCATTTTGGTAGCTCTGTGAAAGATTAGAGGAGACATAGGTAAAGAATCTAATTAAGCTGTTGTAGTACAGGTGAGAGGTGATGAGGGCCTGAACTAGGGTGGCACCAACTATAAATAGAAGAGGATGGACAAAAATTATATTGTGGTTGTAGGATTTATAAGACAAGGCAAATGTATATGGAGGTTAAGGGAGTGGAAAAAGTCGAGAATATCAGGCTATAAACTTGAGTGACTAGAAGAATGATTGTATACTTAATCGAAGTAGGGTAATTAGGAGGAAAAGTGGGTTTGGGGGAAAAGATAATGAATTCCGTTTTAAACCTATTGTATTGAGATGCCTATGGAACAGCCTGTTGGAAGTGTCCTATTGCTAGTTGATGTGGAACTAGAATTCAGGAAAGAGACTGTATTGAAAACACTATTTTTTGTCTTCCACTGTCAATCCTTTATTCCTGTTTCCCTTACCCCCACTTCATCCCACCCCCCTTCCCTGCAATGTTTCACTCTAAAACTATCCACCCCTTCCTACTGTGGTCTCTGGAATGCCACAGGTAACAAACTTTTATTTTACATCTCTTCCTTTCCCAATTCCTTCCATCTTCTAGTTCTTATTGAGATTTGCCTCCCTCCTAATGACATGGTCTCCCCAGCTTCCCTTTCTAGAACTGACAGCCCTTTGACTTATTTCCCCACTTATTGGTTGAGATGGAAGAGTTGGGATACTTCTTGCTCCTGATTGCCACTTCCACCATTATTCTTTAACTCCTTCTCATTTGAGATTTACTCTTACCATATCTACTGCTCAGTCAAAATTCTGATGACTATTGTCTCCAAGACCTTTCCCTTCTTTCCTCAGTGACTTCAGGCTCACAGTCTTTATTCTTAACATCTGCCCTATTACTGGGGGGACTTCAACATACATATTGATACTTCCTCAAACACCTAAATCTCACAGTTCCTAAACGTACTTCACAAGACCTCCTTCCCTGCTCTCATTTCAGCCGCACATACCCTGGATCTTGCCATCTCCTATAAATATACCACTTTCATTCTCCTGAATTCTGAAATTCCCTTATCTGATTATAATCAATTGTCATTCCACTTCTTGTGCCTTGTAACCCTAATCCCTGTCCTTCATCCACACTGTGGCTCCCAATCCTTAGACCTCTCAGTTCTTTTCCAGACCATCACCTCTGAACTAGCTCTACTGTTCCTCCCTTCCTCATCTTGACCTCTTGGTGAACCACTTCAAGTCTACACTGTCAGATTCTCCTGAGTACCCTGCCCTCTTGTTGTATTATTGATCTTGCCCTGCTTCAGTCTTAGATTACTCTGGATTACTCCCACCATCAGCAGCCTTTGCTCCAATACTGCTGCTGAATGAAGCTAGAGAAAACCATTAAACGGTGTCAGTTTATCTTTACAGATTTATCTTACATAGCTGCCTTACTTCAAGGCAGTCCTCTCATATGTCCTTAACTAACTCACTATGCCCCTCACTTAAGTGACTTTTCCAAATCTTTTCATCCCTCCTCAAACATTCTAAGACTCTCCCTCCTCCCATCTTCCCAGCTAAGAACTTTGCTTTATATTTTACTGAAAAAATTTGAGGCCATTTGGTAAGAGTTCCCTTTTACTCTGTCATCACCCAGATGCCTTCTGCCACTGTCTTGTGGGAGTAAAAAAAAAGTAAAAAATGGCATAATGAGAGTCATATTCTTTTGACTGCAAATCCAGTCCATACTACTTGCATTATTGACTTGAAGTCCTTGTTTCTCTAGAATTGCATAGAATGTCTGATCTCTCTTTTACATGACAACCCTTCAGGTATTTAAAGAAGGCTGTCACATCTTCCCTTTAAGCTGTTGTTTCAGGTTAAATATCTCCAGTTCTCTCACCTTTAGCTCCTATGACATGGTTTTGAGACCTGAGCTTCATTATCAATTTTTTAGTGTCTGGATTTCATCAGTTTGGGAACACCCACTTTTGAAACTCCTTTCATCTATGTAGAGCAGCAACTCATCTGGAGCAGAGCAAAATAAAGTGACTTATCCATGGTCGTATGGCTATTATGTGTCAGGGATAGGACTTCCACCAGTATTGTGCCAAACTGCTTCTTATCTTTGTTAATGTCCCTCTTAAAATGTGCCAGGGCTTTTAGGCTTAGTCTGACTAACACAGTCCCAGTGGTATTTTCCCCCTTGTTATGGATATTATATTTCTAGTTTGAAGCCCTATAGCTAATAAGCTTTTTTCGTAGCAACTTGTTAACTCCTATTTAGCCTGCAGACAGCTAAAATCTCCAGTTCTTTTTCATGGAAAAAATTGACCTTTAGGCACACTTCTCTCATTTTATACTTGTTGGGTTAATTTTTTGAACTAAAATGTGGGACGTTACATTTTTCCTTTTCTTTGCTTTCATTGTTCTTTTCTGTGTCACAAAAAAATGACGTATCAAAATGATTTTTATAAATGGATTTAAAATATGGGGGACAGATGGTTTGGAATGTATCATTGTAAGTTTTTCCTTAATCTTAGTTCCAGTCCTTCAAATTATTAAGGAATCCCAACAGCAACATGGTTTACGGCATGGAGATTTTCAGAGATACAGGTTAGTATGTAATTATGTTGATAGAAAATGTGTACCACTTTGATATGCCTATTTTATTTTTCAAAATGTATATTGTACCTCCAGAAACAGTTAATTTTGAAAATTGGCCCCATACCTAAATCTTGTAAAAAGAGGCTTACCTATTCAATCTGATGGAATTACAGATTCATTTATAAGGAAATTTCCTAAAATTAAAACAGTTGCAGAAATAATACATTTATATAGTTTTTCATGGTTAGTGAGGTAATGTGAGTATTATTATTTCCTTATTATAGATGACAAGAGAGAGGCTCAGAGCTTAACTTGCTATACAGTATGTATGTTGCAATCCAGACTCAATTGCAGGTCTTCGGTGCCTAAGTTCAGTACTCTGTCCACCACACTGCACTATCACCAGTTGCTGGCTGAATTGGCAGAATTATAACCTCAAGTTATTTTTAGTAAAATGTAGGGCTTTGGGATGTTTTGAATATTGCACATGAGGATGAATGTTCAGAGGTGTCATTAAAGTTGATTTGTAACTCACATGTCATCCTTTGTTGGAAAATAAATCAGAATATAAATAATAAAATTTCACATAATAAGTTCATATTGTGTAATACTTTGATACTTTGGAATCATAAATATCAGTCAATTTGATTAGCCAAGTACAAGGTATCCTAAAAAGCCTTAGTGCAGTTTTAAGTGTAATCAAGCATTTTGGGACACCTTGTATTAAATGCTCTGAGCTTATATAAAATTTATGTAGATTTATGGTAATGGACTTTAAGTTTTGGTAAGAGAAGAAGAAGAACAAAAATTCATAATTGAACTATGATCCATTCCATTTACACTGGCAATATTTGCTGATTATTGAGGACTTTATGGAACACATTCTTCAATGTTAAGACTCATTTCTGGACTCATGTACAGACATGGATGCATGTTTTAGTCTGGATCTGTATTTTATAGTGGTGGTGCGTTAGGTATGTTTGTACAATTGTCAGTTTCATTTTTATTTTGGAAGCAAACATATTAAAATTTGTCTTATTGCATTATGTCAACTAGATATCTCAACTGGCAAAGATGATGTATTTAAAGATTTAGTATTTTAGAGGCAGTGTGGCAGAGTGGGTGGAGTACTGATCTCAAAGGCAGGAAGACTTGGGTTTAAATCATGCGTCAGATATTTACTTAGCCATGTAACTGGGCAAGTCACTTAACTTCTTTGAGCCTCGGTTTCATTATCTGTAAAATGGGTATCAGTAGCACTTACATCACAGGGTTGTTGTGAGGATAAAATGAAATAATGTATGTGAAGCGCCTTGCACACTGTAAAGCAGTATGTTAAAAAGGCAAATGATAAGTAAACGTTTCCTCTGAGTACTTAAAATTGTTTGGTATTTAAAAGTTGCCTCATGTTATTATTTGTCTATACTTTGTTTCCTCTGTTACGTATAAGATCTTTGCAAGGACTGATGCTATATACTTCCTTGTATATCACACAACATGTAGCTAAGTGCCTTGTATAATTTAATAAATATTGAATTATTTTTGGTCAATATATAGCACACATAGTAATGATCTCAATTAAAGTGGTTAGCCCCATTCCCTGACAATGTGAGAGTACTGTTATTGCTGTAAAAACAAACAGAAACTGCTGTTGTTTTGTTTGACTGTGTTTGATTTTTGTGATTACTTGTAGGGGCTATTGTTCCCGTAGGCAAAGACGACTACGAAAAACACTCAACTTTAAGATGGGGAATAGACACAAATTCACAGGAAAAAAAGTAACTGAAGAGCTTCTATCTGACAACAGGTATTAAGTGTTTGGGGATTCATTGCAGCTTTCCAAATATTTATTTAGAATTGATATAGTGGATGGTTAGTATTTGTCAGGCTTTGGGAATCTAATCCTTTTTAAGATTCTAACAAGAGATCAAAGCATAGGTACTTATTCAAGGACAAAGTAAGTTCAAACTTTTCTGTTTTATTTAGAGAAAATTAATAGAAGCCCTTGCTCTTGGACAACCTACAGCCTAGAGGTGGCATTAAACCACATGAAACAGAGAATAAAACATAAACTAATGAAGTACTAGGTTGACTGTAAGTACTATAGGAATTCAAAGAAGGAAATGAACTGGGTTGTACCAGCCAAAGAAGGTTTTATGGAATAGGTAGTACTTTTATGGAACAGCTTAAGTACAAGCTTAATGTTGACTGATGGCTGCAAATTAGGGTAAGGGAGAGGATATTTCAATTATTTCTGTATATACAACTCCCATCCCTAGGAATTGAACACTGCCTTGTAACAAAGAAAAACATTTAAACAAACAAACAAAAAAAACCCATAGTGAATGTGTCTGACATTTGGCCCCCCTCTATTCTCTGGGACTCTCGTTGGTTTTCATTTCCACAAGAGTTCAGCTTCCTTTTAAGTTCTCTTTGTTATTATCCATAATGTTCTTCTTGTTCTGTTTATTTCACACAAATCTTCCCATGTTTCTCTGAATTCCTCATATTTGTTATTTTTTACTGCACAGTAATAGCACATGACCTTTAGAGGTGTTTTAAAGAAGATTAATTTGGCAGAGGATGGTTTGGGAAAAGAAACGAGCAAGTTAGAAAGGCTGTCCAGGAGGCATCTTCTGAATTTGAGGAATGAAGTGGCAAGAGCTTGGATTTGAGCAGTGGTGGAGAGGAATGTAGAGGAAGAAATAGATACAAATATTAAGGAAGAATTGATAGCACTTGGTGACAAGCAAAGACACAAAGATGAAATTCCTTTTTAGAACTCTGGGACAATATGTCACTGAATGCAGCTAAAGGAAGTCTTCACAACCATGTTGACATTACAGATTTATGTTATTTAACCTCAACTGGGCCTTCAGTGCAGCAGGGCAGTGCTTTTTATTCCCTTCTAATTGACTCCCTATCTCATTCCCCAAAGAAGTTATTCCAAACCTTTTCTACTCTCCTAGGCCTCTCCCTCATCCCCCAGGTGAGGACCTTTCCCTTTATTTGACTGAGAAAACTGAAGTTATTCCAATGTGCTTCCTCTGATCCCATTCTCTTCATTTCAGAACCCTTTGACATCATTGCCTATTAGAAAGAGGTAGTCTTCCTCCTTGACGAGGCCAACCTCCATACATGTACACTTGATCTCATCCCCTTCTATCTTTTCCAGCAGTTTACACCCTTACTCACCCCCTCTTTCAAGTCGTTAATCTCTCCCTATTTACTGGTTCCTTCCCTGCTACCTCTAAAGATGCCCAAGCCTCATATATCCTTTAAAAAATCCTTCACTATAGCCTGCCATCCCATCAAGTTAGCATCTTTTCTCTCTTCTCCCTTTCTTAACCAAATTTCTTTTTTTTAAAAACTGTCTACACTCCCAAGTATACTTCCCCTCCTTTCACTCCTTAAAACCCTTTACAGTTTGCCTTCCAACCTCATCGCTGAAGTAAAACTGCTCTGTCCATATTTAACAAAAATCTCTTAAAATGTCAAAAATGGTCTTTTCTCAGTCTCAATCTTTCTTGCTCTACCTGCTGCATTTGAAACTCCTATTCAGTCTTTGCTCCTGGATGCTGTTTTTTCTTTAGGTTTTATGACGCTAGTCTCTCGTGATTCTCCTTCTACCTGTCTCATCTCTCTTCAGGTTTCTTTGCTGGCTTATCATCTATATCATTCCTCCTAATTGTGGGTGTTTTCCAAGATTCTGTCCTAGGCTCTCTTCTCTTTTCACCCTATATGTTCTCTTTTGTTAGCCTCATTAGCTCTCATGTTTAGTTATCATTGCTATTCAGTGACTCAACAGCTCGATATTTTATACCCCCAACCTATACCTAGAGCTTCAGTCCCACATCCCTAACTGCCTTTTAACATTTCAAACTTGATATTTTAGAGACATCTTAAATTCAACGTGTCTAAAACTGAACTCATTATCTTTCCCCTAGATCTTCCCTTTTTCTTTTTTTTTTTTATTTATTTTTTTTTATTTTGTAATGTTTAACAATCACTGCCATACAATTGTGATTTTATCCCCCCCACCTACCCCCCACTCCCCCCCTCCCTCCCCACGACTGCATACAATTCTGTATAGATTCTACATATACTTTCCTATTGAGTATATTTTCACTATAGTCATGCTATGTAGTCAGACTAAGATAAATGAAAGAAATCGTATAGCAAATCAGAACATGATACACAAACACATACACATACACAAACATGATCTGCTACAATATGTGAGTGACTTCCATATTTCTCTCTCTGAGTGTGGCAGGCATTTTGCCTTGAGATCCTCCATTGGGATTTTTTTTTTTTTTTTTTTGGTAAGAAGTTCTTGTGTTATTACACAAATCTAAGTCTACCAGAGAAAACTCTCACACACTGTGGTTGTTGCTGTGCATAAAGTTCTCCTGGTTCTGCTCCTTTCACTCAGCATCAGGTCATATAAGTCCTTCCAGGCCTCTCTGAAGTCTTCTTGTTCATCATTTCTTATGGCACAATAGTACTCCATTACATTCATATACCATAATTTATTCAGCCATTCCCCAATTGATGGACATCCCCTTGACTTCCAGTTTTTGGCAACTACATAGAGTGCTGCTATAAATATTTTTGTACATGTGGGACCCTTTCCCATTTTTATGATCTCTTGGGGATATAGTCCTAGTAGCGATATTGCTGGGTCAAAGGGTATGCACATTTTTGTAGCCCTTTGGGCATAGTTCCAAATTGCTCTCCAGAATGGTTGGATGTGCTCGCAGCTCCACCAACAATGAATTAGTGTTCCAACTTTCCCACATCCTCTCCAGCATTTATCATTTTCTTGTTCTGTCATGTTTGCCAATCTTATAGGTGTGATGTGGTACCTCAGAGTTGTTTTGATTTGCATCTCTCTAACCAATAGTGATTTAGAGCATTTTTTCATATGATTATAGATAGCTTTAATTTCTTCCTCTGAAAATTGCCTGTTCATATCCTTTGACCATTTATCAATTGGGGAATGACTTGTATGATTGTACATTTGGATCAGTTCTCTATATATTCTAGAAATGAGGCCTTTATCCCCGAGCTTAGCTATAAAAATTCTTTCCCAATTTACTACATCCCTCCGGATTTTGGTTGCATTGGGTTTGGTTGTGCAAAAACTTCTCAGTTTAATGTAATCAAAATTATCCATCTTGCATTTCATAATGCTTTCTATCTCTTCTTTAGTAAAGAATTCTTCCCTTCTCCATAGATCTGATAAATACACTATTCCTTGCTTCTCCAGTTTATTCATGGTATCAGTCTTTATACCTAAATCATGTACCCATTTGGACTTTATTCTTGTGTACGGTGTCAGGTATGGGTCTATGCCTAATTTCCGCCACACTGTTATCAGATCTTCCCTTTTTCTAAACTTCTTTTTTCTGTCAAAGATACTAACATCCTTCCAGTCTCTCAGATTTATAAACTTGGCATTATCTTGGATTCCTCAGTCTTTTTCATGTCAAATCATCTGCCAAACTTTGCTATTTCTACCTCTATAACATCTCTTGCATCTCATTCCTCTCTACTCACACAACTATCATCTTAGTTTAGGCCCTTTTCACCTCTTGATTAGATTATTACAGTAGCATCCTGATTGTCTACCTGCCTCAGATCTTTCCCCATTCCAATCTATCCTATACATTGCTGCCAAAATAATTTTCCTTAGGTCTATATCTGACTATATGGTTCCTCTGTTTTTCCCTACAGCAACTCCAATAGCTCCCATGTCTCTAAAATAAAATAAAAATTCATTTTAACTTTCAAAGTCCTTTACAATCTCACCTAAACCTGTCTTGACTTCCCCTCCAGTATTCTGTGATCTAGCCAAACTGGCCTCTTTTCTTTTTCTCACACATGACATTCCATGTCCTATCTCTGTGCCTTTTCCTTGGCTGCCCCACATACCTAGAACTTACCCCCTCTTTCTTCTGCCTCATGAAGTTCCTCTGTCCTTTAAGAAAGAGCTCAGTCACCATCTTCTGCATAAAACCTTTCCTGATCTCCCCAGCTACTATTGCCTTCCTTCCCAAATTACCCTCTGTTTAACTACTTTGTGTATATTTATATTTATTCACCATATGTAGTATATGTACAATCATCTTACATATGTATATGTGTTATTTATAATATATGTACATATATAGGAATAGAGACTATTTCATTCTTGATGTTGTATCCCCAGCACCTAATGCAGTGCTTGGTATGGAGATGGCACTTAATAAATGCTGGTTGATTGATTGATTTTTGAACCTATTGTTTCCCCCCATCTTATCCATTCTCATTGCCACAGATGCAAACTGAATGCTATATTACTTCCTCCTAAAAATCTGTCAGGTAGGTGGTAAAGTGGATAGAGTACCTAGCCTGGAGTCAAGAGCACTTCAGCTCAAATCTGGCCTCAGACACTTATTAGTTGTGTGACCCTAGGCAATTCACTTAAGCCTGTTTGCCTCAATTTCCTCATCTGCAAAATGAACTGGAGAAGGAAATGGCAAACCACTCCAGTATCTCTGCCAAGAAAACTGCAAATGGGGTCACAAAGATTCAGTCAATTTTAAAACGACTCAACAACAACAACAAACCTATGTCCCTTTTCTGATCAACCCTTAGAATGTGGGAACTCTTCCTGTGTCCTCAGCAAGTTCTCCTTTGTTCTTGAACTTATCAGTCAATGCCTTTTACCTCCTTATTTCAATTAAAACCTGGTTTTCCCCGAAGCCAAATGCTTTAAGACCTACTCCATTGGAGATGTCTTTATCTACTCCCCCAGATTCAGAAGGAAGGGATTAACCTGCTTCCTGCTCCTCACTGTCATTCCCATACATCATCCTTCAATACTTTTCTTCTCTGAAAGAAATCCATCTTTCTCACCTTGTTGTTATCAACTACTGATCTCTAGATTATTCTCCCAGCTCTCTGAATGAATTTGGTACCTGGCTTAGTCCTCTCTATTCTGTCCCTTGCTATCATCCTTAAAGACTTCAGTATGCAGACGACTCTCTCTAAAATCCTGACCAATATAGTTCTCAAATTCCAACTCCATATGCTTCATTCAACTTCATTTACATATCAGCATGATCATACCTTGAACCTCACCATTTCATAGAAATATACCACTTCCAAATTTTGAGAATTTTGAAATTTTCTTCTCTAACTACAACTGCCTGTCCTGTCTCTTATTCACTCATGCTAAACCTAATAGTTGCCTCTATCAGGACCTACTGTTTTTTGCCTCCTCTGCTTTTCTAGTTCTTTTCCTTTGTTTTGACTTCATTACTTATTCAGCCTTGACCATGTAATCTAGTACTCCACTATTTTACTAGTTCACACCTTAGAATTACTCTCTTCTCACTCACTGTATTCCTAACTTGCTTTCACTATTCCTAGGTAATAGCTATTCCAGTTTTTTCAATTCTCGTAAATTGCTGAGTGGTTCTATAGAAAGTCATAAAATCTGGCTGATTTTACCCACTATAAATTTATGGTAGATAATGTTAGTTGGGCTTTTACTGGTGTTCAACAAGTTGTCTATCTACTCCATCAAGTACTCTAGCTCATTACACACAGTGGTTATTTGAAACCTTATGCTCTATTTATAAAGTCTTCAACTCTAGTGCCCTACTACTTTGGTTTCCATTTCACTGAGGTTGAGGCCAGAATCTAAAGGGACCTCCTTAACATCCTCCCATCCTTAAAAATTTTTAGCAGCATTATTCACTTCTCTGTTGCAGTCATAGAAGAATAAATATCGCTTTTCTTATATAAAACTAATTCATTTATCCTTGTCCTTAATCTCTTTATACCTCTTCAAGGACCTTGTTCTAGCAATTATTCTGTCTTATACATCTTGTCCCAATTACATGGTTAACAAAATAGCCCTTCTTTAGACCTTTTACCCTTTCCTTCTTGTGCTGCATCCCTGGCCACCTTCCAATTCATACTTCATAATGTAATCAGCTTTATCTTTTTTTATGTGAATTATTTAACCTTATTAGGCCCTGTTTCTTTGATCTGGTTTTACTATTCCAGCTCAAAAACCTTCATTGATTCCTGATAATCTACTGAGTAAAGGTTACCCTTGCCAAGTGTTCATGTCCCTTCACAATCTGCCATCAGCTGTTTGCTGCCTACTATTTTCTACCTTGAACTCCATGATCTTGATAATGTGGACTTCTCTCTGCCTCCAGACATGTTCTGCATATTCCTACCTCCATATCTTTGCTGTCCACATTCCCTCTGGCTAGAATGCTTTTCCCCCTTCTACTATGCCTATTCAGTTCCTATCTAGCCTTCAAGCTCAACTCAAACACAACCTTTTTCCGTTTCTGACATCAAGTAGCAATTGTTTGAATGTCTGTAATAGATTTGTGTTTTATTTTATATAATAACTTTGTGTGTGTCCTGTCTCTCAGCTAGACTATAAGCTATATAAGTCAAGTCAGCAACCATTTATTAAGTGCCTAATATGTGCTAAATGCTGGGGATACAAAAAAAAGGCAAAAAAACAGTCCCTGTTTTCAATACAGTGGGGGAGATAGCATGCCAAAAGCCATAGACATGCAAGATATAGACAGGATAAATTGGATTTAGTCTTAGAGGGAAGGCACTATCCTATCTAAGTTTTGTATGTTCCTCCCTTGGCTAGCAGAGTGCTCTGTACACACATTAGGTACTTAATAAATAATTATTTGTTAAGTCGTGTGAAGGAAAGCTGGGTTATTTAGAGGTGATAAATTTTTGACTGGATTGTGGTATTATCAATGGAGAAAAGTTGGGAGAAAGCTAGTTTAAGGGTAAAGATGATTTGCATTTGTATTATGTTACGTTTTAGAAGGTGACATCTCAAGGAAAATTTCTAGTAAGTCTAGAAGAGGTCTAACTGAAGCATGTGAAGTCAGGACTAATAAAATTTGGCAGTTAGTGGCTTAGAGGTATTTGTTTGAAGCTATAAAGGTAGATAAATTTCCTAAGGGGCCAGTGTAAAGACCTGAGAAGGGGACTTTGGGGGAATGTATTTAAATCTGATATTCATGTCCTGTTTTCTTCCTAGTTTCCCTTTTTTCCTCCTCTTTCATCTTGTCTCCTCTGTCTAGATACTTGCTTTTGATTTTGATGGATGCTGAAAGAGCCTGGAGCTATGCCATGCAGCTCAAACAAGAAGCAAATACTGAACCTCGAAAACGGTTTCATTTGTTATCTCGACTTCGGAAAGCTGTGAAGCATGCTGAGGAATTGGAACGTTTGTGTGAGAGTAATAGGGTGGATGCCAAGACTAAACTAGAGGCTCAGGTTAATGTCAACATCCTATTTTGCTTTATTGAGTAAAGGAAAGGATAATTGTTGGTTTGGGTTGTTTTGTTTTGTTTTTTTACTGAATAGAGTTTCACATGTTATAAATTGAAATTTGGGAGAAACCACTTGTTCTCACTTTTTTGAAGGTATTAATTGGAGCTGATTGGGTTTTTGATGATAACTGAAATTACTGACTTTTCAGAGATAGTACCTTCTTTTCCTTTCATTATAGAAAACTTTTTCTTTTTTATCATTCTGACAAGAAATAACCAGACATGAAGGTACTTTTGGGGCGGTGGGGGGGGTGGATGAACATTTCTATTTCATGCTTATCTTCATATGACCACAAAATAATGTTTGTGAGCTCATTCTATCCAGTTAGTTGTAAGGCAAATTTTTTTTAAAAAAGTTTCCCATTAAGACATCACAATTGCTTAATTGGAAAATGAACGCCTGGTAGTTACAACAAATGTTTTAGATTTCATAACTTCTTTGGATTCGATTTTTGTTTTTAATAAAGAGTGATTAATATCAAATTTTGTACTAATAAGTAAATAGACATTCATTTCCAACACTGATTTTTTTTGTGTGATGCATTTTAATGAAGTTGAACTTCATTCCCTGCGAACTTTTAGGCTTACATGGCTTACCTAACAGGAATGCTGCGCTTTGAACACCAGGAGTGGAAGGCAGCAATGGAGGCTTTTAACAAATGCAAGTGAGTCTTCCTTTCCTAAAGCTGTTTTTGCTTTTAGTTGGTTATATTTAAATTGAATACATAATTTCATATTTGGTTGTGTGCTTGGTTTTACACCTGTTGGAATGGTTCCTTTTCTTTGGAATTAGGATTTTATAGTATCATTTATTGTGGGAGTAAGCAGCCTGTAGTTGTTACAACACCCTATAAAGAAGAAATGGAGTAAAGGATGCCATGAGAGAAATGTATTTTCAAAAAATATAAGATGGCTATCTTGGCAGGAACAAGGGACAACCTGTGGTCATGTAGCATGAGCAAGGGAGAACCTGTGGACAGTAGTGTTTTTTACTAGAATCTTTGTGATGTCCAGAGAAGATGGGGAAGGAAGACCTCTAGCCATTAGGTGTACTCTTTGTAGTGACCTTATTTAAGAACATGGACACAGGTTATATAGGAAGAGCTGGGATGGATAGGTTGTAAGCAGCATTATTAGAGGGAATATCCATTTTGATGATTTCACAGATCATTTTGAGTAATAGCATACCAATTTTGCTATTTTGGTACAAAGACTTCTGCCATGAATTAATAGCTTTCTAGTAGGATTTCTTTAGTTTTCAGCTATTATCCTCCCTATGTTTTGGTTTTTTTTTTTCAGGATAAGACTGATAACAGTCATTTAAATGTGACTTTTCTCTTTTCCCCAGAACCATCTATGAAAAGCTAGCTAGTGCTTTTACGGAGGAACAAGCTGTATTATATAATCAGCGAGTGGAAGAGATTTCACCCAACATACGCTATTGTGCCTATAATATTGGTAAGCAAAGTATTAAAATAGGACCACCTATTTTAACTTGAGACTCATCAGCAAGAGTGGTAGTAGTTGGGTCCCAGTGATTTTTAAAATTTACTTAAACTCTCCCCTTCTGCATTGGCATATTGTCATTACAACTTAAATGTAAAAGTCAACTGTTAGTCGACACAGAAGAAAATTTCATTTTCTTTCTTGCTATGATTTTACACCATTCTGAATGATGTCTGTGCACTGAGTGGTATGTTTTTGGTTTTTTTTTTTAAAGAGTAACTGATTATCTCGTTCAAGTTCATGCTTATAAAAGAATAAACCTTTGGATCAGGGATCAGTCTTATTGCTTGAAATGTTTAAATGTATTTAATATCTAATGGGGCTTGTATAAAATCCTTTTAAAGTCTTTTTGAATCTAGAGAGTTATTGAAACCATTTAGTAGAATTTCAATTCTTTCTTTCTCTTAGGGGACCAGTCAGCTATTAATGAATTGATGCAGATGAGACTGAGATCTGGTGGTACTGAGGGTCTTCTGGCTGAGAAATTGGAGGTATTTCATTATACATATTTTTTAAAATATTTAAGGCTTTCATAAGCTAAGTACTTTGTGTGTATCAAAAGGAACTTTCTTTATTATCATAAGTAAGTACTTTATTAATATATCCAAACATGTTTTAATTTCCTAGTCATTGATCACCCAGACGCGAGCCAAGCAGGCAGCTACTATGAGTGAAGTAGAGTGGAGAGGGAGAACTGTTCCAGTAAAGATTGACAAAGTGAGGATCTTCTTACTGGGGCTGGCTGACAACGAAGCAGCCATTAATCAGGTATAAATGAAAGTGCCACTTTTTTTCTCTTCTTTTTTTTGTGAGAGGGAAAGATGGGGTATATGCAAAGATCATTTTAATTAACAAATATTTATTAAGCATTTACTATGTATTAGGTATTGTGTTCAGTACAAAGAAAAAGCAAACAGATCCTGCCTTCTAATATGGGAGAGGAGGCAAAGAGACAACTAATAGAAATAAGAATGTACAAGATTTATACATGATACAATGGTTTTGACTTTGTGGAATCCATATATGCATTCCCTATTAAACTTTCTTAGGCAGGTAGGTGGATAGAGTGCTAGCCCTGGAGTCAGGAAGACTTGAGTTCAAATCCAGCCTCAGTCTCTTCCTAGCTGTATGACCCTGGACAAATCACCTATCCTTGTTCGTCTCAGTTTTCTCGTTTGTAAAATGAGCCAGAGAAGGAAATGGCAAACCACTCCAGGATCTTTGCCAAGAAAACCCCAAATGGGGTCATGAAGAGTTGGACACAATTTCAGACTTGAAGCTTTGAATGTCAAGATTTCTTATGTTTTGTTCAAATATAGGGTCCTCATTCTTCTTTGTCTAGGAGTTGTAAACATGGAGTAAGAACATTATTAAGTACGAGGAAAGTTTTATGTGATTTGAGGAGGCATGAATGATGGCAGAGACTCATAAGGCTAAGAAAATATTCCAAATTACTACCAGTATTAAAATCCACAACACATCATCCTTTCTCTTAATTCCTTTCTCACCAAACATTTTCAACCCAGCTTATTGAGAGATTTTTTTCTCTCATTTTAACATCAATGAGAACATGATTTGAATTATAAAAATTTACTCCATGGTTAACTCTCTTAGAATTTATTATTCCATAGAATAATGGATACCTGAATTAAATTCAGCAAACTTGTTAAACATTAGGAGTAGGGAGGAAGATGTACAAAATTTAGAAAACTGTAGATCTCTTCTTTCTGTAGCTTACCATTATAACAGGAATTAAGCAACATATAACAAATAATTTTAAAACACAATAATTGCATAGTAAATGCATTACAAAGTTGCAAAGCAAAATGCTACATGAGGTCTGAGGAAGAAAGTTAATTGTAATTAAAGGATCAAGGAAAACTTCATGGAACAAGTAATGTTTATGTTGAACTCTTAAAAGGATTTTAGGAATTTAGTTGGCAAAGGGGGAATGGGCGTACACTTTGAAGCAAAGGAAATAATTTGTGCAAAGACAATGGAGGTGAAAATGTAAAGGGTCTCTTTTAAGGTTAGTAGTTGTGTGGTTAAGAACATAAAATAATGGAAGAGGATCAGTATAATGTAAAGCTGGGAAGGTAGGATAGTGCCACATTGTGGAAAGTTTCAAATACAAGACAAGGGAATTTGAACCTTACTCAGTTATATTTAGTAAACTAATCTTCCCAAAATAAATCATCTCGTACCAGTATTAAGGATGGTTTGAGTCTCTGGAGAAAGTGGCCTAGAAGCAGTACTCAGACCAGAACACCCCTTTCCCTAGGAGTGCCAAAGTTCCTAGTATCCTTTCTATAGATGCCATGGAGAACCCTGAAGACACAGCTCTCTGAACACTAAAGAACTTGGTAACCTAGGACAAGACCAAGCAGGTTTGACCACCCCACCAAAAAGGCAATAGATCTTCAAACCTGGGAACCTGGTTCTCTGGCAAAAAGTTCCAGTTCAGGAACTAAGGCTGGAGAAAGGAGTAAATCAAAGAAAAGATCTATAAGTGTCTAGAGTTATTGTAAATCTAAAGATTATCAAAAAGATGAGAGTAACACTGTAACAGCTATAGGCAGAGGCTTAAAGGAAAAAAATGCCCTTTCCATAAGGACTATATACTTGAATAAATGAAGCAAAAACTAAAGAATGAAATAAAAACTTTTGAAGAAAGAATTGGAAGGAGAATAAATAAATAGCTTAGAAGAGGAACTTCTGGTAAACCTTCCCAAAGTAACAGACTCTCTGAAAACTAGAATAGACCAAAAAGAAATCAGTGACTCCATAAAGATAGCAAGAAATATTGAACAAAACTAAGAGATTTGGAAAAAAAGAAGAAGTATCAGATATTTGATATAAAAAAAAGTTGATCTGGAAAATGGGTCAATAAGAAATAGTTTAAGAAACCCAATAGTCCCTGAAAATAATAATAAATGAAAACTGCCCGAATCTTTTAGAATCAGGGGACTGAAGATAGAAAGAGTCCATTGATAAGCTTCGTAAAGAAATGCCAAACTGAAATCATTTGGGAATGTCATAGCCAAAATCCAGAGGTCCCACATCAAAGAAAAAAATACTACAAATATCCAGAAAGAAATGGTTCAAGTACCAAGCAACCACAGTCAGGATTACATAAAACCTGGCAGCTTCTGTTATAAATAGAGGAGGCCTTAGAATACATGCCTCTGAAAGATAAAATAACTTCCTCTTTCAATGGAGCAGAATCCTACAGGGGGAAAATGGACCTTTACTGGAATAGAAGAATTTTAAGCATTTCTGATAAAAAGATCAGAACTGAGTATGATCTAAGAATTGTAAATATGAGAATTCAGAGAAGTCTATGAAAGTACATTTATTTGAGCAATTGGAAAGAACTGTATGATGGGAAAGTGCTAATATTTGATTAGGAGGCGAATTAACTATCTCTTCAGAATCTTAATACCTTTAAAGGGTATTGAGGAAATCACATAAGAAAAACAGGTCATTGGATCTGGATTGGTTCTATTAGAATTTGAAGAGGGGAAAGAGAAGGGAAGATAAAAAGAATATACTAGTATAGGAAGGAGAACTAGTATGACATGGAGATTCATGATATAATAGAAAAGTTTTTTGTATTCTGCTTTTTGTATGGAAATTAGAACAACTATTCCCTTTTTTTCTTTGGTGTTCAAATACAGAATTTAAAAAAGAAGAAAGGGATTGGTTAGAATAGGAAGACAAGTTAGAGCATGTTGAAATACTAACAGATGGTTATGAAGGTTATTATTAGAGTAGCCATATTAGAAACAGGGAACAAATGGAAAAGATACTGTAGAGATAGAGTCATTAGGGGTTTGATAACTAATAGAAAATGAGAGGTAAAGGAGTTGGAAAGAGTCAAAGATAACATCCAAGATTTCAGAAATTGGAGACTAGGTCAGTGGTAATACCACTGACAGAAAGTAGTGAAATAAGAAGGAACCAGTAGAATGGGAAAGATAATAAACTTTGTAGCATTTGATGTGCTAGTGAAACATTCCAGTGGAAATGTACAATAGGTAGTTGGGAGAAGTGAGTCTGATTCTCAAAAGTGAGGTCAGAACTAAAGATAGAGATTAGGAATTATTTGCATAAAGCTTGTAGTTTTAATTCATGGGAGTGAATCAGATTTCTAAAAATGAGATAAAAGATAATACTGCTTGGGGTTGATTCTAAGAGCTGTGTTCTTGAATAAAATCTGCCTTTCCCCATCTGATTGGTACCTAGTGTTTCCAGTTTTAAGTATAATGCTTATTTAAAAGTGGAAAAGATGTATCTGTTAATTATAGGAGACCCTGTGTCATCAGTATTGGGGATGGTTGATAATCTTGAAAATTTCATCTTCATAGAAGAATTTTATAATTGGTCAGTGAGGTTTAGTCTAAAAATAGAAAAGGTGAGGGAGAGTCTAATGGCTTCTGTGACCTTGAAGAAGCCATTTTACTTCTTGGAACCTCTGTTTTAGGTAAAATGTAGGAGTTGTCAGTAGTAGGCAGTCTTTAAGGTTGCTCGTAGCTCTCATCCTAAAACTGGTGCTAGCTAATGTTCTGTGCCCAGTAGGTGGTGCATTGCCTCACTGTTTGTTTCTTTTTCCTCTTAGCTAAAGGAGCAGTGGAGATATTTACCTTTTGGTGTCCATTTATCCTTTTGTTGCTTGGACAAATCAGTCTCTCTTTTTTCTGTTCATTGAGAGAGTATATTCAAGCTAGAATATTTTTCTGTCATAGCCATACTATTTATATTTCTTCGTAGGTTGACCTTTATATTTGAAGGCAATATGACATGGTGATGATTGCTACCTAAGATCATTTATCCTCTGTTGAGCCTGATTTGGGTAAAACTGAGAATGTTTAGGAGAAGTTTATTAAACTGAGAGTCTAATCTGGGATAAATTATACTTCTTCAAGAGGACTGCCTAAATTGCTTGATGCTACTGAATGATCAGTGAAGTAGGAGAGACAATGTCTAGGGTCATCTACTTGTGTAGAACTCTTTGTATTGAGAAATCTTATTTCATCTGATCAGAAAGCCATACTTTCTTCATGCTTCTTTATCAGTAGACCAGAAATTACTCACATTTGCTATGTGTGATATTATTTTCCATTGTCACCTGCTTAATCAGGACTCAAGGAAAAAAAGTGAAAGAAGAGCACAGGAGAATCTTAGGTAACTTTCCTCTTTTGACTGTGGTGGAATACTTTCTTCTGGAGTCAGGCTATGGTAGTTAACATAAATTGTGTTTTTTAAATTAGTGTAATCTTGGTTTTAATTAATCAAAATAATTTATGCCTTTTTTCCTCTTAAAAATAGTACGTTCTTGTAGACCTTATTGAGTTAAAGAAAGTGTTCTTAGGTCAAAGAGAGATAAAAGGATCCTATACCTACCAGAATAGTTGTAGCAGCATTTGTAGTAGCAAAGAACTGGAAACAAAGTGATGCCCATCGATTTGGGGAATGGCTAAACAAACTGTGGTATATGAAAGCAATGTACGATTATTTCACTCTAAGAAATGATTAATATGGATAATAGAGGGAGGCATGGGAAGATTTATGAAATGATTCAAAGTGAAAAGTGTTGTTCAATCATTTTAATTGTTTCTGACTCTTCATGACCCCATATGGGTCAAAGATACTGGAATGGTTTGCCATTTCCTTCTCCAGCACATTTGAAGATGAGAAGACTGAGGCAAACAGGGATAAGTAACTTGCCCAGGGTCACACAGCCAGTAAGTATGTGAGGCCAGATTTGAACACTGATGAGCCTTCTTGACTCCAGATCCAGCACTCTATCCACTGTGCCTCCTAGCTGCCCCAAGTGAAAAGTAGGTTGAACCAAGAACATGATAGACATAAGGACTGAAGGATTGTCGATGCAGAGGCTGAGTTCTTCTCTGACACACCCTCACTCTGTGACCATTCGCAAATGATTAATCTCTTAGTGTGCCAGCTAGCTTTTTAAGTCTACAAATTATAGATGACTTATCTACCTGCATTGGTAGAGGCAGTTTCCACACTGGGAGTACCAATATTGATTAAATCTCAGGTATAGGCACTCCTCCTTTATAAAATTTGTATACATCAGTAACAAATAACTTCAAATTTGAAATTGTTCAGTTAAATTTATTGTCATAGAGAATGGAGATCAGTGAAATTTACAATTTAGGAGACACCAAGCCTAGTAGCCTAGTTAATCAGGAAGGACCTAGGTAAGCAAACGATCAAGGCCAATATGCCTTTTAGTGTAAGGAAGAGCAAGTGATTATTGTAGATTTAAGCAGGGAAAAAGTTCAGGATACCTTGGTTTAAGTAAGATGAGCCCAACTTCAGTAAAAAGTCAATACCTTTAAAGTAGCAGGAAAGGATCATGGATTCAGAAATGTGAGCCAAGTTCAAGGTCCCGAAGATCAATAAAGGCGAAGAAAAACAAGTGAATCAATATGAGATGAACCAGCAAAAACAATATTTTGTCTCTGACTCTAGGGCAGAATATGTTTACTCTCTACCTTGGTTTATGTTCTTTGCTGCATAGGCAGACAGGGAAGGTTTGTAGCCAGGAACATCTCTTTGATGGAGAAAGGGTTCTAAAATCAATTCATTTCATGTCTTTGCTGATTATTCTTATATTAGCTTCCCTATTTTGTTTGTTTCTTTCCCCACTTCACAATTTATTTCTTTTAACACTGAATTAGACTAGAGAAAAAGGTTAAAGTATCTGTAAAAGTTAACTTAATTTGGATAATTACTTCAATAGCCGGAATCCAAGTGTGACTTAAAAAAAAAAAACCCTTGTCAAACCTACTTCTCTAATACATTATTACCCTTAAGCCTTAGGTTTATTCTAGCTGAAAGAGGAGCTAATTTCTTTGTGTCTGTGTTATAGCCAGCTCTTCCAAAGTTGTTAAAAATTGATAGATTAAAGGAGAGTGAATGAAAGATAATGTGTGGCCCTGTAGAGACCACTTTTATTCTCTCTGTACAAATACAAAGTTAACAAAACTGGTTTCCATAATGCACAGAAAAACATCATCATTATTATTTTATAGTCATGTTTATCTAAGAAATTTCATATCTATTCATGGTAGCTTTACAACTTTTAAAACAAATATTTTAGCAAAAAGCAGAACAAGAAATTTGATTTAAATTTTTTAAAATATCTAATACTTTATGTTTTTTCAAAAATAATTTTTCAGTCCTGATTTAGTAGATATAGCTTCTTTTAGACAGAAGCAAATTTATGCATATCATGATTTTGTTTTATTTATTGTGTTTGGTTATGAATAGTCTTTTCAAGGGAAAAAATTTGGCAAGCTTAATTCAATAAACATTTATTACGTACCTGCTATATATGTAAGGCACTTTTTAATAAAGATATCTTTGACACAGACCCTATTTCTAAGGAAATTATAATAGCAAAGATACAAAGTAATAAAAATAAATACTAAAACAAATTCCTTTTAACAGGTATGAAGTTCTCTGGTAAAGATGAGATATTTTATTTTGTGATGACATCTTTTCCCAGAAAACCCCAAAGCATTTTATATCTCCTTATCTTACCAGCATCTTTTAGGTTTACTGTAATTATTGTATATCAGTTTTGTACATCTATAATTCCTTTCTTAGTTTTAAATGTGTATGATTAGATGTATATGTGTAAATATAAATGTATTATATCCCATTTATTCTCAACATTATTTTGAGGCAAAAGAGAAAAACAAGTCACTGTTGTTCTTACAGTTGGGGTAAACAGGCCCAATTTGGTTAAACAACTTGCTTGTTTAACCAGTAAATGGAATAGCCATAAATGGAACTGGGATTTTCTCAGCATTGTGCTCTTTTTGTTAGACTCCTGCTGTTCCATTTTTATATATTCATTAGAGTTGTGGCCAAAATCACACCTTGAATAGTATTCATTGGCATACTTTATTTAATCTCCTGACTCCATTTTAGGGTTACGTTACCAGTTCAAACTGTTTCTTAGTCAAACTGTACTGGCAGAAAATAGTTAGAAAGCATTAGAAACCACAATTTTAAATCCAAAATTATGTTATTGTCTAGTCCACACCTTTCCATCTTCTCCACAAGAATTATATGAGACACTTTCTCAAAACTTTGCTGAGATCTAGGTAACTATATCCATGTCATCGCCCCTCATTTGCTAGTTTAGTAACCCTGTCAAAAAGGTGAGGTGAGTCTGGCATGACCTGATCTGAATGAAGCCAATGCACAACCATCTCCTTAATGATGCATTTTAGACTTTTCCTGGTAACTGAAGTTAAGCTTCCTGGATTGTAGTTTGTAGATTATGTTTTCTTCCCTTTTGAAAGTTGACGTGTTTGCTCTTCAGTCCTGTGGCAGCTCCCCTGTTTCCCATGGAAGCATCCTATTCTTTTAGGAGTGAGGATGTCATTCATATGGGCCAGCTGACTTGAGTTTTATTGACAGCCATATGCACTCTTATGACCCTTTTACTTACATTGGATATCAACTCCTTGTTTGTCCATTTCTTCCTATCTTTCCCAGCGCAAAGGGAATTTTCTCCTTGGAAAAGAAAGCACAAGCACAGTCAGAATTAAGCATCTCTGTCCTCTCTCTGCTGTCACTTATCATCCTTCTACCAACCCCAGACCCAGTCTCATTCTTTCTTTGATCCTACAGCTCCCCTCCCCCAATGTCTTTAAAAAAAAACAAACCACCAAACACAACCCTTTTTTTTAAATTATATTTTGCTTTCCTCACCAGCCTTAGCTCATTTTAGACTTTAGTACACCTGACACTAATTTGATAAGACCATCATACATTCCTGCATTTGTTATTTTGCTTGCCTTTCATCTTTGGTACATTTCTTTTTAAAATCTGAGGTTGGTGAATTTCCTATGTATCTACATCAGTCTCTTCAAACAAATCCCATTTTTCTTCCTCTTTGAAACTGTCTTTTGACTTTCACTCTTAAGCATTTCTCATCCCTCCTGGGCTGACTTGTCTTACTCTACGTGGTCTTAGTTCTCCTTCCTCTGAGCCCTTTGAAATCTGCTTTTGCAAAATCTAGGGTGTATGTTAAAATGAACCCAGATTTCCTCTCCTTTATCACAAACTTTAGGAGGAAGTCACTTTCCCTCCATTTACCCCAGGTTTTCCATCATTTCTACTCCCCAGCAACTGTGTTACCTTGTTACACATGTTAACCATTTGGCAGTGGGCAGATCATTTAACCTCTCGATGCCTCAGGCCACTCCAGAATACAAATTTAAGATGAGCTGCTGCCCAGTTTCAGATGAAATTACAAGCCTAAGCCTCCCCACACACACCCCCTCAAAAAAGAATAAAAAGACCTGATTATTGCTAATTTTGGAAATAAACCCTTAAGAAGGAGGAACACATGGTAAAAAATGGTTAGGTTAGCATACTCATTAGCCAGATTCTACTGTACCAAAATCAATGGGCACCTCCTAAAATTTGAATCGGAGTAAATTCAATTAAAAAAAAATGAAGTAAAACAATAGTTAAAATTTAAAAGCTCACAAACTATATTTTAATTAAATAAATTTTCTGGTTAATTGAGGACTTAGCCAAACAATACTTTTGAAGTTTTTATTCTATTTTTAAAATAACCTTTCTAGAGTTTTAGTCTATTAAACTGTCTTAGGAAGTAGAACATAAGAAACCAAACTAATCTTCTGTGAATTCCTTACATTGCTTTGATAATACTATTCTGACCAACTCTGATCATTGTATCAGGCTGTAGAAGGTATAGGAAATTTGACTGAATGTGTCCTACACCCCGGGAGTTCCCCTGAAAGTTACCTTTTTTTTTTAACCAATTCCCCAGTACCATGGGTACAAAGATGGTCTTGGAGTCAGGAAAACTTGGTTTCAAGTCCTGCCTTTGGTCTGTCCTGTTATGTGATTACAAACAAACCGCTTAACCTCTCAGTACCCCCCAGGAATCTTTCTTAAGAAGATATATTGTTGATCTGCATTGGTAGAAGGAGTTTCCACACCAGAAATCCCCCGGGCTGATGAAATCACAGGTCTTGATTTAAATAACAAAACCTTAGCTTGATGTGAGTGCTTGATTTAGAGTCAGGATATAGAGTTAAATTCCAGCTCTGACCCTTTCTACCATTGTGACCTAGGGCAAAGTGCTTTTCTCTCTGTGACTCAGTTTCCTCATCTACAAAAAGAAGAGAGTTGGGCTAACTCGATTCCCTTAGATTCTAAATCTTATGATCTTTAATCCTGTGCAAATATAGTTGGTCAGCACTGTACTTGAGAGAATGAAAGGAAGAAGAAGTTTAGATATACAGAATACAAAAAGAAAAGTTGATCTGACTTTGTTGAGTGCCAGAGTTTAGTGGCAGACTCCTTAGCCTCTGATACCAAGCTTCAGACCTCTCTCTCTCTCTCTCTCTCTCTCTCTCTCTCTTTCTCTCTCTCTCTCTCTCTCTCTCTCTCTCTCTCTCTCTCTCTCTCTCTCTCATTCACACACAAACACACACACACACAACCTCATTCTCAGTTTATCCTACATTTCTGCTATCTACTTTTCTTAAGGTTGTACTTCAACTGAAATATTACTGGCAAATGCTTTGTAGTAATGTTTTGGGTCTTGTTTGAAACATTCTTTTTCAGTTTGAAACATTCAGTTATCCTTTTCAGATTGAGAAGAGGACAAGAACGGGTCTTTTAAAAAAGTTTTTCTAGCATGATAGCTTAATGCACACCCCTACCAATTCTTCTTTTATTTTTAGTACTTTAGGTGAAACTTTCTTTTGTTTCTGTCTTTCCTTCCTTCCCTCTTCTCTTCATCCCCTGCAAATGCTATCCTATCCTTCTGTGGGTAGGGTTCAGAATGCAACCAGACTTGCCTTGTTTTAGTACTTCTTCATCTTACCATCTTCTAGCAATTTCTGTGGATCGAGGAAAACAAAGTAGGAACTGAATGTGCTTTAGAAGCCAAGGGGTATCTCCAATCTATGGGCACTTTCCTAGGGTATTTGATTTTCCTTTTTATTGACCAGCCTTAAAAAAAAATATAGAAAATGACCTTGAGCTGTAGAAAAGCACATCCTGGACTGTTTCAAACTGACCTGGAATTGATCTTTTTAGGGCTTAAATAAAGCACAAGATGCTAGACCTTTGGTTTTCCTTTCTTTATGTCACCAGCTTATTATCCATGTTTCATCTCTCTCACTTGGAAAATTGGACCAGCAAGACCAGGATACCTTCTTCATTCTACTAGTGGCCAGTCTATTATGTGATTTTTGGAAGACCTAGGCTTAAATAGTGTTACCTTTAAAACATATTGGCAGGATGCCCCCCAGAGTGGGGTTTTGTTATTTATTTTGCTCTGTCATCTTTTCATTAGTTCCCTTGATGTTGAAGATAGATTTGCAAAAAATAGTGAAAGATCCCTAATAAAGGGAAGACTTCCTGTTTGAAAGACAGTTCTGCCTCACCCTGCCCTGCCCTCCTCTGCTGTGCCCTGCCCTAACAAAATCATTAGTAGCACCTCTCAGGAATAGTAGACTCTGATTCATCTTATATGTGGGTGTTTTGAAAATACAACTAGTCAATTACCTCTCATTTCTCTCATCTTCTTTTAAGGTTACCATTAAACACTCACTGAAGCTTAGAATTTTGCTTGAGTCGTCTGCTTATTCAAAATGATTATTAGATGACAGTTGGCAACTAAACTAATCTGAATTTTTACTTCTGAGCCCTGCCCTAGCCTCTTGTTGACACAAGCACAGAGGATATTCTTGTTAAGCTGGTAAAACAAAACTTTAGCTTTTCTCCCACCGCACCTCTCATACCTTTCTCCCCAACCCCTAACACCTGTTTTTAAAGAACCCACAACTTTTATATCATCTCCATTTCCTGATTCCTCTACCATCCTCCTCTAGGGCGTCCCTTTTTAAGAGTAACTAATACATCAGAAAAGTCCTCATCATTCCACCTCTCTTCAAAGGAGTGGGAGAGGCCTAGCTCCTACTTTAAAATGATGTATTGGTATATTTTTGCATTGTGTAAACTGATACAACATTTCCTATGCCCTGCTAATATTGATTTTTGTTGTTTTTTAAACAATGCTAAACATATCAAGGGCCACTAGGTGGCCTCGTAGATAGAGCCCCAGGCCTAGAGTCAGGAAGACCTGAGTTCAAATTTAGCCTGAGGCACTATTTGTGTGAACTTGCCTGGTCAAGTCATTTAACCCTGTTTGCTTCAATCTCTTCTCTGTAAAATGAGCTGGAGAAGGAAATGGAATACCACTCTCGGTATCTCCGCCAAGAAAACCCTCAAACAGTGTCACAAAGAAATCCATATGACAGAAATGACCAAACAACAACAACATTAATGGCCCATTAAAAACTACCACAAGCGTGCATAATTCCAGGAAAGTTTTTAGTTGGACACATTTGGACAGTGGGTTTGATTAATAAGTAATTGGAAAGCACTTAGTTCTGGAGTATGAAATAGAATGCATAATATGCAAAGGTGTATTTCTCTAGTGTTTCTCTTGGTTAATTTTGTTTGCCTTGTAGATTTAAATAAGTAGGTTACATTCCTATGGGCCTTTAGTTTTGGAAAGCTGGCCCAGATCTCTTATTATCTGTGACCAAAACTAGTGAGTTTTAAGTAGGTGAAGCATGTTTATGATTATGTCATTGATTTTTTAAAATTAGCAACAAGGAAATAAACCTGATTCTTCTTAAAAGAACAATATTTTCATTTTTCTTTCTCCCTGCCACCTTTTAAATGAATAGACTGCCCTCATTTTTCCTATGGAAATGTTTGTGGAAAGTCAGTTGAATGTCAAATGGCTTTTAAAGATTTTACATCTAGTTTCTGTGAGAAGTCAAATACCATAATGGAATGTTGTTTCTTTTCATTTCACAGCTGGTCTGCCAGTAATACAAGCCCAGCTTCTTTCTCCTTTCTTCTCATTCCTATCTGTTCAGTCAGATTCTTTAAAATAGTAACGTGGTTTGGCAAGGGTTCACTTAATGAAGCACGTTTTCATTTGCCCTGTAGATGTTCAGCCAGGTTACATGCCCAACAGTGCTGCTGAGAATGCTCCCCTAACCATCTTTCTTGTCTGTCCACATAGTCGTCCAGCAGGGGTCATATCTTTAATCTGCTTAATTTCTGTGGACAAGAAGAATATAACTTTGCCCACTGACAATGTTTGTTTAGACCTGGGGAAGAAATATAGAACCTCAGGGCTTGTTGCTTATTAGAAATGAGTAATGGTGCTCACAATACATGGTCGCTGGGTACAATCTGTGACAGGGGCAAGAAAGAAACAAAGGCAGACTCCTTCAGTCTACAGTAGGGAACCTTGATTTGTAGTTATAAAATATTCAGTTGAAAATTCTTTGCAGGCACGTGTAAGGGAAATTAGATTGAGTTTATCCAACGAGTCCCATGTTATTTACCCTTTCACATTTATGACCATTTCAAGGCAAATAGGGACATTGAGAAGATAAATTGTACATTAAACAATACCAATTGCAGTGACATTTCTAGTTGGTCTGATGGTGTGAGTTTGTGTGAATTAGTCACAGAGCTCTAAAGCTCTTTGTTCTTTGACTATGAAGTATCATGGTGGTCTTGAAAAGCTTATGTTTGTGTCTCCAACTCTTTATTTAGGCTGAAAGTGAAGAAACCAAGGAACGTCTGTTTGAGTCCTTGCTTAGTGAATGTCGGGATACTATACAAGCTGTCCGGGAAGAGCTCAAGCCAGACCAGGTAAAATCGCTGAAACTCCCCTCCGACATGTATTTCTATATTAACCTCTTAGTACATGCAACATCCTGTATATTCCTTTAGCTAGAATATTCATTTATAACCCTAGTCCACACATTCTCTTAGCCTCTCGTTTGCTTTACTTTATGTTCTACCCTGTCCTTGCCTCTGTCTTCAACTATTATCTCTTGGCAGCTGACTTCCAGATTTAGGTTTCTAGCCTTGAATATATAATCTGTTTCTTTTAAAAGCACCATGTTTTTCTAATCAGTTAAGCTCAAAACCTCAGCAACTTTTATTTTCCTTTTCTCTAACCTTCTATATCTAATCAATCACCAAGTCTTGATTATTTTTTTTAACTTTTTAAAAAATATTTTGTCTTAATCAACCAAGAGGCACATTCTCATCTCATCCTCCCACCCCATCCACTTGAGAGCATGAGAAAAACCAGACCTATTACAAACATGTATAGTTGATCAAAACAAATTTCCATGTAGGTTGTATCCAAAAAAATTTATCTCATTCTGCATTCTGAGCCCTTCACTTTTTTGTCAGGAAGTAGGTAACATGTTTCAACATTAGTCCTCTGGAGTCCTGGTTGGCCATGACACTGAGTTCAGCATAGAAGGATTCTATCACATTTATATCCCTCAGATTCCCATCCTTTGCCATCTCAAAAAGAGCTATAAGGTTTTTTTATACATCCTTAGAGTTTATTCTCACCGCTCCTTCCTCCCTATACACCACTTTACCTCCTATTTCCTTGTTATGCTAAATTTATTTCTTACCCACCTCTGTGTTTATGTATGTCTGTGCTGGAGCACATGCTTGTGTGTGTGTTTATTCTTCTTTTAAACAGTTCACATAAAAGTGAGGTTCAGGTATTACTCCACACCACCTCACCTCCTGGTTTGTATAGGTTTCTCCTTGTGCACACTCATTATATAAGACAATATTCCTTAACCTTCCCTTCTCTCCCCACCCCCTCACCTTATTCCTCTACTCCCTCTTCCTCTTGCTTCCATTCTTTTGGTCATCTAGACATAACTCCCAAGGGACTTCCTCTCTGAACTCTAATGATGCATAGGGTTCAGAAGGAACACATGTATCATCTCATATTTGTAGGTAAGGAGTTTATCCTTGTTTAGTTCTTTATCATTGTTCATTCATGTTTACTTTTTTTATTTTTCTCTTCATTTCTGTGTTTGAACTTCAGAGTATCTCCACAGCTCTGGTCTTTTCATCAGAAATGCTTGGAAGTCCTCTTTTTCATGAAAGGTCCATTTTCCCCCTGTAGAATTATACTGCAAAAGTTATTCTAGAAGTTATTGCCTTCCAGAATATTATATTCCAAGTTCTCTGCCCCATTGTATTAGTGGATACTAAATGGTGTATGATACTGACCGTGACTCCTCAGTGCTTGAATGCTTCCTTTCTGACTACTTCCAGAATTTTTATTTTGAGCCAGAAGCTCTGGATTTTGACTGTGATGTTCATGAGAATTTTCATTTTGGGGTTTCTTTCAGAGAATAACCAGTGTATATTTCTATTTTTACTTTAACATTTGGCTCTAAGTGATCTGGACAGTTTTCTTAGATTTCTTGAAATAGCTTGTGTAGCTGGGACTTGGCTTATTAGAACACCTGAGAATGCCTACAATGGCAGCGTGAGGAGGACACACCCCCACGAGGACTTTATTTGGACATTTTGTTTTGGATTGAGGAGAAGGAGCTGGTTGCTCACTCCTCAAAGATTGACACACACACACACCCCCCAAAGAATGATGTTATGTTATATATTCTGCAAATGTAAATAAAGTTCGTGATTTTGTGGGAATTATGTTGTATTTGCTTAAGAAATGTTAATGCCTTAAAGTTTATTATGGCAGATACAAGTTGCCCATGTAATGGATGTGATCTTGGGGCCCAATGTAATGGTAATTATGAGAGTTAAAGATTTCCCACCCATTAATGAGCTGTTCATTTAGGGAAGTTTAATTAGGAGAGATTTGTTTTTAGGAAGGCTCACACCTTTTGTTAATTTCTAATGAGGCACTGGTTCTCAAGGGTTGTGATACCCTCTGGCCCTGAAAAGTGTATAAATATTCTGAGCTGAGTTTTTGTTTTGGGGCTTACTAATTGGGAGTGCTTGTTTAGCCAGATGAGACTCTGAGGAGCCAAGGAGCCACCTGCTTTGAAAATCCAGGTGTTGATGCTTCTCTCTCTGGTAACTATGTATGTTCAGTCAGACAGTTGGATGTGTTTGTTCATCTGTAATGTATGTATTGCTTATGGTCAGACAGTTGGAAACCTTGTCTGTTGGTTTTTATTTCTCTGTATTTTCTCTGAAGTTCAGGGTGCTGACTTTTTCCCCTGAACTAAGTGAATTATGTATGTGTGCTTGATTAAAAAGATTGTTGACCCCTCAAAAAAAAAAAAAGAAAGAAAGAAGATGTCTAGGCTCCTTTTTTGGTCATAGCATTCATATAGTCCATTGATTCTTGAATTTTTACTCCGCTATATTCTAGGTCAATTGTTTTTGCTGTAAGATATCTTAAATTTTCTTCTATCTTTTCAGTCTTTTAATTTTGTTTTAATATTTCTTGTTGCCTCATGATTTCATGGCTTCTATTTAATCCATTTGAATTTTCAAGGAGTTTGATGCTTGGGCAAGGTTTTTTACCTCTTGTGCCAAGTTGTTAATTCCCTTTCTAATCCTTTTAGATTCCATAGCTCTCATTTCCTTTTCGATTTTTCCTCAAGCACTATCATTGCAGTTATAATTATATATCTTTTACTCTTTTTTTCCCGTTTAACTCTTGCTTCATCTCTTCTAGGAATTCTAGTTCAGTTTGTAGATATTTTGGAATTATTCTCTTCTGCCTTTGTGTCTTGAGCATTTTTGCCACATAGCTTAGTATGGTGGGGTTCTTTTTTGCTTTGACCATTCTTCTAGCCTACTTCTTGATTTGGGATTTGGTGTTAGGGCTGGGCTCTGCCACACTTCTGGAGGGAAGGACTAGGCTAACCCTGTTACTCCTTTCTTGGGGTATTGATTGTTGTGTTATTCCAGGATTTCTGGGACAATCCAAGGCCTTGTAGGCATTCAGTGTTCCCAAAGGGATCTGATCCATCGTATAGTGTCATTGCTGCCCAGCTTGGTCTGAGCTCTTCAAGTTTCTAACCTAGGTTTGGGTCTGTGCAAGAATAGACTGCTACTAGAATCTATCCCTATTAGTAAATTGGAAAACTTTTCTTGGTTCAAAGTGTCAACACTAGACTTTGCCTCATCCTGTCTTGGTTGTTCCTCTGCAGGCTGGGCTTGATGCTGACAATGAGACCCTGGCCTGAGTCATGCTGTTACTACTGCTAGCGTCTGAACTTACTCCTTTTTCAGTACACTGCCCAGGAACTGGGAAAGATAGTGGCATTGTGAAGCAGTGCACAAGTCCCCTTCTTAGTCTGCTCTGTATCTGTGACCCAGGATTGGGTAGTGGATGATAAAGCTACCAGTTGACACCTGTCCCGGTTGCAGCATCCTGGTGTGGGTCTGGGTGTGCCCCGGTATGGTTCTGGGACCTCCTTTTTTGCTGAGGTGCAGCCTCTCCCTGGGTGTTGGAGTGTTCCACAGCGCTCTTTCCCTAAACCTAGTATCTTCAGACTTCTGGATTTGGTCTGGTGCGTTTTATTTATCTTTTTGGAGGAGTTGCAGATGGGAATTCATCTGCTTTGCTTCTTTCTATGATTCTTAAAAATGTTTCTATCTCATACCTGCAGTAGTTTCCTAACTGAACTTCTTGCCTCTGATCTCTGCATACTCCAGCCTGTAGTGAAGCAAAATGAATCTTCCCTCTAGCTACTCTAGCTATTCCTTTACATGAATCCTCAGCCAAATTGATCTGCTCACTGTCCCTCAAATGCATCTTGGACTTTTGTCTTCTGTGTTTTCACCTATAATCCCCCACACCCCTCTCCATTTTTCAATGCCTTACCTAAAATGTAGCACCCAGAAGTGAACACAATATACCAGCTGCAATCTCTGCCCAGTATATCATAGTACTATCATCCACTTTGTTCTAGTCACAAAGGTCCTTTTAGTGTATCCTAAGATTGCATTTATTTTTTGGCTGCCATGTTATACTGTTGACTGACACTGAATTTGTAGTCTGCAAAAAGACATGAAGTTTTACCGAGCCATATTTCCCCCACCCTATATTTTTATATATGACTGAAACCAAGTGTACAACTTAAGATTAATTGTTATTAAATATTACCTAATTAGATAAGATTAATTGTTATTAAATATTACCTAATTAGATCTGGCTGATTTGTTCTAACCTTTTTGGATCCTGGCTCTGTTTATGCTACCATATTGTAATCTGAAAATTTGATGAACATGACATGTATAAGCCTTTATTCAAGTCATCAGTAAAAATGAAAAACAAACTAGAACTCTGGGACACTGTTCTAGAGACTCCTTTAGGTTGACATTAAATATCCATTAATCAGATAACTACTTAGATCCAGTCATTCTTCAAGCAGTCTTAAACCCTTCCATCTCACAGTGACCTACCAGTTTGTCAACCTTGTCATACTCACAAAGAAACCCTTTAATAATATATTCCAGATTTTTGGTTTTGGTTTTCTCATCTCTGCCAATCTTATGGGTATGAGTTGGAGCCTTGGATTTTATTTTGCTTTTCTTTTATTATTAGTGATTTGGTACATTCTTTCATATAGGTATTGATAACAAACCTTGCTTTTGAAAATTGTCTGTTCATATCCTTTGACCATGTGCCTATTAGAGAATAGCTCCTGTTCTTAAATATTTATATTAATACATTGCTTAGCATTTCAGATAGAAGAGTTGGGAGAAGTGGCAGGGGAAGGCATTCAGAACATAGAGAAGAATGTAGAGAAAGACATGGAGAAAAGGAAGCACAGAACAGACATCTGAGGAATAGAAGGAAGACAACTTGAGACATAGAACATATAAAGGGGATTAGTTGAAATTTAGTTTAAAGTGTAGGTTGGAGCCAGATTGAGGAATGCTTTTAATTGTTGGGCGAGTAACTTGGATTTCATTAAGTTGATTGCAGAAAAACAGTGTTTCTTTCAAATATGTTGAGTAACATTGAAAGATGTGCTTTAGGAAAATAATTTGTTAGGAACCTATTACAGTAGTCCAAATGAGAGATAATGAGAGACTAGACTAAAATGATAGCAGTGAAAATAGATGAGAGGACAGATGTGAGAGGCATTTCAGAGGTAGAATTAAAAGATTACTGATTAGATTTAAGATTACTGATTAGATGAAACAACAGTGTTTCATATGTGGGTGACTGATTGGTGCTGTTGACAGAAATGGTTTAGGGGGAATCAAGAGGATCATATTTCCGGGGGAGATGGATGATCTTAGTTTGAGACATATTGTATTAAAGTACTGGTGGGTGAAATATCCAAGTAGAGATACCCAGTAAGCATTTTGGAACCTGGAAATGAAAATCTGAAAAGGTCATAAGAGAGATAGAAGTTGGAGATAAGGACTTGGGAGCCATCTGCAGAGAGGTAGTAGTAGTCAGTGTCATAGAGTGTGTGAGGCCACCCAGGGATAAGCGTAAAAACAGAAGAAAAGACCAAGGAAGGAGACTTGGGGAAATGTTTGCATTGAGAATACAGAAAAAATAAGTCTCAGTATATTATCATTTAATTCTGTATTTTAATTGTTTATCTGTAAGTCATTGACCCTACTGGTTGCTAAACTGGACAAAAACTGTCTTATCTTTTTTTATTTCCCACAATGCTCTACACAGTAAAAAATAGTCAATAATGAGCTATTCATTTATTGGGTGGTTCATTGATCACTTAGTTATTTATTTGATTTATTATTTATTTATTTATTGGGTGCCTGATGTATGATAGACTATGCTAAGTGCTGGGTATTCAGAAAGAAAAAAGAAAAAACAGTTCTTGCCCTCAAGGAGTTTATAGTCTGATGGTAGTATTAATAATTACATCCCATTTTCTTTTCTTGATTATGGCTTTCAGAGTAGTCCAGTAATTCTTCCTGGATCACTTTTCCAGGTCAGTTGTTTTTCCAAAGAGATATTTTACATTTTCTTCTGTTTTTCATTCTTTTGATTTTGTTTTATTAATTCTTGATGTCTCATAGAATCATTAGCTTCCACTTGCCCAGTTCTAATTTTTAAGGAATTATTTTCTTCAGTTAGCTTTTGTACCTCCTCTTCCATTTGACCAATTCTGCTTTTTAAGGAGTTTCCTTTTTCCAACCTGTTCACTCTTTTCTTCATGATTCTCTTGCATAACTCTCATTTCTTATCCCAGTTTTTCTTTGACCTCTCTTACTTGATTTTTAAAATCCTCTTTGAGCTCCTCCAGGAAGACCGTTTGGGTCTGAGATTAATTCATATTTCTCTTTGAAGATTCACAAGTAGGTGGTTTGACATTGTTGTCTTCTGAGTTTGTGTTTTTATCTTCCCTGTTGCCATAGTAGCTTTCTATGGTCAGGGCTTTTGTTTGGGTTTTTTTGGTCATTTTCCACCATGTTTAGTGACTTTTAAAGTTGGACTCTGCTCCTGGGATACAGAGGCCAGTGTCCCAAGCTTCTTGCATGGGGGGGCAGGGCTTTCTGTACTGGGGCCTTTCGGTGCCGATTGTTCAAAGCTGCACTAGAGTCCCCTGGTCTAGTCTAGCTGGCTGTGCGAGGGCTTCTGGATCTGGCAGACCTTACTACTGGCCTGCTGCATCAGGGCTGGAGACCACTGGATCACTGTGCCACTGGCTTGCTGAACTAGGGCCATAGGGCCTCAGTTGTTGATCTGTGCCTCCTGCTTGCTTGTCCAGATAACGTCTGCACTGGGCTATACTTCCCTTTTACCCAAGTAAAACAGACTTTTCCTACAGTTCTTTTAAGTTATCTTGGGCTGGAAAATTGTTTTACCCCATGCTTTTGTGGGTTCTGTTGCCCCAGAATTCATTTTGAAGCCTGCTGTAAAGTTGTTTTGAGGGAAATTGGGGAGAGCTCAGGCAATATCCTGCCTCTTCTCCACCGTCTTGGCCCTTATCCTACCTTCTGCAGAAGGACTTTCTCAGTTCACCTTGATGCTAATGCCTTTTCTCTGAGATTAGCAGTGGTCTACTCTGTGTATATCTTATATGTACAATATGTATATAATTATTTATTGCTGTTTTCCCCATCAGAACATGAGCTCCGTGAGGGTAGGAATAGTATTTTTACCTTTCTTTGTGTCCTTAATCCTTAGCACAGTGCCTGGCATATAGTAAGCACTTAATAAGTACTTATTGACTGACTAATAGTAGCCCACTCTTATGGTTTATAAAGTTCTTTCTATATATTATTTCATTTGATCCTCACAACAATCCTATAAAGTAGGTACTATTATTATCATGCTCATCTTACAGATGAGGAAGTTTAGGTTCTGAGAAATAATGTGACTTGTCCAGGGCCTCATAGCTAGTAAATGTTTGAGGCAGGATTTGAATTTACTTTTCTCTGACTCCAAGTCTAGTAACCTGTCAACCAGCTAGAACAGTGCAATGAGGTGCTGATAAAAGTTGAAGTGGTCATTAGTGTCACATACAAAAGAAACATTAAGAGGAATGAAAACTGAGAAAAGGCTATTGATTTTTGTGTAGTGGGAATTATTGATAACTTGAGAGAGCAGTTTCAGTAGAATTGTAGCAATAAAAAGCAGATTACAAAGGTTGATGAGCTAATCTAGTGTCAGCAAATGGAAGAAGGCACATGGGTGCTGACTAGAGAGGTGACAAAATCAGAGGAATATTTGGTGAAAGATTTTGTTTGTTTGTTTTGATAAAGGGGAAACCTTTATATTTGGATTCAGAGAGAAAAAGAGATAGGAAAATATACAAGATATTGAGGCAAGAAAGGAAGATTTGTGTAATAAGGACCTGGAAGAGGTAATCTAGGGTGGGATTGAGAACACACATTCACAGGTTTATCTTTCCAAGGGAAGGAGCCGATGTCTTGTGAGATTAGAAGAAAGAGAGATGGGTGAAGGTACAGGAAAGTGTTGGGGTTTGAAGTTTCCATGGAATAGCCTAGATCTTTTGTTTAGAATTTTGAGGAAATTAGAAAAGGTTTTTGAGGGAGACAAGTTCTTCATTTTACAGATCCAGAAAATGCGGATGAGAGTTTAAATGATGTGTCCAAAAACACCCAGCTGTGGGGAAGCAATAGAGAGTCAGTAGGAGAAGATCAGTTTCAGCGCAATAGCAAGAGTCTGTCTCAGGTTAGATAGTGTGATTTTGTAGGGGAGCCAGTTGGCTGGAGTTCACAATTTCCTTCCAACAATATTTGGCAGCCTGGGATCAGGGAAATCAGATAATGAAATTATCTAGGTTTGGAATTTAGTAATGCCATATGTCAGATTATGAATGAGGGATTCTAGGATGCTAAATGAGAGCATTGTGTCATAGCATTGTGAAATGGCTGGCTTTGGAATATAGATAGCATATGAAGAGAAGTGGAACTGGCTGGACTAGTGAAGCATTAGGAGTATTAGTGAGAATGGAGAATTTCAGAGTCCTTAGAAGTAGAACAATTGTGAGTAATAATATCCAAGATATGGCCTTGTTCGTCAGTGACTGGAGTGCTGTGAATTTGAAGCTCATTGGACAGGTCTATAATGGTCTGGACTTGGTGGCACACACCTGTAATCCCTGCTACTGGGGGAGACTGAAGCTGGTAGCATTATATGAGTTCTGGCTACAGTAGGGCTAAAGTCAGTCATATGTTCACACTGAGTCTAGGCCAAATTTGATGAGCTCCCAGGATCAGAGGATCATCAGGCTACCCAAAGAGGGATGAACCAACCCAGGTTAGGGTGGATTAAAGTTTTTATGCTAATTAGTATTAGGATCAGGCTGTGAGTGGCCACTGCACTTCTAGCCAGCATGATACAGGTAGAAGACCCCGTCCCCTCTCCCTAGCCACCACCACCAGACAAGAAATATGTACAGTGTGAGTTCAGGACATTTTAAGGGTCATTGGTATTTATCATTGTATATTCTAAGAGAGGGCTAGATCATACTTAAAGTCATTTTGAGGAAGATGGAAAAGTAACTTTGAAGTTGGTAGATGATTAAATACGTTATATTTTTTTATTTGCCTACCCAGGAAAGTCCATGTCCCTTTTTCAAGTGTCCATAGCAACTGAGTGACCAACTGTTTCCAACGTAAATCTTTTTTTCTGATTAATATTAGAGCTGCCGCAGTGTGCTAGACTATTGTGCCTGCATTTCAGTGTTGCTTGTACATCATACCATTGAGTGTGATCAATACAGCCACCAAAGGGTTACAATTTTGATCTAATGGTCTTTCCAGTAAGATTGGGAACAACTGTTCTACCTGATCTCTTTTTTCTAACTTTTGCAGAAACAGAGGGAAAACAGCCTTGATGGAGAGTCCGGGAAAGTGTCTAATTTGCAATACCTGCACAGGTAGGAGGTGTTTCTGAAACTGGGGCAAGGCATGGGGGAAGTTACTAAGGTTAGTTTGCTACTTTTGGAAGTTTCTCTTCTATACCTGTGATTGAGAAATTGACTGCTTAAAGCCACTGCATATGACTTATGTCTAGTGAATAAGAAATATTCTCAATCCTTTTCTTTCCATTCCATTTCTATCCCTTAATACCAAGTTTCACAACAGTGGCATTTATGTGAACTACTGAATGACCTTCACTGAGCATAACCTGAGCTGTTATATGGTGCCTTCTAGCTACCTGACTTTCATCAAGCTATCCACTGCAATCAAACGTAATGAAAACATGGCAAAAGGTCTGCAGAAGGCCCTGCTGCAGCAGCAGCCAGAGGACGACAGCAAGCGCTCTCCTCGGCCCCAGGACCTGATCCGGCTCTATGACATCATCCTTCAGGTGACATTCAAGACAGGGGAGGAAGGGCCCCCAACCTTTAGGGGTTGTCTGGGTTTATTGGACAAAAATAATGTGAAATGGCCTTCCGGCAGGTAACACCTATTACCTGGTAAGCTTCAGTCAGGCAACTCATATTTATTAATTACTTACTACATGTAAGACATCCTGCAGGGTGCTAGGAGATCCAGAGGGAGATAAACTGTGTTCACTGATTGCCTTCATAGAGCATACATTCTCATTGGAAAGATGATAATTAGGACTTTAAGATATACAAAGTGATTTTCTCACCACAGCCCTATAAGTATTATCCCAAATTACAAGTAATGAAAATGAGGCTCAGAAAGGTTAACAGATTTGCCCATAGCCACCCAATTGGTAAGTGTTATATTCAGGACTCAAAGACCACTGTTCTCTCCACTCACCATAACATATACATATACCAGAAGTACAGTACAAGGCAGCATATAAGTCCCAAATGAAAGATGAAGGTAGTAGATGCCATAGTTCAGATGAGGGGGAGATCATTTTTATTTTTTTTTAATTGAATTATTTAATTTGTTTTCAGTGTTCAACAATCACTTCCATATATCTTAGATTTTTTTCCACTCCCTCCTTCTTATTCCCGCTTCCCTCCCCACTCGCTCCCTGAGAAGGTGTACAATGTCATATAGGTTCTACACATACATTCCTATTAAATGCATGTTTCATAGAAGAATTAAAATGAATGGGGGAAATCATAAAACAAAACAAAACCTAACACTGATACAAAAGAAAATGATCTGTTTCTGTCTGTGATCCAGTTCCATTGTTCTTTCTCTGGATGTGGAAGGTATATTGCCTCAAGTCCATTGGAAATTTTTTAAGTCCATGCATTTCAATGAAGTACTAAGTCTACCAGAAAAATTCCTCACACCCTGTGGTTGTGCTGTGTACAGAGTTATCCTGGTTCTGCTCCTTTCACTCAGCATCAGTTCATATAAGTCTTCCCAGGCTTCTCTGAAGTCTTCCTGTTCATCATTTCTCATAGCACAATAGTATTCCATTACATTCATATATCACCACTTATTCTTCCATTCCCCAATTGATGGGTATACCCTTGATTTCCAGTTTTTGGCCACCACAGAGAGAACTGCTATAAATGTTTTTGTACAAGTGGCACCCTTTCTCATTTCTATAATCTCTTTGGGATAGAGTCCCAGAAGCGATATTGCTGGGTCAAAGGGTATGCACATTTTTGTAGCTCTTTGGGCATAGTTCCAAATTGCTCTCCAGAATGGCTGGATCAGCTCACAACCATCAACAATGAATTAGTGTTCCAGTTCTCCCACATCTTCTCCAACATTTATCATCTCCCTGTTTTGTCATGTTAGCCAATCTGATAGGTGTGATGTGATACCTCAGAGTTGTTTTGATTTGCATCTCTAATCAACAGTGATTTAGAGCATTTTTTCATGATTATAGATAGTTTTAATTTCTTCCTCTGAAAATTCCCTGTTCATATCCTTTGACCATTTATCACTTGGGGAGGGATATCATTTTTAGCAGAAATGATCAAGTAACACTTAATTCAAATCAACAAATTATGTGATTACTATGGACAAGGCATTATTGAGGATACAAAGACAAACATGGATGTTATGCTCTTCAGGAGCATAACATTTCCTAGGGATGGGAGGAGTAATGAGGGCAAAGGAATGCTCTAAGAATATTTTGAAGAGGGAGAGAACGTGCCACGTGGAGGGTGACCTGGAGAAGATGGCCTGTGAAGGAAGAGAAGAATAATGAAAAAGTTCTTTCTGAACACGAAAGATAGCTTTTGCAGATGCTCAGAGGCAGGAGGCAGTAGAGCTAGTTTGGCAAATAGCTTATTGTCCAGCATGGCTGGAACATAAGAATGTGTGAGTAGTGGCAATGTGAAATAAGATTGAAGAGGTTGGTAGGATGCAGATTGTGGAGGGCCTTGAATGCTAGTCTGAGGACTTTAGGTTTTATCCAAGGTGCAGCAGAGCCATTGAAGATCTTTGAGCAGGAAGTAACTTGGGCATATGCTTTAGAAAGATGATTTTGGCAGGGTGTGTGTAGGACAGATTGGAGAGGGGAAAGGCTTGAAGCAGAACAGCTAATTAGACCATATAATAGTTTAGGCAAGAGGTGATGAAATACTGATTTAGGGTGGTGTCCATGTGAGTAGTAGAACAGGAGGCAGATTAAGGATGTGACATTTGAGTGGATGGGTTTGGGTGATTATTGAATGTTGCTGTAATCTCTGAGGCGGCAGGCTGAAGCCTCCAGTTGCAAAGGGCTGACGAATGTAAAATGAGGAAGTGGTGAGGCAAGGTAGAAACCATTTCTTAGACTTCTCTTTCTAGTAGGTTAGTAGTAAAAGGGAAAAGAGAGAGAACAAGTAGTTTGAGGGAATGAGCAGGTCAAATCAAGTGTGGTGTGGGGTGTTTTTGTGTTTTAAGGCTGTAGGATAAATGAATGAAGAAGCATTTATTAAACATTTTCTTGTGCACAGAATTGTGCCAAGCTCCAGTAATACCAACAGAAATACAAGACAGATCCCTAAGGTCCCTTCTCTTAAGCAATTTACCTTCTCATTTTTGTTTAGTCATTTTTCAGTGGTATCTGACTGTTTGTGACCCCAGTTAAGGTTTTCTTGGCAAAGATAATGGAATGGTTTGCCATTTCCTCTGTAGCTCATTTTACAGATGAGGAAATGGAGGCAAACAGGGTTAGGTGACTTGCCTGGGGTTACACAGCTATTAAGTATTTGAGATGGGATTTGAACTGAGGAAGGTGAATCTTTCTGACTCAAGGCCTGGTGCTCTATCCACTGTACCACCTAGTTCCCCACATTCTGATAGGGGAGACAACATATATAGGAAGTTTCAGCTACAAGTCATACGGGAGCAAGTGAAATAGACAGTAATATATCTTCTTTAATGTAATTTCCATGGATAAAATCATATCCTTTGGACTATTTGATGGTGCCAAGGAATTTGGTGAACTTTCTTTTCTGGGGCTTCAGTAGCTATGGCTGCTGAGGACGCAGGAATTGTAGCAGCAGAAGGTTGCCAGATTTCATCTCCTACAAATGATGGCTAAGGAGCAGGGCTGGTGGGGGGAGGAGGACTCTTGGGCCTACCTTGGTAGCAGTTGGTTATCTTTTGGTGTTGGTGGTGCCATGAATGGGTGACAGTCCCCTTTTCTACAAGGATTGTTCCCCTCCATGACTATAGGAGTCAGGTAAGCTCCTGAGAGAGATAGAGATGAGTTTGAGGGAACCTGTAGAGGAGTTCACCTTGGCATGGAGAAGAGCCATTTATTCTTCCTAAGTCTTCTTAAGACTGGAGCAAAGTAAGAAAGGATAGGTCAAAAAATGTAAAAAAGTTTTAAGATGAGAGAACTCAAGATGAAGTGGCCAGCCTAATTTTTCACAGTAAAATAGAAGATCAGGGTGTCTACTAGGCTCTGAAGATGCTATTAGGGGGTTGAAGGAGGAAAAAGAAAGTTTTGGGAAAAGTGCAATGGGAAGTGTGAGAGAATCAGAGATGAATCAAAGAAGGATGATAAGTGGCCTGAGTAGTAAGATAGATGACGTGAATTTATAATGAATTCAGTTAAGCAGTATGCCATGAGGGATAGGGGGCTTGGGAGGAGAGACAAAACAAAGCAGATCATAGGGATGTTCCAGGATGAGAACAATGGCAGCACCTGGTGGCATGGAATTCAGGATGGAAGAAAGTGCTTTGTTGGACTGGTTAACTATAGGGTCAAGACTTGAATGAAGGAAAGTGAAACCAGAACATTGGTGATGGTCTGGAAGAACAAGGAAAGAATAGATGAAGCAGAGAACATGGTGAAGATGAGAGGCAGGTTTATTAAGGTAGTGGGAGTATTGAAAAGAGATTTTGATACGGGGAAGTTTCAAAATTAAAATAATAGAAGCAGAAGATTTTTAGATAAAAGTGTTATCTTAAGGTGTCGCTACTGTGAGAAATTAATAAGTTGATGAACTAGGAACATAGGATATTCAAAGACAAAGTGTATGAATATTAAAAGCATCTAGGATGAGGGTAGGTGTGAGGTGGAGAACACTATGAGCTAAGTACTAAGGTAATTGAGAAACAAGAGAGGGTAGCCTGCAGATCAGTAAATGCCTACAAGGATCTGGACAAGGGGATCTATAGGGATGCAGTTGGGACCAGGGTGAGGGTCTGGCAGGAGCAGTAGGGAGTGAGAAATATGCCATTTCTTATGGCCTAGGTTTTTGGGGGCATGAGAAAAATAGCATGTGAAAGGTTGGCAAAGTTGGTTTGGGATTTTGGGGGAGTAGGGGTGTGTGCAAGGGTTTGGTCCAGACTCATGATTTCTTCTGTGTTGAAATGCCAGGTTTAAAAATCTCCACAGAGGAATAGTATTTCGTGCCTTCTCAATGGGTGGGGGAGGGAAGGACTGAGAATTTGAACTGAAAATAAAAATTTAATAAATGAATGAATGAGTGAAACAAGTTCAGTGTTCTTTTCACTATACCACTTTGCCTCATCACCAAATCATACCTGAAAGGTTTTGATGATGACGTTGAGATTTAATGTCTAGATTGTTTCTTTTTTCCCTTTCTATTCTTCCTACAAACTCTTCTCCTAAACTCTAAATTTGAGATCTTTTCCTTTTTGAGCAGAATCTGGTGGAACTGCTCCAGTTGCCTGGCTTAGAGGAAGACAAAGTTTTCAAAAAGGAAATAGGACTCAAGACACTGGTCTACAAGGCTTACAGGTAGCTGCAAATATCAGCCTCAAGGCTCTTGTTTTTTATAACAAAGGAAGTTAACCACCTCAAGAAAATTGTCGTATTTTGTTTGCCTATAACGTGAGAATTGGAAGCACATCTCTTTCTGTAAAGAAATTGAAAACCACTGCAGTGAGGGAAATTTGCTCAGTAACTAAAGTTATCATTTATTTCCATAAAATTTATTCCAAATGGTCTTTTTTTTTTTTTTTTACCAACAGTACCATACTTTACTAATAATGAGGGGACAGTATATGTTCATATATCCTTTAGCCCCCTTTTTTCCCTTCCCCCTCCCAATAAAAGAAGAATAAGGACTGAGTAGAGAGATATTGAGCTGAATTAGGGAAAGCAAGATTTGCAGCCTTTCAACCTTTTCTTGATACTTAATTTGAGAATGAGCAAACTTAACTCCTGGCTCCAAGAAAAATTGCAGAATTTATTTTTCCCATTCTTTGATTACCCTTCCTGAACTTGTTTTTACTTCCTTTTTCTGTCCTTCAGATAGCCTGTGTCCTCTGTTTGTCCACAATCCTCCAATTAATCCAAAATTTCCCCTTTCTTTTAACCCCAATCAAAACTCTGTCGCCCTGAAAGCTCAGCTGCACTCACTAGTTGATGATCTGATTAAATTCATACTAAGATGTAAATAAAATTTAACTCTCTAAAGGCAGAGCTTAGTATCAGTGATCCTTTCATTAATATAATATATTCAGGACAGTGGCTCCTCAGGGTATCCTGAAAAGATCCAGTTATCAGTATTTTTGATTTTGGAGAAAGGAATGTTCTTGTACTACTTGTCTACTCCAGAGGACCACCCTTTTTCACTTGTTCAGCCAGCAGTTAAGAGGCATGGAATCAGCATTAGAGATATGATTCAAGTACTTCTCAAGTACATAGGGATCAGTGCAGCAAACTTAAATATTTGAAATCTGGAGACCCTTTTTTTTATAACTCTGTTCTGATACTAGAATACTTGTTACCTTAGTTAAAATTTAGTCTGAGCAGTTGTAAAAACTAAGGACTTAAGTACATGTTGCTTTAGATTCCTGTGGTTTGTTTCCCACCAGGTGTTTCTTCATTGCTCAATCATACGTGCTGGTGAAGAAATGGAGTGAAGCCCTTGTCCTATACGACCGAGTCCTTAAATATGCCAGTGAAGTGCAGTCTCAAGCAGGAGCTTCCCAAAACAGCCTAAAGGTTGGAGCTGTGCTCTCCTTGTTTCTAAGAGAAATAAGAAGTTCTTCAGTGAAGCTTTTTATGGGGAGATAGTGACGATGATGATAATGATAGAAAAAAAATAATAATAGCTAACATTTTTATAACTCTTACTATGTGTCAGGTACTACACTGAGTGCTTTACAATTATCTCATTTGATCCTCACAACAATCCTAGAAGGGTAGGTGTTATTATCCCCATTTTAAAGATAAGGAAACCGAGGCCCAAGGTCACACAGCTAATGTCAGGAGTCAGATTTGAACTCAGGTTCTCCTGACTGCAGGCCCAACGTTCTTCTACTGTGCAACATAGCTGCCTCTAGATGCTAGGGGCAAAGTAAGTGGGCTCCTTTTTTAAGCTGGACTTGAAAGGTAACCTAAAGAACACAGCCCTTGTGGGCTACAGATTTGTGACCTAGTGGCAGAGCTGTTCTTGGGCTTCAGGCACCTAAGTTCCAGGAGGAGCTGGGGTTGTAGAAGGGAAAGTCTACTTTTAATTAAAATCATGCCAGGTTACAGTGGTCTGAAAGCTTTGCTGCTAGGTATGAGGAGATTGGTTGTTCTAGCTCTGGGACCTGTAAAACAATGAAAATTTTAATTCAACTTGTGAAAGAAGTGATTATAATGTTCTCCAACTGCGCAGAGGTGATTATGATTTTCTTACACTACATTATATAATAGCTACCTAGCAAGTCAGAAAGTACTCCACATTTGTTGTGTGCCTAGAATTATAGTTGGTGCTGAGTAGCAAGGAAAAACACATCTACATCTATGTATCGATATCAATATAGATATAACATATGGGTTCTATTTTCCACAAGTTCATTATTTTGATAGTAAGACAAGTTGTTGTTTTTTTCCTACATATTAAGCTGTTTTTGAACTTTAAAGGACATTATATAATGTGTTCAATTTGTGGTACAGACTAATGTAGTAAGAGTCCAGTGTGAGCTGAAGTAGGAAAGGCTTCTTAGAGGAAATGGGGCTTTGGAGTTGTCTGCTGTGGACAAAAGCAGACAGGTGGGAACAATTGTATGTCTCTATAGGGCAGAAAGGAGAGTGGCCTAGCTAGACTGCAGAGGAGTAATAGGAGATAACGTTAGCTAGAGATTTGGGGCTTTCCATGCCAGGTAGAAGAATTTGAACATATGACACCCCTGATTAAGAATTTGCACTGTTTGCTGATTGTCTTTTGAACCACATTAAGAGTGTTATTTCAGGAAAGTTCATGTGGCAGTAGTATATAGAGTAAGTTAGGAAAAGGTAGTGATAAATTTGGGGTTTGGGAATGGAAAGCATAACTGGGGACCGTTTAATGTATTTGCTTTACTCCCAGCTGTCACTGGATCCTTTCTAGTTCTGCAACCAAAAGAAGTGAGACAGGAAGAAAAATCCTATAGATTAGTCCAATTGAATTGTCCTCTCCATGTGAAAGAGGTTAAAATTGTATATAGGAACAGAGAATAAAGTTCTTTGAAGAGGTTAAATGATATTATTTCTAAGTGGTGCCCATTCTGCCGTACTATTATAGTACTTTGTTTTGCTAACCCTCTTCTCATCATGAACTGATGTTTTCTAAAATGTTATAGGAACTACCCGATGTCCAGGAGCTGATTACTCAGGTGAAATCCGAAAAATACTCCCTCCAGGCAGCAGCTATCTTAGGTAAGCTTCCTAGTTCTCAGAGATTGTATTGTAAAGTCTGTACTCTCCTTATCTCTGCCCTTTTTCTTTCCAAAGTGTATCCACATATCCTCCTTGTTCTTCCTCTAAGCTGCTTTTAGAAGGTGGTAACTTAAGGCTTCAGGCTTTCTTACTGGTGATCCTTTGAAACTATTTGAATATACTAACTCTTGACTCTTCCCTGTTGAGCACTAAGCCAGATAATTTAAAAGTAAGTGTTTTTAAGCTTTTTTTGTGTCATAGACCCCTTCTCAGACTAATGCTTTTAACTGTATAAAGTAAATAGTAAGAGTGATAGCAGCATGTATTTAGCCTGTCAATATTACCTCATTTGATCCTTGCAGCAACCCTGGGAGGTAGGTGCTGTTGTTGTTGTTATACTGTTATTAAAGTAAAGCTGACAGTTAAGTAATGTGCCTATGGTCACAGAGCTAGTGAGTGAATGAGATCAGTTTGAGCTTGGGTCTTTCTGACTCCAAGTCCAGCACTCCATACAATGTACCACCTAGTTGCCTCAAGATACAAAGAAAACTAATTATATTGAAATACAGTTATCAAAATATTTAAGAAATTAAAACAAAAAACCAAGCCTGGACCCTAGGCTAAGAACCTCTAATTTAGAAGGATGAGGAGAGAAGTTGTTGTGCTGATTCATCGCAGTCACTTAACAAACATTTATTAAACTACTTCTTTTGTTAGTGTCACATCCCCACCCAGGCAGTTCCCACCAATTCACACTTGCAAGTTAGGTTCTCAAAAGGACAACTGCTATCTCAGGTATTCTGTGCTTCTGTACTCCTAAAACTGGAGCCCATGGGCTTCCACCAGTAAGCCAGCCAGGAAATGCAATTGACATTCACTAAGATGGCATAATAGGAAGAATACCTACATAATATATTCTTCCCCTCCCCTCTCCTCCCCCCTATAACCCTGGGGCTTCCTGTCTCACTGATACACAGCCTCTGGGAAGACTGGGCACAAACATGTAGAGAGAAGGGGTAGTGAAGCATACTTGTAGGAACACATGGCCAAGGTAACTCCCATGTCTTGTACTGCAGGATCCCAGTTAGCCTTTCTGTTCTGATGTAGTTCTCAAGGTGCTTCCCTCTGGTTTTAGTGCCTCAGTTGAGCTACTTGGGTCTGCTTCTGTCTGCAGCTTGGCTGTTCACTGCTGGGACCAGTTCTTTATTGAATCCAGAGTCAACTCTCTTCTCTGCTGCCAGAGACCTCAGCCTTTGAAGCCACTTTCTGCCTGGAATGCTGCTTTTCTTGTGTTTGTCTCTCTGGAGAGCTTGTCTTTCTGCTCCCTGCCATAAATTGATGGCTCTTAGAACTGTTAAGACTGTCTCTGGGGTTTGGATTTTTCAAGGCCTCTAAGGATATAGCCAGTCTTCTTCCAGCCAGTGGCCAGATGTCTGCCCTTCCATTTGGTTCAGAAAATTTCTTCAGGACCTTTAGATGTGTTTTTGAACTTGGTTAGCAAATGAACCACTGATTACCTCTTCTAGGTGCCCCTACTTTAGTGATTTCAACTAGCTACAAGGAATATGGAGAGCTAGGGAACCAAATCCCTCCCACCATATTAGGAGATGGAGGGGATATAAAGATAAGTCTAATATTTTTTTTCAAAGAAATGCTAGTTTTCCTTGGACTAAATATATTTCCAAGGTTTGTTTTTTATCTGTCCCAAAAGTGTAGAACAAGGTCCTGGAGTATCAAAGACTTGTTGCCTTGACCATGTGTTCCCTACATATGTGCTTTACTATCAGAAGTTGGACCAACACCTCCTACATAGTAGATACCCTTTTATCTTGGGATTTAGGACTATAAGCTGTCTTTGTTCATATCACACACAAATGCCTTACATCTGTCTTTTATATATAATGTATGCACTTTAACGTTTTATTGTTCCCCTCTAAATCTTTCAGATACAAATGACCCTCATGAAACAGAAAGTCCCTCCCAAATCAAGGATAATAAGGTAAGTCTAGGCTTTGTTACTCTGGGAAGAGCTGTGAAAGTAAGAGACTAGCTACTTGCTATGTAGTACTAGGATATGAGATGTCATTTGTTAACACTTCACCAAAAGCCCTGAAATATCATTTCTATAATACACATTTATTAAGTCTTTAGGCCAGTGGTCTCCAAGCTTTTTTTGATTGCACATACTTAACAGTAAAAATTTTTGAGCATAAACTTCCAGTATATGCATCTTTGTTTATAAATTACATACCTATACTAACATATATAATAACAAATAAAGATAGAAATGAAAAGGAATGACACATTAAATCTGTTTTTAAAATTTTATCAATATAGAAACTTGCTATTAAAATATTATTTTGTTCATTATTACTTGATATTATAGTGAGCAATGCTATTGATTATGTTTCATTATTTTCAGAAAAATCTCTGTGGTTTCCTGGGAAATAGAGTAAACTTGTAAATATTACTCAGTTAATTTACTATTGTAGTCATCATGAGAGTGAATTTTTTTTTTTTATTTAAAGATGATTAGTACCGTGCCTGGCATGTAGTTAGTGCCTAATACTTGTTGATTGGTTCATTGAATATAGTCAAGTGAATGGAACAGTTTTCACGTTTCTCCCTGTGTAGATATTCCCCTCACACAATGCAAAAACAATAAGCAAAAGCAAATTGTGTTTGATTTCAACTTAGCAGAAAATTTTCAGTACAAATCTATTCTTTATACTGTTCTGCTTAATGGATGATGTCATACCCAATTTCCTATCCATTTTTGGATATTTTAATTGTGTTTTTGTTTGAGTGTGAGGGACAGCAGGAAGGCCAGTGTAACTGGGCTGTAGGGTGAAGAAAGGACGGACACACACACACACACACACACACACACACACACACACACACACAGAGCTGGAAAGGTAGATGGGGGTCACACTATGAAGGGCTTTAAATTCTTTTTTTTTTCTATCCAATAAACCTTTGATTTAGTGTCTATTGTATACAAAGTTATGGAAATACAAAGATAGGTGTGATGTGATACAGACGTGCATTCAAGGAGTTAGCAATATCATGGAGGCACGGGGGCCAAGATAGTACACAGAGACCTGGAGTACAAAGAAGAGCAATATAAGGACAAAGGAAAGCTCCAGGGAAAGTGCTATGGGGAATTGATTCCAGAAAGATCTCTTTTGTATGACCAAGTTTGGGACTTGATTGAGGAGAGTTACACCTTTGAAGGGAGATACAAATCAATAGGGAGTGGCATTGGATCATTGAGGAAGGGAGGGAAGAGTGAGTAAAAACATGGATCTGTGAGAGAGAATCATGAAAACAAAGGACAAAGAGAAAGTGGTTCCAGAATGTCTGTTGAAGGACATTGTTAAGATGTACTTATACTGAAAAATAAAAAAAGAGATGTGTTAATAATGGGGGGAATTTTTCAAGTACCTTGATTGGCTAATAGGGAAGATATTTTTGCTTAGAGAACTTTACTGGTGCCCTTCAAATCACACCACCTAGGCTCTTGCTATACTAGGTCATGCACCAACTTTCTTAATTCTCACATCAGATTAGAATTGCCACTGAAACTGGTAGGCATTTAAGATGTCTTTCACATCAGTTTCTTTCTCAGATGATTTAAATACTTCCTCTGAGTGCTGAAGATTGATTCTACTTACATTCGAGTATGATTTTATTTTCCTTTCTGAAAGCTGAGAGTCTTGCTTCTTGTGTCCTTCTCATAATAGTGTATTAGGGGCATTACAGTCCTCATGGGAACTCTGGAGCACTTTTGGTTCAATCAGCATGCATTGAACTCCCACTGCATACAAAGCTCTGTAGCCTACTTTGTGAAGGATAAAAAGATGAGTAAGGCATAGCCCATTTCCGTTAAGGAACATATGATCTGGTAGGAGAGATGAGACATAGACACAGTAACCACAGTGGAAGGCAAAATAAATGTTTTAGAAAAAGAGGGAAAACAAGGTTTACAGGGACTCAAATGGGAGAGTTCATATCCTATAGCAGACATTCTTAACCAGTGACACATGAACATGTTTAAAAAATTTTGGTTACTATATTTTAACATAATGTCTGCTTTAGAAGCCTATATATTTTATTTTGTATACTTAAAAATATGATTCTGAGAAGGGCTTCATGGATGTCATCAGATGGCTAAAGGGATTGATGACACACAGAAAAGTTAAGGACCTATGTCTTGTAGAGTGGGAGAAATTAGGAAGGGATCTATGGAGTAAAATTTGTGTTGGGCCTTGAAGGAAGGATAAGATTTTAATAGATTGAAATTGGGGAAGGTTACTCTGATTAGACAGAGCACTATATGCAAAGGTATGGAAGTGGTAATGGATGAATGAAAAAAGTATTAAATGCCTACCGTGTGCCAAATGCTATGCTAGATGCTGGAGATACAAATACAAAAGGGAACTATTTCTCAGAAGGGCTTTAAATTCTAAACAGCAAAGTTTATATTTGATCCTAGAGGTAAGATGGAGCCACTGGAGTTTACTGAACAAAGCAGGGAAACCAAATGGAATATTACAGTAATCCAGGCAACAGGTGATAAGGGCTACAACCCTGGTCGTGTGAATGGAGAGAAATGGATGGATGGATGGATGGATGTTTGGATGGATGGATGGATGGATGGATGGATGGATGGATGGATGGATGGATGGATGGATGAGAGATACTGTAGAGATTTGGCAGTTGCTTCACTACATGGGGTGAATGAAAATGAGTTGTCATGGATAATACCAAGGATGTAAACCTATATGACTAAAAGGATAGTGATGCCTTCAACAGCAGTAGGAAATGGGAAAGTTTGAAAGAGAGGTAGGTTTTGGGGAAAGATAATGTAATAAGACCTGCAGTGTTGATCATAACCCAACCATGTCTCTTTATCCTTTTCAAATCACCTTGTACTGCCCCAAAGCTCAAAGCCTGCCAAAGCTTTAAGGTGATATAGGGGGACGGGAAGAGGGCATTCTGAGTGGAGGGAGGAATTTTCCCAATGACAGCTATGTGGTAGGGTCATAGTTAGGCTGTAACTGCCCTTTAGGCTGAGCCTCCGTTTCACAGAAGGGCAGAGGCTGAGTTGGGTGATAATTGGTGAAGGATAGTTAAGGTTGTATGGGGATGGTTAGATGTAAACCATCTTTTCACCCTAAATGATTTTTCAGACCTCTTGAGTTCATGCAAGGACCCTCACTTTAAAGATCATTGCCCTACACTGCTTCAAGATGGGATGTCAGTTGCTATGCATAATAATACTTAGGATTTAATTTTTGTTTGATTTTTCAGCCTCTTGTTGAACGATTTGACACTTTTTACCTGGATCCTTCTCTCATCAGCAAGCAAGCCAACCTCGTTCACTTCCCACCAGGATTCAAACCCATCCCTTGCAAGCCTTTGTTCTTTGATCTGGCCCTCAATCATGTGACTTTCCCACCTCTAGAGGACAAGGTGGAACAGAAGACCAAGAGTGGCCTGACTGGATATATTAAGGGAATTTTTGGATTCAGGAGCTAATTAATATTCTACAGTGGGGGATTTAGATTCTTACTCTGTATTGTGAAAAAGCTTCAGAATATTAAATTCAGGTCTGAAATTTCCCAGGGTAGGGGTCTTAACATCTTCCCTATGTCCTCTATGTGTATGCATTTGCATACTTAACTAATGTGTTAGAGGGAAACCATATTCTTTCCTGATCAGTGTGTGTGAGTTTATTCTGTCTCCCCTAAGACCTGGGTAAGGGGCAATGCAATTCTGTCCCATGTAACTCTTGGAACTTATATTTTAATCAGTGATGCATTCAGGGAGAGTACATACCAGTTATGGACCATACCTAGAATAATATTTTTCCCATCAGTAAAATGGATTTTAAACCAACCTGTCATTCCTATGGAGTTAATTGTTGAGCATCTAGAATCCTTGGATAACATTTATTATTACTATGAAAATGTATAAAATGTTAGTCCTGCCTTACTTTTCACCCCCAACTCAGTTATAAAAAAAGCTGTAGCATAAGAAAGGATCTTTATTTTTAAAGGAAATATGTTCTGAAATGATGAAACCAAACCTTGTATTAAAAGGCAAAAGGTAGTAGACACCGTAATACATTTTTATATAGCCTAATTTAACGTTTAGTGGTATCTTCCTGAGCTTAAACCTTGCTACTACCTTGATTTTTCCTTCTGGGGTGATACCCTATTATGTGTCTACCCTACCAAGGTCTACCTGGTAATTTTACTATTGATGATGGTAGACATGGATATGTTAGAGGAGCTATCTTTAAAAAGAAAAATTCTATCTTGGCATTTCTAGAGACAACTTACTGTTGCATTTGTCAGTGTTCTTCCTTACCCTTCCATTTTAAAATGGAGTTTTTTGCCTTGTCCATTTCAACGTTCACACCAGAATTTCTCCTTTACCTCTTAATGTCACAGTAAGTTGCTCCGAATGAAATTTTATTGTCATAAGGATTAGAATTTTTAATGAGCTAGTGGCAAGGGCTTGTGCTACTGTGTTTAGTATTAAAGACAGTCAAGAAAATAGATTTAGCACAGGAGCATTCTGTCCAGATAGCTTAGCCTTTCGCATAGTGTCAACTGGATATCAAACAGATTGGTTGTAAGAGGCTAAGACAACCAAATGTAAATGTATGTACATCTCCTGGTCATCGGATGCAATCAAGTTGTTCCTATGGTTGGCTTTGTTGTGAATGGATTCGGGATCAGCATTGTGCACAGAGCAGCTCGTGTTGATCCCTGGACTGTTTTATACAATGATATTTTAGATACCAAACAAAATGCTTCCACTGGGATAGGAAGTGGGGAATGAAGTTTTCTGGTATTATGAATTTGACATGCACTTTGTCCTAAGTGGTGACTTTCATGTTCCTTTGATTCATTGTTTTCTAACCACTCTGGTACTATCAGCATTGGGATTTGACCCACCATGAACCTTCCATCTCCCAAAGTGGGGAGAAGGGTGGGGGGGAAGAGAAACAATTCAATCTCCATTTATATTTTTAAAACAAACCCCTAGATCTGCTGGTGTTAATTTTCATTTTAATTAAATCTATGAGATACACAGTTTGGGTGAAGGGGAACAGGGTTCCCAAGTAAGCAAGATTTAATCTGAAGGAGCTGATGTTAACTGCTGTCTTTTAATTTTAATTTATCAAGTAATGAAATTTTAAACATCCTTTTGGGAAGGTAGTGATTTATCTCAATCTGTCTTTCTTAATGCCTTTCTTAATTTGTTCTGTTTAGGAAAATGTTGAGTTGAGTCAGCTAATGGATTGGCCCAGCTCCTCTCTGAGTGCTGTGCCTCCTGGCTTTTTCCTCCTTTCATATACATTGTTTTGATGTCCTGTCTCCTTTTCCAGTTTTACATTAAATCAAGTGAGAGTTCTTTGTTTCCTTGTTTAAAATAAAACATTGGTCTGGTTGAGTTCTCTTCCAAGTTGCCCAATGAAGCACCTGTGCTTTTCACCATTAGCCGTGAAGCACCAAATTGTCCCACCTCCAGCAAATTATTGGGGACAGGAGCTACCAGGATACTTCAACTTTTGCGTTTCATATCTTAAGATCACAGCTTAACATCAGGGCCTTCAAGCAAACAACATCCTGCCTGAACTTGAAGGTGGTGTCTATTCTGAAAACTGATGACCATTAGCTTCCCTGAAAAGAAAACTACCTCAGGTTTGACCCACTCACTTTAGTAGCTTAGTGTTTTTTCCACTTCAGATATGAATTTCTAGCACCTTCCTTACCACTAAATTTAATTTAAAAACTAATTGAAGGGCAGCTAGAGGTGGTACAGTGGAGAGCACTAGTCCTGGAGTCAGCAGTACCAGAGTTCAAATCTGGCCTCAGACACTTACTAGATGTGTGGCCTATGGGCAAGTCACTTAATCCTGATTGCCTCAAAAAAAAAAAAAACAAACCTGAAACCCCAAACTAATTGAAAATTTCTATATAGGATATCGAACGAATTCAATTCAATAAACATTATTTTGGAAAGCTTGAAATACCAGAGTCCCAGGAAAATATCCAAAGATAGAAAAGACATATACTGGTTATAACTACAGAGAAATAAAAACCAGATTCATCTCTAAAATGTTTCCATTTTCATTCTAACTCACTACTGATTAGAGAAATGCACATTAAAAATTCTGAAAAAAAATTGAAAAATTCTACCTCATACCTTTTAGATTGGCTAATAGGACAGAAAAGATAAATGAGAAATACTAGAGGAAATGTGCAGGGGAAATGAGATATTACTGCACTGCTGTTGGTGGAGTTGTGAGCTGATTTAACCATTCTGTAGAGCAATTTAGGACTGTGCCCAAAGGGCTATAAAACCATACGTATCCTTTGACCACTACTAGGTCTCTATCCCAAAAGAGATAAAAAAAAAAACAAGGAAAAGGAACCATGTGTTCAACGATATCTATAGTGGCTCTCTTCTGGGGGCCAAGAATTAGAAATTGAGGAGATGGCCATCCACTGGGGAATGGCTGAACAAGTTGTGGTATGTGGTTATGATGGAATACTATTGCACTATAGGAAATGATAAGCAGGATGCTCTCAGAAAAACCTGCAAAGAGTTGTATTGGCTGTGAAATGTACTGTATACAAAGTAATAGCAATATTTTAAGATGATCACCTGTGAATGACTTAGTTATTCTCAGCAATACAGTGATTTAAGACAGCTCTGAAGGACTTAGGATGAAAAAGTGCTCTCCATCCCCAGAAAAAGAACTGACAGCTATAGGCTGAAGCATAAAATAAGATGTTTCCACTTTCAGAACAAAAATAATAGATTAGGAACTTCAAGAGTCCCTCCCATGGAACAATAAAAAGCTAGCATCTCAGTCCCTGAGAAGCCTTTTTGGTACATGAGAGACCACCTTTGTGTTGCACACTTGTGAACTGGATATGTTTCAGTAAGTGAAAGGCATGGAAAGTGGTTATCCATCACTGAGTGCTGAGATACCCAGCCCAGCACTATGCTAGTGGCCAAGAGGTGCAGAGGTCTGGATTAAACATGATCCCAGATCCCAAGCAGATGAAAATAAAGAGCAACCATCTGAAACCAAAGGTCATGATTAATTTAACATCACTTATTGAGATCATTATCATGAGGTCTTTCTTTTCCTTGATATTAAGCTATTGAGAATCAGAGTTTCTTAGATGCCATCAGTGAACTGCTTTTACTTATCAGTTGTCCCATACTGTAGCAAACTGGTTGGGATTTGGCAAGATGTGATGTCCGTGTTTCAAGACAAATGGCTTTATTCAGTTCAATTAATACCAGTTCTCATGCCCCAGAAGTCTGGGCTTTATGACCTTAATTTAAAAGTTGGTTGTGTTATCCTTGGTGGTCTTATTACTCTCAAAAGCACTCTGCCAAGAAGCAATGCTTCTAAGAGATAGATGGGCAAGTCCATAGAGCTAAGCATAGTCAACTGTGTCTGGTAGGGGTGGAGTATAGCAAGCAAAGGTATGAATGACCCAGAAATCACCAGATATTTAGTCTTGAAGCTAAACTGTCTCTTGTCATGTATCCCATCTGTACCTGAGAAGTTCTACACCTCTGATAATCATTAGAAAACTTTGGATGATTCATTTGTGCTCTTCTACCAAGTTCTGATTATGTAAAATCTTTATGTTAGCCCCCTCATTGTAGAGCCCTCTGGTTGATTGTCTCTCTCAGCTCTGACCTTGGGTCGGATTGTCCAGGCATTGCCCTAATTGTGACTTTAAAGAATAGTTGAGAAGAGGCTGCTAGCTAATTTCCATCCTCTTGTCACTGTGTTGAAATCTCCCTTTCTACACCCTAAATCTCTGGGGCTCTCTAACCAAAGGTCATCCCTGCCCTCAAGTAGTTTCCCTTGCCTTCCTATTCTCACCAGGAGGAGCCAAAATATGGGAGTGAATGTCCAGTACGACCCTGGCTATTCTGAGAGACCATTAGAATAATGTGTAAGTCCAGCAGGCTTCCCCTCTGACATAATCTGAATTATATTCAAAATGTCTAGTTCAAACTAGAAATAAGGACAGATCAGATAGGCCCTACAAAGAAAAAAACATTACTGAATTTCTTATTGTTGTTCCTCTGCTGAAGCTGAGGAGATGGGAAAAGATGAACTTTTGGGAGTTTTTTAATTGTTTTGATATTTATTTTTAGCATATATCCCATTAGTCTACTCTGATTTTGCTCTTAAACTTTGACTACTTTAGATTTTCCCTCTCCTTGTCTTATGGTCTTATGAGCTTCAATTTTTTCTCCATCTCAAATAGTATTACCTTGGAGCTACTCTGATGTATTGATATGATTATTGTCAAGACTTCTTTCTCTACTTCTAGTGAATTTGACATGCGTAATAAAGTTTCTAGATTGTGGAACTTAAGCCTTCGCCCTTCAAGACTGGAAGTGGGAAGGAGGCCAGGACAAAATCCCCTTGAGCCTGGAAATTTCATCTGTTTTGTCTTCAGCAACTTTGGGATACCCACAGACAGTAGTGATCCTAGAGGCAATGATAATAGACTAGGTCTGGAGAGCAGGCTTATGAAATTACCTTAGCCTGAAAGCCTTAGCCAGCAGCTTCTGGGCTACTGTTGTCACAAAGAGAGGCACTAAGGCTTAGAAAAGAAGAAAAAAAAATGTGATTTTTCCTAGGAATTTTGGGACAAGTACTATAAACTTGCCAGGGTTGAAATGCTCCCTTTCTTGGGGATGAAGGGAAGAAGAAGCATGGTTTAAATAGGGTACAAGAAAACTTCAGGAGCCCACCTCTGATATACTCTCACTTTTAGTGTGCTACAGGTGGCTTTTGTGCAAACTACTTAGGGTTGAATAATGCCAGAAGGGTGACTCATTCTCACAAAAGGTCAGGTCTGTGTATTCATGCTCAGTTTTGGTGGGAGGAAGAAGTAGCACCTCCCTCAACCCAATGAAAGGACAATGTGCTTGCGGTGGACTAGCCAGCACGCATGCCCTTTCTTTCTCCTTCCTCTCCTCTCTCCCTCTTCCACCTAGTTCACCTCCCTATTCCCTCTTAGTGTCTATTCGGGTTCAGATCCCTGTGTAAGGTTAGAAGGTACAAGCAACATGATGGTTTTCCCAGTTCTATTTGATGAGAGGGCTCAGTGTTGAGTTGGTGGGAAAATCACAGTTTCTTGGCTTTTGTCCTCTGATTTTCCCAGGGCAGTACTAGATTTCCCTCTACTACTTCCCTGGTTAGGCCCAGAGCCAAGGAACATTCCAAAGTTATCCTCCCTAAAGCTGCCTTGCAGATTCTTCAGGACTGTTCCAGGGAGGTGACGCCCAATTAACTCCTACCTGGCAGCAAATTACTTTCAGTTCAAATATTTGTTTCCTCTCCTCCCCCCCCCCCCGCCCAAAAAATGGGGTGGGGGGAACCTCTTATAACAAAGATGTATAGTCAAGCAAAACCAATACCCCCTTTGACTATGCACAAAAGTGTCTTTCGTTCTGTATGTGAGTCCTTCGCCTATCTCCCTGTCAGGAGATGGATTGTATACTTCATCATCTGTCCTCTGAAATGATGGCCATGGCGCTGATTTTAAGTCTTTTAGAAGTTTTATCTTTACAATATTATTTCCTCGGACATTCTCATAGTTTTGCTCACTTTGCGTCAGTCTTTCCAGGGTGCTCTGAAACCTTTCCTTTTGTGATTTCTCACAGCTCCATATGATTCTATTAAAATATTACCATAATCAGTTGTCATTCCCCAGTTGATAATGGGCGCGTCCTTGATTTCCAGTCTTTGCCACTACAAAAAGAGCTTCTCTAGGTATTTTTTTTTAACACATGGGCCCTTTTTCTCCATTTAATCTCTTCAAGTATATATTGCTAGGTCAGTTTATTAACTTGGAGAGCATAGTTCCAAATTGCTCTCTAGAATAGCTGTTCACAATTCCACCAGTTGTATACTAATGAGCCTGTTTTTCCACAGCCCCTCCAACGTTTAACATTTTCCTCTTCTGTCAACTTTACTGTGTGATGGGTGTGAGATGGGACTGAGGGATCGCTGAGTTAATTTATATTTCTTTAGTAGTGGTTTGGAGCATTCTTAAATAGGAAATTGGTTCTTTTTCCCAAACGTTTTAGGTCATCTTCAAAGCCACATTGGAGCTTCCACACTTTGTGGTCCAATGTGCTGAAGTAGCAAGCACCCTTAAGAGTTCAGAGGAAATAATCTTTGAGGCAAAAACATGGTCGTTAGCAACCTTTGTACCTAAATAGAGGGTAATTTTCCCGACCTGACAATAGTCCATAGCATGTTAAAGGTTACTGTTACTTAGGAGAATTCTAGAAGCTTGGTACTTATGTGCTACCATAGCAGAAGTAGTATTTACCAGTGCTGTAGAAATTAATTTCCTGGGAGGGATAATGAAACATGAACAGAACCACTTGTCTTCAGCAAGGCTTTACAAAGAAAAGGGACAAAGATCAGCCTTTGTACCGGATCTCATTTGTTCTACATCTGTGCTCCCAACTCATCTCATTCTTATGGAAAACCGGTATTTGGTCACTAACACGCTTCTGCCCCCTCTCCAATTTCCCCTTAGGGCCTGGGTTAGGGAAGAAGGAGTATGAAGGTTAGCTGACCCTTCCGGTGTGGAAGCAGGAAAAGGTGCTCAGTGTCTGGGCCCCACTGGGAAATAACTTCTGGCCTACATGGATGACTCTGACAGTGAATTGGCACGGTAGTACTGGTGGAATACAGACCCTCATACCAAGTTCTACCATCAGCAGGGAGTCCAAGTAAGGAAGTAATGACACCCTCTTGAGAAGACTATTTAAACGCTGTCTTTGCCTCTGTCTCGTACTTCAGACTTAACAGTTGTGGAAGCCTCTGCTTGGCATTTAAAGCCCTTCACAATCTGGTCCCCTCTTAACTTATCTTTCTGACCTTGTTATACGTAGCCCACCCTCTCTTACATTCCAGCCAAACCTCCCTCACACTTGGATTTTTATCACCTGTGGACATTTGGGTCTCTCGGGTACTATTCTCCACAAAATAGCACACCCGAGCGCCTCTTTTTCTACACCTTTGCCCGAGCTATCTCCCAAAGCTAGAGTGGCACTCTTTCCCACCTCACTCCTGATTTTTAGTATCACTTGTTTACTTTGAAACCCAGCTTAAACATTGCCTTTACTTGGTGTCTTTTCTGATGGTCCAACCACCAAGAAAAGGGACGCCTTACATCTATTTAGGAAATACCATGCCCTTGAATTTCTCATTCTTCTGTAGGATGCCATTTCTAATGGGTGTGGAAGGAGAAAGAAATTATCTCCCTGTCTTACTGAACTTGGCTGGAAGGGCAAGGGAATAGATGAAAAGCAAGTCCTTAGAGCTCGGACTTTTCACCAGAGCTAACTGTTGAGTTCACAGCAGAGTGGGGGTAGCTTGGTTTTTATAGGTCCAAGAGCCTCAGCTGGCAGTCAGTCACTGAAAGTTCCCTGACCCCTAAACCCATTGACCAATAGTTGTTGACTGAATGTTAATTAGGTTGTTTAGGAACCAATTTGATCAAGGTCTGCCTTGATCTACATCCTTTACACTTGGATTTTGTCTATAAACTTTTGGAAATTTCAATTGCTACTCTTCCCTCCTTAATGGGACAGCTAGGTGGTGGAGTAGAGTGCTGGGCCTGGAGTCTAAAAGAGCTGAGTTCAGATCCAGCCTCTGACACTCACTAGCTTTATGACCTTGGATAAGTCACTGAACTAGCTTTATAATCCTATAAATCCATCTGTAAAATGAAGATGAAAACAGCACCTGCCTGCAAGGGTTGTGAGGGTCAAATGAGAAAATACCTATAAAGCACTTAATACAGTGCCTGTCACATAGTCAACTATACAAATGTTAGCTGTTAATATCATCATTATTGTTTTTCTCTGATATCTAGGATTGTGGGTATAAACAGGTAGTTTTTCCCATCTTTTTGTGTGAAGCTATTTTGATTAGATTTGCAAGATAATTTGGTAAATATATGTATGTATACATGCATATACATATGTAGACACATGTATTATGCATATATATATATATATACATACTCACACAAGTGTGTTTGTGTGTATGTGTGTGTAGACACTGTTTCCCTGTCTCACTCAGACTGGGAAGTGCAATGGTCCCTCCTAGCCCAATTTCGCTGCTGATTAAGAGGAAGCTTTTACCTGCTGTGGGGTAGGATAACCTCCGCACATACATACATACCTGGTTGAGACATCCAACAGGTTTTAGACCTACTGAAGCTTAGCACTCCCAAAGTCAAGCTATCCACCAGCTTTTCAGCCTCCCCTAGTAACTGGTATGTACCAACATGTCTTGCTCAGTAAATATATTCAAACAATCTTTGGTTTACAACATCCCTTATTAATAGTCCATGATCCAACAGTCCAAATCCATTCTCAGGTACCATTGACTTGGCCTGCTCTTCACTCAAATCAATTTTTCATTTAATCATCCCTTGATCTCAATGGTTAACTGAGAGAAACTTAACTTGTGCCCCTGTGGCCTCCAGCTTCTTACTCCAGATTTCATAATCATTGGTGATCTTTTATAGATTCTTCTGACAGGAACACTTGTGCTCATGTAAATCCTCAGAAGTGAATAGCAGTCATCCATTTTTGTAAGTTTTCTGTCTCTTCTGACGATTAACTCATTGGATTCAAAAATGAGAGGAAAACCAAATTACCAAAATTAAAAAATGGAAAAGGTGAAATCACAACAAATGAAGTAGAAATAAAAGAAATTGTTAGAAAGTATGTTGCCCAACTAACTGGCAACAAAACTTACAAAAGAAATAGATGAATATTTACAAAAATATGAATACCCAGGTTAACAGAGTAAGAAATAGACAATCTGAACATCCAGTCTTTGGAAAATGAAGGATAAATAAGTTCCAAAGTGGGGAAAAGTAGGCCCACATAGGTTAACAAATGCACTCTTATCAAATATTCAAAGAGCAAATAACTCCAATATTACATAAAGAATTTGCAAAAAGAGAGAAAGAAGGCATCTACCAAATTCCTTCCGTGAAATAAAGTTGGTCCTGATCACCAAACTAGAGAGGAGTCAACTGATAAGCATTTATTAAGCACTTACTATGTTCCAGTTAACATTGGCATGAACTGAAGATACTCCAAGCCAAAAGCGAAAGTGTCTGACTTCAAGAAACTTACATTCTAATGGTAGAGACAACCAAATATATGCTGAATACGACTGTGACCCTTGATACCAGTCAGGTACAGATCTCTTCCAAGGAAAAACAATCCTGGATGCTACCCAGGTATCAATTCTTACCAAAAGAGAGCTATGTGTCAGAGATGAAGCCTGTTGGAGTTTGTTCCACAAACAAAAGTAGGGTTTTGTTTTAAAGGGACAGGTTGGATTTTTTCCTACTCTGAGAGAATGAAAATCTGAAATACAATCGAACTCTAGGAACTGTAATCCTGGACAGACATAATTGTTTTGTCCATATGTTGAAAGGGAGTCTATTGTGAGATTGGGTTCTTTAACTCTGAGGGGAAGACAATGAACTGAAGTGGCTAGAGGAAAGAGCTTAGTTTCTCCTCCACCTTCTCATTGTTTGGAGGGAAGTACTACAGTGATGCTGACTTTGGCAACATCCACTAGAAAGAAATGAGACTCTGGGTGTAGCTTTGGCTCTAATGGCCAAACCTCTGCTCATGAGATGGTGCAAAACAGTCCTCCCAAAACCTGGGGCGCATTTTCCCACAACTATACACATTGTCCATGGGGACAGTAAAATACTATGGCAATGAGGCTTACTTGTACAGAACCTACAGGAACCAGGAAAGGAACATCTGTGTCTTGGAAATCCTCCCAATGTTTCCCGTAAGTGTAGCTCTCTGCTGGGCTCTGAGGGCCTGTGCCTTTCTTGTTAGAGTCCCCAGAGAGCATTTCTCTCTGTCACAAAGAAGAGTGACCCTCACTTTCCCTGACTGTCACTCTCCCTTGCCCCATCTGTCCTCAATGGGTCTCTGTTCCAAATGATCCTTTAATACCTTGCCAATGGATACTACTACTGACTCTGCAGCCCTGACTGTTGATGTAACTTTCAGATGTTCTGAACTCACAAGGTCTTCAATACACATCCATCTTGAGATACCCAGCTTAAGATCAGCAAGGAACAAACACAAAGAGAAACAGGCAGCTATTCACTCATAGCTGCCATGGCCAGGTCAATGCTGGATCAGTAGCTAAATAGAGGAGTTCTTGTCATCACTTAGTGAAAACTGCTCATGCACACAAGATCTAATTTAGGAAGTAGGCACCTCAAGTTCTATATGATGGACTGGAGCCAGGAAAGGAATATCTGAGCATGCCTTATAACCCACCAGGTAAGGCAAATCCACACATGCCCCATGCCCATTGCAGTAAAATCTAGTGAGAGTTAAGAATAGGGGAGACAGAAATGTTTTTAGGTGGCAGATAAGGATCCATTCTAGAAAGAGAGGGTGGAGTGTGTGGGTGATAGTGGGAACAATTGGTTGGATAAGACAGAAAAGGATAGGATCAACATATAGAAGTTGGCTTTGTTGACAAGCATCACCCTTGCATCAGAGATAGGAGAAAAGGAAGAAATGGTGAAGGATGATGATTAGGAGAAAGAGTTAAGATAAAAATGGGATAAGAGGGAGTTCTTGACAGACAGAGAAAGAAAAATATAGACATCTGAATGTACTAATATCTTAATGAATACTAATACCAAAATGTTGAATAAAAATTGTTAAAGAGGGCACACTGATATATTCAAAAGATTATCCACCAATATCAGGCTGAATTTAGACTAAGTTTGCAGGATTATTTCAACATTAGGAAAACTATAAATATAATAGACAATAAAAACAAAAATCATATTATGTCAATAGATATAGAAATAACTTTTATCTAAATACATGCATGCTAAAAAACAAAACACTAAAATATAGCAATAAAGAAATCTTTCCTTAATATGGTAAATAATTATATAAAGCCAAAACCTAACATTATCTGTAATGGAGAAATACTAGAAGGCATTCCAACAAGACAGAAGGTAAAGCAAAGAAGTAGTGTTGCTACAATTTGATATAGTTCTGGAAATGTTAACCAAAAGCAATCATAGTTCTAAAACAAAGGAATTAAAGAAATCAATATGAACAAAGATGAAACAAAATTAGAGCTACTTTTAGTTATATGATAACTCAGTTAGAAAATTAGAGATTCAAATAACATACAGTTGAAACAATAACTTTAGCAAAGTAGCAGAATATAAAATAAACCCCCAGAATAATCAGCCTTTATATACACATGTATAAATTTTCTATGTATATAGAAGTGGGCTATTTCCCCACATGTAACGAATATTTAAGAAGAAATATTTAAGAAGAAAAAAACCAAGCTATGAACAGCTATGGGGGGAAAAAATGCTTCAAGCCTTTAATAAGAGAAATTGTAATTTTAAAAATGCTGAGGTTCCACTTCACATTCATCAAATTGGAAAAGATGACCAAAAAAAGGAAATTGGGTATGACATTAGATGAATCATTTATGCTCTCAGCACTCTAGATTCTAAGACTCTTTTTGAGAAGATACCAACCTTCCTTGGTAAAAGGAATTTCCTTAACTTGTAAATCTCCTGTACCCCAGAGATCAGAAGTCCAATCCCTATTCTATATGCTGAGCACTGAAAATACTGATGGAAAAACAAGACAGTCTTTGCTATCAAGGGGCTCACATTCATTGATCCAGGCTGATGGTGGGAAGGTTGAGTTCCTTCTCCACAGAGTTTGCAATGAGAGAAGATTATATAAGCATAAAGGGAGCAGGTGTCTCATGAACCTCACTCCTTTCTGAGTGAGGCAGGGGAAAGTTGAAGGGGAAATATAAATGAAATAAACAGAAAACTGGATGGAGACAAGAAGAGGGAAGAGAAGTCTTTAAGGAGAGAATGGAGTCAAAGAGAAAATAATCACTGGCCAAAAAAAATACTTCAGCTATGGAGGGTTGATTACAAAGGTGCAAGAAAAGGTGAAGGAGAGAGGGAGAAAAGAGGAGGAGGAGGAGGTTTGATAAAGAAGGGGAGGAAAGAGGTTTAGGCTGATAGGGTTCCAACTATAGATGGATTATTACCAGATGGATCCAACTATAAAGGGATCATTCCTTTCTTTCCTCATTTTCTTGTTCCCTATAAAGAGGAGGTGGGGGGGACTGTAACAGCAAGGACCCCGGCATCCACAAGAGGGCCTGCTGTAAAGGTTCTTAGATCTGCTTTTCTAAAAAGAAAACAACTTTTGAGGAGTCAACAGTCATTTTAATCAAACATATATCAAGAGAGAAAATACAAGCAGAGAAATAAAGACCAACAGACAGGGCTTCCAACTGTCTGACCATAAGCAATACATACATCACAGATCAACAGCCAGATCCAACTGTCTGACCATACATACGTACATAGTTACCAGAGAGAGAAGCACCAATATCTGGGTTTTCAAAGCCAGGGAGCTCCTTAATAACTACCCAGAGTCTCATCTGGCCAAAGGAACACTTCCAGTGAGTAAACCCCAAAATAAAACCTCACCTCAGAGTATTTATACACTTTTCAGAGCTGGAGGGCATGACTCTCTGACTCAGTGCCTAAATAGAAATTAAGAAAAAGTATGGAAATCTATTAATGGTTGGGGGAGATTTTTAGCTGTTCCCACCACCCACCATTAACATTACAGGGACAAAGAAAAGAAACATCATATGACATGATGGAATTAAAAACAAACCTAATAACCAAAATGGTGAAAATTCATGGGACTCATTTGTTGTTGTTTATCCTTCCTTCTTGAAGAGGACCAATGAAATCATGAGGGTGATATCTTGTCCTGCTCATGAATTGGATTTAAGTGACGCAGAGCTGTACAGTCATCAGCCACACTCTCTTTTCCAGAGCTCATCCAAGTCCAGTGCAGGACAAAAGTCAAGGTGACTGGTGATGGGCCAGGGTGCAATGGGTAACCTTTGCCTTTCTAAATAACGGTCTTTCCCAGGTCTCAGTTTGTCTGAGGCAACACCCATTCAGTGACTAAGGACTAGGTAAGAACTGAGACAAAATAATTTACCCACAAAAGGGAGGAGAGTGGCAGAATGTATCAGAAAGCAAAACCCACAATATTTGTTTACAAGAAACACTAAAATGTAAAGATTCACACAGAGGGACTGGGGTAGAATCTGCAACTTATCTGGTGGATCCAAAAAAGAAGCAATAGCCCTCATAAGCTCAGATAAAGCAACATTAAAATAAAAGAGATAGTGATAAAAGAAATAAAACAAAAGAGATAACATTTAAAGGTATCATAGATTATGAAACAATATCAATACTAAATGTATATACATTGATGGCAGAGCATTTAAGTCAGTAGTTACCTTTTTCTATATCATGGAACCTTTGATTGTCTGGTGAAGTCTATAGGACCCTTCTCAGAATATCTTTTTAAAATCTATAATTGTAGCAAAGGCTAAATTTCAACTAGAGGTTATTGAAAATAAACATGAAATAGGTTTCCCAACCAATTCCACAGAAACCCTGAAATCTAGTCATGGACCACTTGGAGATCTGTGAACCCCAGATTAAGAATCCCTGATCTAAGTACTTAAAAGATTGTGTTTATCCTTCCTTTTGAAAGAGGACCATGACATCAGAGAAATAATGGCATGACTTGCACTTGACTTTATTTTGAGTGAGGGAAGGCTGTGCAAGGTCACCAGTTTCACTTTCTCTTCCTGAGCCAACTGGATCCAGTGACTGGATATTCATCAGGATGACTGGAGACGCCCAGGATTCAGTGGGAGACCTTGGCCTTTTAGGCTAAGGCCTTTTCAGGTACTCACTTAAAGTGAGGTAATGCCCATTCAATGAATAGGCCTCTTTAAAAAGTAACCAGGGAGATGGCCCCTTTAATAGAAAAGAAAAAAAATAACAAGATAAATCATGCTGGGAGGGGCAGGAGCCTCAGGGTTGTTGTTTCAAAGAGAAACTGTTACTACTGGTATTGACTCTAAGTTAGGAGGGTCCAAAAACAACCATTGAGTGGAGGTTGGGCAGGGTCCCATTGTTCAATCCATGGGCTTCAGAGTGCACTGGGTCTAAGGTTTTAGGGGAGACAAGAAAGAAAGAAATATGGAAAGGAAGAGAAGAGAAGGGAAAAGAAGGAAATGGAAGGGAAGGGAAGAGAAGGGAAGGGAAGGAAAGGGAAGGAAAGGAACCCAACGTACCCCAAGATAACTGGCCATCTCACTTAAAAGAAGAGATAAGCAAACTACAAAGGGAACTAGGCAGTATGTTGCACTTTAGGACATACCACCAAAATCACACAGTGGATGTGTCTAGAGTATATGTGTGAAGGGACACACACTTAGGGAGTACCTATAGGTCAGGTATATTTGGGAAAAGAGCAATTCCCATGTCTGATGTTGTAAGAAAACTGATGTCTTCTAGCAATGACATCAGTCTATTTCCCCCAGGCATTTCCCATTGTCTTGTAGTCTTCACTATATGCTGCTTGACGGAAGCATAGTCTCTATTGGATATGTGTGTTCGTCCTTCATTACCAAAGAAGACCACGTCATCAGAGAAATAACGACATGACTTGCACATGACTTTGTTTTGAGTGAGGGAGGGCTGTGTAGGTCACCAGCCTCACTTGTCCTCCAGAGCCATCTGAATCCAGTGACCAGATATTCATCAGCATGACTGGATATGTCCCAGGATGAGGCAATTGGGGTTAAGTGACTTGCCCAAGGTCACACAGCTAGTGAGTGTCAATCAAGCTGTATCTATCCAATAGAGAGCTCACCTCTCTATTGGACACAGCTTGATTGGACATATAATCTCTGCCAGTTTTTGCCTATTTAGATTCATAGTCTCTACCAGGCATTGTTCTACTGTTTATGTAGTCTCTATTAGATGTTACTCTGCCTGATATATAGTATTCCCTAGATGCTTCCCTACTGTTTTTGTTATTGGTCTATTATGTTTACAATTTTCCTAGCTCCTGTTGAGCTATCTCAGCAACACTCATAAATTGAACTTGGTCATAATGTATAATCTTTTTAATACGTTGCTGTAGCATCTTTGTTAATATTATTTTTGCATTTATATTTATTAGAGATATTGGCCTATATTTTCTCTCATTGCTTCATCTCTCCCTGGTTTTGATACTAGGACCACATTTGTTTCAAAGAAGAATTTTGATAGGATGCCTTCCTTCTCTATTTTTGCAAAAAAAAGTGTATACTATTATAATTAATTTGATCATATATTTAGAAAGCAATTTATAATCACATATACTTTTTTTTTGCAAAAATAGAGAAGGAAGACATCCTATCAAAATTCTTCTATTTCCATTTGATAATTGCCAGATTTCTTTCATTTTACAGAAATTCTACTCAAGTCCCTAACTTCTTTCTTATTTATCTTTTTAAATAAGATTTGTTTAGGTCTAAAAGGGATACACTGAAGTTTCTCTTAAGCTGCTGAAATTTACTATGCATACACCCATACACATACATGAACACTCTAATAGGAGAAATTCTAATTTTAGAAATTCTGAGGTTCCACTTCATAATCATCAGATTGGAAAAGATGACCAAAAAAAGGAAACTGGGTGTTTTATATAAGTAGGGTGAAGTGTGAGTCTAAATATATTTTTGTCAAACTTCCTTCCAATTTTCCCAATGATTTTTGTTGAATAATGATTTTTTCCCACTGTTTTATAATTTTGGAGCTAGTTAAACACTAGTCTTTTGTTTACCTTTGATTCTAATTCTGGATTTTCTGTTCTGTTCCATTAATGCATTTTACTATTTTTTTAAAATCCACAACTAGATAATTTCAGTTTTTGGTTTTTTTATCTGTTTGGTTTGTTTGGGTTTTTTAGGGGGTGAGGCAATTGGGGTTAAATGACTTGCCCAAAGTCACACAGCTATTAAGTGTCAAGTGTCCAATGCCAAATTTGAACTCAGGTCCTCCTGACTTCAGGGCTGCTGTTCTATCCACCACACCACCTAGCCGTCCCTCAGAACTAGATAATTTTAATAAGTGTAGTCAGCCAGTTAACTAGCATTTATTAAACACTTCCTGGATGCCAGATACGGTATGAAACACTAGGAATACAAAGAAAGGCAAAAGACAATCCCTGCTCTCAAAGTGTTTACAATGTCTAATGAGGGGAACTACATTCAAACCACTGTATACAAACAAGATATCAGGAGGATAAATTGGCAGCAATCTCCAAGGGAAGACACTATAGGACAAATCCCCCTTCATCAGCATTTCCCAGCCAGAATTCCCCTTCATTCATCTTCCTGCCTACCTGTGTTTTCAAATGAACTCTATTGTTTTATCTAATACTGTGACCTAGTCCATTGATACACAGAGTGTAGCATTGAATATATAAATTCATTTGGCCAGCATTGACATTTTTACTACCTTGACTGTGCCTCACTGTGTTCATCAGCCCCTGCATCTTCAGTTTCTTGACCAGGACTGAGAAGAAGAGCCATTCTAGCTGGCTTCTAGCTGAACCACCCAAAGTGTGTAGTAGTCTGTCTGGCAACAGAACTGAAACTAAAATCTGCTTCTTGACTTTCAGCGTTGGAGCTGTTGTTCTTCGTTGGGAAGAAAGGTTATTCTATCTATCCATAGGCTTGTCAAGACTTTTTTCTTTGTTTTAAAATTTTATTTAAAATGGGAAAGGGTACCAAGTGTACAAAAATATTTATAGCAGCTCCCTTTGTAGTGGCCAAAAACTGGAAATCGAGGGAATTCCCATCAACTGGGGAATGGGTGAACAAGTTGTGGTGTATGAATGTAATGGAATACTATTGTGCTATAAGAAATGATGAACAGGAAGACTTCAGAGAGACATGGAAAGATTTATATGAACTGATGCTGAGTGAAAGGAGTAGAACCAGGAGAGCTTTGGTCACAGCAACAACCACAGTGTGCGAGAGTTTTTTCTGGTAGACTTAGTACTTCATTGAAATGCATGGACTTAAAAAGTCCCCAGTAGACTCTTGAGGCAAAACACCTTCCACATCCAGAGAAAGAACTATGGAATTGCATCACAGAATGAAGCAGACCATTTTCTTTTGTGTTATGTTATGTTTTGTTTTGTTTTGTTTTATGGTTTCTCCCATCATTTTAATCCTTCTATGCAACATGACTATGGTGAAATTGTATTTAATAGGAATGTATGTGTAGAAACTATATAAGATTGCACACTGTCTCCGGAGGGAGTGGGGAGGGAGAGGGGATGGAGGAGGAGGGAGGGGAAAAAAATCTAAGATATATGGAAGTGATTGTAGAACACTGAAAACAAATAAAATAATTATTAAAAAATAAAAAAATAAAATTTTATTTGTTTTTTTATGAACAAAAATCTATCTTCTGTCTCATTTCTTCCTAATCGTAATGTTAGAACACTTCCCTCCAGTGAAATAAAAGAAAAACAAAACCCTTGTAATAAATCTGCAATCAAGCAAAACATATTCCCACAATGTAAGACTTTCCTCAAATAAGATAATACATTTTTAGCTCTTTGCAGACCTTAAAGTGCTATATAAATGCTACCTATCTATAGACCTGTCTTCTCAATTTACATGTTTCTTCCTAGAAACATGAACCATCAGATCCTCTTCAGTGCAATTCATAAAATCAAAATGATTGAAAGGGACTTTAGAGATTATTTAGTCCAGCTCCTCCTCTCTTCTCAGGGATGGGAGGTGGGAGAGAAGGGCTGGTTTTGGGGACCTACGATTTCATTGGTATAGAGAACTCCCAGTGAGAAAATCCCCTCTACCAATGCAAATCAGTACCCCTCCTGAAGGACTGAGATATTGACTGATTTGTCTGAGTTCACACAGCCAGTATGATTCAGAGGCAAGTCTTGAACCTTGAGATCTTCTCTCCAAGGCCAGATCCCTGTACATGAAGGAAGCTATGCTGTCTCTTTTCAACCCCTCATCTTAAAGCTAAGGAAACCAAAGCCCAGAAAGATGATGTCATTACTTGTTGAGGATTGCCCAATGAATGACTAGTAGAACTGGGTTCTCTCCCCAGAGGAGCTGCTTGCTTCTGAATCATTCTTTTTAGAACAACAGTAAGATGGTGGGGTCCCTTTGGAACCAAGGCCTGAACTTGGATGTGTTAATATGGTAGTGTTCATTGACACCATCCTTCCTGAAATATTAGGGACCTATCTTATCAGTTAGCGCAGTAAATAGAGCAATGGGCCTAGAGTCAAGGAAGACTCATCCTCCTCAGTTCAAATCTGACTTCAGACACTTACTAGCTGTGTGACCCTGGGTAAGTCACTTCACCCTGTTTGCCTCAGTTTCCTCATCTGTAAAATGAGCTGGACAAGGAAATGGCAAACCACTCTGATACCTCTGCCAAGAAAACCCCAAATGGGGTCACAAAGAGTAGGATGTGACTAAAAGACAAGCTGCTCTCTGAACAACTGCCGTCCACCAACTGTCCATTTTCCTCTTTACTCAACAACCCAGTATACCTAGATGATACTGTAGGTAGAATGCTGAACTTGAAAGTCAATAAGTCTCAATTCGGTACTTACTAACTGTGTGACCTTGGGTAAGTCACTTTATCCTTTGACTGCCTCCGTTTCCTCATATGTAAAATGAGGATAATAATAGCACCTACCTCTCAGAGTTGTGGTGAGGATCAAATGACATAATATATGTAGAGCACTTTGCAAACCTTAAAACCTTATATAGGGGCTAGCTATTATTAATTTTATAATGCAGGATCAAATGAAATAATTTATGTAGAGCACTTTGCAAACCTTAAAGCCACATATAAGGGCTAGTTATTATTAGTATTATGATGCAGGCAGGGAGAAAGAGAGATGGTAGTATGAGAGCTATTAACACTGCCTGACTCCTCCTGGAGTTGGATGAGAGTGTCTATGTGTAGGGGCTCTGCAAGGAAACTGAAACACTGCTCTCTAGGTAAACCTGTGAGACATTTTCAGTGCTGATTTGGAGCCGGGGGCCCCAATCTCAGGACTAGTTCTTGGACTGGTGTTGAGTCTAAGGATGGAGATAGCTATAGGGTATGGCCAGAGCAGAAGTATATGGTTCCACAGAGAAAAGCTTGGAATGCTTTGAGGCTCCCAGGCTGGCTCTATGTCAGCTAAGGGGAGGGACAACCAGTACCAAAAAGCCAAGGCTTCAAATACATGAAGGGGTGTCCCAAGAAAGAGGAATCTGACTTGCTTTGATTGGTTCCAATGGATAAATGATAAATAATGAAGGGAAATTGCAGGAAGGTCCATTTCCATTCAAAATTTCTAACAGTTTACAGGCTGCCCAAAAGCAGATATTGCCCTAGGTGGCAGTGGTATTCTCCATTGCTGTCAGTCTTCCATCAGAGGCTAGATGATAATTTGTTAGGGATATTACAGAGAGATTTGATAGGAGTTGGTGTGGATCCTCCAAGGGACCTTCCATAGCCAATGTTCTGTGGTTCTATGGTAACATTGTTGGAAGGCCTAGCACTAACCATATTTTCAAGGACACACGGTACTATTTGTCTCTTTTCTCTCTAAGATATGTAACAAATGCAGATTAACTCCCAGGTTACTGGACAAATGCCTCTGCTCTCAGGAACAATCTCCTCATGGTTAGTGGGAAGACATAGCAAAAAAAAAAAATTCCACCCTTAACAATCAACAGAGCCCTAGGTTTCTCCATCTGAAAGATGAAGGAATTGGATTAAGTCACCTCTAAAGCCCCTTGGCAGCTCTGGCTTTCTCTGGATTTGTAAAATCTGGGTACATTAGGGACAGAGCAGACTCTAGGAGTCTTAAAACCTAAAATTATTTAAATGAGAATGGTGCTTGGGAAAATCGTGAGGAGCTGGGGGCATGTGCCCGGTATTTGGTGGCTTATGGAAAAAGAAGGGGACCCAGATATGTCTATACCTGCTTTCATGATTAGTTGAGGTACATGTGTATAATGCGGTATGTATATCCCTAGGCACCACTGTAACGAGAGAGGGACTGCCTTCATCTGTACATGTCCCCTCCTCTGGATGCATTTTCTAGACAGGATCTCTCTTCTTTCTGGCTGGACTTTCTTTGCACTGTCTGTCTGTGTCCTCATCCTCATCCTTGTCCCTGAACATCTCCCCAGTTTCATCAGAGTCTTTGGGTACCCCTCCTCCCTTGATCTCTGGGTGTGTGTGGGTGGAACAAGTCCAAACATTCTCTGGAAGTTGGGCAGGCTCTGCTGCCGCACCCTCTGGCCTGTACTTTCCTCCTAAACTGGTTGTGCTAGTGTGCTGTGTGTATATGTGTGTGTGTGTGTGTGTGTGTGTGTGTATGTGCACATGTGTGTAGGGGGGGAGTGAGGTGTGTAGACTGCTGGAGCTCCCAGGCCACTCAGCTACACTCACCTGCAGGGAGGAGCCTGCTAGAAACTATCCTTCCCAGACCAGATCCTCCGCCCTCCACACAAAACCCAGGCGGAAACACCAGGAACCCACTCGGTTGGAGCCTGAGCCTGAGCCTGAACCTGAGCCTGTGTCCGAGCCGCAGCCTGATCCTGAACACAGCCCCTCTTTCGACCACTATGTTTAAGGGGCTAAGTAAAGGCTCCCCTGGGAAGGGGGTCTCCAAGGGCTCTCCTAAGGGTTCCCCCAGCAAACACAGCAGGTGAGGAGGGGGCCAGGTGGGCGGGTATGTATTTGGGGTGGGGGTGGGGAGATGAGAGGGTGGTGCTCTATAAGGATGGTCTCCCACCAACCTGAAGGCGGTCGGTTACAGCCCCAGCACCCAGCCTAACTCAGGCATCCCAAGTTCCCGAGGCCAAAAGGACATAGGGGCGGGGAATCTGTCGTGTCTGAGCTCTGGCCCCTAGAGGGCAAAGGTAGAGGGAGCTGTGCATTCCTTTATGCACACTTTAGAGAGAGAGAAACTGAGGTTTATAGGGGTGGAGGTGATATCTTAAAGAGTGCTTGATGGACCAGGGCAATTCTTCTCCAAATGGAAGCTGGTGACAGGCAGGTACCAGGGTGGAGGCTAATGGGATTCCAGAACCAGAGTTTGACTCTCAGGAGATGGTGGGCAGCCCATGCATGGGCTGCTTTCGAGCTGCACAGCCAAGAAAGGCAATCAGAGGGAGGTCGAGAACGTTCCCCTGACCCTCAGATAGAACACAGAGGTGTGTATGAGGGTCCTGATCAATAAGCAACGCCAGTCTCTAGGAGAATCCTTCTGGGGTCAGCAGTTCTCGGCCCCAGCTCTCAGTTGCCCCGGAGTATGTAGAGGTCCCTCTGCCTTCACACTCCCCTCACAAAAGGTGGGTATGGGCAGGCCTGTCACTGATCATTAATTAGTCTTTTTTTTTAAATTGATGTCTTTCATTTTTATTCTTTCTGAGCATAACCCTCCACTCTCCCCAATCCTGAGTGACTTTCCTATAACAAATATTGAAAAAGAAAAACCAGCCCTGTAAAACCAAGCAAAATACAACTGAATTCACGACCATAGTCTTCCACCTCTGCAAATGAAGGGAGAGAGGCACATTTTTACAAGTCTTCTCCAGGACCAAGCTTGGTCATTATAATTAAATTAGAGTGAGTTCAGTTTCATTATACCATCCTTTTTATTTACAGTGCTGATATCGGTGTATTGTTTTTCTTATTCAGGTCCCTTTCCTCTCCATCAGTCCATATGTCTTCTCACGCATCTTTGGATTCTTTCTATTTGTCTTTTCCTAATGGAGCACTCATGTTTCATTATAATTGTGTGCCACAGTTTGTTAATTCATTCTCTAATCATAGATATCTGCTTTACTTCTAGCTCTTTGTTACCACAAGAAAAAAAATTGATGCAATGATTATTTCAGTGTATATGAGATCTTTCTATATTTGACCTGCTTAAGGTATCTATCTGCCACATTCTTAGCCAACCCAAGAAGAGATACCCAAAGAGAATCTCGGAGGAAGGGGTTATGTCCAGAAAGATATAGAGAGGAAGAATATTTCACCTTTTCTGGGGCCTGGACCCTTTTAGCAGACTAGTGAAACCTGTGCACCCTTTCTCAGGATAAGGTTTTTTAAATGTTTAAAATAAAATATTAAGGATTACAGGGGAAATCAGTTATATTGGTTTTATATCACATCATATATATTACATTTACTATAGTATAGTATTATAATATTTTATTAGAAACCGATTATAATGCAGTTATCAAAGTATTTTAAAAACCAACTTTCTGGACACCCTGTTAAGAACTCCTAACATTGTGTTAGGACCTAGGGGAAGATATAGGGCACACAGAGTCAGGACCTCAGGGAAGATACTCAGAAGCATCACCTTTTGGCCCACGGCTGAGAGCCACAAGGCTAGAACTCTTGGGTTCTTCCTCAGAAGCAGGGTTTTTGTTTCTTCCATGGTCAGTGAAAGAGAAACCCAGGTCTAGGAAGATGTTGGGAATGACCCAGCATCTGTCCTTCTAATGTCTGGTTAGGTTGGGTAATGGTTTCTTTCCAAACCTCTGAGAGGAGGGGGATCCTGAGGGACCATTCCCCTGATGGTCTTTGGCTCTTCTCTACCCAGTTTACCAGTAGAGTCCCTCAGGGTGAGAGTGTCACACATTCTGTCATACAAAGGAGGGGACACTGAAGCCCAGGAACAATAGGGGTTTGAAGGGAGTGCCCTTAGCTAATCAGGACTGCTCTGGGCAAAAGCTCTCAGCTCTGCATTCTTCCTTTAGACCAGGGGTTCTAAACCCTTTTTGTACCATGGACCCCTTTGGCAGTGTGGTGAAGTCTATAGACCCCTTCTCAGAATGACGTTTTAAATGTGTACAATAAAAAATATGAGATCACAAAAGAAACCAAAGATTTGTAAAAATAAATAAATTAAATAAAGATGTAATTTTTTTCCCATCCGAGGTCATGGATCTCCTGAAATCTATCTACATATGCTTTGCAAGGTGGGGTATCCATGAACTCCAAATTAAAAATATCTTCCTCAGATCCTTGTGAATCAAAGAGGGAAAATGATAGCGAAGCCTTTTTGGGCCTTCTCCGCAATGAGTAGTCAAGCTGGCCTCTTGGATCCTGCTTCCAGACCTCACAGAACTCCCCTCTTTTCACTTGGCATCAAAGTGACAAATTATCTCATATCCTGGGTCTCAGAACAGGTGGAGGCCTCAAGATGAAAGATGAAAGGCTCATTATGGGGATAAAGATCAGGGCAACTGCTGTAGGAGTCAGATGTCTGTCTAGATTAAACATAAAAAATACCAGATAAGGCTCCTAGCTAGAGAATATCACCAAGACTACTAATGCTCAGGGAGGGACAACTCCCTTTAAACCAACAGAGTACATCCCCTAAAAGGTCAGGATGCCAGGAAGGGCATCCAGGGTCTCAAGCCACCATTTTGCTTTGTGTCTTCGTTGTCCTTGGCAGGGGTGGACAAATAAGAGCTTGGCTAAGTGGAGGGTTCTGTCTTCAGGATTTTAAGTCCAGAGAAGGCTCCCAGATAACTAGAGGAGAAGGGGGAATCTATGGCATAACACTCAAGTTCTGTCCTTGAGGAAGCCCAGCTAAACATCCCAGAAAGGCCCACCAGTGGTGTCTCAGTGTGTCAGATTGAGTCAGTGACTCACCGTCTACTTCTCCCTCCCACCCAAGGAAGCAGGAGGAATCTGGGTGGGGTCCTGCTCTGCTGGGCCCAGAATGGGGAAAGCTAAGGGAGCTCCATAACTTACTCCCCTGCCCTAGGGTCCCTGCAGGGAGTTGGAGATCTTGTTTGCTGAGCCTAGAGGGGATAAAGTGAGTCATTTGGGTTGTGGCGGTGAGGGAAAGATAATGGGACTCCAGACTAGGAAAGGATCCCTGACAAGATTATACCACATCAGCCTCAGGTTCCCTCAAAGGGCAATGGAGTACATACTTGGGCTAAACTCCCAATCCCCAGCCAAGAGCCAATAGTGACTTGACCCATTGTTTCTGTCCAGTGATCTGGCCAATTGATCATGTGCCCAGACCTCTTGGGCCTACTGTGGATCTGAACCCTGGTTGATGTGGCTTCCATAAGAGTTGGAAGTGGAAGGGTTAATTTCTCCCCATAGTATTTAAAGATTTTTTTATTTGGTTTTTTTTCAATTAACAAAACAATTTGTTTTCTCTTCCTCCCACCCACCCTTGCTGAAGAAAAGGGAGAAAGGAAGGAGGAAAGAAAGAAGGAAAGAAGGAAAGAAAGAAAAAGAAAGAAAGGGAGAAAGGAAAGAAAGGGAAGGGAGGGAGGGAGGAAGACAGTAAGGAAAGAAGAGAAGAAAGAATATAGGAAGGGAAAAAAAGAAGGAAAAAGAAAGATAAATCTTCATAACAAATGTACATAATTAAGTAAAATAAATTCCTTCATTCCGCAAAGCATTTATTCAACAGTGCCTCTTTCTCCTCCTGATTCCTCAAAGGGCCTCCACCCAGGAACTAGCACAACTCATCACGCGCATGCAAGCCAATGCTGACCAAGTGGAGAGGGACATCTTGGAGACACAGAGGAGACTGAAGCTGGTGAGGCCCGGACAGTCTAACTGGGGCAAAGGCTTCAGGGAGGTTAGGGAGAGAGGGGTGTGTGTGTGTGTGTGTGTGTGTGAGTGTGAGTGTGTGTGTATGAATGTGTGTGTGTGTCAGCGTGTCAGTGTGTGTGTATGAATGTGTGTGTGTGTGTCAGTGTGTGTCAGTGTGTCAGTGTGTGTGTGTGAGTGTGTGTATGTGCGTGTGTGTGTGTGTGTGCTGGAGCATTCATTTATTTATCCATTAGCAAACATTTATCAAGCAAGTACTATATGCAGTTGGTTATGGCCAGAGAGCTTCCCCAATGTCAAATTCCTTCTTTAACACATCTGAGCTGTGAGACCCAGGACAAGTTGCTTCCCATCTGTCCCAGTTCTCTGTGCAACTCTGGGAGCAAGTTTCCTCACCAGATCTAGTCCTTATCCTGTGAGTAAAGCTCTGAGCCAAGGGCTAGAGATACAAAGATGACATGGTGCCTTCACTCAAGGAGCTTACCTTCAAGTGGTGAAGCAGGATATGTACACAAATAAATACACTATAAAATTCTATAGAGACCAAGGAGAGATCCAGTCAGAGACTTCTTGGAAGTCTAAGGAAGGAGAGAGCCCTTTTCCCTTAGATGACACTTTTCAGTCTTAACATCCAAAGATTTCCCTTCTTTGGGAGATTCAGAGGACAAATGATCACAGATTTAGAGCTGGAAAGAATCTTAAAAATCGCCTAGTCCAACACCCTCCATTGATCAACAAGCATTTATTAAGTTCTTCCTATGAACCAGACAGGACAGCTAGGTGGCAAAGTGGATAGAGGACCAGGCCTGGGGTCAGGAATATCTGGCCTCATACATTTGGCCTCATACACTTGCTAGCTGTGTGACTCTGAGCAAGTCACTTAACCCTGTTTACCTCAGTTTATTACTGGATATGTGTGTGTGTGTGTGTGTGTATACATATGTGTATATATACATATATAGGGTTTTCTTCACAAAAATTTTCTTGGACTGGTTTGCCATTTCCTTCTCCAACTCATTTTACAGATGAGGAAACTGAGGCAAAAAGGATTAGGTGACTTGCCCAGGGTCACACAGATAGCAAATCTATGAGATCAGATTTGAACTTAGGAAAATAAGTCTTTTTGACTCTAGGCCTGTTGGTCTATCTGCTGTGATGCTTAGCTGCTCATATATAGAACAGATGGAAAGTAATCTCAGGGGGAAGGTGCTAGCAACTGGGGGGATAGAGAAAGGCATCTTGGACTGCATCTTAAGGAACTCAGTATAAAAATAATGAAGTGAGACTCCTTTGGGGTCCAAGATGGGCAGAGCTGGCATTTGAATATACATCTGGAACCAGACTCATCACTTTGTAACATGCACACTGTCTCTTTCACATCTGCCCCAACGAGGTTTCCCATCTAAGGCCACCTCTTCCTCGTCCCTTCCAGCAATGTAGATCCCTGGCCAGAAGACCTAGGTTGAGAGAGGGTTTTTCAGCAGCGCTGAATGCCTTAATCAGCCCCCTCTGTCTGAGATCTAGCACCTCGCCTTCTGAGGATTAAAAAACAGGGGTAGAGAGTAATAAGAATAGATATTTGTTTATTTAAAAGTTTATTTTTAAAATTTATTTTAAATTTAAATTTTATTTATTATTTATTACATTTTAATATATTATTTAATATTATTATAATATATTATATACAATTTAATAATATTGTTGTAATACATTATGTATTATATTATATATTTTAATTATATTATTACATATTATTATATATTTATTATTTAATTTTAAATTAAATTTCAAAGTTTTAGAGGCACTTATTTGCAAAGCGTTATCTTATTTGAGCATCACAACAGCTCTGTGATGTAGATAACCTTGTGAGTTAATTAGCATTTGTTAAGTGCCTCCTAGGTGCCAGGCACTCACAAAGAAAGGCAAATGATAGTCCCTGCCTTCAAGGAGCTCCCACTCTAATGGGACAAGCAAACCAACTGCTTATGAATAAATAAATAAAATATAATATGATATAAATAAATAAGTAAATATTATCCTCTCCATTTTACAGATGAGGAGACTGAGGATTAGAGATGTCAAATGACTTACCTAGAGTCACAGATAGACCAGATGTTGGATTTGAACCTAGGCTTTTCTGAGTACTGGTATAGGGAGCACTCTATCCAGAAGTTGTCTCTAAAAACCCCTGGCAATGGGCATCAAGGTAGCTGGCATGGACTTATGTTGGCGGCAGCTAGGGACAGGGTGGTAGCCTGGGGGAAGGCTGGCAGAGCTAGCCTGTTTACAAAAAGGTGGACCCACAGGACAGGACAAACAGTGAACAGAACCACGCCCTCCAGTACCAAGAGGAAATAGGTCGGGACCTAAAGGAAGCTGAGATGCTGCTGAAGGATTTATTCCTGGATATGGACAAAGCCAAGAGACTGAAGCATCCACAAGCGGCTGAGATTGAGAAAGAGTGAGTGAGCCAGGACCAAGGTCCAGGGGGGAGTGGGACCATGAGAAAGGGGAAAAGTAGGGATTGGTGGGAGGCTTTGGTCCTTGCAGTTCTTATGGGTAATGAGAGGAGCCAGATAGGAAAAGTCAAGGTGATGCCCCTCTGCCTGTGTACTGACCACCATGCCCATCTCCTCCATTGGCAGCATCAAGCAGCTACATGAACGAGTGACCCAGGAATGCGCCGAGTACCGTGAACTGTATGAAAAGATTGTGCTGCCATCTGACATAGCGCCAAAAGTTGACTGGGCTCGGGTGCTGGAGCAGAAACAGGTAGGAGCTGTCCTCCTCTTCCCCAAAGCCCTAATGCCCTGAGGCCTGAGCACCTAGCTTCTCCGATGCTTGGCCTTCCCTGTTTCCTCCGTATCTCTGGTGTGCCCTGGGTACACAGGAAGCTAAGCGGTGCAGTATATATAGGCTGCTGGACTTGGAGTCAAGAAGACCTAAATTCAAATCCTACCTTAGATACTTACTTTGTGTCCCTGTGCAAGTCATTTAACCAGTTTGCCTCAGTTTCCTCTTCTGTAAAGTGTGGATAATAAATCACCTGCTTGGTGTGAATCAAATGAAATAAGATATGTAGAGTCTTCTACTAATTGTAAAATGCTTTAGAAATGCTAGTGATTATTAGGAATCATGCTGTGTATCTATCACCTGGACCTTTGTGCTGAGCATATATTGAGCACCTAGTTTTCAAAAGATTAGCAAACATTAATCACTTAGCATGGTGCTGTCTGTTCTAAATACAAACAAAAAGTGAAACAGTCCCTGCTCTGAAAGGGCAGGAAATTCTAAAGGGAGTCAAGGGATGGATGGGATAAAACACGTGTAAAAATAAGTCTAATACATGGTAAATTGAGGAAGAAAAGAACACTGACAATTGGGGTGAATCAAGGAAGACTTCACAGAGGAGGAGGCCTTTTTTATTCAGTCATTTCAGTCATGTCTGACTCTCCAAGACCCCCTTTGGGGTTTTCTTGGCAAAAATCCTGCAGTGGTTTGACATTTCCTCCTCCAGCTCATTTTACGGAAGAGGAAACTGAGGTAATTGTGGGTTAGTGACTTGACCAGGGTCACGTAGCCAGTAAGTGTGTGAAGTCAGATTAGAAACCAGTAAGATGAGATCTTCTGACTTCAGACCTGGCCCTCTGTCCATGGTACCACCTAGCTGCCCTAGGGACCTTTAAGGAAACTACAGTTTCTAAGAGCGAAAGGCAGGGTGGAGCATTTCTGCCAATAAGGACAGCCTATGTGGCTCAGAGATGGGATTGAAAGCGTCATGTTTAGGGACCAGCTACCAGACCTGTTATCCTGGATCATGCAGAAAAGTGACAAATTGTTGAATTTTCAGTTTGAATATTGGACACCTAGAAATCAGCTACAAAGGCTACAAAGCAAGGCTTGGTTTGTGATTTTGTTGATCGTCTAGACTTAAAAAGTGATGAAGAAAATGTTAATAATACAGATTAAATTTAAAAGTGTGTTGCGGGTAATGTTGTTTGTTTGCTACCTTTTCCCAGGAAGCTGGTTGGTAAACATTTACCAGGACATCATATAATGTTCATAAAAAGAAGTAATATGAAGGTTGAAAGGTTGACAGAGAGCTGAAGAATATTTTTGGAAATGGCCATTCTGTACATTTGTCTTACTTAACTAGGCTTATTGATAGATAACAAGGTAACAAAGAATGATATGAATATTAATGAAGGATTTTTTCAAGTGCAACAAAACAGAAGAAAGTTTGTCATTTTTTAAAATAATATTTTATTTTTCCCCAGTTACATATAAAGAACTTTTAAGATTCATTTTAAAAAATTATTTGAGTTCCAAATTTTTTTCTCCCTCCCTTACTTCCCCCTTCCCTGAGACAGTAAACAATTTGATAGAGGTTATACATGTTCAGTCAAAACACATTACCATATTAGTCATATTGTGAAAGAAGACACAGACCCAAAAGAAAAAAAAACAGGGAAAAAAATACAGAAAGTGGAAAATAGTATCTGCATTCAGACTCCACTAGTTCTTTCTCTGGAGATGGATGATGGATGGTATTTTTCATCATGAGTTCTTTGGAATTATCTTGAGCTGAGAATAGCTAGCTCATTCATAGTTGATCTTCATACAATATTGCCGTTTCTGTGTACAATGTTCTCCTGGTTCTGCTCATTTCACTTTGCATCAGTTCGTATAACTCAGAAAGAGGTTTAAAGAGAAGCACAGAGAAACGGGACAGTTTTGGAACTAGCATGCTAAATGTATATGCAAGTTGTCCATAATGGAGATTCACAGTTTTGTGTACAATCCTCTTTTTATATTCCTTGTATATGCACATGCTAATATTTTTGGTTTTTGTAAAGTTCAAAATAACAACAACAAAAACCTTAAATGCATTTTAAAAGTCTTTTCTTTGTAAATAAGCCGTAAAGGAGCCAGACTGTAGATGGCTGGGTAGAAGACAGGGCAGAAATGACAGATAGAGGAGTTTGTATTTTATCCTAATGGTGATGGGCAGTTGAATTTTTTTTTTCTAGCAGAGGAGTGATATGGTCAGATATGTGCTTTCAGAAGATCATTTTGGCATTTATATGGACAATGGATTGGGAAATAAAGAAATAATTAGGAAGAGTAATTAGGATGTTATCACAATAATCCAGATTTTAATGATAATCAGGGCTTGAATTAGAATGGGGCCATAGGAAAGGAAACAATATAACAGACAAGACTTTGTAACTGATCAGATATAAGGGAGAGAGGAAAGGGAGAGATGAAAGACAACTCCAAGGTTATGAATTGGCCGTTGGTGACCTTAGCAGAAAGGAGACATCTGAAGAAGCAAGTTTGATAATGGATATGCTGATTTTGAATATGGGATATTCACATTCAACATGGGCTTGGAGTCAGGAAGACTTGTGTTCCTGAGTTCAAATCTCACCTGAGACACTTACTAGCTGTCTGATCCTGGGCCTGTTTGCTTGAGTTGCCTCATCTGTTAAAAAATGAACTGGAGAATGAAAGGGCAAATTACTCCAGTACCTTTGCCAAGAAAACCCCAAATGGGATCACAGAGAGTCAGACATGACTGAAACGACTAAACAAAAAAGGCTACCTCCTCTGTGAAGACTTCTTGATTCACATCTGGTCATGGAGTTGGACACAACTGAAACATCTCAACAATAACGAAATATCTAAAAGATATCCATCTGGTAAATTGGTAATTCAAAACTGGAGTTAACAAGAGAAATTAGGGCTAGATATATAGATTTGGGAGTTGTTGACACAATAATTAATTAATTAAACCCAGAGGAGCAGGTGAAATCATTGAGAGAGTATAATGAGAAAAGGAAAGGTGGTTTAGGTCAGAGCCTGGAGAGATGGCCATACTAAGGAGGTAGGAGGTGAATGATAATCTAGCAAAGGAGACTGAAAAATGAGCAGTGACATGGGAAGGGGAGGAGAACTTGGAGAGAATAGGGTTGCTGGAGTCAAGGGAAAAGGGGTATCCAAGAGGAAGGAGTAGACAAGAGTATAAAAAGTTCTGAGTGGTCAAGAAGGTGGAGGGTGAGAAAAGGCAGTCGGGTTTAGCAGTTAAAAGATTGTTGCTAACCTCGGAGATCAAGGATCTACAGCTGGACTAGAAGGAGTTGAGAAGTGAATGGGTTATGAGAATTTATCTTGCTTTACTATGTATATTTGTGAAAAAGAACTTTGTTTTTCTTTCTTTTGTCTTTCCAGTGTGAGGAGAGCAAGGTAAGAGATTGAGGGGAAATATGGATAGGGATGGAGAAGAAGAGGAGATCAATTAATTAATTAATTAATTTAAAAAACTCAGCAGAGAACAAAAGAAAACCTATAAGAAAGCAAAGAAAAGCTGCGCAGCTTTGAAAACAATGTGCAATATTTGTTATATTATAATATAACAATCTATTATATTATAATCATACATACATTATATCATATATTGTATTATGTTATATCATACATATAATATGGATATATTATTTTATATCTATAGCAAAATTATTTTATATTATATTATATTATATTCTTATATCCTTGAAATGGAAATTTATTGTTTTATATTGAATCCTCTCATGTTCTTGTCTGTACATGGCAATGTTTTTTTTATCTTTTAAGTTTTAAATAAATAAAAAGAAGGAGAAGAGAGAGAAGGAGAAGGGAAGGGAGAAGAAAATTGGGGAAGACAGAAAGACAGGACAGGAGAAGTGAGAAGGGGAAGGAAGGAATCTTTTTTTTTTTTAATACAAAGAGGAGAACAGAAGGCAGGGCAGAAAGAAGAGCAGACCAGTATGCAGTATGTGTTCATCCTTCGTTGCCAAAGAAGACCATACCATCAAAGAAGTGATGACATGACTCGCACTCAACTTTGTTTTGAGTGAGGGAGGGCTGTGCAGGTCACCAGCCTCACTTCTCCTCCAGAACCATCTGAATCCAGTGACCAGATACTCATCAGAATGAGTGGAGATGACCCAGGATGAGGCAGTTGGGGTTAAGTGACTTGCCCAAGGTCACACAGGTAGTGAGTGTCAAGTGTCTGAGGTGAGATTTGAACTCAGGTCCTCCTGACTCGTGCTCTATCCACTGCACCACACAGCTGCCCCTGAGATGAGTCTTCTGACACCAGGCTCCATAACTCTATCCAATGTGCCACTGGGCTGCCTTTGCAGACCAGTAGGACAGCCCTGAAGGCTGAATCTATTATATATTTATAAAGAAAAGCAAGCTTTACAGTCTATAGTCATTTGAATCTGTAGTTTCATGTTGTTGTTCAGTCATGTCCAACTCTTCATGACCCCGTGGACCATATAATGCTAATACTGGCCATGGGGTTTTTTGGCAAAGATACTAGAGTGCTTTCCCATTTCCTTCTCCAGTGGAGCAAGGCAAACAGGGTTAAGTGGTTTGCCCAGGGTCACACAGCTCGTAAGTGTCTAAAGGGCAGATTTGAATTCAGGTCTTCCTGTTTCCAGGTCCATCGCTCTATCTACTAAGCCATCTAGTTGCCTAGCAATTTCATGTACCATCTTCTTGCTTCTTTCCTCTATATATGTAGAAGTGTCCTTTCAATTTGGTGTTTGTTAAGTTCAGAATAAAAATAAATAATAAAAAGAGTATGGTGGCAGCAAGCATAGGATATTTTTTCCTATGAGTGTTGCAGTGAATGGAAGGAGACAGACATACTTTAATAACTTGAGGAGATGCCAGGATCAAGTGAAGGATTTTTAATGCTGGGATCGATCTGAACATGTTTATGGGCTGTGGAGATGAAACTGGTAGATTGAAGATGACAGAGATATAATAGGTGGAGCAGATGGAAGAATAAGAAATGGGGTACATGTAGAGGGATTGACCTTAGCAAGGAGAGGGGCTGCTGTTCCTTGGAGACCAGAGTAAAGGAGGAGAGAATAGGTGAAGATATCAATGAGGCTTTTAAGTAGGGCAGAAGAAACTCAAAGCAAATGGTCTCATAGTAACGAAGACATTTGGTGAGGGGGTGGAGAGGGTGACACTAATGGCTAAAGAAAAGCAGAAATTTGGAATAGCCAGTGATAGAAATGTGCGAGTCCATCTAGAAAGAAGGAATGAGGTATAACGATGACAGTAATCTCAATACAGTTGAGATTAGATAATAAATATTTGCAATGGACCCCATAGCACTCTTGTGTAACTTCTTTTTTTTCCCCCTCAATAGTATTTTTTTCTAATTATATATAAAGATAGTTTTCAAAATTCATGTTTGTAAAATTTTGAGTTCCAAATTTTTTCTCCCTCTCTCTCCTCCCCCTCCCCCAGGACATCAAGCAATCTATTTAATATAGGTTATACATGTATAATCATATTAAACATATTCCCACATTAGTCTTCTTGTGAAAGAAGAATCAGAACAAAAGGAAAAAATTATGAGAAAGAAAAGAAATGAAAACAGTGTGCTTTGATCTGCATTCAGACTCCACAGTTCTTTCTCTGGATGTGGATAGCATTTTCAATCATGAACCTTTTGGAGCTGTCTTGTACCAGTGTATTGCTGAGAAGAGCTAGGTCTATCATAGTTAATGATCGCACAGTGTTACTGTTACCATTCTCCTGGTTCTGCTCACTTCACTCAGCATCAGTTCATATAAGGTTGTTCTGAAGTCTGCCTGTTCATCATTTCTCATAGCACAATAATATTCCATTACATTCTTATACCACAACTTGTTCAGCCTTTCCCCAGTTGACGAACATCCCCTCAATTTTCCAATTCTTTGCCACTACAAAAAGAGTTGCTATAAATATTTTCATACATGTGGATCCTTCTCCCTTTTTTATGATTTCTTTGGGATACTTACCTAGTAGTGATATTGCTGGATCAAAGGGTATACACAGTTTGGTTGTCCTTTGGGCATAGTTCCAAATTGCTCTCCAGAATGGTTGAATCAGTTTACAACTCCACCAACAATGTATTAATGTTCCAATTTTCCTACATCTTCTCCAGCATTTATCATTTTCCTTTTCTATCATATTGCCAATCTGATAGGTGTGAGGTGTTGCTTTAATTTGCATTTCTCTAATCAATAGTCCTTTAGAACATTTTTTCATATGATTATCCATAGCTTTAATTTCTTTCTCTGAAAACTGGCTGTTCATATTCTTTGACCATTTGTCAATTGGGGTCTTGTGTGACTTCTTGCAATACTATTTAGAATCAGGGAGCTGGAATGAGGAAAGCCTCTTGTTGTAAATGAGTTTCTTACTTTGGGTCAGGTGTGGGAGGGTGTGCTGCCAAATGTCTAACAACAAGTGGATTGGGAGGTGGAGGGGGAGAGGGGAAAAGGATGCATAGCACATTTTTAAGTTTAATTGCATTTTCCATCACTTTCTTAGTTTAGACCAGGGATGGGGAACTTGCAGACTCAAACCCACATGTGGCCCTCTAGATCCTCAAGTGTGGCACAGGTTCCCCACTCCTGGTATAGACAATTAACAAAACAATAAATCAAGATCTGATTTGTAGTGTTTACCAATTTCCAAGGTGTAAATGCTCACACTGGAAATTTAACAGTCAACTCTCTGAATTGGATGGAACTGACTCTCGCACTCTTTGGGTGTAATAGATGAAGTAAATGGGCAGTGGGCTGGTTTAAAATTTCATAAATACCCCAGGGACATCACCTACTGGGCTATAACAGTGGAATATGGAAAGATTACCTCTTTAGGTGATGGAATCATAAATCTACAGCTAAGAGGGGCTTTAGAGCCCATTGAGCTCAACTCCCATTTTACAAATGAGGAAACTGAGGCACAGAGCAGTTAACTTGTCCAGAATCATGCTGTTAGTAAGTATTTAAATGCAGGATTGGAACCCAAGTTTTCCTGACTCCAAATCCACTACTCGACCCACTATAGAGTGCTGCCCCCAATAAATGCAATGTATACAGGTCTTGTTCAAATTTTCAGTTTAATCAATTATTCTATTAACTCTCTCACAGCTTCTGTAATATTCAACTATTTAAATTCTTCTCTTAGTCCTCTGACCCTTCTTTCTAGATATCCTTTGCTGGTTCCTTTTTCTCCCCTCTAACCCTAATTTTGGGTAATTCCCAAGATTTTTCTTTATTCACAGGGGCCATCTCCAGTTGTCCTGATTTATATCTTGCCACTGGACCCAGATGGCTCCAGAGGGGAGACTGAGGCTGGTGACTTTGCATGGCCCTTCCTCACTTAAATCCAATTTACTTGCAAATCATCGCATCACCTTTCTGATGCCATGATCCTCTTCCAAAACAAAAGACAAATGACAACAACATAGATTCACATTGCATGGTCAGTCAATAGTCAATAAGTATTTATTAACTGCCTACTATGCACCAGGCACTGTACCTTATAAGCGCTACAAAGAGTCAAAACACAGCCCCTGTGCTCAAGGGGCTTACAATCTAATGTTTTTGGGATATCTCATTCATTCGATTATCATCTACATATGAATGACTTAGAAGTTGCTATGTGACTCAGTAGATGAATCTCTGGATATGGAGTCTGAAAGATCCAAAAACAAGTCCTGCCTTTGTCATTGTTAGACCCTTTGTGACCCCATTTGGGGTTTTCTTGGCAAAGATACTGGAATGGTTTGCCATTTCCTTCTCCAACTCATTTTACAAATGAGAAAACTGAGGTAGACCAGGTTAAGTGACTTTTAGGGTCATACTTCTAATAAGTTTCTGAGGTTGGATTTGAACTCATGAAGAAGAATCTTTCTGATTCCACACTCTATCCACTGTGCCACCTAACTGCCCAGTGAATTCTAGAGTGAATTATTAAACCTATGGTTTCTGAGCCTTTAGGAAAAAAAAGGTGATCAAAAAGACCAACCATGGGTTCACTAAGAACTTGTAATGCCAAGTTAACTATTTAATTTGAATTTAACAAGGCATTTGATAAAACCCTTTAAGGTATTCATGTGGACAAAATGGTGAAATGTAGACTGTGTAGTTGGGTATACTTATAACTGTTGAATAGTCACCCCCGGAGGATATTGTTAAATGAGGAAACAGGGTGATATAATGGGAAAAGTGCTGGTTTTGGAATCAGAAGACCTGGGTTCTAAATATAGACCCTGCCATTGGCTCCCTAGTTGACCTTGGGCAAAGATCCCCCCCTCTCCAATTTTGGTTTTCTCATTTATACCATGATTAACTAATGTCCCTTTCAGCTCTACAAGCTACGATCCTAAAGCATGTAGGGGTGTGGGTAGTTGGGTGGGTATGCCAATCCAACTGGATGACCCAGTGGATAGAGTTCTGGACCTGGAGTCAGGAAGACTTATCTTCCTGAGTTCAAGTCTGGCCTCAAACACTTACTAGTTGAGTGACCCTGGATAAGTCTTTTAACCTTGTTTGCCTCAGTTTCCTTATTTGTAAAATGAGTTGGAGAAAGAAATGGCAAACCATTCCAATATCTTTGCCAAGAAAATCCCAAGTGGGGTCTCAAAGAGTAGGACATAACTCAACCCCAACAACATGCTAATGCAAAGCTGAGGTTTTTCAAGACATGGGGACAATAGAATGAAAGGCAGAAATTAGTACAGAATTGAGTTGTTTAACAGTAGGATCAATGCTAGTAAAAGAGGAAAAAGAGGCTGGACCCTAAATTGGAAGAGAATGGAAGGTTAGAGTGAGGTCAAAGAAAGGTTGAAGATGCATGAAGCAGAGGGGAGAAATGAAAGGAATATGAAGAGAAAAGGAAATTTCAGAGTTCTGAATAGTGGAGGCAACATAGTTATCAGTAACGGTGAAATCTACGGTATAATTGTTCCTTGTGGATGAATGAGGCAGAATGAATATATAGGTGATAGAAGCCAAGGAGGCTGATGAACTGGGAAAAAAAAGTAATGTATATTAAAGTCCTCAAGCATGAGGAGGAAGAATTGGGGTGGAAAGATTGAATTCCTTGAAAAAGGAGAATGTAGTGACTTAAAAGCTGGTGGATCATAGCATCTAAGACTTGGACTGGATGATATAGATGGCTGAAGTCCACCATTAGGAAGTATCTGTAAAAGGATGGGGCAGAGGGAGAATATGGAATTGACAGTAGGACATGCCAACTCGTTCTCCTGGCTCATTTTGTATCTGAGGACATGGCAAAAAGTTAGCCCTGGAGGTGACCAAGGATTCAGTGGATTCCAGATAGCCAGATTTCTATGAGCACAAAGAAAGAGAGTCGAAAAGTAGAGTAGAGAAGGAAAGGGACTGGAGGCAAGACAGGTTGAGATGAACTGAGATAAGAATACAGGAAATACAGGAAGTTAAAGTGGGATAATGAACTTGGAATTAGGAAAACAGGTTCAAACCATGCCTTAGATATGTACTAGTTGTGACAAATGACAACCTCTCTGCGCCTCAATTTCCTCATCTATAAAATGAAAGGGTCAGACTCTAATGTCCCCTCCAGCCCCAAATCTATGCCCCTATGATCCTGTGAGACATAGCAGAGGAAGAAGGTCCTGGCCTTAGGAGAAAGAGCCTGGGGAGGGGGGGGCAGGAGCTGCAAATTTGCTGGCCGTGGAACTGGGTAAACATCTGTTGGTTGGGTTCCAGGCTCCAGTGTTCTGTCATAATTCTACTACTGTAATAATAATTCACAATTTAAATAGCATTTTAAGGCTTACAAAACACTTCACAAGAGTCATGTGAGGTAGGAAGTATAAGTATCATGATTTCCATTTTTATGAAGGCTCAGTTGAGCACTTAACAAATATTATCTCATTTTATGGGAGTTTGTGACTCATTGAATGTGGATGAAGGAAAAAAGAGGGTCAAAGATGAGTCAAAGGGTTGGGTTTGAATCCTGGCTCTATTACCTCTATGGGATCAGGTCATTTAGCTCCTCTGGGCCTGAGTTTCCACACCTGTAAATTGAGAGGACTGGACTAGATCATCTCGAAGGTCTCTTCCAGCTCTTTGCCAATGATCCAAGCCTCCATGCCTGGTTAACAGGAAGAACTCTAGTGCCTTTGGCAGAAATGGGAGACAACCCTGCTGTAGACAACAACCTGGCTTTCCCAGGCTGGCCTCCATCTTCCCAATGACCAAACCCTCAGTTTCCAGGCTGTAACTGTTGTTTCTATTTTCTTTCTGAAACACTCTAGGTGATCTGCCTGGGATAGCCGCCCCTTCAAGTCTAGCTATTTTTTCCTTTATCATCCTCCATGTTAGTGGAAATCAAAGAGAGGAGAGATGTGAATTTCAGACACTTTGAGTAACTAAAATCCAAGTGTTCTTCCACCATCAGGAGGGAAGAAGAGCTAGAAAGCCCTGATTGGAAGGGACCTCACAATCAGCTCTTCCCTGGGCTCTGTCTGAATGCTAGCTCCTGCTTCTGTCTCTAGAAACAGGTCTGTGAGGGGCAATATGGCTCAGGCATGCCAGAACTGGAGCAGCAAATCGCTGAACACAACATCTTGCAAAGGGAGATTGAAGCTTATGGACAGCAGCTTCGCTGCTTCAGTGGCCCGGTGAGTGAGCCTGTCTTCCCAGAATCCTCCCTCCAACTTTCTGGTCCAGTCTTCAGGGTTGCATTCCATCTCCCCATGCACCCATCACCCACCTACCCTGCCCAAGATGGGAATGAAGCATTCTATGACAAACGGAAGTCTGATGCCTTCCTCCCCTGTGCCATCTTCCCCCATTCAGAGACGACTTGAAGCAGCATGGTGTAGCAAATGGGGAATGAAGACTATGGGTTCACCTCCCATCTCAAGTAATTATGAGCTGTGTGACCCTGGGCATGTCACTTAACCTCAATGTACCTCAGTTCCCTCAACTCTAAAATGAGGGGGTTGAACTTGATGGCTTTTAAGGTTCCTGTAGGCTCTAGCTCAATAATCCTGTGTCCTCTGGGTATCAGACATCTTTTTTTTTAAGGTAATCAGGGTTAAGTGACTTGCCCAAGGTTACACAGTAAGTGTCAAGTGTATGAGGCCAAATTTGAACTCAGGTCTTCCTGATTCCATGGCCAGTGCTCCATCCACTGTACTACCTAACTGCCCCACCAGACATCTTTGAGATCTCACATGGTAAAGTTCTAGAAAACTGGGAGGCATCTCCTTGAGATATTGCCATGTGGGTAAGAACAGGAGATCCTAGGTTAGAGAATACTTCTCAGACGATCAGGGCACTGAGAGACCTCAAGCAGATAAAACCCCTGTTTACCACCCCCACTGTCCCAGAGCTAGCTTCTCAATAATTTCCCTTATCTCTTTCTTCACCCTGCTAACCTCAGGATGCTGCAGCCATCAAGAATCAATACCGAGACCTACTGGTGAGACAGGAATACTCCCTGGTGGAGGAACAGAGCAAGGGTTATTGGGGAAGCTCTGGTAACAGGGGTCACTCTTGAGATTGGTGGTAGATCAAGGGGCTGAGCTGGGCTGGACAACAGACAGCTGGCAGTAAGGAGTAGAGGGTAAAGGTCTACCTGAAATCAAAATGAGATTGTGGGGTAACAGATCAATGTGGGCCCCAAATCTGACAATGTCTTTTAATTATCTCTGTCTCTCTTTATATGTGTCTATTTCTTTGAATCTCCACTTTTTTGTCCTCAATGGGGGCTTCTTTATTCCTGAGCACAGAAGGCAGCCACATGGCGTGGGCAGAGCCTAGGCAGCCTCTACACCCACCTGCAGAATTGTACCCGGCAGCTCAATACCTTGGCTGAACAGCAGCGTCGCATTCTTCAGCAGGACTGGAGTGATAATATGGCTGACCCCATTGGGGTGCGCCAAGAATATGAGGTTAGACACAAACCATCTCTAGCAATTTTTACACCTAAGGATTTATTTTTTACAAAACATGCCTGGAATGAGTCACACCAAAGGGAACCTCAATTCATTTGGGGATAGAGGGAGAGGTATCCCCAAGAACACTGTGAAGTTCCATGTACCCAGGATACCTTAAAGGGGTGGCCTCCTTGGTAGGGTGGGAGCTCAGGAATGGGCTAGAGAAGAACTTACCAGGACCAGCCTTAGAAGGGAAAACTGCCATCTGATAAAGTTTTCCATTCTAAGTAGGTATCTTTCTAATTCAGTTCTAATCATCAGTCTCAGCATATTTATTAATCATCTACTAGGCGCCAAGAACTATCTTAGGTGTTCAGCATACAAAAGGAGCTATCCTCAAGGAGCTTATTATACTCTGATTTGTTGTTTCTATGCTGTTGAAAGGCCCAAAAATATTCTTAGCATCTCTCAGATTTTAGAACTCTGGGAGAGAACGCCAGTCACCCCACCCTAGTTATGATTATGGGTCAGGGACTTCCTTGCTCATCACTGAATTTGGGAAAATTGGAGGATGTGGGTAGGGACAAAGAGGAGACCAAGTTGTAGGTCAGTTATCCCAATGCCATTATCCTAAGGGATTCAGCCCTATCCTCGATAGGTGACACTCCCTCCCCCTTTCCTCTCATCTACCCTGTTCACCCTCTAGCACTTCAAGAACCAAGAACTACTGATCCAGGAGCAGTGCATAAACCAGCTAGAGGATGATGGGGAGCGTATGGTGGAGCTCAAGCATCCAGCTGTGGGGCCCATCCAGGTAGGAAGCACATCTCATGGACCCCAAGGACAGGCTACTCACCTTCCATCCTTTGCCTCTTCATTTCCAGGTCCCCAGCGGGTTCCTCGAAATGTGGACTTAGTGTTAGGGAGACTCACCATGGCTTCCCAAAAAGGCCTGAGAAGAGGCTCATCTTAGAAAGAGAAGTTGGAGGAAAGAATAGATAAGTGAGTGGGTGAATGAGAGACAGAGACCAGCAGACACAGTGGGACAGGAAAATTCAACAAGCATTTAATAAGCACCTACTACATCCAAAGTGCCATGTTTGGCAATAGATGATAAAACAAATACTATAATGATGCAATATAATATTATGATATAATATAATAATAGAGGATAAAATAAATAAGATAAAATCAAACTAGGTCTCTGACCTTAAGTTTAAAATCAATCAACAAGCCCTTACAATGTGCGTGGATAAGTAGTGGAGATATATATATGTGTGTGTGTATGTGTGTGTATATACACATATATGGACATACACATGCACAAATGCATATATACATACATATATAACATATGTGTGCATATATTTATATATTTGTGGAAATATTTGAAAGGCAAAACAGCTCTTGTCCTGAAGGAACTCACAGTCTAAAGGGAGAAATAGTAATCTAGCCTGGGAGAAAAAACGAGAACATTGTTATTATTCACCTGTTTTTTCAGTCCTGTCCAACTCTTCCTGACCGCCATGTGGGTTGGCAGAGATACTAGAGTGGTTTGCCATTTTCTTCTCCAGCTCATTTAACAGATGAGGAAACTGAGGCAGACAGGGTTAAGTGATTTGCCCAGGATCACACAGCTAGTGTCTGAGACTAGACTCAAGTCTTCCCCAGGCCTGGTGCTCTATCCATTGTGCCACCTAGCTGCCCCTGAAAGGGGAGGAGTATCATGTTTTTCCTGAGCAGTCACAACTCCCCAAGGGTCCTTGGATCAGAATACAGTGGTGATTTCCATCCCACACTGAAGCCTTAGGTAAAGGGAGCTACATAGGTATAAAGTACCATGTGAGGACTTAGGAGGGAGCAATTCTTTCCATCTGGAGGCAGAGGTCAGGTGGGGGTAGTTTGGCACCTTCATGGAGGTGGCCTTTGATCCAACACAGAATCACAGAATTTGAGGATGAGAAGGGACCTCAGTCATTTGCATACACAAAGGAATCCCTCTTATAAGAGACCTGGGATCCCCATCGCCTCTTGAGGCAGACCATAACTTTGATGCTTAGGAAGTCTTTCCTGATGTCAAGCCTAAATTTGCCTCTTTGCACCTTCCACACATCTGGTCATTGAAAGATAGGGTAAGATCTCAATGGATGGGGATGGAAGAGCATTCCAAAAATGGAGAACAGCACAAGCAAAAACATATGGGAAGGAAAAGAGCACAGAGGGAAACGAAGCGCAATGGTACAATATATAATACTGCAAGGATAGATTGGAGCTACCTCGTAAGGGATCTTGAATGCCAGCTGAGGGAATCTGGACTGTATTTGGTAAGTCTGTAGAAAGGGCAGGTAGTCAGACAAAGGGAGAAGTAGAAAAAGGGTGCAATGAAATCTAGGGGTTCTCCTGAAGTCTGTGGACCTCCAAGGGGTCTATGGATAGATTTCAGAGCATTTGTGAACTTAAATGGGAAAAATATTAAATCTTTATTTTCATTCACCTCTAACTGAAATTTAGCTTTTCCTTTAAGACTCTTTATTTTTTTCTTGACTGCTTAACATTTTATTTTTAAATTTTATTTATTTTTTTTAGTTTACAAAATTCAGTTCCACAGGTTTTTGAGTGTTAAATTTTCTCCCCCTCCCGCTCCCTAAGACAGCATGCAATCCGATAAAGGCTCTACATATACATTCATATTATACATATTTTCACTTTAGTCATGTTGTAAAGAAGAATTATAACCACTGGAATGAACCATGAGAAAGAAGAAACAAAACAAAAAAGAGAGAGAGCAAATAGTATCCTTTGATCTGTATTCATACTCTGCAATTCTTTCTCTGGATGTGGATAGTGTTTTCCATCATGAGTCTTTTGGAGTTGTCATAAATCTTTACATTGCTGAGAAGAGCCAAGTCTATCAGTTACTCATCACACAATGTGGCTGTAACTGTTTGGAATGTTCTCTTGGTTCTGCTTCCCTCATTCAGCATCAGTTCATATAAGTCTTTCCAGGTTTTTCTGAAATATGCCTGCCCATCATTTCTTATAGCACATTGGTATTCCATTATATTCATATACCACAACTTATTCAGCCATTCCCCAATTGATGGGCATCCCTTCAATTTCCAGTTCTTGGCCACTACAAAAAGAGCTGCTATAAATATTTTAGTACATGTGGATCCTTTTCCCATTTTTAAAAAATTAATTTATTTGTTTTCAGTTTTCTACAATCACTTCCATAAATCTTAAATTTTCTTGCCTTCCCTCTTTCCCTGAGACGGCATGCAATCTTATATAGGTTCTACACATACACTCTTACTAGATACATTTTCACCTTAGTCACATTGCATAGAAGAATTAAAATGAATGGGAGAAACCATGAAAAAAGCCAAAATAAAACAAAACACAAGAGAAAATAGTCTAATTCATTCTGCAATCCAATTCCATAGTTCTTCCTCTGGATGTGGAAGGCATTTTGCCTCAAGAGTCCATTGGGAATTTTTTTAGGTCCTTGCATTGCTGTGAAGGGTTAAGTCTACCAGAAAAATTTCTCACACACTGTGGTTGTTGCTGTGTACAAAGTTCTCCTGGTTCTGCTCCTTTCACTCAGCATCAGTTCATATAAATCTTTCCAGGTCTCTCTGAAGTCTTCCTGTTCATAATTTCTTATAGCACTATAGTATTCCATTACATTCATATACCACATCTTGTTCAGTCATTCACCAATTGATGGGCATCCCTTTGATTTCCAGTTCTTGGTCACCACAAAGAGGACTGCTATAAATATTTTTATACATGTGGGACCCTTTCTCATTTTTTATGATCTCTTTGGGATACAGCCCTAGAAGAGGTATTGCTGAGTGAAAGGGTATGCACACTGTTATAGCCCTTTGGGCATAGTTCCAAATTGCTCTCCAGAATGGTTGGATCAACTCACAGCTCCACCAACAAAGAATTAGTGTTCCAACTCTCCCACATCTTCTCCAAGATTTATCATCTCCCTGTTTTGTCATGTTAGCCAATCTGACAGGTGTGATGTGGTACCTCAGAGTTTCAGGACTACAATTCTATTTTTTCCATGTTTTTTTTTTTAACTTACTTTTTCTTTAACAACATGACCAATATGGAAATATGTTATACATGATCACACCTATATAACCTGTATCAGATTGTTTACCATCTTAGGGAGAGGGAGGGATAGAGGAAGGGAGAATACTTGGAACCCAAAATTTGTAAACAAATGTTAGAATTTGTCTTTACATGTCATTATAAAAATAAAATGTTATTAAAAACCTAAAAAAGAACCCTGCTTTAATGAGAGGCAGAATCAGAGGAATGGTGCAGCCATGGGGTTCTAATGCTCAGTGTGTGTCTCCAGGCTCACCAGGAGGCCCTGAAAACTGAATGGCAGAACTTCCTCAACCTATGCATCTGCCAGGAGAGCCAGCTGCAATGCGTGGAAGACTACCGCAGGGTAAGGACCCTAGCTTGGCTTTGGGAGGGTAGGTAGCAAAGAGACAACTCGGGGATACCATTTGATCACTGAAAAAAAACCCAACAATTAGAAATTTTTTTAAAATTTTACTTGCAAACAAAATGGATTTAATGTGAACATGAGGATCATGGAATTTAAAATCATTAAAGTAAAAAAAAATTTCCAAGTCAAAAATTAGACATCATGAAGCAAAACTTAAACCACAATTAAGGAGGAGTCGTCTGTTGCCATAATTTTTTGTTTGCTATCCTTCCCTCTGAGAGCGGCAGCAGTCACAAAAAAACAAGATGAGGGAAAGAGTCATTGATTTTTTAAAAAGCAAGTTTCCAGGGCCATAGAGTAGCTCAGTGGGTGAAGGGCTGACCTTGACGATCAGAAAGACCTTCATTCAACTCTTTTCTCTAACAAATATTGATTGTGTCATTGGTAAGATACTCACTTTCCGGAGGCCTTAAACAGAGTAGCCAGTCTGTAGGGATGGAGGGAGCTTCCACTCTGCAAGTTCCCTACAAGGATGAAAGCACGGGTGTGGGTGCTGTTCCTCTTCGACCTATGCCCAAACAGAGATCTTTCCAGAGTACGTCCTGTTGGGGGTTAATATAGATCTTGTGACCAAGATCATTAGTGTGATGACACTTGGCAGACCACAAGTCATTAGGGAGAGTCAGCAGATTTCATTCATTCACTAGAACCATAGAAAATTACATCTGTGACCTTTGAGGTTGTATAGTTTGGGGGGAAGGAACAAGCATCAAATAGATGCTTACTGTATGCCTTGCGCTATGCTGAGTGCTCAGCAAACATTATCACACTTTTTCCTCACAATAACCCTAGGAGGTAGGTACTATTATGATCCCCATTTTATACAGAAGGTAAGTGATTTGCCCAGGGTCACACAGCTAGTAAGTGTCTGAGGCTGAATTTGAACTCAGGTCTTCCTGATTCCAGGCCTGGTGCTCTGTCCACTGGACTAGACTACCCAGCTACTTTTAGTGGCCTATTACCAATCCTCTCCTGATACCAATGAGGATTATAGCAAGGATGCTCTCATGCATTTTTTTAGCTTTTTTCTCTCTTTGATTTTGAGAGGTTACATTTTTATGTTTATTCCTCATGTACTTTAGAAAGATTCTCAATGACATTGAAACACGAAGCAACTTTTGGCTGACTCTCAGTCACTCAAGAAAATTAAATGAAACACATTTTTGAGGGTTCCCATGAATTGAGGTTTGAGGATATATTTTTATAAGCTAGATAGGATGTGAAGAGAAAAAAAGTTTTCTATTTTTTTGCTGGGGGGTGAGTTGTCTGTTACTCTGAGCCCTGGATGGTCTTAAGCCTTCCAGAGAGGTTATAGCCCTTGGTGGGTGGTGTAGAGAAGGACCTCAAAGACCCTGGGAGTTGACAACCTTCTGGGCAACCCACAGTTTCAAGATAATTTGGATGCTGTCAACCAGAAGCTGAAGAAACTGAGCTCAGACCTGAACACTAAGTACCACCCTACCCATGGAGATCCTCCTGGAGCAATGCCAGACCTGCTCCGGCAGTTGGAGGTAAGATAATTCCCAGCCACACCCCTTTCGACACCAGAGACAGAAAGCCATCCTGTCCTCACCCTGTATACCAGCTCCCCAGCATGAGATAACCAGAGGATGTCAGAGATGTCAGACTCCAGAGGGAAACTAACCAACCTCCCTTATTTTATATAAGAGAGAAGTAAGGCCCAAAGAGGGGGAAAGGATTTGTCCAAGGTCAGAATTGGCTGCTTTGCCTAACTACCACAGAGAGTAAATAAAATTGCCCTCCCAAGCATCAGCGTTATATCACCGTCCTTCACTCTGTTCAGCCCAGTGTGCATACACATACACATACCCTCCCACACACATACACACCTAGACCTACACGTACATAACCATACACACGCATATCTACACACATATACATACACACCCACCTATACCCACTATACCCACGTACACACATACATACTCAAACACACCCACATACACACACCCACACTCACATACACACCCATACCCCCCACATACATACCCACACATCCATATACATAAACACACATACATATATACACACAAATACACACATATACCCACATACCCACATACATACACAAACACACACACACAAATACACACCCTCCAACTCAGCCCCAGCTACTAAAAGAATGTAACATGACTGACCTAGCTGATTACAACAAACCTAGAATGGTAGTGAGGCTCTGGGGGGAAGGGTGGGAATCTATAATCCATCAATACGCATTTATTAAGCATTTATTCTGTTAAAGACAGTATGCTACGCACTGGAGATACAAAAAAGAGATAGTCCCTGCCCTCAAAAAGCTTACCTTCTAAAGAGGAAGCCAACGTATCCATAATATATACCAATTGGAAAGGGAGAGCACTCACTGGCAGTTCTGGGGAGGGATCAGGAAAGGTTTCATGTAGAAGATGGCATTTGTGCTGACTTAAAGAAAGCCATTGATCCCAAGAGGTGAAATTAAGGAGGGAATGCGTGCCAGGTACGAGGGACAGCCAATACAAAGGCACAGAAATGGGAGATGAAGAACTGGGTGAGAAAGGGAAAGGAGGCTCTTTTGGATCATAGAGTGGGTGGAGGACTTATTGGGAGTGCCAGCATTCAATCATTTTCAGTCGCGTCCAACTCTTCCTGACCTCATTTCAGGTTTTCTTGGCAAAGATATTGGAGTGATTTGCTGTTTCCTTTTACAGATGAGGAAACTGAGGCAAACAGGGCTTAAGTGACTTGTTCAAGGTCACACAGCTAGTAAGTGTCTGAGACCAGATTTGGACTCAGGTCTCCCTGACTCCAGACTTGGCAATGTATCCATTGTGCCACCTTGCTGTCCCCTGTGGAGAGGGGAGTAATATATAAAAAGACTGGAAAGACAGGAAGGGGCCCTGGTTGTGAAAAGATGAAAATACCAAACATAGAATTTTATTCTTCATCCCAGAGGTAACAGAGAGCCACTAATGTTTATTGGGAAGGGAAGGAGAAAGAAGGAGGGTGACATGGTCCAACCTGAGTTTTAGGAAAATCACTTTGGCAGGTGTTTAAAAAGGGCGAATTAGAGAGGGAGACTAATGCCTATGGAACATCCATTTAGAGATATCCAACAGGTAGTTTGTGTTATGGTGTTGGAGCTCAGGAGAGAGGCTAGGAGCTATCGGCATAGCAAGGGGAATAGAACCCCCACAGAAGCTGAAGAGGGCGTTGAATGAGAGATTATAGAGACAGAAGACGGACCCTTGGAAGGTACCCACGGTCACACAGAAGATGTATTAGCAAAGAAAATGGGGAAAGAAGGCCATCTTTGAGGAACAGTCTTTGATAGACCTTCTTTGGGGCATGTAGGGAGGAGGTCCTAGGGAGGCCCAGCTCCAAGTTCTAAGGCTTCTGGTCCAAGTCTTCCCTGAGCCTGTCCTGAGAACTTCCGCTTTCCTTTCCCTTCCTTGCTCCCACAGGCTGAAGAAAGGGAGCTAAATACATTGGAGAAGACCATCAAGGACCTGAAGAAGCGAGGCCAGGAGATTGCCCCCCTCCCTCTTCGAAGGACCCATCTCGTGAAGCCCTTCCAAGTGGACAGCATCTGCGACTGGGACTCTGGTGATGTAAGAGCAATGTTGTTGGCATCTGGCTTTACACCCTGTCAGTCAGTCACTAAGCACTTATTAAGTGCCTACTGAATGTCAGGCATCATGTGAAATGCTAGGAAGGCAAATGATAGTCCCTGTTCTCAAGGAGCTCATAATCCAATTGGGAGACAACATGCAAAACAAATAGGTAGAGTCTATATACCTGATAAATAGAAATAATCAACAGAGGAAAGGCATTAGAATTAAGAAGCATTGAGAAAAGCTTGCTGTAGGAGGCCCAAGAGTGCCTGGTATCCTCACTACCCTCAGCTCTAGCACCCCCCACAAGGAGTTGGTCCAGAGTCTCTAGGAAGCCTTAGGAAGGCACCATGTTGAAGGGGGTCCACCTATAACCTGGTACTTGACTTTGTCAGACTAAATCCATAAAAGCCTCCATCAGAACTCAGATCCTGGGTTCTCCTAGCACTTTGCAACAGCTTCAGTCAGTCAACCAGCAAGTATTTTTTAAGCCCTCACTATGTGCCAGGCATTGTGCTAAGTTCTAGGGATACAAAGAAAGGCAAAAACATGATAAGAATCTCACAGTCTCATGGGAGAGGCAGCATGTGAAAAATAAGGCATTACAAATTCTGGTCAGAGGAGAGAAAAAATGATCTGAGGGGAAAGGCATCAGCAGTGGGGCAGACCAGGAAAGGTCTCCTGCACAGAGTGGGATCTGAGCTGAGTCTCAACAGGGAAAATAAAGGGAAAAGGCAAAGGGCAGAGCATCCCAGGTACAACCAGTACAAAGACAGGGACAGCGGTTGTAGTTTGAATTCCTGCTTAAAAAAACAAAACAAAACAAAAAGCATCTCTTCCCCTTCTAGGTACAACTATTCAGGGGAGAGAAGTACACCCTGAAGGATAACCATGATCCCCACACCTGGGTGGTGGAAGGCCCTGCAGGGGAGTCCAAGAGAGTCCCTGCTGCCTGCTTCAGCATCCCCCCGCCTGACCTGGATAGTGTGGCCAGGGTCGGCAGGTATGGCCATGGTCCAGAAGGGTAGCTTCTTGGGATGCAAAGATTCTAATCTCTTCCCTTTAACCTTTCCTCCCCTGCCCCTCAATGCTGGGTCCAATGGTGTATGTCCAATAGTCTCTCCACACTTCCCATTGTTTCCCACCCCCTGCCCCTTCCCTTTGGCCAGCCAGCTGGGTGCACCATTTTCCAGACCCACAAAACCAGGCTCAAGCTAGGGGCTCCTTGGGTCTCTAAAGGCTTGCCTACCCCGAATTCTCTTCATCTTCCTTTGGGTTTGCCCGGGTACAGGATATAGTTTTATCAGCATTGGAGAGTGGCAAGTGGGCCCCTGACAGCCCCCACAAGGGCAATGAAGAAGGAGGGAGGAAAGAAAAGGTGAGAAACAGGGGAGTTATCTTTTCATCTACCTTCCCATCCCAGGCTAGAGTCTGAGCTGCAGGCACTGAAACAGAGCTGTAAGGACCTCCAGCGCAGTTTGATGAGCAGTACCAGTGAGCTAGTGAGGCCCAACAAGCAAGGTATGGAGACCATAAGGCATTGGGTACTGCAGTGGGACATGAGAACATGAGGAGAGCTTTGGCATTAGGGGACTAGGTCCACCTTCTGGCAGAGGAAGGAGGTTAAGGGACATGAAAGCTCAGGTTCTAGTTTAGCCAAGAGCCCTCAGCTTCCATGACACCCTGGACTCTCTCGAGCAGGAAACTACTCATAATTCACTTACCTACATCTTGACTTCCTTTAGATTCATCTCCCTTGACTCCAAGCATACAGTTAACTCTTTTGATTCTAGCATTTCTAGAGTGTTTTAAGATTTGAAATTATTTTTTACAAATATTATCACGTTTTATCTTCATAGCCATCCTAGGATGCAGGTGCTATTATTATCCCTATTTTTTATTTTAGAAATGAGGAAACTGAGGCAAACAGAAGTAAAGTGACTTGCCCAAGGTCACATAGCTAATAGTATCTGAGACTGGACTTGAACTCAGGTCTTCCTGACTTTATAGGTGGGTCAGTGGATGGAATGCTGTGGTCTGGAGTTCAAATTTGACCTCAGGCATTTACTAGATGGGTGACCCTGGGCAAGTCACTTTATCTCTGCCCAGGAGGCTCAGTAAATAGAGCTCTGTGCCTGGCCAGAAAGTCCTGAGTTCAAATATGACCTCTAGCAATATGAACTTACTAGCTATATGAACCCTAGGCAAGGCATTTAATCTCTGTTTGCCTTAATTCACTGGAGAAGGAAACGGAAAACCCCTCCAGTATCTTTGGCCAAGAAAATCCCATGGACAATATTATCATGCTCTGGTCACAAAGAGTCAGACATGACTAAATGACTCAACAACAAATTTCCTGACTTTAGGCCAAGTGAACCACCAGAGAGATATGCTAGAGTCAGCTCCCATCGCCTTGAGAGCCCATTGCTAAATTTTCATTGTGAGCATTAACGCCTCAGAAATTGCCAAACACTACAAATCAGGGCCTGATTTATTATTTCTTAGGATATTTAAGGAAGACTTAGGAAAGTGATGGAGAAAATGTTGTAATGCAGGTGAAACTTCAAAGTGTGTTGTGATATTATTTTCTCAGAGAGTTAGCTGTTAGACATTTACCAATATATTGAAACTTACTACCCACTGTACCACCTACATGCCTTTTTTTAAAATTGATTTTTAGTCTACCCTCAATAATCACCAAATAAAGTGGACATTTTCTATATACATTATAGAATACAAAAAGGGAGTTGCGCATGAAACTTTAGATCTCTACTAAGTATAGCTGGCTTTGTAAAAAAGTCTATATGAAGTTCTGCTGTAGCTTTCTTAGCTGTCTTATTTGTCTCTGTTTCTTTCTTTTCTCTGAATTAAAAAAAAAAGAAACTTCAATGACTTTTCTTTTGCTACCCTTTCCCTATATTGATCCTCACTGTCCCACTCCCACTTTCCATTGGGAAAAAAAAAAAAAAAGAAAAGCACAACTCTGGAAGCAAATATGTGTAGTAAGGCAAAACAAGTTTCCACAGTAGCCACATCTGAAAATCATACCAGGAATTCCTCCCTCATCTACTTTATTCCCCTTCTCTGTTCTTTGTGGACTAATTTGTACAATCTGGTGACTGCTGTGCTAGGGATGTGTCAATCACATTGGCACAGATAAGGGGCCACATTCCTCTCTCCTCAGAGACTCTTTTTTCCTTTATCCCTTCCATGCTTTATTATGCCACATATAGGATTCTGTTCATAACTTTGCACATAGTGGTGACTGTTCCTTGAGAAGGGGAGAGGGATGTGGAGTAGGGAGAAGGGAGTCTTGGGAGTTGAGTTCTTATTCATCCAACCTTGTCTGTCCTAACCCTCTCTACCAGCCCCCTCAGGTACTACCTCAGTCAACCCCCAAGGCCAGAAGCTGCTGACCCGGCTGACTCAGTTGGATGGTGACTTAAACCAGATAGAACATGAGATTCTGGGCTGGATCCGTGCCCCCCTGAACCGCAATGCCCCCCTGGATGACCTCAACACACGTATCAGGAGCCAGGAGGTGGGTGAAGCTATGGGAATCCTGTCCTGGAGGGACAGGGTGATGGGAATCAGCCATTCATGCCACCAGTATGCATGCTTACTATATGAAAGGCACTATGCCAGTTTCCATGAGGGGATAAATAGGACATAGTCCTTCCTCTCACAGAGTTTATAGTCCAGTAGAAGAGATGACACATATACAAACAATATTAAGAGGCAAAATGTAGTACAAAAAATGAATTATGTGAGTTGAATAGAAGGAGAAATTATATCTGCTTGGGGGAATGGGAGAATTGGTGGCATTTGGATGAGGCCTTGAAAAATGAATAGGATTTCCATAGGAAAATATTGGGGAGAGGGATTTCAGGCAATTGACAAACTGACACCTCTACAGAGATGAGAAAATGTGAGGCAAATTCAGTATGAACAGAAAAAGCAGGTGGTCCATTTGGTGGGAGTGGGAGGCTTGTATATAAAGGAAAATAAGGCCAGAAAGGTTGTTTCAGGCATGGAATGTCAGGCTAAGGAACTGGGAAATGACAACTGAGAAATGTTATTCTGTCAACGCTTTATAGATTAGAATGGAGTTAAGGAGACCCCTTGTTATTACAGGAGACCTAAGGAAGATGTGAGCTACAGTGGTAACAGTGGGAAAGGAACAGAGTGAGGGAGCCAATGCCAGAAACATTCTAATGATAGAATTGGCATGATTGGGTGCCTGTTTGAAGCTAGGGACAGAAGAAAGAGTTCAATCAGTCAACCAGATTTCAGGTCAGTGTGGCTGGTGTTGTTAACAGAAATGGGAAAATATTGAGGAAGAATTGGCTTGTTGGGAGAAGATGAGTTTTGTTTTAGGAAGTACTAGAGCAAGGATCCTTAACCTTTTTTGTAACATGGACCCAGGTTTGTGCTAAAGTCAGCATGAACCAGCTTGAGAGAGCCAATTGTTAAATTTTCAATACAAGCATTTATTTATACCTTAGAAATCAGTAAATGCTACAGATTGGAGCTTGATTATCATTTTGTTGGTTTCTAGACTTAAGAAAGTGATGGAGAAAATGTTAACAATAACAGATTAAAATTAAAAGTGTGTTATATGTTTTGGGAGAACTGGAAACGTTTACTAGCTCCCCGGCATGGACCCTTTGGGGGTAACACTTTTAAATGCATAAAATACATATGATGACAAAAGAAGCCAAAGGTTAGTGAAAGTAATGGAGTAATTTTTTTTCTCACCTGAGTCCACAGACTCACTAAAATATTAACCCCAGGTAAAGAACCCTTGTGCTTGAGGGCCATCCAGTTGGAGGTGAAAGGTGGGACTGGAGCTTAGAAGGAAAGCTAAGGTTCTAAAATCCTATGGTGGGGCTATTTGTGTCCAGTGTTAGTTGAAGGCAAGCAATCAGATAAGAGTGATTCGAGAGAGAACTTAGAAAGAGAAAGAAAGAATATTGAGGCAGAGCCTACAACTAGGGGTGGGAAGAAAAAGAGCCAAAGGAAGGGACTGTCAGAGAATTAGAAGAGTGATGTGTCATGCAGTGCCATAGGTGGAATATTGTGACACACCTAGGTGAAATTCAGTAGAGCAAGGATGGGGATAGAGTGTCTGAGGCAGGACCATTACTGTGTAGGAGCAAAGTAGAATGTGTAACTACAGATCATGGGGGTCAATGATACTGAAGAACTTGGAGGCTATAGGGTCTGACAGGAGAAGAGGTTGGGGTGGAAAAGAATGTGAGTCAGATTATTGTGTCTTTCATCCTCGAAGACAACCATGACATCAGGAAGATGGTGCTATGAGTTGCAGGTGAATTGGATTTAAGTGAGGGAAGGCTGTGCAAAGTCACCAGCCTCATGTTCTCCTCTAGAGCCATGTGGGTCCAGTGGTGAGATATAGATCAGGAGAACTGGAGATGGCCTTCAAATCAGATACCTTCTGGGGAGGAAGAAGAATGACATGGGAGTCCATAGAAGACAGCACACACATATGGACAGAATGGAGTGAATGTAAAATAGAGATGTGCCTACTGAGTGATGGTGGCAGAGGGAGGTTCTGAAAGTGGAGATAGAGAGCAAAGTATAGACCAAGTCTGTCTCCTGATCCTGGGTGTCAAGGGAGTAGTCAGAAGAAGGAAGGGAAGGAGGGAAGGAAGGAAGGAAGGAAGGAAGGAAGGAAGGAAGGAAGGAAGGAAGGAAGGAAGGAAGGAAGGAAGGAAGGAAGGAAGAAAGGAAAGAAGAAAGGAAGGGAGGGAGGAAGGAAGAAAAGGAGGGAGGAAGGAAGGAAACACTCATTAAAAAGTCCTTACTCTGAAAAATGCTTACTATGTATTGGGCTCATAGGGCCTCATGGATCTAGGGCTGGAAGAGATTTCAAAGGCCATCTTGAGGTAATCTCATTTTACAGATAAGGAAACTGAGTCCCAGGGAAGTTAAGTAACTTGCTCAAATGGTCACATATGTAGTAAGTGTCAGAGGCAGGATTTGAACCCAGGTCTGCTAACTCCAGACTCAGTGTTCTTTCTGCTACATCCTGCTATTTCCCAGGGTATGAGAAGAGAAGATAGCCTTGGAGAGCATGCCAAGAAATGTGGTATCTTTGTAAGAAAGTTAGGTTTCAAGCAGCAACAAAAGATGGAAGGAATGGAAAAGGAAGAAATGAAGATTTTGTTAACAGCAGAGGAAGATGCCAGCGGGCATATTGGAAACAGAGGTGGGGCAGAGGAGGTTAGCCATTGAGGATGGTACTGGTAGGGGAAGGGAGGGTGTTGGCAGCCAGGCAGATAACTCTTTTGCCTCCAGTCTCTATGGCTGGTCCCCTGATGATTCCAGGTATGCTACCTAGCATGGGTTCCCAGAGCCACCCCAGTGGGAAGGTGGATCTCAAAAGAGGGGTGTGACCCCTCTCCCCGGTGATGCTGGGGTGGCATCTGGAGAGGTGATTAAGGACTCTGTGGGCTGGACAGCTGCTTCAGGAATGGATAGAGAGAAGTATACCACCCCTCCTACCATATTGGGATCTGGAGCAAAGCCCTAGTGACCCCATCTTAGTTCCAACTATGGTGTCATGGAAATCAAGGGAGGTGGTAGTCAACCGAATCAGTTGTTGTGTGCATCATCATCATGGTACTTGAAGGCTACCAGGAAAATGTTAATTAGAGTTAGACTTATAAAGGATATCCCAAAGTTTCAATAGCTTAAAACAGCACTAAAGTATAATGATTTATATAGAGTTAAGTGCAGAGGAGAAATGCCAATCAAATTTGGGAAGGGAATCCATGGAACCATTTCCAACTAGAGAAGGGAAGTCTGAGCAGAGAATGTAGTATTTGAGTTGGGTTTCAAAGGATTCAAACAGGCAAGTTGGATCTTCTCACTAAAGCAGGAGGTGAGGTCATTTGTTGAGAATGAGGGAGATAGGGCAGGGCTGATACTCTAGCTGCTCTCCTCTGGACATTCTTCAGCTTATTAATGTCATTCAAGAGCTCCTAATGAGGTCTGACAAGTTTTGTTCTTAAGCTCAATTTGAACAGAATTCATTGGTTCTCAGACCTGCAACTCCTTTCCTAGCTCTCTTAAAGGTATAGGTTACCCTCCTTCCACCAGCTCCCTGGGCAAATATCTGATTGTTCCAGGTAAAGGGAGGGAGAGAGGGAGAGGCCCTCTGCCAATGGGGCCTTTAATGGGCAGGTTAAGATTTAAGAATTCTTGGGTCCACAGTAAACATTCATCTCCCTCTGCAGAATGCCACCCAGAGGCTAAGGGGCCTGGAAACCGAAAAAGAGGCCACCCAGAAGGAATGTGAATCTTTCTTGTCCTCTAAGCCAACCGGGCCCACTGTGCTTCACTTGCCAGTGACTCTAAACAACGTCAAAAACAAGTGCAACGACGTGCAAGTCCTCTGCAGTCTCTATGGGGAAAAGTGAGTGTTCTTCTAGGTCAGAAGTGGGGCTGGCTTGGGGAGTTAGGGGCTGAAGGATGGTGCATGGCCATCAGCATCTCCGATCCTCTCTCCCTCTTCTCTCCCAGGGCAAAAGCAGCCCGTGCTCTAGAACAGCAGATCCAGGCATCAGAGAAGGTGATTCAGGGCTTCGAGTCCAACCTGGTCCAGGAGGCCCCCATCGCTGCCAGCCCTGGAGCACTGCAAGAACGAATCAGTCAGCTGCAGGTAAGGGGTCTGGGCAAGCAATAGCATGTTTAGAGATGAGACTCGTGAGAGCAGCCTGCCTGCCACAGGGACTTGCTTGTGTGGGAGTGGATGAGAAAGGTATGAAAAGAGAAGGCCAGTGGAAGGGGCTGCCTATGAAGTGCGGTGGCATGTGGGGGCCGAACCCATTTCTACTCCTTTAGGGGCAAAGGCGAGAATTGTTGGAGCAACAGTCCTGCGTGCTGCGCCTGCACCGGGAGCTGAAGGCCACAGAGCATGGCTGTGGGGCGCTGCAGAACAACTTCCAAGAGTTCTGCCAAGACCTGCCCCGACAGAGACGTCGTGTGCAGGGGCTCACAGACCGCTACCATGCCGTAGCGGACCAGCTGGACCTTCGGTGAGGATTGGGGGCTGGCTGATGAACATAGAAAGAAAGAGACCATTTGTATGCTCCTGAGTCAGAACTTTCTCCTTCTGCCTTGCTCTTCTGGTCTATTAAACTGGAAGTTTCTGCTGCTCCTAGCCCCCATGGTACCTCCTAAATCCAGCCCCAGAAAGGGATGGGCAGGCAGTGGATCCCCAAAACATCTGCTCCAGAAAAATGATTCTAGCTTATCCCTTGGGGCAAGAAGCAGACCACCTGCTTCATTATCCCTAGAGAGTCAGTCATGGTTCTTACCCCTCTCCTTTGCAACCTGAGCCTTTGGATCTTCCCTATAGGCCAGCTTGGGTGCCCAGGCTGAGCTTGTCTATCCCCCCATCCCCATTCCCCAGGGAAAAAGCAGTACAAGATGCCAGCCTCATCTACCAGCAGTTTAAGAACTACAGTGAGAACCTTCGCTCCTGGATGGAACACCTTCCCTGCAGTGAGCTGGGGCCCACTGATGGACCCAGTCAAATCAACTATAAGCTGCAAGCTCAGAAGGTGAGGGGGGACCAAGGTGGTATGATGCTCTCCAATGAAAGGTGAACATATGTGGAGGTGGCCATGCCACTGCGCAGGGCCATCACAGGCTTGAGCCACTACCAGACCCTAAGCTCCTTTCCCTCTGCAAGAAGGAAAAAGGCACCAAGTACAGGCTAGCTGGCCTTTGACCTCTGAGAGTGGCCAGCCCTGCACAGAGGCAGAGTTTCTTCTATGTTACCAAACTCTGGGTGAAGCCAACAAGAGACATATTAAGCAACGAAAAGGGACCTGGGTTTGACATCAGATGATCCAGATTCGAATCCTGACTCTGTGTGACCTTGGGCAAATCACTTAAGTCCTCCGGTTCTCAGTTCCCTCATCTATAAAATGAGGGTGAAAGGAGGAGATAACTAAATAAGGTTTAGTTTCATTCTCATTCTAAATTTTTGAGCCTATGAAGGTGTTTCCGTACATGTGTATTTGTGTGTACATGCTTCCCCCTGGTGGCCATAACTGGAAGTGTGCTGGTCCAACTCTTGCAAACTGCTGGTCAATGAAGAAAGTCAGTTAGAAATTCTTCCAGGGTACTCCCTGCTCTCCCAAGACCCAGCTCAGCCCTGGCTGGCTGGAGGTGGAGAGGGATCTGGTCCATCCTCCAAGGCTACAACAGGCTGAGCAAATCCCTAGAATATACCAGAGTTTCCAGAGGTTAAGACAACTCATGTCTACTCTTTTTCACTCCCTCCCTTCCTCACCCCCAACTTTGAGAAGTATAGATTAATCCACAGGCTACCAAGAAAATGCTCCATTCCCCCTCCAGGGGCTCCAGACCTGTCCGAGACACCAGGTGGAGCAACAGATAAAGTGTTGGGCTTAAACTCATGAATATCTGAGTTCAAATCCCACATCAAACACTTATAAGCTGTGTGAGCCTGGACAAATCACTAAAATCTCTTTGAAAAATGAGGGAGTTGGACTCCATAATCTTTAAAGTTTCTTCCAGCTCTAAATCTATGAACCTATGTAGTCTAAGGTCTGGGAAAAGTCCAGTGCCAGATTATAACTAGCGAATTAGAAAGAACCCTAGACTCTGAATCAGAAGATCTTGGTTCTAATTCTTCCTCTGCCTCACCAACTGTGACCACCTTGGGCAAGTCACTTAACTTCAGGGCCTCAGTTTTATAGATGAAATCTATGATTCTCTGATCGTGAGTCTTAGATAGAGTTCCATAGGGGGTATTTGAAGTTTATTCCTGGCCATTATCCATATAGCCAGACATGAAATGTCTTTGCCATCATTAGGATCCTGTTCCTTTTGCTGGTTGCCCCATGAGGGTCCCTAAAGGATGGGAGGAAAGCAATGTGAGATTCTTTGGCTCTGGAGTCAGCTCCCTTCCACTCCTGCGCTTTTGCTGAATATTCTTCTTTCTTTCCTAGCGTCTGGTACAGGAAATTCAGAATAAAGAAAAAGACAAAAACACAATATTCCACTTAGCCCAAGACTTGCAAACTGCTCTCCAAGTAAGTGTAATTCCTCCACTGTGTTCTTCCTTCCCCTCTTCTCTCTTCCCCTCTCCTTATCCCTCTGACTGCCAGGTTTTTACTTTCCTCTTCTCCCCTACAGGACTATGAGCTGCAGGCAGACAAGTACCGTAGTTCCCTGGACCCAGCACTGACTGCATCTGCCCCCAAGAAACCTCGGATCACTCCTTTGCAGGACAGCATCCAGGCCCAGGTAAAGATGGGTCAAGTCTCCATGGTTTTGCTTCTCTCTTGAGATTTGTAGGTCATTCAAAGAATTGACTTCAACCTCTGATTTCCTCCCTCCCCAACTCCAGGAGAAGGATATAACCAAGCACTTCACTGAGGTTGCTGCCAACAAACAACAGCAGCTGAGTCAGCTGGAGTTTGCCAAGAAAGTGGTGGAAAAGGTACCAAGGTGACCCCTAGGGTCCTTTACTGGCTCCCCATTCAGAAATAATGCACCGCTTCTTATGATAGCATCTGGGAGCCTCCCCTATCAATTCAGGGTGTTTCCTGACCATTCCATGGTCCCATCACCCTATCCCTACATGTGGAATACAGGCATGCTGAGAAAAGAGGTGGAACTCCCTGCCTGTGTCTCTCCACAGAGGACATCCCCGCTCTTGGCCTGCAGCTCCTGCAGGAAATAGATCTTGAAAGTGTCACTCCTTAGGCACTGGATTCCCTTCCTATGGGGACCAGGTCTCTTTACCCCCAGAAAGCCCAACCTATCCCAGAAAAGATACACACTGCCCAAAGTGGAGGAGCAGAAGGAAAGGAGAAAAATCATAAGAGGTCATGAAATGCTTCTTCCCAAGGATCCTTGTCATTTGAAAGTACAACATAGAACTTTTTTCCTATTATGATCAATCAGCTTAGACTTCTCTACAGGGCACATTAAGAATAAATAATATGGGGAATAAGTTAGATTTTATACTTTTTGGAAGTTTGGACAGGTAGCCAGACAGGAGTGCTCTGCCTAGCTGGCATCATGGGCATTTGCCCAGCCTGTTTGGAGGGTATTCCACCCGGTCACAATCCCCTCTAATGTGCTGATTTCTGAGTGGTTTAGGGCTTCAGCCACGCCTTCCCCTGACACACCAAGGGGAGGAGTCACTGACCTGATGGGGTGAGGAAGGGAAGTTTCCTCTTTCTGATCCCTCATGCCACATACAGTCTTTCTCCTCTTGCTCCGCAGAAGGAAATCAATGAGGTTATCCAGCCAGCTCGATACCCCAAGCAGTGGTCTGAGAACCAGAGCCAGGGGAGCAGAGAGTCAGAGACACAGGCACTGAAGTCCCAGCTGGAGGAGGAGCGGAAGCGTGTAGCCCAAGTACAGCAGGAACTCCAGGAACAGAGGCAGCAGTTGCTGCTGCTGAAGACCCAGAAGCCTGTGGAGAGGTTGGAGGAAAAGGAAATGGTAGAGTTCTACCGGGACCCCAAGCTTGAGAGTAGCCTATCCAAAATGAAGTACCAGGTGGAGGAGGAGGGCAAGAAGTGGGCCGGCATGAAGGCAGACCTGGAGGTGGTGAACCGGCAGATAACCCAGTTGGAAAAGGAGAAGAAGAACATTCAGCCCCATCTGCTGACCAAGGAAGTCACCCAAATCAAGAGGGACCCCACCCTGGAAAGCCAGGCAGCCCAGATCAATGCTGAGATCGAACAACTTCGGGGAGACAATGCTACCATCTCTGCCCGGCTAGAACAGTTAAAGAGAGAACTAGTGACTCTGGAACAGAAGGAGGCAAACGTGAAGGAGAAGGTCATTGTGAAGGAGGTCGTCAAGTTGGAGAAAGACCCTGAAATGGTCAAGGCATCCTGGGCTCTGAAGAGGCAGATCGAGGAGGATGCTAGCTGCAGGAAGGTGGCAGAGGAGGCAGTGGTCAAGTTGCGGGCTCGTGTCCAGGAGTTGGAGCAGCACATCAGTTCTTTGGAGCCCAAGGTCATTGTGAAAGAGGTGAAGAAAGTGGAACAAGACCCTGGACTCCTTAAAGAGTCTGTCAAACTAAAGAACCTCATTGAAGAGGAGAAGAAGAAGAACATGACGCTGACCAGGGAGCTAAAGGACCTGCATAGCAAGTACAGTATAGTAGAAAAGCAGAAGCCCAAAGTAGAATTTAAGGAGAGAGTCAATGAGATTTTCCAGGTGGATCCAGAGACAGAGAAAGAGATTGCTCGGCTTAGAGCTGAGCTGCAGGACACCACAAACAAGAGAAGTGCCGTTGAGAAGGAGGTAGAGCTGACCCTACCTGAGCTGACCACCCTCCGGGCCCAGAAGCCAACTGTTGAGTACAAGGAAGTGATCCAAGAGGTGGTGAAACATGAAAAGAGCCCAGAGATCCTCAGGGAAATTGATCAGCTGAAGGCCCAGCTCAATGATCTGGTCAACAACAATGGCCGGTCCCAGGAGCAGCTCATCCGACTGAAGGGGGAGCGGGACGAGTGGAAGAGAGAGAGATCTAAGGTGGAGACTAAGATGGTGACCAAAGAAGTGATACGCTATGAGAGTGATCCAGTGCTGGAGAAAGAGGCAGAACGTCTCCGGCGGGAGGTGAGAGATGCGGTCCAGAAGAGGAGAGCAACAGAAGGTGTGGTCTATGAGCTTCAGAACAAGTACCTGCTGTTGGAGAGGAGGAGACCTGAGGAGAAGGTGGTGGTCAAGGAAGTGGTGGTTACACAGATGGACCCGAAGCTCCATGAGGATCACAGTCGCCTCAGCCATAGCCTGGATGAGGAAGTGGCCAACAGGCGCAAGCTGGAGCGGGAGGTGCAGCAGCTCCAGGCTGTGGTGGAAGAGAAGGAGAACCTCCTCAGCTTCCAAGAGGACCGTGACAAAAAGCTAGCAATTGAGAAAGAGCTACGGCAACTGAGCCTCAGGATCCAGGAGATGGAGCAGCGGCCAGTGGCAGTGCAAGAGAAAATCATCATGGAGGAAGTGGTCAAGCTGGAGAAGGACCCTGATCTGGAGAAGTCCACAGAGGCTCTGCGGAGGGAGCTGGACCGTGAGAAAAACCAGGTGATGGACTTACACCGTGAGTGCAAAAACCTGCAGGTTAAAATTGATGTGCTTCAGAAGACCAAATCTCAGGAAAAGACCATCTACAAGGAAGTCATCCGGGTGGAAAAGGACCGAGTCTTAGAAAATGAGAGGTCCCACATATGGGAGCTGCTCAGTAAGGAACGTACCGCCAGACAGAACAGGGAGGAGGATGTGAGGAGGCTCAAGGAGAGGATCGAGAGGGCCGAGGCACTGAAGAGGACCTGGTCCCGGGAAGAGGCCGACCTTCAGAAAACCCGGAGCCAGACCAGCCAGGAGCGAGCAAAGCTAGAGAAGGAAATGAGGGAGCTGGAGAGGCAGAAGCAGGAGAGGGTGCTGTGCTTACACGAGGAGTCCAAGTTACTCAGCCAGAAGACAGAAAGTGACCGGCAGAAGAGGGCCCAACGGGGCCAGGAGCTCTCTCATCTGGAGGAGGCTATTCTACGAGAGAAGGATCAGATCCATGAGAAGGAGAAGACTTTAAGGGACCTCCAGCTAAAAATGAAACAAGAAGAGATGAATCAAGACACCCAGATGAGAGAGACCAACCTTTCCACTAAGATCTCCATCTTAGACCCAGAGACAGGGAAAGACATGTCACCATATGAAGCCTATAAGAGAGGCATCATCGATCGGGGGCAGTATATCCAGCTACAGGAACTGGAATGTGATTGGGAAGAGATCACCACCATGACCCCGTGTGGAGAGGATTCTGTTCTCCTTGATAAGAAGAGTGGCAAGCGATACTCCATTGAAGATGCCCTCCGCTGCAGAAGGATCACCAAAGAGGAGTACCATCTTTATAAGGATGGCCACCTTCCTATTTCTGAGTTTGCTCTCCTGGTGGCTGGAGAGACCAAGATTTCCCCACTTTCCATTGGTTCTATCATCTCCAAATCACCCCTCTCCTCACCATCATTGGCCTCCCAAAATACCAGCATTTTCTCCCCTGGTTCCTCACTTGGCCTCAGCGATGACACCTTTCCCATCGCAGGTATCTATGACACAGCTACCGATAACAAGTGCAACATCAAGAATGCTGTGAGCAAGAAGATGCTGGACCCCATCACTGGGCAGAAGCTGCTTGAGGCCCAAGCAGCCACGGGAGGCATCGTGGACCTCCTGACTCGGGAACGTTACTCTGTCCACAAGGCCATTGACCGGGGGCTGATCGAGAACACTTCCACCCAGAGGCTGCTCAATGCCCAGAAGGCCTTCACTGGTATTGAAGACCCTGTCACAAGGAAGAGGCTGTCAGTGGGTGAGGCTATTCAGAAGGGCTGGATGCCCCAAGAGAGTGCCCTGACTCACTTGCAGGTTCAATACCTCACCGGAGGACTCATTGACCCCAAGAGGACAGGCCGTATCCCTATTCCCCAAGCCTTGCTGGCTGGCATGATCAATGAAGAGCTAGCTCAGCTCCTCCAGGATGAATCCAGCTATGAAAAGGAATTGATTGATCCCATCTCCAAAGAGCGGCTAAGTTATAAGGAAGCCATGGCCCGTTGCCGGAAAGACCCAATGACCGGCCTGCTGCTCCTCCCCGCAACCCAAGAGAACTACTGTTCTTACCGCACAGCCTCCCCTTCTCGGCCACGTTCTCTGTACTAATGGAAGCACTCCTCATACATGCCAAGTAGGCAGGAAGGCATGTGTTAAAGGTCATATATCTTTTTTTAGCTAAATAAAGTTCCCTTTACCCTCCAAAGGCAGCCAGATCCCTGATCTCTCTATGTTCAAATGCTTTCTCATGAAGAGTGGTCTCTGTATCTGAGTTTCCCTACCTTGGGTGATTAACCACATCTCCTTATCTCCAGAGGTTGGTGTGACTTTGTCTGCACTGTCCAACCTAATGCATGCAATAAACTCCCCCATTGTCTCAGTGGCTGGGCTGTCATTAATTGAAACATGGGATAGATATGTCTGGTTGGGGCAGAGAGGGTGGGAATACCTGCTGAGAACCCAGAAAACTTCTCCCAGCTCAGTGGAAGGGGCAGGCTCTGCTGCCTCTGATTCGGAGTCTAGGAGAAGTTGTCAGGGATGAAATCTAGAAAGGGGAATACAAACTCTTCCTCATGGAAAGAACAGTGACCCCCTGCCTCCCCTGAATATCTCCTCCCCATTTTATTTGCTGTCTATGCTCTGTATATCTCAATCTCTTTTTGCCTAGGGTATAGGTTCTTAATCATTTTTGTGCCCCCTTCTTGAAAAACATTTTTCAGTACATAAAATGAAATGCTTAGAATTATAAAGAAAACAAATTACATTGAAACGGCCATCAAAATATATTTTTTAAAAAGTTCACGGATCTCAAGTTAAGAACCTTGGGCCTAGGGACTACCTTCAGCCCTCAGGTGAGTCATGCTAACTTTTCCCTTCCCTGTGATCCCTTTTCACTGAAGAGACTGATGTCACAAAGCTCAGAAATGCCATTTTTATTTCTTATTCTTAAATCCAAGACCAAATAAATGCAATTACATCATAAGTAAACAGTTAACCGCTTAAAAACACACTCAATTCACATATCTGTCACTGACCGTGTATGGAAAAATTCCCCTCTCCTCTAACTCTTCTAAATGGAATTAAACTCTTTCCTAAACAGTTTAAACCCCAAAAGAACAGCAGGGGGGCTGGATTGGGGTACAGGAGCAGAGTCCCTTCTATCTTGGAATTCTTGACCATAAGTAAAGTTTGGGGTGGGTCAGTGATGTCAAAAGATCAATTGCTAAGGAGCAGAGCAAAGTGGATAAAAAAAAATTGGCCCTCTTTCTCTGAGCACCCCCCGCCAGTGTTCCTAGGTACAAGGGAGCTGCTGCCTCACCTCTCTCTCTCCCTCATTAGGCAGCTGTGCCCTCCATTCTGAATTCATACTGACAAACCCAACAAAGAACATTGGAACTCTCGCTAACCTGGCAGAAAGACTGGTCCAAACCCAGCCCCTCATGGTCCCCAGGCCATAGCTGAACCTAAACACAAAGGCCACCCCACCTATAATGCCTCCCCAACATTAGGGAAAGTGGGCTAGAGCTCTAACTATGGAAGGGACTTTGGGTATGAGGCCTGAGAAGGAAGGGGAAGAGGGTAGAAGCCGGATGCCCATCCCCTTCACCGGCAGAAATGCTCCAGCACGCACTGGTGTGGGGCTGAACATGACTTGCAGGTGGAGAAATAGTGATGTGTCAGAGCTGCCTTGGCTGAGATGCGCCTGTTTGGGTCATACTGCAGCAGCTGCTGTAAAGGAAAGAGAGAAGCATGTTAATGGGGTTTAAACTGCTTTCTGCCTCCTTCCCCAATCACCCTGGACTGGTGAGGATGATGAGGATTAGGACGAAGAGGGCACAAAGCCAGAAGAGCACAGGTCTAGGTCCAGAGGAGTTGTAGAAGGCCATTCCAACTAACCTCAGGATTTATTCTGGAGGGAAGCTGTGTGAGGAGGTCAGGCAGAAATTAACCTGCTAGGAAGATGTGAGATGGGACCTAATTAGGGAATATAAAGTGTTGGAACCTGTTAGAGAGACTTCTCCCAACAACTGTGGGTAAGTCAACTGACCTCTCCTGCTCCCCCCAATAGCTCAAGTACAGACAGGCTCTTCTTTATAAAAAAGTCAGTGTCTCGGGAAACTTGATGGTGAACTTGTGGAGTATGAAAGCCTACAAAGGAAGGCAGGGCCCTGAGGGTGGCTCTTGTGACTCACACCAGGTCCAGTCAACCCCTTGCAGTTTTCTGCCTCAGTTTCCCTGGAGTCTTTCCTGACTAGTATAGAAAGTGCTCCCCTCAGGCTAATTTCTATGGGGCTTTTGGGCAGCTAGCATGGGCCTTAGAAACCACAATAATATTTATTAAATATATATCATTTTAAAGTTTGCCAAGTACTTTACACACATTATTAAAAAAATTCATTAGGTAAGTACTATCAGTATTCTTGTTTCACAGATGAGGAAACTGAGGCTGAGTGGTTAAATCATTCAATTTTTTCATCATAAATAAATTTAAGAGGGCTGAACTAGAAGATTTCTAAGGTTCGTTTCAACTTTATGTCTGTGAGATAGGTGCTATTATTATCCCCATTTTGCAGATGACTGAGATAGAGGCAGCTACATGGCTCAGTGGACAGAGCACTGGACCTGGAGTCAGGAAGACCTGAGTTCAAATCCAACCTCAGACATTCACTAGCTGAGTGACCCTGGGCAAGTCATTCAACCTCAGTCTGCCTTAATCCACTAGAGAAGAAAATGGCAAACCACTCCCATCTTTGCCAAAACAAACAAACAAATAAGCAAAAGCAGGGTCATGAATAGTTGGACACAACTGAAGGACTGAACAACAACTGAGATCCAGAGAAGTTAAGCTATTTGCCCAAGGGTCAAACAGGTAATAAGTGCCAGAGTTGGTATTCAAATCCACATCCAGTCTATAAATCTAGTGCTCTTGGACAGCACCACATTCACCACTGTGAAGGTGAAATGAAAAGTTTATACATATATGTTAAGTGCTTTGCAAACCTTAAAATTCTGTATAAATGTGAACTATTACTCATTTTTATACAGAAGAAGGAAATGTGATCTCTGCCCCAAAGGAGTTACTGATTGTTGAGTTGGGGAGATAAAAACTGCATGTATCAGTGTGATTAGAGCTGACCTTTATACAGCATTTTTAAGATGTACAAAGCACTTTTCATACAGTATTATATCTGATCCATGTGCAAATTGATTTGGCAATCATGCAGATTGACAATAGTGTAACTCAAGGATATATGTGCTCCAGATGAAAGGATAAGAGTTCATTGTTGCTAAATAGGAAAGTCTTTCTAGAAAAGGGGTGTTATGAACGGTTTTAAATGTGAGGATGGGAGCAGGGAAGATAGGCCAAATACAGAGGCACTCCAGCATAGAGGATTTGTTGCCAAGAAATCTGGGGTTCAAATTTTGACTCATATACTTACTAGCTGTGTGACTTTAGGTAAATCATGTAACTGCTCTGAGGGTCGGTCCTCATCTGTAAAATGGGGATAACAATAGCACCTCCTCCTTTACAGGATTGTTGTGAGTATCAAATGTAAAGTCCTTGGCAAACTTTGAAGTGCCATTCAAATGTTAGCTATGTTGTGGTGGAGGGAGTGGTTCTAACTAATGAGGCAGAGAAGAGCAAGATAAATGCAGGAAACAAAAAACAGATGGGTTTGGCTGATTGGATTGACTCCTGCCAAAGCAGGCATAGCTCCTCACCCTAACTGGACCAGACTCTGGACCAACAGCTGGAGTCGGATACCCTCTTTTCCATCTTCCATTCACCTACCATGAGCAGGTCTTTGCCCTCTGGGTCAAGACTAGGCACAATCTCCTCTATTGACTTCTTGGTCCACTTGGGGAAACTGCCCTTATAATCTGGCAGCTGGGTGACCCCTGGCCACATGGCTTCACTGGGTGTGCCAAGGGTCCGAAAAATTCGAAACAGCTGGTCAATTTCAGAATCACCAGGAAATAGGGCCCTGCGTGTCACCTAAAGGGAGAGAACTCCTTGTTACCCCCAGCACCTAATTCCTTTTTCTTAATCTCCCCTTTCCCTATCTCCCTCTAAACAGAATCCAACACAGAGTAAACTTTTAGGGCTTGGTGAAGAAGGTCAAAAGTAGAACGTTTTGAGCTAACCTGTTTCCAGGGTTTCTATAGCTGTGAGGTACGGTTATAGTTTGCTCAGCCCTCCAGCTAGCCCGACTCCTACACCACCCAGAAGACTGAGCCTAAATTCAGCAGGACACCCTCCTTTGTCTCCCTTTACCATCTCTGCAAAGATGCAACCAATGCTCCAGACATCCACAGCTGTTGAGTAGAACTTGCAGCCCAGGAGAATTTCAGGGGCGCGATACCAGAGGGTTACCACCTGTAGGGGCAGAAGCCAGTGCCACTCTGGGCCACCCTGGTGGTTGAGTGGTAGTCCAGCCCACATACAAGTAAAGCTCTGGTCCCTAACCCAATAGTACCTCATGGGTGTAGGTACGCAGGGGCACACCAAAGGCTCGGGCCAGCCCAAAATCAGCCAGCTTGATGGCACCTAATTCATTGATGAGAAGGTTCTGGGGCTTTAGATCACGGTGGATGACCCGATGGGAGTGGCAGAAATTTACTCCTTGGAGCAGCTGGAAGAGGTAGCTCTAGAACAGAAGGGCAGAGGCTTAGTGGGAGTATAACTGGGTCTGGGTAGGTAGGAGGCACCATCATCCCCACCCTCTCTTATTTCATGGTACCTTGACCAGATGCAGGGGAAGTTCTGTGGCTGCAGCTGAGTCCATATATTTCTTCAGGTCCTGGCTGAGGAACTCAAACACCAGGTACAGTTTTTTCTCACTGTGCACCACATCCAGTAGCCTGATGAGAAGATTCTAGTCACAAAAAACTAGGAGCATTCCCAGTCAGGGGGAGGTAGGGTGGGGAGGGCCCCTCATTCTCTTGGGCCTCTCCCCTCTAACTTACCTGACGATATTGGGGTGCTTAAGTTCTTTGAGAAGGGAGATCTCCCGAATGGCAGTGCTTGGGACACCCTCCGTCTCCCTGCAGTAAGGGATGGGTTGCGGGGGATGAGACTGGAGGCAGGAGGCACGATCTAAGGACGCAGCATCTAGCTTGAGGGCCTTGCCCAATCGTCCTCCTCCTGAGATGTCCCCCTGCCCACACCCTCACCCCTGACTCTGTGGGTACGAGAACAACCCTCTCTGTCTGAAGCAGGTGTCTCAAGCTTGGAATCCCCCCCACACACACCTGGGTACAAGGAGAGGGGCAGAAAGGTGGGGGAGGACAGAGGTTAGGAACTGAATGTGAGCCCTGCGGCTGGGAAGGTGGGAGAAGGCCACGGCGGGCGCCCGGGGGAAGGTGGCCCCTGCCCGGGCACTCACGAGTCCAGGCGAATCTTCTTCAGGGCCACGAGCTGGCCGGTCTGTCTGTTCCTCGCCTTGTACACCACCCCGTAGGTGCCCTCCCCGATCTTCTCCACCTTCTGGAACACGTCCATGCTGGCGCTGCCTGCCTGGGGGTCAGAGGGCCTGCCCTGAGCATGCCTGGCCCCCCTGGCACCACCACCAGACCCCTGGGTGACCTGCCCCTCCATCCCCGCTGCCCCCTCCTGGCAGTGCCCTGGCATGGGGCTCATCCCCCCCTGCCCCACCCTCAGGCTCTCTTCCACCCTTGGGGCCTGTGAGCTCCGGGGCCTGGGGACAGGTCCTCCAGGGCACTAGGAGGCTCCCCAAGCCTGAAGCCAAGCCCCCCACCCCGGCCTGCCCGCTGCTGCCCACTACGGGGAGCAGGGAGGACCAAACCTCCTGTCCCTCCTGTGTCCTCTCTGCTCCCTCCCACCTCCCCCACTCCAGCTCAGGCTCCCTCAGGGGCACCCTGGGAACAGCCTGGAGGTCAGAGGTCAAAGGACAGCCCCAGGAGCCTCGGAGGCAGCCTTGGTGCCAGCAGGCTTTCGGGCCTAGTGCCTGCCTTCCCTGAAGGCCCTGCTTCAGGCCCTGCCCCGGGCCTGGGGCCTTCCAAGGGCCCCCCTCCCTGCACAGGGGCCCTGGGGGTCCCTGTCCCTCTCCCCCCTCCCCCACAGGAAGGTCACCAAGCACTCCAGGACCCAGCCCTTCCTCCTTCTGCGGCAGGTTCCCACACAGCCCTGGGGAGGCGTGAAGGGCCAGGCCCTTTGTCCTGGACTTCCAGGCCATAGCGGTGGGGGGGGGGGGGGGCAGTCCTCCCCTACCGACCCCAACCCCAAGAGCCCAAGTCAGAGTCCCCAGCCTTGGGGGTCATCTCGTAAGCAGTTCATCTCCAAATGTAACATTCTGGTGTTTGGGGCTCCCCCAGGGGGTTTCCTCAGAGAACGCTCCACAGAGAAGGCTGAGGCCCACAACATGGCTTCTGTAGCTGGAGGGCTGGAGGGGCCTCCCCAAGGCCGTCCTGGTCACCCCATCGCGGCTGATAACCTGGTAGACTCACCCTGGCCCAGGCTCTTAGGTTTCTTTATTTGTCCATGGGTTCCTCAGTCCCTTGAGTCTCATGTCTTTTCATGTCAAATAAAGGTTGTCTTACATCTGACAGGTACCCCTGGACCACACGTGTAGTCCTTTCTTCTGCTGTGCTTTGTGTATGGAAATGCTCACTGTATTTGGTGTCAGCTAAGTTCAGAATAAATTAATTACTGTTAAAAAGAAAAGCTATACCTAAGCTTTATTTAAGAGATTTCCCTGGAATAAATCTCTGAGGGTGGAGGTGATAACCAAAGAAAGAAACTTTGCCCCCAAGGACGCGACCTGGTCCACATGGGATGGGGGTGAGGAGGATTGGTCCATAGGTCACACAAAAACCACCTCATATGAATGCATGCCCAGCCCTCTAGAAAACAGAAAATATTTCTTCCATTAACCTTCATCACCATCTCCCCAAAAATGTGTCCGGTAAAATAAATGGGCCCTTTGGGGAAAGAGGTATTTGGTCCCTTAGAGCTCTGTTTTCACACTAGCATATGGGCTACGATGGACAGAAACAGATGAATGTTGGAGTGCCTTATACAGCCCACCCAGAACTCTGGGGTGGGCTTATATCTGCCTGCCTGTAGGACATTACTACCTTCTCTGGGGATTCCTTCCAGTATTACAATATGGGGATTCATCTTGGCACACCATTCCCTCTAGCATAGTAAGGGACATGGGTCAGACTAACGCCTTTGCTCCAGGCAAAGACCAACAAATCTGTCAAGGTCTGGGTGCAAATCAGGACTGGGAGTTGTCCTTGCTCTCCTGCCCACGTTCTGGACTGCCCTCCTCTTGCCGATGTTCCCTCTCCTGGTGATACTTCCTCTGATTCTGGATGGCTTGTTCTAACAAAGGCAGGTTTATCCCCTCCACACAAGTCAGCACACGAGCCTTTACCATGGAAACCTTATCTGAAAGATATAAACAGCAGTGCAAATGGTTTCAGAGGGCAGATGCCAACACCACACAATGCCACACACATTGTGGCAACAGCCCATCCCCCTTACATTTTATTCCTAGTTTTTGCCATTGGGCAGGAGCTGGGAAGGAGAGAGAACCAATGACATAAAGGATGCTGAAATAACCTATAGATCTTTTATCCTCAAATTAAACATCTGTAGGCAGGATAAGGCAAAGGGGAAAGGGGCATGTATTTTGGAATCAAAAGGGTAACTGGAGGACTTGGGGGCATGAGCTCATCCCCACTCCCCACCCTCCTCATGCTATTTACTTCCTGCATCTCTCCTCTCCCATTTCAGGCCCCCTGAGGGAGGTATCCCAATGACCATCCTGAATGCCCTTAACATGGAGGGAGCTTCCTCAACTTCTTATAATTCACTCAGATCTGCGTAACTGGGACAGAGAGGATGTGACAGTGGTCAGTGGTCAGTCATATGACTCTGAGGTCAGTATATAAATGACTTATTTCTTAGGTACTCACCACAGACCTCATTCTGTTGTTTGTCTGGTAGGAGGAATTCCAGGACTCACTCCTCCCCAAATCTGTCTAACGTTTGATCTTATCAATGTGCTTTTCCATGTGTGCTTTGGAACCTGGGCTGTCAGGTTTACATTTGATCTTTGATCCCTGGTGTTTCACTATATACTGGATGTGTTTTCTTTTAGGTTTGGGGATAAGAAGTGGGGGTAGACAATAATCATAATCACTCATATTAATACCTGTCAGTTTATAAAGCACTCTCACAGCAACCTTACAACAACCTTGAGCTATAGGCAGTATATTATTATCCCTATTTGTCATATGGGGACACAGTCTCAGAGAACTGAAGTGACTTACCTATGATCACAAAGCTAGAAACAAATGAAACCTGACCTCAGGCCTTCAGACCCTGAGTCCAAAACTCTTTCTTTTTTGTTTTTTTTTTTCAAATTGAATTATTTTGTTTTGAGTGTTCTACAATCACTTCCATATATCTTAGATTTTTTTCCCCTCTCTCCCCTTCCACTCCTTCCCTGAGATGGCATACAATCTTATATAGGTTCTACACATATATTACTATTAAATATATGTTGCACAGAAGAATTAAAATGAATGGGAAAAACCATAAAACAAAACAGAACATAATACAAAAGAAAATGGTCTGCTTCATTCTGCAGTCCAATTCCATAGTTCTTTCTCTGGATGTGGAAGGCGTTTTGCCTCAAGAGTCCATTGGAAATTTAAGTCCTTGCATTGCAATGAAGTGCTAAGTCTACCAAAAAAATTCCTCACACACTGTGGTTGTTGCTATATACAAAGTTCTCCTGGTTCTGCTCACTTCATTCAGCAACAGTTCATATAAGTCTTTCCAGGCCTCTCTGAAGTCTTCCTGTTCATCTTTTCTTATAGTACAATAATATTCCATTGCATTCATATACCATATACTTGTTCAGCCATTTCCCAATTGATGGGCATCCCCTTGATTTCCAGTTTTGGGCCACCACAAAGAGAGCTGCTATAAATATTTTTGAACATGTGGGGCCCTTTCCCATTTCTATGATCTCCCAGAAGCAATATTGCTGGGTCAAAAAGAATGGACATTTTTGTAGCCCTTTGGACATAGTTCCAAATTGCTCTCCAGAATGGCTGGATCAGCTCACAGCTCCACTACCATATTCTGCTTTTCCAAGAATAATACTTTTCACTCTAAGAGGCTCAAGTTATTTGGAGACAAACACTTCTTGTCTAAGAGGAAGACTAAAGTACTTCCAGTTGCTCCAAGTTCCTGAAACTGAATTTAGGAACTACCACTGCTCAAGGCACAAGTGTTTTGGTTTTACATATTAAAGTATATAACAAGCTTTCCAAACAAATGACATAAGGGTTATTTATTTCCTTTAACTACAATTCTCCTTTATTGTGGTATACTTAGGTTTACAAAGCCTAACGTAGTACCATGCAGGTGTAGGCATCTAAAAAACGTGTGCATAGCTGAATTGTAATTAAAAGGTGTAGAGGACTGAAATCAGAATACCCGAGTTTTGATCTGAGCCACTAGATGGCACAGTGCATAGAGCACAGGCCTTGGAGTCAGAACACCTAAATTCAGATCAGCCTCAGACATTTGATGGCTGTGTGACCCTGGGCAAGTGACTTAACCCTGTTTGCCTCAGTTTCCCCACCTGTAAAATGAGGTGGAGAAGGAAATGGCATTTTTGCCAAGAAAACCCCAAATAGGGTCACAAAGAGTCGGACACGCCTAAAACAACTGAATAAGCTCTGATCCCACTTCTTCTACTAAGTAGATGTGTGACCTTGAATGAGGAACTGGCCCCTCCTAAGGTGGAGTTCACTCCTCTGCAAAAGGGAGAGGTTTGCACAGGGCAAAAAAATCCCTGACATTTTGCAAGCTTGAAGGATAATGATGAGGTGTATGGAGAAAACCTAAGACTTGCTTCACTATTCCCCTGAGCCTCACAGGGAACAAATGAAATATTTAGGTGTTTAAAGCCTTCCACTGAACCTCTTCCTTCATGTCCCATCCCTTAAGTAGCATGAGCAGCATGGCCTATAAAGACCTGTCAAAAGTCTCTTGTGGAGGCTGCTGTTTCGTAATCATCTTCAACATTTTGATCTTTATTTAAACAATTCTGTTCAGAAGGAATCATTGACCATAAATGTTTAATTTAATTTACAGCTGCTCCATTGCTTCTATAAATTCCTGGGGCCAACCTATCACATTTTTCTTTAATCTTAAGCATCTTGAGAATTGGTTCATAAATATACATTTGTTTTGCTTCACTATTCTGACAGATTACAAGAAGGAGCTTTTACTGCCAGTGGCAGAAGCATGAGATTTTGGAAAGTGACAGATACCAAAAAAAAAGAAGCATGAATAAAACATTTTTTAAATGCAGAGTAGAAAGCAAAAATAAGTACACAATGGGACACAAATTGTGGTACTACCTTATTAAACATGTGTGTATGTGTATATATATATATACATATATAAATATATCTTTTTTAAAATCCAAATTTTTTATTTTTTAATTAAATTAAAACCCACATTTAAAAAACCAATTTGTATGAACAGAATTTCAGTTTCTTATATAATCTTACTGTATATTGAAATGTTTGCATTTGTTGCTTATTAAGTTTACTAAAAAATTAAAAAATTAAAAATTCACTATTAAAAATTGATTATAACTGAGATTGCTACAGCTATGATTCTAAACATGCAATCACATTCAGTTCTTTAGAAAGCATTAAATGCATTAGCTGAAAAAATAAAATTAGGTTACTATAGATTGCTAAGATTCCTTCCATCTCACATTTTAGGTTTCCAGGTCTAGGCTTGCCTCTCCTTGTGGGTGAAAGTACATGTGAACCTAGTCAGGGGATTAAGTGGATATTCAAGATGATGGGTTGTGGGGAGGTGACTCAGAGTTAAAGTGATGTCACAAATGAAAAGGTGTTTGAGGTTTGACACAGTAATCTTTCTGGCTTCCCATTCTAGTTCTCTCTCAGTACCTTACTAAAGATACCATTAGACTGTGACCTCCTTGGGGGCAAGCGCTGTCTTTTGCCTTCCCTTGTAGCACCGGTGCTAAGAACAGTGCCTGGTACACACTAGGTGCTTAATAAATGCTTATTACCTAACATGGCATCCCATCCTGTGTCTCTCAGGGGTGTTTTCTGAGCTAGGAATTGTAAGGGATGATTGAATTTTGTTTCCACAAAAATCATGTAAACCCAAGGAATCTTACTCATCAGAAGGTCTCCTACTTATCAGTTACTTCAAGAAATAAAAATTGGGGCAGGGAAGGGGGGGAGGGGGCTCAGAGGTTGAGAGCAGACATTCTCTCTGTTCTCTGAGCAGGCCTTTTTCCTGTGTCAAAAACTCCAGGTCAGGTGAAGTTTCTTGAAGGATGCGGCCCATTAACCCGGACTGCTATTTTAGATAAACAGACTTTTCTTATGGATATCCTGGCTTGAACCTTCAACTCACACTTTTGTCAACTCTCTTAGCAATTGAGAAAATTCCTTTCTCATGCTGTGCAGATCATAAAATTTGAGTGATGAAGACATCCAGAGTTGGAATTGTTCTAAAAAGTATTTATGGTTTGTCGTTCCTTTACTAAATAAAGTATCAAGAGAATGGGGGTGGGGGGTCTGAAATGTGAAATGTAATTGGGGGGGGTGGGGTGGAGAATTAGGTAGTTGGGAACAAGCTGTGAATCCTGAAGTACCCAGCCAATGGGGAGCAGGGGAGGGAAATGTGAATCGGGTTAAGGGATAAAAGGCTTTGTAATTGTCTGAAAGAATGTGCCTCCTTATAGATCACCCAGTCTCTTGCAAGAGAATAATAATTGAAGATCTTTTTTCCTGAATTCATTGGTGGCAGGGTGGAGTTTTTTTTTAGGATGATTATTTCTGGCAGAATTATCAGCAACTCCATGTTAAAGATGTATGGGGCAAAAAGCCCTGAATTTGGAATCAAAAGACCTGGATGTGAATCTCAACTCTGCTTTCTGACCTCATGCAATTTATTTCCATTCTCTGAGGCTCAATTCATGGAATAGAATTTGACTGTTGGAAGGTACCCTAACAGCCATCTAGTCTAATCCATGTATGAAACCCCACTATAACATACCAGACAAGCGGTTGTCCTCCCTCTACTTGAAGACCTTCGTGGAATGGGACCTCATCAGCCCTTAAATTAGCCCATCCCACTTCTGAACCACTTCAGTTGTTAGAAAGTTTTTCCCAACGTCATAATTTTCTCTTGAATAAAATGAAGAGGGTCTGAAGATGTCCTCCAGCTTTAGTATGCTCTGAACCTATGTCCAGCCTTTTTCCTTTACAAGGTAATTGCAGCCAGCAAGTATAAGTCCTAGGGTGAGCTGACCCAGAATTCAGTCCTAAAATGCAGGTTGCTTTGAAACTCAAGAGTGTGTTGTCACCTTGGAAGTGGGGCATCCTGTCACATATAGGCACCATTCTGTGGTGACTGATGAGTTATCGACAATCAGGGTTTCTTATACTTTTTCCACTCATGACCCCATCAGTGCTTCTTAAACTGTGGGACCCATATAAGAAGTGCTGAATAACCAAAAATGAAGTGACGCGTTTGAGCAATAGGAAGAACTAAGCCAAATCAGGACAACGTGTGGCCCTAAATGGTCCACACTGGTTATCTACCTGCTCTCTCACTTAAATCCCATTATCACGCATGTCATGGCATCACCTTCCTGATGTCACGGTCCTCTTTGAGAATGAAGGACAAACAACAGCGACACACTGGACGTACTGAAAAGATAACTAGATTTGGAATCCTTGAACACAGACTCAAGTCATAACTTCTTTTTACCAGCTAGTACTATTATCTCCGTTTTGTTGTTGTTCAGCCATTTTTCAGCCATGCCTGACTCTTTGTGACCCTGTTTGGGGTTTTCTTGGCAAAGACATTAAAATGCTTTGCCATTTCCTTCTCTGGTTCATCTTACATATGAGGAAGTGAAGCAAACAGCATTAAGTGACTTGCCTAGCATCACAATGCTAGTAAGTGTCTGAGGCTGGATTTGCATTCAGGTCCCCAGGGCTGGAGCTCTATCCACTGTGCCCCCTAGCTGCCCTATTTCCATTCTACAGATGGGGAAAACTGAAGATCACAGAACAAAGTGACTTGCTCAGGGTCACAAAGCTAGTGAGTGTGTGAAGAAGGACTGGAACTCAGATCTCCATGACTCCAAGTCCACCCCTCTATCCACTTTTCCATTCATTTTCCTTTAGGAAAGACTTGGAATCATTATTACAATTTGTTCTAGTCATAACTTCCTTATTTAGTAGCTGTGTGACTGGACAATACCAATGTGGAAACATACTAAAAATCTCCTTCTAAGTTTATCTAGAATGATTAAGAAAAACTCTCTCTCTGCTCTAAAAAGCCTTTTCTGAAATCCTTGAAAAAGCCCCTTGGGAAAGTGAGTTCTAAGTCTGAGGACAGAAGGTTTCTCTTGGGGAAACGGATTGAGGGCGATCACCAAACTTAACTGTTCTTGTTCACCATCTGAGGTCTTGACCAAGAAAGGAGAAAGGGTCAAGAAATCAAGGAAAGGAATGAGGTCCCTTTGTTTGCTCTAGGAGGGAGTGACCTGGTTACTCAACTACTCTTGAATATTAACCCAATCTGTGTTTTAATATATCTTTTCTTTGTTCAAGATTCCTATAATAAATGGCACCTAAAACTATCTTGGGGCAAAGAGTCATATCAGAGGGCATAGAGAGCTCTACTTATTTGGGCATCTCTCCCTCTAAGACAGAAATACTTGAATATTAGTTTAACATTAAATTGAACAAATTGTCCAAAATACTTGAGCCTAAAACTGCAGAGTTCAGTGTTAGTAATAATGCTTTTTCTTTGACATCAAAAAATAACTGACATTATGCATGCAAAGGACTTTGCATTATTACACCCATTATCTTAATACACCCAAAAATCTTGTGAAGTAGATGTCACAAGTATTATTAATCCCATTTTACAGATGATGTTGAGCTATGACATTCTAACTTTCAAGCTATTCTCAGCAATGATCAAGTGAACAAGATATTTGCTAAATTTTCCCTTTACCTGGTGCCAAAAAGTAGATCCTAGGTAGTTGGAAGTCTGTTTTCCATATACCTCCCTGAGTCCAAAAGGAAGAACACAAGGTAAAAATCCAAGTGACTTCACTCTTACACTATTAACATTGATGGTTTGTGCCAGAATTTCTGAAGCTTTTCCACTGTTGCATTTTCTTAGGCGTTTTACTAAGTTTTAATGAATTTACCTTCTCTCTCTGTGGCTTATGGGAAAACCCTCCTCCCCCAATTTAGATTGTACTAAAATTCCCAATTTTTTCCCTGTAAAGGAAAAAGGAAGAGTTACTCAGTACGAAATTATAGGGATGTGACTATCATGGTTGACAGAGTGAGTGTTCAAATAACACAGAGGTAGGAATGGAATGGGGAATAGGATGGGTATGAGGCATCTGAGGAACATCAAGCTTTATTATGTGGTGCAGGATGGTAGGGGCATCAAGAAAAGGAAAAAGAGGCACTCAGTGATCAGCAATAAGTCAGCTGGAAAATGATTGAGAACAGGAAGTAGCCAACTGTTTGGAGAGTGGGGAAGGGGGTGGGATTTGCTGCAGTAGCCAAAGGCTGGAAGCAAAGTCAGTACCCTTTCCTTGAGGACTGAATGAAGCAGTCACATGTCAGCATCCTGAATGGTAAGAAATGAAAAATATGACAAGTTCAGAGAACCCCAGGAAGATTTGCAAAACCAGGAGAATACTATAAGCAAGAAGACTACACTGAAATGCAAATATTGACTCAAGAAGGCAATAAAATAGACCGACTTCTATCCATGGGGGAGGGAGGGACATCTACAGATTCCAAACATTGCATAAATGGTAGCTAGGTGGTACAATGGATAATAGAGCACAGGACCTGGGGTCAGGAAGACCTGAGTTCAAATCGAGTTTCCGGCATTTACTACCTATGTGATTCTGGGCAAGTCACTTAACCTCTGCTCACCTCGGTTTTTTCAAATGTAAGATGGAGATAATAATAGCATTCACCCTCCAGGGAGGTTGTGAGGATCAAATGAGATAACATCTGTAAAGCACTCAGCACAGAGCCTGGCACGTCGGAGGAGTTATAGAAATGGTTTCCTTCCTTTCCTCCTTCCTTGCTAAATTCAGTCCTGATGTTCATGGGTTTTGTTTGACTGTTCTGCTTTGTTACAAGGGAGGGTTCTTTCAGGAAGGGAAGAGGAAGGAGGATATACCAGGAAATGATTATGGTGTAAAAAAAAGAAGAAGAAGGCATCATTAAAAGGCAAAAAGAAAGAGCACTGATTGGACTTGGAGTCATAGAGATCTGAATTCAAATTCTGGCTTGGACACTTCTCCAGTACGTGACTTTGGTTAAAATCCTTCCCATCTCAGAATCTTCATTTTCACAAGTGTAAATAACAATGCTTACAATGCCTTCCTAATTTAAGGCTTAGTGCTGTAGCCACAGCACATCTACATATGCCTGAACAACAAGAATGGAGTGTGTGGGAAGACCTTGACCCATATGAATCCAAGGAGCTTTGAACCTGCCCAGCTAGTTGATTAGTGTATAGTGCACAGTGCTTAGAAACCAGTTAGGCATATTGATAGATGGGCTTTGTCCACCTTGGTTTCCTCATCCATAATCTGGGGATAATAATAGCACCTACCTCCCACAGCTGTTGTGAGGATCAAACAGATAATATCTGTAAAGTGCTTTGGCAAATTTTAAAGGGACTGATAGATACCAGCTATTATTACTACAGAGGAGGAAGGAGGGAGAATCATAAAGTACCTTCCACAGTCATTGGGTGCTATCAGTGGAAAGTCTACCAAGGGTAGGAGCTGGGAGGTCTTCTCTTCAGAGGTCTAAGCCTTTTTCACTTACTTCTTTACATCTAGCTTATTCTCCTCATTTTGCAAGTGTCCCCTTATTTCTCTGAATGCCCCAAATTTGTTATTTCTTACCACTCCAGTGTATTCCATAACACTGATATGTTATAACTTTGCTTCTAGGTCTTTGGCTACCACAGAAAATTCCAGCCCCTTTCCCACACTCTCTGCTCTTTTCCAAGTAGTGTTCTTTATCTTTTCCAATACTACCAGGCAAGTAAAAAGAAAAATTGGAGGTCCTAAAGAAGAGATCACAGAAAGGACCTCTCCCACCTTCCCTGCCAGATCTTTGCAAGGCAGGCACTGTTGGTGTGCCTTTATGTTCATTTGTTTTTCCTCTTCTCTGACCACAAAACTCACCAAGTTTATGACCTTTAAAATTTCACTTTAATTTGTTGTCTTTCTGAAGAACCCCCAGGAGGTTACCCAGAGTCCTGAAATCTCACTAGAGACATGCTGTACCTCTAGCTAGAACACAGGACAAGGTCCAGGTAACACTTGAGGGCAATGCTCCGAAGTTGGGGGTTATTTCATCTTTGCAAAAGGTCTTTCTCACTCACCCCTGTCCTTCTCCACAATCAGTCATATGGGTTGGATATCTGTAAACTTGAAGATCTAAACAGGATTATGATTTTAAATTGAAAGTCATTTCAATTTAATTAAATGTGTTACTTAGGTAAATCCTATTCTGGGTGTGTGTTCCTTTCTCCCTGCCCCAGTTGAAAAGCAGTGTGCCAAAGGGAAGATGAGGTCAAGCAATTAGGAGTAAAGTCCTTCTTACTGCTGGTGAAATCAGCTTCTCAGTGAAATCCCCGGAGTGTCAAAGTCCTCAGAAACCACCGTTACCCTAGTTTCTCCAAGGGAGAATGAACAAAGTCCTAGGAACTAGCAAACAAACACTGTAAGGTCAAAGGTGACTGACTCCCTTTCCCGACCTCTTCTGTATTATGTTCCCAATTAATATTCCCTTCACCACCACCACCACCTCTCTCCCCACCTTCCTGCCTCTTCCCCCCTCTCTTCACCCCAGTTGTTTCTTTTCATCCTCTGCACAATCTACTTTCCTTGCTTCTAACCTGAGACCTTCAAGACAATCACACCTGATATCAAATACTTTGCCCAATCATCATATAAGGGAGTTTCTGTGCTCTAGGGTTGATAATGCAAAGGTCAGTGAAGAAAGCACTGTTGTAACATTCACTATGACAAGGTTAGCCTTGACTCCTGGGGGATCCCAGGGTGTTCCCAAGCTATTATGCCCCAGAGAGACAAAGATTCCAAGGTCGGTGCTCACCATTGCTCCGTTCATACTCCCCCAGTACAATATACAGGGACCCTGGCTGGGCTTGGAATGGCTCCACCAACTTGGTACAGATGTAGACCTGATGCTGGACCGATTCATGCTGAGCAACTAAAGTAACTCTGGACCGAACCATATCATAACAATGGAACCTAAAATTAAGTGAAAGGAGAATTGTTACTGCCTCTAGCCAGGCCCTTAATCAAGTTCAAAAGGACAGTCTTAAAGAAAAAGATTGCACAGAAGGAAAGATGAGACCCACACTCACCTGCCAAACGTTCTCACAGTTTCTCCTTCTGGGACTACACCAGAACTGATCTCCCAAGGAAAGTAATAGATCCCAGCTCTGGGAAGCATCCTTTTAGTGCCTGTAATCAGACAGGGTTTGAAGAACCCAGTTAATTTGCAGGAAACAAAAGATGCAATGCTGTAAAAACCTGAGACTTACAGATACAACTGGTTGGAAGCACCGCCACAAAAGGATGAATTTTAGACATTTGGAGACCTCCCCAATCTTTCCTCTTTTGGTGTTTGGTTCCATCCATTTTATTAAATTCAATGAGTACTTATTTGAACCCCACTGTATGTCAAGCACAGCTAGAAGGTGCAGTGGATAGAGTGTCAGGCCTGGAGTCAGAAAGATTCATTTTCCTAAGTTCAAATCCAGCCTCAGACACTTACTAGCTCTGTGATCCTGGACAAGTCACTTATTCCTGTTTGTCTCAGTTTCCTCATCTATAAAATGAGCTGAAGAAGGAAATGGAAAACCATTCTAGTATCTTTGCCAAGAAACCCCAAAGAGTCACAAAGGTCACAAAGAGTCAGATATGACTGAAATGACTGTACAACAAACATGCCAAGCAGTTTGACATAGTAGAGGCAGAAAGAGTCAAAGAATCAGGCAGATATGAGTTCAAGTTCTCCCTTGCCCCTGAAACGGATGGGCTGTGTGATCCTGGACAAGTCACTTCACCTTCCAGTGTTCCAGCTCTGAAACATAATATAATTATTAATAATAGCTAACGTTTACATAGTGCTTACCTTGTGACAGGCACTGTGCTAAGAGCTTTATACAGTATTACTTAATTTGATCCTCACACTCTGGGAGTTGGGATTATGATTTTATATATATATATATTATTAAATATATTAGTTATATATATATATTTCATAGATGAGAAAATTGAGGCAATAGAGATTAAGTGACTTGTCCAGGGTCACACAGCTGCTAAGCGTCTGACTCTGTATTTAGACTCAGGTATTTCTGAGTCCAGGTCCAACACTCTATCCATAGCACCACCTCTCACAAATTAAGTGGACAAAGAATATCAAATAGACTGATCTGACTGGAACACAGGGTTATGTGTGTGAGGGGGGTTAATGTGTAATCATGCCTTAGAGATGGGTTGGAGTCAGTTTGTGAGGGGGTTTAAAAGCAAACAGAAGAGTGTATATTTGATTCTAGAAGCAATAAGGTTCTTCTGGGATGCAGGGAATGACAAAGTCAGATCTACATTTTAAAAACATTAATACAACAGTCATTTGGAATTTGGGTTGAGTTATTACCAGGCAAGAGGTAATACAGGCTTGAGCTGAGGTACTGGCTGTGGGAATAGAGAGGGGAGGGCCAGATGTGAGAGATGTGGTAGAGACACAATTTACAAGATCTGGAGATTGATTGAATCATAAGATCATAGATTTAGAGCTCAAAGGAAGCTGAAAGAGTATCTTGTGTAATCCCTTATACAGATGAGGAAATAGGTCTAAGAGGTTAAGTGACTAACCCAAAGTCACGCATAGGGGAGGTGGAGGATGAGCAAGAATGATGAATCCAGGATGGCATCTAGAGATGTAAAACATGGGTGACTGAAAGCATGGTTGTGCCTTGGCAAAAAATACAGTGAAGTCAAGAAATGGAGTGGGGCTTAGAGGGCAAGTTTTCTACATCACCACATCAAGATCTTAGTGACTGAGTTACTTCCAAGTCTCTCTCCCTCATTTTTCAAGCCAAGCTCTGAGGCCAGTCAATTAGTGCCATTCAGATCCAGTGAGTGATATGTAAGCATAAGAATATGGATTGGGACCTTCAGGTCATCCACTGACAGTTATAGTTCCACGCTGCTGGAACCAGCTCTTTTACTGCTCTCTCCACCACCTTTGTCCCCGTTGTTTTGTTTCGTTTTCATCGACAAATATTCATAGAATGCCTCTGTGCAAGAGTTCAAATCCTATCTCTCAGATGCTTACTTCTGTGTGACCTCTGGCAAAACGCTTACCCTCCTTGGGCCTCAGTTTCCCCATTTGTAAAATGAGAGGTTTGAACTAGGTGTCCCCAAAGGTTCTTTCTCAAGATAATGATCTCAAGATAAGTTCCCTTTACCTTTCCCACAGAGAGGTATTATCATGGGATAATAGTTTCAGGGCTGTCAAACATTATCTGATCCAATTCCCTCAGACAAAGAAAGGGAGACTGGAGAAGTTATAAGATTTTTTCAAGGTTATGAAGTCTAAAGAACCAAGTCAGGATTCAAGTCAGCACTTTTTCCACCTTGCTGCCTCCTGTTATCAAGTAAAAAATTGAGGCCATCCACTATGAGCTCTCTCATCTCCCCTATCCATGCTTCTGAATGCTTATACACATTTATTCTATGTCTCCTGTATTCTAGTCCCCAAAACAGAGGTAGTCCTTCTCTTGGTCAAGGCTATCCCTTTCCAACCTTATCTTTGATTCCATCCTCTTGTTTCTTCTTAGATTTTTGTCCTAAGCCATTCCTTTCCCCCTCTCATCTTCAGTCTCTCCCTTTCTACTCATTAGTTCCTTGCTTCTTATATAGATATGCCCATGGCTCCCCATACTTAAAACTTTCCCTAGGATGTCTATCAAGTGGGCAATGGCTAAAGAAGCTGTGGTATATGATTGTGATGGAATACTATTGTGCTATAAGAAATGACAAGCACACACCAGTGCACCCAGCTATGGTTCTTGCTTCAACAGTGTTTGCAAGGAACAGATCTGGGGTCCCCTCAGCTCTCCTTGCTTTTAAACTTCACCTTTCTGCAGCCCTCCAGCCCCTGGGACCATTCCCCTCCCCCAGCCTCCAAGACCATCTGTCCCCAACCTCTGGTACCAGCTGCCTCCTCCCTTCACTGTTGGTGCCATGAACTCTAGCTCCCAGATCTGCCAAAACTCCTCCAAGGCCAAGGCAGCTGTCACCACTTGACCAACCTGTACCTGCAGGCCTCCCACTCCTACCTATCCCTGGGTTTCTATTTCAACTGCGATGATGTCGCCATGCCTAGGGTGTTGCACTTTTTCCATGAGCTGGCAAAGGACAAACTCGAGGGTGGGCAGTGCCTTAAGTGGCTCCAGAACCAGCACTTGGGCTGTGTCCTCCTCCAGCCTGTGCAGAAACCTGCCCAAGATGAGTGGGACTGATGAGGGCTGGAAAGGGGTGTGAGACCTCCACAAAGACCAGGGTACCAGGGCAGGTCATCTGGAGAAGAATTCACAGACTCAGGTATGGTTGAAATCAAGGTAAAGATTTATTACGCTTTTCAGGGGGCAAGAGTTCTTAGGGAACCTGCAACCTTAGAGGGGTACAGGGAAAATTTACACAGTATATTCTATAGTATTACTTGTGCCAAATATGCTAACTAGGTGTTTGGGGGTAGGATTAGGGAGTGGTTAAGGAGTGGTCAGTTCTTAAAGGAATATGCACTTTTGGTATCTACTGCACAGGCATTTTACCCAAAATTCATCAGGAAATAGCCTGGGGGGGTGGGTAACCTGGGGGTGTGGTTTTAGGCCTGAAACATCACTAAGTCAACCAATGGTCAAGGCTGACCAGGAAAAACCAGGCTTCTCTCGTCAACGTCTTGTTAGACAAGATTAATGTAAGGGAGTATAGGTATGTCTGAGTCTAGGATATACATGATTGGTGAGTGAGTAGTAAATGTCATTATGACCCAGTGCACAGCCCATTCAGCCAGTACACAGCTGGTTAAGCCTAATGCGTTCTACAGGTGCAGTTGTCTACCATAGTAGGGAGATAACGGTTGTTGCTAGGGCAGCCTGTGTCCTTAGAATGGAGAGAAACTACCTGAGATAGTATTTTGAGGCTAGGGAGAAATGTGATTTTTAAAGAAAAATGTGATTTTAGAATCGGGGTCCATGTACATGCAACCAAGCACCCCATCAGGGCCAGTAGCTTGAATGCCCCAAAGGGTGCCCTAAGCCTGGAGAAGGGCTCAGTTAGTTGCTCAGTCCTCTCCTAAACATTCTCCCCCCTTTTCCGCTTCCCAGCCACTGTTATCTTTTAGTTCTGGTTGATTCTACCTACAGGCTTTTATCTGTCCCTTCTTTTCAATCCCATAGCTGCCACACAAACTCAGTCCTTCACTGTCCTTCACTATCTGTGACTTGGACTACTGCAATGGAGTCATCTCTTCTCCCTCTGAGTCCTCCACAAAGTTGCTTGATATCTTAAGCCCTCCATAATCTAACCCCAAGCCTACCTTTCCAGCCTTACTTCACATTTTTCCCTCAGAAAATCTTTCCAGCAAGGAATAGTGTATTTATCAGATTTATGAAGAAGGGAAGAATTTTTGACTAAACAAGAGATAGAAAACATTACGAAGTGCAAAATGGATAATTTTGATTACATTAAATTGAAATGTTTTTGCACAAACAAACCCAATGCAACTAAGATTAGGAGGGAAGCAGAAAACTGGGAAAGAATTTTTGCAACTAGTATCTCTGATAAAGGTCTCATTTTGAAAATATATAGATAACTGAGTCAAATTTTTATGAATACAAGTCTTTCCCCAATTGATAAATGGTCAAAGATTATGAACAGGCAGTTTTCAGAGGAAGAAATCAAAACTATCTATAGTCATATGAAAAAATGCTCTAAATCACTATTGATTAGAAAGATGCAAATCAAAACAACTCTGAGATACCACATCACACCTATCAAATTGGCTAACATGACAAAACAGGATGATGATAAATGTTAGAGAAGACATGGGAGAGTTGGAACACTAATTCATTGTTGCTGGAGCTGAGAGCTGATCCAGACATTCTGGAGTGCAATTTGGAACTATGCCTAAAGGGCTACAAAAATGTGCATACCCTTTGACTCAGCAATACTGCTTCTAGGACTACATCCCCAAGAGATCATAAAAATGGGAAAGGGTCCCATATGTCCAAAAATATTTATAGCAGCACTCTTTGTGATGGCCAAAAATGGGAAATCAAGGGGATGCCCATCAATTGGGGAATGGTTGAATAATTTGTGGTATATGAATGTAATGGAATACTATTGTGATGTAAGAAATGATGAACAGGAAGGCTTCAGAGTGGCCTGGAAAGACTTATATGAACTGATACTGAGTGAAAGGAGCAGAACCAGGAGAACTTTATACACAGCAACAACAACAGTATGTGAGGATTTTTTCTGGTAGACTTAGAACTTCATTGCAATGCAAGGACTTAAAATATTTCCAGTAGTCTCTTAAGGCAAAATGCCTTCTGCATCCAGAGAAAGAACTATGGAATTTGATCACAGAATGTAGCAGATTATTTTCTTTTGTATTACATTTTGGTTTGTTTTATGATTTCTCCCATTCATTTTAATTCTTCTATGTAACATGACTAAGGTGAAAACGTATTTAATAGGAATATACGTGTAGAAACTATATAAAATTGTATGCCGACTCAGGGAGGGAGGAAGGAGGGAGGGGAAGGGAGGAGGAAAAAATCTAAGTTATATGGAAGTGATTGTAGAACACTGAAAACAAATAAAATAATAAAAAAAGAAAAAAGGAAAAAAAAAAGAAAATCTTGGGGGAGGAGCCAAGATGGCGGACTAGAAAGATACACATATGCTAGCTCCGAACCCACAGCCCATAAATTACCTGTAAAGAAGAACTCCCAACAAATTCTGGAGCAGCAGAAGCCACAGAACAATGGAGTGGAGGAGATATCTGTTTCAGAGAGCCCTGAAAAACTGACCCGAAAGGTCTGTCGTGCCCCAGACTTGGAGAAGAGTCCAGCCCTGTCTCGGCTGTGTGGCACCGAGAGGAGCAGAGCCAAGCAGGCTTCAGGGACAGAATCTCCAGCAGCTGCACAGGTCCCTCCACCCACAGGTCAGTGACAGAATCTTTTTGGCTTGTGGAGAGGGGAGCAGAGTGTCTCCATAACTCAGGCCCCCTCGGGAGGCAGCAGCAAACAGGGGCTCCCAAAGCAGGCAGGAGCTCGGATACATTGCTGAAGGTCTCCCTGTAAACCCCTGAGGGAACTGAGCCTGTGTGGTGGCCCTGCCCCCCACCTGAGCACCTGAACTTAATCTCACACTGAATAGCAGCCCTGCACTGCCCCCACTCCTCTCTCCCCCCCTCCCCCCACTGAAAGCCTTGAGGCTGGGAAGCAGCATTTGAATCTCAGACCCCAAGCGCTGGCTGGGCGGATCTGGAGGTGTGATGGGTGTGGAAAGGAAACTCAGAAGTCAAGTAACTGGCTGGGAAAATGCCCAGAAAAGGAAAAAAAAATAAGACCATAGAAAGTTACTTTCTTGGTGAACAGATATCTCCTCCCACCCTTTCTGATGAGGAAGAACAATGCTTACCATCAGGGAAAGATATAAACGTCAAGGCTTCTGTATCCCAAACATCCATAATTAATATTCAATGGGCTCAGGCCATGGAAGAGCTCAAAAACGATTTTGAAAATCAAGTTAGAGAGGTGGAGGAAAAACTGGGAAGAGAAATGAGAGAGATGCAAGAAAAGCATGAGAAGCAGGTCAATACCCTGCTAAAGGAGACCCAAAAAAATGCTGAAGAAAATAACATCTTGAAAAATAGGCTAACTCAATTGGCAAAAGAGGTTCAAAAAGCTAATGAGGAGAAGAATGCTTTAAAGAGCAGAATTAGCCAAATGGAAAAGAAGGTTCAAAAGCTCAATGAAGAAAATAGTTCTTTAAAAATTAGAATGGAACAGATGGAGGCTAATGACTTTATGAGAAACCAAGAAATCACAAAACAAAACCAAAAGAATGAAAAAATGGAAGATAATGTGAAATATCTCATTGGAAAAACAACTGACCTGGAAAATAGATCCAGGAGAGACAATTTAAAAATTATGGGCCTACCTGAAAGCCATGATCAAAAAAAGAGCCTAGATATCACCTTTCATGAAATTATCAAGGAAAACTACCCTGATATTCTAGAACCAGAGGGCAAAATAAGTATTCAAGGAATCCACTGATCACCGCCTGAAAGAGATCCAAAAAGAGAAACTCCTAAGAACATTGTGGCAAAATTCCAGAGTTCCCTGGTCAAGGAGAAAATATTGCAAGCAGCTAGAAAGAAACAATTCAAGTACTGTGGAAATACAATCAGGATAACACAAGATCTAGTAGCTTCTACATTAAGGGATCGAAGGGTGTGGAATAAGATATTCCAGAAGTCAAAGGAACTAGGACTAAAACCAAGAATCACCTACCCAGCAAAACTGAGTATAATACTTCAGGGGAAAAAATAGTCTTTCAATGAAATAGAGGACTTTCAAGCATTCTTGATGAAAAGACCAGAGCTGAAAAGAAAATTTGACTTTCAAACACAAGAATGAAGAGAAGCATGAAAAGGTAAACAGCAAAGAGAAGTCATAAGGCACTTAATAAAGTTGAACTGCTTACATTCCTACATGGAAAGACAATATTTGTAACTCTTGAAACTTTTCAGTATCAGGGTAGTTGGTGGGATTACACACATACACATACACACACACACACACACACAGCACAGAGTGAATTGAATAGGATGGGATCATATCTTAAAAAATGAAATTAAGGGGTGAGAGAGAAATATATTGGGAGGAGAAAGGGAGAAATGGAATGGGGCAAATTATCTCTCATAAAAGAGGCAAGCAAAAGACTTTTCAGTGGAGGGAAAAAGAGGGGAGGTGAGAGAAAAACATGAAGTTTACTCATCACATTTGACTAAAGAAAGGAATAAAATGCACACTCATTTTGGTATGAAAACCTATCTTACAAGGGGAGAAGGGGATAAACGGGGGGGGGGGGGATGATGGAAGGGAGGGCAATGGGAGGAGGGAGCAATTTGAAGTCAACACTCTTGGGGAGGGGCAGGATCCAAAGAGAGAATAGAAGCAATGGGGGGCAGGATAGGATGGAGGGAAATGTAGTTAGTCTTACACAACATGACTGTTATAGAAGTCATTTGCAAAACTACACAGATATGGCCTATGTTGAATTGCTTGCCTTCCAAAAGGAATGGGTGGGGAGGGAGGGATGAAGAGAAGTTGGATCTCAAAGTTTTAGGAACAACTGTTGAATACTGTTCTTGCTACTAGGAAATAAGAAATACAGGTAATGGAGTATAGAAAGTTATCTGGCCCTACAGGACAAAAGACAAGATGGGGACAATGGAAGGGAGGGATGATAGAAGATAGGGCAGATTGGTAATAGGGGCAATTAGAATGCTCGGTATTTTATGGTGGGGGGAGGGGACAAATGGGGAGAAAATTTGGAACCCAAAATTTTGTGAAAATGAATGTTAAAAGTTAAATAAATTAATTTAAAAAAAAAAAAGAAATGCTGGTTGATTGACTATTCCACTGTATGTAAAATTTTTTTAAATTATCAGACATTTATTTTTCTCCTTCTTAACCCTCCCCTCAGTGGGAAAAATAAACAAAAATAAATCCCTTGTAACAAATGTGAAAAAAAAAAAAAGAAAATCTTTCCAGATCCCCCTCTATAAATGAGCCCTCCTAACACCTGCCACCTGACTCCTGGAAGAAGCTCATATATATTATGCTAGCAGACATACTAGTTTAACTGTTACTCTCTGACACAAGGGACCATTGAGGTGGGGGTGAGGTGGAGGAAGGGTACCCCCACCCAATGACTTATAAGACAAAAAGCATCAATAAAATGGATTATTTAAAAATCATCATGTATCTACTTATCTGCTTAGGCATTGTAAGAATCTAAACTTTACCCTGAGAGCTGTGAATTAGTCTAATCATTCTGGAAAAAAATTTGGAATTAAGTTTAAAAAAAAAAAGACAAACTGTCCATGCCATTTGACTCACAGATACTACTAGCTATATACCCCAAAGAGAATAGAGACAGAAAGATCCCATATATAACCAAATATACATAGCAAAATTTTCTGTAGCTGCAACAAACTGGAAACAAAGTAGTCACCAATCAACTGGGGAATAGCCAATATGGTGGTACATAATGGTAATAGAATACTATTGCTTTGTAAGACACTGAATTCAGAGAAGTATAGGAAAACTTATATGAACTGATGCAGAATGAACTAAACAAAACCAGCAAAACAGTATACCCAATGACAACAAGGCAAATGGAAAAAAGAACAAAAACCCCAAACTAAACAGACGTATAATTATAATGAGCAAATTTGGCCCCAAAGAAGAAATGAGAAAATTCACCTCCTTCTGGAAGTGTGCTGTCAGCTCCAACCATGAGATAATTTATACCCTGAAAATTGGCCCACGCTAGAAATCATGACTTCATTTATTATTTTGTTGATTGTCAAGACTTAAGAAAGTATTAGAGAAAATGTTAATAATGAAGATTAAACTTAATTTCTTTTTGTCTATACATTTTTTTTACCAGCACACCCCTGCCTCCCTCCTTCCCTTCTTTGCAGTGATGGACTACATGTGTAAAACATGCACCTACACTTTAAAACTGTATGGTACTGATTAGTTATATTGAACTTTCTTCCCCTTTCTTAATCTACTGTTACAAATTGAAGGTAACTTGTTGAATAAGAGAGCAGGGACACATTCAGGGATGAATATGATGTGAAAACAAGAAATATTAATAACAATACAAATTAATTTTTTAAAGGAATTCCCCTCCCCCCCAAAACCCCTAAACAACTAAGCTCCTTAAAGGCATAAGCTTTATTTTAGTATTCCTAGATGATGGAGTATAGGCTCTGGGAACCCCCTTCTACTGTCCTTCCTACTTGATCTGGCGTTTGCCTGAGGCCATAAGCCTTTCATTATCACTAGGCCCCAATCTGTTACCCTTAACAGAGCCTAGCCCTCTATTGGCTGCTGCTTCCCACCCTGGATCCTGTCAAAATCCCACTCACTTGGTTCTGACCTCAAGTCATCCCAGTCCCATCAAGACATTCCTTAGACTCCTCCTCAAGACCCTCCCTAGACCCCTTCTCCCAGACTACTAAACCACCCCTAGACCCCTCCCACAATCTTTCTACATATAAACACCATCTTGCTTCCATGAAGGTGCTCAGATTCATTTAGCTCAGATTCTATCTGACCACTGTCAATACAAGCAGCACAAATGGAAAGGCTTAAGAGTCAACTTAATATGTCAGATCTTTAATAAATTTTATTTTTCTTTCGCTAAAAGAGGGCTTGAGGTAAATTCATTTGGGCAAGACCCAGGGTATTGGTATTTTGGGGTCCCAAGTACCCCAAACCTCAACACTAAAGACCAACATAATAATAACATTTAAATCATGTAGTGCTGTAGGGTTGGCAAAATATTTTTCATATACTAGTTATCCATACTTCCACATCACTGGGGTTAGGCCCAAATTTTTTGGTCTCTTTTCATATCAAATAAGTCTGAATTTTTTTTTTCTTTTTCTTTTATGGAGTGTTCCCAGTACCTTATTTTAAAATCTGGACTTAAGTAATTTGGTCACAGGCTATATTATACAATACTATGCATATATTTTATGCATTTCTGAGTTTCTAAACCTTGTCATCTGCTGGTCTTTATGTGTTGTCGGTGGCTTCTGCAAAACTCCAAAAAAAAATTCCCATTTAATTTCATCAACTTTCTGGGTCAGGTAGCTTAGGAGAGATAATATAAATGATAGATATAGGCACAGATAAGGAGATAGAGATAAACATATGGATAGTATGTTATGGTTGTTTAATCATTTGCAGTCCTGTCTGACTCTTTATGATCCCATTTTTATCTTAGATACTAAAGGGAGCTTGCCATTTCCTTCTCTACTTCATTTTACTTATGAGGAAACTGAGATTAAGTAACTTGACCAGGGTCTAAGGCTGAATTTAAACTCAGGTTTTCCTGACTCCAGGAAGGGCACTCTAATCACTGTGCCATCTAGGTGATAAGTATTTATGTATATACACATAGGCATGTTGAGGTTTAGGGATGCTGGGACCCTGACACACAGGTCTTGTCTGAATGAATTCAACTCAAAACTTCCTTCAGCCAAAGAAAAACAAAGTTTCTTAAAGATCCGCCATATTGGGTAGACTCTTAAGGAATCTGAATATTTGGAAAGCTCATGTAAAGCAGGCCAGATTGAATCTGAATACCTTCATGTAAATAAGATGGATTTTATATACAGAAAGACTGTATGTGGGGGGGAAGGGAGGGCGGGGATCTAGGGTTGGCCAAGTAGTCCAGGGTGACTAAAGATTGGAAGCCAGGAACCAAGAAAATGAGGTTTTAGATAGGATCAAGGGTAGGAAGCAGCTGAAAGCATCTAAAGATAGCAAATAATGGAGGGTTAGACTAGGGTAAGGGTAACAGAGACTTGGGTATACCCATAATGGATAATGGAAGGCTTATGGCCTCAGGAGAACGCTAAATCAAGTGGGAAGATTCAAGGAGAATTCAAGGAGCTTCCCAGAGCCTGTACCCCATCAGGTACATGTGTGTATACATACACATGCACACATGATCTGTAGAACTGTGAGGCACACATATCCAACACTATCTGAGGCAATGTGCCACATTCTAGCGGATAAACTGTAAGGCGCCTATCTGTAACCTGTGCTGGCTTATTCACGCAGTGGCTTTGCAAGAAGCCTGAAAATTCTTGCAATAAAAGTGACGGATGATAAGGATTCTGGGAGAGGCAGCTCCCATATTATAGGTATTAGGGATAATTCTTGAAAAGGCACAGATGTAGGAGATTAGAATTTGATTCTGTTAAGTTTGGGGCACAGTTAATAGCACAGTTTGGTTGGAGTGTAAAATACTATCCTGGAGGCAATAAGGGAAACAGGAAAAACTTGAGCACAGGAATGACATGGTCACGATCCCTTTCCCCTCCAAACAAGAAAATCTTGTATTTGTTTTGTACGTGCTTACATGTATATATGTTGTCTTTTCTTATACGAAGGAAGAAAATACGCATTCATTATGCACCTACTGTGTGCCAGACTCTATCCTAAGCACTTTTACAAATATTATCTCATTTGATCCTTACAACAATCCTGGAAAGTGAGTGCTATTATTTATCCCCATTTTATAGTTGAGGAAACTGAGGCAAATAGAGGTTAAATAACTTGCTTGAAGATCATACAGCTAGTTAAATGTCTGAGGGAGGAAACGAACAACTCAGTTCCAGGCCCAGGGCAAACTCAGTCCACAGCTATCCATTCTAGCTGTTTAGAACATAAGTTTCTGGAAGGCAAGGATTAGGATTTTTATCTTGGACTTTTATGTAGTATATTGGCCTGTGCCTTAGGAAGACTATTTTGACAGATCTGTGGAGGATAATAGGAGAAAGGAGAGACTGGAAGTAGCCCAATTAGGCTTTCAAAATAGTTCAGTCAGGGGGTAGTAAAACACTGAACTGGGATAATACTCATGAAAGTAGAGACTAGAGAGATGGGAGAAATATTATGGAAAAAGAATCAATAGAGACTTGGCAATTAACTCACTATGGGAGAGTGAAGTAGAGGAGAGAGTTAAGGATGACAGAGGTTATGAACTTAAGTGACTGTGAGGATGCTGGTGCCCTCAATAGAAACAGGAAAATTTCAAGGAAGGGTGGGTTTAGGAAGAAAGATAAGTTCTGCTTTGTTCTTTGTCGAGTTTAAGATACCCATGGGACATCTGGGTAGGGATGTCCAGAAGGTAGCATGTGGGACTTGAGCTAAGAAATTAGACTGGATATATAGACCTGAGAGTTAACTATGTAGAGATGATAACTGAATTCCTGGGAGTTGATGATATCACAAAGGCAGAGAGTGTAGAAACAGAAGCAGAAAGTTCTCAGGAGGGATAATCATAGTTAGGGGGCAAGAGATAAGATGAAAATCAGGAAAGGATAATGAACAGGATCGGTCAGATAAGTAGGAGGAGAATTCCATTCAATAAGCACCTATCATCACCAGTTGAGAGATGAAACAGTCACTGGGCTCAAAAACCGCAAATGGGACATGTAGAAGTGAAGGTAGCAGATAACTTTTGGCTCCCCGCCAATCACTATCTCTGAATGCCAAAAAGAAGGACAAATATCTAACACAGCAGAGATGGGAGTTTTCCTTTACAAAAAGGGAAATCTCAGATGTCAGCTTTGGAGCCAGGATGGCACTTCAATCAAAGGAGCTTCTGCTATCTCACCCCAATATTTGGAACTGCTACCCCATTTCCCCAACCTGGATGAAGATTTATAAGCCTGTATCATCTTACTCCCACCTTCAGTTGTCTATAAGAATATCATTTCATAAAACCCGTTGACCACGTAAGTCTTATGTGTTTCCTTTTCCCCTCCCTAGGGTGGATACAGGGTTACAAAATCATTTGGAGAGGCAAATGAAGCAACTGTAAAAGGGTAGGAGAAACAAATCAAGACTCCAAAATTTTTAAATTCCTTTAAATTTTAGGAGCCCACATTCCACCTGTTGCAATAAGGAGAATACTGTTTTTTGTCTCTGTAACCAGCATTTTATCATAGTGCCTTACATAAAACAGGTGCTTTGATGAGGCAACTAGGTGGTGCAATGGCTAGAATGCCAGGCCTGGAATACAGAAGACTCATCTTTGTGGGTTCAAATCTAGCCTCAAACACTTACTTAGCTGTGTGACCCCTGGGCAAGACACTTAACCCTGTTTGCCTCAGTTTTCTCATCTGTTGAAGTATCTTGGCCAAGAAAATCTCAAGTGGGATCCCAAAAAGTTGGACACAACTGAATCAATTTGATAAACTGAATAGTAATAGTAGGAGGTAACATGTGGAAACTTTTAGTTGTCAGGTATTTGATTCAGGCCTGGAGCTCAGACCTAGAGCTATGAGACTGAGATTCAGGACAGAGAGAAAAGAGTAGGAGTTTTCTCAGCTGCTAATGAGCAGGTGTGAAGCCAGCAAAGAAAACAGAAAGACACAGAGCTAGAAAAATGATGCCAACATGTGAAGTCAACTTGGTATGCCTCTGGGCAATGTGAGAGAAGGAAATTGGGGGTTGCAGTGAAAAAGTCATAAAATGGAAAAATCCCCTGTTCACGTATAGTTGTATAATTATAATTACCAAGTTTGGCCTTCAAGAAAAGATAGGAAATTGCGCTTCTGATCCTTCTTTGCAGAGGTTAAGGTTTGTGTTATTCTAGTATGTAGAATTCTGCATATGTTGTTCTTAACTGATGTGTTGGCTAGTTTAGTGGCACAGCTTTTTAAATTCTCTTTTATAATCTTTGTTTAAAGGAATTGCTTCCTGGGTTGGGGGAGCAATATGCTGGGAGATAAAGGTGATATAAAATCAAAAATAGCTATAAAAAAGTTTTTTTAAAAAATAAAGGTTATATGAGGAATTCGGAAAAACATAGGAAGACATATAAACTGATGCAGAATGAAAAAACTGAACCATGAACACAATTCCAGCAATGAAATAAAGCTAAACTGTCAAGTAATTGAAAAACCAGTAATGGACCCCAAGAACAGACTATGATGAAATAAATCTACCTCTCTACTTTTTGACACTGAGGTGCGACACTAGTAGGGCAGTCCCAACTAAAATCTCACCTCCTACAAGAAACCTTCCCCAAATCCTCTTAATTCCAGTGCCTTCCCTCTGTTAATTATTTCCTATTTATTGGCTATAAAACTTGCTTTGTACAGATTTATTTGTTGGTTGTTTCTTCCATTAGAATTGTAAGCTCCTTGAGGACAAGGGACTATCTTTTGCCTCTTTTTGTATCCCCAGTACCTTGCATAGTGCCTTCCGTGTAGGAGTTTAATAAATGTTTATAGAATGAATGTTGCATAGGTAGTCTGATTCAGTCACAGTTTCAGTTGTTTTTGCTTCATTGCTTTCCTTTGTTCCACGGGAACACTGACTTCTAGGGGGAAGAAGTGGTTGGAGAAGGGAAAGGTTTATTTGGAAATGTCATGGTTTGTTTCGTTCTAAGGAAGCTCATAGTATTACCTGAATCTTTCTCTGAAGTTGTCAGAGAAGTTGTCACGCTAGGCTTAATGATGGGTGTAGAGAGAAGAGAGCCATCTCAGCGGACAGAACCTCTCCCTTTTTCAGGCTACTGCTAGTGAGAAGTTATAAGAAGTAGAGAAAAGAAAAGGTTGCTTTGGAAGGCCGTAAGCCATTGACTTGCCTAGTTAAACACAGGAGAGCATACCTTGGAAAACAAGGCTAAATCATTGGTCAAGGTAAACACAAAGTAAGAACTCAAGAAATCAAAAAAAAAGTTTTATTCTATGCTGAGCAGGCTAGAAGGTACAATCATAACAGGATTTTCTCTACCAACAGGCACTCTCTGCCAACACAAGATGTCTGCATAGTATGTGTTGCTTCAGACAACAGACATGTGACAAGCTGAATTTTTGTAAACTGAATCATGAAGGGCAAGGTGAAGGGCCCTATAATGAAAATAACCATGCCCTGATTGATTGCTTTTTAAGTGTAAGAATCATACATCTCTACTGCGCAGGAAGAGAAGTTCAATGAAAAAACATCTTGAAAAGGTTAATTTCCCACTGTTCTTTGTCATGGGCAGAAAGTAGGCATGACAAGAAAGTAAAGATATAGGATTATCGCTGCTGCTATTCAGTCATTTTTCAGTAGTGTCCAACTCTTTGTGACCTGGCTTGAAGCTTTCTTGGCAAAGATACTTGAGGGGTTTTTGCCATTTCTTTCTCCAGCTCATTTCACATATGAAGAAACTGGGGTGAAATGGCTGGCCCAGGGACACAGAGCTAGGATGTGTGTGAGGCCAGATTTAAACTCAAAAAGAAGAGTTTTTCTGACTTCTGGTCCAATACTCTGTTCACTGTCAAATAAGATTATAACATTCTTATGAAAGTTAGGTGATATAACCTTTGATCCAGGAGAGTTCACAACTCACTTCTTTATCTTCTTAACAGTGCTCATCGCAAATTTACAGACCAATAAATAAAGAGCACGTTCACGATTGCACAACTGCAAAGCACTGTCACTCTGCTTGTCCAGATGCCAACTAGAATTAAAGGGATATACAGGGAAGGGCAAGGACGACTGCCTCTAGGAACAATTGTACCCTATTTTCTACTCTGACTTCCTACACAGCACTGTAATACCAAAATAATCATAATGTTAATTGACATTTACCTAGGGGGCAGAGGCTGAACCTGTGATTTATTTCAGAAGTGTAAGCTACTTCTCTCCCAATGCAGATCAGTGCCTTGTCTTCAACGTAAAGTCTTAGCTACTCAGAGAATTAAGAGATTAAGTGACAAGATATATCAATAATCAAGGTTTTCAAAAACAGATAATGAAACCTAATATTTTACCACAAAGAAGCAGAAAACTTGGTAAGACAAAACATTTTATAGCTTGGCAAATATGGTCTCCCATTTTATGTGGTTTTGCTTAGTTCTTCGTTATAAGGAAGTTTTCGTTTTGGAGGAGAAACATTGAAATGATGATATAAAGGGAAAAGAAAGTAATCTAGCTGGAATGTAGAGTACATCAAGGGAAGTAGATTAAAGAAGACTAGAAAAGTGAACTAGAGCCAGATTCCAGAGGGCCTTAAATAGCATGATAAAGAATTTATGTTTATTCAGTATGCAGTAGGGATGGTGTAATCTAAGTTGTGCATTGGTATCCAAATGATAGATAATGAAAGCCCAAAGTGGGGTTATTACAGGGAAATGAAAAAGTGGGAAGAGATCAAGAAATATTTCTAGGCGGAGAACAAAGTAGGGTTGGGGCTTTGTACCCAGTCATTGATAGCAGTTGAGCAGTATGTAAACAGCTAAACTCAATACCATGCCTAGGTAGCTCCTGCCCTCTACTCCCACAAGGGAATTTAGGTTGTGCTTATGCAATGTTTGTCCTGAGTGCAAAAATTGCTAGTCATGGCTCTGTTGCCAGAATAGGAACAACATGACTTGCTACTTGATCGTATATGAAAGCTGGGAGAGAGTAAGATTAAGGAGGCCTGTGTAACTAGGTTTTTGAGGAAGGATCAGTTCTGAAGTTGTCAGAGAAGTTGGCAGGCTAGGCTTAATGACAGGTGTAGAGAGAAGAGAGCCATCTCAGCTGAGAGAATCTCTCCCTTTTTCAGGCCTGAAACCTGAAACCAGGTTTTCCTGGCTCTGAAGGAAGCCAGCTCTCTATCCACTTTGCCAATATGGCATTCAAGGATATTAAGATAGTAATTTAAAGAATATCTTTGAAAATCCAGTAAAATATCACTCATTTTGAAAAGTTCAAATTCTAAATATGTTTTAATAAAAGACAATTTTGGGCACTACTTGTATAATCATTCCTTTGTTCAGGTATTTACTTATTTATTTGCACATTAGTCATGTTGTAAAGAAGAATCAGAATCAAAGGGAAAAATCACAAGAAAGAAAAAAACAAAAAAACAAAAAGGAAAAATAGTATGATATGCATTGAGATTCCATGGTTCCTTCTCTGGAGGTGGAGAGCATTTTCCATCATTGAGTCTTCTGGAATTTCCTTGGACCATTGCATTATTGAAAAGAGCTAAGTCTATCAAAGTTAGTCATTCCACAATCTTGCTGTTACTGTGTACAATGTTTCCCTGGTTCTGCTTATTTCACCCTGCAACAGTTCATGAAAGTCCTTCCAGGTTTTTCTGAAGTCTACCTGCTCATCATTTTTTATGGAACAGTAGCATTCCATTACATTCATATAACACAACTTGTTCAGCCATTCCCCAATTGATGGGCATCCCTTGGACTTCCAATTCTTGATCATCAAAAAAAGAGCTGCTATAAATATTTTTGTACATGTGGGTCCTTTTCCCATTTTTATGATCTCTTTGGGATACAAACCTAGAAGTGGTATTGCTGGATCAAAGGATTGCTGGATGCACAGTTTTATAGCCCTTTAGGCATAGTTCCAAGTTGTTCTCCAGAATGATTGGATCCATTCACAATTCCACCAACAACGCATTATAGTGTTCCAATTTTCCCACATCTTCTCCAACACATCACTTTCCTCAATAGGTATTTATTAAAGGCCTACTCTGTGCTGGGCCAAGTGCTAAGATAGACAATTCTGGAAAGTCTGATCACACTCACCCTATGCTTAGAATCTAAGAGGAGGACTGTTATCAATCAATCATCATCATAACTGACATTTACATATTGCTTAAAGGTTTGTAAAGCACTCTGCATCGTATTATTTCCTCTTTTGTAACAACCCGGTAACGCAAGTCCTAAAGACAAAGGTGCAGATCTGATTTCATCAGTGTAGGGATAGTTGGATCTTCAATGTAGATCAGCAACTCTGTAATTTGTCAACTTACACAGTTGTCCAGGGTGGTGATGTGGTTCATCCTTCATTTGGAAGAGGACCATCACAGGCTTGCCTGGTGTATTGAGAGGTCCTGGGGGTCAAAATTCTTGTTTTTCAGAAGCCTGATCTTCCTGACTCTAAGGTCAGCCACCGTGATACATTTCAAAATCTCCATTTTATAAGTAAGGAAATTGAGGTTCAGAGGTTAACTGATAAGCCCATAGTCATGCCATTTGTATCAGGGATAAGAAACTGATTCAAAATCCAGCTTCCCTAAATGCAGGTAGAAGGCTGTTACAAACTAGAGGAATCAAGGAAAGAATTTGTGAAGGCAGCATTTGCTATTCATACAAGAAAAGTTCTGATAACATAAACTGAGGAAATCTGACTAAAAATTTCACTTCATAGTAGAGCTCCATTATATAATGAATCCTAAACATAAATCTTAGTGATGCCTCTACTTTGTGCTGTCCATTCAGTAGAAATAAGGAATACCAACCATGTCAGGATAATCACAAATTCCTCATAAATACCAAATAACTGAGTTCAACTAAATAAATAAAAGGACTATTTCTGCTGTGACTTAAAAAAACAACAACAACCCGGTTCTTTAACCAGTTTACTATATCTGACAATAATATTTCCCCAACGGTGGGGTGGTGGGAAAGAACACTGGATTAAGATGAGGGAAATAAAAAAAATCTAACAGTTATATAGCTGCCTAATATGTGCCAGGCATTGTGCTATGCACTTTTCAAATAATATCTCATCTGAACTATGCCCAAAAGTCTAAAGCCATGCAGACCCTTTGACCTAGCAATACCACTACTAGGTCTGTATCCCAAAAGAGATACAAAAACAAAAAGGAAAAGGACCTATATGTACAAAAATATTGAGAGCAGCTCTTTTCTGGGGGCAAAGAATTAGAAATTAAGAGAATGCCCATCAATTGGGGAATGGCTGAACAAGCTGTGACAGGTGATGATGATGGAACACTACTGTACTATAAGAAATGATGACCAGGACGCTCTCAGAAAAACCTGGAAAGACTTGTATGGGCTGATACAAAGTGAAACGTACAGTGTACAAAGTAACAGTAATAACATAAGAAGATCAGCTGTGAATAACCTAGCTATTCTCAGCAATACAACAATCCAAGACAACCCTGAAGGACTTAGGATGAAAAATGCTATCCATCCCCAAAGAAGAACTGATGGCATCTGAATACAGATGGAATCATACTTTTTTACTTTATTTTTCTTGAATTTGTTTTTGTCTCTGTTTTCTTTCGCAATATGACTAATATGGATATGTTTTGCCTGCCTACACATGTATAACCTGCATTGAATTGTTTGCCTTCTTAATGAGGGGGACTTAGGGAGGAAAAAAGGGAGAAAATTTGGAACTCAAAGTTTTTAAAATGAATATTAACAGTTGTTTTTACATGTAACTGGGGAAAAATAAAATACTAAATTTTAAAAAAATATGTCTCATTTGAGCCTCACAACAATCTTTCAAAGTTAGATCTATTATTATCTCCATTTTACAGATGAAGAAGCTGAGGCAAACTCAGGCAAAGTGACTTGACCAGGGTCTCACAAGTAGTTGAGTGTTTGAGGCCCATTTGAACTCAGGTCTTGCTGACTCCACTATCCTGACTCTCCCTCCCTTAATTACATGTTACTCTGGATGCCACTTAAACATTCTGAGGCCTAATTTTTCCACTTGAAAATGGAAATAATGACTATTCCAATTCCCATAGCATTATGTCATGAAGATATTAAATCTGCTGAATTAATTGATGATAATAAATTACATGAGTTCTTTGTAAACATTAAAGCCTTACATAAATGTAGGTTCTTATTACTGGCTTCAACTGACGTAATTAAAACGTAGAATGCTAAGAGCAGTAAGAAACCCTAGGTATCGTATATAGACAGAAAAAACCAATCAACCAACCTAGAGCCAAAACTGGAGAAGGGCACTGTACTATCCTGGAAGTAGCAGTCAGGATAAGAATTCAGGTCTCCTGATTCCTAGATCAAACATTTTTTCTTCAGTTTTCTGATTTCCTTCTAATCTTGGCTGTTTTGATTTTGTTTGTGCAAAACTCTTTCTAATTTAATGTAATCAAAATTATCCATTTTATGTCTTATAATGCTCTCCATCTCTTGTTTGGACCTAAACTCTTCCCTTATTCACAGATCCGACAGGCAAACTATTCCATGCTCTCTGACAGTCTTTTATTGGCTCCTCATCCTCCTGCTGTCTCTTAAATCACAAACCTTAAGTGTTCCCTACTGCATACTGAATAAAGGTATAAATTCTTTATCATGCTATTTAAGGCCTTACAGAAACTGGCTCCAATCCACCTTTCTAGTCTTCTTTCATCTACTTCCCTTGATGTACTGTACATTCCAGCTAGATTACTTTCTTTTCCCTTTACATCATCATTTCAATTTTTCTCCTCCAAAACAAAAACTTTCTTATAACAAAGAACAACTACGCAAAACCACATAAAATGGGAGGCCATATCTGCCAATCTATAAAATGTTTTGTCCTACCAGTTTCCTGCTTCTTTGTGGTGAGATATTAGGTTTCATTATCTGTTTCTGAAAACCTTTATTGGTTTTTCAGGTAAAGTTCTATCTTCTCTTAGTGATATTTTCATTAATATTATAGCAGCCATTGTTTACACTGGGTTTTTTTTTCTTTTGGTTTACTTCTGTCATTCACTCTGTACCAGTTCATACAAATCTTCCCTTCCATTTTGTCTGAATTCCTCATATCTATCATTTCTTACTATAAATAGTTTTCCATGGTATTTATATGCCATAGCTTTCTTTGTTCAGCCTTTCCAATCTAGTGGTCACTCACTGTCTTCAGGTCTCTACACCACAAAGAGCTCTGTTGTAAATATTCTGGTATATACTAGACCTTTACTTCTGTCTTTTAGTTCTTTGGGTATATGCCCACAAATTAGACTACATCTTCCATTCTTGGTCTGTAATGCTCACATATCCCTGATTTCTAGAATGTACTCCCACCCCATCTTAATTTTTTTGGAGTCACTGCCATCATTCAAAACCTAATTCCTTTGCTACTTCTTAAATAAAGATTTCCTTGCCTCCCTGAGTTGAAAGTAATCCATTTTTTCTCAAAATTTTTAAAAAAATATTTATCTATCTCACTTAGATTGTCAAATTTATACTCAAATTTCTCATAATATTTTGAACAGATTGTACTTATCCCACTCCCATTTGCATCATGATCATTTGGACACATCTTTCCTGCCATTATTAGACTGAAAGAAATAACATAGTATAATGCAAAACACATTGGATTTGGAGTCAAAGACTTGGCGTTCAAGCCCTACTCTTACTTTCCATGACTTTATGCAAGTCCCTTCAATTCTTATGGTCTGTTCCCTCATACATAAAATTAAGGTGTTGCCCTGTATGATTTCTAAGCTCTTCTAGCTCTATCTTGAGAGCAGGGTCCAGGAGCCTTGTATCCCCAACGCCTTTGTATATGTACTTTCTCAAGTACTCAAATGAATCTATATCTCGTTAATTAGGGAATTCCAAGGATTCAGTTCACATCTTGTCAATGCCTGCCCATCCTTCATGTCCTCCCATAAATTCATCACAAAAGGTCCTCCTGGAGGTGTTCCACATTTTCTCTTGACATTGAATTCAAGGGTGCCAGTGAAACAAGCTAGCTGGCCCATGCCTCCTTCTTGTCACTGATCAACCATCTTTTTCTCTCACACAGTTCCTTGATGGCCTTAGTTATTGTTACAGCCTGCTCTCATTTACACGTGCCTTTTCATTACCCTCTTTATGACAGTCATCTAAAATTCTTCTGTTGCTCAACAGAAGCAGCTTTATTTCATGTCTCACTTTCACTTAGCAGTTTTGTACATGTAGACACCTTAAGGCTGGGTCAGAGATTTAGGGAGGGAAAATGTCAGATACTGTGCTAAGAGCTTTTTTTTTTTTTTTTTACAAATACTATCTCATTTTATCTTCATAAAGATCTTATTTGATTTTTACCTTGTGAGGTAGGTACTATTCCCATCATCATTTTACAGTTGAAGAAAGTGACTTGTCCAGTGTCACAGAACTAGGTCTGAGGTTGAATGTGAACTCTTGTATCTTCCTGATTCCATGCTCCACTATACCATCAGCTGCCTCTGATAACCTTTACAAGAATGTTTAGGAGGCAATATGTTCAAGAGAGAAACATATGAATTCAGAGTTATAAGATGTAGCTTTCTGGCTCCACCGTTTGGAATCCATGTTTTTCTTCTGCAAGATGAGGGCACAGTATTAGATCATCTCTACGATCATAGGATTATTCTCTTAGAACTCAAAGGTACCTTAAAAGTCATCCAGAGGCACTAAACAATACATAAAGATCCCTGAAGGGGAATAATTGAGTTAGAAAACCCACCTTACTATTATCTTTCTTCGTATTTTGGTAAATATTTCCCAACTGCCTTGTAACCTGTTTCCTTTAGCGCTAGGCATGTTGCCAATCAGGCCCGCCTTTCACACCTGGCTTGGTTGTCAGTTTCCTAAGGGCCCCTGCTGCCCAAGATCCCACACACAACTGATTGCAGCACGGAGATTTGAAGCCAGCTCTAAGTCTGTCTAACCTTGTTCTCCGTGTCTAACACACATGTGCAGGATGACACGAAGTCCTCAAAGAATCACTGATTACGGCGATAGGTACAGACCTAAGTCCTGGGGGTACAAACAAAGGCAGAAGACAGTCCCTGCCTCCAACATGCTCACGCTCGGAAGAGGCGGAGGACGCACACCCCATAGGCGTACACATCTACAAGGTAACTAAGGGGGAAATGGGCGTCATCTCGGAGCGGGGGGGCGCCAGCTCTGAGGGGCGTCTGGAAGGGCTTCTGGCACAACGAGTTACCAGGCCTGAGTCACGAAGGAATCGAGGAGTTCGAGGTGAAAAGGGGGATTTCAATACTTTTGGGCACCCAGAAAATTCACAGCACTACTCATTAAAAAAATATATATATATGTATATATATGACTCCGGAGCTAAAATTTCTTCCTGTGGCGAGAGAAGAGTACCAGGGGAGCCCGAGCTTTCCAGGGGGGAAGGTCAGTTTCTCCCCGACCTCCGGGCACGCCTTTGTCCTTGGACTTCCGGGTGCGGGGGTGGGGGTGGGGAGGAAGTCGGACCGAGGCTCCGAGGCGCAGGCGCAGGGCTGCTCTCTCCCTTTGTCCCGTGTCCCTCCCCCGCCCCCGTCCCATTGACCTCACGCACCTGTCCCAAGGTCCCCACAGTCGTAGCCTTCCGCGGTGAGGGGAGAGAAAAGTAACAATTTTCCCCACGTGAACGAGGGTACATCACGTGACGGGAGCGAAGCCGTCCGAGGCGGGAGCCGGAAGGCAGGCTGACGCCAGGCCGCACGCCCGGGCCTGCGCGGCAGAGCCGAGATGCGGCGGCGCCCTTTGCCCCACGTTCCGCCCACAGCCCGGCTTCCACACCTCGAGCGAACGGGCGGTGGCCCAGCCTTGTCCCCGCCCTCCTCGGGCGCGGGCGGAGCTCCGCTCTCGCTGGGCGAAGGTCTCTCGGCCCCTTGAGCACAGGGCCGCGGTTACGTGCCCAGGGCGAGGGCGGACTCGGGGCGGTGCTGCCTGTCTTAGGGCCCTGCTTAGATCTGGGCCCGAGACTCAGCAACCCTAGAAGGGAGTGAGCAGGCTGCCCGAGCCGCGGACGTCTGATCGCCGTCACCTGGTGCCCTATCACCGCCCTCACCATGAACCCAGACTTGCGCAGGGAGCGGGACTCCGCCAGCTTTGATACGGAGAAACTCACTTACGTCCTGGATGGAGGCCCCGAGAGGACCCGGCGGCGCCGGGAGATCGGTGAGAGCGGCCGGGCTGGCTCCGGGGGCTGCAGGGGCTGGGGGTGAGCTCAGGCCCTCCAGGACTCGGGGACCCCTCCCTGTAATCGGCTGCTGCCTTCCTCGAGCTCGGCCCAAATCCCGTCTTGTGCTGGCAGCCCCCCTCAGTTCCTCTGCTGATGGTCTGTGTCCGTGCGTAGTTGTTGGTGTGTGGAATCCCCCATAAACCGTGGCCTCTTGAAGAACCTTCCTTTTTGTTCCCTGAATTTAAAAACGCTCCTCGCAGATGGTAACGGGTTTCTGAATGTTGTGTCTCCCCCCTTCCCTCCAAACTGCAGAGAATATGATCCTGAGTGACCCGGACTTTAAGCATGAAGACCTGAATTTCCTTACCCGGAGCCAGCGCTACGAGATGGCTGTCAAAAAGAGTGCCACGATGGTGAAGAAGATGCGAGACTTTGGCATAGCTGACCCCGAAGAGATCATGTGGTTTAAAAAGTAAGTGTGCCAGCAGTAGAGGTCCCAGAGCTTGAACCGCTCCTGGGATCTGCGCTTTTCTCATTCCCAACTTATCTAGGCCATGGTGTATGATGGCTTCTTGGATATATGCCTTTCTAGTTCTTAATCTTCTGGGTCAGAGTTGTAACCTTTTTTGGTGTCATATGCTCTGGCAGTAGCAGAAGAATGTCTTTCAAAGCATAGAATTAAATTAAATTTAGGATTAAAAAGGAAGCCAATTCTGGTGAAGTAGGTATCAAAATTGTGCTTTTAAATTCATAGATACCAGGTTAAAACCTTGTTCTCTATGGATTAATGTTAACTAATTTTAAAAGGTAGCTTGTAGTCTGCTGGGTCAATATAAATAATGGATAGGTGGAAGGCCAAAACGAAAGTTTTTTTCCCAACTTTGCATTATATTATTCTTCAGAGGCATCATAAAAGAGGCATTGTGGAACAACTGGAATGACAGTCCTAGGTTCCCATCCTGCCTGTGACACACTCTCATCTATGGATCTTAGATCACTTAGTGTCCAGGGGCCTTATCCTTCCCTATCTTTAAGGAAAAGGTGGTTGGATTATGAATTCTGCAGCCTTTGATTTTGCTTTAGCATGGAATTTTGGAGAATTGTCCATCGATACAGATTTTTTATTTCTTACTCTCAGGTACCTGCTATTTGAAGGTACACTTTGGTCACAACTTCTTGTTTTTTAGAGATTTAAGTCCCTCAGAAAGACCTCCCGTGCTTTGAAAATTTGGGGAGATTTCTTGTAGTGAGCCCAGAAAATGGTAGCAAGAACATTCTTGAAAAACTGAAATGTGAAGTTTTTATTTTTGTCTTGGTGTAGGATGTGGCATATAAGCCTTTTTAACTGTAATAAATTACTCTTGTCAGAAATCATGAAAAAAGTGTATTGATAGGAAAACCAACAACTGATGTGTTCAAATAGAATTGATGGAAAGTGTTCTAAGAATTGAACACTTACAGTTGGTGGTTATTTATTTATTTATTTTTATTCTTATTTTTTTTTTTTAATGTCCTACAATCACTACCATAAAATTAAGATTTTATCCCCCCCACATCTACCCCCCACTACCCCCTCCATCCCCACAACAGCATACAGTTCTGTATAGGTTCTACATATACTTTCCTATTGAGTACATTTTCACTATAGTCATGCTATGTAGACAAACTAAAACAAATGGAAGAAATCATATAACAAATCAAAACATGATACACAAAAACACACACACACACACAAACATGATCTGCTACATTCTGCGAATGAATTCCATATTTCTTTCTCTGAGTGTGGAAGGCATTTTGCCTTAGAAAACCACCATTGGGATTTTTTTTTTTCATAAGTTCTTGCATTATTACGAAGTTCCAAGTCTACCAGAAAAAACTCTTGTACACTGTGGTCATTGCTGTGCACAAAGTTCTCCTGGTTCTGCTCCTTTTGCTCAGCATCAGATCATATAAGTCCTTCCAGGCCTCCCTGAAGTCTTCTTGTTCATCATTTCTTACCGAGCAATAGTACTCCGTTAACATTCATATACCATAATTTATTCAGCCATTCCCCAATTGATGGGCATCCCCTTGACTTCCAGTTTTTGGCAACTACAAAGAGTGCTGCTATAAATATTTTTGTACATGTGGGACCCTTTCCCATTTTTATGATCTCTTGGGGATACAGTCCTAGTAGCGATATTGCTGGGTCAAAGGTATGCACATTTTTGTAGCCCTTTGGGCATAGTTCCAAACCGCTCTCCAGAATGGTTGGATGAGCTTGCAGCTCCACCAACAATGAATTAATGTTCCAACTCTCCCACATCCTCTCCAGCATTTATCATTTTCTTGTTCTGTCATGTTTGCCAATCTTACAGATGTGATGTGGTACCTCAGAGTTGTTTTGTTTTGCATCTCTCTAATCAATAGTGAGTTGGTGGTTATGTAAATGGAATTCATTTTCTGTGTAGGCCCTAAACAAAATCTGAATTGCTGATAGGTGCCAAACATATACTTTGCTGTTGGAACCCCTTTGTTTTGTGTGTGGGTGTTCTGGGTTTTGTTTTTTGGTTTTTTTTAAGAAATAAAACAGTTTTAATGTTTTCTTTTACATTCTGGATAAATAGTGCTCTGACTTAATAATATGTGGTGGTTTATTTGGTTTTGAGTGTCTTATACTCAATAAATTTTCCCTTTCATAGCAATAAATATTTTTGAACAATCAAATTATTTATGCCCTAGACAATCCATGTTTTAAAAAAAACTGATGGAAATATAAAGTGTAGTTAAGTTCTCCTTTTTGTAATAACTATATTGATTAGTTACTTTAAGATGTCCTTGTACATCTTTATTTTTTACATCTTGTGTTATTCTTATAGTTCCTGTGGCCTAGTAAAGACCATGAGGAACAGGACAGACAGCTGAAAAATCTTCTATGGGAGCAAAGTGGAGAACCTATGGACTGACAGAACTTTAGAGTTGGAAGAGACCATGGAGATCATTTTACTCAGCTCTCTTATTTGACAAGTAGGAAAACAGATTGAGAAAGATCAAGTGACTTGCCCCAAATCAGCCAGCCTCATGGTATATCTAGGATGGCATGTCAGAGTCACATAAATTTATGGCACAGGAGCAAGCATAAAGCATAGGCCACATATGGCAGACACACCCTAAAGTGACCATTCTGATTCTGTCCTGGAAAGACCAGGAGCAAAGCTCCTCCTACAATGTCCTTGCATACCTAGGCACCCTTGATCTTGGTTCAGTGCCTAGGTGTATGTGGCAGATCTACTGAATTCCACGAATGTTCTTTTACCACATCACACTCCACCTTGAAGACATTCTAAAGAAGCCATAATAAAAATTGTGATAATGTCAAACTTTACTCCCAGCAGAAAACATTGAAGTTGAAATAGTAAAATCTTACACATTTATATACCTTTGGCAGAATTTAAGCAAAGAAAAAATTACATACTGAAGTCCTTTCATTTACATCTAGTTTGAGATATGTCAGAAGTCATATGCTTCTTTAAAACCATTCAGTCAGAAAATTAAAAATAAAATAGGAGTTCAGCAGAATTTAATCCCAAATGGACTTCATAGGTTTTTTTTTTTGAGTGGGTTACACTATACAGCTTTATCAGATGGCATATTAAAGTGAGATAATTTAGTTTTTAGAAGTGATTTGAAGTTCTAGTAAACTCTTTTCCTGTGAATTTTCCATTAAAAATAAATCTTGTGCTATTTATAATGTTTAATGTGTGATATGTTTAATATTTACAAAATAATCTATCCAGGGATCTTTTCACTATTACTAAAATTTGAACTTTTCTAGATAATCCAACTTGGAGTACTACTCACATACTTTTAAATGCTCCTATTTTGATAGTTTGTATGCCTTGTGTCTATGGAGATATTGAAGAAGAGTATCTCTAGTAAATCACATTTTGGTTTTGAGTCAATTGTGATGGTAAATTTTACAAAATATTATTAACCCCCATTTATAAGGAGACATTTTAAAATGACAAGTTAGATACTTCTGGAGAGCCTGACTTACATTTTTTTCAAGTGAAAGGTGGGGTATCCAAACAGTCTTGAAAGAGATTTATTCCTTGTAATTGTGAATATAATAGATAACCAGACTCAAGTGAAGTCATAATGAAACAGAACAAAGTTCCCCATTTGGTAGGAAATACTGTTTTTCCTGTATATCATGTTTCACTTTAAATATTAAAAGATATTTTTTAAAAATGATCTTGATGATATTTGTCAGGTATTTGATCATCATTTATTGAAATAAGAAATTTTGTCAAACAATAATTCCATTCTTGAAGGGTGTTGAACCAGTCAACTACTGTTTTTTTTAATATTAATTTCTCTTCATATTAGAATATTCTGCTTTATAAGAACACTACATGTGCAGAATGAATATTTGTAAATTATTTTCAAATGGTCATGTTGAAGAATAAGGGCTTTCTGAACCATCACTTGACAAAATAGACTTTATCATATGGGGAACATTAGAAAAACAATTTCATTTTTTCTGCTGTGCAAAGAAAACAGTCACTGAAACTCAGTTTTCTAGTTTGATATATTTAAACTTGTGTGGTTGTGGTTTTTCTTTTTCCTCTTAAGTATAAATTGAATTTGTCTTTTGAGTTTCATTTTAGAGTGGTAGTTGAGAAGTACCAGTGAATTTCTAGTCCTGATATTAGGATTTTGAATAGGTAGCTGTTTTCATTTTAGATGTCATGCGTTTTTACATGCAGATGTATAGATGCCTTATTCATTTGTCATTATGTCATCATTAATTCTAGAAATCCCAAAGGAATTATTTTACATATGTTGTTTCTTCATGAAGAACTGTGATCAGCATTTCAAACAAAGGCTACTATTCTTTTAATTTAAGTTATTACTCTTTATTTGTGAGGATTCCTCTCAGATTTACATTCTTGCCTAGATTTTTTTGGAGAGTGATTTAGGAATTACAAATTCTTGTAAGACTTGATGTCATTAGGTATTAGAATCCTTTTGTTTTTGAGATTGATTTATGAAATCATTTTTGTCAGTGAGATTTTGGTGTTTAAGTGCTGTTGGTGAAATGAGTGACCAGATGGGGAAAAGACACTGAATTTGACATCAGAAGACAGGTTTGTCACAGCTCTGGAACTTAATTACTTGTGGCAATCTTGGGGAAGTAATTTTATCTCTGGGCTTGAGTTCTCATATTTATGATGTTGAAGAAGGTAGGCTAGATGATCTCTAGGATCTCTTTCAATTTTAAGATTATGTAATGCTAAATTATGCTGTTGTTAACCCAAATAACTTTGGTAATGAACTAACTCCTTTCCTTTCCCACAAATCATGTTCGATCTTTGGTGGTGTTCAGGCATTTTTAATTAGTGCATTATAATAAGGAACTCATTGTATTGTTTTGTTGGCACAAAAACAGGATTTGGCATCCAGAATTCAGTTCTTCAGCCAGACATCTGTAACTTGGGTTAAATCCATTTCGATTATTGGGATTAAGGAATATAGAATTAGTGTAGAAGTTTGCTCAAGTGATTGAGATTGTCGTATTATTGAGATAGAAAAAGTAAGTAAAGTGAAATGAGCACTGGGTTTGGAGTCAGATGACTGTTTGAATCTTAATTTTGCTTTACTCTGTGTGACCTTAGGCAGGTCTCTAAACTTTACCTGGCTTCTTTACCTTGAAATTGAGAGGGTTGAAGTCAATCTAAATTCCCTTCATTTCTAAGTCCTTTAGAATTGCTTCTCTTGAAGAAATAAGGAAGAATGATGACCTATACTTCCTTAATAATGGGGGTGGTTTGATGCCTTTCTATGAACAGTAAGCCCATCTGAGCTCTTTTTCCTTCAACAAATCCTCAAAATAGGAATAATCATTTCTTTTTCTTTATTCAAGAGACACTGTAAAGAACATTTCTTCAGTTTTATTTAATTCTTTAAATGTATTGGAGATTGACAGTATATTTACTGTATTATTTTTAGTATTAGTATTCTATAACAAAGGTTGATGGGTTTATGTGATTTGTTTCTATGTTCAGAACTGATTTTGTATGTGGATTAAGTTGAAATGAATTTGATTGTGATTTAGTTTCCAGTTAGACATAAGTAATTTTATTATGTTAGTGTTTAATGCCAAGATCACTGAGGATAGACTTTTGAGATATTTACCTCACTCAGAATTTTTGTGTCCTAATACACTTTATGGGCAGCTAGGTGATACAGTGTATATAGACAAGCGTAAGACATGGAGTCAGGAAGACTCATCTTTCTGAGTTGACATGTGGCCTCAGACATTATCTGTGTGACCCTGGGCAAGTCACTTCACCCTGTTTGCCTCACTTCCCTCATCACCACACCAATGTCTTTGCCAAGTAAACCCCAATGGGGTCATAAAGAGTCCCACACGACTGAACAACAGAAAAACAGTGAACATACTTTACCCCCAGACTGTGTGTATTCTCATGACTGCCTTTAGTTTCCTAGGCAGAGAAAGGCTAAAAAGAGTTGTTAGCCAAAAACCGATGAACGCTATGGAGGGATTTCTTTTGGTCTTCTATGAAAATGCTTTTTTCAGTTACTGTCATAGGAAGGATTTACTTTCAGAAACTAATCAAAAGCAGTTTTAAGAGGAAATCTCATCTGAATTATTAACTATGCTAAGAGCAGAACTACCAGAGACCATAGACCAGGAGTTTCAATTGCAGGTTTATTAGATTGTAAGATAATGAATGTGGTTTGTATGGAAAATATTGCTACTAAATTGAAAGATAAAGGGTGAAACCTTTATGACCTCATGGGTGAGAACTATTTGAAGAGAAGGTTGGTATGTAGGAAAAAATCTTTTTAGGCAGTACTACTAGAGTAAGGCTGAGATCCTTTTCTTTTCTCTCCTGTAGACTATCTCTGATCAATTTTGTGGAACCGGTTGGCCTCAATTACTCCATGTTTATCCCTACCTTGCTGAATCAGGGCACCACTGCTCAGCAACAGAAATGGCTGTCTCCATCCCAAGGACTCCAGATAATTGGCACCTACGCCCAGACCGAGATGGGGCACGGTTAGTCCTTGTCTAGAGATCAGTGAGTGAAACTATTAGAAGACTCTAGCTGACAGGAACTTTTGACATTGTGCCCTTTGAAGTCTTATTTAAAACCAGACTTTAAAAACGAACTTTTATGTTTTCTTCAGCATCTTGTCTATCTCTAATAATTTGTCAAGTATCCTTCAGTCTTATTTCTTGAACTAGTTTGCAGAGTAGTTTGTAAGAGTAAGTGCTGATAATGTTTAAGGGTGGTGAAACCTCTTCTTTATATAAGGTTAGGTCCTGCTATCATTCCTGCATTTCTTGCCACTATCTGATGCCTTAACAGTTTGTTTAGTATAATTTCTAGAGCATTAATATCTTAGCAATGTAAGGATATCATTTACCCAGGAGAATTGCGTTCTGTTATGCCAGGGAAGCAGGGATTGAATAGGATGTAGAATGCTAGTAATGAAAACCTTCCATATTATTTGTTAGGCCCCAAAAAGAGTTAGGATTCAGTCAGCAAGCATGTACTATATGTCAGGCACTATGCTAAGTGCTGAAAACATAAAGACAAAAAGAAGACAATCCTGGCCTTCAAGCAGTTTACATTCTAGTGAGAGTACAGTATAAACATATGAGCGTACACTTATGGAATACGAGGTAACTTTGGAGGGGAAGGCACTAGGACCAAGAAAGAGCGCATGCAAAAGGTGGTGCTTCAGCTGAATCTTGAAGGAAATGAGGGATTCCAAGAGATGGAGGTCTGGTGGGAAGGCAGTTAGTTCAAAGATGCAGAGATGGGAAATAGAGTCTTATGTATGAGGAATAGCAAATAAACCAGTCTGGCTGGATTGTGGAGATTGTGAAGGAGAGTAATGTGGGTGTCGATTTCAAAGTTAGGAAGGAGCTAGGATGTGAAGAGTTTTAAATGCCAAGTAGGAGTTTATATTTGATAGGTAATAGGGATCCATTGGAGTTTTTACTGACTGTGAGGTGGGGAAGTGTTACACAACAGATCTGCACTTTAGGAAAATCACTTTGTCATCTTTCTGGAGGATAAATTGGAAATGTGAAAGACTTGAGACAGTGACACTGAGAGGCTGTTTCAGTTGTCCTGGTGAGTGACGGCTGGTGACTGTGTGGCTGGTGAGAAGGGGAACTGTGTAACCAATGTTGTAGAGATAGAAACAAGATTTGGCAGCTGGTTATGTTGAGGTGTAGGGATGCTGGAACCCTGAAATTCCAGGACAAGCAATGCAGGTCCTGCCGTGAATTAATTCAACCCAAACCTTCTTTCTGCCAAAGACAAGGTTTATTAGAACACTGGTCGGGGTGGGTGAGTTTCTAAGAATCTGCTATATTTGTGACACTTGTATTGATAAGCGGGCCAGACTGTTAAGGAATCTGAGCAATGTAATGTGGGGGGGAGGGGCAAGATGGACTTTATATACAGAAAGACTATGGGAAGGATCTAGGAGTGACCAGGTAGTCTAGGGTTACTGGGGGTTAAGAGAAGGACCTGGAAAGGGTCAGGTGCCCCAGGTCAATGCCAGGGACCTGGGCCACATGGGAAAGGCTTTTCCTTTTTGGAGTCTAGATCCCAAAGACAGGGTCTTTTCCTTTTAGGGGTTCAGATCCCATCCCCATCAGTTAGATGTGTGTGGTGGGAGGAGTTGAGGATGACACCTAGGTTGTGGACCTGAGTGACCAGGACAATAAGAGGAATTCAGAAAAGGGGTGATTTGGGGGAGAAAATAACAAATAATTTTTTCAACATCCAAAACTGAACTCATTCTCTTTCTTCTAGAACTTGCCCCTATTTCTGAATCTCTCTGTTTCTTTCAGAGGAATTACCATCCTTTATCACCTAGGTTTGCCACCTCAGTATTATCCTTTACTCCTCACTGTCCCTCACCCCATATACCCAGTCAGTGGCCAGCAACAGTTTTTCAAAATTAAAAACAAAGGTTGTTCTTCAGTTTTTATGGATCAATGTCATGTTTGGGCAATTGTGGATAATTCCGTGACAATAGTACAGTTTTAGTAGTTTGGTTGAAATGTGTTAGTTTTGGGGTTTTTTTTTAATGTTTTACAATCACTACCAGAAAACTTAGATTTTTACACCCCACACCTACCCCGCACCATCCCCCTCCCTCCCCAAGATGGCATATAGGATCTACATATACTTTCCTATTGAATCTGTTTTCACTATAGTCATGCAATGTAGATGAACTAAAATAAATGAAGAAATCATGTAACAAATCAAAACATAATACACACACACAAATACAAATATGATCTGCTTCATTCTGCAAATGAATTCCATAGTTCTTTCTCTGAGTGTGGAAGGCATTTTGCCTTAGAAGACCATTGGGAATTTTTTTTTTTTTAAAGTTCTTGCATTATTATGAAGTTCCAAGTCTACCAGAAAGAACTCTTGCACACTGTGGCCGTTGCTGTGCACAAAGTTCTCCTGGTTCTGCTCCTTTCACTCAGCATCAGATCATATAAGTCCTTCCAGGCCTCCCTGAAGTCTTCCTGTTCATCATTTCTTATGGCTCAATAGTACTCCATTACATTTATATACCATAATTTATTCAGCCATTCCCCAATTGATGGGCATCCCCTTGACTTCCAGTTTTTGGCAGCTAGAAAGAGTGCTGTTATAAATATTTTTGTACGTGTGGGACCCTTTCCCATTTTTATGATCTCTTGGAGATATCTCTGTTAGTTTTTGAGGTTTGTATTCGTAAGCATAATGACTTGTCACCTGTTACTCCATTAAATAAAGTAAGCTTCTGGTGTTTAAGTCTCATCACCTGATCATGTCTTGTTAGGTATCTCATAGGTATTAAATTTTCAAGGCTAGTAGAGATTTGTGGCTTAGTGTCTACTATTTCCTTGTGTAATCTGCATAGATTAAATCCTGCTTCCCAAAGAATAGCCTTTTTGTAATTTCTTCCTGCAGTGACCTAATCCTGAATTGCCATCATAAAGTCCCTCTTGTTTCCAGAAACAGTTCTACATGACTTAGCCATTTGCTTAGTGCTTCCTGTTCAACATATTACTTGCTAGTTGTGTTCATGTGGCTATCACTTGTAGACTAAATATGCTTTTTTATTTCATTCTTGGATCTTAACTATTTCATAGGTTACATTCAGAGATAAACCACTTTCAATTACATTAGACAAATCCAAAAACCTATGATCAACTTTTACTACCATTGCTTGAGGAAGAGGAAGTACTGTCTATTTGTTCCAAAAATGTTTCCGGAAGTTTTGGACCTATTTGCCATGTGCTCTAAGAATTTCCATTAGTTCTGTTCCTCCTTTTTGACAAAGAAGCATTCATCTTTCTATAGCTGCCTTAGGGTGATGAATCCTGTGTTTCATTAATATTGTGCAGGTTTTTGTTAGTATGCCTTCCAATTAAGTTGTGGTTCATTTTACAATTCTAAAAGCATACACTAAGACAGATATTGGTTAGGTGTTAATTGTGTTAAACATTTTCTTCTCATTCAGCTTTGATTTCAGGATGTCAGTCTCTTAACAGGTTTAGCTACAGCCTTGATGTCTATGTTCAGTGGGTCTCGCCTAGAGTAAACCAAGGTATCTATAATTTTTGCCTCTATCCATTGGTTCCTTGTGATCTCTAAATCAGTCTTGCATCTTCAGTTTTTATCTTTCCTTGGAATCCATTCATACTTCTCAAATCCAAGGGACATTTTATGTTATTGGAGAAAGTTTGTGTGAAGCGATGGAACTGTTAAATGTGTTTTTTGGAGCCATGTGGTATCTGTACATCCAGTGACTTTGGTTTGACTCTCTCTTTAATTTAGAAGCCTTTTTTAGTTTAGGAGATGAAGATGAAATTAAGACTTGGCAAAATCATAATAAGTTTAAACTATTTCACTGAAAAGTACCATTGTTTTTATCACTTGTTCTTGACATTGTTGTGTTGTTGGTGGGTTTTAAATAAAGAAAAATTTTCCATGTGGATACTAAATACTCTAGCATTTTCACTGTATTTGAGACTGTTTTATAAATTTGCAATGTGTGATATAAAACTTGAGGCACAGGTTTTCTGATAATCAGCTAAAGCAGTATAAAGGTTACACCTACTACATCCTACTATTATCAGTCATTTTGACTTTTGTCTCACCGTTGGATTTTGAGGACTCTGAAAGAAAGAGTGAGACTGATGACTTTGTACAACTCTACCTCTCTTAAATCCAGTTCACACACTAGTCAAGATATCACCCATGATGTCTTGGTTTTCTTCAAAACTCAGGACAACAGCATTGTTATACATTGCACTTAACTTGGCAAACTACAGGAACAATGTAATGAAAGATGGAGTTACTTAGTTTCAGAGTTGATTTGTTAGGGCAAATGTAACTTTGAAGGCTCAGTTCTAACAAGACATCTCCTATACATGTGCTGAAAGCCTATGAGATACCTCAGTTTGGCAAGTGGGTTATTGAAAGGAATCTTCATCTCGGTCCAATCTGTCTGCTTCTCCTGTATTTGTTTAATTTAGTGCCATTTTCTACTTCCTTTATAATAATATCCAGGTCTGCCATGTTAAGAGTCCAAATATTGATAACTCCACAGTTCATGATGGAAAAAACAGCCAGATATTGAGGTGGATAGAGAGCTAGGCCTGGAGGGAGAAGGACCTGAGTTCAGATTTGTCCTCCACTATTTAGATCTTTATGGCGTTGTCAGATTTAAATAATGTTTGTCTCCATTTCCTTAATTTTAAAATAAGAATGATAATAACACCTTCTTGGATTTTTCTGAAGATCAAATGAGATATTTATAAAATACATTCTAATATAAAATGAAATCACCAATTTTATTCAAATTCAGTATTTCAGATTCTCTAGAATTAAATACTTTGTTAGTGCATTTTTTAAGTGTGAATTTTTCATTTTGTTCTTTTTGCAAAGTATTTTAACAGAATCTAGAGTCTTGAGTAGCCCAATTAGGAGCATCTGATTTACTATCCAGATCAAGTTTTTTCTCAACATTCATGGTCAACATCCTCAAAAAGAAAGGCCTGTGTTTTTTTTCAATCACTTGCTGATAGAGTGAGACTTCATTGTTGTTCATAACCACGTTGCCCAGTTTACAGTCAATCTTGGCTTCATACCAGTCATTTCTAATCAAGTTGACCGTCCATTTTTTAACTTTTTCATGAGTCATGTTCAACTTAATCTTCTAACTTACCAATGCTAATACATTGTTAGATGCCAGAAAATCCCAAATATGAAGTCAAGTCTTTTCCATGAAATCTTCAAGGCAAAAACCACTAGGAAAAAGTCATTCACAAAAACCAATTCACATTCTCTTAATTTTTTGGGGTACCATCCAAATCAAAGTTTACATACAAGCATTCTGCAGACTGTGTAATAGGGTCTTTGTATATAGGGCTTCTGCTGAACAACCTTGATTAAATCTTTGTTTTTAAATGTCTTTATTATAATTGCAGTTGTCAAACAGTGGAGAAGATGTGGGCACATAGTTTGAATTGCATTAAGATATTGTGGTTGGGACTTGAGGTGCCAAGATGGTGGAGTGAGGAAGGAATCTTCTGAAGCCCTCCCAAGTTTCCCTCCAAACAACTAGAAAACCACCTCAGAATTGATCTAGGAGCAGGGAAGCAGCTTACTAGCCCAGTAGGAAAGGTCTTTCTCAGTGGGGTGGGAGGAGAGTAAGGAGCTCACACAGCATCAGCTGCTAGCCTCACAGGAGGGAGCCTGCAGCAAAGGTACAAGCTTGGGGCTGTCCTCCAACAGGGCCCTACCCTTCTAACCAGCATCCCCCTAGGGAAGTTAGCAGTCTGCAGGACAACAAGGTACCAGTCACCATCCAATCCCACCCCCAGCATAAGCTACCAGCCAGGCCCTGACCCCATTGCTGACCAGTAATGAAGCTCTGCCCCTAGGGCCTACTAGCAGAGATTCCCTGTTTCCATCACAAACTAGCAGCAGGATCCCATTTCTGGGGCAGACCAGCAGCTAATACTCTTCCAGTACAAGCCAGAAGACAAGACTGCTCTTCAGATAAAGCACGCAGCTTAGCCCTGAAGCCCAGTGAAAGCCAAGAATAAGACCCAGAACCCAAGCACAAAAAGCTTGGGACAGTGTAGAATCGGAGTCCAACCCTCACATAAAAACACCAAGTCACTGAAAAGAAAGAGAAAGAAAATGAGAAAAACAAAAAAAGAGCTTCACTGTAGAAAATGGTGATGATTGGGAGGATTAAGGCATAAACAGAAGCAGAGTGTCTAAATGGCTACATGTGAAGCCTCAAAGAAAAATGTAATTTGGTCTCAGGCCCAAAAAGTATTCCTGGAAGAGTTTAAAAAGAATTTTAAAAAGCAAATTAAAGAAGTAGAAAAGAAGTTGGGGAAAGAAATAAGAGTAATGCAAGAGAATCATGAAAAAAGAGTCCCACGTGGGAAAAGGTAGAGAAAAATTTATGGAGGAAAATCTATCCTTAAAAAATCTAATTAGCCAAATGGAAAAGGAAGTACAAAAGCTCGCTGAAGAAAATGATTCCTTAAAAATTAGGTTTGAACAAGTGGAAATTAATGCCTATGAGATTTCAAGATACAATAACACACACCAAAAAAAATGTGAAATTTCTCATTAGAAAAACAACTGACCTAGAAAATAGATCCAGGAAAGATTTAAAAAAGAATTATTGGATTACCTGAAAGTCATGATTTAAAAAAAAAGCCTGGACAACATCATTCAAGAAATTATCAAAGAAACTGCTCTGATATGTTAGAACCAGAGGGCAAAATAGAAACAGAAAGAATCTGCCAATTACTGCCTGAAAGATGAATGAAATGAAAATTCCCAGGAACAATGTAACCAAATTCTAGAGTTCACAAATCAAGGAGAAAATATTACAAGCAGCAAAAAAGAAACAATTCAGATATTGTAGAGCTGCAGTAAGGATTGTACAGGATTTGACAACTTCCACATTAAAGATCCAGAAGGCTTGGGATATGGTATACCGAAAGGCAGATGAGTTAGAATTACAGACAAGAATCACCTGCCAGGCAAAATTGAATATAATCTTTCGGGGGGAAAAATGGACATTTAACAAAAATAGAGGATTTTCAAACAGTTTTTATTAAAAGACCAGAGCTGAATGAAATTTGACCTTGAAATTCAAGCCTCCAGGGAAACGTAACATGGTAAAAAAGAAACAAGAAAGAGAAGACATAAATTCAATAAGGTTAAACTGTTTATGTTTCTATATGGTAAGATAATATTTGTAACTCTTAATAACTTATTAATATTACTATAAGAGCTATTGTTACTATAAGAGTAATTAGGAATATATGTAGAGAGGGGGCATGGATATAAGATGACTTTGATGGGATGGTACTCCAAAAAACAAAATAAAGGGGTGAGAAAGAAAACTGCACTGGAAGAAGAAAAGGGGAAGGATTGAATGGGGTAAATTATCCTACATAAAAGAGGCATGAAAGAACTGTTATAATGAGGGGGAAGATGGGGGGAGAGGATAAGCAAAGCTTAAACCTTACTGTCATCAAAACTGACTCAAAGAAGAAATAACATACACACTGAGTTGGATGTAGAAATCTATCTTATCCTATAAAGAAATAAAAAGGGATGAGGATAATAGAAGGAGGAGGGGACTGATAAAAGGGAGGGTTTATTGGGGAAGGCAGTGATCAGAAGTAAAACACTTGTGAGGAGGGAAAGGGTAGAGGGGGTAAGAGAGAGGTGGATAAACAAGTGAAAACATCATGGAGGGAAATAGACAAGTTTTAACTGTTAATGTTAATGTGATGAACTCACCCATCAAACGGAAGTAGATAGCAGAATGGTTTAAAAACCAGAATCCTACAACATGTTTACAAGAAATACATTTGAAGCAGAGAGATACACACAGGGTAAAAGTACGGGCCTGGAGCAGGATCTGTTTTGCTTCCCCTGATACAAAGAAAGCAGAGTAAAAGCAAAAACAAGTCTAATTAAAAGAGATAAAGAAGCAAACTATATCTTGCTGAAACATACCATAGACAGTGAAGAAATGGCATAGCATTTAAATTTTTTAAGAAGGTGAATGAATTTTAAGAGGAAATAGATACTATACTAGTGAGGGACCTCAACTTTCCCCTCTCAGAACTAGATAAATCTAACCAAAAAATAAACAAGAAGGAAGTTAAGGAGGTGAATAAAATTCGGAAAAGATATGATAGATCTCGGGAGAAATAGAATAGAGGAATAGAATAAAAATATACCTTTTTCTTAGCAATACATGGCACATACACAAAAACTGACCATGTATTAGGACATAAAAACCTCATAACCAAATGCAGAAAAACAAATAGTAAATACATCCTTTTCAGATCATAATACAATAAAAATTACATTCAAAAATGGACAGTGGAAAGATTAAAAATTAATTGGAAATTAAATAATCCTAAAAAACAAGTAGGTCAAAGGACAGATTGTAGAAACAATTGATAATTTTGTTAAAGAAAATGACAACAATGAGACACATACTAAAATTTATGGTGTCGACCTAGAAGTTTGGTTAAAAAAAGGCAAACAGGTGAAGTGCATATTGTTTATTCCCTTAAAGCTGGCAGTTATATGATCATGACAGAAAAACTTCTGACTGACTAATAGAATGACCAGGCTTAAATCTGTTTAGGACAATCCAGGGTTGTCTGTGTCCTTCAGATTTATGGTCTCCATGAGTGATTAACTATACCACAAGGAAAGAATTTCTTAATTGGACAGATCTAAATACAATAAGATAAGAGAGTTGACAAAGGGTCGGTTGAAATTACAACTCAGAGTATCTGTGTTTTCTCTGTCATTAACATGTCATAATACAGTACATGTCCACAAGGTAATAAAAAACATCCCTCTATTCACGATAGTGTCTCAGGTTCTGGGTCTCATAAGGAATGCTAAGTCAGCCCCATCTGACGTTGTTGACATAGGAAGAGGTATTCTCTGAGTTTATTGCAGAGAACAAAGAGACTGTTAGGTCCAGGCTCTTCTTAACTCAAGCTCTGGCCTTATTAAAGTCCAAAAAGGATATTAAATATTATCAGTGAGATGCAGCCAAAGTGGCACTTAGGGGGAAAATATGTATCTCTAATTGCTTACATCAGTAAAATAGAGAAAAGGCAGATCAATGAATTGGGCATGCAACCAAAAAAAATAGAAAAAGAACAAATTTAAAATCCCCAATTAAACACCAAATTGGAAATCCTGGAAATCAAAGGAAAGCTAAATTTGAAAGTAAGAAAACCAGTGAACCAATAAGTAAAACTAGAAGCTGGTTTTATGAAAAAAAAAGCAAAACAGTAAAATAGATAAACCATTGGTTAATTTGATTTTTTTAAAAAAGGAAAGAAAACCAAATTACTAGTGTCAGAAATAAAAGAGGTGAATTCACCAATAAAATGGAAATTAAGACAACCATTGTCAGTCTATCTCTAGTCTGAGAGGAGTGAGAGTTGTATCTTTTCAGTGTGTTTTTGGTGGTTACTGGCATTAAACAGGGACAGAGTGAGTGCAGCCACACAGTGGACCCGCGCTATGCGATGATCAGCAATAGCACTAGGGTTTCTTGCCCTCCATTGCTGTACTGCCACCCTCCAAGTTACATGAGTGTCTGGTGCTATCTTCAAGGCCAGACAGTTCAGTATTTCTTTGTGTGTGAGCAGTTACTGTGGAGATATTTTGGTTTTAACATTAAAGTTTTGGGGATGATTTTGTGAAATGGGTGATAAAAAGAAACAGAAGATCGAATCAGAACATAGAATGTTTAATCCGGAGTGGACACAGATACTTGTTTACTTACAGGAGAGGCAAAATATTGTGCCTTGTTTGTCAAGATGTATTAACCATTCTGAAGGAACGCAATCTTCTTCACCATTTGAACTTCACGACTCATGCAAATTGGACACCAATGAAAAACAAATTAAAGCATCCAAATTGTGAAAAATATTAGTGGGGAACAATGGTTTCAAGAAAGCAGACTCAGCAAATGAGGTGGCTACTAAGGTTAGCTTTCAGATTTCTAAAGAAACTGCTGCTGGAAAGTCTTACTGAAAGTGACTTAATCAAGAAGTGTTTGCTGATAGCAGTTTCTGTATTATGTCTTGACAAAAAAAGTGTTTTTGAGAAATATTTTAATAATTAATTAATTATACCTTTACTTAGAAAGTGAGCTGCCAAAAACCTATCTGCAGCCTAAAGAAGTTTAGCCTATTTTAATTTTCACCCTACATATTGCCAAATTATACGAGTCTGGGTCAGCTATTAAGTGCTTTCTTTGTGCCAAGTTTGGTGTATGAGAAACACCAGTAAAGCTAGTTGGGCTAGACCATAATCAATCAACAAACATTTCTGACTATGTACTAATCACTGTGCTAAGTCCTGGCGACACATGCAACTATCAAGATGATATCCTTATTGAGGATCCCCTCAATACATATAGATAGCACTTGTAAGAATTTTGTATAGTTGGGAGACCAGGCCTGCAGGTTGGTAGTTACTGAGGTTCTCTTACTCACTTTTTTTACAGTATTAATAATGTCTCAGGGTTTTTGATACCTTCTCCTGCTTCAGGTAATCTTGAATCCTTTAATGCTCTCACAATTGTATTGCCTCCAGCACAGATCTTCTCTAGATATACTTAGTCCAAGCCAGCTTTTTCTTGAATTTGTTTTTATTCAGTGCCATTTTGATCTTCTCTATAAGAACATCCAAGACTGCAACGTTAGAATCCAACTGTGGTGCCTTCACAGTTCATGACGGAGAAAAATGTTTTATATAAAGATACTTGTACACCTTTTCCATGTTTACTTGTTCTGTAGTTTTTCCATTTTCATTGGTAACTGCCATTGGGAAGATTTTTAGTTGATTATTTTGCTAAATTTCCTTTTAACTAATTGTAATACCTTTTTTACTGGTAAAAAAAAAGAGTCAAAACTAATCACTCTGTGATTGACAGCACATGCGAATTTTTGCTTTTACAATTTACCTTCCCTTAACAGTGTTGCATGAATTTTCTTTAGTTTACTGACTAGCCATTGTCAGTAAGCCAGCACACGTGATTCAGAGACAGATTTTACTTAAGTTTATTCACTGAGAGTGTGACACGCTTCATCAGTAGTAGATGGAAATGTGTGTCGTGGACAGTTTGACTAGTAGCATTCGTACATATTACGTGAGACAAAGAAAAAAAGATTACTGTTTGTTATAGAGCAGTTAGTTATTCCAAGGGGAAAAAGTATCCTAGCTAAGAAAAATGTACACCATTATTAATGTTACAGGAGATTGAGAAGGGATGTGTCCTTATTAGTATAACTAGTAGTATTAAATCAAAAGGAACCAATCAGGCTAGATAAAGGAGAGGAGTCCTTTGTTAGACCCTTGAAATCTTTTTTTTTTTTTTTGACAGTTAAATATTTTTGTACCAAGTAGGGGAAGAAAGAAGACATTGAAGGGAATCAGATAGTTCAGCTGATCTTGTAGGTCATGCAGGGTCATACACACCAAAATGACAAATATAGAACAAAATGGGGTCAGTTCTGTCCTCCAAAAAATCCACTTTCAAGTAAGAAAGAAATCTCAGTCATCTAGAACAAACATTGGCCATTGTATTTGACCTGAATTCTGTATTATTATATTGTATATTTCTTATTGTACATATTCTTTTGGTTCAGTTTTATTTATTCTGTATCAGTTCATATAAATCCTACCATATTTCTCAGAAATTTTCATATTGTTTCTTTTGTTATAATAATATTCCATTATATGAATGTAGCACATTTGTTCACCTGTTCCCCAAGTAATGAAACATTTGGTTCCATCTTTTTTGATACTATAAATAGTGCTGATGTGAATATTTTGGTATATATGGTAAACCTTTCCATCTTGACTTCCTTTGACTATCAACTCTATAATAGGATTGCTGGATCAAAAAGAATGATCATTCCTGATAAAAATCCTAAAGAAGGATAAGAATGGAAACGCCTTTCCTTAGTAAAAATCAGAAGTAGTTATCTAAAACAAAGAATTAACATTATTTGTAATGGAGAGACATTGTTAGCTTGCCCTTTGACTTAACCAAGTTGAAATCAAGGTGGTGGGAAATGAAGACTTGGTGGCAGGGCTTCTGGAGAAGTTTTTGTTCAATTCTTGTTGGACTACTGTTCCTAATATATGGCTTTTACATTTAAAATGTTTGTGAAATAGTTAAGAAGTGGAAACCTGTAATAAACATTTTTCAGGCTGGCATAATAAAGTTTTCACAAAGATAAATATATAGCTAGAAATGGCAGAGTATCCAAAATAATTCGTAAAAACAGTGGTATATTCAGACTCCGTGGCCATTTGAGTTGATTCCTTTGTATTATGGGTTATGCTGGTAGAACTCCTTTCAACTGTAAGGACCTAAGATTCTTACCATGGCTGAACATGGAAAACAAAACTTTCATAACATTCTCAGATTGCTAGAAAATTTTAACAAAAATCTAATCTCAGAAAATTAATTTGATATTTTAATTAAATATGTTCATAATAATCATAAATGAAAACTTTCTGCATTATTACATTTTTTAATGTTTTTATCATTTCCTTTATTGTGTCTTTGATTTTGATTTTCTGAATAAATGATTGGGATGAAGAGCATTGTCTGTTTCTATGTTAGCTCAGAAGAGGGTGACTACATCTTTATGAAAAAATGTGGTAGGGTGTTGGAGTTTTTTTGTTTTAGGGGGTTTGAAAATGAAGGTTGGAAAAGCCAGCCTAAAATTGGCTGGCAGTCGGTAGGAGTGATTCCCTTTTGTTTACTAGTTGTCCCAAAAGGCCAGAGCAACTGCATATCATGGCAGTCCCATTAAAGGTACCATGTATGTTACCAAACTCTCTCATTCAGCTCTCTATTCCACATAAAGTGGAATTAATTCCAAATTTAAGACAACCTGTTATAAAATTTTATTTCCTTTATTTCAAGGATCTTTCTTTCTTAGTACGTAGGCACTTGGTCCATGACATAATTCTTTCTCTGTGCATCAATAGCCAGTCATCCCAAGGAAAATAATTTTATAGTTTCTAGTTTAAGAAGCATTAGAAAGTATTATGTAGCAAGTTCACAAAAATGAAAATAACCTAAATTTCTAAATTGATACAGAAATGAACAGTGCTCCACATCTATACTGAAATCTGCATGCTTAATTAATTCTTACTTATACAAGGTCTTTTTTGTCTCCTTCCCTTAATCTGTCTTCCCAAATTGGTGAATTTCTTGCATCTGATGACCCTCAAATGCCCATCCTTGGCATGCCTTCACAGCTTTGTGCATCGTGGGCGTCCTGAACCTTTGGACCTTCACTTGGGCATGTTTCTGCCCACATTACTTCACCAGGCAACCCAGGAGCAACAAGAACACTTCTTCATGCCATCCTGGAACCTGGAGATTATTGGCACTTACGCCCAGACAGAAATGGGTCATGGTATGGTACATTCAATCTATCCTCTGGGGTGTTTGGGCTTCTTGTGTAGAAAACCTCTTATACATACAAGGTATGAAAAAACAACTTTGAGGACCAAAGCTTTCATATGTATTGTCTTGGCATAGAATTGAGCCTCATTCAATGGAAATAACTAGGGTTTTGTGATGTCACAGATCAACTGACACTGCATTTCCATCATGGTTCAGTTACGGTTGCCTTCCTTAAGTTGAAGGGTGTAAAATCAGTCCTTAGGATTTGTAAGATTTTATAAGCCCATTGGAACTTAGTATTTGGACTTTTTTTGCTGTGACTCATCTTTGTCTCACCAGTTGTCATTTTTTGTGACTTAGACCTTGATCTTGTAATCATCTCTGGTATAAACACTTGACTAATGTGAAAGCATAACATTGACTTATCTCAGAAGTATGTTGTAGAGCAGGCATTCATGGAAGAAAAGTTAAAAGTCCCTGCCAGAGAGGAAATATCCAAGTTAAATGACTGGAAGTATAAGGTCATTTATTTAGAGCTAGAAGGGTCATAAAACCCTTAAAGGAACCTGAGGCCCAGAGAGGTTAAGTGACCTGCACAAGCGCATTGCTGTTAAGTGACAACAGAGGCAAGTCTGCACCCAGGGCTTCTGTTATTTTCACTGTCATGCTGCCTGCAGAACAAATCTGAATCATTTACCTTGAAAGGGAATAAAACATCATTATTCTGACTGAATGGATGGAGATTGCTAGGCCAAAAGACAGAATACATGAGACATGTTCCTTTACCTTCTACAATGATCTCATTTATCTCTTCTCTGTTTCTTCATTAATTGTAAACGCTATTCCTCTTAACACCCCCTCTTCTAACTTGAGCAACTGCCATCATTTACTACAACTTCCATTCTTCTTTTCAGAAAAGTGCTTGTAGTTTGTAATATGTACTCATAATTTTTTTTCCTTCTACCCAAACGGAATCTTTCTTTTTCATTCAAGAGCACCTTAACTCTAGAGCTTTAGAGACAGAGTTATATAGAATTTGTACAATAGAACATTGTCCATTTATTTGATCATATCTTGTCATTGCCTCTTGCCTTATTTATTACATTTTCATACTTTTCCTTTGAAGGGCTCTTTCTGGTTGGTTGATTTGACTGTACCTTTTAAAGAAAGAAAAGAGAAAAAAGATGATGGAAAGTAAAAGTGCTTGCTTTTCAGTAACAAAATGAGGATCCTTAATTTAAATGTTCTGAACTCCTTGAATAAAGACATTCCATACCCATTAGTATTCAGCTGAGGAGCTTCCAGGTGTTTTCTTTGAAATTCTTTAAATACTTACTGTGGTCTGCCAATATAGAAGCAGTTTTGTAATAGTAAAAAGAATTCTCAAGAGTAGGAAAATGATGGTTCTCTGAAGACCACTTGTGTGACATAAGGAATTTCTAAGTTGTTTGTTCATTTAACTTTTAGGCACTATCTACCACCTAGTTTTGCTGTTCCCCCAAAATTATGGGGTCTGAATTAACCTTAAAATGCATTTTTATTTACTCACAGTTGAAATGCTACACTTTTATTTCTCTAGAGAAGTGACCATTCTAAAAGATTCTGTTATAGACTGCCAGGTGGTTGCCTGGCTTTGAAAGCTTGTAAAGAAGGTGCATGCTTCACCATTTTGCTTTCAAGAATTGAAGAAGGTGCTTGTAGAGGGTCCCTTCTTTCCCAGTGTGGCCTTTGAAAGCTCCTTTTTTCCTCTTTAATCTCATTATATCTTAAAATAAAATCCTTCATGTACAATCTTGATACACGTGTTTCACTCAGTCAGTGAGCATTTATTGTTTATCATCTACCAGGCGCTGCGTTAAACTATGGAAATACAAAGAAAGGCAAAAACTTAGAGCATCTGTTTTCATGTACTTTAATGTTCTCTCTTTGTTTACTTTAACTGCAGCTTTTTCCTTCATCAGATAATCTTACTCCTTCTAATGCTATAAATACCTAGTATACAGAATGGATATGACAAATATTTTGTTAATTGAAATAGGCACACACCCAACATAAAGAGTGTTCAGAAGGAATTGTTAATACTCTTTTGAAATGACTTCATCCAGTAGATATGATGTTGTAATCTTGTAGAAAAGAAATATTGTCTTTAGACTAGGTGTAGCTTAAGGTAATTTGAATTTTATTTGTTACCATAAGTCATCTGATACAAAGGTGCCTTAATATTAAGACTAATATAAGAAACAACATGAAGCCTGTACATGGAGATATTCAATCGAAAGCTTATTGCTTATACTCATCGCCTTTTTTTGTTGTTGGCCTTATGATTTAAATGGCAGGGGAACACCCCGTGTGGAAAGTGGAAATTTCCACCATTTGTATTATTAGTCTCAGTTGTCTAAGTTAGTCTTAGTTGGGACATTTTGAGGTTAAATGATTTGCTTATGATTAAAAAGATAATAAAAGGCAAAATGTGAACTTGGATCTTCTGACTTCAAGGCCAACCAACTATCCACTATACCACATTGTTTCTCAGCTCATCTATATGAGGAGCTTTTTTAATGAGCAGTCACAGAAACAGAAGAAATAAGCTAAATCTTAACTCAGGAAGTTCCCATTGTTCCCGTTTTCCTCTTGCTTTCCATAAATTAACTGTAATTCTTTTCCTTAGGAACTCACCTTCGAGGCCTAGAAACCACGGCGACTTATGACCCTAAAACACAGGAGTTTATTCTCAATAGCCCTACTGTTACTTCAATTAAATGGTGGCCTGGTGGACGTGAGTAACTTGATACACATTTTCGCAGTCAAAAATTAAGATTTATTATAAGATTCTATTTCAGATGTTAAGATGTGTAAGTATGTATATGCACAAATGGAAAAAGAATTTAATCAGCCCAAATTTGTTACAAATCATTTTATATATAATAATCTTTTTCATTTAATTATATAAAATAATCTTTTTTCATAGTTGTAATATGTGTCTGTAAAGTTTTCCTCCTTTTTCACTTTATTTCACATAAATTTTTCATGAATTGACATGATATGCAAAATTGTTGTTTTTTCATAGTTAACATTCCATACTTTGGCCGTTACTTTATTGTTGGATATTTGGGCTATTTCTAGTCTAAATATCATTGATGTAAACACCTTTGAACAAATAATGTTCCTACTTCCTCCCCTTCCTCCAAATCCCGTTTGAATCCTTTAGGTTTATTTCCTATAGTGAGATCAATAGTTAAAAGTTTAGTTTTAGGTCTAACTGCATAATGTCAGATGTTAAATAAAATTTTGACAGGAAAAAAACATTTCTAGAAATACAGTCCAAAAACTTGAGAAAAGGAAATTTTTAAATGAATTTCCTCTTTTAGAAAAAGGAATTAATTTGCTTTGAAAATTCAGAATATCCTGGGAAATAGAGTTGATGCTAGCAAAAATTTGGAATTTAGGTGGATCCTCTTTCTGAATATTGGGTGTTGGTACTTTCATTGAAAAGTGTTTCTGGGAACCTTGTAGTGTAGCTTGGAGGCAGATTTCTCATCTTTGAACAGAGAGATAATTAGGTCAAGGGTTGAGAATTTTTTTTTTATTTTTAAGAATCTTTTGATCACTTTCTTTACTCTTGGTCTCAATGTTGCAGTTGGAAAAACCTCAAATCATGCCATAGTTTTGGCTCAGCTCTACACTAAGGGAGAATGCTATGGATTGCATGCCTTCATTGTACCTATTCGTGAAATAGGAACTCACAAACCTTTTCCAGGTAAAATTCTGTTTGTTTGGTACCATGGAGGGAAATGAAATTAACCACTTTGGTTGTTCTGCTAAAGGCATTCCCAGTGCTAGGTAGTCTGCTTTTGAAGCCATTTATTTCATTTTACATTTAAACAACCAGGTGGAGGTTGAAACTGACTGTAAATAAGTTTCTTTGATAGTCTTCATGATCTGTAAAAGACTACCTAATTAGCATTAGTGAGAACTTTTAGGTTATTGCTGTTTTTCCAGTCAGGAATAATACCTAGAGTCATTGCTAATGAAGGAAGCCTCCTGTGGTCAGAGTAGTGCTTTGGGGTTGCCTTGTGTCTGGCTTAAGAATAAACTAATGTGATTTGCACTTAATAATTCTCATGTTTTCCCTTGCTCCGCAGTTCCCCAAAACATTTACTAGGAAGAAATGATTTCTAAACAAAATATTTTCTGTTTATACAGAAGGTAACTTTTCCATGTTTCTTGTCTCCTTTTTTTTTTCCTGTGGTAGGCATCACCGTCGGAGACATTGGGCCCAAGTTTGGCTATGATGAAATGGATAATGGTTACCTAAAGATGGACAACTATCGAATTCCTCGGGAAAATATGCTGATGAAGTATGCCCAGGTATTTATGGAGATAACAGGAAAACCATAGTTAATTGGGAAATTCTGGTTGTGAGTAGCCATTAGAATAGGAAATTTTTGTTCTTTTGTTAATAATATAATTTTACTACTCTATTGACTTACAATGAAAATCAAATCAGTTTTTAAGGAATGTGTTCTGTTTTCCCCAAACTACAGTTCATATTTCACAACAAGAAAAAGCAATCTCTGAGTCAATTTTACTTTTTTCCCTTTTAGGTCAAACCTGACGGCACATACGTGAAGCCTGTAAGTGACAGACTGACTTATGGAACCATGGTGTTTGTCAGATCATTCCTTGTGGGAGAGGCAGCTCGATCTCTTTCTAAAGCTTGCACTATTGCCATCCGTTACAGTTTAGTAAGACACCAGTCTGAAATCCAACCAGGGTAAGAGTGATGACTGACAAGTATGATTTGGCAAAGATCTGCCCTTATTAATGCCCATTCAAAATAGCAAACTTCCTGGATGTTGCATGTATATAAATCATGTAGCAATGCAAGATTTAAATTGTGCAGTACTGTTCTTACTGCTGTAATTGATGCCTCTATTTTCTTTGATTGTAAAATGGGAATTACACCATCTTCTGAACATAGAAGCAGGGTGAGACTTGCAAGAAAACCTTCTCAGCTCCCTAGATGAAGAAATACTGAGCAAAATTTGAAAATTCTCCTTGGTACCAGTAGCTAGAAGTTTTGGATAAAGGAAATAACTAATTTGAGTGTTCTTTTTTTATGACTGATACACAGTGGTTCATGCTGCCATCAACAGGCATAACTTGTTCATAACCCTTTCCTATCTGATAAATGAAGAAGTAATGGTAAGAAGAATGGATTTTCAGTGTCAATAACTTTGGTCAGCTCTTGAAATTAAGTATCCTTATAATTACTTTTTCTAAAATTGTGATCCAACCATCCTTCATTTAGTCACTTAGCCATAAACCTCATCGCTAAAGTTACCCTCCATAAATGTTAATTGTCCTTCTGTGGAATCTGCTAGCATATACTATCCTGGCTTGGACAGAAAAGAAACTTAATGGAAAAATCAGAACTGAACATCTGAAGAATTGTCATAACCTGTGAAACATTTTTTTTATTCTCATTTTGCTCTAGCGAACCTGAACCCCAGATCTTGGATTTTCAGACCCAGCAGTATAAACTTTTCCCTCTCTTGGCCACTGCCTATGCCTTTCAATTTGTGGGAGCCTACATGAAGGAAACCTATCATCGAATTAATGTGGATATTGGTCAAGGAAACCTGAATGAACTACCTGAGGTATGACTAAACTGGTAGATCAGGAAATTACCTTAGGCATGGCATCCATAAATTTCAGTGAGGCCTATAGACACTGTCTTTATAGACAAAAGCGAGTTACAGGTTGGATGATAATAAAGTTTTGTATGCAGAGGCTTACAGCACTAAGACCTAAGTGTTAAGGAAAAAATACTATGACAGCATCCTGATCTGAAGTTATTGGATTCAAATACCTTATCAGTCTTCCTTCCATAGCTCAGAGAGTATCTTGATTCCCTAAGGCTTAGTTTTCTGAACAAATTAAAAGGGGGAGTGTCTTCTTATTTAATCCAATTAAGAGAGGCATCTCTTTTGTACATCTTCTGCTAAATTGAAAGGAGAATCCTCAAAAAGGAATGGTTAAAGAGGCAGTAATTGGTTTTAAGAAACTATTTCTCCAAAGATAGGTTGACATTACTATTGTAGTGTTTAAGCACATCAGAAAACCTTAAAACCTAAATTAGGCACTTTTTTTACTTTGCTGTTTCATAAATATAAAGTTCAAAGGGATTCCCTCTTTGGGCCTTTCTCCAAGTCAGATACTTATATATTAATAAATTGTCTCTGACTTTGGCTGTAACACAAGGGTGTACAATTTCTTTTCCCCTAGTGGATTTGGAACAGATTCACTTGACCTAAAGAGTGGCAGTCTCAGCTTAGGTCTCTAGCTTAGTACCCCCAAAGTTCTGTCCTTACCTTGTTCTGATCAACCTTTTCATCAGTTACTTAGATCTGATGGCATGCTTATCAAATTTACAGTAGACATAAAGCTAGGAGGAATAATTAATACATTGGTAACAGAATGAGGATCCAAACAAGATCTCAGAGCACCAAAATGATGGATGGCACCTAATTAGATGAAATTTATTAAGGATTAAAATAGTCTTATACTTGGTTGAAGTACAGGATGGTGAAGGTGTAGCATAGCTAGACAACAGTTAAATGGAAAAACTCTTAGGAGTTTTATTGAATTGTAAAGTCAATGTAATAGTTGTGAAATGGCAACCAGAAAACCTCTTAAAATCTTAGGTTGTATTAATAGAAAGATGGTGTCCAGAACAAGTAGGGAGGTAATGGTTATACTGTATTCTATCCTGATCAGACCATATAGAGACAATTATGTTCAGTTCTGGAAGCCACATTTTAGGAAAGACATTGACAAGCTAGAACATGCCCAGAAGGAGGGTGACTTAGGATAGTGAATGGACTGAAAACCAGGCTCTAGGCACAGATTCTCCAAAGGAAATTGAGGAAGGAACTTGAAAAGGAGGACCGTGATCATTTTTTTCAGTTTTTTGAAGAAATCTCATGTGGAGGAGAGATTCAGAATACTTGGCTCTGAAAGGCAGAACTTACATCGTTGGATGGAAACTGTAGAGATTCACATTTCATTATAAGGAAGGACTTTTAATTGTTTTATTTTATTGTCAGTTCCAGATTCTCTTCCTCCCCCAATGAGAAATGTAAAGCACATTACGCATAGGAAGTCATGCAAAACAAATTTGAAAACAAGAAAAAGGAAAAATATGCTTCCTTATACTTTGAGTCCATCATTCCTCTATTTAGAGATAGAGATAGCATATTTTTTTCTGAGGATTCCTTTGGAACTGTGGTAGGTCATTACAGCGATCAGAGTTACTGAGTCTTTCACAGTTCATTATCTTTACAATAAAGGAAGAACTTTCTAATCATTAAGACTTAAGGAATAGAATGGACTACTTCAGGAATTAACTAAATGACCTATCACTGTAGGTCGTTAAGTAGATGAACATTTTGTCAGAGATGATGTAGAAGGGATTCTTGTTCAAGTATTGGTTGGACTAGCTAAACTCTGAAGCATCTTCCAACTTCAAAATTCTGGGAATACTCAAAGTATTCTAAGGACTATAAAAATATTCCAGAGACTTTTTCAAAAGATAGGAACTGTTTTTTTCCGATTCAAGCTAAATATCAGAGATGAAGATATGTATAGTATGGATTTGCATAGTGTGGAAGAAACTTTCTTAGAGAGCACATTGTATTTATTTAGCCATTGTCTATCAGGACAAGTTATTAATATTTGCAATTATTGTTGCTTGGAGGGAGAGTCAAAACAAGTAATGTTCCCTCTGCTAATTTGAATTCCCCCCAAACCAGGAAATTTCTTTTTATATTTTATGGTATTCAAGAAACAAAAGACAAAAACTTCTTCAGTCTTTCCAAATATGAACTCAAAGAAATACTTTAGTCATTCAATGTTCGGCCTAGAGGCCGATGGACTACCCGAGTCTTCTCATCTTTCGCAGATCTTCGGAGGCCAACCAGATAAATGTATTGAGAGAAGAGACTTTCCAGAGTCAAACAAGGGTTAGGCTTTATTCAGGGTCTTGGTTACATGTGCAGGGTGAATTCTTCCTCAGGAGAGAGGAATCCTCCTCCCAAGGGGCAAGGATCGTACATCAAGAGGATGGGAGTGGAAGAGGGGAGGGACCCTCTTCCCTCTCATGGCCCTTCAGTGCAAAGAACGCCTTCAGGCTTTCCTGTCCCCACTTAAGCTCTCCCAGCCGCATAGTTTGCACGTGAATATCGTGCCTGCTCTCAGCCCCTAGCTAGTCAACAACAGGTGTGCTCAGACCACAGGCCAATCTCAAGGATGGGATGCTCTCCCCAGCAAGTTTCCAACTGAGAAGAGGTAGAAATACACAAGATAGCTTGTGTTTCGGGGGCGGAGCCAAGATGGCGGAGTAGAAAGACGCACATACACATAGCTCTAAACCCACAACCCATAGAATGGCTACAGGGAAGTAACTCACAGCGAATTCCGCACCCAGAGGCCACGGAACATTGGAGCGAGGGAGATTTCTGTTCCAGAGAGACCTGCAAACCTCTCGCGGGGGGGGGGGGGTCCTTCGCGCTGCGGACTGGGCGCCGGGACTGGGAGCTGAGTGCAGCCCTGCCGCGGCCGCGGCACCGAGAGGAAAAGATCCGAGCAGGCTTCACAGACAGGATCTCCAGCGGCCACGCGGGTCCCTCCACCCACAGAGGGATCTGCAAACCTCTCGCAAAAGGTCCGTCGCGCTGCAGACACAAAGCCCAGCCCAGACCTGCTGCGGCCACGGCTGCGGCACCGAGAGAAACAGATCCGAGCAGGCTTCAGGGACGGGATCTCCAGCGGCCGCACAAGTCCCTCCACCCACAGGTGACAGGGGTGGGTGAGAGAGTCTCTTTGGCGGGTCGAGAGGGGAGTGGGGTGCCCCCATAATTCAGGCCCCCCCCCTGGGAGGTAGAAGCTGAGAGGTGGCTGCAGACAGGGGCTCCCCAAGCAGGCGGGAGCCTGAATCCATTGTGGAAGGTCTGTGCATAAACCCCCTGAGGGAACTGAGCCTGAGAGGTAGCCCTGCCCCGACCTCATCACCAGAACATAATCTCATACTGAATAGCAGCCCTGCCCCCGCCAAAAGCCCTGAGGCTGGAAGCAGCATTTGAATCTCAGACCACAAACACGGGCTGGGAGGATCAGGAGGTGAGGTGGGTGTGAGGAAAATATTCAGAGGTCAAGTCACTGGCTGGGAAAATGCCCAGAAAAGGGAAAAGAAATAAGACTATAGAAGGTTACTTTCTTGGCGAACAGGCATTTCCTCCCTTCCTTTCTGATGAGGAAGAGCAATGCTTACCATCAGGCAAAGACACAGAAATCAAGGCTTCTGTGTCCCAGCCCACCCAATGGGCTCAGGCCATGGAAGAGCTCAAAAAGAATTTTGAAAATCAAGTTAGAGAGGTGGAGGAAAAGCTGGGAAGAGAAATGAGAGACATGAAGTCAAAGCATGAACAGCAGATCAGCTCCCTGCTAAGGGAGACCCAAAAAAATGTTGAAGAAATTAACACCTTGAAAACTAGCCTAACTCAATTGGCAAAAGAGGTTCAAAAAGCCAATGAGGAGAAGAATGCTTTCAAAAGCAGAATTAGCCAAATGGAAAAGGAGATTCAAAAGCTCACTGAAGAAAATAGTTCTTTCAAAATTAGAATGGCACAGATGGAGGCTAATGACTTTATGCAAAACCAAGAAATCACAGAACAAAGAGAGAAGAATGGAAAAATGGAAGATAATGTGAAATATCTCATTGGAAAAACAACAGACCTGGAAAATAGATCCAGGAGAGACAATTTAAAAATTATGGGACTACCTGAAAGCCATGATCAAAAGAAGAGCCTAGACATCATCTTTCATGAAATTATCAAGGAAAACTGCCCTGAGATTCTAGAACCAGAGGGCAAAATAAATATTCAAGGAATCCACAGAACACCGCATGAAAGAGATCCAAAAAGAGAAACTCCTAGGAACATTGTGGCCAAATTCCAGAGTTCCCAGGTCAAGGAGAAAATACTGCAGGCAGCTAGAAAGAAACAATTCAAGTATTGTGGAAATACAATCAGGATAACACAAGATCTAGCAGCCTCTACATTAAGGGATCGAAGGGCATGGAACAGTATATTCCAGAAGTCAAAGGAACTAGGACTAAAACCAAGAATCACCTACCCAGCAAAACTGACTATAATACTTCAGGGGAAAAAATGGTCTTTCAATGAAATAGAGGATTTTCAAGTATTCTTGATGAAAAGACCAGAGCTGAAAAGAAAATTTGACTTTCAAACACAAGAATGAAGAGAACCATGAAAAGGTGAACAGCAAAGTGAAGTCATAAGGGACTTACTAAAGCTGAACTGTTTACATTCCTACATGGAAAGACAATATTTGTAACTCTTGAAACATTTCAGTATCTGGGTACTGGGTGGGATTACACATGCACACACGCTCACATACATAGAGACAGAGTGCACAGAGTGAATTGAATAGGATGGGATCATATCTTTAAAACAAAATGAAATCAAGCAGTGAGAGAGAAATATATTGGGAAGAGAAAGGGAGAAATTGAATGGGGCAAATTATCTCTCATAAAAGAGGCAATCAAAAGACTCATTAGTGGAGGGATAAAGAGGGGAGGTGAGAGAAAAACATGAAGTCTACTCTCATCACATTCCACTAAAGAAAAGAATAAAGTGCACACTCATTTTGGTAGGAAAACCTATCTCACAATACAGGAAAGTGGGGGATAAGGGGACAAGCAGGGTGGGGGGGATGATAGAAGGGAGGGCATGAGGAGGAGAGTGCAATTCGAGGTCGACACTCATGGGGAGGGATAGGATCAAAAGAGAATAGAAGTAATGGGGGACAGGATAGGATGGAGGGAAATATAGTTAGTCCTATACAACACAACTATTATGGAAGTCATTTGCAAAACTACACAGATATGGCCTATATTGAATTGCTTGCCTTCCAAAGGGAAGGGGTGGGGAGGGAGGGAGGAAGAGAAGTTGGAACTCAAAGTGTTAGGAACAACTGTCGAGTAATGTTCTTGCCACTAGGAAATAAAAAAAACAGGTAAAGGGGTATAGAAAGCTATCTGCCCCTACAGGACAAAAGAGAAGATGGAGACAAGGGCAGAGAGGGATGATAGAAGAGAGAGCAGATTGGTCATAGGGGCAATTAGAATGCTTGGTGTTTGGGGGGGGAGGGGATAAAAGGGGAGAAAATTTGTAACCCAAAATTTTGTGAAAATGAATGTTAAAAGTTAAATAAATAAATTTAATAATAAAAAAAAAAAAAAAAAAAAAAAAAAAGATAGCTTGTGTTTCTCACCTCAATCCCCAGCTACTTCCTGGGGGGCCTCATGAGAACTCTTAAGATTAGAGGTCCTCACTTTTACCTGCCCGAGACTGTCCTCATGAAACTGAGCTTACACCCCTAACAATTCAACAAGCATTTTTTTAAGTACTTACTCAGTGCTAGGCACAGTGCTAAGTCCTGGCAGGAACAGACCCTGCTCTCAAGGACAGTATGTAAATAAACAGATACATACAGAATCGATGTAAGGATGGATTGTGTTGGGTGGTGAGGTATAGAGATGACTGATAGTATTTTTAGAGCTGAAAGAAACCTCAGAGATTAGATTTGGAGGCAGATGACTTGGAGTCAAATCTGGTGTCCTATTTACTAACTGTATGATCTTGGGAAAAGTACTGAACCTTTCTTGTCCTCACTTTCTGCATCTGTAAAATGGGAGTGCTGGACCAGGATCAGAAGATTGAGGAGAGGAAGGAAGGGCCTTTGGAGTTCATTCTGCCAGTTTCATTTTATAGGTTAGGAAAGTGAAGCCAGGGTCAGTTGAATGACTTCCTGAATCACCAGCCCAACTCTTCTGACTCAATCCAATATTATGCGCACCTCATGGTGAACACTTTTTAAGAATTAAATGCATTATTCCTTTAAAAAACAGAGAGATCCTTGGTAGCTCTTAGAGTGAGCCAATTTATTGAATGAAGTTGGAATCACAGAGTATAGATAGCTTTTTCAAGGAATTTCACTGAGAATGAGAAGAAAAATATAGGATGAAAGCTATAGGTGACAGTGGGAGCAAATTAGGGTTTTTTAAGGATGAGGATGTGTCTATAGGGAGAGATGGGAGACTAGAGGGCAAATGATAGTGAGGCTGTCTGCTGGAGCAAGTAGGAAGAAATGCCTTCAAGAGGACTTGGCCTTGGCAAGTAGTGGTGTTATTTTATCACCAGAGGTGCCAGGAAGGAGGACATAGTAGGGTTAACATCAGAGGAGTATGAGAAGAGAAAGGAACTCTAGGTGAATGGCCTCAAGTTTTCTAGGGAAGTATGTTGCAAGGTTATCAGTTGCCCCCTCCATTGTCTGCTGCGAAAGATTAAAGAACAGATGAGAAAGTTTGAAATAGCTACTCATTAGAATGAGATTAGGGAGGACTAGAAGAATTAACCACTGCGGTAAAAGCCAGTTAAGATTAGATGAAGTATTTGGGGGACCCATAGAAGCAGGTTTCCATGACTTCTAAGACATGAGTAGGAATGGAGTCTGATGGTAAGAAGGATGAAATTTAGCAATATGATTAGCAAGAGGACAAGGATTTGAGAGGAGAGGATAAGTGTAAAATTGAACAAGTTCATCAGCAGATTGAGAGGGGAATCGAGTATAGCCAGAAGGACAATGGCCTAGAAAGGAACTGAGAGGTAATGGGGTTAGAGGTCACCATAAGGCAGGACAAAGGAAAAAAATATAATGATAAAAGATTGTGATCAGATGTGATCTATGTGATTATGGAAGTAGATGTGTCGGGGATGGCAAGGTCAAGTGTATGACTATCTCTGGATATAGCTAAGGATGGATGGATTTTCCTAGTCATAGGAATTAAGTAGATTGAAGAAAGTCGTAAGTTCCACTCCTAGTTGGGTCACCATGAAGCCTCTTAGGATCAGGGATTTCTAGTTCTATCCTGACCTTGATTGTCTTTAATTATAAGATTAAGTAGTTGTTTCTTTCAAATGAAACCAAGTACCTTAGAACAGGGCACTGATGTGGTAGTATTTTGTAACATTTCAGAAAACAGAAAGAGGCCTAAGTGCTACATTTTTCTTTGTTTGGCAAGTTTATTTTAAAGCTAGTATTGTGGATATTTTGTATGCAATTGCTCATTCTTCAGTGAAGGAAATACAAATGGATGACTTTGCTACTGTCATGGACTGAGGAGTCTGTTAATAGAGTTTTATTAGGAAAAATAACAAGAACTTTGAGTTTAAATCCTTTGGATAACCATACTTGGAAATTAGAATATCATCCAATAGTTTAGAATATTTTTATTGCTGTTAGCATGAATATTTGGTTTTACTTTGTAGTAACATTTCCATCACTGCCATATATGTTCTTTATGGTTATGTTTTTCCTCTTTAGCTTCATGCACTGACAGCTGGGCTTAAGGCTTTCACCTCTTGGACAGCTAATTCTGGCATTGAAGCCTGCCGAATGGCTTGCGGTGGGCATGGATACTCCCACTGCAGTGGCCTGCCAAACATCTATGTCACTTTCACCCCCACCTGCACCTTTGAAGGAGAAAACACTGTGATGATGCTCCAAACAGCTCGGTAAGAGCTCATGCATTTATTGCTGTCATCTCTTGATAAACCTGTTTGTACCTGAAAGACACTTTTTATAACTTTCCATCCTGAGTCCTAGACTGGGTTAGCATTTTTTCCTGTTGTGCTTTAGTACCTCAAACAATGTATCATTCATTGGCTAGTGGGCTTCCTCCAGTGAACACAGAGAGGAACCCTTTATTAGTAGAAGGTCTTCAGGAGTTGCTGTGGCAGAGAGATTCTTCATCTTGTCACCTTGTTAAGGCCTCCTGAACTTAGGCTGGTCCTGAAATATTAAGGAGTGAAAATAATGGCATATTGCAACTATTTGGTAACAAAGCTCTTTTCAGGAAATCTTTCCAGACTAAATGACAAACATTTAAACTACAATAAAGAATTCATGTCTGTTTTGTGCCCTGTATGGAATCCGTCAGAATATGGAACATTTTCCACAGCCTAAATTCTGAATTTTCATAGAAGGCTATTTATAGACAAGTTTACAGCCACTGGGTTTGTTTCTTGTAGTATGAGTGCAGAACTGTATCCCAGAGCCTTCTGTCTTTGTTGGAGAGGCTGGGGTTTTTGCTCCTCTGTAGCAGTGCCCTTGAGAACCCAACATCACTTCCATGCCACAGGAAGCCTTTGAAATATGACTATGGGGAGTTGTTCCTCTGTTATACTGTGATTAACTATGCACACCTAAGACCCCTGTCAGCCTTTTTGACCCAAAGAGGCTCCAGATTCCTTGACCACAAAGTCACTTCATCTATCCAGACCTTTCTCCTTCATCTGTGGAATGAGTGTTTTGAGCTAGATGAGCTCCAGGCTCCTTTCTAGTCCTGAGTTCTGTGAGTTAAGGTTTTGGTTTTTTGGTTTTTTTTTTACTTCTTTGTTTCATTGAAAGCAATGTAATTCCATGCTCACATAATTGATTACTTTTAGGTTTTTGATGAAAAGCTATGATCAAGTGCATTCAGGAAAGTTGGTGGGCGGCATGATGTCCTACTTGAATGACCTGGCTAGTCAACGCATACAGCCACAGCAGGTGGCAGGTTGGCCAGCAATGGTGGATATCAATAGCCCAGATAGCCTAACAGAAGCCTATAAACATCGAGCAGCCCGGTGAGTTTAAATGCTAAAATATGCTGTTGTGTCTTATTGAGATAAACTCCAAATGGATAGGTGACTTAAACATAAAAGGTCAGTCTTCTAGCATTTATTTAGGCATCTTTGGTGGGACAGGTACTTTACTAAGCACTATTGAAACAAGGAAGGGCAAAAAATAGTCCCTGCCCTCAAGGAGCTCACAGTCTACTGGGAAAGACAACATGCCAATAACTGTGTACAAATAAGGTATAGACAAGCTAAAGTGGGGATAATCTCAGAGGGAAGTCACTAAGATTAAGGAGGACTGGAAAAAATTTCTTAGAGAAGGTGGGCCTTAAGCTAAGACTTGAAGGACACCAAGGAAGTGGAAATGAGGAGAGAGAGAGTTCCAGGCATAGGAGATAGCCAGTGAAAGTGCCAGGAGTCAGGAGCTTTGGAGTATTGTGTTTGGGGTATTAGGGTACTGTGGCCAGCAAGTTGGCCAGTGTCACTGGATCACAGAGTATGTGTAGGAAAGTAAGGTGTCAAATTATGGGGTAGGTAAGAAGGAGTCAGATTATGAAAGACTTTGAAAGGCAAACAGAATTTTATATTTGGTCCTGGAGATAATAGGGAGCCATTAGAATTTGTTGCATGAGGGAATGGGGCCCAAGACAGAGCTCTTTTTGGACACCCATGATTAGACATGAGCTTGATGAAGATCCAACAAAGGTGACAGAGAAAGAGTAGGAAGAGAAACAGGAGAGAGTAGTGTCACAAAAACATAGAGAGAAGAAAATGTCCAGGACAAAAGAGTGATCTACAAGGCCAAATGCTTCAGACAGGTCAAGAAGACATCATAAGCAAATTAGAGGAACAAGGAAGAAATTACCTTTCAGATATCTGAAAATAGGAAGAGTTTATGACTCTTAAGAGTCATGAAAGTAGAATAGATCACAAAAAATAAAATGGACAATTTTGATTATAAAACTGAAAAGTTTTTATACAAATGTAATATAGTTAAAATTAGAAGGAAAAGAGGTAACTGGGAGAAAATCTGCAGTAAATTTCTCTAAACAAGATCCTATATACAAAATATATAGAGAACTGATTCAGATTTATAAAACTTAAAGAGTTCATTCCCCAGTAGATAAAAGGTCAGAAGATACGAACACATAGTTTTCAAAGGGAGAAGTCCAAACTATCAATAACCATATAGAAAAATGCCCCAGATCACTATTAA